>NC_137566.1:7777761-9135886 GCF_963082525.1 Nesoenas mayeri
AGATCTAGAAGAGTAATTTGCTGGTTTTCCTGCTGCATTTACACAATGCAAATGTAGTAAACACCTCTGCAGACTGGCTGGTTAATAACAAAAGAGCATATATTGCACTTGAAGTCCTGTGGATTTGAACCTGATTGTTGATGTGTGGATTTGAACCTGTTGATGTGTTATTTCCAAAGCAAAGGAAATACCGCACACTCCAATTCCACGTTTCAGAAGACATCATATAGCCCTTTGCAGATATAGGGGAGAAATTTACCCTGCCCAGTCCATTTGTGATAAGGACCATGGTTTTAGGCTGGCTGTGTGTTGGGTGTTTATTTCTGTTTTGACTAGAGGAATTAGTTACAGCTTGGCTGGTAAACATGGAAACTTAAATTCCAAAGATGTGGCAGAACTTGCTTGGGATGAAATTCCCCTGTGTAAAGTAACTTTTATTTTCTTCATTCTCTCTTCCTTTGAAGGATATAATTGATGCTGCCTGTGAAGTTCTGGCAGCTTCCAGCATTCCTCAGCTCTTCTGGAAGACGGTGAGTGTGTTGGCAACTTCTTTGACCTACCCTGCTTATAACTAAAACCTGATAAAAGATCCCTTTTTAGGAAAGGAACCGACTAATTGTATTTATTTAGTTAATTTCTAGGAGGGCCTGATGAACCAGTGTTCATTTGTATTTATCTTTGATTTACTTTTGCCCTTTCCTGCCTTTTAGGTACAGCCTTGGCTTTACTCTTGAAGGATACTGGAACAAGTTTTAATATAGGTGATAGTTTAAACCAGGGCTGGTGTTGCAAGGATTGAACTAACTGCTGGCAAAAGCATCATGCTTATTTTTTTGTTGTCACAGAATTAGGATGATATGAAATGCATTATAGTCTTTTCCTGCCTTATACTTGCACACTGCCTCATGCTTTAGTCTGTGCAAGGACTGGAGTGATACTTTTGTGCATGATTAATGTTAAATGTACAACTTAAAAAGAAACTGGATCCATGTGCTCTACCAAGACCATTTTAGCATTTTTTTTTAGTAATAAGACATTTGTTTTCTGTTTGAACCATCAGGAACCCACTGCGGGTCTGGGTATTATCCTGGACAGTGTCTGTGGGATGTTTCCCCATCTACTTACTCCTCTCCTTCAGCTGCTTCAAGCCCTTGTGTCTGATAAATCTACTGCAAAAAAGGTACAGGATCTCTCTTGGTGTTTGGGAGATGAGTTATTTCAAGGCAGGGATAACATTCTGTGTGCTAATGCTGTGTGATTCCTTCTTTCCATTACTTGTGCTTATCTCATTTGTAATCTTAGGTGACAGATATTAAGCTTTTGTCAAAGAACAGTGAACATCGCTCCTTTTTAGTCCTGTGCTGTTGCAGGACATTTTCTTGCTTCTTTTCAAGTCTAATGACTGAAGTTTAAGATACTGCCTAGTTTTTCAGGTTGTGCTTTACTCATACAAAGTTCCTGATTCATTAGATGAGACTTGTCTGGACATGTGGACTGTCTAATTATGTTTTGGTGTGGTTGACATATACAAAGGATATTGTCCATGTCAAGAAAACTTGCCTGTTCCTGAAAATGGCTTAGTTGATTAATTTTTAAGGAGGTCTGGCTCTTTGGCTGTGTTGTTGAAGCTCTCTCTGTGTGCAGGTATACAGTTTCCTGGATAAAATGTCCTTCTATATCGAACTGTACAAACATAAACCTCCTGATGTGATCTCTCATGAAGACGGCACGCTTTGGCGAAGACAGGCTGCAAAGCTCCTCTATCCTCTTGGTAAAGAAACTGTATTTAACCTTTTCTTTTTGAAATGCTTTGGGGAATTTAGTTCATTATCTGGCTTCTAACTCACAGGGAAATTTGTGACTTTATTTCACCCAGTTCTTCAATCTTTAGCACTAGGTCAAACAAATCTGCGGATACCCCAGGGAACAGTGGGCCAAGTGATGCTGGATGACCGGGCTTATTTGGTACGATGGGAATATTCCTACAGCAGCTGGACACTGTTCACCTGCGAGATTGAGATGCTGCTCCAAGTTGTATCGACAGCAGGTGAGATAGGCTGGAGTGTAAAAGAGAATAAATAATTGTTGACATGTATCAATTTGAGGTTAATAGTAGGACTGAACCGATTTTAAAAGAGCATGGAATACTTTCCCAGAAACCTTATTTTTTAATTATTAATATAATACTGTAAAATTCACTCTAAAAGGCCCAGAGCATGTAGTGAGCTGAGATAAATTTTAGACGAGGGGAAAGTTGAGATAGATAAAATAAATGTTTTTTTGGTATGCAGAATGACCATGAGGATGTGTGGTAAGATTTATATGCATCGTTCCAGATTTGATTACTGTTTAAGTACGATTTCGCATTCCAGTGTTAGTTTTCTTTACCCAGATGTGATTCAGCATTGCCAGAGGGTCAAGCCAATAATCGATTTGGTTCATAAAGTCATCAGCACTGACGTATCGATAGCAGATTGCCTTCTGCCTATCACGTCGCGAATCTACATGCTCCTGCAGAGGTAAGTCACCAACCGGCATCAGGCCACTAACAGCGAACATACCTGAGAACATATAATGAGCTGGAAGAATGGCTGATTACTCATTTTGCCAAGAGCTTTGCAAGAACTGTGTCTCAGTGCTTGAACTCCCCAAGACTGGTGTTCAGTTCTCAAAACTGTTCTGGCTACACTCAGTTTAATGCTTTGGTGCAGCAGAATGGCCCCTCTTCCGCTTCCTTCCTGAATGTTGTGCAATTTTATCCATTTAAAGGCATTTTTTTATTGGTAGCTCTGTTTACATGAAAGGGGAGTAGAGCATATCATTAGCGCATTAACTTCCAGGTGTTAAAACAGTTGTACTTATTAACACTCCTCTCAGTGTTAACTGCCTGGGAGTTGATGTTCTGCTGCATAGTGAGTGCTCGCTGTGACAGTCTGCTGTCTTGCCAGCCTTGCCTCTTCCAGTAAATTGATGTGACTCACGTGTGAGGGGGAGGTTGCAAGTCTAGACTGAAAGTGCAGACTCTGGTGTCTGTATTTACCTGCTGAGCTTTTATACTCGTGTATTTCAGTGAGAGAGAAGCTTTTATGATCAAAACAGCAGTATATAGGCCAGACAGACCACAGATGGCAATGCTTTTTATGCATAATATTTGTTTTTCTAGGCTAACAACTGTAATCTCTCCCCCTGTGGATGTTATTGCTTCTTGTGTCAATTGTTTGACAGTACTGGCTGCTCGGATGCCAGCCAAGGTGAGGAAACGACCTGGGTTTGCTGGATTTGAGAACTAGCAGATGTATATATGTGAATGAGACGGAATATCTGTACTTCTTCTCTTGCAGGTTTGGACTGACCTTCACCACACAGGGTTCTTACCGTTTGTTGCCAATCCAGTGTCCAGCATGAATCACATGATTAGGTATTCATCATCCCCCAGCTCCCTTTTTTTAAATTATTTGCCTAACCTATTCATAACCTGCCACAAGAACTTTTTGCCAGTGTGAAATCTGTGCATCTGACCTCTCTCACTCACGTCAAAGTCCTGCTATTCATGTAAGAAACCCTCTTGCTCACTTCACAGCGCAGAGGGAATGAACGCTGGGGGTTATGGAAACCTGTTGATGAGCATAGAACAGCCTCAAGGCGAGTACAGTGTTACCGTCTCCTTCCTGAACCTGATCACGACTCTTGTCCGGGTGAGTGTTTCTGGAATGCTCTGCGTGTCAAGTACCTGTAGGCTGTTACGATAGGAAAGTGAAATCCAGCTGTGTCTGAGATCCTGCGCAACAGGTCTCTATGAGTAATCATAGGTTGACCCTCCCTTCTGTGCCACTGGTTGTGCTTTCTCTGAAGTCTGATTCTTTCAAAAAAACATTTTGGTTCGTCCGATCTACAAAAGAGTGGAAGTCTCATGTAAATTTAAATCCCCATGCTCGATAGTTTTCTTTAAAGACATAAGACATACCTTCCTGCAAATGGTTTCTTGTCCTTTTACCCAGAAGGGGGCAATAACATTTCTGTTTCTCCTAGGGACAACTTGGTAGCACCCAGAGCCAAGGACTTGTCCCTTGCATTGTGTTTGTCCTGAAGGAGATGTTACCAAATTACCACAAATGGCGTTATAACTCGCATGGAGTGAGAGAGAAAATTGGTAAGGATGTTGAGAGGGGGGAAGAAGGAGGAGGAGGGTTAAAAAGGATCATCTCTCTTCTCAGAGAAGATGTGTGAATCTTTTACTTCTTTTTTATCATACCTTTTCTAGCAGCCGTTTGGGATTTGCGTTGTATGTTTACCACTATAGCTAGATGCTGTGATTTGTTTCAAAATAGTAGGAGCTGGGCTACAGATCTTCTTGAACTGAGCAGTCCATTTCATCTCTTTCAGGATGCCTTATTCTGCAGCTGATCCATGCTATACTGAATTTATGCCCCGAAATGGATCCTTGCAGCAGGTAAGACAGGTGATGGATTTCAGATCTGCGCTAGCCTGGCTCACAGTGCACGAGGGCCCTGTTGCTATTTTTTTGTTTCAGTTTTTGAATGTAAATGACTAGGAATGAACTGGCATGGTTGTGCAGTGCTGGTTTCTGCTCTTTTCAGTGTTACTGAGTATAGGAAAGGGAGAAGATTAGGGACCTTGTTATTTAGAACACCTGGTGAAGAAAAACAGTAAATAGGTTTCCTGGGACTGGCTGCCACCCACTTTCCTATTTGATGTATGCACCATGAGGAAAGTAGAAGGGACAATAAAGTAGGGGTGAGTGGGGATGTAGAAATGAAGAGGTTACTTTGCGGTAGTTTTCTAAGTATGAGGTGAGAAAATACCGCAAGTGCTCCTAGTGCTGATGTGCTGTGCCTTGGTGTCTGGCAGCAACGCCCCCAGCCTGCAGTCCCTGTGCGTCTTCAGCCTGGCCAACACGGAGGCCGGACAAGCTGTCATCAACATCATGAGCATCGGCGTGGACACTATCGATATGGTGATGGCCTCCCAGTCCAGCAGGTGAGCGCTGCGTTTCCTTTCGGTAGTTTGAGGAAAGAAGCAAATTATAATATTTGAAATGGAGCTTTAATTGATTGTGTTTAACAGGGGATCAACATAACCGCTCACCATGACAGCCTGACTTGCGTGTTCTGGGCAAACAAGCTGTGTTTGTTCCAGATCTGTATATCATCTTTGTTGTACGCTAACCATTTCATACTCTTGTTTTAGTTTTATATTTCTAAATGGCACTTGGAGCATGCCGGTGGGTGTAAATGTGTTCAATTGTTTAACATTTGCTAGCATTTACATTTTTTCATAAAGAATTAACTTGAGAGCTCATTTATGAGTCTTGAACTCAAGGTTGAATGACTAAATTAGAAGTGAGAGGATTATAGCCAGTGTTAGAAGTTCTGTGTCTTCAGGTATCAGCAGAGTTTAAGTCAAGCTATGCTCATGAATAAATTGTAATAAAGCTTGAACTGTGATTTTGGAAGTGGTAGGGCTGATCAGATGGTTCTCAAGGCAGCTTGAAGTACTCTGGAAGAACTGAAGATGTCTTCAGGATTGAGCGCCTTAACTTCCCTATGTGGCTCCCTGAAGGCTAGAATGTTTATCTGATAAGGAAAATCTTAGGAAAATACCAGACTTAGAGCCAGTTTTATCTCTTCATCCAGTTTTCACTGTAATTTCTGTGAGATTGGTTCTGTAAATGTTTCTCCCTCTGTCTTACTACATTTTAAATCCTGATGTGCCAAAGAGGAGGAAAAAGTGACAATAAGCTGTCAGGCTTTTTCTTGTTTTTGTTTGATGCTGAGAGAGAACTCAGGGCTGGGTAGACTTTTTTGCGGATATACGTGGGTTTGTATTTCACCACTGTTACATGGTGACGTGACAGTCTGAGTAAAAATGTCTTATAATCTCCGATTGACAGAATATCGAATTTCCTTTTTGAATGTTGTGCAAATGATAAATGTTGGTTTTCAACACAGTTACTTACTTTGGTTCCTTTTTGGAAACACAGTGATGAGTCACAAGGCCAAGGTCAGCTGCTGATCCAGACTGTTAAGCTGGCATTCTCGGTTACCAATAATGTCATCCGGTTGAAACCCCCCTCCAGTGTGGTGTCCCCGTTAGAACAGGCGCTCACTCAGCATGGTACGTATTTCTCCACAGGGGCAGCCTGGGAAGCTGTGGTTTTTGTTATTTGTAAATAATCATTGTGTGTCTCATTACAAACAGTAGTAAAGATTTCAGGGTTCCAAGAAGTGATTTCTAGTGCTGGGAGAAGAGCTGTTCTCCCTCCTCTAAGGGATTCTTCTCCTCTGGGACAGCTTCTTAAGTATTATGTGAACGTGGCTGCTTGCTTGCTGCTTTGTAATGAGCTGCGTGCGATTACAGAACACAGTAAATCAGCTGCCGTTCGTACCTCTGCCTTGTTATTCTGCAAGACTGGCCTAGTTCTCACCTTCTGCTATGGAAATCATTATTTTATAAATAGTTACATCCTATTGCTCTTTTCTTCTCTTTGATTTTAATTGCATTCTCTTCAGGTGCTCATGGAAACAATCTTATTGCGGTCTTGGCCAAATACATCTACCACAAGCATGACCCGGCGCTTCCACGCCTGGCCATCCAGCTGCTCAAACGACTGGCTACGGTAAGATGACACTCACAACTCTTTGCTTCTCTCATGATCGATTCCACCACTGAAATTCTTTCAAGATAATTGCTTCAGGCTTTTTTGTATTAAGAAGCTTAATGCAAGTCAGTTGAAGGCAACGTGGACTGAAAGCTCTAAGCATGTTAAAAATCACATAGAACACCCTTAGTTTTTTAAGATCATCCTTTGCTGTTGCAGAAGTTGCTCAGCATCTGACAAGAGGTTTCACATGAGTGGGGTGTTTTCTGCAACGTATTTGTACCTCCAGTTGATCTCTTTCGGCTTTTCGACTGACTTTCTTAAGTCACACTGTAAAATACATTTCCTAGACCACCTTAGCTGGAACTTTTACATCTTACCGAGAAGAGGATCCTTTTTAAGTTTTTATTGGGAGCTTTCATCTTTGCCTTTTAGACTTACTCTTTTTCACTACTACACTTCTGAGAATGTGTTGGCAGTTTTATTAAAGCATGTAAGTCCAGCTCTGGGTTTGGTTATTACAAGAAACATTATTCCAAAACTGGTTTTGTTTTTCCCAGTTTTGTTATAACCCTTGAGAAGTAGGTGAGGGATAGAGCAGAATTGCCAAAGAGGAGAATTTGGATCACTTTTCAGGTTGCTTCTCACTTAATGACTACAACTTACATTTGAGTTACCTCAACATCTGTTTGTAGATCCAATATCAGATATTTTCCAGTTTCAATTTGAAATGCAAATCACCTTTTATATAGAGAAGCAGCGTTCTGTAGGGTTTGGTTCTTCCTGCTTGTGACGTTTCTTGCGCTTTGCAGGTTGCTCCCATGTCTGTTTACGCCTGCCTCGGTAGCGACGCTGCCGCCATCCGTGACGCCTTCCTCACCCGCCTGCAGAGCAGGATTGAGGACATGCGGATTAAGGTCATGATCCTGGAGTTCCTCACGGTTGCGGTGGAGACACAACCTGGGCTCATTGAGCTGTTCCTGAACTTGGAAGTGAAGGATGGCAGTGACGGGTCAAAGGTAGAACAGCAGAAATTTGCTCAAGGGCTCACTAGTCTCTTATTGCAGCATTCACAGCAGTCTTATGGCACTAGTCTCTAAAATCAGGTAGCTCTTACACGTGACCTGAAGCACTCAATGGAGAGATAAATGCAGCTGGTACTTGCAGTTAGTGGATGTGCTGCTATCCCACTTTAACTTCTCCCTATAACCAAACAGAAACTTTCCCAATGTTTCCAAGGCAGATACGGAGTTAACGTAAGAACATCCACCGGCTCAGACCAGAGATCCCTGTGACCCACTCTCTTGCCTCTGACAGTAGCCAGACAGTGAGAAAGCTGAAGATTTCAGCTTCCAGATGTACAGTGGACACTATCAGTTTTCCAGAATACACCCTCTGGTGCTTTGCAGTGCAAGATCTTGTGCGTTGGGACCTTTTGAATGCACTTGGTTCTACCAAATCTTAGCTTAGTTCAATTTTTATTCACCTAAAAATGTATTTTTTTCTCTCCTGTGTTATGACTACATTCCTTGTAGTTATATACAAAATACATGATAGCATCATGATTTGCCTGTGTATTGTTCAAGTGGAACCAAACACATTCTGCCTTACTAGATGCCTACGTGGGGGTTCTGTGGTGATGTAAACTCTCTTCTTTCCTTTTGCTTTAGGAATTCAGCTTAGGGGAGTGGAGTTGCCTCCAAGTAGTCTTGGAGCTGATAGACTCCAAACAGCAGGAGAGGTACTGGTGCCCTCCCCTCCTGCATCGTGCTGCCATCGCCTTCCTGCACGCGCTGTGGCAGGACCGTCGAGATAGCGCCATGCTGGTTCTGAGGACAAAGTGAGTTGTTTTTCCACAACGCGTTTTCCTTCCTTTTTTCCCAAAACGCTTTTTCTTCGGTTCATCAGACTTTCCAGGGACATTTGCATCCTAGTCTTTGTGTGCTCTGCTAAGGGTGTGCAGTGTGTGGGCTTCGAATGTGGTCTATTGGGGAAGAAGATGAGAACTGTGCTTGTTCAGAAACAAGTATGTTTCACTCTGTTACTTTTATACAAAGCTGGATAAGCTTGTATTTACCCAAACATATTTTCTATGAAATTTGGAACAGTCAAAAGGCATGTGGGTTGGGGGAGATAACTGATTTTACTTCTGTATATGTGTTTTAGGCCAAAGTTCTGGGAAAATCTAACCAATCCCCTCTTTGGGACCCTTCCTCCGCCTTCAGAATCGTCAGAGGTGAGTTACATCCAAACAAAATGAAGGTAGTTACGTCCTTCTCAGATGGGGTTTCTAAGTGATGTAGGTGGCTCTTCCCTCTGCTTGCAGTTTTCGGAAGTATCATCTATTGGTTTGAACACAGGCGAGAGATGAAGTAAATGCTTTCTGGCTTTGCAGAGACTGTACAGCCATGAACTCTCTGTTGAAATTCTCTGCTCTTTGTTCACATATGAAACAAAACTGGATGTCACCCAGCATTTGTGGTAACACGTACTGGGGAAGGTACGCTGTCCGTAGGGCACCCGTACTGTACCTTGGATGCTGTTTGGCAAAATAAGCTTTTAACTATTTTGGCATAGCTCAGGCTGACCAGTATCATGGAGGAATTGATTAGGTTCTTGTTATTCTTCCTTTCTGTGGGGGTTTTCCCCTGCACTATGAAAGTCCTGTGCTGCTTTGCACACAGCATCCTCCCCTTATTATCACCAGTCTATGGTCAAATGACATAACTGTTGCTATTGTGGGAGAAACGAGGGTCCTGCAACACTGAAGTATCAGTTACTGCAAGGGTATGGGGAGGGATAAATCAGAATTGAACTCACCCTGCAGGGCTACGTGCTCAGATTTTGCTTTTTTTGTGTCTTTATAGCTCAGTGTCTTGGATACCTGTGCCTTAATCATGAAAATCATCTGTTTGGAGATCTACTATGTTGTCAAGTGAGTCTCTGGTAGTCTTTAATTCATCCTTCTACTTTTTAATTATCTAAACTGTGTCTGTTAAATCTTGATAGACCGTGCAGGCTTTGAGAGACAAAGTACATGTAATTTTGTGAAAATGTGGGAGGAATGGTGATTTATAAAGAAATTGCAAACATGCATTTCTTGCAATCACCAATTGCACAAAAAGATGTTACAGTCTTTCTGCAGCCCGTAGATAAGAATGTTAGTATTTTCCTTGTATCCTGGAAGGAGAATATACAGTATTTATTAAAACAAAATGTGAACTAAGCTAAGTACACCTACTCTAGTGACTGCTGAATAACATATTAGTAAGTTTCTCGCACTCATTTTGTTTTCCTGAACATAACTGCCATTTAATGTGTTGAAAAGTCAGGATTAACTAAGATCTCCGCTTAAATGAAAAGTAAATTGTAGATTTTCTTCAGGGAAAACACGTGATGCAAAAGTGGGATTCCCTGCACAGGTCTAGTATGTGGAATAACCTTCACTTACAAGCTGTGTCCTTGGTTTTCCTACCTGAATCTCGGAAGAAGTATGTTTTCTGACCAAAGAATAAATGAAGATAACGTCTCCTCTTGCTTTGGTCAGGGGCTCACTGGATCAGTCCCTGAAAGACACGCTGAAGAATTTCTCCACCAAGAAGCGCTTTGCCTACTGGTCAGAATACGTGAAGTTACTGGCGTATCACGTGGCAGAGACCGAGGGGAGCAGCTGCGCCTCCGTCACCGAGTATCAAATGCTCATCTCAGCCTGGAGGATGCTGCTCATAATCTCTACGAGCCATGTAAGAGCTGCCTCTCGTTTTTCATGTTAATCTGAAATTAACGTTTTGAATAACCCGATGTCAAGCTTCTCAGGGCCAGCTGAGCCATAATGAAGAATTCACTGTTTTTTCTTTCAATTTTGCTGTATATAAGTTTACACCACCAGTTGGCGTGAACATGGTACAAGAGGTTAAGAGTGGTGGCATTTTACTGTTTGATCAAAATGAGCACATTGTCTGTCTGAGCAGGGGAGGGAGGTAGTAAAATCATTTTTATAGCAATTTTAAGTAATTCTGGAATCCTGAAGAGGTTTTGCTGAGTCAAGTGAGGCAGGGATGCACCATTAGGGAAACGAGTCACTGCCAACGTTTTGTCAACTGTTAGTGTAATACTTCAGGGATTTCTATAAACCTGTATCACTCAGCGGCTATAAAAGTTAGTGAATTCTTAATGTAACAAAGCAGTGGACTGTTAGACTGTTAAGAACGTGCATCTTTTGTTGTGCTTGACTGATCTCTGTCTTTGTGGATCTTAGGCAGAAATAATGCACCTGACTGATTCTGCAGTTCATCAGCAGTTGTTTCTGGATGTGCTAAACGGGACCAAGGTTTTGGTAGGTGCTATTTCTAGTTCTATTTCTGCAGCTCTTTGTCATCATAGGTTTTTTAGATGCTGTGACATTCTTAAGTGTTCCTACATGTAACTATCGCAACTCTAACTCTTGCAGTATTTCTTTTTAGCTTCTAGTTCCCATGTCAGTGTCCTGTCTGCAGCTGGGCTCTATGCTGTGCACCCTCCTTCTCATCCTGCTCAAACAGTGGAAGAGGTAGGTATTTTATCTGGATAATTACTAGTCACTGCTAAATAGAAAAACTTGGGAGGTTATGTTTAAGTGATTTGCTCTAGTGAGATTCCCTTAGTGATCTGGGGAGGAAACCGAAACCTTATCACAAAATTCTCTTTGGGGTGGGCAAATGTCTGTAGGCTGTTGCTGAAATCTCTTGTAGTGATATTTTTATGGCTTGGCTTCCTGCTTGCTTGTGGAAAGTGTATCAAAAAAGCTTTTGTGATGGTCAGTCCTGCATTTTCACTGCGCTGTGGAATGTCTGGAGTGAGATCCAGGTGGTGACTTAAACTTTACTTAAAACAACTGCTTTTATTTGTGTGGATTGTATGACTTATGATCCACACAGCTCAATCAAGCCAATATATTTACTGAGGGATGTTGTCTAATCTGAAGAGCTCTCCCTTTTTGTTGTCAGCGAGTTGGGTTCTGTGGATAAAATCATAAACTCCTTGACGCAGATTCTGGAGGGAGTGCTACAGGCAGATCAGCAGATGATGGAGAAAACCAAAGCCAAAGTGTTCTCAGCTCTTATCACTGTGCTGCAAATGAAGGAGATGAAAGGTGAGGTGGTGTGTGTACGAGTGTCATATTCCCTAATGTTCTAAAGGTAAAAATCCTTTTGGTGTCAGTAGTAGTACAGGATGCTGAATATAGTCACCAGCCTGTGGGGCTTCTCTGCTTTTTTTACCTGTTTTAGCTAGTTTTAGAAAAACGTGAGGTTCAGCATTCATAGTGTGTCTGTGTCTTCCCTTCTCTTGTCTTTCCCCAACAATAACCTCTGTGTTTGAACAGTTTGACAGAGACAAGACGGGGTTGCCATGTGTTTTTTGAAAATAGCTCAGCAGGTGTGGGAGGGACACCCTGGTGACACCATCTCACAGTCACACTAGAGCTTGGATTCTGACATGAATTTCTAGTTTGAGATAAAAAAAGACCCAAACACAAGCAGGTTGTTTGTTACAAACCAGAGAAACTAGTCTGGTCGTTACTGTTGGCACTTGTGAGGCATCTTACGTTGCAGTGGCACTTGGAGATGCTCGGTGGAATCTGGGCACGATTTCTCTGTACAACACATACAAAGGCAACCGTGGTGTTGAGATGTGTATCGGTTTCCCTTTCCATGTCCTTCTGCCACTGCCTGGGCCCTGTGAACCTATATATTTTAGAAAATAAATAGGAAGTAGAGCGTTGGGTTATTTTTAAATGCTTTTCTTTACCGTTCAGTTTGAGTTTCCAGTCATGCTGGTACAAGGTGCTGTGATTTATCATCATGGTTTTGATAAGAATGTAGTATTTATAGGGACTCACAAACATAGACTGTACCCAATTTGCATGGGGCAGTACAGCAGCCTGGAAAACTGGGTAGGAAATGCTGTAGTGAGCAATTATGGAATAATCTGTCCATAGTAGTGCTTGATTTGCGCCTTGAAATGTCATGAGTTTATGTGACTTCTCAGTAAAACCACGTATTTTTGTTATCCAGATGACCTTCTAATCCCTTATTACATCTTCCTAGACTTAACCATGTCATTTAGTCACAGTTCCTCACATTCTGTTTTGTGGGTTTTTAAATGAAAACAGAATAAATACTAACTCCAAGAAACATGCCCCAGTGACGTTATTGGTTAAACTGGACACCTGAGTACATGTATCGTGTGTTAACGGTTTGTTCTGTGTGTGCCACAGTGAACGAGATCCCCCAGTACTCGCAGCTGGTGCTGAGCGTGTGTGAAACGCTCCAGGATGAGGTCATTGCGCTTTTTGATCAGACGCGACACAGCCTGACCCTGGGAGATGCTACAGATGACAAGGACAGCATGGAGACAGATGATGCCTCCCGAGTGAAACACAAAGACCAGCGAGATGGGGTGAGGGACCTGTTCATCTGCTTCATTCTTCTCTCTAGTCAAAGGTTCCATGTATGTTTGGAACAACTTCCACTTGCAGCCGGTTGCCTTCAAAAGAAGTTTCAGCAGTTTCTATTTCAGAATTACTCCTTGTTGCTCTGGCACACATCAATCTGGGAAATTGGCCATTGCTGCCCGTCTTACAGATCTGTCCTAAAAATTGTTGTCACGATTGCTAATACAGCCAGGAAGCGTGCAGAGTGTAATGTGAGGGATACCAGGTGCCTTAATTTATGATTCTGAGAATGATTGAACTTTAGGTTGTGTTAGTAAATGCCTTCGGGATTTTCTTGGTACCTGTGTCAAGCCTGCACCTTGTTCTCTTGTCCCTGCAGGTGTGTGTTCTGGGTCTGCATCTGGCCAAAGAGCTCTGTGAAGTTGATGAAGATGGAGACTACTGGCTACAGGTGACCAGGAAAGTCCCTGTGCTTCCCACTATCTTTGCCGCACTGGAGATCAGCCTGAGAGTTAAACAAAACCTTCACTTCACAGAGGCCTCATTACATTTACTGCTGACCTTAGCGAGGACTCAACAGGTGAGAGATGCGGAGAAATGAGAGCATATAGCTATACATTTTTAATAGGAACCGTCTATCTTATTATTCTGCCTGCAATGCAGCTGAACAATGATCTGTAGATAAAGGATTGTTTTTTAAAGGCTGGCGAGCCGCAGGTCCTGTGCGTACGCCTGCTTAGTTTTCCTCGTTCTTCTCGATAATGGGATGTCTTAGATGGAAGAGCTGAGCCAAACCTGTAATTTAGAGCAGGCACTTTCACCAAATGTATTCTTCTGCAATGCAAATTATCCCCTCCTAGTTAAAACAGCATTTAAGTGTCGGAACCTGCTTTTTCATTAGTTGCAATAAAGCGTAATTTATCTATTAGAAATTCAACTTGTGTGTGGCTTGAGGTGAAGGCAAGGTCGTTCCAAAGCCAGCCCTTTTCAAAGGTTTTGTATGTACCAAACCAGGTGATAATTGAAATGGAATTCATAGTACAGTTATGCAGGTCAAATTTTACTGGAAGAACAGTGTTGCTTTTCTTGATATTAATTCTTTAACAACATAGACATATGTGTGGATGGAAGTTCTCTAAAAAGGTGATGACAGTGCAAAGGACAGAAATATCTAATGCAAAATCAATCTCTTTAGTCTCAGAGAGGAGAGAGATGTGCCCATTTTAACAGTGGCTCGTTCTGTGTCTTGTAGGGAGCAGCAGCAGTGGCTGGAGCTGGTGTCACAGAGAGTGTCTGCCTGCCCCTCTTGAGTGTGTATCAGCTCAGCACTAACGGAGCCATCCAGGTGGGCGCTGCGTCCTTTTGGGTGGGAACGTGCCAGGAGCGCGTGCCATGTCCTGCCCTGGGTCTGTGGTTGAGCGGAGCACTCCCATCTGTGGGGACAGCAGCCACCCCTGGGGACTGGAGACTTCCCACGCAGGGTGGAGGGTTTGTGGCATATGCCACACTGGGCAGAGGCATAAATAGGTAATTTATTTTTGTATCTGATTTGTTCAGACGTCCGCTTCATCTCGAAAGTCGTTGGATGCCCCCTCTTGGCCCGGGGTCTATCGTGTCTCCATGTCGCTGATGGAACGCCTTCTTAAAACACTGAGATACAACTTCCTGACGGAAGCATTGGACTTTGTCGGTGTCCATCAAGAGAGGATTCTTCAGGTGTGTTGTGTACTTCCCTGCGATGGTTCCTTGGCTTCTGTGTTGCAACAGGCATGGAAACATGTCAGGAAGTGCAGAAACATTGAAAAGAGGCTCCTGCTTCAGAAAGATTTATATTAGAAATAATTCCCTTGTGGGGAAAGGAGGAAAGAATATTCAAGCTGTGCAGTGGGGCAGGGATAACTGTTACAATACTTGTTAGAGCTGGGCAGACACCATCTGTTCATCCTGTTCACTCTTGGGGTTATAACTTTGCTACAGGTGTTTGATGTGCCTGCTTAACCCAGCAGCAGAAGTGAGTTGTTTGGGAACCCACTTTGTGGTTGTCTGCTCAGGAAATAGAAGTATGAGAGCTGTCTTGGAGGTGGCTTCGGCTCAGCCTTGCTCCAGTAACAGCAATGCTGTGGTCAGGGTGCAGTCCCCACCCGGGTCAGCAAGCTCTCGTGTCCTGCAGTGCTGAAATACCTGCACTGCCTGGATTGTGTCAGTGCGGATGGGCTGAAGAGTCCCGTTTGCACACAGGTGCTGAACTCTGTTTGTAGCATGTTCCCTGGACAAACAGCTGCCTTCTGTACGGCAGCACAGCTCGTGAAGTGCATCGACCTCTGACTAAGAATAGAAAGTTGTTTGGGTCTGACCCGCGTGCTGTGCGGCTGCGTTCACCAATGCATTTCCAGTCCCTAAGGGCAGGTCCTCTGCAGCTTCAGCTTTTTCTTCTAAGGGAGGGAGTGGGATTTTAGTGATTTAACAGTCATTGTTTAACAGATTTTCTTCTCTTTCCAGTGCCTGAATGCAGTACGGACAGTACAGAGCTTGGCCTGTCTGGAAGAGGCCGATCACACTGTTGGTTTCATTCTTCAGCTCTCAAATTTCACCAAGGAGTGGCATTTCCACCTGCCACAGCTTATGAGGGACATGCAGGTAAGAATCCAATTATTACTGTGGATAATACATTGCCTTGGAGTGCAGGGACATGGATGTGTTACTAGAAAATGGCATTGTATCACTTTTTTATTATTGCTCTTTTAATAGGAACTACTTCTGAGCTCATTTAAACGTCTGTGCTGTCAGTACCTTGTCTGAATTGACTGAGGAAAAATAATTGTTGGAGACAGATTGAAGATAGCTTAGAAAAATAACTTGAGGAATTCAATGTCTTATTCTCAGTTTTCCACGTTATTAATTTCAGGTGAATCTGTGTTACCTGTGTCAGGCCTGCACCTCCCTCCTGCACAGCCGCAAAATGCTCCAGCACTACCTGCAGGTGAGGATGGGGACCCTGAACCAAACCATGAGGTCAGAGTGTTGCACGCCCACGCTCCCTGTTAAAAGGCAAATAGTATTCAATATGCAGGCTCTTGGATGTTGAATTGTCGATAATCCTACTGGTGATTGTTGGCAACCATCAACAGTTAGGATTTGCATTTCTCCACAGCAAAAAAATGTGCAAAGAGTAGTCTGGACTCCCAAATTCCTGGCCTGTGTAAAGCCGGTCCTAGAGAAACAGCAGCCTGTGTTTGAATGGTGCTGTTATCACTTTATAGCTGCCCACTCTGTAGCACGAAGGCTGCGTTGCTGTAGTACTCTGCAGTGCCGTTAATTAAGCCGCTGTTGACCTGCTGTCCTTGATCTGATTGAATTTGTTCAAAAGAGAGAGCTCTTGTTCTTGGGGAATCCTTAAATTCATGAGGTGGAGATGACGCATTGCTCCTGATGTGTTGTTTCATCATGGCTAAGGCTCAGTGTGTTGATTAGAGGTTATTTTTCTGGAATGTGGAATCTAAATAGCCTCTGCAGCTGCCTCCCTGCAATGCAGTGCTTCCCCCGCTGCACACCAACTGTGACAGACTTTGGGTGCCTTATTTCCTCATTCCTTTTATTCGTAGCATCTTTTTTTCCCTCAAAGTATTAATCTTAGTGCAAAATAATCATATGTGCATTCAAGACGTTCTTTTTTTCTTTCCCCACAGGCAAAAAATGGCGATTCCCTTCCATCAAGCGTGACTCCACGAGTGCAGCGTAACCCCCAAGCCTCCTCCAAACACCCCGGTCCTGAGTCGGAGGCAGCGGAGCAGAAGGCGCTGCTCACGGTGCAGTACAGCCTCCTGAAAATCCTCAGCAAGTCTCTTGCTGCCCTGCGCCACTTCACCCCTGATGTCTGCCAGATCCTCCTGGATCAGGTAGGGAGAGAGGAGAGATGCTGCTCCCTGCGGCAGGGGGGTTCTGGTATTTCAAGTGCTGTTCTGGGGGTGTTTAGCAGGGCACAGTCTGTCCTGCTTGAGACAGTGACTGCACAGAGCGGGAAGGCAGGACACAAGGAATTCCCCGTAGGAGTCAGGGAGTGCTGGGTGTGAAATGATGGCCGGGCTGAGCTTTGTGCGGTCTGCACAATGCTGTGTGCGTGTAACCTTACCGGAGCAGACTAAACCCAGCCGGGTTTGTATCCTCAGTGTGCCGCCCTGCAGAAGTGACACCCTCTCGTTATCTTCCTGTGTCGGTGTGACCAGTGGCTGGTCTCCAGGTTCAGAGAAGGAAGGTTTAATCCTCGATTCCGGCAATGTCCTGCTGCTGACTTTTAGACAGTTAAAATCCTTTTCCTATGCCTCTGTGCCTGGGTGTTTGAAAACAACCTGGCAACAGTCGTTACTTTTGCTTGCCGCTTGGTGGCAAGCTGTACGGCTTGGTAGTTGAGAAGGTTCATTCATGTGAGAAGAGCCATGTAGTCTGATTGTGCAGGATCACACAGAGCACTCTCTGCTGCTCTGTCTGTACACCCGGGATTTGGGAAATTATCTCAGTGCTTCTAGTTCTCCATACAAAAAGTGTGATACAGGGACTAGGTGTTCCTGTTACTATGACAACAGCACACTCGTGGCCTCACTCCTCTTTCTGCTTCTCCACAGTCGCTGGACCTTGCTGAGTACAACTTGCTCTTTGTTTTGAGTTTCACCACACCAGCCTTTGACTCGGATGTGGCACCTTCCTTTGGGACCCTCCTTGCCACAGTCAACGTGGCCCTTAACATGCTGGGAGAGGTAACAGCCATTCCTGTGGTGGGGAGATCACAGCAGCTGGTGATCTCAGAGCACTCCTTCGGCTGATACTTTGAAGAGTGCAAGTGTTTCCCCTTTTCTATCTCCTATTTCTAATGCCTGTCTTTTTTCCTTTTAAGCTGGATAAGAAGAAGGAACCTTTCCCTCAGGCTGCAGGGCTGAATATGCAAGAGGGAACCAAAACCCTCAAGTAAGTTTCCAGCTGTTTAGTTGTGGCCGAGGAGCAGAACCTCATGCTCCTCGGCTCAGAGCTGAGCTCCAGAGCTGCTCACTCTGAGTCCAGAGGGTTCAGATGGCCCAGCAGAAGCTTCCCAAAGCAAGCAGGGATTTTTTGGGGGAGCGTGTGTGAAGCCATCACATCAACCTTTGAAGATGTAGGTAGAGCGTTGTTTGATACTTATTTACCAAGACTTTTAAATCGGACATCCCTGATGGCTAACAGGGGTTTCTGCTCCGCATACCACAGCTTTTGGGTATCGCTGCTTGAGTAGAATGTGAACAGTAACAGTGTTCCCTCCTGCACACCCCGTGTGAAGCCTTTCTCAGAGTCTTTGACCTTGCAGCTAGAGCGTGCTGACCTTTTTGGCTCCTGCTCATCTCCGTTTCTTTGCACAGGTCTCTGCTCATGTTTACAATGGAAAACTGTTTCTACCTGCTCATCTCCCAGGCTGTTCGGTACTTGAGAGACCCAGCTGTGCATCCCCGTGACAAGCAGCGGATGAAGCAGGAGCTCAGCTCTGAGCTGGTAAGCAGCTTGTACCATCCTGCCTCGCTCTGCGCGGTAAACGTGTCTTGTGGGAGAAGGTTGTTTGTCTTTGGCTGCCATGGAGCCGTTCCCCAGCGTGAGCCAACAGCTGTAGGAAGCCTGGGCTGCACAAACCGGTGCCTGTTCCTGCACCACCTGCACCTTTTTGGGGGAGGTGGAGGGGCGCGTGTTTGGAAGAAGCTCACTTGTTGCCTGCTTCTCATTTCAGAGTACGCTGCTCTCCAGCCTGTCCCGTTACTTCCGCCGCGGTGGCCCCTCTTCACCGGCCAGCGGGGTTCTTCCCTCTCCGCAAGGAAAATCTGCCTCCAAGCTGGGTCCGGAGGGGCAGGAGCCTTTGTTTCAGCTCGTGCAGGCCTTTGTCCGGCACGTGCAGAGATAGATCCTGTGCGGCCCCTGCCTCCCTTTCCAGGACTTGCAGCAGAACGATTCTCGACCACCCCAGGAGGCAGCACCCTTGCAGAGCTGGTAGCGGGAGGGAGGCCGGTGTGGGCAGGGCTGCGAACGAGCTGTGGCGGCAGCAGCGCGATCCCCTTCAACTCTTGCAACCCAAGTAGCAGCGTGAACGAAAGGAAAGCCGAGAGCGGCTCTTTGGCGGTCAGCCCGCGTGCGCAGCCCACCCGCTCCATCTGCCGCCGCGTCCCGGCTGGGTTCTAGTGCTGAACACTCAAAACCTTTATTTTTATAGCTTGTACCTCAGCTGGGGAAGCTGTGGCTGGATGGAGAGAGACCAGCTTTCCACTGGGCGGTAACTCTGCTCTTAAGGTGCAATTTGCCTCTCCCTCACAGCCAGAGTCCAGTTAAGGCACAACCACGGGATCAGCCAGCAATTCAGAGACCATCTTTCTACCGCTATTTTTGTACGGAATGGTTCAAGGCAAGACGGTGTACGTGTGCTCACGCCTCCCCTTCACCCCGCGGTCTGCGTGTTGTGTGTGTTTCTGAAGAGCAAAGGCCTGACTCAGCGTTTGTAAATCAAAATTCCATTGCTCCAGTCTTGCAGTTTTTTGTAACTGTGCCCTATTTATACTGATATTAAAACCTTTATAGACAGCAGCTGCGTTGGTGGTTTTGTACTGGACACGGCAGCACCAGTTCTGCATTTCCCCACCATCGTTCTGCGGCGTCAGCTGGGCCGAAGTGCCAGCGAACAGCGATGCGAGTTGTGGCTTGTAAGCGCCAATCCAGGTACCGTTTGCAGTGACTGTAGGCAAAGGTTGATTCCCTCAGCTTCCCCACACCCACTCCCTTTCTCTTACTCTCACGCTGGGGAACTTGTAGGAGGTTTTAAATGAGCGTCACTATGAAATACTCAGGAAAGATTCTGCACATGCTGGTGTGGGCCACACGCACGGGTTACGGTGCAGCAGCAGGGGGGGCATGGGCTCAAGCTACAAAGACACTGTCTGCGGTGAGGTTGTGGTGTGCTGGTATCGCTCTCTCAAGCAGATCAACAAACTCTTAAAAGTTCCAAGGCTCCATGTGCGGTGGAGACACTAAGAGAAGGTCAGTGATTATTGCTTAAAATAAAGCCTGAAATCTAGACAGACTTTCCTAAGCTAAGAAATCAAATTTCAGTGTAGCTGTGAGCCAGTAGCCTATCAGTTCTTTCCTCAAGAGACACTTGATTGCTTTACCAATCAGAATGTTTTTAATCTCGATGGTTTTAAGAGACTAGAGCGAGAAAATTAGATTATCTTGCTTTGAGTTTTTTTTTTTTCCTTGTAAGCTTATGTGATCACGATATTCTAGTACAATTTTTGGATCTAGATTTACTTGCCCTGAAGGCTTTGGAGAGATCTGAACTCAGTGGCTGGAGCAAAGTGATCTTAAAGTAGACAGGAGAAGGGTTTGGTTACCTTCCCAAAGCTGAGGTGAGCTGCTCTGACAGGAGGACGTGGGGTGACGGTCCCAAGCCTGGTCCTGTAATGGTTAACACATTCTGCCACAGGGAACCCCCGGTGTGAACATAGAGGTTTGAAGGTGAAGAACTGCGGAGAAGGTGGCAAACAGGCGGGTACAGCTCAGCAGTCACAGTCGGGGCTGTTCTTTGATAGCTCTGGTAGGTGCCTTTCCTTCTGTTACAGCTTTTGAAGCTCCAGGCAGTGTGTTAATCACTTTATTAGTGCCCAAAAAGAACAGACAGCGTGAGAATTTAGGGAGAAGTAACAACACTCTTTAGTGCTCAGGCACTAGAGTGAGTTTACAGTGCTGGGCAGGAGTCCTTGGTGCCACATAGCAAAGAAGAGTGGATGCTGTTGGCTACACCTGTGTTTTAGAGCTACAGCTTTGCCTTAGAGCACAACATTTGATTGTACCTTGACCAGAGCGACAGGGAACAGCCCTCGCTAAGGGACATCTGGAAATAAGCAGCATGAGACTGCGATCTTTGTGTAAAGAGCCCGTTAGAAGCAGCACTAGATGTTTCTGCGCGTCCCCCTCTAATGCAGAGGGAAGGGAGCGCTGCTGCCAGGAACAGAACTCCTTGCGGCTCTTCTGAGGGAAGAGACACCATTTTCTGCATCATTAAGCTGCTGCTGTTGTTGCTAAAGCTGTTCTTCTTTCTTTAATGCACCAGGGAGAGGAATAACAGGGACATCACTGGCTTGAGGGAGAGGTGCAGGAACTGGCAGGGAAATAGGCTGGGGTAGAACTGTGGCAGTGGTAATCATGGCAATTGTAACAAAACCAGCAGCATGATGTGATTTCCCCATTCCCTGTCACTGAACCAGACAAACTGGGCGCTATCGCTGCACCACGGAGCATTTCAACTGCTGCTTTTCCCAGGCGTCCTTCCCAAGCCGGGCGCTCGGGACAAGGCGTTAGGATTTTAGATTAGCAGCAGATCTAGTTTCCATAACAACAAAAAAGTCCGTTAGATCTAGAAGAGCATTTCCAGTCCCTCAGCAGCTACAGTCAGACTGCTGCTCTATTTCTGCTTCAGGTTAAGGAGGAGCTGTTGTTTCTTGGAGTTCTCGAATCTATAGTACAACCAAGATGTACCGAGAACTGCAAGGCATTAACGACCTTAAGTTTCAGTTGGAACAGGGAGGATGAGCAGCTTTAATTTGCTTTTACAACAAGCCTGGGACAACAGGAGGACACAGCGCACACCTGAGCCAGCGCTGCGGCCCCTGAGCCCACACACAACACTGAGGCAGCGGGTCAGGCAGTTCATTTATTGGCAAATAAGTGCTGAAAACCACGAGCCCTACATACCACAGGTGCTCGGTGCCCTGTTACATTAGAGTGGTCACGATACCATTGGGGAAAGTGCAAAAGATCAATAAACAAGCAAAGTTAGTTGTGACATACCGAGGGGAAGGAGTGAACCGAGAGCTTGGTGCAGGTGAGTTTCTCTTCCATCCAGCTCAAGTGGAAAACTAGTTACAGCAGCAGGAGTCCTTCAGGTGAGCTCTGGCTAAAAAGCTCATTAGGGGATTAAAAAGCATATAGGCCTGAGCGCTCCCTTTGAGCTAAACCACCGTGTACGCCAAGGGCAGCCTGGATTGACCAGAACAGGCTCGTTGTTGGAGGTACCAGCAAGCGGGACCGTCCCTCACTGTACGGGGATGCACCAAGTCTGTTCACTGCTGGGAGGGGAGGGGAAGCGTTAGGGACATCTGTCATCTGGGGTGAAAATAAAGTCAGGCTCAACCATGCCTGGAACAGACACACCGAAATAAAAGCCTGGACAATTAACACAGGGAGCAAAGCTTGTAAAAAGGCTTGTAAACTCTTTGCAGTCCAAGAGCAGAGAAATGCAAGCAAGATGCATGGTCCCTTGCACTGAGGTTTGATTTTTGACATA
This sequence comes from Nesoenas mayeri, assembly GCF_963082525.1. NCBI lineage: Eukaryota > Metazoa > Chordata > Aves > Columbiformes > Columbidae > Nesoenas > Nesoenas mayeri. Next base: position 7,800,157 of record NC_137566.1, read on the forward strand.
CAGACCCTATATTATTAGGCTGATCTTCACAAAGAAATTCCCTTCCAGCTTCAGAGGACGGTTCTATTGAAAGATTGAAGCCATCAGGCACCATGATAGTAAGCGCGGCTCTTCTCGAGCCTTGCCTTACTGTTCTCCCACAGGTGAGCAAGGTGGGTGGGCTTAACAGGCTCTTAATGCTGAAATTCAGCTTCCTTGCCTTAAGAGCTAGAACACATCAGAGGGTTCCAAACGCTTGATGGTTTGACTTGGGCAATTCTGCTGAAGGAGAGGGAGGACAGGAGGGGCAGACAGGCACTAACTCACACCAGACACGAGGGGATGTAAGTTAAACTCGGTGAGCAGCCGCTGAGGGAGGCAGCTCGCTGGCCCTGGGGGAGCCGCTGCGAGAAACAAGACAATGGGAAGGTAGGAAAAATGATCAAGGAACCTCACGCCATCAAGACATACCTCAAAGCAGGCCGCACTGGTAGGTAATGAATTCAGTCTCGGGTGCCACCAGCCCTTTCCCAAAACCTTCCAGTAACAGTTTTACCACTTTTCCACAATTACCGTACTAGCAATGGAGTGTCAACCCTGAAGAGAGCAATGGTCTCGGATGAAGAAATCGGCGTTAGAAGTGCCAGGAGATGAGGGGCGTGTTCTACTTGTACATTCTTCTTCCTGGAAACATTTAACTTAACAGTTCCAAGTAAGTGACAGGAACTTTCCCTTTCTGGTTCCCTCTTTCACCGATGAGCCAGTCGGGATCCATGCCTGGCAGGCTGTACACAGTGATCATCTGGGGAGAGAAGACGGTGTTAGCCAGGACCTCACTCTGCAGAGACAGCCAAGAACTGAAAGAACGACAATTCCTGAGCTCATTTAGCAAGAACCTTTGTGCCCTTTCCCTGGAGCCATCTGCAGCTTTAATAGAACATCTACAGAAATCTGCCCACTGACGTCCCTGTTGCCTTTTCATTCTCCAAATTGACTTACGGTTATTTTTGCATACAGGGTGGCATGATATTGCCATGTCATCATCCCTTCTGAATGCAAATGTTCAGTCTAGTCAACAAAAGAGTTTGCAGGTTGCTGAATTTCCATTTTTCTCCGTATGATTAGATCAGGCCCCCAGCCAGAAGAGGAGAATTATTGGGGTGATACTCTGAAATAGCAAATGGCCATGAGCAAAGCTCACTGCAGTTCAGCAGGCACCAGTGTCAAGGAAAAATCTCTAGTAGCAGTTCCATAAAATGGGGGGTTTACGGGCAGGAAATGTAACCAAGACCTTGCTGAGCATGCAATACTAAGCAAAGAAAAGGTACCAACCTCATCTGCAAGGAGTGCCAGCTCGGTGCTGTCAGCTGCTTCGTAATCATAGAGGACTCGGGCCTTCCGCGTCCCGCTGGCGGGAGGTTTGACTTCATTGGGGTTCAGGACACTCTCTGCCACGGAATTAGGCACCCCAACAATCGTGGGCACAACTGGAATTGTAGGCACAGCGGGGAGCGTGGCAGCAACCGCTGGAGGAGAGGCGGCGGCTGGGGGAGGAGATGTGGATTCTGCGTTGCCTACGAATGTGCCTGAAAATCTTACACAGGAGGATAAAAATAAAAAGAGAAGCAGAGTTCAGTAAGGCTCTAATACAAGGAACCAAGAAAGAGCTTGTTCTTTCAGTGGTTACACTGCTCAGGAGTTCCAGTTAACGGCTGTAACATCTGCGCTGCCCTTCGGGTGGGGAAATGCACTCGGTTCTTGGGTGCAGAGACTGTGACAGGTAACGCTTGTCTGCTGGCTTTGATCCCTGTGTCCCATTCCACGACCCGCAGAGCATGAGAGGGAAGCGTGGGCCTAGAGAGGGGTCTGGGCAGGCGCTGTTCTGGGCTCTGCAGCTGCTTTACTGGATGTGCTGTGTCCTTGCCCTGCTCTCACCTCGTCTGTGGTACCTGTTTAGTCTGCTAGTTCTTCAGAAAGGGACAGTCGTTGCTGTTAAACTAAATGCCAAGACTGGAGGCTCCCAGGCTTGCTGGGCTCTACAGACAGTAATGGAGGTCGGTCTTGTTTATCTGTAAATACCCCACACACACACTCAGGGAGTGCAGCTCTGGTCTTTGTAGTGAGTCCGCAGAGACTCCGGAGTTTGAGTTGCAGAGCTCTGAGAGCAAAAACATCCTACTTACATTTCTCCTTTGGAGCTGCAAGCGTGGAAAAGAAGGGAACAGGAGCAGTGAGTGATCATGCAGAAGCAACAGCCCCTCTGGGGTCAGGCCACCGCGCTGCTGTGCCAGGTAACACACAGAACAGCCCTGCCTGCACCCGCGGGACGCGCGGCCGGCAGCGCCGAATTAGCCACTGCTGCAGCACAGCACGCTCAGGATTGCTGCCTGGCAACGGGAATTTGTCTCCCATATGATTTCACAGATTTGGAGGAACACTGATGGCTCTTGTGCTTTGAGATGAATGGATAAGCCCCTGATGAATCCCCATGGCAAAGCCTGCTCTAAACGCATCACCACCCGGACTGGTCACCATTCCATAAGCAAAGAAGCTCTGTTAGAGCTTGGAAGGGGCTTTAAAACTACCCGACATGATGACATAGGATGAGGAAGGAGGCCCGAGCCAGGGGCAACCAGTTGAATGACCCTTAGAGAAGTAAAAGCAGCGTCTTATCTCACCTGCCCAGTTGCTTCTGCAGGTCAAGCATGTATTGGTAACACTGAGCATAGTAGTTGGTCTGAGACTCCACAAACTCGTGGAGACAGCGGAGATGATTCACCTGGAGGGAGAAGGACCATAGGCCGGTCTGTGAGTTTGGGTGCCAGGCAGAGGATCCCTCTCCCTGCAGCCACGACCTACCCCGTGGGAAGCAGGCTTGTGCAGGCCAGCATTTAAGAGTTATTTGGTTAGCTTGACTACACTAATTTGTTAATTTGCATAGGCCCAAGGGTGATATCAGAGAGGAGGCTGCTCCTGGCACTCTGGCCATGCCCATGTGGCTCATCCACAGTTCTAGTGAGAGAAGAACAAGGTCTTTCTGGCTCAGAAGCATTTTGAAGACTGCAGGCATGATGGCACTGCCTGCCCACGCTTCACTATGGTTTTACTTTGAACATTCCAGGTTTGATGAGGAGGTTGCTGTAGCCTCCAAGTTGATGACCTCTTCCACCTCTGCGCCCAGTGCAGGGCTCCAGCATCCTGCTGGCATTCCTCAACAAAGGAGCCAAGAGTCTCTGTTGTCCCCGTCACCCCCATTACCGAGGAAGACTCACATGTGTGCTGCTGATCCCCTCCAGCAGGAGACGTGTCACCTCCGCCTGGCGATCGAACTCTGTCTGCGTGAGCCTCAGCTCATGTTCTGCCTGCAAGACAGGACAGGGTGTTGGAGACAGCACCAGGAGAGGACCCTGCTCTGCCTCCTCCAGGGAGAGGCAGCACCCGCCTCCTCCACCAGCCCCTTCTGGCACCGACACGTGCGCTGCTGGCTCGGCAGGATCCACGTGCACCCGGGACCACACACTCAGGGTGAGGATCCCAGAGACTTCTGGCTGTATTTCAACTTGATTCCTGCTTGATCCTACACTGGATCACTGCAGGTCATGGAACGGCAGCTCAAGACTGATGCATCAAGCTCGGAAGCTCCTGCTCCCACAAGACCAGAACATGAAGATGGAAAGGCTTTGCTAATCCTGAGCTGTGTGGAAAGCCAGTCCCATGCCAGCACCTCTCCCTCTATTGCCTGTTGCAGGACTCAGAACTGGGCAGCCGATGCTGCTCATCAGCATCTGTCCTCTGCAAAGGGAACACTGGAAACGGGACAGTGCCTGTGGTCAGCACGGCTGAGTCTGCTGCAAAATACAGCTCTGTTAGATGCCTCTCCAAGCCTATAGGTATTGGAATGGGACAACCTCCCCAAGTTCCTCTCCAGAAGTACAACTTTTGCCAGTATCCTTTTATCATCACAGAACAAAAGCTGAGGCCACGGAGCACCTACCAAATTGCTGCCACTCAGCTACATCTCTCCGCAACGGAGATGAACAACCCAAACTCCTACCCAAGGCTCTCCTTGGAAGCTCATTACTTATTTTGAGCCAGGAGGAACTCAGCAATAGTGAGTAGCAGTCAATGGGGATTCAAAGACAGGGTGATACTGGAGGGTAAACGAGCAGCACGTTCACTCTCTCTTACGTGCATTACTCCTTAACATGCAGTAGAACATGCCAGTTGCCTCTTAGAGTGACGTTCACTGGGCTAGAGCTTGCTGGAAGGAGAGGAGCGTGGTTCAGCGTCCCCTTCTCCAGGAGGGAGCAGCAATCGGGGCTGCCCGCCTTGGCGCAGCAGTTCCTGCACAGCACCAGTTCTGTCGTTCTCCTTCTGCTGCTTTGGAAATGCTCCAATTATTCTGGCACAGGAGCAATTCATCTGGAATTGACTCCAGAGAGCGAATACACACAGGATGATGGTCTCAGAGCAGAGGCTGCATCACTGGTGTTTCCGAGCAGGGTCACCCCAGGGTCCCCCCAGCCTCCTCATCTGCTGACAGCACGACCAGGACTGTTGTGCAGCGAGGCCAGAACAAAGCAAGGCTTTGACTGTCTTTTAATCAGATTTGTCTATTTTAAGCTACAAGTGATCTATTTTCTTGCATCCTCTGTCTGAAAGGGATTATCTAAAGGAAAAGGGGGAATGTAGCAGGAAATACCAGTGCCATGCCTCACTAAGCACCAAGAGATTCTTGTTCTAGTGAGCTGCACAGAGACCTCAGTGACAGCAGAGCCATTGGAAACGTGTGACAGGCAGACACAGCTGTGTTTGGCAGCACCTGGGATTTGCTCCATTGCCTCTCCCTGTGAGCTCTGAGCAGACACAGGATGTAGTTTCCCATAAAACCAGCACAGACTGTGACCCGGGAGGTCCCTTCCAGTTTTGTGCTCCTCCAAGACATGAAGAACTTTGAAGCTGACTGACATACCTTGGTCTATCCAACCAGGATAGAGCAAAGATAGAGGAACAGAGCCGTGCATGCTGACAGCTGACTGCAGTCACCTTGTTTGTTTGAGGGATGAGCTGGTTCAGAAACAGCCAGTCTGCTCTGCTAATGCATTTTGAGGAAGGCAGTCAGAGGTTTCTATCATGCACAGCATGCAGGAACGTGCCATTCCACCACCTTGCAGTTCAGGCTTCAGGCTAACGTCTGCCGGGGGTGTTTGAGGCGTGAAAGGCAACGGGATCCCAGGAGGCGTCTCTGAAAGCTCCACACCATGCTGGAGCTCCACACAGAGCTCACCCTGGTCTCTAGTCCACTAGCAGCCCTCCATCCATCTTCACGGACGAGTTGCGCTCGTCTTGGGCAACACAGAAAATAAACGAGATCTGGGACTTTGCCGCCACGGATCCACTCAGAAGGGTAAGTGCAGCTCACCCAGACAGTCACCTCTGTCACAGACTCCAAACTTCCCACCCTGCCCTCCTGAGAGGGCTGTTCCCTCCAGCAGCTGGGGCTGGGCACCAGAAACCCCTCTGTCCTGGCCACAGCTCTGCCCAGAGCTCCTGCTTGGACCCCAGAACAGACGAGGGGCTACTAGAGGCTAACGCACAGCACATGCAAAACGGGAGCAGGCAGGGCCTTTGCCACAGGAGCAGAGCTGAATCACATCCCAGCGCGTCACCTCTGCTCCTATGACACCAGCGCAGGGCTCTCAGAGCTGGTTTTTATCACGTACAGCCGAACCCACGCACACTGGGTACAGCCAACTGGCCCACAGGGCAAGCTCTTCCCGAGCCGCTGGCAGAGTCGCACTGAACCGCAGAGCTGCGGGATGAGGAGCTAACAGCAACGTCCCACCGATCCTCCTCTGCACAGGTGGAGCAGGAAGGAATCCGCAGCATCCCCCCACCCCAAAAAGGTTTGAGTACAATTTCAGCTGGGTACTTACTTTTTCCACCTCGTCGCTCCAAAGCTGTAGGGGCCACAGAGCAACAGGAAAGGAGATCAGTGTTGGAGACGTTGAGAAGCACTCTGTGTTAACAGCAATGGGCAAGTGGACACAGCGGGGCAGCTCCGGGGACGAGCTCGCCCTTCACCCAGCAGCAGCTGCCAGATCCACGTCCCTTCCCCTCATTTTTGCACCCTCGAGCTCAGTTTCGCAATGGGAAAGCGAGTCCATGCCACCAGAGCCGGCAGCGCTCCCGCTCTGCTCCCTGCCAGGGCTGGTAAAATGGCATTTAATGAGCTCCAGGAAGAAATGGATTAAGCAGCTGAGTCCTGTGAATGAGGGTCACTCTGCTGCAGAGGCTGGTGTTGAAGGTCAGCCCTTGTTTTAGGCTTGTGGAGAGGCAGGTGAGCTGCTTGAGCCCACAAACAGGGCCTGGGAGCTGCCATGAGCTCAAGGCACACGGAGGCCAGAGCTCCTCACCCACTGGTCCAGAGATCTCAGGTTAGTGGAACCATGATCCAGCCTGAGCTACCAACAGGCACAAAGGAAAGGACGCAAGGCTGGATGTTGCCTTTGAGCCAGGAAAACATCATACGGCTCCTTCCTGCTCCCCTCAGCCCCAGGGGCACGTCTGGGGCAGCACAACTGCCAGCTGCTGCTGGGATCTGGCTCCAGGACATGAAACAATGGACAACAGAAGTCACGCACAGCAGTGGGAAAGGAAGAGAAGAGGTAGAAAAACACATTGATCCTTCCCAGAGGTTCTCGGCTTGGCCTTTCCTCAGCAGAAATTACTCCTGCAGCCCTGGCAACATGAAGAGAAATCACCCTGGATCGACTGGAGCACACCATCCTTTTGGCAACACCCCACACTGGTGGGGCCAGGGGACAGATGGCCTCTGAGACCTTCACCCTCCGATGTCACCTTTGCAGATCAGGGAAGTTCACCACAGCATGGCTGAATCAGCACCGCAGGCACCTAAGGGCTCTGTGCTGGATGCTGCTGTGTCACAGGACAACACGCTCTGTTTAGACCTCATTGAGGTTTGCTCACATGGGCTGTGGTAGCCCCAGCTGCAGAGAGAACTTCACCAGGCAATATGAGGAGCACCTGGTGAAGAGCTGGAGCAGAAAGGTGTTACAGCAGCTCCTTGGCTTGCTGCCTGCTCTGGCTTTTGTCCCATGGCCTATAGTTCGGTTCCTATTCCATGGTATGTAGCCTGATTGTTATCTTTTCTCATTTGTGTGGAGTTATTGTAGCTGGTCCTCTTACGGGCACAGGCTGTCCCTGTGCTATGCTCAGTGTGCTGGGTGGTTTCTCTGACCTTTATTTGCTACTGCAGGTGAGGAAAAGGTTCTATTAAGGCCTGGGCAATTTCAGCCATGTGAGGGAACATGAGGTCCTTTTCCTTCTTGGTCTAAGAGCTCCTGTTCTGAAAGGTGGTTCTGGATGGTGGGAAGCACCTTGTAGGCAGCTGAGAAGCAGGTCCCAGCCTGAGCTGCTGCTCTGGCACAAGACTCATGTTTTTGGAGCAAGGTTTACTATGGAGACAATGGGAAGCTTTCACTCTTCCTACTTAGATGCTGTAGACAGTACTTAAGCCATTTCAGGCCTGTTTAATCATTGCAGTTCTCAATTAGTAGACAAATTTGTTTCTCTTCCATTGGCCTTGCTGTGCAATCTCCAGCTCTGACCCTGTGGTGCTCTGGGGCAGGCCAGCTTTGCCCAGACCTGTCCCTGGGCTCAGACACTACATGGCTCTAGTCAGAGCATTTCAGACAGAAGCCCATGATTTGCCTCTCTCTTCCTCCACCCCAGCTCAAGCCAGAGGAACAGCCTTGAAGGTACTCAGTGTGTTTTTCTTGGAATCATTCCTAGGAGTAAGCAGAAGGCAAGTGGCAGGATCTGGGAGAAAGGGATATTTAGGTTTACACAGCCCACGTACACCTTCTTACACAAAAACAAAAGGTCAGTGTGGGAGAGAGGAGAAATGGCTCCTTAGCCTCCAACTCGTACAAAACAAGGGAGGTGCTTCTCTCCAGGTGGATCTAATTCCAGCTAAGCCTTCCTGTTATGGAAGGGGAAAAAATAAAAGCACCGTGTTATCCGTGTCTCCAAAAAAACCAACATAAATTTAGAATCCAAATCAGAGCCCTGCTGAGGGCATAGGGGCCAGGAGAGAGCTGACCTGTTTGCTCACCTGTAAGACAAAGTTGTTACCTGGGCATGAGCAATCCCTCCCCCCCGCAGGGAGCAGAGCCCAGCAGCAAGGTGAGCAGCAAGCACTGCTCTGTGCTGTCAGCGCACGCTAAGGCTAAAGTAGCAGAAGGACTCTGGCCTGGAAGAAAAGCAGAGCAACAGCATGAAGAGCTCCTACCTGGCTGCAGTACCTGACCCCCCGGGGAGGATGCTGGGAGCAGAGAGCTCATTATAAACTGGTTCTGCCTGCACAGGGCTGTCTGGGCTCAGCCTGTGTTTTGCTAATTAACGATTCCAATTGTTATTCAAGTGAGTCAAGTGCAGCTGGACTTCAGGTGGCACTTCAGCCACCAACTGCAACCTGTGAACTAGTTTCGGCAGCCAGGAGGATCACTGCTGGCCAGGCCTGCGGGTTTGCTACAGGCACTTGTGCTGGGATGCCCACTGTGTAACCATCAAACGTGATGGAGTGATCGAGGTCCGTGCTGGCTGCTCACTGAGAGCCCTGGTTTGGTGATGACCTGTTGGACTGAGCATCTGGGCACTCTGACATGCTAATACCTGTTACACAAACGCTTGTCTCCAGGTCTGCTTTGGAAAGTCTTGGGGAATAACGATACCCTGGTCTAACCTGAGCTGTTCAGAGGCAGGGAAAGTCCAGCTTCTCTCCTCTAATTCTCTTAGTGCTCAGTCTTAGTCCATTATTGCAATACTTGTGCTGTCCTTGGAACAGACCCTTCCAAGGGAGAAGCCAGAGCCACAGGTTCACAGCTGTACTAGGAGAGGCAGGAACTGAGCAATTGCTACAGCATCACCAGCATCAGCTTCTTCCGAAGCACCCCTGTCATCAGGCTGGTTATCTATGGAAACAGTTTTCTAGCTTTGGTACAAAGCTATTTCTGATCCCAGCATCGCTCTCTGAGAAGGTCAGGACAGATCCCCCTGAGAACTAACACTGATGCTATCAGCTCTCACATACCTCTTTCTCCAAATGGGATGGGTTACCTGTTAACCAAACCCACCTTGTTTCCATGACAGTTTTTGTTTGCTAGAAGGCTGGGCTGTCCTTTTTCATATCTACAGGTCCCCCTTCCCAGCCCTTCCACTCTCACATTATTCTACTAACAGGCATCAGTGTTGTTTTGAATGCTATCTAGGAAGCAAGATGATCAGTTTTCAACATTTTAACGAGAAATGTGACATTGTGCAATGGGGAGCCATGAACACAGCACAGAAAGTCAATTGCTTGACCACAGCCACTCAGTGCAACAGAGTAGAGATGCAACGGGCTCTTCACCCACCCCCAGCGCATCTGACTGCATAACAGCCACCAGACAGGCCCTGAGATGAAAGGGAAAACATTCACCTCTATTGCAGAATAAACAAGCCTGCGCTCTCAGCCTCCTGCATTACAGACACGATTGGTGGCAGATTCCTCTACCTTTGCTTCTCTTGACCAACTACAAATCCTCTGAGCACTGACGCCACTGTACTCATCAGGCAGTCACACGTGTGACACAGCCAGCATACAGCTGGAACCAGCCAGAAAGGCTAACCTTTGAGGTTTTTTTCCTTTCAATTGCTCTACTAGCAATAAAACCCAGAAGATTCCCATTAGAAAATGTGGAAAAGGATTGGCAGAGAAACTAGAAAGCAAACCAAGCAGCAGAAGTGCCAGACCCTGACCGTGCACCCTCACAGGGGTGATCTGCATCCTTCAGGTGGAGCCAGAGGAACCCTGGGCAGCCCATGTCACATTAAAATGTTGAAAACAGCAGAGCACTAGGTCCGAGTATAAGTTGGGTGAAGAGAGGGGCAGGAAGAGGTTGGAGAGGCAACATCTAGCGGGAGGCAATCTTACCGCAGATGCGCTGGCGGAGAGAATGTAATTACGAGGTCTAGTCTCCTGAAAGTCAGGCACAGCCTAGTGAGGGGAATAGAGTTTCATGTACAAGTCACGCAGAGGAGTCGATAGGAGTCAGTTGGGCAATGGATGGAAGAAGGGACTGGTGTTTTTTTCCTGTTTGTGCTGGGAGCTTAGTTCAAATTCCTATGGGATGGCAGGAGGGAGGTCTCCCAGCAGTCTGGGCGGTGGTGTGTGGAAGCCAGGCTTGTGCAAGAGGAGGTGGACTGGCTCATGCAGTCACACCTAGTACCCGAACAGCAGATGTTTCTACTGTTAGAAACTCTGCCTGCACTTACAGCTATCTGCTCACACAGTGGCCAGTTGGAGTGGAGATGAGATGGCACAATCTCAAACACATTTCCCATTCCCTGGCAGCCAGCAGGTTGCTCATGTTGGCTCGGTCCAGTGAGCAGGACCTTCTTTCTCCTTGCTTTCCACCTACAATCCTAGATGTGTCCCTGTACAGGGCTTTGTCCTCAAAGTGGCTGTGTTCACTAGCACCAGAGCATCCTTTCCACAGTGCCTTTCAAAGAAACACGTCTATTTATTCTTACTCTCACCAAACCTCTGGGCATGTTTCCCCCTAACAGACTCAGATCTGCTATTCTCAGTAAGGAGCATGACTTAGCCAAAACAGATCTGGTCCAAAGCCTTGCTGTTGCCAAAGGTAGTGCATGAGTTTTCAGCCCAGAGGTCACCAAACCTCTGAGCCACCTTCTCCATAGCTAAACCTCTGCCCTGGGGCAGGAAGACTCAAGCATTCTGGAGGTTTTCCTCATTGGGAATGATCCAGTCCATCCCCACACAGGTGTGGGCTCACTAACCTCCACATAGCATGGTCTCTCTGTTCAGCTAAGCTAAGACTAAGTTTCCTAGGATGGTCTTTGGCTGTAGCATCACCTGAAGAGATAAACCAGCTCTCTAGCTTACATCAGGACCATCACACTGGTGTGGTGGACCAGGGCATCCTCCTGGTCAGCCTTGGGCCAGTGTGCAAGGCTGGCACACGATCTGCCATAACCCAGCTATGTCGTTAATCTTCTCGGGCCCCACATTTCCTTTCCCAGGTTAATCTCTTTGCAGCTCACACAGATCTGCTTATACACACTGACCCGATTTGCTGGGCCCCGAGCAGCCTGCTAGAATGAGTGACCAGTGTGTGGAAGAGCAATCAGGCAATCTCAACAATAAGATATTTTTTTAACCATCTAGGAGTTTTGGGGATGGCTAGAGGAAGGAATAAGGAGGAGTGATTCCTTTTACAAGTCAAATCTGAATATAGGGAGAAAAATGCACAAATGAGATTTGAGGCCAGCACAGCAACTAGGCTTGACTCCTCCCTGTGGGGAGAGGAGATGTTTCACAAATAGTTTCTTATGTTTTTTGTTTTGTTTTTCATTATCAAGTGCAACTGAAGAAACCTCTCCTCCCATTCCCTGGTCTCCAGAGAGTCCCAAAACTAGTCACAGCACATGGGATGAAGGAGGCAAACTCCTCTTGCACTCCTATGCATGGACGAGTTGTATTTGCAAGCAGTGATCAGAAGGGACCCACCTCCCTCCCTGTTCTGCTCTTGTAATGGGGAAAATGGGCAGAACCCAGGAGCCTGGAGGACAGAACAGCACCACAACCAGATCAACCTGCCTGTCATTGTCTCTGGGCTGCCTCCCGTCCAGGAGAGGGACTTGCCACCCAACCTGACCCCTCCTGCCTGCAGCTGGAGGAGTCTGTGTGGGTTCTGACGGGAGCCCATGGCGCTCTTGAGCACTGCTTGCAAGCAGCGTTGATGGAACCGAGTGCATGCTCCAGAGGGGCTGTAGGCAGCAAGAGATTGCCCCATCTTTCGGGGACACCTTCCCCAGGCAGCCATAGCCCTGACCACGCTCAATACATGCTCTAGGGCCAGTCCCAATGGGACAAGGGAGATACGACTTTTCGTTTAAAATGGGAAAGAGACAATGAGAGGTGTTAAAGGAAAAAAAAAAATAAATCACAGCACTGTTAGCACAGTCAATACTCACATCTCCCTCACACTGAGCAAATCACAAAGAAACAAAACAAAAAGGTTAGTGAACAAAACAGCATCAACAGGAAGGACCGAAGCACAAAGTCCGAGGGAAATGCACAAGCCCAGACACGGGAAGAGCAGCTGACAGGTCTGGGCAGCAGCGCACTCGGAGGGACAGCCACGAGACAGCAGCTGTGGGAACACAGGTTTGCACCACAGACGGGAAGAGCAGCAAGAGAGTGGTGAGCTGGGAGAGGTGCGATACTGCAGGCCAGGTTGGATGGGAGGAGGGTGGCACAGGACTCCAGACATGTTACAGGGGAACGTTGTGGTCTAACGATGAGTTAACACACCTAGAGCAGAGGCAGCAGTTCTGCCCCCCCATGCTGGGAGCTTCCACCTGTGCCTTGTCCTCTAGTAGTCAGGGAGGCACCCAGAGCCCAGGGACGCCCCCCTTTATGCTAAGCTGGGTAAGAGATGGGTGCCCACAACAGCAGCTGAGGTTGCTCTTCTGTTGTGTGATCTTGGTTTCAAAGAAGCAGAGAAGCTGAAATGTGGCTTGGGGCAAATACACTGGAAAGCCTGGACTGGCTCTGCATCCTGCCTGGGGCAGCCCAGCCCGGGAGTTCCAGTGGGAAAACAAACTTTTCTGGCTACAGGGAAGTCCCTCACCCAAGTGTCTGGGTGCAGGTGAGAGGCCTTGGGATCACTTCACACAGGAAGCAAGGTAAAGAGGGTGGAAAGGAAAGCAGCACAGGAGGTAAGTGAACTCCTCCTCTGATTTGAGCTTCAGATAAAGCAATGGCCACCACTTCCCACTGAGACTGGAGGCACCATCCCTGAAGTTACCTTTGGTGGATCTGGCTGACCTGACTAATGAGAGAAGGCTCTTTTAATTGTAGAATAGCTTGGCTTGGAAGGGACCTTTAAAGGGCAGCTATCGCTTTTGTTCACCCAAAGGTTTATTTGGGGCTTTCCCACATACACCTCAGCACTCTGCTATACCTGCTGATGGCTGACTTACTAGTCCCTTCTGCACTGCTCTGAGCTGGGAGCTTTGCTAGTTTACTTGCCATGAATTTGCCAAAGCCAGAGGGCAAGATTAGCCTGTAACTAGACAGCACCATGAATTAAGTGACTAGAGAGACTGAAGGAAGGGTGTCTTGGTAGCCAGTCTGACCCTGGTCACCTCTCACAGGCTCTCCTGGCACTCCTGCCTAGGGAAGACTGAGTTGGGAGAACCCTAACAAATCTGAAAGCCTGGGGCTGCTGCAGAGCCCCAGCATGCTCTCCCCTTGTGCACTTCCCAGCTCAGCTCTCTCTTGCCTTGCTTTGAGATCCCCAGGAAAACTTAGCAAGTCCTCAGAAGACACAACCTTTTAGTTATTAGCACAAGTCATCCAGCAACTACTGTTAGTCAGGAGACGGGAACCTGGGTCAAGTAGAAGTTGGCAGATTTTGGAAGTTCAGAACAATTTGTTTCAACAACTCCCCCATGGGAGAACATCCAAGGAACAGGCACATGGCTCCTGCTCCCAGTTCCCTTGCATATCAGACAGGGAATATCCCTACCCATGGCTGCCAGAGCCAGGACATTGTTGGGCAGCCTAATTTTTGTCCAGAGAGCATGTGGCTTTGCTCATGTGAGCCAATCCCTGGGGCCAGAAGGACAGGCAAGGGGAATGAGGGAAAAAGTTACCGCTGCTTTTGCCTCGGCAGCTTTGGCTTTCTTCAATCTGGCTTTGCAGGCATCCAGATCCAGGCGGCGGTTCTGTAGGATCCTCCGCTCTTTCTGGAAGGGATAGAAAATAGGATGAGAACAGACTACTTAGGAGCTCTTGGTGAGGGAAAGAAATGAGGTATCATTTAGGAATCAAATTTATTTCCTTAACAAAAAAGTGCTAGTGTGAAAGAAGCAGTTGCTACACTGATCTCATTAGCAGGAGTTTTGGGCCTGGCTGCCAGGGACACATGAAACAGAGCAGCCTGTGGGTTGAAGGAGTCGGGAAAGGAGTTATGTTCTTCATGCACATCAACTGGCAACCCTTCTCTGCTGCAGAGGTGGCCCTGAGCAGATCCAGGATGGGCATTCCCCTATCCTAGCATCCTTTGAGGGGAAAGGTATGGAGTCCTCCCTTCTCATAGGGAAGGAAAATGTGCTCTTCTAGCACTGTCTCCCTCTGTCCCTGTCCTCCTTGTCTCTGGTGACATGACAAGCTTCCCCTTCCCTGCCAGCGCACTTACAGAGATGGTTCGCCAATCCCCTTCCAGGAAGTTGCGCAGTGGAGTCAGGAAGTTGATGGAGGCAGAGTGGATGAAGTCCCGTTCTGCTGCACCCAGGCGCCTTTGAGTCTCTCCAACTTTGATCAAGGTCTTCCCTGCAACAACAGGAGCCTTCAACTCCAGGAGAAACCAATTAACCTCGTGTTGGCTTCAGCCAATTCACACAGAGCCACCAGGCTCCAGTGTTGGGGAACAAAGGCGCAGTGTACCCTGCCTGGCCAAGGTGACCATGCCCACACCACATCAGCCTCATTCCTAACTACAGTCTGCCTTTAGCTTGAGGCCTCTTCTCAGCTGCTCCCAGTGCAGCTTTGATTTTATCTATCTGCTGAGGCACTTACTCTGCTGATGTCCTTTTACTGCTACACCTGCTTGCGCAGAATGATTTTTGTTTGTCTCATAAAACAGAGGCACAGGAACAGAGCAGCAAATTAAAAAGCACCAGAGCAGAAAAAAATAAGTTGATTAGGCAGTGCTGGCTATAGATGCAGCTACAGCTGTTCTGCAGGACTCACTATTGAACAACTATTGATTTGGCAAGCAGTACAAAGCTCATGGCAGAGGCAAGGGCAGCTGGAAGTTAAAGCTGTGCTTCTGTGCAGGTCTGCTGCTTAAAGAAGCTCAAAATTCCCCCAGGAAGGGGCAACTGTTAGGATTTAGGAGCAGAAGGATACTCTGTGTGGTCAGGAAGGGGCCTGTTGAGGCTTGTAGCCAAGCACCAACCTTCCCAAGTCTGTTTTTCTGTTCTCTTTCTGCTGGGGAAAGATTTTCACCCTCCATCTGCAAGACACAGTTAACAGATGGTTCTCCTGTTCAGAGTTTAGAGAAGCCCTGTGCAGTTAGACATCACCTTAGACTAAAACTGCACAAAGCTAAAGCCATTCACTGCAACTCCCTGTTCAGGCTAGTTTAGAAAGACACAGAGATAGCACAGAATAGTTTCTGTGTCCTGTCACCAGTTCTATGAACTACCCTGGATCTGTGTGTCTTTGTTTCTTCTCTAGCTCTGCTGGACTTGAGGATTGTTTTAGCAATAGGGAGACTCCGGCCCCTTCTTCCCACAGCACAGAGCATGTTTTGCTGTGCAGTAAGAACTGCCTTCCTGCTCCAAGATTCTGTGCTAGGGAAGACCCTTCTCTGGCATCTGCTTGGACACACTAACAGGCAGGTTGCCATGGGGGGAGCAGGACACCCTGCCTCCTTCAAGAGGCGCACTGCAAAAGTTTTAACCCATCATAGCAGTGGGGATCCCCTCTTAGGAAGGGATGGATTCCCAGGGGGGTTTAATTAGCCAGGCTTACTTACCATAAGGTGTTCCTGGCCCAAAGTCATTTGCTGCTTCTGTCATGTACTGTGCCAGCAGCTCCCCGTTGGTGACCCGGGAAGGCACCTTCCGGTCAAGCTTCTCATAGAGGAATTCTTCTACTCTGGCACCTGGAATGAGGATGTCACGGGTGGTTACAGGATGAAGGAGGGGCCCCTGGAGCTGGCATTCATGGTGGCACACCCCATGCACTCCTCAACCATGCACTGGGGAGGTGTCACCTCCCTTCCAACCACGTCCCAGCCCTCAGGAACGCTGCCAGGCTCGGGGAGGCAGCAGCCAGCCATCTTTCGGCTATGCAGTAAAGGAAGGAGAAGCCCTGCAAAGACAGGTTTCTTCCAGCCCCCACAAACTCAATGCAACAGGGCTGTCTGCCAGAGGGCACGTCTTTTAACATCGCTTGAGCTGCAAGTGATATTTGTTCTTTGAACATTAGAAGCTGGACTTACTAGGGTTTGGCTGCAGCAGAACCTCGGTCTGACGCAAGATCTTCTCTGTCCAGTTCTTTGTGCAGTCTGCCCTGGCCAGAAGGTTTTCAAAGTGGGCGTCTAGTTCAGTCTTCTCAGCCTGGCCCAGCTTTTCTTCAGTAAACTGCAAGAAGGAGCAGTAGTCGTTAGAAGGTCTGTTGTATTAAAGCAAAATTATAGTGTGCTATAGAGCTATTAAGAGACACGAAAGCTTATTCTGTCTCATGCACTTATCTTGGAGTGGAGCTAAAAAGCCTTCAAGGTGTCATTCTTTGTTCCCAGGCATCTTTCAGGGGAAAAGGACAAAAATTTGCCCAAGGGTGGAAAAAAGCACTGAGCTAAAAACAGAGCCCATGTTTGAGAGGTGGTCCAGAGTATGCAGCTTTTAATAAGGTCTGATGCAAAAATACTGTAGTTGTGAGGAATCAAATTCAAGTGCGCATAGCTTGCAGTATTTCATGCAGCATCCAGCTTCCTTCACCTTCTCCTAACCAACTCTACAAAACCCAACGGGATCAGAAACGCCACGTCCACCTCACAAGTCACACTTTGTTCTCTTCTTAGTTAACAAGCATGCACACAACATGGGCTTTGCTACAGCACTTGCTGTGCAAGCCTTCAGTGTTTTCATACTTGCTCCTCTCAGTGAAGGTGGCCAACTTTAGTGTATTTTTAAGCACAATTTGCTGCTCTTGATGGAACCGGCATCTTGTTGGAGTATACTAGAAGACCTCTTTAGACAGCTGTGGCACTTGGGAGGTTGCAGTTGTCCTTTGAGCCCTTGTTGCCGGCCCTTGGTGCCACTGTTATCAGGACACGGTACTGTACAATACCTGGTAGAGTCAGGTGCCAAGAGATTAAAGCCTGGCTAAAGCCCTTAGGAGAAATACAGCTCCTGTCTATTCTGCCACTTGCACCTTCTCTTCCCTCCTCCCCTGTCCCACAGCTCAGCTCTAGATGGGCCAAGATACCCTTTTCATGGCTCTGGGCCTGCTGTCTGCTGCCCCAGAAAGACTTTCTGGCAAGATCAGTGGCTGCCCAGCAGCCTCAGCTGCATTCACATCCAGTACAATGCTGGGAACAAATTGAGATAAGGAACAAACCCAGAACCAGCACGCGAGGTAGGTTAATAGGCTTTAGGAGTCCTGTTACCAGCTCTGCGCAAATGTTACTAGATGTCTGAGATATACAAGCCCTGCAGGTATGTTTGCACAGCGACCTGTTTGGGCAAGATTGAGATGGAGTCCGTGAACCGCTCTGCCTGATGGTGGTGGTGACGGCTACCAAAGCGCAGGGACAGTCACGCTCCCTCCGGCAGCCCATGGGGACAGAGGACTCGCAGCCATGCATGACCAGGGGTCGCTTCACTAGCCTCTTCCTCGGGACCAGCAGCCCCTGGTTACCGGCTAAAAGCAGATTCAAGATGAGTGTTTGTATTGCTTTGTACCCAAGGTCTGTGATGGTCTTTGGGGACACATGCAACTATCAGCCGTGCATGAGCGGCTGAGCCTGCCTCCCTCTGTCGCTGTTGGAAGCCCAGGGCTGTTTCCAGGCGCTGCCAGGCTGGGCTGAGTCACGGCCATGCAGCAAACTGGGGCTTCCCAGGTATTTGGCACCAGTTTTTGAATCATCTGTTTAAGAGCTTTCTTAAACAAGCCAAGACTCCTTGATGCAAGAGTCTCCCTCGCCCCCCCCTTTCCCAGACAGCTTTTTAAGATCTCACTTTCAATTCTAGCTCTTTTCCCTGCAGTATTAGACACATCCTGCACCAGCATCTGCCCGGGAGCAGCCCTAAACCCAGTTTCTTGTTGGGTTCTTACAGCATTGCTGCAGTCAGATCGCTGCTGAAGCCCTCCGGCATCTCCACAGTGCTGCTGCCCTCTCAAATCTCTCCTGCTCTGGAGTCTTTTGCAATATTCACAAGAAGTATCTCCATCACTGTCCTTTGTGGCTATTTTCTGTAACCTGTGGCTCCAAAGGGTCAGGCCAGAAAACAAGCTCTTATTCAGGCTTGCTTTAGGGTTGGAAAGCAGCGCATGAATGTCATGAGGTGGGTGCAAAGGCACAGGAGGCTGTTACTCCATTTCCACCTAATTACCTTCATGTCTCCCTGCCCAGCAGTCAGCTACACTGCAAAGTCCAGATCCAGGCACAGCTTTGGGGTAGTCAGTACCACCACACAGCAGGTCGCTGCCAAGGGTGCTCTTTTCCTCCCCTGCAACACACTTCTCCTTGTCTGTGCATGCAGAGTCACTGATCCAGCTCAACTTAACCTCCAACATGAATTTTAGGTGGATCAGAGAACTTGCCCGACTTCACAGCGCTACTGGGAATGTGCCTTCAGGTGCAGGGGAGCGCAGAACCACCTCTCACAGGAGCAGCTTGCAGTGAGATCGAATGAAGCTTCTCATGAAAGCCCGGCCAGCGAAGGAGATTAGAGGTAAGTTACACTACCTTATCCCATGAGCTGGTTCTTTCTCATGGCTGGTGCAAGTGGAGATCCGAGCTTTCAGGTGGCAACAGGTCTCAGCTGCTGATCCCCTCTTATGTGCCTGCCCAAGTCAGTGTCCGCAGTGAAATGCGGGACAAAACAACCGCAGTTCATGAAGTACGGCTATTCAAGCATTTCAGGCAGAACTGCCCCACAAAGGATTTCTGTTTCTAGGAATTTATTTTTATAACAGAAATTTCATTATTTTTCCTCCCCATTGAACAAAGATTTCACTGTGAGGCCAAGAGATGCAGGAGACCAGACAAACTGATCATACGCTCGTGCCCCCTGATTGCAAAATGACAGATTAAAATTATTCTGTGTCTTGCTGCTCCTGGACTAGAGGCATCAGTGTCTTTTGTAGCACCAAATACTCCAGACTGCCACAAACTAGAGCATTAACTTGGTTGCATGAAGTTGACCTACACACTTGGTGCATTTCCAGCTGGGAGAGGTCAGGGCAGTCACAGCGCTTGCTATTGCAATGCCTGGCGAGAACTCTGAGCTTCTCCATCCTGCTGCAGCAGAACTACTCCCTTTTGTTTTCCAGAACCTGGTGGCTGGGCCAACAGTCCTGCCCTGCACCAATTCCAGGGTCTCATCCTGGGATCACGTGCCAGGTCGCGATGCTGAGAGGCTCCGCGGATCCTGCCCTGCAGGGAGCGTTCCCGCAGCTGACCCAGCTGAGCACCGGTCCCGTCTCTGCACAGGGAACCTGAGGAGGTGATTAATAATGCAGGGCAGCCTTTTGTCAAGTGCCACTCTCGCTCTCCAGGAAGAGGAGAGCCGTGCTGCATTCCAGGGCATCAATAATTCAGGCAGGGAGGCTTGGCTGGCCAGCAGGAACACCAGATGCATTATCAGGGCCCATGTGGACAAGCAGGCTGGCCAGTTGGGAGAGCAGCACTTGGGTGACCAGCCCAAAAGAAGCAAGAACCTGCCAGACTGCAGTTTGGGCAGCTGCCTGCTTGGGGAAAAATTCTCCTTTCCCCAAGTGATTTGGTAGAGATGCTACTGGGATGTCAGGAGGGTGAGTAAATAGAGCTGGATGGCACCCTCTGTGCTGCAGCTACAATATCAAAGAGGCTGTGCCTACAGCTCTGGAGACTTAAGGCCACCAAGGTTGGGTTTTAAAATAGCACATGTTGTTTTCTTTGCTGAAAGCATTAGCACTTTTCTCCCCTTCAAAACAAGGGGAACAAAATCCCAGTGTTCCCATCAAGTTATGCCAACGCCACAGCTGTTTTGCACAATGCACCACGAGTTGACTTGTGTCTCTTCCAAGCTTGAGTGATTTTTTCCATCCCTCTCCTGTCCAGCAGCCCAGACCTGGATGCCATGGGCTCTCAGTGGGAAGCTTCAGACTCCTTGAGGATGATCTGGTGGCAGAGTTCGGGCCCTTGCATCACTTGCAGGGTCCACAGTTTTTCCAGCTTGACATTACTTATGACTTTTCACCTTAAATCACAAAGATAAAACTAGGATCTTAAACCAAGAACAGACTCCTGTATCTGCCAGTAGATTTGGGCTGTTGGATTTTCTGAAGCCCATAATGCCCAGACTATGGTAACATTTGCTCTTTGGATGATCGGAGACACAACAAAATCTGTACAGGCAAATCTACCTCCAAGCTTTTGAAAGGTCACATTAGGAGAGAAGCCGTAGCCACTCGTTATCTAAAAACCACCTGAATTTCAACAGCTCTGGACCGGACGCAGAATATGCTTCAAATATTTGGTCACCAGGAGTCAGGAAAGCGAGGCTGTGAGCCAAGTGAAACTGTGCTAGAGGACAGAAGGAAGCCATTAACAGGACAGCTTGGTTAACTCATGAGCAAGGCATTTAGGAGAGGAAAAAAATATTGCCCTTGTGGATTCATAGGTGTGTTTCAAATGGAAACATGCTCTGGCCTGTATCTCTAGCCTTCAAAACACTTTTCTTAAGTCACCTCTGTTCTCTTTACTTTTTAGGTGTCCAGTAATCAAGCTATCAACCCCAGCAAGGTCAGCAAGCAGAGGGGAAAAGTCTCTTCTATCAGCAGAGTTCAGGGAGATGGGGGAGTCTCTCTCTCTTCAGGAGTTTCAAGATAAAGTCAACCTCTAGCTGCTAGTAGTAATTCCATTAGCAGTGGGATAAGCACCCAAAAGCTGTACTCACGCTTGGGCAATTTCATCCACAGACAGTTTACATCAAAACTGACAAAAGACAGACACCTACAATTATTTCCAGACATCCCTGAGAGAGCCTGGCTTGCAGCCTGTCTAGAACAGAGACATCCAATGTGTTACCTTTGGAAAGAGAGATGCCAGTTCTGTAGGGAAGCTGGAACTATCAGCACAGCTTCCTCTGCAGGGATTTGGGATCAAACCCACTTATTGGAAACTTGAAGGCGCAGCTGATCAAGGGGAAGGGCCTTATTCTTCTTCAGTGAAGATGCAGAGTGTGACCTGTTTGAAGTCTGTCTGCAGGTGCCAGAGCTGTCAGGGGCTGCAGCCCCTCTGAAGACACTTACTCCACGGCTGTGCCTGGTGGTGTAAGTGTCAATGCAGCACATCCTCCAGTGTGATGCTAAATCCTACAAAAGCTCTTTATTCTTGCAGCTGCCCAAGCCTAGAAGCTTGTTCTCCACTCCAAAGGCAGCAGTGCTGACCAGCACTCCTCTACTTCATCTACTCCTACTACCTGTTTTGTTTTTCCAAAGAACATCAGAGATGCCATGAAGCCCACAGGGCACTGCTTGGTCAGGGAAAAGCATACACAAGCCTCGTAAGATAGTTACTGTTTGTACAGCACCTTTGTCACGGCCACCTCTGTCCTGGTGCAGATCGGTACAGGATTGCTCACCCAGGAGCACATGAGCCCTTCAAACTGCCCCACTTCTCCCCAGGTAGGAGTCCTGCTAACCAGTGTCTGAACTAAGACAAGCCATATAAAGAAAAGAGCTCTTTGTCAAGGGGTTTTTTTTTGGTCATGATTAAGGTCAAGCCTAGTCCAAAATCCTTCAGTCAGCACCTACACTAGGTTATATTCAAGAGATTTCAAACCAGGACTGCTCCTGCCCCAAAGCTCAGGAAACCACCTCAGAAGTGGTGGCTTGACCATGTTCTACCTCCTTCACCCTCCCTGAGGGGTGCTCTTCTTCCAGATGGAGTTGAGTTCTCGTGTGTTGGCCAGACATCTGAGCCAGACACCAATAGCTAATGCTGTCTGAGTGGCACAGCACATAATGGCCAGTCCATTTATCTCCCAGTCGCTGCAGTTCCAGTAAAACATCACTTTGTTAAATGCCCGGAGCCAAAGAAAGCATCTCCAATGCTATAGAAAACGGAGCTTATTCTAGACAGGTCCTATTCCCTTCTTGGAAGATCTGCTGTGCTAGAGAGTGCTACAAACCCAATCCTCGTTGCCAAGAGTAGATCTCAGCTGTCATTTCTGGCTCTTGGTGGGGATCCATTCACTCACACCAGCAGCAGGACTCTATGGGAACAGCCCAAATAATGCCTATTCCTCCCCTCAATTACATTTCAAAAAGTGTTCAGCTTCAGCGATCCATTTCCTTCCAGTCTCCCCTCCTTATGCAAACATCTGCATGCTGTCCACAAGTACTAGTGCCCATTTTGTTTCAAGAAATTACTACTGTAATTAGTCATACGAATACTCACATATGAGATTATGTGGAGTAGGTGTAGCAGGCAGAAGCCGCTATTTATAAACGCCTCCTTGCTCTAGAATTGCTGTGTGCAGACACTGTTCCCATGCCTGTCTCCTTCCTACGCCTTGAAGCTAAAAACCACTTATCAGAGACTTACAATAAGGCTTCTAAACATAAGATTTCTTTACAGCATTTCTTCCTTTCTTCTGCTACCAAGGTCATTTGCATGAGAACAGCATCTTTAAGCTTTCCATCTGCTCCTTATTTTGCACCTGTAGTTAATATCTCTCTTTTTCATAACATATGACTCATTGGCACAGTTACAGGAGGTGATATCTGTTTACAGGAGACCAGTTCCTAAAAGAGCCAGAATTACTCCACTGCACAGAAGGTCTGGAACGAGACGGCACTGCTCTATTTGTTTACCAACCCCCACAAAACAGGTAGAACAAGAAGCCCAGTCCCAGAGTCACCAGCTGGTGACTTCACTCCTCAGGAAGGATCCCAACCAACTCTCACCTGTTTCTCTCCTACCCAACCAAGAGCAGTTTTTCGGTTATTATGCCCAAGAAGTGGACAGACCCAGCAGCCACATCTCCCCACCTGCTGCACTTTGCGCCTCACGGGTAGTCCTGTTTCTTCACTCCGCAGCTCCAGGGGGTCACTGCATCCCTGATCTCAGGTTTGTGGTCTTGATGCCATCTTGGCCCACCCAGACACTGCTGCTCAGTCTCAGCAGCTCCACCCCATCGCTTTATCAGCACTGTGTTTTGTCAGGGGCTGGGAGCTACTGCTGCCCGACCTCCCCAGGCTGCAGACCGGCAGCAAAGCCACCTCTGTCACATCTCCCTGGCAAGAGGGAATGGGCCCCCATGGGTCTGGGCACAGCTGATTACAAGGCAAGCTTTTCTTTAAGAACAAGAACTCCACACTCACTTGCGTGTGTGTGTGTGCCTTGCCACAATCAATGGGTCAGAAGCATCTCTGGAGCCATCTTCCTTATTAACCTTTACCAGTCTCAGCACAACAGCTCAGCTGATGCTTGGGGTCACCCAGCAGGACCCAGAGCCCCGAGGTGGCCGCTCCCGGGGCTGCGACTCAGCCAAGCAGCCCCCAAAAAAACCCAACGGGGGAAAAGAAGCCCCAGGCTCCGCTGTGCCCTGGATCCGCGGGTGCGGCGCAGGACGCTCCGTGCGGTGGGAGGGAGGGAGGGAAGCAGCGGGGGAAGGCCCGGGCAGGCCCGAGGCCTCCGGGCGGGCGCGGTTGCCATGGCGACGCGCTGCGGCCCTGCCCGCCCCACTCACCTGCATGGCGCGGGAGAAGAACACCCCCGCGTCCGACGCCAGCTTCTTCACGTTGAAGTCCATGGTGGCGCCGGGAGGCCCCTCCGCCGTGCCGCGCCCCCGCTGTCACCGCGGCCGCCGTGCGCCCGCCCTTTATAGCGCCGACCGGTGCCCTCCCCGAACCACCCCCCCGCGGCGTCTTAAAAGGGCTGTCTGTCACCGGCGGGGCCTCCCGGCGGCGAGCCAACCGGCCGGGCGGTGCCGTGGCAGGAGGGGAGCACCGAGTCGTAGCGGCAGCCTGCGGGGGTCCGTCCGCCCCGCGAAGAGCGTTCGACCGCGGGGTCGTCAGTAGCAGGCGCGGCCCCTTTAAGCGGGGCAGCCGCGCCGGGGGGAGCTGTCAGCTGCCATCGAATGGGCGCTCGCACCGCCCTCCCGCCCCTTCCCCTCGCTGCCGCATCGTCGAGCCAGCCCCGGGAAAGCGTCCCGATTGGTCGGCCGGCAACAGCTTGGCGCTCCTATTGGCTGGAGGGGTGCCGGGAGGGGTGGTTTTGCTCCGCCGCGGTGGGCCCCGCCCCGCACAGGGTAGGCTGCGGTGCGGGGGAAGGAGACGCTGCCCTTCCGCGGCCATGGCGCGCGGCGGGGGGAGAGGGCACCGAGCGGGGCCGCGCGCCCCCCCGCTACGGTGAGTGGTGCCGCCCGCGCTCACTCGCGGGGACCGGGCCGGGCGGGCAGCACCATCACTGCGGCGGGGGGGGGGGGCAGACGGGGACCCCCGGGTGGAACTGGGCCTGGGGATGGAGGACGCACCGAGTGAGGGAGGCTTGGAGATGCCTGTCGTGCGGGTGGTACGACGGGGTGCACAAGTGCAGGATACCCGGAGGATGCCCTGGGAGCGCCAAGGGCCCGAGAGACCCCAGGACACAGGGGTACGGCGGTGCTCGGGGGTACAGGGGGATGGGGATGCCCCGGGGGTGCAGCGGGCCCGGGGAGCGCTATTCGCAGGGACCCGGCTTGCTGCGGAGCCGGTGCGGGGGCTCCCGGGGGGAGCTGCCGGCGTGGGGCCTGCCAGGCCGGTGGGTTTAACCCCCCGTGCCCGGGCCGCCTCACCCAGGGCTGTGGTGAGTTGCCCCAAACAAGGGGGTTTCCTCGGCACCTTGCTGCCTGTACCCCTCCGGCAACTCTAGTAACCCCCGGACTGTTTTCTGAGCTCAAAGTTTCATGCCCTTTGCTCTCCTTATCCCCGCTCTGGCCTCAACGTTGCGTTTAACCTTGTGTGGAGAGCCCGTCACCCGCGCCTGGTCCCTGTGGCGACCCTGAGACCATTTCAAACGTGACTTCTGGACAGGGTCACACCAGCCCAGGGGGTGGCACCAGCCCAGGGGGTGGCACCAGCCCAGGGGGTGGCACCAGCCCACGGGGTCACACCAGCCCAGGGGGTCACACCAGCCCAGGGGGTGGCACCAACCCACGGGGTCACACCAGCCCAGGGGTTGGCACCAACCCACAGGGTCACACCAGCCCAGGGGGTGGCACCAACCCAGGGGGTCACACCAGCCCAGGGGGTGGCACCAACCCACGGGGTCACACCAGCCCACGAGCTGTGGGGTGTGAGGCTCCGGTCAGCCAGGAATGGGGGGGTTGCCACTTGGCTGTGACACCCACCGTGGGTTTATCTTGTTGCCGTGGGGAGATGCCAGAGCCTGGCATGGCTGGATAGCAGGTAAGAGGAGTATCTCCTCGTGCAGAGCGGGGTCAGCTTGCTGTGATGGTTGGCCTGGCAGGGAGCGGGGCCAAAGGATTTATAATTTTGCGGTGTTTAAAAGACGACCCCCTCTGTTTTCAGTCCATTCTTCTGGAGCTCTGTCCTTGACATGAAGTACATCTCTCCTCCCCAGCTCTCTGCATAAACTCAAGCAGTCTTGAAACCTCCTGGGCAAACCGCCTTTGATTGGTCTTTGATGCACCGTATGAAAGCAGAGTTTTGACAATGAAAGCATACATATGGTTACTTGTGCTAATTTTTTTGTATGCAGACTGCAAATAAAATTTCTCCAACCACGTGCAGCCATTTCTGGTGCATGTGGAAATCTCTGGCTGCTATTGAATCCAAGGGTGCTTCTGCTATAGAGCAGTTTGGAAATTTGCCCCTTTGGTTCGTAGGACAAGCGAAAAAATTGCTGTGGTTGCTGAGAATATGCCTTAGATCTGCTGCTTGGCTCTAGCAACATTGCTGCTCCAAGTGACTTGGTGTGTGGTTTGTGAAGTGCAGTACAAGAAGGCACAAGTTAGGCGTTCACTCAGCTGATTTTTCTCCTCTTTTTGCAGGGTGAGGATCGCTGGATGAAGGGCAGCCCCAGGACTCTGAGCCAGATGCCACAGAAAAGTTGAATTTCTTTGCGAGCAGCTCACACAGCATCCACAAGTGCCCTTCCCCTTCGCGGCTCCCGGAGGTGCCGACATCCTCATGCAGACATGGCGTTTAGAAGGACAGAGGGAATGTCCATCATCCAGGCCTTGGCAATGACCGTGGCGGAGATCCCCGTGTTTGTTTACACAACGTTCGGGCAGGTACAACAAGCGGGAAGGGAATTTCTGTTAGATTCCTTGGGTGTTCTCTTTGTGGGTTGTCTGTAAGGGATGGAAGTGTGACAGGGTGATGCTGGATGACCTGGGTAGTTTGAGGGTTTGTAAGAATTGCGTGGAGAGTTTGGGGTGGTGGGAGAGAGATACTCGGGGTGGGCTTGGAGAGGGGAGAGAAGGGCTTCCCACATCTCTCCCCAGGAGAATGCCCAGGTTCAACCTTTCTCTTCATCAAAGGTGCTGAAAAAGAGACTTATCTTAAGTAAGAGCAATATATTTCCCACTTGTAGCAATGCAACACTTGGAGCAATAAAGCTCAGCTACATACCAGGGTTTCAGAGCTGAATTTGGGTAACCTGGATTGCGTCTGTTACAGGCTGTGTACAAATTTGACAGCATGTTCTGGTAATGAGGACTGAGACCAAGTTCTCCAAGTTCTGTCAAAATGATGCTCCACAGTTTCTCCACTGCAAAGTCTTAGTTGTGTAGCAGGGGCTGTGTTTTATGGGCGGGAGGAGGAATGCCGAAGTGTCTTATGTTCAAGACTGCTTTAAAAAAAGCAAACAAACAACAAATAAGGGTAGTGGAAGTGGTTTTTCATTGTTGCTCTTTCATATCTTTTGTGTTTAAAGTCTGTCTTCTCTCAGCTGCGGCTCTCTCCAGGCCTGCGTAAGGTGCTGTTTGCTACAGCTCTTGGGACAGTCGCGTTGGCTCTTGCAGCTCATCAGCTGAAGCGTCGTCGCCGTCGAAAGAAGCAGATCGCTCCGGAGAAGTGCGGCTTTAAGCCTGGAGGGATCACAGTGCCCATTTTGCCAACCAGGAGGGTCTCCTCTGTGAAGAAAGGTTGGCCATGCAAAAAAGGGACAAAATCCCCAAAAGCCTTTTGTGAGGAAGCGAAGAGGGTGTACAGGGAGCGATGGGAAGTTCCTGACAGCTGTGGGGAGAGGAAAGCAAAGCCATTTGTGTAGTGCAGCTGTGGACCTGTCACTCTATGCGTCCCCCGATAATGACAGCCCGGGGCATGCGGTGACCTGGTTGTGAATTGATCTCAGTGATGCAAATATGATGCCTGACCCAGGGGTCCTGGGTGCAGAGGGGAGGGTGGGGAGTCGGGAGTGTCCGTCCAGCTCTGCTCCTGGGCCTCAGGCAGCTTCTTCACCTGATTTTATTGATTTTTTTACAGTAAGACTGACCCAGATCCACAGAAAAACATTTTGGGGCTTAAGCATTTGTTTTATGAAACATATGAAAGTCTTTAAGCGTTTTTAACAATAACTAAGGGAGCAACATCTGTGTTCTGCCTGGCCTGAGGGAAGCTGGAGGAGTTTCTCCTTGACACTTTCCACTTTTGCTTGCTTCCTGTGATCTGTAAGCAGTGAGTAAATATTCATGCCTCAGATCCCCACTGATAATAGGTTTCTTAGTGTCTCTGAGTAAAACAGAGCGTATAGGAGATCTATGACTCATTTCAAGGTATTGGATGCTGCTTTGCCCATCCGCAGTCACACTCAACAGGGGGATGTTCCCCTCCATATTCACAGCTGCAATGAACCAGGCCTAAAATCCTGGCTTTTCTGTGACCTTTCCAACTGCAGGATACTCCAGCAAGAGAGTCCAGAGTCCTGGTAGCAAGAGCAATGACACGCTCAGCGGGATTTCCTCCATCGAGCCCAGCAAACATTCCAGTTCCTCCCACAGCCTCGTCTCGGTAAGGACCTTATCAGCTGGGCTGAATGGGAGATGTGAGTGCAATACCTGTAACAAGATCACCAAGTCCTTGGGCTTGTGCTGGTCAATTGGTAATGCCAAACTTTTGGAGCAGAACAAGTTATGGTATAATTTTAGGGCGGGTTCTGCTATTAACCTCGCAGTAACTGTCTGGAGTTGCCTGCTTGAACTTGGTATTTTCACATGGCTGAGAGCCCCGGGGTAAATCCCACACCTTTGGCCAAAGAGGTGCTGCAGGAGGGACTTGTGTGTGGGATGTGGCTCTGAGTTCTCGGGGCTCTCTCTGCCCCCTCAAGGAGCAAGGCTGGGTTGTCACAGGGTCTGGTAGCAATGGGGAGATTGTTTTCTTCCCTCCGCGGTACAGGTTTGGGTGGCCCAGCAGCTCCTGTGCTGGGGCTGCTCACAGGTTGCTTGGTTGTTAAAACCAAGTTAACTACCAAAATTGGATAGATCCTATCAGGAAACACAGCCTAGTCATTCTACCTCCTCCAAAGCCAAAAGCAGCCTATAAACACAGGTAATTCAGGCTTAACCAGCCAGGAGAAGCCATCACTGCTTATACCCACCTCTTGTGAGGCCAAACACAGAAGGACTGGGGAGTGCTTGTGGCTTCAAGACCTGTTTTACATCCCGCATTGCTCAAAGCCTTGCGTGCCGCTGTTAGAGCAGTGGGCAGCACAAGCGAAGCTCTGCAGTTCCATGCACTGCGCCTCACTGCAAAACACCCCTCGGCATCACCCGCCTGGGCTCTGTGCCTGGTTAGTGCTGCCGGGGCAACAAGAGGGAAAAATCAGCCCTTTGGCCAGCAGAACCCTGCATTTTGTGCAGGCATTGCTGTATTTTCTCTTGTCGTATAGGGTTAAAGTACCAAAAAGTTACCAAAAGTCTATGTTGGCCAAAGTGTGTCTCCAGCAGGCGGCAGTGCTGGCCCGGCAGCCCTGCACCAGTATTCCCCTGGGGTAACTGAGATATGATGGGACGTGTCAGTGTGGGCCAAGCTGTGTCCTGCTCTGGCTTCTGTCCCTCTGCAGGGACTCTATTTAATTCCTTCCCACAGATGCTCTCTGGGTTTTGTATTGCCGAACTCTGTTTCTCATTTGATTTAAAAAAATATCTGAATTCCTTTTTCTACTGCTGGTTCATGTGTGGAGATATCCACACAGAGAGGGATCTGTTCCCCTAGCCCTTTGGTTGTGTCCGTGACACTGTACTCGCTGCTTTCACGTTACTTGATGGGAAAACAGCTCATCCTTCACACAGCAGCAGTTTCTGTGTGTTCTCTCATCTGCTTCCTGGGGTTCTTCTCTGCCCTCTAGGAAATAAATCAGCAGTTCTCGATCTCAAAGTGATTTATTAACACTCCACCAAGATTAATCAGTGGAGGCAGGGCAAGAATTCATCTGTCACATGATTATGGTAGCTTTTCTCTAGCATCAGGTTCACATTTGGATGTCTTTCTCCAATATAAAAACACTGGTCATTGATAGCGTTTGAAACCAGCACTTTATTGGGTCTGACTTGAAAAAACATTTATGCACTAGTGTGAAATTGGAGAAAGCTGCCAATTCATCATGTGGATCTGAGTGCTCAGGCCTCCCAGGAGAGGGTTTGGTTACAAAGAAAAGAGCAGGGATCCCCCTGGCCAAAGTTCTCAGCTGTGTTTTTGCTGCTAATCTGTTCCTTTGTTTGGATTATGGTCACTTCCCCCCCTTCCAGGAGTTTTTGCGGAGGCAGCTGGGGCTGACGTGAACTTTCTATGACAATCCTTGTGCCTTTGTAGTGATTGCTTTGGAGCTTTCTCCAGCTGTTGCCTCCACCCGTGCTCTCCTGGCGCTCCTGTACAGCTTGGCCTTTCCTAATGAAGCTTCAGTGTGAATTGGTTGGGAAGATAAGCTGCTGTGGTGCTGGGTGGAGAAGGAGAGGGCTTCTCACCTCCCCTCTCAGCACCCTGCTAAGTGTGAACCCAGCCAGGAGGGGGCCGGTAACCCTTGTTCCCTTCCCAGGCAGGAGATACCCATACTGGGGAGCACAATGGTGAACACGATACAGGGAAATGGCTGATCATTCAGATTTAACTACTGGTGGTGTTTGTGTGATCTTAACACTGCTGCCCTTGGAGAGAACTCAAAAGGTGTTTGCTGTTCTCTGTGCCTTTCCTGCAGATGGTAGCAGTCAACTCTTCGAGTCCAGTGCCAGCATCAGCGGGGATGTGGGACGCCCAGGCGATGGGGGATGCTGGAACCATTGGTGACTGCAGCGCAGAAAGCCTCTACATTCAAGGTAGCACAAGGGTAACATCGCCCTTGGTGGGGGGGTGTTTATCACTGTGAGAGCAAAAAGAGGGTGTAAATTGACATAGAGCATCTGCAGCTCAATGGAGAGTTCTGGCAGAAAGCTCTTTCCCATTCTCGACTTAAACTCAGTCACTGGCTAGTTGTAAAAATCCCGTTTTCTCAGTGAATAATTTACTTACAAAATACTGTTCCTTGAGTGACAGGCTCACCTTGTGCGGAGAACAGTATTTTGGAAGTAACGTGGCTGATGTTTTAACTAGTTTGGGGATGTTCTCCTTAACTTTGAATCCAAATTAAACCATATTTAAAAGGGAAAGAAATAGAATACATTTATTCTTCCTTATCAGTTGGGGTGAGGGTTTCCTCTTGGCTGGATTGTCTGAGCGAGCAAAGACTTGTGCTGTATCGCTTTGTTCGTGAGTGGCCTGGAACACTCACAGTGTGTATTTGGTTGCGTTGCCAGGCATGGAGCTGTTTGAGGAGGCGCTGCAGAAGTGGGAGCAGGCGCTGACCATCAGGCAGAGGGACAGTGCCAGCACCAGCACCCCTGTGCCCTGGGACAGCAAGAAACAGCAGGAGAGCATGGCTGAGAACATCCCAGAGGTAGGTCCCCTCTTTTCCCTTGCATTTGCCAGCTGGGGAACATGCTGAAAGAGCAGCCTGAGTGCTGGAAGCAGTAAGTAGGAGGTTAAAAGAGTTGGAAATTAAGGGCAGAGTTGGGCCAGACTCTGTTTAAGAGCTGTCTGTATCTGTGGCTTCCTTATGCTATGTGAGTGGGTGTTTTTAATATTTTTTCCTTTAAATAAGTCTCGCCCCCTCATTCCCCAGCTTTTCAACCCACCTTCCAGCATCGTGTCAGTCACTGTCACCAAGTTCTCCAGCAGCAGTAGAGGTAGGAAAAGGCTGTAACAAATACAGCGCCGCAGAGGAAGAAAAGAGCATTTTGTCTGTAACTTTCTAACACGTGCAAAAGTGGAGATCTTGATGGCCACTGTCACGTCCCAGGGAGCTGCAGAAGCAGAGGCTGACTTGTGTTAACGAATGAAGTGACACGGTGATTTGGTAGGAGCTACATACGCCCGTGCTCACTGAGCAGGTGGGGCAGGGAGACGTGTAACTCCTTCTGCCTACAGCTATAGAAACAAGTGTTTTAGGATAACACCTTGTTGGCTTGGACTTGAGGACTGTGCAGGGAAGGCCTCTGATAAGAGGAGATCAGACTGGAAGGCTCGGTGATAATCAAAAAACTAAAGAGAGCAGCTGTAGCTCGGGACTGTCAAAGGAGCTGAACTCCCAGCTCTGCAGGAGTTCTTGCTGGTAAACAGTGTTCCTGGCCTCTTATAAACAGGGCATGGCATAGTAAGTGTGTGGGATATTTATTTTCTGTGGCAGATAATATTTATCCAAGTCAAATCTGGATTCTCTTGTTTGTCTCTCCTTCAAGAGTCTTAGAGTATTTCTAAAACTGACTTAAAACCAGTTGATTCATTATCCAAATAGATTTTATGCTTCTTGTTAATGCTTCTGTCTTCTGGGTGAGATATTCATGCAGACACAGGGGCATGAACGCAAGATGCTGTGTAAGTCTTATTTTTCCTCCCTTTTTTTAGTCATCCTGTACTGCTTTAAACCTTTGCTTATGCCTGGCACCTTAATCCAAGGACTCTGACTCTGTTATCCAGTTTTGGATACTCTGTTGTATTCAACACAGATTTTCTGATGTGATTCTCTTTTGAAATTAGGCTAAAGTCACAAACCAGGAGAATTGAGTTATCTCCAACTCATTAAAATACCTGTTTTTCTGGATGGCAGGTTAAAGTTCCTAAGTTCTTTCTTCCTTTTTCAACAGGAAAACAAAGTTGTAGAGCTAAAAAGCCAGAGGTTTTGAATAGGCTGTGTAGAAGCTTTCCTCCCCTTGCACTATTAGCTGCATTGTAGGATTTAAATCCCATGTTACTGAAAATTTCCTTCCACGTTTGTGCTGTCAGTCAGTCTGCCCAGCTGGCTAAGGGTGGCATTTCTGTGTGTTCAAGGAGGAGTCCCAGAAAAGGGAGTTCGCCGAGAAGCTGGAGTCCCTCTTGCACCGAGCCTACCACCTCCAGGAGGAGTTCGGGTCTTCGCTGCCGTCGGACAGCATGCTGCTGGATCTGGGTACGGCAGCTGCCTTCGAAATGCATTAGAAGGCCAGTTTCTTTTCTGATTTTACGTCTTTTCTGTAAGCTAGGCAATGAAGAGGTGCCAAGGTGCTGGTTTTGGGGTGGGAGGGAGAGCACATTGGCTAAGAGTCCATAAACGCCAACACTTCCTCTCCTCCAGAGAAGGCTTTAATGCTTCCGCTGACGGACGGGTCGTTGCGGCTTCGGACGGATGATGAAGACAGCTCCATTTCTGAGGATTCCTTCTTCTCTGCAGCAGAGGTGACAAGTTCCAGCTGTGTGTAGCAGTCCAGCTGCTTGGAAGGGAACCGCAAAGGCAGGGGAGCCAAACACATCTTGGCAAAGGAAGATGATATGACATGGAGCAACAGCCCCAATTTGGGAGGTTCATGGTGGATATTAGGAAAAGCTGTTTCATTAGGGGCGTGGCGCAGCCCTTGCCAACCAGCATTTCCATGTCATTTTCCTGTCTACTGTAGATAATGTGCCATAACGGCTAGGAAAGTACTGTAAATCTAATGTAGTGTGGCTTGGTTGAGTGAATTTTAAGGGATATTGAGCTGTGTCAGAGCTGAAACAGCTCTGAAACTGGCGGGAAAAGAAATATCTTAGTGTGAAATAATCAGGGCTGACAAAAGTTGGCCAGCTAAAGAGGGCCCGTCATGCTTGTATGCAATTTCTGAGTATTTGCAAATATTTGATGAGACCATTTTGTTCTTCCCCTGCCTCTTGCCACCCCTACAGCTCTTCGACTCTCTCCAGTTTGAGGACATGCCATTCCACCTCTCTAAGCCAGCAGCAGCAGCATACGAAGAAGCTCTGCAGTTAGTGAAAGAAGGGAAAGTTGCGTGCCGGACGCTGAGGTGAAGCACCAGCTGGAGTTGTGGGTCCTTGTGTCGAAGCTCCTTTGAGCAGCGTGAACACATTATTTGCCCTTTGAGCTGCCCTATAAGCAGAATAAACCCTTGGGGTGGAAACCCTTAGCACCCTTCCCACTGCTTCCGACTTCCCAGGGCACTTGCCCCAGTTTTTGGGACATGTTAAGACAGGGTAATTGTCCCAGGAAATGAGGAGTGTGGCTGTTCTGTGTGGCTGGCATCATCCTGTGCTGTAACAGCCTTTGCAGAGGTGCTGGTGTCCCCAGGAAGCTGTGTGAAGGGGATGCAGTTGTTACTTTCTCCTAGGCACAGACTGGGAATTATTTTTTGAGAGGAGCGTAGTTTTTAGGAGCACAGACATCAGGAGAACAAAAACTTATACAATCCTTGCCCTTCCCCTCTAGGACAGAGCTCCTGGGCTGCTACAGCGACCAGGATTTCCTCGCGAAGCTGCATTGCGTCAGGCAGGCCTTCCAGGTGAGAGCGGCTCGAGGCTCCCGGGTTCCTGCACGTTGCTGCCAGTAGCACGTTCTCTTCTGCCTGCGCAGGGGTAAAGTCTTTGTGCCTCCAGAGCAAATAACTGCAGCAGCAGCTCAAGCTCCCCTCGCTGAACTCTGTAATTCCATCCCGCTTGATTTGATTTGGAGATGGGGAGGATCCCCTGGGCCCCATGCCCAGTTTGAGTGGTGGTTTCGTGGCCAGTGATGCTGGATTAGTTCTGGGAAGTGAAAATCTGGTAATTTCAAAGCTGCCCAGGAGCTGCTGCCCCCATTTAAGAGCTTTTCACTGGGCTGGAGTCAAATGTCTGAAGTGGGAGGGTAAGGTTTTCTTCTCCGTACTATGACCCACATCCTGGCAACGTGTGTCTAGAGTCCAAACAGCAGCTTTTGTGCCTGGCCCCCCGCCACTCTGTGGCTCCTGCACCTCTGTTGTTGCTGCTTCCAGTCTTTCAGCCTAATTTTAAACTTCCTGAAGAGAGCAGTTTTGTTTTCTGGACTCCAGCTTATTAAAGGTTAATGATAGTGATGTATGCAGCACTGCACCACTTTGCATCCTGTCCTTTTTTCTTCAAAGTCAGAATTCATGTGGGCGTAGGCGTTCACCGGAGACTTCTTGTGTTCCCTTTACAGGAGCTGCTGGAGGATGAAAGCAATCAACTGTTTTTTGGGGAGGTTGGGAAGCAAATGGTGATAGGACTGATGACAAAAGCTCAAAAGGTAGGATGTTTATGTAACAACTCAGCTGCATCTTGTGAGCACAGAGAAACTCATTCCTCCATCCCAACCTAGAGATTTTTCCAGCGTCTTGGAAGGAGAAAATTCATCTGTATGCCTGTGACTATTTGATGCATTGATGTTGATGTTAGCTCAAAACAGAGCACAGTATCACAGTATGTGTGGGATTGGAAGGGACCTCAAAAGATCATCTAGTCCAGTCTAGTCTAGAGCAGTCAAACTCTGGTGAAATGTGCCCACAACTGTTTGTTGTACCTTCTGAAGTGTTTTGTTTCTCTGCTCTTCTAGAATCCCAAAGCTTTTCTGGAAAGCTACGAGGAGATGCTGCGTTACGCGCTGAAGCAAGAGACCTGGCCGACCACTCAGCAGGAGCTGGAGGGAAGAGGGGTTGGTAAAGATGTTCTCTCTAGAAAGTTGCAGAGGAGCTGGGGGTTTATGAACATGTAGGAGCAGCCCAGGAGTGAAAAAACTGCTGCTGAAATATGATTATTTTGCAAATGTATATTGTTGGGGAGGGCGAGGGTAAAAGTGGCTGTTGGGGTGTTTAAACTTCGTGGCGAATCTTGCCATCAGCACTACTATGGCTAAAACCAAACCCAACAAAAATGAACAAGCACACAAAACCCAACCCCCCAACTTCTTCTAGAGGGCACAAGCTACTGCCTGTAGGTCTGTAAGATTTGTTTGCCTTTTGACTGGGCTTTTCCTGGATGCAGGATTAATAAGTCTCTTGGCCAGGAACTGAGCGTACACAGCTCAGTCTTCGTGCCTTGGTGACCAACTTCAGCTCATTACGTTGTGTCACTTCAAAGCAAAAGAGTAAAGCTGTTCCCTTCCCAGACTGTTCTGCTCTCTGACAGGTGGTGTGCATGAGTTTCTTTGATATTGTGCTGGACTTCATCCTCATGGATGCTTTTGAGGACCTGGAGAACCCCCCATCCTCCGTGCTGGCCGTGCTGCGCAACCGCTGGCTCTCCGACAGCTTCAAGGAGACGGTACGTTCAGCGGGAGCCCTTGTGCCGAGCCTGAGATCTCGGTGCTGACGCTTGGAAGGAGTTTAACCTCTGCTGTCCTGGCCGAGCTGAATTTTCTCTGTAGAAATACCATGCTTTCCCGAAGTTCTAAACAACAATCTTTTGGTACATGTAAATGGTTTACAAGAAAGCTTTCCTTATTTCGAAAGCAGCTGGTTAGCTTCAATAGACTTATTTCTCTAGCGGCCTTTATCAGCGATGCCACGGAGGTGTTAAAAGATGGCAGTGTGTATTTTCATGAATGAGAATAAGAGGATCAAAATGTAGGGAAAAATGTGTGGAGTTGGGTTTTTTTTGCACCTGGCCATTCATTCTGGTGGTACCTCAGCAGACATGGAGGCTCAAAGAACAGCACTTTAGCATTTAAGACTGATTGGTTTCATAGACTGAGAAGAGGGTGGTTGGGAGGCACCTTTTAACAGCTGTCTGCCCACAGGCTGCTTGCTGGGGTGGTTGGCAACGATGCTGGATCATATTAGCAATCTTCAAAAACACTTTGGCTTCTCTGGAACAGGTCTGGAGTGTCCAAATCTGCTTCCAGTTCACTTAGTTTTGTCAGTCATTTTAGAGTTGTTGGCCCAAAAGGGCCACTGCTTAGGTATTGTGATGGCAATGTGCTGGTGAACTGGTTTTTGTGTTGTTTGTTTGTTTGTTTTTTAAAGTAATCCTGTTAACTGATGGTTTCTCTTCATTAATTGTAGGCTCTAGCAACCGCCTGCTGGTCAGTTCTGAAAGCAAAAAGGAGGCTTTTGATGGTAAGCAAAATTAATTAAAAGGGGAAGAATCTAACGTATTTGAAGCTGAAAAGATAACAGCTACATCTTGACAAAATACAAGATCTGAGTGTTATGAGACTGAACTGAATCGCATTCTTTGTGACGCTTTAGAGCTCTGAGGTCCAGCTGTCATTGCTCCAGTGCCGTGCTGGTGTTTTATTGAATCAGTCTTGAGTTTATTCTCCCTTTTTCTTAATGTGAGGATTCAAAAGGCAACATTGCCTGTCTGGTATTCCCTCCCCCTGCTCGCAGTAGCGTAGGAGTGGTCACAGACACCGCGCAACAAGGCGAATTGTAGTTTCCCTGCGGGCTTCTCTGTTGCCCAGCGCTGAGTGCTGACCAGCTGCTACTCGCCGCGTTTCCCTGAAATCTGTGGCTTTGTAAAATACCACAGCAGATGAGTTCACGGACCTGGGGAACAGGAAGCCGCCACTTCACAACCCCAGTTCTGCCACAGGGTTTGTGGCCTTTGGCGAGTTTCCTGTCCCACAACCAGCTGGTACAACTGGGTTTCCCTTGTAAGATGGGACAAAGAGAAATGAGAGCGTTGGGAGCTCTGTCTTGGATATTCACATGCGCTTTCCTAGCTTGGTCAGGAGATTATAGTCTGTAAAGACTGCCTGATGGCTGCCTTCCATTTTCTTCTATTTATTTTCCTCCTGAAACAGTAGTTTAGAAACATGAGGATAGGAAAGCTCTAGTCATCCTTCAAGGGATCTGAAAGATAAATGTAATTCTGCAGGAAGAGGTGTTCCTAAGTAGCTCTTAGCTTCAGTTACTGCTGCACGGTGCTTTCTGGCATCGAATTTGGTAGTTGATAGGGAACAAGCTGCTAATTCTGTCTGAGAACCAAAATGACCGGCTCTTCCCTTCCCTGCGGCAGGTACCAGATGGCTTTATCTCTCATTTCTACTCCGTATCGGAGCATGTCAGTCCTGTTCTAGCCTTTGGTTTTCTGGGGCCCAAGCAGCAGCTATCTGAAGTCTGCAGTTTCTTCAAGGTAAGATGGATTTTCTGTACATAATCTGCTGTCTTCTGGCTTAAAGCTGCAAATGTGTGCTTTTGGTGACTGATGTGGCATTAAGAAACTTGGCTCTGTACAAAAGCCTTCTAAAAATCACTGGGTTTTGAGATGCAGATTGGTAAGAATTCCTAGCACCATTTACTGTAGATTATAGCAAAACTGTGTGATGAGATCAGTTTATACCACCAGTAGCAGGAAAGATTATGGTTGCTTATGCTGAAAGAATGTGTTGTCTAAGAGTACGTGGGATCTTACAAGTTACGTTTTTGATCTGAAAGCCTAAATCCTCTTGTTCTTGTAAATAATATTATGAGAGGCTGTTTTCATTCAGTAAATGTTTGCATGGATATTACCATGGACATCAGCAATGCATTCCTAACTTGGAGCTCCGCTGTCCTGTTTCAGAGGCATGAGGGGATTTAGCCGCAAAAGTAATACCCAGCCTAAAGCAGATCTTTGCTTGGATGGTAGATATGCAAAATTCCCTCTGGGGTTCTCTGCTTGCTGCAGTCCGAGCAGCTGGTATTGGCAGGTAGGAGGTCACACTACTGTAAACCTTCCTTTTTTCTTCTCAGCACCAGATAGTACAATATCTGAAGGACATGTTTGATCTGGACAACGTGAGATACACAACAGTGCAGTCGTTGGCAGAAGACATTTTGCAGCTGTCGCGGCGGCGCAGTGAGATCCTCTTGGGATATCTGGGCACTGAGACTTCTCCCGAGATGAATGGAACGCTGCCTGGTGAAAACGAGTCACTGGAGGAGCTCGTCTGATGTCCGGGGAGGAAAACAGCTTTGTACAAGGACCTTTTTCCTCCCAGAGATGGATAAAACTACCTGCAGTGCTCAGCAGTGGCAGCAAGACTATTTCAACACACAGCAACCTGGTGGGACCTTCTGCTTTTTGTAGCCAGTAGTGTTTGCTGGGATGGATCCAGGACCACTTGCCAGCTTATGGTTTGAATTTCTTCTTTGTTCCACCTTCCTGTTCTTTTTATTATTATTCTTTTTAATGTGTCATGTAAACCACGAACTGCCTGGGCCCAGATTATTGCCCAATTTTCTTGAATAGGGCAACATATGTACCTGTTTTACCTGTGCGTTTTCTGGGAGATGATCCCTGACGTTTACGATTGTGGGAGTGGGAACATTGTTGGTAAATTCTCCACTTGACCCTTAGCTTCTCAAGGAGGACTTGTTTGCTTTGGGATTTTTCATATCGTTCTTTCTCTGCTGTGTTCCTACAGACGTTACTGCTGATTTTTACCTGATATGTTTTAACACGTGCAATGTGACTAGCAAAGATTTCTTTCCCAGAGAGGAAGAAGTACTTCTGTAAAGCACTGAAGTAAAATGCAGACTTTTGTAACTGTTCTGAAGCTCTAAGGAAGTTGCTCTGTTCCCTCTGTGTTGCTGCTCTTTGCAGGCCAGATGATGGGCTCTGTGCCATGGTCACCCTCGCTTAGGAGATTGCTGAGGTCCACATTTACAAGCTGGTGTGAGGAGAGGGTTGATTTGCATCCTGCCTGTGCATGCACAAAGTCTTGAATGTCCATCAAAGTGCCTTGCTGTATTTCAGAATGAGCCAGCAGCGGTTTTGGCTGGGTAGGAGGTGTGGGCTGTGCACAAGAACCGGTATAACGTGGTGGCTGTTCCTACGATGTGCAAGACAAAAAGGTGTTGGATGTAGTGTACAAAAGGCGTTATGTGTGCAGGTAGCTGGAGAGCTGGGGTCAAGCTGCTAGAGAGGAAACCACTCTTTAGGCTGTAAATCTTGAGAAACATTAGGTTTGGGTATAGACCAAACGCACACAGGTGTATTATGTGTCTTTGTAGTGATCATGACTGCACAGCCGGTGCCTGAGCTCCGGCTGCTTTGGGACTCAGGCTGAGCTGGCACTAGCCTGAGGCAGCGGCAGTGGAATGCGCTGGGCTTGAGGCAGTCCCGGCTTTTGTGTGGGGTTTGCAGAGGTTTGCTGAGTCCTCTGTGGGGACAGTGGGATCCAGCCTGTGCTCTCTCCTGTTTCAGTCCACATATGGCTCCAAGTCCCAGCCTCCAAACGAGGAGGTCTTCAGGGAGAAGAAAACGGGGACTTCCACAGAAACACAGGCTTTGCTGTTTTTTCTCTAGACGGATTAGTTTTCCCTTTGTGTCTGTTCCATGTACTGAGCCATATTTTTGCAAGGTGGGGGGAAGAATCTGGAGTTTCCATGGGAGTGGAAAGTCAGTGCATGGGCTTGGAGAATACAAATGTTGTCTTTCTTCCTCTTCAGATATCTAATGTGGATTCTGCTGATAAAAGCAGGAAGGAAGTAAGCAGGGAAAAAATAAACAGGAGGATGTAAAAGGAGCAGATAAATGCTCCTGAGATGCTTGCAAAGGGGTAAGTGTGGAGCATGTAACATCTGCTGCTCTATACGCACAGCAGACTGATGTGGCTTATCCTGAAGACCAGATTAATGCAATAAACATGTCAGTGCTGAGGCAGAAGTGAGGAGCAGCTGACCCCAGTGAGGCTGTGTGGAATACACTGTTATGGGAAGGATTTAAGAGAGCAATTGAAACTAGGGAAGGTCCCTGAGGTGTCTTGCTCCTGGTGGCATGTGGTGAGAGAAGAAACAGAGGATGTTGTATTAGCACGACACACCTGCCGTGTGTAAACTGTGATTTGAAAGTGCATTATATTCTGAAAGCAAGTTACTTTGCCAAAAAAAAAGAGAAAAAAAAATATAAAAAAATATAGTGCTTTGTGCTGTTGTATGGCTGGTTTAAAGAGTAACTTCAGCAGCTTTGTATAGTGGTTGAAAAGATGCTAAAATGTGAAGATTAATGTAATAAGATGGATTGTCATTCTAAACAATCAGTGCTGTTAATTTCCGATTTTTAGAGTTGTTTTATGTGTATTTATTTACTACTTTGAGTGTATTTTGGCCTTAGTGCTTGGGACAGCCTATCTGCTTTGTGTACGGTTTTCGCATCCTGGTGGGAGAGGACACTGAAACGGGGTCCCTGTGAATCAAACACTAACGTGCGTTGCGGCTTTTTAAGCTAAGAAATCGTAAATTCTTAATCAATCCAATGGAAGAAACCCAGTTTCATTGCAGCTTTACGATTTTGTTAGCCGTTATTGCGAATGGGGCGAAGGGAAAGAGGGATCTTCCTGGAGAGCATCCGCAGCTTCTCAAAGGCTGGGTTCTCCTCTCCACCGATCAACACTCACTCGTGCACAAGCCAAGGGTGTGTGAGACAAACTCATTTTCTCTTTGCTGGGGAGGATGTTAAACATGTGGATGCAACATTGAGCAGGGACTGAGGCTGCTGCCACCCATCCCATCCAGAGCTGGGCTTGGTCCAAACAGCCACCACCTTGTACTTATCTAGTTTAGAGTAACAGGTTATGATGGAACAACTGCCTGTCCTCTGGCTTCCTACAAGACCGCTAGAAAATGCTTTTTTCCCCAGCATATTGCGTTTAGCAAAGGAAATTCTTCAGTCGTAGTAGCAGATGAAATGCACATTCAGGTAGAGCCTCTAGAGATACTTACCTTTTTTTATAATGAACCCTTATTCTCAAGGGGTTAAATCATTCTGGGCTGACACTTGCGAGATTTTAGCACTGATGGGGATTTAAAGTGGCTTAGCAGCTATGAAATAAAATCCTCCAATAGTTTCCGATGCTTAAACAGAGATTTCAAATATGCATGACTTTCAGATTTTACGTGGAGGTTGTAACAAGCTTCACCAGTGGTTAAAGTACATACTCAGTACTTTAGTATGTATGTAGAGACTATACTACATGGCTCTAGGAGGGTCTTTATGATCTTTAAAGCACAAATATGTTAATAAAAAAATGTGAGGAAAAATCTGCCTTGTTGTATCTATGAGATCAGTGTGGCTTTGAGGAGCATGACTTGTGCTGTCTCATAGGAGGAGGTGGGAAAGCAGGATTTTATTTACCCCTCTCCAGTAGAACATTCCTCTGCCATATCTGAAACTAATGAATGTAAACTTGTGCCTATTTTTTCTTGATTTCCTACAGGTGTAAAAAAATCTGTTCTTGTTTTGCTTCTTTCTTTTTCTTTGCGGCTATTTTTTTTTAATACCTTTAATCCTAGGATGTGGGCATTCCAAGTCAAATAAAACTTTCCTTCATTATCATGGGTTTTGTTTCTAAATGTCCTCACTAGAAACTCAAGCCTTTGGTTTGTGATTTAGGTGGCAGTTGTGGTGACACCTCTGGCGCTAGAATGGTGGTATAAAACAAGGATTGCTCTTCTAGACGCAAAATCCTAAATTTACAAGTAAACTTCAGGGATTTGTTTGCATAGGGAGTCCTCCCTGTTCTACTGAAGACAAATCTGTAGATTAAGCAGGCTATAAAATAAACACAACTCCTTGTCCTCTGAGCAAACTCTTGGGTTTCATTTTCCAGATTCTTTTCAGTTTCCATGGTGTTTTGATTGTGTTTGGGTGGCAGACACTGATACAGTGATAACAGAAAATCCCAGTAAGGAGCAAAATCTCTTAAACATTGTCCAGGTTCTTGTAGCCAACCTACCAGACTCCCAAATGATGGGAGAGAAACCTCGGGTGAGGACTGTGGGTTGATATCAGAGCTGCCCGTCTGCTGAGCAACACAGAAAACTCTTCTCCTTCTTCTGAAGCTATTACAGTATATTTAAATACTTTCTTTTTCACATGATACAGAAACCAGACTCAATCAGATAGGCTGTTTGCTTCCACAGCGATTAACGATTTCATCCAGGCGCTTAAAAATAAGCCTTGGTTAGCATTAATGCGAGCCTGTCATGAACTCTGATACACGCAAATGTTCATGAATAGGAAAATTTCTGTCTCATGCCACACCCTGAATGTTAGTTGAAGGAGTTAAAAGGAATTTCTCTTGGTTTTCACGGTGTCAGACTGTGTATTCCATCTCCAGAGCAGCTTTGTGCTTTCTTACGCTGCAGGAACAGAGCAAAGGCTGTTCCGTGTATTGACACTTTCTTCTGCTGCTCAGGAAGGAGTGGGTGAACGCAGCAATGAAGCCCACAATTTTCAGTGCTTGTCATGGTACATAGATCAAATGTAATCCACTCTGCCAGCACAGCTCTACATTCAACAGCCTGGAAAGGAGGAGATTTATTTAACTCGAATAATGAAAGCAGTAAATCACTCATGCTACCTCGTAGCAGTCTTCCGCAATGAACTGAACTTCTGCTGTAAATATTTGCTCCTTCTTTGCAAATAATAAGATTTGAATGCTGTTTTTCTTCTTGCGATGCCAGGGAGAGCATCAGCCTTGAAGAGCCTGTTGAAATTAATGGGATATAATCATAATTGCCGTCTGAAAACAGGCATATTACAACTGCAGGAAATTGAGTTTTCTCCCCGTTCCTAAATCTTTGCTTCACGGTGAACATGTTAAGGGATGGAAATCCTGCTACACGTGCTTTCCTGACATATAAAAATTAAAGGCAGCCCTTCATTGAAGAAGTTTATCACTTCTTGTGCTGCCCTTGCTTATTTATTTTTGTGTAAGTGGTGTATTTTTTTGAATTGAATTAACTTGGGTGGTTTGGTTTGGTTTGGGGGTGTATTTGCCTTCTGCAGGCGTTTCTGTGTGATGCTGCTCGTGTATCCCCTTTTGAAGGGCTGCGCTGTTTGTGTTCCGCTTTTCCTCGGGCTCCCCAGGTAAGTGTTGCTCTCTGGGGTCACATATGGGAACATTCATTCCAGGTGGGTCTTCAAAATGGGTCGTTTCAGTAGTCAAAGGTATTTGAGGAGGAAGAAAAAAGGTATTACCTGGACCAGGTGTTGCCTGGACTCTGTAGAACCTTTTAAAGGTGCAGAGTAGCATCATTCTACTTTCACATCGGGTTCTGCAAGGACTTTATTCTGTATTTCAGGCTTTATTTTCACGTGTTTACACAGGAACGTGAGTTTTATGTCCACACTCGTCCTTTACAGAGCTCTAAAGGATATGTGGCTATAAAAAAATCCATTGTCTTCCTAGTTTTAAACAAAAAGTTAAAAAAAAAGAGGCATTTTCAACACTTGTCACTTCATCACTCGTGTGCCAGGGGCAAGCGGAAATGGGTTTAGGCTCGTGAAGTGATGTTGTTACATAGTAGTACCCCTAGTGATGCCATTTATAAATAATCT
Organism: Nesoenas mayeri; assembly: GCF_963082525.1. Classification (NCBI taxonomy): domain Eukaryota; kingdom Metazoa; phylum Chordata; class Aves; order Columbiformes; family Columbidae; genus Nesoenas; species Nesoenas mayeri. The sequence goes on from NC_137566.1 coordinate 7,843,559, forward strand.
CTTTAAAAAATCATCTATTTTCACGCTTGGAAGAGGTGGCTTAAGGAGGGTTTGGTTTTTATCCAGTGGCAGCGGGCCCGGGGGAAGCAGCAGCTCGGCCGCAGGTCCCGTCCCGGGGCTGTGAGGCGGCGCGGGGCCGTTTCACCCGCCCCTTCCTCAGCCCCCCGGGCCGGCCACCCAGCGCCGCCGCTGATTGGCTAAGAACTGGCGGCAATGGAAGCTGGTGATTGGTTAATCTGCATCTCTCCCTCCGCCAATGACGAAGGGCCATGAGGCCCGCCTTTCTTGCGACTGGCTTGCCCGCTACCTGCGTCCTACTCCTATTGGGCGAAGCGACTAGTAGCCCATTGGCTTTGCCGCTCCCCGGGTTGGATTTTTAATTGGGTGGCTGCGGGTTGGCCGGCGCTTCACCTGCCGCGCGGCGTCATTGGGCCACGGCTCTCCGCGCCCCCGCCCATTGGTCGCACCGCCCCTTAAGTGCGTTCCGATTGGCGGCGGCGGCCCGACCCGGTATCCGGGTAAGATGGCCGCAGTCGGCGAGTGCTCGCTCCCCGCGCCGTGGCGGCCGGTCTCCCTCACTCACGTCGAGTATCCCGCAGGTAACGCTTCGCTTCGGCCCCGCCAGGCCTCCCTGCCGCGCCGCTTCCCCCACGGCGGGGCCCGCCCGCCGCTCCGGGGCACCCCCGAGGGCCGTGCTGGCGGCTGCGAGATACTGAGCCATTGAGCGGCCGCCCTGAGGCGGCGGGTGGCGCGTGCGCGCTGGGGGCGGTGGGACTCGCTGCCGGATAGTGAGCGGCGGGGGGACTCGGCGCTGCGCATGCGCCCTGGCGAGCGCCGGGCTCCAGGGGCTGCCAGCCCGGGCGGGGACGGGAGCGGGAGGTGGGGGCGAAACGCGGGTCTGTCCCGCCGCCGGGACACCCCCTGTGGTCGGGCCCACCGCCTCTTGTCGCTGTCTCCTCTCCATACAGCCCCCCCCACCCCGCAGCCCTCGGGCGTGCCAGGCCATGTGCGGCTGCCCCTGGGCCTCCAGGTGTGGGCCCCACCCAGGGTGGCCCCCTTCCCCACAGCCCCGTGGGGCCGGTGTCCCCTCCCTACTGGGCATCTGGCTCGGTGCTGGAGGTCTCTGCCTTGATGTGTCACAGCCGGCGGGAGCCACACCATGGTGGGGTGGTAGTAGGTCAGAGAGGCTCTCCTGCCCCTCTGCTCTGCCCTGATGTGACCACACCTGGAATATTGTGTCCAGTTGTGGCCCCTCAGTTCCAGCAGGACAGGGAACTGCTGGAGAGAGTCCAGCGCAGCCACAGAGATGCTGAAGGGAGTGGAGCATCTCCTGTGTGAGGAAAGGCTGAGGGAGCTGGGGCTCTGGAGCTGGACAAGAGGCGACTGAGGCGTGACCTAATTCATGTTTATAAATATTTAAGAGGTGAGTGTCAGGAGGATGGAGCCAGGCTCTTCTCGGTGACAACCAATGACAGGGCAAGGGGTGATGGGTACAAACTGGAACACAGGAGCTTCCACTTAAATATGAGAAGACACTTCTTCTCAGTGAGGGTGGCAGAGCCTGGCCCAGGCTGCCCAGGGGGGTTGTGGAGTCTCCTTCTCTGCAGACATTCCAACCCGCCTGGACACCTTCCTGTGTAACCTCATCTGGGTGTTCCTGCTCCGGCGGGGAATTGGACTGGATGAGCTTTTGAGGTCCCTTCCAGTCCCTGACATTGTGTGATCTGTGGGGTGGCCTCGTCCCTGGGCTGGGCTCAGCTACCTGGTGGCATCTGTGGCTGTGCTGGGGACCTGGTGGAGGAAGATGAATCCCTGATCTACCAGCGTGCAGGAGCAAGTTCACATAGTGGCTGTCTAAACAGTGTCTCAGTAACTGTGGTCTTCAGGAGCTCCTCTCCAGGTGCTTTGTGCTGTGATGGTTTTGGATAAGACAGGAAAAAAAAAATATACTTTTTGGCAGCCAGTTGTCATTAAAGATAATAAAAAAAGCAGGATGCCAAGTGTCAGAGTGTTAGTGGTGACCACCTGGTCAAAATCCAAAATTTGGTGCTAATGCTGTCCTCAGTATTGCTAGTTTTGCTGGCGAGTCCCTAACTTGCCGTGAAGTGTTGCTCTGTGTCCTGTTTCAATAGCTGGGTTTGTTTCTGATGAAAGCTTTTCTCACTAGTACAGTGCCTAAAGCTTCTGAAGTGCTTATAGATCTTCTGGGTTGAAAGTACCCATTGAGCCAGGAGACTTGAAATGTGATGACACTGAAAAGATCTGGTGCTGGAAATACATTATTTCTCCCCCCTGCTCTCCTAGTGTGGCTGTTTTGTGTGGTTTTCTGTGACACTTTATGTGAAACATTGGCGTTTCCTTTTCTGTCTTACATTTTCCTTCACCTTGTGCATTCTTCTGCCACCCCCCTTGTCAAATGTATTATTGTGACAGTTTGGGGGAGCCAGGGGAATAGTCTTTCCGGTTTTACTGATATATTTATCTTTGTGTCTTATCTCCTTATCAGAACCTGGCAGTATACACAGGGTGTCCTGTGCGCTATTTGTCGGATTGATTTGGAAAAGGTGGTTGAAATTTCTGCACAAGGGTTATCTGTCAGATCTTAAAGAATAGGACATAACGTGATTATTTTCTCTCTGCATTGAGTGCTTTTAAACAGGCAAATGGAGAAGATGATTGTGTGAAGGGGGTAAATCACCACCGAAATTTGGGTTATGTATTGAGGAGATGTACGCTGTACTTGTGTTAGATAAAACATGCAATTATTGAAGCCTATAAAGTGAGACAAAGGAATAAAACATTAAACCAGCTGGAGGTACAAGAGTTTCTTGATTTTGGTCGAGAAAAATGCATTGCAGTAGGGTGACAGGTCTGATACTTTCATCTGGATTTGGAGAAAGTGCTCAGACATTATTTAGAAAGCTCTTTATGTTCTGTCTCTGTACAGCTTAAGTCCAGGTCCATAAAGCTTCTCGATAAAGTAGATTTATAAAATGGTGATGTTGGCGGTATGCACAGCACATGGAGTTAATGTAGCCTTGTGCTGATAGAGCGGGGCCAGGGTGAGGAATAGATCCTGCTTTTACTAACATGAATTATTAAGCTGCTTTGTTGTGTGGCAAACATTGTCTTTTGCTCTTGGCTGACCCCAGGGGCCCAGGGTGCAGCCTCCTCTTAAAAAATCTTGTGTTTTTAAAGACTTGAAGTGCAGAGCTGCTGCCGTCCCAGCTTTAACCTGCCAAGAGCGATGGTCCCTCTCGCTGTGACCAGGTGAGAAGCAGCCGCTGCTGATTTCTGTCTGGCAGAGAGAGCCTGTTCTTGGGCTTCTGCTTGTCATTGTGAAGGGGAGAAGTATCTCCAGAGGGATGCTCACCCTCCCTTGTCTTTATCTAACCTTTCCTTATCAATAGCGATACGGTGCAAACACCAAACCCCCAGCTCTACTGCCTGTGTGTCTGCTCAGTTCTCTGGGGCTTTCTGTGCTGTCAAGATCAAATGAGAAGCAGTGGATGAACATTGTGGTAGTCAGATGCAAAGTGATGTGAGTAATGGGGTCTGGAGACCTGAGGTGTTGCCCATAGTATAATATACATCAATATATTGCCCATAGTATAATAAGTGTCAAGATCAAACATAGAGCAAAGAAACCATCGATGGCTGTGTTGGCAGCGTGTTAAAGCTGCTGCTGAAGAGGACAGTCTTGAAAAATATTGTCCTGGTGTCGCTTTCAGAAATGTTTGGTCCTGGAGCTTTTTATATCAGCCACTGTGCTTTGGTGAGACCGGGGAACGATGGGGCAGGATGGGGTTGCTGGCAGGTAGGCAGGAGTAATCCTCCTTCTGTATGTCTGTCCAGTAATCAGCCGGTGATCATATGGGGATTGTCATTCCTGGGATGGATATATAAAAACTATACCCTAAATATGTCTAATTGCTCTTCAAACCCATTTCCGCTTTGGATCTCAAAGTGTCTTTGGCGCTGAGCTTTCTAACTTAATGTGGTTATTGTTTCTTTTCTGCTTTCAAGTCCACTGCTCAGTAATTTCATCAAACACTCTGTCATGTGCAGTGAGAGGTAACAAATGTTTGCTGTGTTTTCTCCATATTATGCATGACTTTATAGAACACTTGTGTCCTCTGTTTTCCTTTTTCAGCCGAAAATCTGGGTTATTTGGTATTTTCTGAGTGTCTACCATTTCATTCTTGTTATCTTTGTTGCCTTTCTATTTGCCTTTTCTTTACTATCCCTTTTTAGGTGGTGACACCAGAATCTCATTGAGAAATTTTTGTAGTGCTGTGAGAGTAACTTGAGTCGCTCTTAAAACCTTCTTGCCTTTTTGGCTGCTGCAGAGCATTGGATACGACTCTGAAGGTGGTGGCTCACACTAAGTCTGAGGGTTTCTTGTTTGATAGCAACCAAACACAATCCTGTCATTTTGTGTGTATAATTAGGGTTGTTTTTTCCCGTGTGCGTTGCTTTGCATGGGATGACTTTGTGTTGCAGACTTAAAACTCATCTTCAGAGACTTCCTGCCTGTAGGGTGAGTTGCACTGGAGAAACATCGAGTTCCTGGTTTGTTTGGCTTTTTTATTATTATTTGGAGAAAAGAAAATAAAAACAAACTTCCTCTCTCCAGTGCAGCTGGGCTTCTTAAAGCTCTGCGGCTTTCTGGACCTCTTCATCTCACATTGGACAAGTTCTTTAAGGAGAGAAACCCGGCGTGCCAAACCCTTTCTCTGCAGAATGACACAGAGTGTCCCTGTTTCCTCAGTTGTGAAGGGTGTTTACTACAGTCAGGCAGAGCCGGAGGGGCAAATGTACAGGATTAACCCACCGGGTGTTACTTTGGCCCAGCAATTCTCGTCGTTATTCGGTATCAGCCCATGTTGCTCCTATGGGAATGTTTGTTCTGATAACCCTTGCTGTGATTTCTGTTTAGGGTGGTAACTTGCCAGGCAGGGCTCGTTTTGTAACTAAGTAATAGCTGTCGGGAGAAGCAGATATTACTCAGTTGTTTGGCTGCTTTAATGTAGGGTTTTATGTTTAATCTTCCTGCAGAAGTTTCATGTCTGATGCGCGCCTTTTATGCCGTAATTTAAAACCTCTTGAAGATATTTTTACTGTCGCACAGCTTGTGATATCAGACTATGTGCGAGTGGAGGAAATGGCGATCCATCATGAATATTTACTGGTGTAAACGCCTGTCACACACAATCCGCTGCGTGTTGTCTGCGCAGCTCGCACACATACGTCTAGTGAAGAACATACGACCGGCAGCAGCACCACAAATAGATGCTTCAATAGGAAGCAGTGGTGGTGAAGCTAGATTTTGCGGTAGGATGTGGTTAGGGTGCTGTTGATTCACATTTTTACATTATATACAGGTTAAGCTGTTGTGGTAAAGCTGAGATATTTCCACTGAAAGAATGCTGGGTAAGATGTTGAATCAGAGCAGAAGTCGGTGCTGAATGAAGGCTGTAAAACCAGCTATGAGGACTGTTGCACCTATTTATCTCCTGGGTGCCTGAAAATGAGGTAGTTGGTTTCTTTATTTTTGCACCTTGAGCCACAAATGATGTCCAGGGAAGGCTGGACTTCTAAAAAGCAGGATTTAAACCAAAACCCAAACTATGTATTAAATAGATTTTTCCTTTTGCATTTTTTTCTGGAGGTTTTGTCTCTGTTCTTACTGGTTGGAGGAATTGCTTCAAAATTCCCAAATTTAAAATGAAGAAAACTTAGTTTTTATTGAAAGGTAGGGGTGAGGACCACTTTGCTACATCTGCCTGGATTTCAAACTGTGTCAGCTCTCCTGCAGTTCCCTAGGAATAAATCTCCGAGCGTGCTGGAGTGTGACAATAGGTAGGAGCGACACAAGCGATCACACTCTGCACTGGGGGATCAGCATGGACCTTTCTCTTAGAGCTTTCTTGCCTGGGGATTTCCCATCATTTCTGGGCTGGTTTAGTTAGTGCAGCTCTGCCTTCAACTGCTCAGCTAGCGAATACATTTCTGATGGTGTGAGGGAGTTCTGGTGTAACTCCCAGGGCACAGCAGAAGTGCTGCCTTCACTACACAGCTGTTTATTTATTTACCTCCTCCCCTCCAAAGAGCGGCTTCAAAATGTGATTCTGCTTGATTGCTGTTAGCCACAGTGATACAAAATATTGTTATTGCTGTCTCTGTTCTCTTTTAAATGGGCAGTTGAAATGTTTGTGTTAAGGTTGTTCGATTAAAGGTCCTCTGCCTACATCCACTTTGCGTTACCACAATACATTTGGAACCCACCTGATGTGAGGCTAATCTGCCATATGGTGCAAGAAAAGTTTCAAATTCAGTGTTTTCTAATGCTTTTCAGGTTAAAAACAAACAGAATGTCACTCCAGTGAAAACCCACTATTCTTGGGGTTTTTATCTCTGACTCCTCCTTATTTCAGTGGTGTTGCAAACTAAAAGTCCTGTAAGTAATCCTTGCTGATGGTGTTGCTGGTTCCCAAATCTAACCCAGGGTCTGGAATTCGAGAGGGATCTGTGCACTGCACCTGATGTAACCACAACTATCTGGCAATAGCATCAGCAGCTTGAACTTTGTAGTGGTGCAATAGCGCTGTTTTTTTCCCCAGTTCCAGTATTCAGAGGTTAATGGTTAAAGTCCATTTTACCAAGTGCTGTTTTAAAATGTGGGCTGGGGAGACTCAGTATAGTGCAGTGGAATTGATCCCGGAATGAGTCCAATGCCGAGCCTGCCAGAAGCATTTTGTTTCCTACTGAGAGGAGGGAGGAAGGATAAATGGGGGGCTGATTCTGTTGTGTTCAGTGACGGGATGGAGAAGATCGAATCTCTGAGAATCGATATAGAAAGCACCCTGTCTCTTAAGCTGCTCCTGGGGTTCACAGCATGTTTTTGCAGTGACTGCTCTTGTTAAAGGTTCTTTAGTAGATAATTCTTGCTCTCCTAATGCCAGTTGCTGATCTTGGAGCAAAATTACTCTGAGAATTTTTTTGTTTCCTTGGAGTTTATGCTGATACCTTCTCTCCAAATACTTTTCTATGTGTCTGAGAGAAACTTAGATTGAAATATATTGTTCTTTGGTCTGCCCACTCCTGTGTCTGTGACGGTTCAGGATAAAGCTGATGGTTTTGAGGTGCCTTATGACCTTGTGTGATGTCCTGTCGCTGTTCCCCGACTCACCCTGGGGAGGACCAGACTGGTGGCTCTGCAGGCTGGAGGTCACTTCTGTGTCACATAAGTGGGCTACTGATTAAAAAGCGTCTCCTTCTTTCCCCTTCATCTCCCACTATGTTAAACCATTTATTTCCTGCTCATTTTGCTAATGCTAGTGTGCGTGCAGACACATGGTGAGACAGATTAAGGAGCTGATCCAGCTGAAAACTAACCCATTTTTGTAAGGGAGCGGGAAAGGATTTGTTTGGGGAGCGGTTGTTGGTAACTGCTGGCACAGGGAGGTCACACAAATGAGGGGGAGGGAAAGATGCTGCTTCTCACAGCAGCCGCCTGTGCTGATGTGGGATTAAAGTGACTCTGGGCCCACACCCATGGTCGTTGTTGTAAATTGGCTAGCAGGGATGTCTGCTGAAGGATGCCGAGCTCCTCATCCCCGCTTTGGAACCTGCACGTGAGCGCTGCTGCCTTCGCCTCGGCTCCTCCTCCGGTCTGCAAAATGGAGATGTGCTGCAGTGCTGCGTTTGCTGCTCTGCTCATGGTGATTCGTGGCACCAGCTGACCCACACTCTGGTGACAGGCAAGTACCTGTGAAGTTCCAGCTGATTTGTTTCTCTTGTTTGTTTTCCTAGGTGATTTCTCGGGGCAGCTCTTAGCTTATTTGAGTCTTGGTCCAATATTCATTATTGTTGGCTTTGTAACACTCATCATATTCAAGAGAGAGCTTCACACGGTGAGTCCTTCTTTCCCTTCCCAGCTTCTCCTTATGACAAAAGTGTTTTTCTTTGTCACCTGGTGCTTCTGTGTTCACTCTTCTTTTTCTGTCTATAAAGAGCAAGCTCGGGTAAGGTGATCATCCTGTCAAAGAACAGCAGGAGACTTATCACCTTATCACTTATCACCTGTACCAGGTTAAAAGTTGCTTAGCTTTTACTGACTTTTCTGTTAGTCTCTGGTATGTTTTGGGCATTATCTGTCCAAAAACATCAAGGGAGGTGTCCAAGGAGCCAAAGAATGCTGTTGCAGAGTGGGAACGCTCCTGTGATCCAGCAGGATTGTGGCACTAGTGAGTTCCTGCAAAATGTGCAGCATGTGCTGTCTGTAACTCAGTAGGATGGGGTTGCTTCGAACAGTACTGAGGCAGAAATGGGGTATGAAATAAAATCTGCAGATTCCCAAGGGAGCACATCTGTCTATAAGGGTCACTTCCCAGCTGTGCATCGAATACCAGGGACAAGAGAGACTTGCTTCTGCCCAAATGACCAACAAGGAATGTTTTTGTAATACATAATGCTTTCTGTCTGCTCTGACAGGTAACTGTGAATCAGTGTCATGGATAAATTCCCTTTAGGGGGTATAAACCTCTTGTAACATTTGCCCTTAGTAAACAGATAAAATAGGGCCAGTAAAAGGATTTTGGCAGCACATTTCTAATATAGGGCCATGGTGTCATGGGAACCAGTGGCTCAAGGGACCTGGGAATAGGACTTCTCGGATATGAAGCTGATGATAGCTAGGAGAGGCAGCTGTTAATTTTTGGCAACCTAAAAGTTTCTTGTTGACCCAAAAGGGGCAATAATCTAGGGTAACTATTCACAAATTCATAGGCTTTTTTTTTTATAATAGAAGGGCTTGCTAGGTACAGGTAACGAGGCAAGCGTTGAGGTTGATTCCCAGTTTTTTACGTGGGAAGTGGTTGCTGAGCTGGAGAGCGACGCTTTGCAGCAGCCTGACCCATAGCTGAGGACACGGCACGAAAAATTGCTTCATCATCTGGAATGGGATGGAGTGTGAAGGAGGCAGAGTGTTGTCACCAGCTGGGAATTCGGTCACAGCAGCAGGGCTAATTTAGGGGAGGTGGACGGACTGTTGAATTAAAGAGTGAAAATAAATGCTACCAGTCTAGCTCAGTCCAGAATGTGACTTCATTTTAAACTGAAGACAGCAACTCTAAGATGAAAATATTAATAGAGAGAATAGCCAGAAATCCTAAAAAGCCACCTATTTACCCAAATAATGGTGTATGCACTCCCCCTGTTGGTCGTTAAGGAAAAACAATCACTTAAAACCTGCCCTGTTAAAAAATGTCACTTTTTACACTCGCTGGTGGAAGTATGCTAATGTAATTCCCGTACGGTGTCGTTTTCGTTTCTTTCCGTGTATCAGCTGCTGCAAAGCTGCCTGTACACAATGTATTTCCAAATACACAAAATGAGCTGAAAAGGAAATTATTTTCTTCTGCAGCTAGAGAATTTTGAAGCCATTGGTTTTAAGTAGTCCAAAAAGAAAACTAGAAACATACGGTTTGGGGTTTTGCGACCAGAGAGAGCCTGGTAAGTAGGTGGATCTTTGAGTTAGGATGACATGTCTTGCCTTCACAGATCTCTTTCTTGGGAGGGCTGGCATTCAACGAGGGAGTGAACTGGTTAATAAAAAATGTAATCCGGGAGCCTCGGCCCTGCGAAGGTACGGTATGGCCCACGATGTGGGTTGAGTTTGGAGCGGAATGCTAACTGTGGGGGGTCGGAGGGTGTTTTCCCCCTTTGCCTCATGTTGGCTTTGGATGTTTGGGTGTAAGAAGGCTGGCAGAGCCATCTGAGCAGAGACGTGTCCTGTGAACTCATGTGCACACACTCCAGCAGAGCGGTCTGGCTTCACATCTGGAGCGTTCCAGCTGCTATGCACAGAGTAGACCTTGACCATACTCTTTCTTCTTCTCTTCCCAGAAGCCCATTCAACAGTGACCACAAAATATGGGATGCCGTCCAGCCACTCCCAATTCATGTGGTTTTTCTCTGTCTATTCCTTTCTGTTCCTTTATTTAAGGTAAAAATTCAGTGTCAGGTTTTGGCTGTTAATATGTTGAAACACCTGAAACAGATGGCTCCCTTGTTGCGTGCCACTTCAGTGGCATAATGGAATTAAATCCAAGGAACTGCACAATTTGCTGTGGCGAGGGTGGATGAAGCATGTCTATCTCCATCTGAATGTAGGACGGTAGTTACCATTGCTGAAAACCGCAGGGTACGGGTGGGTCTCTGCCTATCTGGGTCCAGCTCTCCTGTTTGCTTTTTCTAAGCCAGGATGATCCACCAGTGTGAGGGAAGAGGGGGGGAACAGGGAGGAGGAAAGAAGAGCTGCTTTCTCATGTGTCTACTCAGTTTTGTCAGTGGGGTTGTCTGCAATCTTTTAGATGATTCCTGTCGTCCACTTGCATGACTTTTTAGTTCATCTCTCATACCCAGTACTGGTTTTACACGCTGTGCTGTGCTTTTCTGAAATTCTCGCTGGAGCATGGCTCTGTCTTGCGGCTCCATGTGTGGAGGAAGACAAAACTCACGGTTCCTCCGAGCTTTGTGGACCATGGAGGGATTCTGACGTCTTGGCTCCCTATTGCATATGCTCAGCACGTGCCTTTTGCATCAAATGCCGTAATTGTGAGCATTCTGCCTTCCATCACAGCAATCCCTGTTAACAGTTGGAGAGAGAGAGAGAGAGAGAGAGAGAAGTGTGTGGCTTTCTGGCTTCTCTGTAACTGCTGCCAGTGGGGCAGGTTGCTGCTGGGATGGTATTGAGCTGCCCATGACCCCACTGGAGTAGAGCGTCCGGGGGTTTCGGAGGTAGTGAGGACAGAGGTAAGGACCACTCAGCTCCCTGCCACGGTGCTAATGGCTCTCCATCTCTTTCAGAATGCACCAAACAAACAATGCAAGGTTTCTGGATTTACTATGGCGACATGTGCTGTCCATCTGCCTCGTCACAGTGGCTTTGCTAGTCTCATATAGTAGGTATGGAGCAATTGTTTGTCTTATGCTCTCATACAGTCTCGCGGCCTTTGACAGCCGTGAGACTTGTTCGTTATCCTGCGTTTCTGACCTAACTCGACTGCGTTGTACGAGTCAGAGCTTTGCGGAAGCTGCTCCGTTGCCACGAGACCCTTCAAATAAGCAAAGGTGCTGCGTGTGTGTGGTGCTTCACATTTATAAAAGCCAAAATTGGCCGAGCCTGCCCCAAACCCCCATCAGATCCATTGCCATGCTCCAGCCTCACCGCCTCACTAACCATGACAGCCCTGCGCTGTGCCCCGGCACACCGGCCTCTGCAGCATGTGCCTTGCGACACTTGATCAGACTGTTTTGCTTGAGCATTAGTTGATAAAAACATTTATAGCTGTTTGACTTGCGAGATTTAGTTGTATTAAGATGAATGAAGAAAACGAAACTTCAGTAACAATTTTTTTCTTTTTAGTAGGTTAAAAAATATATACGCATGCATATAAAATGAGCTCCAGTGATTAGAAACTAGACAAATTCAGGCTAGAAATAAGGCCATGTTTTCCATAGGAAAGTAATAACCTGTTGGCACAGTTGATTGTACGCTAGAGCTGATTCCTTATTGCTGGTTATTTTTAAAATTCTGACAGGATAATTTCACAAGAGATATATGGTCTAATTAAAATGAAAATGTAAGGAAATCTAAGTGACCTGCATGAGGCAGAGGGTCAGATAAGATGATCTTAGTAGCTTTATGATATATGGCTGAAAAGCATTTTCAACGTGACTCACGTAGCTCACGTGCACAGGTAACTTACCAGACCATTCACACGGTTTTCTGAAGGGCCGCAGTCCCAGTCAAAGCACTGTGGTGGCGCAGCCTTCGTGCTGTCGCATTTGAGAGCGACAAAATCACAACAAAAATGACATCTGTGTTCTTAAAAGCCTTTAAGCCCCAGTTTTGGTGGCTTGGAGGGGACTTGTCCTGTTGCTGACTTTGGAAAAGTCTCTTGTGGGAACCAACAGTAATAGTTCCTCAGGTAATCCAGAGATACATGAATAAGAATGTGGAGGGTTATTGAGTTAAGCTTGAACTAGAAGCACTCTAAGCCAAAACTGCTGTACCAAGGAAGACACTTTTTCTCCCCCCTTTTATTTTTTTTTAGCTAAAAGAAAGAAAAAAGTAACTACTTTTAACATCTGGAGGGTAGCTTGGTCAGAAAGTCTGAGTGTCCAGTGAAACCTCAGCCCTCTTGTTTTAAAGCCTGTCTGACTCTTCTTTCCCACCACAGGGTTTATTTGCTTTACCACACCTGGAGCCAAGTCTTATACGGAGGTGTGGCAGGAAGCATTATGGCCATAGCCTGGTTTGCCTTCACACAAGAGATATTAACTCCTCTCTTCCCAAGGATAGCTGCATGGTAAGTCTCTTTATTTGTGGAGGTTTTATTCCTGCAAGTCTGCAGATTGCTTTTTCCTCATTTGAGTCCCTTGCAATGAGCTGGTAGCAACGGTGTAGCCGAATTACCTGGCAAAAGAATATTTCCTGATCAATCAGTGTCAAAATTGTACCTTGTATCTGAAGCAAAACACACTTCAGTCTCTAAAATTCTAGTTATAGCTGTGTGAGCTCTGACTGTAAATGGGCTGCTCAGACTTCTGTGAACCGCCTGAGTTACAGATGTTAGACATGAGAATTCCTGGGTTCTGTCCCAGTTTTGCATACTGACTGTTGTGTAACCTGCTTGTTCCTTGCACATATACAAAGGAACATATATCTTTGTCTGATGTGGCTGGGGGAGAGAGGAAGTTTAATAAACTGCTGTGTTTGTAAAGCCCTAGTAAAATTGCAAGGTGTGGCAGAGTGCTGAAGGAGCTTGTCAGGCAGAACAGACCTTTCTTAATGAACATCTGATGAGCTACTGAAATTGCTAAAGCCATTTAGATGTAGTATAGTTTGGAATCATTGTATAAGGAAAGAAAAAAGAAGAGTTGTGGGGTTTTTTTTGATTAAATTTATCAAGGAGCCCTTTTCACAGCCTGAAAGGTAATAGAATAGTCATGTTAAGTCTGGAGCAGTTTTTGTGCCTTTTTTGTTTTTTTAAATCAAAATTGTGGTGGAGAAAAAGTCTAATTATTTGTCCCTTTCTACCACCTTGTCCATTTTCAGGCCAATTTCAGAGTTTTTTTTAATCCGGGACACCAGCCTCATTCCGAACATCCTGTGGTTTGAATACACAGTCACGAGAGCAGAGGCAAGGTGAGTTTTACTGGGGAGTGGGGGAGCTGTAGGTGGCTTGTCGGATGTAGTTATTAATTTGTTTTCTAATATGTGGGTAGGATAGTGCAGAGTAAAGCAATACTGAATGGTAGGTTAACTACTCTATCTAGAAGGCGAATCTGGGGATTGTGAGATTAAAAAAAAGTTTCATTTAACCAATGTTTTGGCTCCCTAGCCCATGTTTTTTTTTGCAAGCAATTGTTTATAGAATCATAGAACGGTTTGGGTTGGAAGGGACTTTGAAGCTCCCCCAGTGTCACCCCTACCATGGGCAGGGACATCTTCACCAGCTCAGGTTGCTCAGAGCCCCGTCCAGCCTGGCCTGGGATGTCTCCAGGGATGGTTCATCCACCACCTTTCTGGCCAACCTGGGCCAGGCTCTCACCACCCTCAGTGTAAAAAATTTCTTCCTCATATCTGGCCTGAATTTCCCCTCTTTTATTTTTAAACCATCACCCTTGTCCTGTCGCAACAAGCCTTGATGAAAAGTCTGTGCCCATCTTTCTTATTGGCCGCAATAAGGTCTCCCTGGAGCCTTCTGCAGGTTGAACACCCCAACACTCTCAGCCTGTCCTCACAGGAGAGCTGCTCCAGCCCTCAGATCATTCTCTGGCCCCTCTCCGACAGGCACTGAGGACCCCAGAGCTGGATGCAGCGCTGCAGGGAGCTCTCACCAGAGCAGAGGGGCAGAAATCTTTATAATCTTGCATCCACACGTGAGTTTGTGCACCCTTAAGACACAGTGGATGTTCTAGCACTATAAAGAGTAGGAAGGACCAATCTCTTGTAGACTGTGGTGGGGGCAGCTTTATTTTTATGTGGAGCTAAGCAGGGCCTTACTTAATCCTCCTATTTCACCCGCTGGTTTGCCACAATACCCCGCGATGGCGTCGGGGCCACCACGCTGACCCTCCGTGTTGCCGTTGCAGAAACAGACAGCGCAAGCTGGGTACGAAGCTCCAGTGACGTGGGAAACGCGGGGACCAGAGCGCACGTTTTAACGGAGACGAGCAGAGACCTGGGAGCAGCGAGGAGCCTTTTACCAGACGGACCAAAGGAACAGGCAGGGACCATTCCCCAGACCTGAAAGCCTTTGCTCTGCTTTAGCAGCTAGCTGGATGCTCCCTGATGCATGTGGGACCGTGCAGGAGTTAGAAACTCATTTTTCAACACCGATGCACATTGCCGGTTGGAATGTACCATCGTGTCTACGTCAAGGGCGGGGGGAGAAAATGCCTGGTGTCATGTTCGGGGGAGGGAAAACCAAAAATGAATCCTTTCTGTGACTTTTCTTTTTTTTTTCAGCATGAAATATACACACTATTTATTTATTTTTTTAAATTGAACTATTGTTTTTGGGGTGGGTGAGGTATTGACTGTGTGTTTTGCTTCTTTTGTTTGGAAGATGATGACAAAACTAATCTCAAGTTGACCATGCTTAAGTAGGGCTTTTAATTTTTAAGAACTTCGTAGGAGGGAGGGGAACTAGGATGGGGTGAGCTAAGCAGAAGGGAGAGGAAAACTTCCTGTCCTTTCTGTGACCAGTTTGGGAGATCAAAATCAATTCCAACTGCACTTTGTATGGATGGAAAGACTGAAGATCTGATTTTTAACACTAGTGACAGTTCTGCAGGGAAGCCTGCACGGGTACCGTTAAGCGGTGTGTGTGTGTAAAACAAAGGAAAAACTGAAATATACTGACTATTTTTTTTCCACTGCTGCTCCTGTTGTATAATTAGCAAGAGTGTCTCTCTCAGAATCTCTTGTAGGTGGCAAGATTATCATACATAGCTCATGTTTACTCCATCTCTTCCTTTATATTATACTTTTATTACCTCAGGGTTGCTGTGATCTGTACAGCTTCTGGTGGTGTACTGAGTGGGATGCTGATGGCACTAGGAAGCCCATTGGTTACATGTAAGAGTCAGCCCAAAGCCTTACAAAATTCAGTTGCTAGTCTCTGTCTTAAGCACTGGATTTTATTTCCTATTAAAACTCAAGGGAGGGCTTTTTAAGAACGAACAAAGTGACAACCATAAATGAATAACATGGCAAATGACTAATCACTAGCTCAGCTGTTGTGTGAATTACTTCTTGAGGAGTCCCGTTAGAATCCTGCTGTGAACTGGAGTAGCGAGCTCGTCCTGGCAGAGACTCCTGCTGGTTACTGGCTTGGTTGGGGTTCTGCAGTAGCAACCTCGAATGTCGAGCTCCTCCAAGCAAGTTTTGCTTTCCATCCTTGTCCCATTCTGCTTCTTCACCCCGGCAGTCAGCTCTCTGGGTGCTGCGTCCCTGGGGGGATGTTCCTGCCATCTGTGGCTGGTGATGCCTCCGACATGTGCGATCCAGGAGTTCACCTGGCAAGGGCTCCGCTCAAAGTGCTTCAGGGCTGTGCGTGGACACTTTCTGTATCTCTAGTACATAACGCAGCAGTTCAGGTGTAATGCCAGAGAAGTGTTTATTCAAAGCACAATTGACCTGAACTTCTGGAGATGAAGGACAGCTTTTGAACAGCCTCAGAGGTCATTGTGTGCCTTCGATGCTGGCGTGACAAGGGGTAAAACGAGTGGCACATCTCGGTCTTGCTGCCTGTTTTACAATCGCCACTTTAATCAGACTCCTGCATTATAAAGCTGCTTGAAGTGAGACGTTTCTGTTCATCTTGATTATTTTTCTTAAACTTTTCATCTGTGCCTGTTGCCATAGGAGTTTGTGTTCGTAGGGAGTGGGAGCTGCTGTAGAAACTGGACAACCAGATTGTGAACTGTAGAAAGCAGTGATCCTCATCTAGGAGATCAGGAATAAAGGCTGTTTCAAGTTCTGTGTTTAAGTAGCTACGGGTAGTAAACTACCCGTGTTCAGTTGCCATAGCAAATATATATATATTTTTAAGAACTGTTTAGTATTTGCGTAACATGAGCAATCCTGTTACCATCTGAAGGACCTGAGCACTGGATCTGCTTTGAAGGTGCATCAGAATAAAGAAGCATCTTGCAGCTCTCACAAGGACATTGGATCAGACTTAAAAAAGATCTATTAAAATGAGAAAGGACATCAATAGGCTGCATGGTATGGTGGTACCATATGTTTCAGTTTGAAAGCTGGTACTATAACTTATTTTTTGCAAAGACATTTTTTGTCTATTTCTTGTAAGTTAACTTAGAAAGCCAGAAGGGAGATCACAGCTCTCTTCCCCAAGGACAAGGCTGGAAGTGGATTGTTTCCAGAGGGGTGAGCAGTTATGACAGACTGCTGGAAAAACTGTGCGGAAGCATCTGTTGAGAACTAGAGCACAGGGAAGAAGTTTCATCTCACAGAGAGCAGCATAGTGTAAAAAACTGTTCCAGTTTGTGTTGCCTTCCAACCCAAGCTTCCTACAGTAATTCTTAGGGAGAGGAAAAGAGCTCTTGTAAGACAGTGTAATAAACTCTCCTCCGTTCTCTGCGAGTTGTTTGTAATCTGCACCTTTTCCCTACTTTTGCTGTACCTTTCCAGAAATCTTTGCAATACTTGATATAGTAGAAATTCCTTAGTGATCCCATGGATTTTTCTTAACTAAATGGTGCTGTGCAGAAAAAACTATTTGAGCTCTGCCTTATTATCTTACACTTGTATGAAGTCTTCTGCCACTAATTTTCTGAAATGGGATATTTTCTTTGGAATATGTGGCTTTGCAAGCAGATGCTTTCTGTTCCTCCCCTGTACTTGAGGGGCTGGATGGAGATGCCAAGACAATAAAAGGAAGGTGACAGAACACTGTGGTTCACTGTTCTTGCTGTCCCCACACAAACATCCTCCCATAAGGGTTGTTTTGTCACTTCTGCAGTGGCGAAGGAGATTTAAGGCTTTTTGTAGCACTTATCTGTTTACTGTGTTTCAGTTTATTCAAAGAACATTTCAAAACTTTGCATGACATGGATTACACGACCGAAACAGTATTTAACCCAGCTAAGCAGCAAAGCATGCAACACCGCCCGGCTGTGTCATAAATTACACTCATACCCCAAGAGTTATCTGAATGTTTTTAGTCTGTGCGTTTCTTAAATGATTTGTTCCAAATGGGTAGTTTTTGTGGAACTGAAGTTTCTTGTACTTCATGTGCCTTTAAGACAATAGATAAAACAATCAGACAATTGGAAACAGAGAACAGTATTTGAACGTATGAATCAGGACAGCACAATTTAGAATTTGTACAATAAGAAAGGACTTTGAAAAGGAAAAACCTTGTAACGATTTTAGCGTCCTTTCAAACACTTCAAAAATTGGCTTAATTCATCTGAATTTCAGCTCGGTGTGTCATTAAGGATGCATTAAGTGGTTTATGAGTCTTGTATATCTTTCAGCGCAATAGTCTGCTGAAGCCAGTGGGATATCCAGATTTAGATCCAGGACAGACCAACCTTCCGAGGTACAGTCACAGCAGCGTGTACTTCTGCTTCATCTTTAATAGGCACTTTCCTTTGAGAGCCTCCCCTTTCAATGAGACAGAGTAGAAAAGGGCCAGTCTCAAATACTCGAGGCAATACTGTAGCATCAGCGGTTGAAGGCATTGCAGACAGGGGAGAATAACTTGTCCCCTAGCAGAAGAGGTTGATTCCGCACGGGGAGGGGATTACTTTGGCAAAAGGAATATATTTTCGATGTCAAAGCCTCCATTAACCCAGATGTTATTCCAGCAAGGTTTGGTCTTTTATGTAGTGTTTACACAGTCACTTATGTCATGATAATACTGAGTATCCTCCTGCAGTTTTCAGTGTAATTCATGCAGAGGAGGCAACAGAGCAGCGATGGGCGTTTGTAGGGCTCCCATTGGTTTTTTTCAGACTATCTCACTCCCTTCAGGATTCTTCTAAAAGATCAACTAAATCCATGTAGATGATGTGAAAGTGGCAGTTCATACAATCACTGGCTGTGCAGGTGAGTTTCAGTTAAATTTTCCTTTTATAGATTTATTTAGGTACAAGATAGAAGCTTCAAAATAACATCCTTTTAGGAAAATGCAGTAGCGTTGGCTTCTGTCTTTCAAGAATCAAATTAGAATGATTTTTTTCTTTTACCTTAACAAGTTTAGTGCAAATTTCTTCATAGGTGTTCACTAAGGCACTTCATCATGTCCCTTGCTGTTCTAGGATCCGAAAAGTGGCAATTATGATCACGTAGTTCCCTGTAAACAGGCCATCAGACTCCTAATGCTGCTTGTTTATGGCCATGTCCCAGCAGCCACATCTTAGAGGGTGTGCAATTTAAATATTAAACTCCTGTTGCAGAAATAGTACTAGAATTCTTCATTACCATATGGTTTTACTAAAAAATAACCCCAAAACAACATATAGTCAGGAGCTTGGATTCCAGCAGATTCAGTGGAAGTAGCACTTGTAAAAATTCCTATGCTACAATTGTATGTTAATGTTTATATATAAACCTCTTACTGTCTCAAGTTTGTCAAATGAACATGAAAACACTGTCATGAGATCAATCTCTTGCAGAATAGAACTGGTACAAGTATGAGTTAGGCGGCAGTAAGTGCAAGAGTGGTAGAAAAGGTGCTGTGGTGTTACTGCAGGAACAGCTGCCACAGTGGACAAACATCTTCGGTGCCCGCGTGTTCTCAACTTTCTCCCTGCTTTTCAAGATTTTCTGTCTTATCAGAGCAGAGTGATGTGATTCTACAGCTGTTTTTCCTTTAGTTTGAACAGATTTGATCTCTGTGGCCAGAAACAGGACTATGTTCTGGAGTTCCTCATCAGAAACATTCTTATTTGTCCACAACTTAGACATAACGCATTACGTACAAATATGTTGTTTCTGAAAGTGTAATGGTGTTCGCATGTGGCCCCCTGACTGGTAAACAGAAGGGCAGCATCTGTTCTTTTCCTCAGTTCCAAAGGAAGGTACAACGAAGCAAGTGTCCTGCTAACTGCACAGGTAATTCCTTCTCATCTCTCCAAACATTAAGGTACGTCAAGGCAAAGCTGGGAAAACCTGTGTGAAAGGAGTTTTGTGGGGAATAAAATCTTTATGCTGAGCCTGAAGATCCGTGGCTATGAGCACAACAGCAATCCTAACAAAAAACTCAGAACAACAAAAACAACAACAAAAAAACACCTTAGTTAGTAGCAAGTGATGTTCTGTTGTTGATAGGGTCAATGCAACAGAAAGGGCATCCTAAAACGAGCAAAGGGAACGTTCCCAGGCCTGTAAAGCATGTGATGGTTGGAGTGCCTGGGATAAGTAGTGCAGGGCACTCTAACGAGCCTGGATCTGCTCCCACTTAAGAACTTCTTTCTCCCCTTGCCAAACTTCAACGGTGACGTTTTGCTGGAGCAGCAGAAGGATCCTCAGTCAAGTTTGACAGATGCTGCACTCTTCAGAAACGAGCAGAAAGACTGGTCTTACAGTAGTTCCATCACATTATGAACGTCCCCTGCTTTTCCTGGAGAAGAACTACCTTCCTCACCAAATGGATTTACATACTGGTAAGGACTGTGCTTTCTGTATTCCTTTATAGTAAGTTCCATAAAAATAATACTTCAGTCCTCTTTGAGGACAGGAGGGTGCACTTTGTATTGATGGGAGAGGACCAGTCAGTTCTGCTTCGGCTAAAGACAGCGTTTCCTCTTACCAGTAATATCTGCAGATGACTATTCTGTAGCCTCTTGCTGAAAACAAATGATAGATTCCCTCCAAGGTTCCAGGGCCAGCTGTGCTCTCAATAATTTTCTGAGGAACTGGGAACTTCAGTGCATGAAGAACAGCCCCTTTAGCTGGGGGTTTTGCGTCACGTTTGCCTCTTACAGTTTGGATTTGGGAGTGGACTGGAGCAAGCTCCTCATGTCTAGCAGTGCCTTCTCAAGATAATGAGCCATGCGGGCTGCGTTGGTGTCAGCACAGCTGTTGAAGGCTGAAATGGCAAAGTTGATGTGCTCACCCATGGGGTTGTAACAGATTCCGTAGCCATCTGGAACCACGGGACCAAAACACATCACGCAGTCTGTCTTTGCTGGGACCTGCGGAGACAATGTGATTAAAAATTTCTAACCAGCCAGAGAGAAATGGAGCCATCAAACGCTAACAGCTCTGTCAACAGCAGAAACTGCCGTCTTGTGAAAATGCTCTAGAAAAGGGACTTTTTGGTCAGACCCACCTACCACCACACACACGCTGGATTCTGCCATATAGTAGCAATATGTTTTCCTTTGCATTTGCAAAGGAGGAGGATTCCTCCCCAAGATAAGCTTGTAGTAAGTCACAAGCAGAACTGTATCAGTAGGAATTACAGCACAGCAGATGAATGTAAAGCTATTCTGGCAGCTGACTTCAGCTGGTGCAGGTAGACACCAAACACGACTGGTGATCTTGGCCTTGGTTCTGCTGGTGTTTTACAGAGGTGACAGGGACTGTGGCAGCTATAAGATCAGATCTGCAGCTTTATGGGATTGGTAGCAGGCTTAAAAATTTTTGTCCCCAAATGAACAGAAGGAAATGAAGGAGAAATGCAGAGAACAAAGGCAATGAAAATGAAGAGAGCATTTCCATCTTTGCTCAGGTGGGTCCTACCTGGCTGGTTGACAGGTTGAAGTGCATTGCAACAGCATAGGCCGTGTCCATGAACAGCTCAGGTATGCTCACTAGGTCCTCGATGGCTTGAAGCTTCAAGCCTAAGAGGTGGCGATCTATTGCGTTGCCCTGTATTGCCTGGAAGGAAGGAAGACTAGATGAAAGCCTGTCCAGCAGGCAAGCGAGCAAAACTATCAGTTTCTTTAGGTTAAAGAAAAAAGCACTTCTAAAAATATCTAAATGTTAAAAGTCAGAAGGAAAATAGTTCTTGCCTTTAGGACCAATAGTCAATCTTGTTGTAAGGACTGTGAAATTCAACACACCGGTGGAACTATCCTTACAGTTCCAGCCTACGGGCTCGCTCTGGTTTAAGAGGTCCTCATGCAACTTTGGCATTTATCAGCAACAATGACGACGAGAACTGAAGCTACTTTGATTTGATTCTCTCCTTTAGGCTGGTCACAGGGGACAAAAACCACGAGCTAGAGAGAAACCGTTCAGTCTGTGCCCTAGAGCACTGTCAGATCAGAGCCAGCCCTGGGCAACAGCACTGGTAGCCACATCGCTGTGGCAGCAGAGAAAGCTCTTAAGGTCTCATCTTTCACCGGAACCCTCATTTGCTGTGTAAACCCCCCGCTCTGGACACTCACCATATTGGTGTATTCCTTGTGGGCTTGGGTAGCTCTCCGCAGCAAGTCTGCTTTCTCCTGGTCCTGAGAACAAACAGATCTGTCTGTTAAGATTTTCTGCAGAACAGAAATCCTCACTTTGGCTGTTCTCTAGGATGGAGGACATTTCTGCTTTGTGTGTTTACACTAGACTAATTTTTAGCTTTACTAGATTTAACTAATTTTGCTTGGCTGCATTACTTCATTCTGAATGTTGTCGTCCATCCATCAGCAGCAGGACTTTTTTGAGTTTGAGTAGCTAAATGGACTTTACAAAGGGACAAAACTTCTTGATAGGATTAGAAATGCCCACGTGTTGTTTCTCAGGCTTTCAATACATGTGAAAAGAAAGTCAAATGAAACCCAAGGTATGTAACGATATACTCAGAGCTATGTTTCAGCTCAACATCATATCAGGTGCAGTTCTGCTTAACTGAAACCAGCTGACACTGAGCTGGACAAATAAGCAGCTTTCCTCTTTTTCTGGAGTGGAGTCCTCTTACTCCACATCTTTGAGAGCCTCACCGATTTGTCTGGGCTGTCCATTGATTGCACAAACTTATGGGATTCTATAGAAGCGGAGCGGATGGTGTCCGTGCGGCCCAGGCGGAACATCCTTAGCGATGCGCTCTCGTACGTGGCACAGGAGTGGCCGTACATTCTGCAGGGTGGAGAAAAAGGTCACAGAACTGAGTTTGTCCTGAGAGGAATGGCCTCCTGTGAAGCAGAAGAGCTGAGGGGATGGGGAACACTTTATGTGAGTGAGTCCCATTGACAGCTGATCTCTGATGCTTCCTTACTAGGATTGTACACACACAGAGGGGTTAATCTCGCCTGTTTGGCAGCTGCCACAATGAGATCTGCTGACCTGGGACACAGGCCATAGCAGCCTGTGTGGGACTTGTCTGTGACACCTTTATTGTGCTCACATATTTGAGTCTGACGGTGAAGATGGCAAGAAGCGATCTGTTGGTGGTCTCACCTGTAATACGCCAGCTGCAAGGCCAGCTGGATAAAGGCATCAGGACTTATCTTCTCAGACTTGGGGTAGTTTTTCCCAAATTGATGAAAGACCAAGAC
The DNA here is from genome assembly GCF_963082525.1 of Nesoenas mayeri. NCBI lineage: Eukaryota > Metazoa > Chordata > Aves > Columbiformes > Columbidae > Nesoenas > Nesoenas mayeri. The sequence continues at coordinate 7,866,101 of NC_137566.1, forward strand.
GATGACATCCAGGTCTTCGACCATTCTGCAAGGAAAGAACGAGGATGTGTTCCTTCACCTGTTGCTGCTTGTTGCAACATAAAGCTATGGACTTTCCTTCCATGAAGCACAGAGGGAACAGGCTATTTGGATCTGATCTGTGCAGGGACAGAGAGCTTCCTCCCACAGAGTTGTCTGGGCAGTTATTATTACTCCCTCAGTCACTGAGTAGCTCTCTCCACCGCTTCATACTTACATGTTGAGGTTCTGCTTCGCTTTCTCTATGTCGCTCTTGATTTCTGGGGTGATGTTAAACCTCAGCTTTTTGGGCATTTGTAAAGGAATCATAGGCGATCTTACCAACTCAGGTTTCTTCCTGCACAGAGAAATGATTATGTTCAACCAGACCTTTAACATGAGGCTCAGCTAAGGACACCAGAACCAGGGCAGAAATGCACAGGAGATCTTCCCCAACATCTTGTGACACTAGTCATAGGCTGAAATATTCTTCACGGCACCATTACACTGTTTTTTGAAGTGGATGAATGAAATATCTTTTGTGTCTTCTGCCCCAAATAAACACCCCTCACAGGCAAAAGTCCTGTTAACTTTAAATGGTGTAATTCCCCAAGGATGGAAGCAGCAGCAAAACCTATTAGAATAGCTGGTCACTCAGTTCTCATCATGAATACAAGAACTGCAATACCTAGTTAGCCTACCACTACCCTTCCTCCGGAACAAATTCCTAGGGGCTGAGCTGTGAAGAGGCACATTCTTAGGCTTTAAACCTCCTGCTCCCCATCTCTAAAGCTGAGGAAAAGCAGAGGAGGCAGGACTCACGTGTACTCCACAATGTGATCCAAAAGAGCAACAATGGGTGGGCCTTCTGCAGGAGCGTGTTCGTATACGAGACCGCAGGAGCCATCTTCAGCGATGATGAACTACGAGAGAAGCACGAGAGGACAGTGATGAAGACAGACAGACACTGTGTGAAGCAGGAGCTCTCTGGAGAGATCTGGTATCTCGCTGTTCTGTATCAGAACAGACAGTGGTCCTGTTCTTGCGCACTGGAAAGGAGGTAACACAAAGGCTGCATTTATCAGAACGGCAATGGAAGCCTTACAGCAGGCTGAGAAGATCTGGTAGCACTGTTACAGTTTTACAAAATGAACTGGGTAAGAGTGTGCCTAAGATCTATACATATATATATATATATGTATATGTAATATAGGTGTGCTCAGGGTCCTGGCAATACAGAGTGGTTCAAAGGGTTTGATGTACTTAAATGTACACATAGTACAGGAAAAATATCACCGTGTGCTGCCTTACCCTTACTTTTCAATTAGCTGGAAGATCTAAGCTTTATCCTATCAATGAAGAGTTCTAAATCAGAATAAAATAGCTGAAAAGATTATGAGGAGTCCGGCAGATATGAGAACAATCTTTTAAAGCACCATTGCTACCATCCATGAGCCAGGATCCATCAACAAATGAAGGAGAAGTTTGAATAGCAGCAGCTGTTGAAGGCTCTTGACAAGACTGAATGGAGAAGAGATCAGAGAGATGCTGCGGGATGGCAGCTTATGTTTGAAATAAGAAAAAACAAAACAAAAAAGCCACTGGGCAGCCTCTGGCAGAAACAGGAGAAGTGACAAGCCTGGGGGAGATCCGAGGAACAGACCTCCCTGCGGTTGGGCTGCCTCCAAGCAGACGATGCATTGTTCACTGCAGGCAGAAAATTGATTTACAAGGAACACAAAGAGCTGCTACACTGAATAAGCGTGGGCAGAGGCAGTAAAAGAAACAAAAGTCCCTGAGGCAGGAATGAGCGCTTGTGGTGACTGCACGGGAAGCTGTAGGATCTCACGCTGTCACCCACCACGCTTTGTCTCTCCTATTTCTCCGCTCTCTTGATACGAGGAAAAACCTCCTGCAGAAGTTTTCTGGGATCTCTTGGACCTTTGTATTCTCATGAAAAAGCAGCTCCTCCAGTACGCTCAGACCATCAGCGCTCACCTGAAGGGTTTTGTCGAACCATCGGTTCCCGCTGTTCCAGCGACTGCCTCCGCCGTGCAGCATCTGGGCGGCCACGCGGCTCTTGTAGATGTCGTCGGACACCCGCGGCATGGGCGCGTCGAGGCAGATGGTGCAAATGCTCTTCTCAATCGAACGCACCGATTCCTTGTTGGTCTTATCTGGGAGAGAAACGAACAGCAAGTAAGGAAGAGGAGTTGAAAAACTTGAATTGCAGGGAGACTGAAATTTTAAAGAGCAGATTTGAAGGACCCAGTGTTGGATTCCCATTGTACCTCAGTGGTCATTGAGGGGTGTATTTGGTTATTAAAACTGCAGCCAGCTGGGTTGTTACAGATGTGGGTGTGCTGTGTTCACCCTCCTTTTTTCATTTTTCTTACATCCCACCTATTTGCAAGGCAAGAACCTAGGATTTCAGATCTAACAAACCAAGCTTCATACTTCACCACTCTACCTTCCAAACCAGAGATAACCATACTCTGCAATGAAATCAGGTTGCTTTTTTGAGGCCTAAAGCTCACGTTGTCTGTCCAGAACAAGCTTCCAAAGGAAAGAACTGAGCAGAGCACAGCGCTGAGGTTGGTAGTTCAAGCGTTTGTGGTGTTTTTTGGCACTTGCATGTTGGGGGCTCTACAGACCTTTCAGCAGGTTGTTGTAGGCTTTTGCCCAGCTGTTCCGGTGGTTCGTTGTGAGGATCCCAACGGGTTCTTTGTTTGTTTGGAGGGAGGTGTTCCATATCTTCTCCAGCTGAATGAAGAGCTGGTCAGTGGTGAGGGGACTTCCATCGCTGTTGTAAACATCCAGCTCAAAGAACTGAAGGTGAGAAGAGCAGACAGGGATAGAGACAGAACATGAGGGAAGATCTTTATTGTCCAGCCCCAGAAACATTCTGTGAAACATGGAACAGCCACTTTGAGGAGTAAGACCTGACCTAAGAACTCAGCTTGCAAACAGACCTTTGAAGGATGCTCAGAATAGAGAGACCTGAGTCCAACTTCCCTTGTAGGGCATAGATACAAGACCAGGTTTTAAGCTCTGAAGCTGTGGTAATGAGGGCCAAAACACAGGAGTAGTTCTTATTTCTGAGACTCAGCTGTGGCAGTGAGGTTTGTTATCCAGTTTCCATTTGCTATTTCCAATTCCAGACCTGATCTCTGGGTTTTCTCTGAGAGACAGGAGTTGCAGGGAGAAGAAACAGAGGAAGAGAGCTCTCTTCTGCCTCGTAGCCTGTTGCTCACAATCCCAGCTACTGGCCAGCTAAGGCCAAAGGGGATAAAAGAAGCAGGAGTGAATTCCTAGTGAGGGAAACTTTGTGGGCAGAGACTTTCTGAAGCTGAAATGGCCACCTGCACCTAAACAAACCTCTTAGAAAGCTCAGGAGCTGCCGTACCTGGAAGTTGTGAACCACCGTTATGTGTCTGGACTGCTTTTTGCCTTTGGCGTAGTTGACGATGGAATCCCGCTTGGGCCCGGGGATGCGGCAGGATGAGAGGATCTGGTAGTACTGGTTCATGCAGAGGGGCTTCCCACTCATGTACTCCACCGGGAGGGTCTCACTGCAGACACGGCAAGGTGAGGAGGAAAGGGGAGAGAAAATGTCAGTGAAAGAGCCTGTGCTCCCCGCACCAGCCAGGCACAGGCTCAGCCGTGCAGCTGCCGTCACTCCGGCAAAAACTAAACGTTTTCTTGCTGGTGGTATACAAAAGGGACCCTCCTTCCTCATTCCCACCAGCATTCTTGGTAGGGACTAGAGAAAGTGTCTGTTTGCTGGCCTTTCATTTGGGAAGGAGAAAAATGCAGTCTTCTCTGTAACACCAGAAAAACAGATCTCTGGACCTAATACATAGTGTAGCATACGCCATGCTGTCTGCAGAGAAAAAAATCCAGGCACAATATAGTGGGAGATGTATTGTTTCCAGTGAAATGTCAGAAAGAGGTTTTTGGCTGTAATTTCGAGTGGTGAGTGTCTGATGTGCTTCTCATGACTCACGAACCCGACTGGGACTTGATCAATCATTTGAACAGTCACATTCCAACTCCCCTTCTTGCGCCTGGCCCTGAGCCTCAGCTTTATTTGGTCATAAAGGTATGATGTTGGTAAACATATTTTTGGAATATATAATATAAATAAGGCACGTTCAGCAGAGGTTTGGTGGTCAAGAGAAAAGGGGTAGGGAGCAGCAAGTTTCTCTAGAGCTCATCCTGTCTAACTGGAAGATGAAAAATACCGGAAACCCCAAAGGAGAGAAACAAATTCCTGCTGCCTGAGCTGTAACTCGTTCTGTGGGCAAACAGAACCATGCAGCTCCACAGGACTGTCAGTCAGGCTCGCTCCCTCTGAGCACATACATGTGCCAACGAAAGTATTAAGGTAAACAAAGAGCATGAAGAGAGGAAAGTAAATTTGGCAGTGACTATGGCAGTGAGCAGCGATGTTGATTACAGCATCTCTTTCCAAATATGTGCTGTATTCTCTAGCTTTTCGATTTGGGAGATTTACTGACAGGGCTCAGCCTCTCTAGGACAGTAAGGAAAATGTGAGAAGTCAGGAGGGTCACAAACTCACTTGTCAATCATGGTCTTGAAATCCAGGATGCCCTCGATCAGCTTGGCAGCAAACCTGGAAAATATCAAATGTAGCAAGTTGAGATTCAAAGACACAACATCTGGGGCTGAGGAACGGCTGAGCAGGGCCAACAGAGCCTCCCTCTGCTCCTTAGAACATTCAGCCTTTCTGCCAAGCCCCTGTTGTGCCCATCTCTGGGGCTGTGATTTGAGATTGCTGGATAGTCCACGTAGCACTTTTAAAATGTATCTTACTGTACAACCAAGGAACTCTGGACAACTTTCAGGAAAGCAGGGTTCAGTTCAGATGCATAAATGACCCTCCAACAGCAGCATTTTTAACTGATGTGTTGTGATTTTTTTTTGGTGACATCCTAATTCTGAGTCTTAGCATAAAAACAGCACCAAGAAAAGGGGATTTCTGCCCTTCCCTGGCCAGGAGCCACCTCCAAGTTTCCAGGCAAGGTGCAGCTCTATCTCCCTGCATCCAAAACTCACCACTGCTGACTTAATTCCTACTCGAGGAATGTTCCGCTGCTAATGCAACTCTCAAGAGCATTCCTCTAGCATTGCGGGATCTGAAACAAATACAGGCGTGCAGCAGGCTGGCACCGAGGTGTTGTGTTTACTGGGATCAACGTAACCACTGCCAATGCCAACTCCCAGCAGGGAGGGAGGCTGTGACAAGCCACATCAGACTGTTTGGCTCAGGAGTGACAGGTTTGGCCTTCTCTGACCCAGGAGCTCCCACCCACGCACAGGAGGAAGGAGGCAGGAGGTCACTGTGGCAAGAGGTTGCAGTCAGACTGTCACAGGTTTTAAAGTGGTGTGAGTATTTGGCGTTTGCAGGCAGTGTCATCTGGATTTGCTCAACCTGCCCGTCCGTGGTAACGATCAGAGGGTTTAACTGTGAGAACCTAAGGGCGACATCCTGCAAAGTAGTTTTTAATGAAAATATTCCAGCCTTATTGTAAAAGCTGAGGAAGTAAAAGAGCTGGGAAGCAACAGTGAGGGGGTTTGTGCTCCTTCCAGAGAGCAAACAGCCCAGGAGTGGAGTTAGGGCTCGAGGCGGACACAGCGGAGACAGCAGCTGCCTTGTGCTCAGCCAGCAGCACTGCCAGATTGAAGAATGGAGACACCTCCACTTTCTAAACTTGCCTTCTGGTTTCTGAAGTTTTGGTCTCAAACGACGCTGTCAAACTTCTTTCTGCAGCCACAAACTATATGAATGCGCATTTAAATTGTATTTTACATGGGAGCCCAGATTCTCATGCAGCTGCTCGCTTCCACTGGCTAGGGCATCGTTAGTACTCCAGATCTTATCTTCTTTTGGATAACTTAAGACTGAGTAACATAAGGAAGAGCTTTTGAAAGCATTTGTCTAGTCTGGCACTGTCCCTGCGTGGCTCACGCTCTGCACCCCTGCTCGGGTGTATCCAGGGGAGTGGAAGGGAGGGTTTGTTCTCACCCACATGGCTCCAGGGCTGGTACTTTTGATCTGCCAGAGCACTGGTGACTGTGGCAAAGGTAACCCTGTGTAAAGGTCAATGCTGTAGATCTGCAGGTGGATTTAACACAGCTGTATTGGTGGTTAAAAATTAAAGGGAGCCCACATGGGACAGAGGACATGGCAGGGTTTGATTGTGAGAAAAAACTGGGAGTGGAGAGGCTGCTGACTTAAGTTTTCTAAACCATAAATCCAAAAGAGGGGACAGTCTCCTGCAGGAACAGATGGAGTGATGGGTCCTGCAGCAGCTTCCCCATCCCTTTAAACTGGTGAACTCCGAGGTCTTGCTGGTTGGTCTCTTTTACATGCCTGGGCTAGTTTTTGTGCCTCCTCTAACTGCACATACAATCTCAGCGCCTCGTAGTCTTTAGTATGTCAGATCCTCACAATGCCTCCAGCCAACAATGTGGCCATCCCACAATAGAGATCTGTGCTAGAGCAAAGACCAGAACCTAGGTTTTCAGTCCCGGTTTAGCACCTGAACCACTAGACTCTTTGATTTTCCTTCTTGATGAAATATTTAGTCTGGTGCAAGCAGGAGTCTCCTTACAGCCTGGCAGCCCTTCCTTATCTGTGCAGCCCTCTTGCACAGCACAGACAGCTATCAAACGTGGAGACCACATGCTAATTGCTCTCTTCCCCAGTCATCCTGAATACCCTCCTCCCTGTCCAGCAGAGATAGCTCATCCCATGTGAAATCGAGGGGAAGGTAGAAAAAAGGACTTTACCTGAGCTGACCTTGTCGATCCTGAAAATCCTGCTTAGGTAAAACCACACCTGGGCTGGAGTGGACCACGACGGGCAGGCGATACTCCAGGTACGCGGTCTTCAGCCACCAGTCCGAGAGCTGGGACGGAGAAAGGCAACATGCAGCTACAGCATCTGCTGCTGTTTGACCCCAGCCCAGCTGAGCGGCCTCAGCATCCTGCCCCCAGTTCCACCCCACGCTTTGCAAACAGTTTGCATTTGATGTTGCACATGTGGAAGGGTAGAAGGATTTGAGAAAGGCAGTGTGGGCGCTTGGTGTGGGGCTTGAGTGGAGCATTTTCTTCAACTTCTGGGGGCAGCTGTGTGATGCTAATGGTTTAGAGGCTTCAGCAGCTACAGACAGAGTCCGGGACTCCTCGTTCTGCTGTAAATCTCTCTGCTCACCCATCCTGGTGAGGAGTTGGCACAGTTTGGGGTGGTCAGCAGCAGGCTCATCACAAAGATGATGCCTTAAAAACACACATGCAGTGGATGCAGCCAGGACACTGGAGAGGTGGGCATCAAACCTCCACCCTCCCTGGGGCCAGCGTCCCAACCTACCCAGTTGTCTGTTTTCTTGGCTCTTCTCTCCAGGCCCTTCTGCAGCCTTTCCCCGACACCGCCCGGCTTGCGGAACTCGGCCACCAGCTCCTGCGTGTGGTTCAGCTCCTCCTCGCTGATGATGGGCTGCAGAGCCAGCAGGTAACGGTCCAGCGTTTGCTGGAGCGGCGGCACGGGGAGATGGGGCAGCGCTTCCTGATGAAGTTGGAATCTGCCCGGGCTCTTGCCTAATGCTGCCGGCTTTATCAGGCCATATGGCCTGGCCTGCAAAGCACAGAGCAAATGTCGAGACACAACTTCCCACCAATGTGCAGGAGGTAACAACCTGGAGCTGGGAGTCTCCATCCCAGCCCCTCTGAGGGTGCACAAGTGTTTCAGCACGGAAGCAGAGCACACAAAGCGCAAACGCAAGGTGCAGGTCTACCGACTGCATGCTAGAGATGGCTGTAGGACATCCAGAAAAGCTGCAAAAAAGAAACTTGGTCCCCCAAGATACTGATTCTCAGCTCATCAGAGGATGTACTGCAAGGATAACGATGCATCTCCAACCCCCTGGGAACCTTCCAGCTGAAAGTCTCCATGCATTTGACAGAGTCAAACGTTTCCATCGCATGGTAAGTGGGAAGAAAGTACGTCATGACAGAAATGTTCATCTTGCCTACTGTCGGAAGCTGTTTCACAGAACCCTTGTGCCAAATCAAACTACCCTTTGGGTTTTGAAGAAACAGGATTTAGAGAACAGCTCTTCTCTGACTGCCCAGGGATGGTACATTAGGCAAGGAAAGACTGGCTCTGGGGCAATGCTCCTTTATGCTGCTGAACCTCCCAGTTACTGGAGGACACAGCTATGTTAGAACCACCTCTGCCCAATTGTACCAGTAAGGGACTGGCCAAATCACAGGAGCCTTTGGAGAGGGAAGAGCAAAAGCTTTCTGGGAAACTCTGGGTGATGCCAACAAGCTCCTGGGGTCCGATGGGGTCATATGGGAATGAAAGCACCATTGTATTTTCCTTTGTGGAGAAATAAAATGGAGCAAACGCCGTCACTAACCACGAAATGAACCTGCCAGTTTCCCCCCCAAAAACCAACAACATCGTCTTGGGTGAACAGGGTTGGACATCCTTTGGCTTGAAGATGTTTAAATTACACTCTGAAGGTTTTCAGTTCCCTCTGCTCCCCCACCTCTGTTGGATCTGCTGAATCAGACACTCTCCTACGGGATTCTGGACTTTGCAAAGCCAAAGAAAATGTGCCCTTTGATTTCCAAGATAATGAGAAGATAGTTGTCCCCCCACCTCCTCCCAGGAGTTAAGCACGAAGAAGAAAATAAGAGAGCAAGCTAAATCTGCAAGGTAACAAAGTCTCCGCATGGCACTGAGCCCACAGAGAAGATGCTCTGTGCTCTTTGTAGGACATGGGGAAAACTATGGGATCAAGGTCTGGAGAAGGAACATTAAAAACAAGAGAAGGGAGAATTTCTAAAGCATGAAAAGAGAGCGGGGCTGAGGAGAAATGCAGGGTGTTAATCGTGACAGCGTGGGCATACTGTACCTTCTCTGCTTGCTTCTGTTTCCTATCCATGGCTGGGAGGACAGAAAAGATGGGAAACCTCTCCCTCGGCCTGTCTCGGTTTCCTCTTCCACCTGACAATGTGCTGCCCGCGCGGGGCGTCACCTCGTTAGCAAACTGCCACGTGGCTGCCCTGACCAGAGGGTCCAAGGCCAGACACGGGCCCGGGAGAGGCGGGTGGTGATCAGACCATCAGGCTGCACCACCTGACTGCCATGAAGGTGACATTCGGGGAGCCCTCCCATGGCCACTGACCCTCAGCTCGGTGTTACCCGGTCAGTCACTCTGGGCTTCCAGCCATGGCACAAGTGAAGGTGCTGGGGACATCGTCCCCTCAGCCTTTGCCTGGACTGTGAAACTACAGCAGCCATTGGGAAAAGCCTGAACATCTCTGGGCAGGAGGAACCCCAATTTATGAACTGGTGGTGACACCGTGGGCTGTCACTGTATGGGACAAGCTGCTGCAGGGAGCATTTCTGCAGAATATGGGGCATTTGCTCCCTTTGCTCATGTAAAGGTGGCCAGAGGGTGTTGGATAAGGACAGTTCTCTCACAGGAATGGGACAGTGACTCCACATCACTGGCGGTGATGTAGGATTAGTTGGAGATGGAAGAGAATTCAGTTTGGGGCTAAAGGCGCTACCTTAACTGCCCTTAAGCCCTGTGCATGTGTGGTCATTATGGAAAGCTGAGACTTTGGGGAGTTTTGGTTGTCAGCCCTTAAAAAATAAAATAAATAGGTACCTCCAAAGCAGGATGACAACAGAACTGTGCAGTCGCAAGGGATGTCACCCCCTCCTTTGTGTCTGTCTGGTCTATCGAAGGGCAGACAAGCACAGTCTTATACATGACTAACATCAAGTAGGATAATTTAAAACCGTTTCAGATTTTCCCTAAAATCCCAAACCAAATTAACTGAACACACTGCGTGTTACACATAGGATTTGTATCCTTCCTCTTTTATGTCCTCTGCTTGTCTGAGGTCAAACTCAAGCGTTTGCGGGGAGGCAGAACAGCGATCGCAGCTGAACGGAGGAGGCAGCTGGCAGCGAACAGAGCAAACCCTCCACCTTCCTCCACAAACGGCGGGGAAAGCGAACGCCAGCAGAGCGTGCGGACATCGCTCTGGCATCGCTCCCATCCACGTTCCAGCAGCAGATGACCTTTCCAGAGGGAAATCCACCTGCAGGCTGGGGGGCTGGAGGAATTTCAGAGCAGTGTCTGATTCCCAGCAAGGGATCAGATGACAGAGGTTTGTCTTTTATTTTTAAATTTAAAGCTGGAGACGCCGCCTCAAGCCCAGAGACAACCAGCCCTGCCTGTCCCCTCAGCGGATCCATCCCAGCGCTGCTGTCGCCCTCTCCCTCGGATCCGCCGGCGTTTGCAATGCACAGATGCTGAGGTGCAGGGCTGACAGCTCTGCTGTGTGTGACCTTCCCTCTCTTCGCAGGGAATGGCGAGTTTTACAGGTGAAAGCCTCCTCGGGCTTCCCTGCCCCGCGCAGCCATGGCCGGTGTCCGTCACCCCCAGCCCCGAGCTCCATCTCTGCTGAAGGAACCGAACCGGCCCGGAGCGCTGATTCCAGCCTCTCCCGGCTCCTCGCTGCCGGCCAAGCCCCGTCCGCCCTCTCACACCCGGAGGCTCCGCGGGAGCCCCGGTCACCGGCCCCACCGCTCCCCGGGCTGAGGGAGCGGGGCCGGACCCCGAGCGGGGCGGCGGAGCGGGGCTCCCACCGGCCCCTCCACACCGGCCCCTGCCCCGAACAGCCGGGGCGGCCCCGCGGCACAACCGCCCGTCAGGCCGGGCCCAGGCGGCTGCTGACCCTCCGTGCTCGTGGCTGCCCGGCCGCCGTGTGTCACCGGCCCGGCCGCTGTCACCCCCGGGCGGGTGGCGCGGCCTGGCCGCCATCTCACCCCCCCCAGCCCCATCCCGGGCCCGCTAGAGGTGTCCCCGCGCTGGGAGCGCGGCCGGCACTCACCGCAGACCTCGCTATCAAGGCCAGCATGGCTCCGCTCGCTCCCCCGGCCGCCGCCCGCCGCAAGGACACCGGCGACACCGGGCGACACCGCCCGGCCGCCCCGCGCCGGCTGCCAGGGGGCGGGGCCGCCCCGCCGCCATCTTGGAGCGGGGCGAAGCCCGCACCGCCATCTTGGGGAAGGGCAGAGTCCCGCGGTGACGGGGGGGTGTGCCGCGGTTGGTGTCGGAGAGGGGATGCGGCTCCTCTGCCCGCTGCCTTCTCCGGGAGCTGGTCAGAAGAGCCGCCCTGCCCGCCGGGGCGCGCCCCCTCTCTCGTCCGCGCACACCCGCTCCTCGTGGCGCCGCAGCACCCCGCACAAACATGGCTGTCCTGCATGGGCAGCGGAGGCCGTGCCCCGCACAAACATGGCGGCGTGAGCCGCGACGGTGGCCGGGAGGAGCCGCGCCGCCCGCTGACAGCCTCAGGCGCGACAAGGCCGGGCGCCGTGCCCTGCTCAAAGATGGCCGCCGGCGGCTTCGGCGTGTCCGGAGGTGAGAGGTGAGGGGTGGCGGCGGTGGCCGGGCTCCGGGAAGATGGCAGAAAGCGAGCGGCGGGCAGGTGAGGGGCCAGGGGCGGCTCCGGGGCCTTGTGGGCTGGGGGCAGCGCCGGGGGCCCTTGAGCGGTGTCCCGGGGGCTGGGGTGGGGTGCTGGGCCTCATCCTTCGCGGGTTCTCCGTCCGGGCGCTCCAGGGCCCGCGCTGCGGAGGCGGCGGCAGCGAGTGCGGGGCCTGCGGGGCGGGAGGCGGGAAGAGGCTCTGCTGGGGTTACGGGGGGCCCTGAAGCCCCCGATCCCCGGGCCGGGCCCTGAGCTGCCGGTTCGGGGCTGTTCCCGGGGCCGGGGGCGGGCGGCCGAGGTTGGGCCGCTCCGGGCGGCCGGGACTCAGGCGGCTGTAGCTCGTTTTCCGTGGCTCCCGAGCCGAGGGGGTGTTTGCTGGTGCAGGGTCCATCTCTTGGCTGAGTTTGTTTCTTCTCCTCACACCACAAGAGTAAGACTGTCCAAGCTTCACTTATAAACCTAACCCATTCTGCTTCCATCTCCATCGCGTTATTGGGTTTGGACATTTGCTTATTTATTCATTTTATAGTCTATAACCCCCAAACCTCACAGTGTTTCCTTCCTCGAGTATCCGTGTTCTCCCCCTCAAGAGGAAAAGCACAAAGCGCATGTCAGAAGAAGTGGTGGTTGAGAAACAAATGCAAAGAGGTGAAACAAGTTCTGCGGTGAGACAGATGTTGGGCGAACACCTGGATCCCCCTACCCGGGTCCAGGACGCTGCCCTGGTCTATATGTGTCACCTGTGTTAACGAACGCGTCAGTGTTTGTCTTTTTGCACTGCTGCTCGCGAGTTTTTCATTGTTTTCATGTTATGAGTTATTTTAAAACAAGAGCTCCATTATTACAGTGTGAGTCACTGAGGACTGTGCGCTGAATTTTCAGAAGAGAGGCAAATGAGTCTTTCATTTAAATTCCTTGTGTGTTGTTCCTCTCAGCCTTGTACGTGGGAGTTTCACTGTCGCTTGTGCGGAGGAACGAACCCAACACCGAAACATCTCGGCAGGCGATGAGGCTGCGCTTGTTCTGTAGATGGGGAACTTGAGAGGCAGAGAAGTTAAATGACTTTCTGAGCTTACGTGACAAGTCTGTAGGAGACTCTGTGTGATTCCCACAACTGTGGATTCCTTGTTCCTTGACCTGCCTGCTAGACAGCACTGCTCTGCTGCACAAAAGGCTCCTGACACCACTGGCTAGTATTTTCTATGTAAATGCAGCTAATAATATTTAAAGGAGTTGGAGTTTGGTGGCGGATGGTGAGGAGCCAGTGCCTGAGCTTGCTGTAGCATGGAGAGCAGTTGCTGAAGTGTTGCCACGGTGGCCGGGGCTGAACAGCTTTTCTAGGATTAAAAAGATGAGCTGGGTGACTCTAACAGAATTCATAAATTCACTTTAGCACCTGGTTTCCTTAACAGTGCTCTGCGGCACTGCCTCTTGTTATTAGAAGTTGCACTTACAGGAGTTTAATGCAAGTTACCTATAAGTGTGTGGAGCGTTTCTGGCTCCGCGGTGTCCTGGTGCAGGGCTGCGGGTTGGGATAAGAGCTCTGGAGAGTGGGGACGGAGCGACGCTTCCCACAGGGCTGGGTCCTCGGTTCCGATGACCAAGGGAAGAGCTTGATCTAATGCGTAACAGTTTGCATTCGCATTAAATATTACATCCTGGGCTCTGAAAGAGCTTTAAAATGAAATGATCTTCATAGCTTCCACCTGGAAAAGGCCGCGTCCCGGCATCCTCTGAGCACAAGGCTGTGGCTCTGGGCTGCCATCTATTGAATTGCTTGAGTTGTCTGGTTCAGGGCAACGCAGTTCAGGCTTAACACCCAAAAAACAAGGCATGGTTAGTTGTTTGGGGAGCTAAGTGCTTCAGCACAACCTGAGGCTTGTCTTCATTACGCACAAATAATTAAACTGGCTCGCTGGTGCCCTGGACAGCCCCTGCACTGTGTCTCTGGATGGGAAATGCCCCTTTAGGAGTGAAAACAAACACAATGATGCTTTCCGAAGCCTTGCAGTGTCCTTAGGAGTGTGTGTTCCGGGGATCGAGAGGATGTTTTTTGGTGAGGAGGACTTGATGAGACAATGGCCCACGCTGGGGTGGATTGTTTGCATTCTGTCTCCAGAGAAATGAATGTTGGTTTGTAAAAAAGGAAGACTGAGGATTTCTTCTGCTCACTGCCTCTATTTTACCTCTTTTTTGCATCTTCCAGGCACCTCTGAGGAGGTGGCTCCTCCCCTCCAGCACAACTTCATGATCCCCAAAAAGGAGATAAACATGGTTTCCGACATGGCCAAGTGGAAGCGCTCTCAGGTATGGCTCTGGGGCTCTGGGAGGTGCTAATTATGCTTCAGTGGCAGCCAGGTCTGGGCTGGGAACAGCCACGAGGTGAAGCAAGTTTGGGCAAGTAATGGGAAATTAATGGATTTGTGTGTTCGAGCAAAAGAGTCGCTACCCATTGTAGGAAAATGAGTTGGCAGCGAAGTGTGGAGTCTGGCAGCCAAACGCTCTGACAAAGGAGCGAGCCAGGGAGACCAGAGATGCTTAGAAATTATTACTACCCCCTTTTAACAAGCTAAACAAGGAGCTGTAACTCATCCTGCCTCGCCTGTATGTTATATCGAAACTGGATGTAACCAGTGGTCTTGCTCCCCTTTAATAGCATTAGGCTGAGTTGGTTCCTGGGGCCTTCTTGGGCTGGAGAGGGCTCTCAAGCCTTCAATTTTCTGGATAATTTTTGTTGACAGTATGTATGGAGCTGGTGGAACAGGCGGGTTCTCCCCTCTCTGCCTTTGAGGGATTGGTGTGTCAGCCCAAACCTGTCCCACCTCTTGGGAGCAAGTTCTTGCTTGATGACCGATCTGTGATGTCTTAAGAGAAGCTCAAGTTCTAGCCAGGTCTCAAGCAAACCTTCCTTTGTTAAGTGTCCTGAGTTTAAGGTTTTGCTCCTGGTCAGGATTTCTGTGCAAGAGGGGCCTGAGGAGGGAGCGGTGGCAGGGGACTGCTCTGGTGCTCTCAGAGCCTTAGAGCTGCAGAGCCACGTGGGGTACGATGCTTCAAAAGCAGCAGATTTAAGGAGGAGAGTGGTGGGGAGCCTGGGCTGTCTCCTGCTCTTCTCCCGTGATGGAGAAGGAGAAGAGGGGGAGCAGCACCGAGCGGGGTGTCCGGGCACAGCTGAGACTCTACAGAACTGAGGAGTTTGAATTTTAACGTGGTAGGAAGGAGCTGAGGGAAGGATTTCAGGGCAATGCGAGCTTTTTTAGGATTCTCCGCTCTGTCACTTTTACAGCGATGCAGAGTTCTCAGTGCAATCACCATCTGCCTCTGAGGTCTGCCAAAAATAGCAGCAGCCTCTCAGCCAGCCCCATGCCTTGGGAGGCTCTGGGAAGGCAGCGCTGTGTGTTGGGGAAGGTTCTCTGGGTGTGCGGGAGTGCTGGTTCAAACAGACCGCGGGTGTTTACTGACGCCCTGCTCTTTCGGGTGTGTTTGCAGGCATACGCAGATTACATGGGCTTCATCCTCACTCTGAATGAAGGTGTCAGGGGCAAGAAGCTGACCTGCGAGTACAAAGTTTCAGAGGTAGGAGAAGAATTTGGATGCTCTTGTTTCTACTTTACTGCCTTTTAATATTTTTTTTGGTACTTTTTTCCTTTTTTTTAAAAAAATTAATTTTATTATTTTAGGGGGGCTCTATAGTGAATATTTCCTAGGTGAGGAATGAGCTGAGAGCTTATCTGCAAGCCAGGGAGAATAAATGCAGTCGGATTATTCTTGGGGATGCAGATGTCAGCCACAATCCTCCCCTGTGTGTGCTCGCTGGATGGGAAACCAAGCAGGTTACAAGTGGACAGAAGCTGGTGGTGAAAAGGAGGGTACAGAAAGGATGTTTTAACCCTGTTTTCACAATCTGACTTCAACCAGTGATGTTTTGAAGATGTGCTGCTCCCTTCTGGTTGCAGGCAAAAGGCTGAGATGTCTGTATGGTTCCTGCTCTCCCGTTGCCTCTCAGTGGGACCGGGTGACTGGTTTTAATGCCTGTTCACCTCGTCAGGGCATGGGGAGATGGTTTGGAGGCAGAGGGGAAAGGCAGGTGCTCTCAGTGGTGCGACTGCTTGGCCTGAGGTCTCTCTGGGTGCTGCCACCACCTGCAGAACATGTGCTGGTGGCCGCCAGTTTCTCTTCCATGTTGCTCGCTGGATCCCACTCCCTGGTTCTGCGTTGCAATGGGGAGATTCTTGGGTACATTTGTATTGTTCAAACTTGTCACGGCTGTGCAAGAAAGCCAGGAATAGTCTAAAAAGACCAAAGCAGAATGGGCACTGTTTATAGCTGCATTCTGGTGTGGGAAGGCAGCCTACGGTGATCTTTAACTTCGTCATTTGTATTTGAAACGGGCATGTTAAGTCCAGCCCTCCCTTCTAGAAACCAGTGTGTGAATGAGAAACTTGCTTGTAGTTCATGGAGGGGATCAGGGATAATGAGTCCCTCCCTCACAGGCTTTGTGTTCACCTTTTGTTCCTTCAGTTCAGCAGAAACTGCTGTCAAATGCTGCTCTTGCTTCCCACTCTTTGCATTTCACCTTTGAGTTTTGTCTTTGTCTCGCTCCTTCCCAGCCATTCACCGAGCAGTTCTAGGGAAACAAAGCATTAAAAATGAGCCAAACAACAGAGGGGGGAAAAAAAACCCCAAACCCTCTTCCACCAACCCCTTTGAGCTGCCAGCTGTCTAGGAAGAGCTGTGTGAGGGCTGTGTCCGTGCAGCGGATCGCTCGTGGAGTGAATGCTTTTCCATCCGCAGTCCCAGGCCAGGTGACAAACAAGAGACGCGATCCTGCTCGGGAAGCAGCAGGGACACGTCGTCTCATTCCCCACGCGCTGAGGAGAGCAGGAGCCTGCGACTCGAGGCGCAGGTGGAGCATCCCCAGGGTCGCCTTGTTGATGAGGTTGCCTGTTCGTTTGTAGATCAAACTGCTTATCTGTGCTTTTAAAGGCTCAGCCCCTCGTGGCCTCTGCTTGCATCTCCACTTCGCTTTCTTCTCTTTTGCTGTTCCTGCTGCTGATGTGCTTTTGTGCCATCCCATCTTCCTCCCTGATCAAATGCTGGGGACGCCTTTCTTTGGCAAATGACCTCCTGGAATCCTTTCTGCTGAACGTGTATCCTCTCCATGACTTACTGGTATTGCTTTGCTGTGGAAAAAAAGAAAAATAAAGAAAAAAAAAAAGAAGGTATGGAGGTATGGTCTGCTCCTCTTTGAAAGAGGCAGCTTAATGGTTTCCAGAGTAGTGTGTGTCGATACCAAACTGTCTGCTGGAATGAGAGCTGCATCCTTTGGGGGCTGAGCCCCCTCTGAGACTTACTGAGCTTGCTCTGCTCTTACGGAAAAGCTGCGTGGAGCTGTCTGGGGTGTTGCTGGAGGCATCTGACGAGCAGCGATAGCTGAGCTGTTGTTCAGGACTCTGGCGTGGGTGCCGTGTTTGGCGCAAGGTTGTGTGACTGATAGGCTGTGACCTGCCTTCTGCGGGAGGGAGCGCTCCTCCCGCGGGGTCGGGGCAGCGGCGGCTGGGGCTGCAGCCTGCAGCGGTTTAGCAAAGCTGCGACTTCGCTCAGAGGAGCAGGGCAGCCAGGAGGAGGTTAATTTTGGCCATGCGAGGAGCAGACGTGCCCTTCAAACCGTTCGCTGCACTGTGGGAGATTGGCCGGTCTCGTGGCTTGCTCTGCTTCCAGGAGGGAAGTGGGGGAAGTAGCAAATGCCACGATTTTAGCAATTCCCCCCTCTGACAGGGCCTGAGGAGCCCACAGGGACAGGCTGGGTCCCCACAGGCAGCTCTAGCTGCTGTGGTGCTTTCTCAGCACCTCCACTGCCCGGCCCCTGCTCCTCAGAGCTACTGACAGGTCTCTGCTCCGTTGGAGGCTCTGTGCTTTGCCTTTGGGACCGGTGGCAGATTCAGGGTCAAGGGGATGCAAAATCAGCACAACGAGAAGAGCAAGGAGAGCGGGGAGCTGGCGGGGGGAGGCTGCCCTTGCTTTGATCACTGGAAAGGTAAAGCAAAAATAGAGCTTAAAAACCCAGCCAGGCAAAACACGGCTGCAGTGGTGCTGATGGTTGTGTTCGCCTAAGCTCAGCTTTTCCGTCCTTCTCCCCTGCTGGGCTCAGCCCTGGATGCACAAGCTTCCTCTGCTGGACAATGGGAAGCTGCTGCTTTTTAGTAACCCCCTTTTCAAAAGGCCTTGAGCCCCAAACGAGCCACATCTCTTTAATTATTTATTGGCATGGCTGAGCAGCAGCTGGGTCCTGCTCTCCCGTGTTCTGTGGGGTTGGGCTTTTTAATCCCTTTAAAGCAAGCGAGTGGGAAAGGGGCGGTTGGACTCTCGTGCTCCCCAAGGCCTGCAGGCAGATCTGGGGAGGGGGAAGGAGCCCGTCCTCGCCTCCATTTATCCAGCAGCACCGAGCGCTCGCTGAGAGGGGTTTGAAATACGGTAGCGGCTCATAATGAGCTGCTGGTGCCAGCGGATAAATCACCAGCATGATTTAATTATTTAATGCAACCCAGTGCTGGGGACACTGTTGCTTAATTGGAGGGGAATGCAATAGCTGGGAAGGAGTAGAGCTGAGTCCAAACCTGGACCAGAGCAGTGGGGAGACACTGGGTTTCAGCAGCACTTTGGGCAGCAGGGAGCTGGAGCAGAGGGGCTTGTGCTGCCTCGGTCCATGGGATCTGGGGCACCGGGTGTTAGTGGCTCCAGCTGCAGCCTCACCAGGACACCCAGGACTTCTGGCCCCCGTGTCCCTTGGCACTGGGCTCTTCTGTGTTGCTCAGGTCTATAAGAAAGATGGGTGCAGACTTCTTAGCAGGGCCTGTTGCAGTAGGATGAAGTATAATGGGTTTGAACTAAAAAAGGGGAGATTCAGGCTGGACATGAGGAAGACTCTTTTTTTACAGAGAGGGCAGTGAGACTCTGGCCCAGGTTGCCCAGAGCGGTGTTGGATGCCCCATCCATGGACACAGCCCAGGCCAGGCTGGATGGGGCTCTGAGCAACCTGAGCTGGTGAAGATGTCCCTGCTCATGGCAGGGGTGGCACTGGGTGACCCTCAAAGTCCCTTCCAACCCAAACTGTTCTATGATTCTATGTCTTGTCCTCTATGGCTCAGTGGACAAGTGTCAAGGTCCTGTCGGGGGGGTGGATCCCTCCTCTGCCCAATCCTGCTTCCCACTGGCTGATTCCCCCCATGTCCTCAGCCCCAGAGAAGCTGTTGTCTGTGGGGGGCCGTGTCTGCCCTGAGACCCTTCCTGTGGGGAGCGATCCCCAGCACAGCTCTGCTGTTCCCGTCTCTCCACCCACCTGCTTCAAGTGGCACTTCAAGGGCTGGGAACTTGCTGGGCTCGGCCGTTTCCTCGTCCTCCCGGCAGGCAGCGTGAAGAATTGAACCACAGCCCAGGAGACCAGCCAGCTTCACACGCTCGATGCCTCCAGCAAAGTCAAAACAGCCGCTGCTTCTGCCGTCCTCTTTGTCCCCTTGAAGGAGGAATCCCCTCTCGAGACAGAGGAGCCTACATTGCCCGGGGCCTGGCCAGCTGCTGCCGTGGCTGTTGGCTCTCTGGCTGCCTGGAGTTGGGTGAGGAGAATCCCAGAGCCTCTGGCAGGCTTGACCAGTCATCGACAGAGCCTTCTAAAACTGTTTGGAGCTGCTTAAAGTGCCGCCTGTGGTGCTGCCTCTTGGTGCACAGGTTGCAGCCATTCCCCAGCAAGGCTGTGTGCATTGGCAAACCCCGATCCTTACAGCACAGCCCAAGACATCGTGCTGCATCGCCTGCTGAACCTCTCCTCTTTTCCTTCCTGACGACAGCAGTGCCTCCTCCAGTCGCTCCCCTCCATCTTACACAGGCTCCTCACTTTCTTTGTCCCGCACTAGGTGTCAGAAAGATGGTTCTGTTGTCTCACCGTTGCATTTGTCTTCCCGTCAGCTTTGTGTTTGTGTTGAGATGTTTCTCTGAGAGCCAAGAGTTTCTCATGCTTTCTCCGATGAGACCGCTGGTGGGCAAACCAGGCTGCCTCTTGCCCTGGCTGGGTTGTATTTTGCCACATGCACTGGGTATCACTGGGTTGGAGCTGCCGTATTCTGGCTGGTATGAGTTCAAAGCAACAGAAATCATGCTGAGAAGGTTGATTTGTGCTTAGGCCCTGCTGCGCTTAGCTGTACAAATGCTAAGACCATCCCTGCTAATCCTGGCTCCTAAGAGACACTTCAGGACTAAGATTAGAGGCCTTGAGAAGGGTCTCTTGGTCCCACCATCAGCTGCTGGTGAGGATGTACGGTGCATGCTGTGCTGTGTCCCGTGGGGGATGTAGGACCCTCAGGATACAGAGCCTCAGTTTTGTGTTGTAGATCCCCAAATTGCGCAGCTCTTCCCTTCTCAGTCCCTGTGCCCTCCAGCTCAGAGCTTGCTGTCGCTCTTCTCCCAGAGGTTTTGCAGCAGAGAGCTGTTACAGCTCATGAAAGACTGTGTGGGTGACTGGAGAGCCTGCCTCGGGCTGGGCTTTGTACTGGGCTGGTCTTCTGAGGGGAAGGTCGGTTTTCTCTGCCTCTCTGCATTTCGGGGCGGTTGGCACATCCTGTTTCCCTTTGCCACCCTTGGGAAGGACAGTGTGGGCTTTAACAACTCCAATCCAGGGCAGAGATGTCAGAGCCTGAGGGACTGCTCTGTTTTATGTCACCGTGACCCCCCATTTTCTTTGTCTCTGCAGCCCATTGAAAAGCTAGTGGCTCTTCTGAACACCCTTGACAGATGGATCGATGAAACCCCGCCGGTGGATCAACCTTCTCGCTTTGGGAACAAAGCCTTCAGGACCTGGTACGCCAAACTAGACCAGGTGAGCATGTCTTTCACGTGCAGTGTTCGATGTGGCTCCTGTGGAAGGGCAGCATGCCCAGCGGGGGCGGCAGAACGGCTCCATCGTCGTGTGACAGCCAAGCAGCCTGCAGAGGAATCGCTCACATAAGCTGTGAAGGATCCTCCTCTGGATGCGCATCACCCCTCAGCTGGTGCCATCTTCTCCTCTGATGAGAGCGTCTGGTCCAAAGGAGCCTCTTGTGTCTTTCAGGAAGCAGAAAAGTTGGTGGCAACAGTGATCCCCAAGCATTTGGCTGACGCTGCGCCAGAAGTGGCTGTGTACCTGAAGGAATCCGTGGGGAACTCCACCCGCATTGACTATGGCACAGGTACCAGGGTGCGCGTGCTGGTTGAGGCTTGACTTCCTCGGGTAGTGATCCTTTGGAGCCTGGTGCTGCATTTATTTAAATATGTTAGTGCCACTTTGTTTGAGTGCCCGCTTGATACAAACAGCTTAATTCTCAGGTCTCCTCAGCCCTGCGCCCAGCACGGGCTGTGACTGAGGGAGCTGGGGCTGGCAGCAGAGCTGTGCCAGAGCTAAAAACACTCTGCTAATGTCTCAGCCGAGGAAATGTGAACCGAGCTGTCCAAACTGTTCTGGGATGAGCTGTAGGATACAGCAGTCCAGCGTGGCTGATCTGCCATAGGCAGTTCAGAGGGATAAAATAGAATTACTTGGTTCCCATTGTAGCTCCAGTTCAAGTTTGTGTTCAGTGGGAGGTGGCTTGAGGTCTGCTGCTCCCTAGAAGTGACATCACAGGTTACAGAGAGGTTTGAAATCTGAAGGTAGAAGCATTTTCCACCTAAGGAGACACTGAATTGCAGGTTGGAGTAACTACACTGGCTTCAGTTACACTTAAATCTATAATTGTCTACATGCTCTGCTCCTCTGTCTGGAGGACAGGAGATGTGCCGAGGAGAGCATCCCCCCAAAAGGCAGGAGAGCGAGATGCTGTGGGGGCAAGGAGACTTTGGACCTGGTCAGGGAGAGGAGGAGGATGGTGCGTACGAGGATGAAGAGGCTGAGCGGTGCTTGCCAGCAGAGCTGCGGCTCGCCGGCACCAGGGGGAGATGTTGTCTTTGGAAAGGGACCCACTGCCTGGGGTTTTGTCAGCTCAGGGAGGGAAATTCAGCCTTTCCCCCTGTCCTGTGTGTCCCAGGCCAGTGGCTCAATGTCCTGGCTCACAGTAGCTGGACCACAGGTGCTCTTTGTTCCTACAGTGGGAGCTGCACTTCTTCATGATGATCATGTATCCTGCTTTTTTCTGTGGTCCCTTCCACTAAAAGACATGGCTCTGGTTTTGCTGGTTGCTTCTTTTCCTTGCTGTTCACTGGGGGACTGAGCTGCAGAGCCCCCACCTGAGATCCCAACACTTTCTGGGACAGGCTGTTCCCAGCAGCGTCCTGGGATCTGTGTCCTTCTGACACAGATATTTTTGAAGCAGGAGGAAATCTGTTTATTTGCAGATGTGAGGTTCTCTTGCATCCCCTGAGCAGACAAGTCTGCAGTGTTCTGCTTCCCAGGAAAGGCCCTGCCTTGCTCCCAGCACACCCAGTGCCAGAGCTGGTTTTCCTCCAGAAATTTTTCCTCTTTCCTCAGGGTTAATAATCACCTCATGAATGTCTAGAAGTTATACTTTTGGGGAGTGCTGTGTGGGGATGAAATATTGCCAACTCATGTCATCAGTGGGATGAGGGAGCACCTTGGGGACAGCTGGCTGTGATTTCTGAAGAGCCGTTGTGGTGCCCACAGAGGGGGGACCATACACACCAGTGTCACATCTCTTTATCTCTTTTAACCAGGGCACGAAGCTGCATTTGCAGCTTTTCTCTGCTGCCTCTGCAAAATCGGTGTACTCAGAGTGGATGACCAGATGGCCATCGTCTTTAAAGTATTTAACAGGTGAGGAAATGGCAGGAGAAGAGCTGGAAGCATCGGGCTGTTTGGGGGCAGATCGCTGACAGAGTTCACCTCCTGGTGCCTGAGATGCGCGAGGTGTTACTGCCTGGTCCGTACACCAGATTCCTCCTGTCGTCTGGGCTGATTGTATTCCCTTTCTTTCCTTTCACCTGCACACATTTGGGAGTGAGAAATTGTAAGAAGAGCCTCCTCCTGGGGTGTGAGCTGGGCAAGCCGAGGACCTTCTACAAAGACGGGTACATAATTAGAGAACATGAGCGCTGAAGGCCTGCTGGCCTAGAGAGAAAGGGCAGAATGGGAAATCTGAAAACGAATTTAGACAAAATTAAGAGGCAGATGTACTTTTTAATGGACTGTACGGTGACCCCTTATAATTTCCAAAAGAGAAGGTAGCACGTTGTCTACTAGAGGCTGAGTGTCTTTCTGGAAAGTGACTCCAGTTGAGCACACGTCACTGAGCTCTGCAGAGGTGTATGGGTGAAGCTCTGTGCTTTCTGATGCACAGGAATATCTGGTCAGGGAATCTAACATCTCCTCAGGCATTAAAAAAAAGATAATCTGTGAAAGAGGCTCCATGGCTCCTCAAGATGTGTTTCCAGCCCAGGAGGTGGAGTTGGTAGTGATGAAACTGGTGCAATGAGTGTTTGGAGCCCAGAGATCTAATCCCAGCTGTATCACTGGTGGCATGTAAACAGTTTCTTTCAATAGTACTTGCAGCTTTAGTTTTTCCACCTGAAAAGTGGTAGTGGTTGCTGTCCAGTAGAAAGCTTTCTGAGCTCTTTTGGAAGTTGTTGAAGGAGAGTGAGGTATCAATGTTTTGTAATAACAGTGAGGATGGGGAAAGATCTGCACCAGCATAAGGCACTGCAGACAAAACAAACCTCTGCCACTTGATTTCTTAGTGAATTTGGTGCTAAAAAAACACCCCAATTTTTAAAAGGTACTGATGTTTATTATACGTACCAACAGGCTGCTTTCTGCTGCAGAGCAATGGAGCTTATGTCCTTCTCCACAAACTGGTTGTCTTTGTCCTCATGTAAGTCAAAGAAGACAGAAGACGTCCTTGTCTTAACCCTTCTTTCTCTCTTTGGTCTCAGGTACCTCGAAGTAATGCGAAAACTTCAGAAGACCTACAGGATGGAACCTGCTGGCAGCCAGGGCGTGTGGGGCCTGGATGACTTCCAATTTCTGCCTTTCATATGGGGCAGTTCCCAGCTGATAGGTACTAAGAAAAATCTTCTCATGTCCCAGCTTGCCCCTGTCCCGTCAGTCTAGATTGCAAAGACAGTGGAGCTTGGGACTGACTTTTAAATGCAAATATGTCAAGTTTGTGTATAATACAGCAGAATAGTTTGCTTGGATTTTTTTTTTTTCCCCTCGGCTTTCCAAATAAAGCTAGTTGCTTAGGTTGGGAGCTGGAAGGCTTCATTGTACAGTACATCTGTCTTTATTGAAATGACTACAAGCTTTTTGAAAGGTGAGTCTTGTTTGTGGTGCTAGAAAACACATTTTCTGCCCTAGAGAGTTTACCAGTTGCCGTCACTGCTGAGGCACTGGAGTGGGAGATGAGACTGAAGGGAGCAGCTCTGGGCTGATTGTGTTTCTTGTGGAAGGGGGCAGGACAAGGCCTGATTGAATTTGATTACAGAAGCCGGGATGCCATGCAGGTTACTTTCTGTTGTCTCTTTTTAGACCATCCAAATCTGGAGCCTCGACACTTTGTTGATGAGAAGGTGGTAAATGAAAACCATAAAGACTTCATGTTCCTGGAGTGCATCCTCTTCATTACAGAGGTGAGGGCTGGGAGGTTTGTCCCGCAGGGAAGTTCTTTTGACATTAGATACTTGGCTCTGGCTGTGGTTTTCCTCCTTTGCTTGTTTGTTTGCTCTGACAGAATTGTGGACGAATTGTTGTTGCATGTCTGAGGCGCTTTCCTTGAATGAGTCGAGACAGGGATATTGAGAGGAAAGTATAATTAAGCTGGACGGGTGTGGATTGCAGTTGAAGGGAGCTGTAACGAGCAAACAAATAACTCGGGATCATCACTTGGATCAGTCAGTGGTAACTTGGATGGAGAAGGCTGGTGCCTGCAAGTGTGCTTGGAAGATGAAGTAGGAGCTGCAGAACGTCTGGGCTTGCCAAGAAACCCTCCCTTCCCTCCAGCCGTTGGGTGCTGCCTGGCAGCCCCTGGGCTTTAGCGCAGGCTCCCAGACCTCCGTGCAGCTTGGTCTCCTCCAGATTCCACCAAAAGCTCTACCCATTAAACACCTTGCTCGCAAACGATCCAGAGCGGAGATGGTGCTGAGGTTCCCCCAGCTGGCAACGCTGTCGGGATCGTGTTTCTGCTCAAGGACTCTGTGGCCCCTGGGTGAGGGGCTGGCGATGCTCAGCGTGTTGCCAACCGTGAGCAGCGTTTCCCCACGAGGGAGCTCGCGGCTTTCTGTGCTCAGCTGCTGCGTTTCTGCCGTCCCTCGTGCTGCACGGTCTGGGCAAGGAGAGCAAGAGCCGCCCGCTCTGTTGTGGTGAGGGATTTCTTGTCTCTGGCAAGAAAGAGTTGATGGGATTAATTTTGAAGGACAAAGTGCGGTTCTTCCCTTTGTTCTGTTCGCTTTCCCCCTTCCTCGCCTCTCTAATTTAGTGATTAGATGAGAAGGGAGGTTACAGAGTATGAACTTAGCCTTTCACGTTGGGAATTTTCATAGGAGCCTTTGGCCCAGACCCCAGGAGGTGCTGAGTCAGGTACTGCTGAATCTAGTAGAGTTTGTTGGTACTTAGCACCTCTCAGGATTTAACCCTTAAAACAGAATTAAATGGGCAGTAAGGAGGCATTGGCAGAAGAGATCAAGAGGAGGGCTGGAAAGCAGCAGCCAAGATACTCTAAGATTTGTTTTATTTCTTTGGGCCTCTGGAATATCCAGGCAGTGCACTGACCTGTTAAAAACATTTAAACCTGCAACTCTTGACACGAGTGTAGAAAATTCTGCAGTACACAGGTGACACGTGAAGTTTAAAACACACAGCACCATCCTGCTTCTTCAGCTCGTGCTGCTTTTGCCTGCGGAAAGTTGCTTCTTAGTAGACTTAAAGTAAGTGATTTCACTTAATTTTCAATACATTTGTTCAGAATCGTGGAATTGGGTGTTTCTGCTGTGTTCCTCAGTGCCACCTGGTGGCAGGGAGCCCTCCTGGCCTGAGCCGCTGAGGAATGGTAACAACCCGCATTATCGCATGGCATTTTCAATCCATCTTCATGCAAACACTTCTTAGTTTTTTTTGGTAAAGATTTTGCTTATAAAGTTTGATTTTTCTCCCCCAAACGCCTGAGAAGGTCGGTACTGCCACTAGAGGGGGCTCAGCCAGCCTCCAGTGCCTCCAAACGCTTCCTCTCCAAAATCAACAACAACACAAAATAGCGAGGAAAAAGACAGAAGGGATTAAGAGACTTTAATAAATGAACGATGCTATTTTCTTCTGAGCTTTTCAGCTGGAAACAGCTCTCCTTTAAAGGTGTTAAACACGTAGCAAACACGGCAGTGGTTCCCATAGAGGATCTGGTACGTCTCATCGACATGAGAGCAGGTTTTGTTTCCGCAACCTACAACCGAGGCCCGTTGTTTTCTTTCAAGCGAGAGAATACTCTCCTGAGCAGGTATTTTTTGCAGCCCCTGGGTGATGTTTCAGGGACGTGAATATACACCGTTGTGGTTTTTGCCACGCGTATATTTAAAGCTCAGGTTATTAAAGTAGCGTCAAGACCATGTTCAGGCTGAACCCGCTGCGGCATCTTCCTCATCCTCCTTATGGCAGCATCGGCAGCGAGCCTTGTGTAAGCTGGGCTGCTGTTGGGAAATCCACGGGGTGGTTTTGGACCTGAACGCGTGGTTCTGGAATAGGACGAGGTTTATGGAGCCGGCTGGGACTCAAGAGGTCCCCTTGCTGGCCAAAACACGCTGCAGGGTGCGCGTGTGGTACCCGTGAGGAGGATTTGGAAGCGTCGCTGCGGATGGTGGCGGTGGCAGCGCTGTGTATGTTTTGGCAGGACAGGGGTGCCAGGTACGATCGGTGCGATCGCCCAGATGCTGCTCCGAGAGCCCAGGCAGCAGGAATTTCAGCTTCAATCTGGCTTCTAAATTTGGAGGTTTGGGAAGGGAGGGCTCAGGTTTCTGCTGGAAGGGAAGGAGCTGACAGGAAAGCACGGCCTCAGCCGTCCCCCTCCCCCCGGCACTGACAGAGGAACCATTTACAAAAGGCCGATTCTCTTGGGAACCGAGAGGCAGGAACGCCGCGTCTGTGAGTAATTTCCTGCTCAATATGGCTGCTCTGACTCACTCCATTCCCCTGGGGTCACTGCGGGACTGCAGCGCTCGCTGCCTCTCGCTCTCCCCCCACAGCTCTCCCTCTCTGCCCTTTGTGGGTGGAAGGAGATGATTTTTTTTGTTTCCCCTTTATTTTCCTCTCTCCCCAGTTTGAAACCGTAGCTGAGCCGTCCCTCGCTGGGCACCCCAGGTGAGGAGGGCCCAGGTGGTGGCTGATGCAAACTGTGGCCCCGCGGAGGGCGGCGATGCTGGAGGAGGGTTTGGCATCAAAACGCGCTCAGCCAAACCTCTCATGTGGGGACGGGGACGCTTCGAGCGAACCGCCCGGTGCTGAGCTCCTGGCGGCCTTTAACCCACCAGTGCCAAGTCCTCACACTTTAATAACACACCGGCTCTGCTGGGTAACGTCGTGCTTTGTGTATCTGCGCGTTTTATCTTGGCTCCGCAAGGAAAGTGCACACGGCGGAGGGGAGCGGGAAGGGCTGAGAGGCTCATCTGTCACCCCGGCTCAGGAGAAGCACCGAGGAGAAGCGGGGACGCGTCTGCGCTCTCCGAGCAGCGGGAAAAACTACCCACCTGCTTCTCCTGGTGCTCAGCCCTGAGGTCAGCAGGTTTGAAACGTGTTGTCCTCCAAGCAGGGAGGCCTTTGGGTTCCCTCCAGCCCTTCCCCTCTCTCTTTCTTTCTCTGCAGCGGGCTGGTGCCACACAGACCTTGCAGAAGGGCGGCAGCAATTTCCCAAAGCAGATTGCTTGGCCTTGCTTGTTTTTCAAATGGGCAGAGAGGTGATTTTGGAGGCTTTTTTCCCACCCTCGCTCCAGGCCTGTGCGTGTGTGGAGGGAAGGGGTTAGTTTTTGAGCCCTGAGTCGAGAACGAGAGTCCAAGAGATTCCTCTCTCCCCACGCTCCTTTTTAGCGTGAGCTTCGGCCTTGTGGTTTCTGATGTCATGGGAACTTCGCTCAGGCAGAGTGGCTGCCTTGTGTTTCTTTTTCTCCCTGAGGGTCTGTTTTTGTTCATGGAGGAGAAGGAGAGACAACTACCCGGGGAATCTACATACAACTGCCCCCGTTAGTAGCTTCCTCCCTGCCCTCCCTCCTCCAAACCCCTCGCCCTGGCAGGAGAAACACTGGAGTGTAAAAAAAAAATAATAAAATAAATGTAAAGATGTAAAGCATCTGCTGCAAACCGGCAACGCAGCTCCGGAGCTGGTTTGGAGAGCGAGATTGGAGCGTGTCCCCCCTGCTCCTGCCTCCCCCAGCCGCTCCTGTGCCAGAGGCAGGTGTGGAACGGGCTGCGGACACCGGAGCGGCTGCCAGCCCGCGCTGCCCTCCGCGCTCAGGGGAGGCAGCGGCGGCTTGTCGCGGCTGCTTGTTGTTGATCTGAATGGGGAATGAGTCATTTTCTTGGAAAGCCCAGCAGTGCTGCACTGGGAGGGTTCTGGGTAGAATAGGAACAGCGTTGAGCCAAGCTTGACATGGAGAGGGGGAAGAACAGGACTTACATGGGGCTTTTTTTAATGCAGTCGTTAAAAGGGAGGTGTGTGGCAGGAAAAAGCGTGATTTTCTTGGGGAGAGGGGGAGCTGGGTTGCCACGACTTCGTGTGATGTGGCCGTGGCAGGGAGGGCGCAGCGAGGGGGCTGGTGCGTGGGTCACAGGGCTTGGTGGGAACGTTGATTGGGAGAGAGCGTCACGGTGAGCACAGGAGCTCCCGGCCGGCCCCGCTCCCTCACCCCGCGCTCGCGTCTCTCTTGCAGATGAAGACGGGTCCCTTTGCCGAGCACTCCAACCAGCTCTGGAACATCAGCGCTGTCCCCTCCTGGTCCAAGGTCAACCAAGGCCTCATCCGTATGTACAAGGCCGAGGTGAGCGCCCCGGGCAGGGGAGGCTGCTTGGCCTCATGCCTCTCCCCTTCCACTTCACTGCGGGTCAGCTCTTCTCTGCTGCTCCTTGGGTGGGGGTCCTGTTGCAGCTGCTGCTCCCCCGTGCTGGATGTGCCTTGGGACCCCTTGGCAGTTCAGGTGCTGCTGGTTAGAAGGAAGCTCCTGCCCACCTCCTGTCTCCCCCCAGACCAGTCCCAAAATGGCCATTCTTTGCGAATATGACTTTTGTCTTCCCATAGTGCAACTTGCAGGTCTTCAAATTAGGGCCGATGTCTTGACCTGCTTGTCCTTCTGATCCCCACGCTGCTATTTTACCAGCTGGAGGAGACTTAGTTTAAATTATCATGCTGTGTTTCAAGAGCCCCAGAGCAGGCTCAATGCTTCCTACCCATTGCTCCTCACTTCGAGCCTCATATGTGCCATGTGCTGGACCGGCGAGGCTGCAGCAGCCTCTCCAGCTTGGCCGCCCTCCACGTGCCGGGGCTCTGCTGGCGCTGCCCCAGCCGCGCTTTCCTGGCGAGCCCTGACCTGGGGAACCGGGAACTGGGCAGTTTTGGCTCTCCCTTATCTCTCCTTCCTGCTCGAGCTAAGCCTGAGCTTGAGGAAGCAGGACAGGAACTGTCACATCTGGGCCTCTGGAGGGAACAGCCAACAGGCGGCATCTCTTGCTGGGCAGGATGGGACTGTATGGGGTGAGCTGAAGATGCTGGAGGAGTGAGGATGGTGCAGCTGCCTGGTGCACCCAGGGAGACTGCTGGGGCTGGAAAGAGTTAATCCTACACCTTGCGGTCTCTGTTCATGTCAACCAGGCTCCTGTTGCTGGGATATATGACAGGGGCTCCTCGGGCAGCTCTGCTCAGGCCCAGCGCACAAAGGGGTTAACTGTGCCGAACTCCGTGCTCCCTCCCCCAGCCCTTCCTCTGCTGCACATCCTGTGTTTAGGTTCCAGGCCACATACCTCTCTAATCTTTGAGGTGTCACTCCCAGGCCCGCTGGCTCCTTCTGCCCCCAGCTCAGCTTTCCTCCCGCCCTCCAAAGAGGAGAAGCAAGCGGGCTGGGGGTTGACCCCCTCAGCTGGCTGCCCCTCGGAGGGGTGTCCCTGGGTCGCCCCTCCGGGACTGCCCTCACTCACAGCTCCATCACAGGGCTGGAGATGCTGTGTGCTGGGAAACCCTGAGCTGGAGCCTCTGGAGTGAGATCTGGAGGGAAGACTGCAGCCCCGGGAGTGCTGTTGAACTGAAATGTGGGTCCCTTAAAGCCTCGAGCCTGAGCATCGTCTGCTGCTGCCTTGACAGCCCTTCCTTTCCTTTGGACCAGTTCCTTCTCATGCTGTTTGGGTGCTCCTCTGGCACCCCACATGCCCCATGCTGTTTGGGTGCTCCTGCCTGGTGCCCCGCGTGCCCTGTGGGTGCTCCCATCTCGTGTACCACATACGTGGCTGGAGATGACAGGGGTGTGCCCACGGTGCAATGTGCGTGTCCACTGATGTCTTGGGGACAGCACAGCTGGGGGACCCTCCAGAGACTGGGAGAGTCTCTGGCTCTCTTAAGTGCACCCAAGACATGGGCTTTTCTGGAGTCCTTGGTGTGTTCTGAATAATGATGTTCTGTGTGAAAATGCTGGTTCCAGTACTGGTGTGTTTCTAGAAGTATCTAGCGATGTAGCTGTGTCAAGGGGAGAATGCAAAAACTGCTATGATAACAACACAGATTTAGGCTAAGGTGTAGAAAACATTGAGCCAACCACAGCTCTTTGAATTTAGTTGTTTCCTCAAAGAACCTTTGTAGATTTTAAAGGACTATTCCAAAGCACGTTATCCTCAGGCAGCAGTGTCCTCTCCTGGCTCTGCTTGGTGTGTGTGTTCACCCAGGTGGGTGAGGAGAAGGGAACAGAGTCCTCGCTGGTTCTTTCTATCTGCTCTGGGGGTCTCCCAGCCCGCTGGTGGCCCAGCTGCTCCTGCCTGGCCTGGAGATGAGCGGAGCACGGACGCAGCAGCGCGGCTGGGCAGGGCTTTCAGTTAAGGTGCTCCTGGTCGTGTGGATTTTACCGGCATTTCCAACTGGAGGGTCTCTCACTGATTTTCTGGGAATGACACAATGTTCAGGAGCCGCTGAGGCTTCATCCTGTGCAAACTGAGTCCTGGGTATTTCAGGCTGGGCACCCGCAGCCGCTACTGAAGATCTGGACTGTTTGCTGCTGGCTCCCGGAGCGAGTTTCTGCTCGAGGTACCCAGCTGTGCAGCCTCCCCCGCTGCAGCCCTGCTCCAATGAGCCACTGTCAGCGTTAGCAGAAGATGCGTGAGCCAGCAGCCCCCGGGTGCTGACGTGGGTCTTTGTCCAGCTCCTGAGGCAGAGCTCGGTCTGCGGTATTGAGGAGACGGAAGGTTTGGGGTTGTGGTGTTGGGTTTTGTCTGACTGGATAAGGTGAAAGCAAGATTTCCTTTTTTTCCCACACCCCTCCCCGCCTTCTCCCTGCCCCTCCGATCACCCGTTGCAATTAGATCAGGTGAAATCAGACACTCGGATGGAGGCTCTGGCTCCTTGACACGTCTGGGGCGGCTGAGAAGTGCTCGGTGCCGGGCGGTGCTGACCGTGACCAGCTATGGAGTGGAGGCGGCAGCAGAGCGAAGGGGTCACTTGGCAGAAGCAGAGCAGGAGAAATCAAATGCTCACTCACAACCAGCTCTCACGTGGCAGGAGCAGGGCAGTCCCCAGACCTGGTTCGTTTAAAAAGCACTCTGGATGCTCTGTCTCTTCTCTGTTCCCTCCACGGGATGACTTCAAACAGCCGACAGAAAGCTGAGGTGTGGCTGTGTGGCTGGGAGCTCTTGTCTGCACTCGGGCGCTCCGGGGTGCTTGCCGCAGGGTCTGCGATGGGCAGTAAACTGAAGACCATGTGTCTTCAGCTCTTCGTGTGTTTATGAAATCTCAAATGTGTCTATTTATAATATAAATATAATGGGTGAAGACATGCTCGCTTGGAAGTGCAAGGGCTTTTCTTATTCTCACCATCAAAGGCAAGTGGAGAAGTCGACAGAATAGAGTGTGGTTAAAGCAGTAGCCTTGATGTTTTTCCCCTGAGCCTGCTTTTGAGTCTCCTGACCTTTCCTTCTCTGCTGCAGTCAGTCAGGAAATACTTTCCATTGTAACTAATCTAGTCCTAGTTCCATCTTTAAAGGTTGGACCCGATGCATGTTTCTACTCCCCGGTTGAGTCCTGAGCAGATCTTCAAGGTGAACAAGGTGATGGCAAGAAGAAAATAAGCTTATCTCCTCCATTGAGCTCATGTTGGCCAAGTTTCACCCACAAGTGATGCAAGGAGGGTCCTGTCTCTTGGTACCTCTAATAATCCAGTACATTTGTGCTAATCCTGCTGGACAGAGGAGGAGAAGTTTGTCTACTTGTCTCTTTTTGGGCTGACAATGTGTTAAGTGGAACGGATACCCATTCTTCCCACTGATGGCAGAGTCTCTTCATCCAGAGCCCAAACCAGTCTGATCTTCCATGGAACCCCTTGGAGCTGGCTGGGCTGACGTTTCTAGCTGTCACCATCTCCACTATTCATTTCTCTCTGTTCCTCCCTCACGTCACTGCCATCCAGCGCTGCTTCCTCGGAGGGTTTGTCTAAGTGGCCATGCTGGGAGATGGTGGCAGCTCTGAGCATCCCACACGTTAGGAAGCTTTGAAGGCGATGTGCCCTGGTGCTCACAGGACTTCTTTCTCCTTGGTGCCTCGCCATGGAGCTGGTGTTTTTCTGCATGGCTGTTATTCCCCAGGAGCGGATGCTTTCACCACCTCTAAACTTGCTTTGGCTCCGGTGTGCTTGTGAGCAGTTCAGTTGTGCTGGAACCAGTTGTCTGACCTCTGGCTCCAGAGGAATTACCATAGGTCTGGGCTTCTGAGCTTCCCCGCTGTCCTGGGGAGGGGGAGGCTCTTCCTCGGGGGGGTTCTGCAGTTCTCAAAGGGTTTGTAGGGTGAAGGTCTTCAAAGATCAGCTCGAGCAAGGAGGGGTGATGCGGGAGAAAGTGCTGATATAAACATGCCTCTTCTGCTCATGCTCCAGATCTGAATTTCAGCAAGTGGAGGTCTCTGGCTGAAGGGAAGAGGGTTCTGCGGTGTTACTGGGTTGAGTAACCTCATAGAAATGGGGGGAAATCCTGGGACTGACCCCCCTGTTTGCATCTGAGCCGCCTGGCCCTGAGCTCGCTATCTCCTGACCCCAGGGACAGGATGTAGCTCTGGCTGCCTGTGTACGGTGGAAATGTCTCCTGAATTCACCCCTCTTTATCTCCCCTCCTGCAGTGCCTGGAGAAGTTTCCCGTGATCCAGCACTTTAAGTTCGGCAGCCTGCTTCCCATCCAGCCTGTGACGTCCTAAGGAGGCCGCGAGAGGAGTCGAGGCAGCGGAAGACGTAGCGCGACGCTCTTCCTCCTCCCCTCACCCCCTCCTCATCACCTCGCCCGTCACACGCAGCCCATTCATTCCTGCACATCCTCATCGGCAACCACAGATCCAAAGCGACTCGCTGGCCTCGCACGGGAGACGGGACCCGGAGCAGCTCCTCCTGCACGTCCCCAGCACGGGGATGTCTCACCAGCGGCCGCGCCGGGGCTGTGCTTCTCCGCTCCGCACGTCCACGGGCAGCGTGACGGCAGTGAACGGCTCTGGGAACGGGGTTTGAGTTGGGGCTGCCTCGCTTCCCTTCCTGGGAGGAAGAGGGTGTGGAAGGGAGGAAGGCACGTGTGTATGTGTTGGGCAGTGGTAACTGCAATTTCCCTTTTGAATTTCATTGAAGTTTCCTGTTGCTGTTTGGTTTGGGAAACCACTGCGAGGGGTGAGGCGTGAGCCTGCGTGTGGCTGTGGGCAGCCGCCTCTGCTTGCACGGGGGGGTCTGAAACGGGTAAAGGGAGTTGTAGGGAAGGTCTGTGGGTTGCTGAAAGCCCAGGGTGCCATCTGTCCCTTACTCTGGGTAAGGAAAGCCCATCCTCGCTCCATCTCTTCTGCGAGGTTCCCGGGTCTTCCTTTCCCCATCCTGCCTCTTCCCTTGGGTGAAGCTGGGAACTCGCTGGGCTGCGGGGGTCTGAGCTGGCTCTGGAGCCGGAGACAAAGTCCCCAGAGGGACCCGTCTCAGTGGGAACAGCTATGCAAGGACACTGCTCGAGCGGCACATCCTCAGGCTCCCTCTTCTTGGGCACAAAACCTCACATGTTCGCACACATTCATCGCTGGGTCCAACCTGCCCTCTTCACTCCTGTTTTCTCCTCCGTGCTTTGCTGTCTCAGGGCCAGGCTGGCCTTGTTGGCACAAGGTGACCGTGGTTGCTGCTGCTTGGTCATAAATTGTAGCAACAGCCCCATAGCAAAGGGATTTCCCCACGAAGCAGCATCTTCCCCAGTGCTTTTAGGGAGGCATCCCCTGAGCAAAGGCAGCATGTGGGGCGAGCATGCAGCTTTACACGCGCTTATATACTTGTGCTGGAAACAAACAGCCTAACTGGCCCAGGATGGTGGGATATACCTGGAAAAAGCTCTTTCCCGTTGTCATTCCCTGCTGGTGTTGCTGTGCTGGACCTCGAGCAGAGGGACCAGCAGCCGTGTCTCCGAGGCAGGTGACAGAATTGGGGACATGGTCTGGGTCACAGCAGCAGCGTCACTGGGAGGGCAGGAGCAGCTGGTGCTCCTGAAACAACTCTATAAATATGCATTGTAAATGAAAATGGAAGACTGGAGTTTAGTCTTGTTTTACTCCTAAATGAGACTTGTGTTTTGTCTTGCCTTCCCAAACGGATCCGCTCCTGAAGGTCTGTGTGCTTGCTGGGACACGATGAGTTGGTCTCTAATGGAGCGGTTTAGCAGCCAGCGCCTGGATCAGAGACCCCAGGCATCTCCCTGTGTCCCCTTGTATCGCTGGGTGGCTTTTTGCGGGTGTCACCGTGCTGTATGTGGCTGTGAAGTGTCTGGGCAGCAATGGCTGAGCTAAAGCCCCTGGTTTCCCAAAGCCACCCAAGGGTCGGGAATGCACCTCCCCTGGTCATCTGGTGGAAATGGGGCTTCCATGGGAAAGGATGGGTGGAAATGTTGACATCCACGCGTGGAGGGACACCAAGAATGTGAAATACAGCACCAAAGGGTGGGGAGGTGCCTCCTTCCCCTGCAGCCGCTGTTCCATGGGCTTGGGACCCACCAAGGAGGCTCGCGTAGAGCTCTGTGCTTCTGGATTCCTCAGTTTGCACGTCTGTCCTGGTAGGGATTTTTGGACTTTAAGCATCTAATTCTTGTTTAAATCATATCACCTGGCTTGCCACGTGCCCTCATCGCATGTCAGCCGGCTGCTCGCCTTCCTCTGGCTCCCACCGACGTCCATCCCAGGTTCTCCGCTCCTTGCTGAAGCGGCAACTCGGGCACCTCTTCCCACATTGTGGTTTTACTTAAAGCCTCCGTGTTTTGCAGCAGTGACTGTGTTGGTCCCTCTCAGCTGGGGGTTTGCTCGCGCTTTGGGAGCGGAGCCGGTGAGGGTGACGGCTGGAGCCTTGAGCACAGGGCAGAGGCTGCGGAGGCACCAGCTGTGCTGCTGGTCGAGCTCTTGCTTGCGCAAAATTGGCTCGTTATTTAACTGCATGAAGCAGATGTATCTAGTCTGTAGCCTTCCTAGGTGTCTTTCTCTCATATAGAATATTCTATTTATTTATTTAACTTCGCTATGTTCACCTCGTTCTCCCCCAGCTTGGATGTGGCAGGCAGGTGATGTGCGCAGCCTGTTCCCGGGCCAGCGAATCCCTCCTGGAGCCCAGAGATGCTCCCAACACGAGGAGGTTCGAGCCTTGTTTCTGAGGCGGGGGGAGAACTGGAACCTTGTTCTTCAGCTGTTTTTCCTGTCCTGCCGCAGGGGCTGACTCAGGACTTCCAGCATCAGTTTAGCTCAGCAGCTTTGTTGGATTTATAGAGCAAATTATACCTGGACCTTCTCAGGAGCGGCTGGAGCTCGCGTAGATGTGCTTAGCAAATGCCAGTTTTCTTGTCGCTGGGTTATATCTTCTCCGTCGGCGCAGGCCAGCTGCCTGAGTACATGTTGCTAAAAGCGGCAGCAGCGCGGAGGAATGGATGGGGAGCAGAAATGTCATCTTGGATCACAGATGTTTTCTTTGAAGGCGCTCGAATTCATCTTGAATGTGTCCCTTGGTGAACGTGACGCGCGGAGAGGGGGAAGCAGGCGTCGTGTGGGTATCTCACCATCTTCCCGCGCAGCCCCCTGACCAAGCCAGGCTTTTTAAATGCAGTTTTCAGAACTGGATCCTTTGCGGTTGCAGTACGTGGGCTGGTTGGTGTTTCTGTTTAGCAGCTGTTGTCTTTACATGGGGCGCGTTTCGCGAATCGCCGTCAACCTTCCCCCGTCTCTTTCTTTGCAGCCCTCCTTTATAAATGATCGTTCGTGGCAGCCAGTAATAAATGAAGTAAGAGTTAAGAGAAGCAGCCTCGTGCGGTGATAGTAGTAAAAGAATAAAAAATAGAACTGTTTCATGCCATTGTTGCTGTATTAACTTGTCCCTGGTGTGCGGCTCGCTTCCATTACGTAGCGCTAGGTTCCTGCTATTAAATAAACAAAGAAATCCCCGCTGCACGACCAGCATTGGTTGAGCAGCAACATCTAAGCTGGCGGTTTCTAGGACCAAGATGTGCTCTGGACCCCGAGGAGCTGGTGTGGAACCCCAACAAGCCCTGGACGCCCCTCTGGGTCCCTGCAACCGCGTCCCAAGGGAGGGAAGGAGGCAGAAATGGGTGGGAGAAGGTGGAATTGGTGATTAGCGATAGCTGCTAACGTAACCTGGACTTTCCCCTGCTGATGTGCCGGGGGAACCTTCGATGGTTGAGAAGCTTGTGGGGATATTGCTGCTTCAACAAGGACTCTCCTGGCTCAGATGTAGAATTTAATAGGGCTTTTGGAGGCTGTTTCATGTTGTAATAGCCAAGAGGAGAGATCTTCATCCTTTAACGCTGCTTCCCCTTCGGTGGACGAGCCATCTTCCTGTTGACATCGGGACAAACTCCTGGAGTGTCCTGGGGACAGACGCGGCTTTCCCTGGGCTGATCTTGTAAAACTGGTGCCAAACTTCCAACTAGGATGAGCCAGATTGACAAGGGGGAGTCTCCACGTCAGGTTTAGTGAGGGCTGAACCATGATGGGCATCTTCAGATGGGAGATTCTGAAGAGCACGAGGCTCTGAGGAGGCTTTAGGGGTTAGGGAAGGTTTTGGAAGGGGTGGAGTGGGTGCTTGTGCTGCTATAAAAAGCCTGGGCTTGGGAACGTCTGCATCAAGTGGCTCTGCCAGGGTGTAAGTACAGTCATGGCTAAAACAGAAACAAGTCACTCCCCATGTTGCTGGTTGCAAGTGTAACACAGAAAATAAATAACATGGAAATCCCTCATCAGAATTTGGGCTCCTTAATGCTCTGAGTGTGCAAACCCATGGAAATGGGGTCTTGTGCTGGGGGCCCCGAACCAGCAGCACCGAGGTGTGTGTCTGAGCTCTCCTAAGCACATACTTGCTTTTATAAAAACAGGTTTAGGGATATGGGTTTGCTGAGCCTACGAATGGAGGAAGGAGAGAAAGCAGAGGAGCATTCCCTGTCAGTTCTTTTGTTCCTGGGACACCTGGGAGAGATGAACCCCAGCGGGCTGCGCTGTACAAGTCAAGGTACGCAAATTACCTCTTTTAACATTAATTCCTCCCAGTTTTATGTGTGGAAACTTTATTTTTGGAGATGGTGAGGTGTGCAGTGCCAGATCCCAGCCTGGTGAGTGGTTGTGTGGCTGTGGAGCATTTCATGTACACAGAGTCATTGAGACCCACCAGCTGCACCTCTGTTAGACACAATGCTTCAGTTTCTGGTGCTAAAGGAAAGGTATGTTGTGCTACTTGCCTATTTTCCTAAGAGTCAATATGTCCTATAATGGCTACAAACTATATAAAATTGACTTGGTGTGGTGGTTAGAAGGAAATTCCAGCTACATTGAGAGATACTGGAGCATATTCTTTTATGGGGTTCTAGCTGATCGACAAAAGCGACTGCTCTGCAAAGGGTCTCACTCTTCCGTGTTCAGAGCATATGCCTTTAAAAATATTAGTTTAGGTATTACACATCTGCTTTCAAAAAATTCCCTTGTAGGCAAGAATAAAACTTACAAAAAGGCTGTTACAGAGATCATCAGCTCTCTATTAGATAGCTGGGAATATGCTCCACTAGCACCAGAGTTTAGTCTTCTCCAAATTACTGTGGAGGATTTGACTGTATCTTGCTGATCCATCCACATTTTAATTTCCTCTGCACGGATACATATTGCAGGATGCTGGAAATCCCCAAGCCCACTGGAGCTGCAAGACTGGATGTTTCATCCTGTAACACCAATAAAATGTTAATGCATACTAATAGCAACAGCAAAGGGGTTTATGGAGCAAGCTTGGAAGTATTTTATAATTGCCAGGGTATCCGTGTCACAGAGAATTTGGGGTTAGAGTCATCAAGTATTGCGCTTTGTCAACGCAGGCAAAGAAAACCCCTCAAATGTACCTCAGACCTACTAATTTTTATAATTAAAGGGGGAAGATAGAAGATGGGTCCCTGGGGACAGAGTCAAACGTAAATTGCATATACATGAGCGAGCTGCCCACTGGTTGGGATGGATTCAGAAGTGGGTTCAGTTGCCTCTTCTCCCACAGCCCCTGTCACCTTAACTGAGGACGTGGCCTCGCTTTCCCACCTGGAGACCAGGAATAAAAGCGCTGCCCTGCTTTGTAGACCTGGTAAATCAGGGCGTGAGGTGACATAAATAAATCAGTAACGTGAAATCCAGGGAGATGGAGCATGAGTTGGTTTCTCCACGTTGCGCTGCCCGGCTGGAGCATCTCACAACTTCCAGTGGTTCCCGACGTTTCTGCACAGCCCAGACAGGTGGTGTGGCCGTGGTTACTGCAGCCTAAGATACCAGAAAATAAAGGTAAATTTGAAATTGGGGTCAGAGGGACCAGGTTTCCTCCATCTCGCTGTGTTTCCATGTGCTGCTCTTGCTGGAGCCCTTTGTCCTGCCTGTCCAGCTCTGGATGCTCCAGTCGCTGCCCACTGGTGTTGAAGGACCATGGGACGGATAAATTCATGGTGAGGCCATGGAGATCATGCCCTGTGAGAATCACCACGCCGGGAACTGCCGACCTGCCCCGGCTGACGATCGACTGCTCTGTTTCTCACGCCGGAGCAGAGCGTGTGGTCTCCATAGTCCACGGGCAGAAGGGGAAGAGCCCGGGTGACCACAGAGCTGCTTGTTCTAATAGACGTGCTCCAAAACCTGGGGCTTTTCCAGAGTCAACAGATCCCGAGCCAAGGTATAAACCAGAGGCATTGCCTAACCCAGCAGGCACCAGAGGGCCAAGCTGAAGAAGCTCAGCCTGTAAATGCTTCTCAAACAACGTTAGGCTGAGTTAATCCAGCACTAGCTCTGGGGGGACAAGCCGAGGGCCCTTATCTCTCCATGTCACTGAGCCCGAGGACCGAGCCCAGCGCACAGCGCCGCGGAGCCTGAGGTCTTTGCATCCCAGCTTTTGGGGCTTTTTAACCATGTTGTTTCCTTCTGGGTCACACGGGAGGGGAAGAGCTGTTTGTGGTGCCGTGGGGACCAGCAGCGTGGTCTTTGCTGGGGGCGATGGGTGGTGGAGGAGAGAAACTGGGACGTCGGGGTTGTCGCAGGCTTTGGTAGGACGAGACCCAGTGTTCTGCTTTACCCCTGCATGGGGTCGTCCCACATCCCGAGTCCTGCGGGAAGCTGCTGCAAAGCTCCCCCTGCCTTGCACCCGTGTGGGGCTGATGGAGGCAAAACCTGCCACTTAACACGCAGATTTGGGGCCGGTGTTTGCTCTCCAGCACCAAAGCAAGTGAAACGTCAGGTTTGTAAAACACTGAGCCCTGGCTGGCTGCTCGGGGTGAGTTCATAGGAAAATCCTGAACACCCTGGCACCCCGTTTGCGAATGGTTTAGGAGGAGGAGCAGGTTCCTATTTGGGATTTGTATTTCCAAACGCTGCTGAGCAGCTCTGGGTTGTGCGTGGCAGCCGCTGCAGGCAGCAGCGCGAGCGGTGGGCGCGGGGACACGGCGGCACGGCGTGTCGTGGCGATGGTTTGTTCACCATGTTGTAGTGATGGTTTGTGCATCGTGTCGTGGCGATGGTTTGTTCACCATGTTGTAGTGATGGTTTGTGCATCGTGTCGTGGCGATGGTTTGTTCACCGTGTTGTAGTGATGGTTTGTTCGTTGTGTTGTGGCGATGGTTTGTTCACTGTGTCGTGGCGATGGTTTGTTCACCATGTTGTAGTGATGGTTTGTTCGTCGTGTCGTGGCGATGGTTTGTTCACCATGTTGTAGTGATGGTTTGTTCACCGTGTTGTGGCAATGGTTTGTTCACCATGTTGTAGTGATGGTTTGTTCACCGTGTTGTGGCAATGGTTTGTTCACCATGTTGTAGTGATGGTTTGTGCATCACGTCGTGGCGATGGTTTGTTCACCGTGTCGTGGCGATGGTTTGTTCACCATGTTGTAGTGATGGTTTGTGCATCACGTCGTGGCGATGGTTTGTTCACCGTGTCGTGGCGATGGTTTGTTCACCATGTTGTAGTGATGGTTTGTTGACCGTGCCGTGGCGATGGTTTGTTCATCCTCACCAGGGCACAGAGCTGGCTGGGCGAGGAGGAGAAAAAAATAACTGCATAGAATTTCATCAGGGAGCTTGCAAAGAGGCAATTTTGCGAGCAAACAGTCGCCTCTCGGAGCAGAACTTCCCTGTCTCCAATTTCAAAATTCCATTCACATCAACATCCACTTTCATGTTGTAAAACCTGGGGAAAAAAGGAAAAAAAACCAGCAGCTGCACAGGTTTAAATGCAAAAGCCTTATTTTGGTGAGGAGAAGAGGGGGAAAGCACTGCTTTGGTGGTAGTTTATTAAAAAAACAAGCCCCTAAAAGAAACTGTAGAAATATTCAGGGACCTGAGGCAGCTGAGGCTGCCCGTGATGGCTGAGTGTGAGCGGGGCTGGGAAGTGGCCGCTGGAGTCCAGCCCCGACCTTAAAAGATGGAACTTTTCCTTTACCCAGTTTGGGGAGAGCGTAAAGCAGCGCTGGCCAGGACTGATTTCGGAAGTGCCTCTGACTTGGCACCGCAGCCACCGTCCCCATTTCCCACATCAGAGAGGCAGGAGCAGGGGACAGGGCACATATGCTGGGAAAGTCCCCGTGAACTGGGCATGGCAGGAGCAGGAGGAAACGCTCCCCTCCCTGCCACGGGCGCACCCTGGAGGGGACCTGCGGGCCGGGTGAGAAGAGGCAGGACATGGAGCAGCTCCAGCCATGGGGCAGCACCTGGGGACAGGTACCTGGCTCCAGAGCATTTTGCAGGGTGAAGAGAAGGGCACAGCTGTCCCACAGCTGGCAGAGCGAACGGCGTGTGCACAGACGTGGTTCCCTCTGTTGTGACACTGCAGGATCCCCCCAGCTCTCCTTGGTCCCCCCATCTCTCACAGCTCTTTGCCAGCCAAACTACACTTGTCCCCTCCACAGGACCCCCCGTGCCTTGTCCTGCTCTGGGGCCGCTGGGCGCACAATCATGCTGAGGGGGCACTAACAGGAAAAGGGACATGGAAGGATTTTTAGGGTCAAACTCTTTACCATGAGCAACACCAAGGTCGGGCAGCACAGGGGCAGGTTGAACCATGCTGGGGGGCAGATCTGGGGTGGGGACGGATGCTGATGTGGCAGCAGAGCTCACAGCTGGGCTGGGGGCATCTAAGGGTGACAGCTGACCTCCCCCAGACTTGGGGACCTCCTGCTCCAGCCCATCTGCTCAGCATCTCCCACCGCGGGAAGGGACTGGAGGGGTGGGGGCTGAGGAGGCGGGTGCCAAATGGGGTGCACAGGCCACAGCCCCTTCCCTGCGAGCACCCAGTGCCGAGTTGTGAAGGGATCAAAACATTTTGTGCCTGGAAGACGAGGAGTGTGTGCGAGAGTGAGGATGGGCTTGTGTTGGGGGGGTGCAACCTTCCCCTGTCACCTCCCTTCTAGCCTGAATGCTTCTGCCATCATGATTAATTTATCAGGTACTTATGAATATGCAGATGAGACTCTGGTTTCCAGGCTCTGCTTTCAGGAGAGAGGCTGTGTGATGGGCTTACTGCTGCTGCTGCCTTCGTAAGAAGAGAAATGTCATGTACCGGGGTTTAAAGTAGATAAATAACTGCGCTGCTGAGAGTGGCTGAATCTCAGTGGTTCTGTGGAGCTGTGGGATTTCCTTGCCCCTCAGTGTGAGGGATTTCTATGAGTGTCCCCGGGGTGTATGCACCCCGTGTCCCCCACCCTTTGTGGTTCCTGGTCATGCAGAGGTGTCTTTGCTGATTCCAGCCTTTGAAACCTTGACTGAAGCCCCAGAAACTTCCACTGTTGCGTGAGGGTGAGGTTTAGGCTCCCCCAGGAGAAAAGAGTTTTGGAGAGATGGGTGTGCCCGGGGCATCGAGACCTGTAGAAACAGGGGTTCTCTTGGCGATGGTCTCTTTAGCACTGGAAACCCCGTGATCTGGGAGATGGGGAGCGATTTGGGAGGCTGATGAGTGGGTGCATGTGGCTGCTTGGCTAAAACACCCTCTGCTCCTCTCCAACCTGGAGCAGGGGCTGTGCTACAGGAGGGGGTGCATGGTTGGGGTTTCAGCGCCCGAATGTGCTGACCTCCAGGTACCTGGTGTTTAAAACTTCCCCCAAATACCGTGTGTAGCTGTGGTTTCCCAACCAGGGCTATACATGCAGGAGCTGCTACTTCTACAAATCCCGCTGCTGGGACTCCCCTCTGCAGCCCCCTCCATGCTGGGGAGCCGGGAGTCCTGGGGCAGGGGAGCAGGATGGGGCTGGGGGAGGCCTTGGAGTGGCCAGGGAGCAGGGACAGGGGCTTCTCCCTGGCTCTGCAGGTGAGTGTCCCCTGGTCAGAGCGTCCAGCTCCTGAGGCTCACAGAGCGCTTGTGTGCTCAGCAGTGCTCCCGCCAGCGCTGCTGCACCTGGACGGGAGGGTTCCAGGTTGTATATTTTTAATTTTGATCTATTTTCTGGGGCTGTTTGGAGGAGCAGCAGGAGGCGGGTGCGTGGCTCAGTCCCGCAGCCGGGTCCTGCTACCCGAAGGGGTTGGGAGGGGGGACAACGCGGCCGCCCCTGTCCCTTCTTCTGCCCCGAGAAGGGTCGGACCGTCCCGCCCCCGCCCCCCAGCCCCGGTGGGGCGCTGCTGCTCCCGCGGCAGACGCCAGGGGGCGCTGTGGGTGCGGAGCGGGCGCGGGTGCGGAGCGGGCGCGGAGCGGAGCCGGGCGGGGGGAGCGCTCCGCTCTTCGGCTCCTCTGCGGCTGGAACGCACCCGTCGAGCCCCCCCTACCCCGCTCCGCAATCCCGTTTTTCGGGTCTCTCTCTCCGGGAGAGGGGAAAGCTGCGCTCCCGCGGTGATGCGCGGGGCTGGGGAGGGGGTTTGTCCGGGTGTTCGTCTGGGCGGAGGGGTCCTGGGGATGCTGGGGAGGGTCCTGGGGGTGTGGGGACGGAGGAGCGGGGCCAGCTGCGGGATTTTCGCTGTATGCTGGAGACTGCGCGTTTTGCACGGGATTTTAAAACATGTTTTTAAAAAGTCCCCTGCTGAGGTTCGGCCGGTGGGGGGTGAGGAGCGCCCGCGGGTCCGTTCGTTTGGTGTAAAGAGGTGTGTGTGGGGGGGAATACACAAAAAGGAGAGGGGGGGGAACAAATAAATAAATAAAGGAGGAACCCGCACGCACCACCGAGCGGCCCCGCGCGGCGAGAACTAACTCCAACTCAAAATAAACTTCCCGAGCGCATCGGGGAGCGCGGAGGTGGCGGCGCTGCCCAGGTGCCGGGGGGCTGGGCCGCGCAGGTAGAAGCAGCGCCGGGGGGTCCCTCGGCTCCCCCCGCCCAGGGCAGCGCGGGGGGGACAGCAGCCCCGGCCCCTTCCCCAGCTGGGACTTTGCGCGACACCTCCAGACCCACCGGGGGCTTTTGTTGCCTCCTGCCAGCCGAGGGGGCGGCGGCGGGGAGAGGGTGAAGCTGGATGGTGTTGGGATGGGGACAAAGGGGGTTTGCGGGGCGGCAGGGGGGGGTCGGAGCCTCCTCAAAGGTTCCCCGGTGCAGAGGGGAAGGGGCGGCTCAGGAGCGGGGCTTCCGAGGGCTGCGATGTGAAGGAAAGCGAGGGCACAGCAACTTTATAATCGACTTTTT
This sequence comes from Nesoenas mayeri, assembly GCF_963082525.1. Lineage (NCBI taxonomy): Eukaryota > Metazoa > Chordata > Aves > Columbiformes > Columbidae > Nesoenas > Nesoenas mayeri. Next base: position 7,909,922 of record NC_137566.1, read on the forward strand.
ATTAAGATTATAAATTTAAACAAATCTGAACAGTTTTACCCGGTGATATACAATTCCATATGCACAAAATTACAGGCTTACAAACAAAGAAAAAGGAGGAAAAAAAAAAAAAGAAAAAGAAAAAAAAGACCCCAACAGACCGTTTGGCAAAGCATCCTCAGTTACACATAGTGCTGATACCGTGAAGTTGGGAGTGGACAGGCTGCAAAAAAAAATAAACAAGGGGAGGGGGGACACGAGCAGAAAACCCACCTTTTTACAACAAAAGGTTTTTCTTTTCTTTTTTAGAAAAAAATACGAAAACAACCCGAGAGACTCTACAGGAGACAGATCTCTTCACAAGACCAAACAATGCTGGTTTTATGGTTTGGAAGGCTGAAACCAGAACAGTTGAACTTAAGGAAAAGAAAAAGAGTAAGAGACCCGACACAGCACACCGGAGACGTGAGTAGCGTTACACGGTTACCTGCGGCACCACAAACACACACCGAGGCGGGGGCTCCGGGCTGCCCGGGGGCGGTTCGCCCCTTCCCGGCGGGGAGCAGCCCGGAGGGACCCCCGGCCCCTGCTTCACCCCCTCCCTCCCCCCCCAAATTCAGCTCTTGTAACCCTCCAGCGTTACCCCGGCACAAACGGTGGGAAGAAGTCACATCGCACACGTTTCTTCTGGGAGGAAAGTTGAAATGTTTTCATTTCTGCCTCTTTTTAATGTTTTGTTTTTCTTTTAAATATATAAAGAAACGCACAAAAGCGAACCGGCAGCGAGTACTTTGCTCCTCCCTGCACCCCAAAACTAGCGGAGCCGGGGGGGCCCCGCGGGGCAGCCCGGACGGGCGGGGGCCGCTCCCGCCGGGGGTCCCGGGGCCGGTGCGGCGGGGCCCGGCTTTCACGTGGCGCTTCCCCGCCGCCAGCACCGGCCCCGGGAAACCCGCGGCAAAGAGAACCCGAGCGGACACAAAGAGGATTATTTAAATAGGTGCTTCGTTGTTGTTTTTGTTTTGTTTGCTTATTTTTTTTTGTTGTTTTTTTTTCTCTCATCTCTGCAAAAATAAAGTCCCAAGATCTTAATTATTTTTTTCTTTATTGTACAATTTATAAAACACTAGCGTGGCTCTGCCCTCCCACCTCCCCTGCGCACCCCTCAGCACCCCCCACCCCCCCTCTCCCCTCGTCCCACCCCCCCCCCCTCGCCTTTGTTTCAGGGTCCCCCCTCTCCGGAGCCGCTGTCCCTCGGATCGCACCCCAGTTTTGCAACCCCCCCCTCCCCTCTTTGCTCCCCGCTCCTCTCTAAAACGCGACGATGGCCCGAGTCCAGGCTCCCAGGCTCGCCAGCGCCTGCTTGCTGCACAGCTGCCCATTGAGGGGCTGCTCCGAGTCCGCCTGCTGCCGGCTCACCAGCCCCGTGAAACCGGAGCCGAAGATGGAGATCAAGTTGGAGATGTTGGAAGAGTCCTGGGGGTGCTCGGCGCTGTACTCCTCGAAACGGGCGCGTTTGGTGCACGGGGCGAAGGGGGGGCCGCCCGCCACCCCGCCTCCCCCCGGCTCCCCTTCCTCCACCCCCTCCTCTTCCTCCTCCTGCCCCGGGTAATACTTGCGCTTGGTGCCCGGCGTGGGCGGCGGGGAGGCGAGCCCCGGTGCCGGCTGGCAGCAGCAGGGGCACTGCGAGCAGCAGTCCTGGTGCAAGTACCCGTTCTCCACCGTGGTCACGACGTGAGTGTCCAAATCCAGCACCGTGGTGCGGCTGCTACAGTGCGGCGCTCCACCGCTCCCGAAGTCACAACCGGCGGCGTAAAGCAGCCCCGGGGCCGCGCTGTTGCTGCTGCCGCCGCCGGGACCGGCACTGCCGGTAGCCCGGTAGAAGCCCGGGGACGAGTCTCTGCAAGGCGCTCGCTGCATCTCCGGGGGTGCCGCGCATACCGGCACCTCCAGCAGCTCCGCACCGCCCCGCACCACCGCGCAGCTCCGCGCCTCGCGGTCCTGCGTGTCGGCGGGCAGCGGGAGCACCGCCAGCTCCGGCGGGGCGGCGGCGGGCGGCGGGCAGGCGGGCATGGCGAGGAGCGGGGCGCCGTCGGGGTAGTGCTGCTGGCGGCGGTAGAGCTCGGCGTAGCGCTCGCTCAGGTAGAGCTGCCGGGCGTTGCGGAGCACATAGGAGACGAGCAGGTTCTTGTGGAGCTTGATGCCGCCTCGTTGCGTGCGGGAGCTGTGGATCTTCCGCAGGGAAATACTGATCAAACTCTGCGCATCGAGGGTGCACTCCATCCTCCTCCGGCCCCTCAGCATCTGCTCTCGCCACCCGCGCAGCCAGGCACCCCGGGCCGCATCCACACGGCGACCGGGAAGGGTGCGGAGGGTCGCAAAAAAAAGGATAAAGAGGCGGGGGAGGGGGGGGGAGGGAAATAGAAGGGGGGGGAAAGGAGGAAAAGGGGGGGAAAGAACCTGAGGTCGCTGGAGAAGGGGGGAAATAGAGAGGGGTGTCTTCAGGGGGCGGCCAGCGGCGGGAGCAGAGCGGGCATCGCCGTGCGCGCCGGTGGCTCCGCTGCTGCCGCTGCCGCGAGCCGTGCGGGGACAGGCGCGTGCAGCCAGCGCCACCAGCGCCGCGCGCGCCCCCGCCCTCCCCGCGCGCCGCCCCCGCCCGCCCTTCTCGCGTGCGCGCGCCTGCCCCGCCCCCTCGCTCGCGCTCCCTCCACGCCCCGCCCACTCCCCACTCCGCCCCCGCCGGCCGGTACCTGTCGCGCAGCGGCACTGAGCGCCCGCCCGCCCAGCCCCCGCTTTTTATAGCACCGCGCCGGCCCCGCCCCGCCCCCCCGGCGCGAGCTGCCAACGGGGCGGCGGCGGGCGGCTTGACGGGCGGGCGCGGTGGCCAATAGCGAGGAGGCGGGTTCCTCGCGCCGTTCAAACGCTGCCAGGCGCGGCGCGGCCCAGGAGGGCGGTGGGACCCGGCGGGGGCTCGTCCGGGCCGGGCGGGGATGGCGGGTTGTGCCGGGCAGCGCGGTCCCGCGGCAGCGGGCAGGGCTGGGCCGCCGCCAGCCTGCGCCGCTCCCCTCGCACAGGTGAGCGGGGGACGGCTCCCGCCTCGGTGGGCGGTGTCGCAGCCCGAGCCACCCCGATCAGCTCTCCGGGGACACCGGGCTCCCTGTGCAGCTCTCACAGTGCCATCCCCGGGGCACTGCCTGTTCCCGGCAGCCCCCGGGATCGTGCTGGAGGGGCTGCCCCGTCCCGGTTGGACGCAGCCGCTTGTCCCCTCCGCAGCCCCTGCTGTGTCCCCTCCGCTGTGCCCCAGCCCTGCAGCGTTAAGGGCTGTGAGGGGCTGGCGCTGCTGGTTCCTCCCGCACCCCAACAGCGAGCAGCCCCCGGCAGGAACACCCCATCTCCCACCCTGCAAACACCCACCTGCACCCCACGCGTGGCAGAGACGAGTCGGGTGTTTTCCCCCGCGGGAGAGCAGGACTGTGCATCAGTCACTGCTCAGAAATTGACCTCAATCACAGCACTTTTTCCGCTAAAGTAGGAGTAGGACCATGCACGGGCTGTTGCTAATTAAGGGCTCCTATCCCACCTCGTTGCACACAGCTGTTTTGAATCTGCAGAGCAGCAGGGGAGTCCCTGCTGGGTGCTCCTTCATAGGGTGAATGCGATGTGGGGGGGTCTGGGCAGGTCCTTGTGGGATGGAGGAGGTTAGGGGGGTGTAGGGGCTCAGGGCTGACCCTGTGCTTGTTGCTTGAAGGACCTGGCCACCGAGGGACACAGCCATCTACCCAGGCAGCAGCGTTGCTCAGAGAAGCTGGTATCACTGCAGAGGAACAGCCCTTGGCCAGCAGGTAAGAGCTGGAAGGCTCAGGGGAGAGGGTTGTGGTGTTTTGGTGGGAAAAGGAAAAATGAGTCGGGAAGCGCCAGAGGGACTGTGGTGCTGGGGCAACGGGAGCTGTGGACCTGCTTCTGAAATGGCATCTTCTGTAAAAGGCAGAAGGGAGAGGATGGAGTTTCCGCACAGGATGTGGAGGTTCCCCATGTTGGGTGCCTGAATTGGGGGATGTGCTGGTATGTGTATCTTAGTGGTGACTACAGGCAGCCTTGTGTCTGCAGGTTGTGGGGACCCCACTTGATATCAAACCCCCAAAGCCCTTGTTCCCACTGGTGCAGCCCAACCTCCAAACCACAGGGACAGCTGTGTAAGGTGGTCCCTGGGCTTGTCAGCTTTGGGGGTGCTATGTAAAAGCTGGGGCCATTGGGACGTGCTCTGAGGGCTGGGGGCTTTGCTTAATTCCCTGTCTGGCTGGACTCTGCTGGCTCAGCTCACCCATGTCCTTCACCCAGGGGAAGGGGAGCAGGCCCAGCACCATGGAGGATTTTCTCCCTGTGGAAAGACTCTTGGGACAACAGCTGGGCTGGGGCAGCTCGTTGTCCCCTGAGCGACAGTGGGCTAAGTTTCCCTTGCTTGTGCAGCCTTGTTTGTGGAGCAGCCTTCCCCACAAGCTGCCCTCACCCATGCGAACCGGAGTCAATGACACTCTGTGCATTCCCAGGCTCTTGTTGGATGCTCTTGACTTGGTTCCTTGTTCATAATGTGGAAAACAACTACAACCCTGTCTAGAGCATGGCTGTAGCTCAAGGCAATGGGTACAGGCATTATCCGAGGAGGGGGATTGCACCGTCTCCTTTCTCTTCTCCTCTGGTCTCCCTCCCTTGTGACCCTTCCTGGCTGCACGTTGGCTTTTCCAAGCCTGTGACTGTGTTGCAGCTGCAGATCTGGGAGGTGATACCCAGTGCTGGTCAGCACAGATAATACAGGGTACAGCACGGCTGGAGTTTGGGGCACATCATGCAAACCAGTGCTGAGCTTTGGGTGCTTTGGTGGCCTGAGTCAGGCCTTACTCTTGGTGTGCGAGCTCAAAGGCTCTGCCCTCATGGGGTGCTCATGGACTGAGCCCCAGCTGTGGCTCTGCAGTATTTTTTGTGGCCTCCTGGGCACTGGGGAACCAGGGCAGTGAGTGCTGCTGCTGCTGCCAGCCTGTGCCACATCTTCCACTCAGCCAGCGCAGGCATCGATTGCCTCTCTTGCTCAGCTGGCATTTGCTGCTCGCTGGCCCATCTCCAGCTGTAAAACTCCAGCCATGGTGGTCCAGCCTAAGAGCCTCAATTGCCCGTCAGCCGGCTGCTATGGGGTGGCTTGGGCAGCGTGGAGGATGCCAGCCACAAAGCATCGCCCTGGCAGACATCCTCCACCCTGCTCCTGCTCGCCATCCATCCCGCCTCGACTCGGACTCGCAGTGTGGACACTGCCCAGTTCTGGCCCTGTGCTCTTTAATCATCGCCTGGCCCCGCTGGCCTTGGGTCATGGTTTTAGCTGGAGAACCAGGTGGACTTTGCAGGGCCCTGCCTGCAGCGGTGCTGGGTTGATGGAGGTGCATCCTCGGGGTGGTTTGGGCATTGTGGGGCAACCCTGATGCTGGAGATGCTGCCGTCTCTGGCTGCCAGAGAAGTGCCCTCTGCTGTAGCTGCCTGAGAAGCTTCGTGGCACAGGGAAAACCCAAGAGCACAGCAGGAGCCTCTAGGAGATGAAGATGGAATTAAAACTTTAATCTTATTTAGACTCTGGGTAATTAATATAAAGGCTATAAAACATGGATCTGATCCTCCCGCTGACTGCCAGGCTCCGCGCTGCGGCTGGCGAGGCTGGCGCTGGCTGCTGCTGCCTCTCCTCCCCGGCTGGCTCTCCCGGCAGGTGCGAGCATCTTGTTTGCAGACACGGTGGCTTTAATCCTGGAGCTGGGACGGGCTGTGTGCTGCAAAAGCTGCACTGCTTCAGTGTGGCCCGTGGACTCCAAAATCTCCCCGAGATGGGAATCTGGCTGATACCTGTCTTGGCATGACTGCAAACTCTGCTTTTCTAAAAGTGGATAACGAGTCCTGTCCGTATTCTCGCTCTGCAGCAGCAAGCTGGGGCAGGATGGGTTTGTTTGGTACTTGCCTTTCCCAGGAAAATCTCTGTGCCTTGTCCAGCATCCCTATTCCGTGGTCTTCGCTGGGGTTTGTGGGCCCTTCCCATGGGAAAGGGCCTTAAGGACCCTACTGCTATAGGGGACGGTTGGCCTAAAGCCATCTCAGTTAAACATAATTGCAGCTTTTAACTGGCCATTAAATGGCGAGTACCATTATTTCCCCCAAGGAAGGGAGGATGGGTCCAAGACTTGCTGTCTGGAGGGCTGTAGCTGCACATTTCCTGGTGTAGAAGCTTCTGGTTCTGAAGGCCAGGTTGTGGTACCGGTGGGCACCGTGGGGCTGGCCCTGGGCTGGGGACGGTGCAGCTGGACCACAGCGGGTCCAGCCTCGCCGATGTCCCGGTGCCAGGGCCGCTTTCGCAGCCGTCGATCCTGCAGCGGGCTCCAGCAGCAAAACCTGGCGATCCGCTGCTCTCAGCTGCAGAGTAAACAAGCTGGCAAGAGAAACCATTTTGCTTCAGCTAGTAGGAGAAACCCTTTTTAGGTAGCACTTCCAACTGGCAATGCTCTCCTTCATTAACCCCCTCCTTCCCTTCCCAATGAAACGTGAAGTTGCAGCGATTGGAGATCAGGTGCTTGCCGGTGCAGCTTTGCCACCCAGAGCAACGAACACAGACGTGAATTTACTGCTTGATCTCATAATTTCAGTGTAATTAGACTGGCTGCTATAGAGCAATTTCCCCTTGAGCCTCAGAGTCCTGGGCCTGGGCATTGCCCAGCTTTTCTCAGACAAGGAAGCGGAGGCATTTGGGTATTGGCTGAAACACGAGTTTTTTTGGGTGCACCTGGAACTCGACTCCCTGGAGACGCGTCTGCGAGTTGGAGCTGCGGGTGCCTGGCATGTCTGAAAAGGAGCCTGCTTTTCAGGCTTACTTATTACAAGTCAGGCACCCAAAGCAAGTGGGAAAACAAGCCAGAACAAGGTTTTCAGGCTGAGCTCTGGGAGCAGGGCTGGTCTCTGCCATCCCTTCCCTGTGCTGGGCAGGCATGATGTTGCCTGGCCCCCCAAGCTGCTCCCCAACTTGGGGGAATGTGCAGCATGGACCCACAAGGTTTGCAGGAGCAGGGGGAGATGGGGCACATTGGCTGCAGAGGCCAGCAGCCCTCGGAGCAGTGTGTCCATCTGTCCTGATTGAGGGGGCTGTGGGTAAGGCCATCACCTCGCTGTAATAGCTGTTGGCTCTTTCTCGCAGCTCTGGTACCACGGTCAAATATGCTGTATAAAACCCTGGAGAAAATATGGACAAAAGCATATGGGAAAATCATCCATTTAATTGTTGTTCCTCCTTGTTTGTAGCTGGGGAGCTGTGTAATGCCCCCCAAGCACCACTGCAGCATGGGGCACGGGTGAAGTGCTCAGTACTTTCATCTGGTCTCTGTTCCTACCTAACTTCACTGACTAATTTCAGACATTTCTTGTACCCCGGGCACTGCTGTGCAGGGTATGGGTGCAACAACTAAGTTTCCCTGCCCTTGCTGCATGGTCTCTCCCCGCAGCCTGGCAAAGCCCAGCCTAACCCACCCTGTGCCCAGGATGCTTTCTGTACTCCTACCAAACTGATGGGAGGTCCCCTTGGATAGAATTTTGTGACTCTTGCTTTGATTAATGGTGGGAGAGTAGAACTGAGGAGGCGATTGCTACCAGGATCTTATTGCTGATCCTCTCCACAATGGGCTCCGCTTGTTCTGCCGTGAGCAGGCAAATGTTGTGTTGGCCACCTGATGACGTGACCCAAAAGACACGGGCCCCTCTGCCTGCACCAGTGTTTTTTAGCCCATGCATGCTTTAGCTACTGGCTCATTTGATTGGAAAAGACCTTTAAGTCCAACCGTTAACCTAATGCTGTCAAGTCCACCTCTGAACCATGTCCCTCAGAACCTCATCTATGCATCTTTTAAACCCCTCCAGGGATGGTGACTCAATCGCTTCCCTGGGCAGCCTGTTCCAATGCCTGACAACACCTTCCATGACAGAATTTTTTCTGTAAGCATTGTAAAGCTTCTGGCACAGGTGCTTCCCGAGGTCTGTAGTGAGCCTGTCTGACTGTCCTGGTCTCTGATGGTGCCTTGTCTCCTTCTTTCTGGCATTTGGAGCACATGGATTTCCTGCAAAACAATTGTGGGATGCTAAAGCTGCAAGATAACCTGGGTGCAGCAAATTTAGGAGGTGCTTTTTTGGGAAGAAGGGATGAAGCTGGTGTCTGCTCCCTCCACTGCAATAGCATTTTGCCCCTTGGACTGGGTGCTCCCCTGGACCCTGCCACCCCAGGGAGCTTGTCACAGCTCCCGGATGGACATGGTGCTTGCCCTCCCAGGGACATGAGGGATCCTGGTGCAGGCAGGCACAGCCATCAGCAGTGACTGCCTGGGGCTTGCTTTGGGGTCTCGCTGCTGCCTCCCCAGAGCATCACTTCCAGGAGGGATGAGATGCCCTGTGCAGCCAGGGCTGTTTGTTGGGCTGTGGTATCTGATAGCGATACTATTTAATTGCTAGGTCAAATATCCCAAAGTCTTTAATGCTGCGTGACCAAGGGTTGATCGCTGGGCTCGATCTGACTCTGCATTACAGCTGTAAATGTGGCTGTGCGGGAGCACAGTCCCTACATGAACTGGAAAGTCTGTCTCCAGCACCAGCGTGACTCAGGGATGCTACCTGCACATCACTTTCCCTCCTGTCCCTGGTGGAGCAGATGGGACTTGCTGGGGACCAAGTGGGATTTACAGCCGTGGTCCCTGCTGCTGATGGGACCAGCAGGTTCTCAGAGGAGTCTGGGCAGCAAGACGTTATGATGGGAGGGTCTGGAGACCAGGTGCCTGTGATCTGGGGCTAATTGTGTCTCTCTGCCTCGGTTTCCCTCCCACCTACCCCATTCTGTGGTTTCTAGATGCTAATCTGTGCAGGGCAGAGCCTGTCCTACCGCACAGGCAGTGTCTGGCACAGGGGGCCCTTGGGCAACTCCTGTGGTAGGAATTGCCCATCTCCAGCGAGACCACCCTCCCAGGGCTCGTGGTGATGCTTGGCATCCTCAGCAACCAAAGCAGCAGATCCTTTCCCTTTCCCTGTGCTCGCCAAGTCTGGAGGGAGGACAGTTGGGGCAAAAATTGAATTAAAGTTGGGGCTGTAGCTTAGGTGGGGAATAAACGCCAAGATATTGTGTTGGACTTGCCTGGGCTCCCAGCCCCAGCCATTCCAGGGGTCCCTTTTGTCGCTAAAAGTTTTTCCAAACATGTACAATTAGTGTTGCCAGCTGACACAGGGCTCCGAAATGGTTAATCGCTGCCTGTCAGAGGTGGAAACTGCAGCTTTCTCCGAGCAGAGCCCTTCAGCCGGGGAGGAGCATGGCCTTGCGATGCACTGTGTACTGATGGATGGATGGACGGTGGCAGGAGGACTTACGGTCCCTGGCAGGGAGCAAACCCCAGGGGTACTGGGGATGCTGGGACTGGTAGTCCAGGACCTGGCGTCTGGGTCCCCGCTGCCACTCGTGGCTGGGGCGGGGGGACCCGGAGGGAATGTACAGTCTCGGGGAGGAGCCAGCGTGTTCACCCACTTTGTTGTTAAATACCTTAAAGGAGCAGTGGCTGTGCCCGAGACAGCTCCCTAGCGGAGCTGCGCAACCTGGGCTGTGGGCTTTTTAAAGATAAAAATCACTCGCATGGTCTTCGTTATTAATGACACCTCCCGCGCTCAGTAACTCCTTCGGCACCTGGGCTCCAGCAGCCCGGCTCGGCAGCTCTGGGCTTGCCTCGCCACGGTGCTGGACCACCTCTGGTCCTGCATCCCCTCCAGAGCATCTTCCCCCTGCTGCTCTGTGCCCAGGAGCCTGGTTGTGCCGGGAGGTGGGTGCCGAACCATCCATCGCTCTCTATGCCATGGAAAATTAGCGCTGCAACTGTTTCCTCGCAGGGGAGACATCCCTGCTTGTGAGCCCGGCAGATAAAGAGCTCTGGAGCGAAGCGTGGAGCCGTGATGGTGTGGGCACGGTGGCACAGCCGTGACCTGGGGATTTCTTCCCCCCTCTCCTGGCGTAATTCAGTCTGGCACCCGGTGCCTCCAGCCAAAACCCTGTCCTGGCCCTGGCATGTGCCCAGCAGACACCCACATCAAAGGCACCACGGCTCGCCTGGCCCATTGCCGGCAGCTACCTCTAGACAGCTTGTGCAAGCCTGGAGGGAGACGGCAGCGAAGCATCCAGCCCCCCAGCAGCTCCTGCCTGCCATGGGGCTGGCTTGGGGATGGGGTGGGAGCTGCAGCCTGCGAGCGACCCTGTGTTGGGACCATGATGGGGATGTCCGAGAAGTGTGTGCCCCAGAAGAGCCGGCCAGCCATGGGCTGGCACCTGGCTGCCTCAAATTGTCCCTGCTGCCCTGTCCTAGCTCTCCCTGCCTCAGTGGAGGGGGATGAAATCCCTCTAGAAGGCAAACGCACTGGAGAAGGGCTGCTGGAGTGCAGCACGGGAACCTCGCTGACTGGAAAAGCAGGAATAACCACCGAATCGCAACTGGCGGGGAGGGCTGTGACGCTGCAGGGAGCTGCCAGCTGAGCTGGCTGGGGCTGGGTAATTCTCTGGGGCAGATGACCCAGACCTCCCTGAGCTGCCCGTGGACACATGCCACGGCTCACCCATGGGTTGCCATCAGTGTGATGGCAAGGGGAGGGCTTGGGTGGCAGGGCTGAACCCGGCGCTCTTGGCCAAGCCTTTCTCTCCTGGGCTGTTGGGTGCAGCTCAGCCTCCTCGCAGCCCAGGGGTTGGGAGCTTGGCTGCTGAGGGGCCACACTATATTCTTTTTTGCTCATGGGTGCAGGTGTTGGAAAGAGCATCGGGCATGCCTGATCCTGCCTGGAACTGGGCTCCATCTGGTCCATGCTGTGAGTTCAGGCTCATGTCCATACTGCTTCCAGCACAGCTGGCAGCAGGCAGAGCTGCTAATCTTGCTTGGATTTGGTGTTTTCTAGGTGAAATTCTTACCCAGAGCAGATGAACTTTTCCCCAGGGTGCAGAAAGCTCCTGGTGCATGTGTGGCACGGTGGGAGCAGAAGGGCTGGAGCCCATCAGAGCTTGTGGCTGTGATGCCACGACCCAGCACGCAGGCACTCGTGTGGTTGGATGCTGGGTCGCAACCTGTGCAGCTGTGACCTGGGAGCATCAAGGCTGCAGAAAGTCCCTTCTGGGCTGCAGAAAGTCCCTTCTGGGCTGCAGCAAAGTCTGCACCAGGACCTTTTCTGTGCAGAAGGAAGCAGTGGAACGGGAGAGGCTGCCTGTGGCAAGCTACTGGCTGCTGCATTAAGTGAGGAGCCCATGGTGCCCAAGGCGCAGGGAGCCCATGCTGCTTCTGTGCCGCAGGTGCAGCCAGGCTCCTGTCTCGTGGATGCTGAAATGAGAAGCCTGGGGGGTCCTTGCTTGTCAGTGGCCAGCCTGCAGGAGTGTGACCAGAGCGTCCTTTGTGGGGAGGTGTGAACAGAGATGATCGGGTCGGGGGAAACAAATTCACCTCTCCTGGATGCACGGGAGAGGGTGTGTGCTCGGTAACACCTCCTGCTGTGCCTGGCTGCTCGGGGGCTGGGTGAGGTGGCATTTGTTCTGTACTGAGCTGCACAGCTCAGCCTTGGTCCGGTCGCTCACTCCCTGTGCTCCTCGGTGCTGCGATGCTGACACTTGCTGTCTCACAAACAGCTTCTGTACGTGTGTGTGCTGTGCCTGGGGACTGGCCTGTGAGACTGTGTGAGCCCTGATACAGCATTTAGGGGGGCTCATGGGCTGCATGGGGACCTGGTGAAGCTGTCTGGTGGAGGAGAGCACAGGAAAGCTCCCCTGCAGGCCTGTCTAGCTCTGTTGCTTGTTCCTTTCTGCTTTTTCATCCCTTGCCTGCCATTCGAGAGCCTTCTACCAGCAGCTTCATGGCTGCCTAACGCGTTGTGATGGTTGTGTCACAGCAGGTGCCTCGGAGGAGCCCTGAACACCCCTCTGTGTCCCCTGAGCCCATTGCTTCTGGCACAGTCCCGCTGGGACCCACACCAAGCCCAGACCCTCGGAGTCCTTGGAGCTCCTTGTTAGAGCCAAAGCCCCAAAGGGTGAAATGCAGCTGCCAGAGGAGGCAGCAGGAGCTATGGGCTGGGGATCTAGGAGGTTAAGCTGTTTGCAGACAGCAATGCTGCGCTGCATGGCTTTCCCATGCACACAGCTGTTCCCAAGGCTGAAGGGACCTTTTCCTGCTCTAGAAAGGGTGGAAATGAAACGTGGATAACATCGCTAGGCTAGCGTTGCTAGAGGAATTAAGAGCCAAGCAACTGCATCCATAGGAACCTCAGTTCTTCCCTTTGCCCCTCACACATCAAAGTTAATTGCATTTCCAACTGACACATCAAGCTGTCCTGCCACGGTCGTCTGCTGCAAAGTCAGCGCGTGGTGGTTGCTCCGGGATATAAACCTCACCGCTGGTGTCTCACTCTTTTGAGAGGGTAACGTCTTTCCCAGGGCTGTTTGTGCTCTGGTCAGGTCTTAAGAGCCCAGGGCTCAAGCTGAGCACCTTGCCAGGTCTTTACCGGGTGTCTCTCGATGGTGAGACTTGTCAGGCTTAAGCAATGGTTGAGATTTTTTTAATGGGTGTTCAGCAACCACTGTGGAGATGCTTAAGGGCATAAATTTTTTAAGAGCATAATGGATGTTAAGCTCTCAAAAATAAATCCTAAGTCTCTCTAGCTTGTGTTTCCCAAGGTATTGGCGGCTAGCTTAAAATGAGAGAGCAAGTTAAATGAAATAAAAGGCTTTTAGATGGTGTAGAGTACCAATGTGGAGCTTCTTCTTGGTGTGTATGAGTTAGCGCTCTGTCCTTTGGGATGCTGAGGGTCAGGACAGCAGCATCTTAATCCCTAGTGGGTGCTTTGAGGACCCACATTGGAGAGCAGCGTTACAGGTTTTTCCCCGCGCCAGCTGAGCAGAGCGAGCAGTGCCAGGCTCTAAAACCTCCTGGCCAGAAGACTCATTGATGTCAACCAGAGATTCTGGTCCAAAACCACACGGAGGTTCTCCTGATGAGGCAGAGTCTGAGTGTGAGAGATGTGTGAGTGTCTCCCCTGCTCCAGCAAGGAGCAGGAAGACCTGCATGGAGCAGCTCTGCCCAAACCATTGCAGGGAGATGACGATGGAGCTGGGAAGTGCCAGAGCTTCTTCCACCCTGCACAGATGAGCCTTTCACAGGGAAGTGACAGCCCTGTGCTGGGGTTTCCTACCTGGCCCTTGCTGTCGCAGGAGTGGGGGCAGCAGGGAGGACACGCTTCCCTCTGGCTGGTGCAGTGTCAGGGCTGGGAAATGGGGAGGAATGAGCTACATCCTTCCCCGGGCTGGGAAGCAAAGCTGCTCCTTCTCTCTCTGCAGACGCAGTGATGCCAAGGAGGGAAGGAGGTGGAGGAGAGCTGTGCTGGCATAGGCAGCGCTGCCGAGGGTGCTGGGAAGCTGACAGCTCGAAACTTGTTGAATTTGTTTGATGCTGCTTTCTCCTCCTGCTGGGAGCAGGGAGGATGGAGGCTGCAGGAGCATCGAGCTCCTACTTGTCTCCTCCTGCCCAGGGGGAGCAGGACCGGCCCCGATCCCATGGGCGAATGTGAGCGCTGGCATCGTCCAACGCTGCACCCTTGTATTGTCCCTGCCAGCTCCCCTCCCAGGTCTGGATGGAAATGCTCCTGCCTTCCTCTTGAGGTCAGCTCTGCTCTCTGAGGTCGGCTTGTACCCACTGAGGGCTCAGCCCTGTTTTATAGAGCGTTTTCCATGAGGTGTGCCCTGTGAATGCCCTCCCTTGGGCTCTGGTAACAGTGCTTGGAGATGAGCAACGCCAGTGCCTTCAGGACATTGATGAAGTTGGGTTGCTGAGTGAGTTTTACCAGGTCTTTCTGCTTCTTGCTTGGGTTTTAGGGCAGGTATTGACCTGCTCTGAGGTGGCAGGTCCTGAAACTTGTCAGGTTGTGAGTGCCTCGCTGGCAGGAAGAACTGAGAGAAGTGGAAGATCAGGGAAGGTGAATGATCAGGGAAAAATGACTCTCTGAAGTATGTGTTGATGCAGAAATGCTACCCACTGCTCCTCTAGTTCAGCCTAACCTTATGTTCCAGTCCTGGTAGTGATCAGTGTGTAATTATGAAATTTGGAAAATCATGTTTTTCTGATGTAGAAAATCTATGGCCTTGCTTGGGAACATGTCCCAGTAAAAGTGTCTTTGACTGGCAAAACACCAGAATGTCCTGGAGAGGGGACTGCACATTTCCAGTGCTGGTAGTGAAAGGGTTTGGTGAATGAGCATCTTGTTTTCTGCTCCTTTGTTGGTGGGACATGCATGGGTCATGGTAACCTTGTGTCTACCCAAAGGGCTGTTGTTCTGGGGGTTTGGTTGCTGCATTCCACCCAAAGGCAGCTCTGGATTTGCTGCCCCATCACTCCTGAGCCCCAGCTGGCCACCCTGGTGCCTCCTTATTTCTGGTTTGCACATCTGGATTCTCTTCCCTGTTTCTCCAGCCTGCTCCGAGCACCAGGGGTGGGACAACACCCTCCCATGCAAGATAAGTTTGCAAGTTCTTGGAGCTCCCAGCTGCTCTGGTGCTGCTGCTGCCTCCTGGGGAAGGAGAGGAGAGATGCAGGGGGGTCTCTGTTCCTTGGCATGGCTGCACTGGGGCCCTCTGCGGCTCCCAGGCATGGCAGCTCTTCCCTAGATGGAGGATGAGGCTCTGGGGGTGTCAGCTGTCTGCTGCTTTCCTGCCCAAAAAGACCTGGACACTGTTTTACACAGCCGCTCTGCCGTTATCCATTGAATTACACTGAAAACAATGCTCCCCGCCGTTATCCCCAAAGATGGGTGCAGATGACTCCCCTCCTGACATGTGCATGATCTGTGCACACTTGGCTTTCCTCTCTTCCCGGGCAGCTGGCAGGTTATTTTTGGTTCCGGAACGGCCCAGATCTGGTTTCTGCCGGGGTGAGTCCCTGCTCTCGCATCCCCTGGCTCGCGGGAGGTGACACTCGCTGGTGTCCCTCGCTGAGGTGTCGGCTGGAGCCCATGGGGATGCTCCAGCACTCACCTGCCAAAGGGCTGGTCTGACGTCTCTGTGGAATGGCTGCAGAGAAGGGGACGTCAGCCAGGTCTGTGGGGACTCACCTGGATGTGGCAGCCCGGGAAACCTGATCTGCGGGCCTCTCTGGGGGGAGAGGGATGGGCAGGAGCAGCTGGTGTTGTCGCAGGGCTTGGAAATCCAAGCCAACACCTGGTCACGTGCGTCCCCCTTGGCTCGCGGGCTGGAGGAAAGGCGGCCCCCTTCCCTCCGCTCCTGGCCTCCTTTCTGGGTCCCGCAGTGGTCACCCCTTTGAAGGCGAATTTGGGGCTGAAGGGGGGATGCTGGGGACCTCCTGCTCTTCCTCTCCTCAGGAAGGGCTCAGAGTGGGAAATGTGGTTGCCACTATTTAGCTACCTCGCTGCAAGGATGTTCCTCCTCTTGAGCCTCCCTGCAACGCCAGGATGTTTGAGCACTTTCTTAAAATCAAGGTTCATCCCAGCAGTCCTAGAACACTGGCGTATTCCATTGCAACGGATGCTTGCAAGGCGGTGGCTGGCAGAGGTGAGATGCCAGAGATGCTGCAGGTCAATGTGGGTGTCAGAGCTGTCCTGACATATCTCTGGGCATCAGGGGAGGCTGCAGCACTGCCTGTACAGTGCTCCCCGTCCTCCCTGGCACAGCTACAGAGCCAAGACAGCTTTTTCTCACTGAAAACTGTGCCCTTTCCTCCGGGGAGGGAGCATCAACACATCCTCCCACACTCCTGCTCATCCTCTTTCAACAAAATGCCAATCTGATGTTTCTCTTTGCTCCTGGCAAGGAGTGAAGCTGTTTCCCTTCTCTAACCATGGGGCTCCTGGTGTAGGCTGGCAGGTCTGGGTTCTCCTGCTTCAAGAATCCCTCTTTTCCCCTCTTTGTGGGGTTTTTGACTCACTTCCCAGGACTGACCCAGCTCCTAACTCTGCAAGTCTGGCTCCTGCCAGCTCTTCTGTGGGTGAGCTCCTCTCCCCAGGAAGCCTGAGGGTCTCAAATACCACCAAAACCAGACCCAAATCAGCTGTGAATAGGCTTTAACTTACTATTCAGGAGTACAATAGAAAATCAAATAGCTACTACATCTCCTTCGACTCTCTGTATGCCTGGTTTTCTTTGTTGCAGGTGACTGGGGGAAAGAAAATAGGTTTGTTATGAAAGCACCGGGTCCAAACTGCCCCGCTCTGTTAATCTGGAAACCAAGAGATGGGAAGGAGGTGGTTTGGGTGGGTCAAGGCTGCTGTATGTGGGATCAACGTGAGGCTGAAGGCTTTGCAGTGAGCAGAGAGCACCTGAGCTCTGCAGGGCACGGGGGTTTGGTGCAGGTGGCTTCATCCAACCCTCCATCCCCACCAGAGCCCTTGCACAAGGGTTGTCTCCTCATGCCTCCTGTTTTTTGGCCATACAGCGTGGAGCACATCGCGTGTGTCTGTCTGTGCTCTGCTTCTCCCTTGGCTTAGCCACTCTGTTCAGCTGGGCACAGTCTCTGGCAAAAATCATCTGGGCCAAGAGTGAAATTCAAATGCACAAAGCCAAATATTTGGTGTGAAGCATCCTAGGGCCGCAGCGTGGCATGGAGATGCCGCATGGGGCGGGTTGCAGGGCTACGTTGTGCCACAAAGCTGCTGTCAGGGACGTGGTGCTGAGCAGGGAGGAGAAAACGATGGGTTCTCTCTCCTTCTTGCAGAGCTGGTTTCTAGGAGCTCTTTTGGAGTGGGCTTGTTGGAAGGGGGCTAAATCCCAGCTCTGCAATGCTCCTAAGCAGGGCTTGACATCCAAACCCTCCTCTCGCCTCTGCACCAAGCCATGGATGGACAAACGGATGCCGAACGGGGCTGCAGGGAGGGGAGGCGGCGGTGTTGGCGCATCCTTGGCGAGTGCCCGAGTCCTGCCCAAGCAGCCCCGCGTGTGGGAGCCAGTGGTTCAGTGCCGCGTTGGACGTGAATGCGATGTGAACTCAAGGCTTCCCGTTTGAAGTTTAACACCCGGGATTTTCCCCACCCACTAGGAGGACTGAAGACTAAAAAGAGCAGAAAAAATTAAACAAAAAAAATTAAGAGAGAAGAGGGGATGGGGGGGAAAAAAAACCAACCCTCTTTAAGCTGCTGGTGAGGACATGTCAGGGAGGCAGGAGTTAAAAGGGGCTGTGGGGGAAGGTTTGGTGTGTGTCTGTCTGTCCGGGCAGCTCTGACTCACCGACACGTGCAGCTCGGTTTCGGGTTGAGCATCGCTCACCAGGCGAAGCTGAGAAGGGTTTGCGGAGGCAGGAGGGAAGCGGAGAAAAGGGAAGAGCTGTTGCAGCTTGTGCTCGGTGGCTTGGAGCCTGATGACCCCAAATCATGTCCCCTCTCTTGCCCCTTGCAGTCATTGCCCCCCTTCCCCAGCTGCATCCCAACCTTGAGTGAATCAAGAAGGACCCAATATTGGGTGAATTAAGAGAGCCAGGATCTGGCCCTGCTGATGTAAGGGTTGCAGGATTAGGCTGCCTTAAACAGCAAAGCTTTGCCCTGCCTGTCAGGCAGATACCCCAGGGGCAGACTGGGCGGGTGTGGAGTGGAGGCTCCTCTTTGCAGAGGTAGGATGGGAATGTTTTCTGGTCCTGCTTGTCTGGTTTAGCACTCCCAGCTGGGGCTTGAATGATCCAAAAGGGAGCTTGATCTGAGATGCGAGGCTATGACTTATTGTTATTTAAAACTTCTAAAGCTTGAAGCTGCAAAGCTATAACTTGAGCATAGATTTGTCTGATAGACCTGATCTGCCATGGTGGACATGAGGGTGGATGTGATGCCCATTTGTGGAGGTTTGTGCTGGTGCAGCTCCAAATGAGACCTGCAAAGGCAGCGATGACGGGGAACACTGAGCTTTGTCCTTGTTCTCAATCCCAGTGCTGTGAACCGCACAATAATGGAAGGAGGAAGATGGTGGTTCCACCAACAGCATTCAATAAACACCCATGCTTTGCACATTTCCGTGTGAGGGGAGGCTGCTTTGCAGGTGGTTTGTAGGCAACTGCAGTCGGGGTGCCATGGGTACGTTGCTTTAGGTGGAGAGGAGCGCGGTCCGTGCTGCTGGCACGCTGCAGAAGAGGGGAGCTGATGTAGAGAAGGCTGCCCGCACTTGGCAGATGGGTTGAAATGGAAAGAGTCTCTTCCAAGACAACCCTTGATGGAAATTATCTTGCACAGCTCTGAGGGTGGGCTGTGGGGGTGAAGGGTTGAGAGATGATACACATGGTGGCTGCTAAATTTAGGAGGACACCATTTTGTTGGTTATCTCCTTGCGTGGTATGCTAGATCCTGTCCCCGGCTCATAGCCTGGTCCTGCCCGTACCGATGAGCTTCGTGATGCCTGGATGGGAGGACATCCTTCCTCTCCACCTCCCCTTGCATCCTTGAAACCTTTAATCTTTCATGCTGTCTAAACCAGTCCCCTTGGGGAAGGAGATGGTTAATTAGCCCCTTCTCCCCCCACTACTCGCTGCCTGTGTTTCATGGACCCCGCTGGCTGGTGACCCCCTCTGCAACGTGTCTGTGAAGCTTGTTATCTGCCCTGCACAAATTTCCCTGGCGAGAAGGGGAGGTGATGCTGCAAAGGCTCCGGTTCCCATCACGAGTGCCTTGCCAAGGCGTGGGGAGCTCTTCCCAGCCTGGCCTGCCTTGTGAAGGTGTCGGGGCTGTTCCCTGGGCCCAGATCCCAGACAAGGTGGGAGGACATCATCCCTCAGATGGTGCGGGTCCTGGAGGGCACGGCTGCGGGTGGGCTGCTCCCCCTCCATGCCAAGGTCAACCTGCTCCAGCAGCGTCTCACGTGGCCAGGACAGATCTGCCTTCTGCAGCTGGGGTAGGGGAGGGAAGGAGGGAGCAAGTTGTGCAATTGTTCATAGAAATCAAACACGAAAGGAGTGATGCTGCAGAGAAGGGCGTCTTTAAGGGGAACCTGTGTGCGGTCTGCGCGGGGTCCGTCGGCCTCCTCCCGGTCCAGACACTGAGCTCAGTGCTGCTGAGATGTGGGGAATGATGCTCCCTGGACACCCCCTTCCTCTCCCCGTGCAGCGTGGCTGAGGGTTTGTAGTAAAACCAAAAATGCCTCATCCCAGAACTGTGCCTCCTGCCAACTTTTCTTATCAGACCCCGTGCTTTTGCCTAGAGCCAGTGGCTGTGAGGATGGAGCCGGGGGGAACAGACTGCTGTTACGCTGCGCTCTCGCCTGCAGTCTGTTTGCATTCATGATTGCATCCGTGCATTAAAGTGCTTGGAGCTCCTCGTTACCAAAGTGCAGCCTCTGAGTTTTAACGAGCCACCCATGGGAGCTGGGACCGGGAGAGACGAGCCGCCGTCCTGCTGATCCGAGGCAGAGCTTGACAACAGGCACCGCTGCCTGGAAACGGTGGGCAAAGGCTTTATTGACCACTGGAGGTCACTTTTTCAATAATGCAGTACAATCCAACTTTATTTTTGTCAGTACCTTTCATGCAGGCTGCTTCCGAGCGGCTCAGCAAACCCAATGCAAAGGGAGGGAGAGGAAAGACTTCTCCTCCAGCTGGGGAGGTGGAGGCAGCTCAGCAGCACAGGGTGCCAAGGAGAAGCTCTTGTGCTTCAGCAAAGAGCTGGAGAAGGAGAAAAGGAGAAAAATGAACCAGCCTGGATGCTGCTCCCCTGTGCTGGAGATGCACCTCCAGGCTTTTCACAAGCAAACGAGCCCGTTTGGCCCTGGGGGGGCTGGAGGACAGTGGGGGAGGCAGGAGGGTGCTGGGGAGGGATGGCAGCTCGGCATGGCGAGGCTGGGTGCTGCATGGGGAAGGTCAGCCCGTGTTTCTCAGCTGGAGAGGGGCGGTTGTTGGGAAGCGAAGGCTTTACAGCAGCACGGTCAGAAACCCAGCTTGCTGCAGCTGTTTGCTGCTTCTGGAGTGGAGGAGTCTCAGAAACCCTGTGATTTGAGCTCAGGAAAGAACTTGGATGTGGGCAGGCTCAGGTGGTTCCTGAGCCAGAAATTGTGCCTGAATCGTGCTGCTTTGCTCCCTGCCTGGTGCCCCCTGGTTCCTGGGACCCTCCTGCCTGCACTGCCCACCAGGCATCGAGGAGAGATTTCTGCCCAGGGGGATGCCCACAAGTGCTTGGTCAGGTGCCTTCTCCCAGCCCTATGCAGGCAAAATGCTGAACGCTGTCCTTGGACAAGAGGGGCAGTGGGGGACTGTGGACAGAATGCTTTGGGTCACCCTAAAATCCCATCTTGGAGCGAGCATGGATGTCCTGGGACTCTCTGATGTTGGCAGCTGCTGCTTTTGTGAAAACAATGGGGCAATTTCTGTGCTGGGGAGGAGCAGAGTATAGGGAGGGATGGAGGTTGGAGGTGGAAAATGCAGCAAAAAGCCTTTGCTAAGGAGTCAGCAGCAATGGCTGGGGCATGAGCTCTTCTCCCAGGCTGTGTGCTTCCCATGCACGGTGACATGTGGCTTCCAGACCTGCTGATTGTGCTGAGCAGCTTGTGGTGCTGGATGTGTGTGCCATGGATGGGACCTGCAGGAAAGGGACCACTTGTTTAGCAAACGTTTCTGAAAGTTTTCGGGCTCCTTTCGAGTCCACAGCCTCAGCTGTGCCACAGGCAGGACTGAGCCCTGTGTGCAGGGAGAAGGTCCCCTTGTTCTCCAGCCTGGGGATGGAGCTGTGGTGGATGGTCATCTGAGAGAAATGTGGCTCTTCTGCCCCATAGCAGCCTGGGGACAAGGTCACTGTAGGTGACCTGGAGGGTCCTTGTGTCCAAAATGCAGAGCTCCAAGGCAGAGAGCAGTGTTGGCTCTTATGTTGCTTGTTCAGTTCGCCATCTCCTAATTCTGGAGTAGCTTGTTCAGATGGTGATCTTTCCCTCATCACTAAAATGAGCAGATCTGGGGTTTCCGGCTAACTTTTATCATTTTATCATTCCTCTTTGAGATATGGGAAAGGAACAACTGCTTTTCACATCTGTTTCTTTTACAGCTTGGGGAGGAAGGGGCTGGGTTTGCATGGAAATGCCCCCTGGGTCTGGGCAGGGAATTGCTGCCATGCTGGAGCTGCCCTCCCAAAATTACTGTGAGAGCTGGACATGTGTGAGGACCATGAACCCTTAACCACCACAGCAGATGGGACTCGAGACACGTCGGAGCAAATATTTAAAGACCCAGCTTTATAAAGCCACTTTTTGGTCTATAAACCACCAGCCCCGCAGCTCCCAGCGCCCGTTGCTGTGAACTCCGCTGTTTGCTGTTCTGCTGCTCGGCCAACGTGCTGCCTTGGTTTAGTGCTGGATTTTTCTCCTTTCCCCCAACCCCGGGGTTTTATTTTATTTATTTGTTTGTTTTATTTACAGAAGGGATTTTCCTGCTCTCGGTGGAGTGGGATGGGAAGTGATGGCTCTGGCAAGGGTGGTCGTATCCCGCCTGCTGCCCAGCCCCATCCCTCTCTCCTTTCTGCTCAGGCAACAGATTTTGCCGTCTCAGCTGCTGTTGCTGGAGCAGCAAATGATGAATCTCCTGTGCTGGAGGCAGGAGTGCTCCCTCCCTGTGCCACCTCCCAGCCTCTGTTCTAGGACGGCATGGGGACATTGTTAGAGGGGAGCTCTGAGTCCCCCTTTTATCCCCATCACCACCCTACAGGGTTCCTGGGATCAGACTCCGAGGCTCAGCGATACGTGGCCAAATCCTGGTGGATGTCTTGCTGCCACCTCAAAGGCATTTTGCAAAAAGCTGAGCTGAGGAACACATCTCCAGGGGATGGCAGGGCTGGGAGCTCGTGTCCCCTTTCGCTCCAGAATACATCAGGCGCAAGTGTCAGGTTCCCAGAAACGATCCCTGGCTCGTTTACACAACGTGGAGTGGTCTCCGGTTTGCTCTTCCCTTTGCTGCTTCGTCATTCAACCCGGGGGCCGTGGAGCCAAGAACTGACGTGGCTGCTAACACGGGCAGCTCTGCTCCTGAATGAGCAAAAGAAAAATAAATAGCATCTCAAATTGCAGCTTGTGTGCAACGGGCCAGGTTTCTGCTCTCTTTCCAGTTTTGTGACTCGAGGTAGTTACTTCTGACTTGTATCTGCAGTGTTAAATGGTAATTGGGCCCAGGGACATTTTGGGATAGACCCAATTTAGTCTCCTGGTGCTTTCTTTTCTGCCTTGAATTAAACCCTGCTCAAACTCTCCTAGGAGAGTTGCTAACATCACTCACTGGTGTCTCTGCAGTGCTTTGAGATCCTCAGATGCGAGTGGTTACAGAAGCTTTTAATAGCACTTAACTCCTCTGGAACACAAGTCCAAAGCAAGGGGAAATTCACAACCGATAAGAAAAGCCATGTTGGTGCACTGGGTTAATCCCAGCATTATGCCCTCTAATTATGCAGCGGTGGCCTAGGCTGCGAGAGTAACCGGTGAAGACGGGATGGTTGTGCTTGGCTGGAGGGAACCGGGACTTGATTTAGTGCCTGTTGAGATCAAGGGACCTTTGATTTCAATGGGTATTGAATCAGGCACCGCAATATCAAATAGGCTTAATCAGATAATAACTGCAGATTGTCTGACATAGATTCGTGTCCCTGAGTTGGGGCAGGCGGAGTAAATTGGGCAGCCAGCTGGGTGAGGCTGTGTGAGCCAGCGGGCTGGCAGCTCCTCCGTAATGAAACGGGATGTCCAGTAACAGACCGGTGGCAATGATGGTCTGGTAGCTAGGATGGGGTAGGGATCAGGCACTGCCCCTCCAGGTAGAAGAAAGAGGAATGTGGGATGATCTTGCATTGTTAAGCTCACGCTTCCAGGCTTCCTGCAAGAGAGGATATTTTTTATTTGCAGCCCTTGGTGTATCAAGGCGACACCTCAAATTGTTTTTGCTGTCTGCTAAATGGGGAGATTGGGCACAACAAGATATAACGGGAGGGACGTGCTTGTGCTCCTCGGGGGTGTTACATCTCCGAGATGCCTGTTTGCAGGGTTGTTGTCCTGAGGCTTGAGCTTTCTGATCCTGGCCATGCCGACAGGAGAGTTGTTCTGTAGCGTGGGGCATGATCCCTTTCCCAGGATCTCCAGGGAATTTCACCTTGCTCCAGCGGTAACGAGAGATGTTTGCCATGTCCTTGATCTCTCCCGCTCTGTAGCTGGGGCTTGTTCACTGGGGCTCTTGGTTGATTTTCATTTGGCAGCTCCTGGGGAAGCGTGTGGTGGTATATTCTGGGTTGGGTTATGTATCTACGGTGACTGTAATATCACCCAGCTCTCTGCTACTAAATCTATCCAATTCAGGCTTTGTCTAGCAGTTGGGTTTTAAAACACAAGCTCTAATTCTGAAGCATGTTCTGTTTTGTTTCCCTGTGGTTAGGGAAAAATAATCATAGTGTCTTGCTCTGTGTGCATTGTCTGACGTCTTAGCAGAGTTTGCACCCCAGCCCGTCCCTCGTTCGCTCTCTGTGGCTGCAGGAATGTTATCTCTCAGGTCTCCACCTGTCCCGATAAACTTGGCTGGAAGCGGGTCAGTAGGTTTAAAAGTTCTGGGGAGATAGGTTGTGATTGTATCAGCATCCTACCATAAAAGAGGGAAGCTGAAGTCAAATTCAAGGCGACAATGAAAACTTGGAGAGGAACGGAGAGAAGAGACAGCGGATCAGCCGATGTGGAAATCCCTCTGGGTCCTATCAAGTGTTCTGCCAGCGTTAAATGCTGAGTAAAATATAGTGCCTGAGAGATCAGATCACTGGGTATTCCCTCTGGACAGGGAGACCCTGGGTTGAATATTTCTTTGGTGAATCATCCTCTGGAGCTGTCAGAGCAGAGACCTGGCACGGGGTTCTCCCTGCGTCTGACTAGCTGCTGGAGGGGACATTGCTTCCAGGCTGTTTGGGCAAAACCACCTGAAGAAGATGCATCAATAGCATCACCCAGCTCTGTTTCCTGGGTGCTTGGATTCAGCAACAGCAAAGTCCTTCTCTGTGAGCTGAGCGCCAGGTCACTGGCAGCCGAAAAGATAGAAGGGGTCACTACAGGAGAAGGAGCCACTTGCTAAATGACCTTTACGGAAGATGCTGAAGAGCCTGTGTGACACAGGGAGGTGTCAGGCCCATAGGAGAGAAATCCTATGAGGAAAGCCTGCAAAGGAGATGGTCCAGCTGGATTTTCTTTTTTTCTTGGCTTTTTAATCCATCACAGAGGCTCTTCCAAAGCAGGGAACAGACGTGAAAAACTGTCTTATATTGCAAGAAGAATATGGTGGGAGGGAGAGGACTGTGCAGCCTTCGTGATGCTGCAGTGATGGGTTGTCTTCTCCCAGGTCTGGTCTTGGGGACATGCTGTGAGGAAGAGGTTCCTACTGCCCCCTCCCTTGTTTTGGGGAGCCATGTGTCACCTGTAGCTGGTCTTGGGGACTGCTTGGCTGAATTCTTCATTTGGGATTACTGGAGTGAGTCTGTGTGGACAGCATGAGAGCTGCAGATGCTCTGTTTGCAAAGCTGTAGAATTACTGAAAGGGAAAATGGATTTAAATTGTATTTTTCCTCCAATAAATCAGCACAGGCTGGCCCCCCTTTGCCCTCATGGGGGCATATGTTTGAGGGGAAAATCCAAACCCCCCTTTGCTTTACTGGTTCCTGCTCAGCTCTGCCCAGCGTTGCACCAGTACCACTGCTATTGAAACAGCAGTAACGTTAAGCAGGGCTCGCCTGTGCTGGGCTGCTCTGCGCCTTCACCGCTTCGAGTACAAACAGCAAGCTGTTCCTGCGCGTGGGCTCCTGTCGCTGCCAGGAAAGCTATTCTCATTCAGGAGAGAGAAATGAGCTGTGCAAAAAGAAGGCACGTCTCGTATTGATAGGCATCGCCTGCCAGTTCAACCAGTACGTGGTGGTGCTGCTGCACGGGGCTGGCTCGGGAGGTTTGATACGGGGATGTGTTTGACGCGGGTGACCCTTTGGACCGTGCCGCTATCGACAGAGAATCGCCCCGGCTGCTGTGGTTGAACTGGTTTGACCGGCCCGGGGTGGGATGCTACAGTGATGACTTGCAACAGGGACAGAGCGAGACACCACGATGTGACACAGCAAAGGACACAGTCCCTCGTGTGTCTTGTTGGTGTTTAAAGCAATGTCCAAATGCTCCCAGGGCGTTTTCACCCCTTCTGGCCCAGAAAAAACAATGGTGTAAAGATGCCTTAGGCGGCTTTTTGGGCTTCTTTAGTCTCTTTAACGTTTTTCCTTGGGTGGTGTTTGAAGCTTGCTGAGGATGCTGCCCTCACGCTGCACAAGGAAGAGATTTTTTTTCAGCCCTTCTCTTGCATCTTTCAGGAGGAAACTCCTGGGAGTTTAAAGGGAAATGTCGGCACTGACCTTCCTTTCGGAAGATTTCAGCTCCTGGCAGAGATGTCTGCGTGTCGAGCAGAGCTCTGGCAGCCCCCGGCTGGGCGGAGGGTGCCGGATCCTCTCTGCACCATAGCTCCGGGGCTCTGATTTTCGGCAGCGCCGGGCTGGCGGGGCGCCGAGCCGCAGGAAGGCTCCGTGGGTGCCGGTATCTCCTGTGGATCTGGGATCCGCTGGAGTGTGTCCGCCCCGACGCCAGCCGGTGATCAGGTCTGCTCTTGGCTGCTCGGAGGGTCTGTGTGCCCTGTGATCCTGTTTTGGAGACAGGAGATACCTGTGGGGTTGCTTTCACCCCCAGTTTGGCGTGGGGGAGCAAAACAAGGGGAGATGGCTGGGGAAACAAGGAGATTCCAAGACATGTCTCAGGGGTGGGAGAGGAAAGCTCCACTCCTATATTCCTCATTTTGCCATATTCCTCCCTCTTCCCCACAAAAGCCCCCAAAGGAAGCAGGAGCCAATTCTCACCCTGTATGCTCCCAATGACATCCCTGGAAGGGAGAGACCCCGCCAGGACGCAGCCCCTTCCTCTCCTTCCGCTTCGGGGGGCTGCGGGTACCTCAAGCCGGGGGCTGGCGTCCCCCTCGCCACGGCCGAGCCCCATTACCGGCTGCGGCCCCGCACCACGCCGGATGTCTGGGAGCCAGACGGGGCCGCCCCGGTCGCAGCTGAGCTCCCGGCCCCGAACAATGGGGCCATTGAGGGGCTGGGGCTGGGGCTGAGCGCGGCCGGCCCGGGTGCGGGCTGAGGATGGGGAGGACAGCTGAGCATGGTTGTTCCACCCTGGCCGAGTTACAGCCCAAAATAGGTGCCTGGTGGCCATTTGCAGGCTGGGCCTCTTTGTCTGGAGGCCATGGCTTGTTTGTACATGGGGATTTTGTGGAGTATTTATGGCTTGGAGAGGGGGAAGGAAGGAGGGAGCCTGGCAGTTGTGTGAACTTATTTTTATTTGTTGTTTTGGTGCTAAAAAGGCAGGACTGCTGGTATTTTCAACCCCACCCTACACCTTCCCGTAGGTGCTTACGCTGCCTCACAAGCTGAGCACCTCTGTCCTGATATAGGAGCCAGAGGCTCATTCCACCGACCATGGTGATGGCTGGGTGATGGGGACGAGGGGAAGAGAGGAGGAAAACCCCATGGTGTTATCGTGGCGCTCCCAAAAGCCCTCGTCCATAGCGGGTGAGAAGGATGGAGAGATGCCACCAACAGCTGGCGAAGCCACTAAGCTGTCCCCGTTGTAAGGATTTGCCCATCACCACGTGCCGTGTCCTGGTCACTGGTCCCAGAGCCACCTCCTGTCCCATGGGGTCTGCGTGAACGTCTGCAGATAGCGCTTCCCTGTCCTTCCTCCCCAGACCCCCTCCGATCTGCTTTCCTGGCGCTCAGATGGATGCTGTCTGGCTCTTGTAGACACTGAGCATCTGCTGTGCCCACCGACTACGAAAATCGCGCCTCTTCCGTAGCCGTGCATGGATTTAAGGGTTCAACGTGAGGTGTGTGAAGGGGTGGTCGTGTTTTGAGCCCACTCCGAGTTGTGCTGCTGAAAGTGGGGGTTATGTCTGCGTTAGGAGGGCTGTAAAATCAATGCAATGTTTGGATCAGCACATTAACTGTGCCAGTCCAAACCTTGTCCTTGGAGGCACGTATGTTGCTGCCAGCGCCATCAACATACTCTCCCCGGCACAGCCAGGGATAGGATTTGGCCTGTTTATATTCACAGTGCAAAAAGGACCGAAGGATTAATGACTGATTACTTCTCAGGCCAGCGGGAGCCCTGGGTACCCATCTAGTCTGCAGATAAAATGCAGGGCAGACCAAGACAAAGCTTTGCAACAGAATCCTCCCAATTACCTCACCGATCTCCCCGTGTGCCGTAAAATGCACCGTCAGCTCTGCAACCGGCCAGCCAGCGCTCAGCCCAGAGATGAAACACCTCCCGACATCGCTCCGAGCTGTTCTGTGAGGTTTTGGGGAGAAAAGCCTTGATTTTCCCTGCTCTGCCTCATCCCTCTCCCCAACCTGGGCATCATTTGGAGGTGTTTTGGTGGAGCCTTGGCTGGTCCCTACCTGCATGTGTGTGAGCATCCTATCAGCCCCCCCATCCGAGCCTGCGCGTTGGATGCAGTTTCTATGGTTACTGCAGCTCCTGGGCCTGGTGAAGAGCAGTTGGATACTGGAGCTGGCAGGACCGACGTCTCCCTTTGGATCAGCCAGAAACTTGTCAGGGAGTTGGTGTGTGCAGGACAAAGAGAGAAGAGAGGATGAGAACGGAACCCAGGAGAAGAACCTGCCTTCTGCTGGGTACCAGGGTTGCCCCCAACAGGTTATCCTCTGAACAGGCTTCAAACAGGAATCAAACCGGTGGAGGAAAAAAAAGAAAGGGATGATGAGAAAATTGCAGTTCTGGTGCTCACATGAAGGTGACATTTGTTGCAGCATCTCTAACCATTGATTCAGGCATCTAAACACATGGAAGTTTTAATTACTGCCAGAGCCTGACTATTCTACCCACATTTGTTTTCTCCCAGCTCTTCTTTCCTCTTATTTAGTTCTTTTAGGGGTTTTTATCCTATTTAATTCTTCTAGGGGTTTTTATCCTGATATTTCCCTCCCTACACACACAGGTTTCCTCCCTGTTCTTATGTATCCCACTCTCGTTGGTTAAGCTAAAAGTTTAAGGCACTTTTACCCTCACCTTGTGCAGTGTTGGGAAATGAAGGGACTGTTTTGGCAGAGTTTTCCCCATCACAGCCTTGCTGCTGTGGCCGCGCTGGTGTCCTGATGATGGACGTGAGCACCGGGGTGTCTGCCTGGGTGCAAACCCAGTCGGGTGTTTGCATCTGCAATCAGGGACCCTCCTGCCCCATCCTCTCACCTGCCCTGCCCCACATCCATATGGTACCTAAAAAATTGGATTCAACCTCTTAAGCTGGTCTTGCAAAGCCTTTTCTTTCTGGCTTGGCCACTTCATCTCCTCTAAACTGCTGGCAGCGCCTCCGAAACACATGTGCTGTAATAGGCATCCTGATCCCTGTTGTTATGGGCAGGGTGTGGGGACAGGAATGAAAATAATTAGGACAAAGGCTTGGGTGATGAAGGGCCCTCATCCTGACCTGCTCGGGAGGTAACTAGGAGCACAGGTCTCCCTGTGCTTCCCAGGTGAGGACGGCTGCTCTTCCACGGAGCAGTGGGTGAGCCCTGAGCCGGTCAGACTGGCTCTCCCGTCTCCCCGGGGCAGCTCCGAGCGCTGCGGCTCTTAGGAGAGGGGTTGCGATGGGTTATGGGCATCTGTGAGGAGAGGGCAGGAGGGGGAAGGATTTGTGGGGTTTTGGCTCTTTGCAGGGCTGCCTAGCTGCAAAAAAAATCCCTGCAAAGCCAGGAAACCGTGTACTGCCTTGTACACAGAGGTGTTTGTAACCCTGAGCCTCCGGGGTGGAGAAAGGATGGAGCAGGAGCAGCAGCGCTGGGCACTGTGTAAGAGCCCTGCATCAAAAGTCGTCAGCTCGCATACCAAAAGCCTTCAGCCACCTTTTGGGGCGAAATGGTCTTTTTTTCTTCATTCACTGGGATTTTTTCTTTTCAGGTTGTGGAAGGGCTGATGGAAGCAAAGGCAGAAATGAGCCCTACATTTTTATCTGCCAAGGGTGAGGAAGCTGGTGATGCTGGGTTGTGTTAGTGGCAACAGCTGTGGAGCAGAGGGTCTCACGTCGGTAGTGTGGTCCCGAGGAAGCCAGAGCCATGGCTGGGGTGACAGTACAGCCATGTTTCTATAGGGGCAACACCATGGAGGTGTCTGAGGGGAGGTCACAGCGTCTGCAGCAGTGTGCTCAATGCTTTGCTGGTACAGGACCAATGTGCTGCTTCACTCACCTTGAGTCCTCTGTCCTTGGCGTGGGATCAGTCTTTGCAGGGAGGCAGAGCAAGAGGCAGGAATTTAACCCAGACCCCGAAGCATGGACTCTTTGTCCTGCCTTGGCTGGGCTAAGGATGAAAACGGTGGCCTCAGCAGCCAGCGTGTTACCCTAGCAGTTCCTAGGCTGGAGATGTTGGTGGGAGGTGGAGGATGGGGTGTCTGCAGGCCCCCAGCTCTCTGAATCACCTGCTCATCTCTTTGGTTGCTGGGACTTGCAGCTGCCTAAGCTGTGTTTACCCTTCCCGATTCCTTTTCTCCCTTTTCCCCAGGCAGATTAAAGCCAGACAAGAAAGGGCAGATGCAGCTCTCCCTCGACAAGTCGCTGCAGGTGAGATGGAGCCACTCGGCATGCACACCTGAGCCACCTGGCCCGCCTGCCGTGTTAACCCTTTTGTGCGGGAGCAGTGTGCGGTGGCGTGGGCAGCATCCCGGGGGATGCGGGGGAGCAGGGTTGCTTTGGGGAGAGGGAACGGCCCCAGCGAGGAGCCTCCTGCGGCTGCAGGCGTCAGGTGGAGACACTCCCAGTCTGGATCACGGTGGCCTTTGGAAACGGAGCGTCAGGCTCATAGTTTTCATATTTCCCCTCCTCCTACCTTATGTCTTGCAGAAGGGAGCCCCTGAGAGCTGGGTCTCTCTGGGAGGGGGGGTAGCAGGCAGACCTGCCTGCGCCTGGCAGGAGCAAAGGCTTTTACATCCCTGGGGCTGGGTGAGCAGCGCCAGGTCCGCTCTTGGCCCAGCACATTGAATGGCTTGTGTCTCCTCAGCTGAGCCAGACCCAGGCTGGTCCCTGTAAGAGATGTGTCCTGGCTGGACATCAAAACTGGCCTCCCTGGGGGGCACCACGTTCCCTGAATGGGATCACACCTGCAACGCTGTCCATGTGCTTTCCTAGGTGTCTGTGTGGGTGGCAGCAGACCAAACTCTGGGAGAAGCGTATGGGTCTTCTGTCTGCAGGAAAGCTGCCTGGAAATTAGCCTGGTTTTCTGAAAGAACAAAACTTTTACTGAAAATAAGACTTTATCCTCCAATATATTTTCCTTGTCATGAAGGAGCCGTGGCAACTTCTGTTGAAGGAAATGAAACCTAGCTTTAGTTCCATGTTCTGAGAAACCTTTGAAATACCATGGAGAACGTCTCTGGATTGGTTTTGAGCCCAGCCAAAGGGCAAAAGCTCTTGATTGATTTATATTTCGAACCTCTCTCACCCCCACTCATCTGCCTGGAGCTCCAAAGCCCTGAAGTGCGTAGCTCCAAGGAAGGGAATATTTTGCACATGGGCTAATTTGGGTTAAATTCAAGGCTGTTTTTATTTGCTCCAGGCAAATGTCATCGGGCTCCTTTTGGTGTCACTTTGCCGTTCCTAAGTAGGTTCCTGAAGAAACAGTAAGAAGCCGAACATGTACATACATCTCCAAAGCGCTCGGGTATTTCCAAATGATGCAACTTCAGATTCCTTCCCCACCTCCCCCTCTTCCCCTTTGCTTCAAAACCCTTTTTTGGCCTCAAAGATCAGCTTGGGTTTTTCTTTCTTTTCTTTTTTTTTGGTGTTAGTGTTCCAGGCTTCTCGAGGCAGTTTGGTCTGGTGGGAGGACGTGGGCAGCCCTGGAGCGAGGGCAGGGCAGGCGGAGGGAAGCGAGATGCTGACCCTTTGGGGAGACCTTGCTCCAGCCTGTAGGTCCATCTAGCTCTGTGTATAATCCTCCCATAGTCAGGACCCTGCAGCAGGTGAGAAATAATATCAGATATTTGCATGCTAGCTAGAACTTGAGGATCAGGCTGGGGAGCATGAGTGAGAACTGTTGCCTTTCCCTGAGAATACCTCCTGATCTGTGTGTTAAAACAACAGTTCAAGCCATCCCCTGCTTGGATGCTCCATGAAACCTTACCATTTCTTGCTGGAAGATCCTGGCTTTCTACCTGGCCCTTGCTTCAAATTGCATGTGTCAGCATGATGCTGCAATTCTGCTTCTGTCTGTCTGTCTGGATGCTCCGGTGTGAGGTTTTGTCCTGGTTTTCCCTGCTTGAGGCTTTCAGCCAGGCTGTTCTCCCCAAAACCTGCACCGTCACCAAACGTGTGCCAATAAACCAGCCTGGGGAGGGACCGTTCGGGTTTCACTCATCCTCCTGTAACCCGCTGGCAGGGATGTCAAACGTGACTTGTCCCTGTAGACGAAGTCAAGCTCGGCATCGCTGTAATTAATCAGATTCCTCGAGGTTGTGGTTCGAACACAATCTAATTGTCTGGGGAAGGCAATACCCTCTGGGTCGTGCGGTGTCTCCTCGCGGGTGTCAGTGCTGTGTGAAACTTGGGAAGCAGCTGAGCTTGGGGGGGCTCCTAACTCCGCAATCTCCCCCCAGTGAGGGGTTGGGGGCAGCAGCGGGGCTGTGGTTACATGTTGGGCTGTGCCTTTCTGCTGCCAACCTTCCTGTGCCGCTCGGTCTCCCCAGGAAGGAAAAATGGCTTAAAAACCTGTTTGCTGCTGGGAAAAGAGGCGAGTGGGAAAGGCTGCGTCCTGTGGTTTACTCTAGCGGGATGTGAGACTGGAACTGCGAGCTCGGAGAGGGGAAGGAAAGAGGTTTTCCTGTCCACAAAAATCTTAAAAAACATAAAAAATCCTGCCTTCCTACTGCATAGGACAAACCCTTCTGAAATAACCTGTCCGAAATTTCCAGCAGGGCTCAGGCTTTTTGAGCCCTTCTGTGGAATAATTGGTGACGACAGCTCTTGCGTGGGCTGAGAGGACCAGAGTTTCACCCCGTTGATGCCCCGTGATGTGGTTTGTTTGCCCTGACGGCTCCATCCTGCCCCGGACAGACCTCGGTGGATGTTTCTGAGGTCCTGCCGTTCCCCACCAAACCTCTTGTTTTCATCATGCTGAAACAACGCAGCTGGGGTCACGTTGTCCCCACCGGCACCGTCCATCACAAAGAGGAACACACGGTGGAAGAGATGGGGAATTCCAGTCTCTTGCTTCTCTCTTTCTTCTACTTGGAGACAGCCGGGGTTTTACTTCCCGAGCAGCTGCAGCTCGTTGTACGGGCAATACCTTGTGTATTGAGTCCTTGGACTGATTTTGTACATGAGTGTAGGTGCAGGGCCCCAATATCTCTATTCTTCTTGCTGCCACACTCCTATAGTCCTCGGGGGAAGGAGTTTGGGCTCCGTGTTTGCAGGGAACAAGAGTCCCGGTGCTGAGGCCGGGATGTGAAACAAGCCCAGCGTTTTGTTTTGTAGCTCCGTACATGGCAGCGTGGCTAAATGCAGAGGCAGATTTCAAGGCACGGTTGTTTAACTACACTGGGAACGGCTGATTCCAGGCATGCTTATTTCACAGATTTTAGCTGCACATTTCCTGGGCGACAGTTTTGCAAATGTAATTCTGCAGGTAGGCTTTGGGAGGCCGAGGGTGCAGCTGGGACGAGCTCTTGCTGGCGATGGAACACGAAAGCTGCTTCCCCCTGTGCCTTGTGGGTTTGGGGTTGTTTTGTTTTCCCTCTTCAAATGAAGAGTCAGAAAACATCTGAGACTAATACTGGGATAGAGTGGGAGGAAAGGGAGATTTTAAAGTCTTGGTCAAGTTAACGGGAGTCTTTTCCTTCATGGATTATGGGTTTGCTTTTGTAGTTTGTTTGAAGGAAACACAGTTTGGCTCCCACTGGCTTCACCAGAAGCAAAGCTGGACCAAAGCGGCTCCTGGTGCAAGACAGGCTCAGGATTCAGCTTTATCTCTTAATGGGCCTGTTCTGTTGCCTGTTAGTGGGTCAAATTTTCGAGCTCTGAGTCAGCCTGAACTTTCCGTGGCTTTTGCACCTGGAGATTTAAATATCTGTCTGCAGGGGAGGTGAACACCAAATGGCATCCCTACCTGCAACTCCTTAAGACATTCCCTCCCTCTTTACCCCCTCCAGCTATTTATTATTTCCCTCCCGCCGCTGCCTACCACCCTCCACGGTGAGTCAGGAGAATGGGGCACAAATGCTCCCACCTGAGCCGCTCCAGTGCAAAGTCTGGCAGCGGCTTCCTCCAAGCCGCCGGGGAAAGGGGATTGTCGGCAAAGCTGCCAGCCTTTGCCCAGGAGCCATGCAGGAGAGCCCAAGAGCTGTTCCACCGGTGCCGCGCCGGCAGCGGGAACCTCCGGCACAAGGGAGCAGCCGAACCAGGTGCCGGGGGTGGCAGCGGTGGTGATAACATCTGGAGCCACCCGAGCAGAGCTCATCTCCCCGTGCTGTAAGTGCAGGATTGGGACTTTTCACTGCCGAGCCGCCTCTGCTCCCTCTGAGTTCAGCAAGAGGTTGGAGCGGGGTCGTGCAAACCACCGGCGTTGGGTTTGATGGGAGCCGTGCCCGAGGGAGCGCTCTGGGACCGCTGCCCGCCGGGCTGGGCGAGTCCCTTTGGGTGCCTCCTGCCAAATTTGCAGATACAGCCTGTTCCAATGCAAGAGGGAGCCCACTGGAGCCAGCTGTTGAGCTGCAAACTCTTCCTGGGATGGAAGGGGTGGCTAAAAAGCCACAAATAGCCTATAAAAAAAGAATAGCTGTAAAAGCCAGAGAATCCCAGGGGAGCTGGAGCCTTTGCCGGCTGGTGGGGGGTGTGAGCGAAGCGCCCGCATCGCTCCCCATATTGCTCCCCATGGAGCCGGCACCCTCATCCCGCACAGCCAGGGAGGCATCGCTGCTCTGCCAGCTTCCTCTTCCCTCCCTTTCATCTCTTCCCTCCTCCCTTGCCCCCCCCATCCCTCCCCAGCCTCAATCCAGATTGAAAATCTCAAGGCAAATCCTGCTAAATAGGGAGATTTCGCCCGGCTGCTTCCCTGCCCTCCCCGATCTCTCGCTCCCCGTCGCTGTTTCTGGCCTGCTGGGTTTTGTGTTTCAGTTGTTATAAATAAAGCTCCAGGCACTGATTTGGGTATACAATGACACCTTGTGTTATTAGACAGCACAGGACAGACTTTGCAAGGGGAGCCTGCTCGCCTGCCCTCCCTCTCCGCCGCTGCCTGTGGTCTGCGGGGTGGCTGGCAGCAGGTGCTCCTGCCCCCCTGCCACTGCCTAAAATCACAGCCCTCAGGAGAAGAAAAACCCAGAAGAACCCAGCCCCTGCTTGAACTGGGCTGGGTTTAAAAATAGGTGGTGAGGGGAAGTTTTGCGCTTAAAGATGGGAGCACGGCGGAGGTTGATGGGGAAAGTCTGGGTTCTTGTGGTTTTGTGCCTCAAAGAAGTGGGTGGGAAGTGTTTGCAGGGACAATGTTGTCACTCGTTACCTCAGCTCTGCTGGGGGTGACCTGAGCTCGCCCCAAATTGCCCATCGCCATGATGCCGGGCAGGATTTCACCGTGTAGCTGCTGTGCACCTGGCAGAGATGGGTCTGAGCATCCTCCATCCTCCGGCTCATCCCATTACTGCATCCTCAGCCCCTGCAAAGGGTTTTGTGTGGCAAAAGCCATCTTGTGCCAGCCACCCTATTGTCTCTTGGTGTCCCAGGGGACCAGCACTGGCTGGAGTGGGGAAACTGAGGGAGATGTTGTGTCCTACATCCCTGTTTTTGACTTCTCGCTTAGCATTTTCTCCCTCTCTTCAGTAGCAGCATCTGCTGAGAACGGAGGGGCAGGCAGCAGAGAAATAGGGTGACAATGGCTCGCAGGAGGTGAGGGTGGCAGACGCTTGGGACATGAGCTCAGCCTTGCCAAGGATCAAGTGTTGCTCTGTTTTCTAGGATCATTTTTCTTTTCCCCCGCTACAGCTTCAAATCGGAAAAGAAATCACTCTGAATTTCTGCATGGGACATCCGGGATGGATGTCCCCCAGCTCCAAAACACGCTTTCCTCAGCTGGTGTCACCCAGCCCCATTGCTGCTCCCGTGGGACCCCTTTTGTACTGGGCTCTCACGGAGCTGTAACGCTGAGATTTGGGGACAGGCCCCTGGAGCAGCTTTTTCAAGCGATCTCCTGTGTTTCACCGCTCGTCTTCTCCCTGCAGGGAACCGGAGCCGGTCTCTGGGTGCCCAGGTTGTGGAGACAGCGATTTAAAGGCAGACAAATGGAAGTGCATCCCCCCTGCGGAGCTGGGAATCTCCTCAGGGCCGACTTGATTTATCCAGATTATTTTAATTCTTTCCAAGACTTTTGGAAGTGTTGTTTATTTTTTGGTAACTTTGTTAAGTGGTTCCGATTATTACAATTTTGCTGATGGTTTAGGGTGTAATTTGAACAATATTTGAGAAATCAATGAAAATATCGAAGACGGAAAATTCCCTCTTGGAAACTCCTCTGTGTCTTTTGGTTTTAGGGTGTTGTGTTTTGGTTTTCCTTCTTTCCTGTCATCTCTGGATTTGGGTATGAGGAAGGGGCACCCTAAAACCTCTCTCTAGCCAGACGAGTGGTGTTTTGCACTTGCCTGTCACCTTTGTGGCTGTAAAAACAGGCTGGGGTTGCTGCTTGCAAACTACTTGTCCCAATTCTTCCTGAGCAAAAACGTGTGATGTTGTCGGTGCCAGGATAACCACTGGTCTCCCCTCTTATAAAAGAGAGAACATGTACACATGGGGTTCTGTTTTTGTAGTCGTGTGTTCCCTCCCTTTGTGGAGACGCAGACTTGAGGAGAAGGTTCTAAATACCCTCTTTTCGTGGTTTGTGATGCCCGTGTTACTTTATAAGGTAAATAACCTAAACTATCCAATAAAATTCCAACGCTGCACGTTAATAGTGATGGAGATATTTAATGTATGCAGTAAAGCTGCTATTCCAGAGCCCTAGGCCTGCTTTAGTAGCTATAACAGGAGTGAATAAGATCTTTTCCTGCTTTTATTTATACACATATACTATCAAATATTACTGAGTTTTTGCTTGTTAACGTTAGCCAAAGGGGTTAAGAGAAATAAAAAGGGATTTTGCAAACATATCAGGGGAGAAAGAGCAAAAGCAGGCCCATTAATAAATGAGGGAGCTGAATTCAGCAATGATATTGAAGTGACTAAGTTACTGAGCTGCTTTTAAAATCAGTCGCTGGTAAAATCAGTGGAGACAATTAGGAGACCTTGTCAGATACAATCATGGGCTCCCAAATAGAAAAGCAGCCCATAAGGGAATACAGAGGCGAGGAGGAGTAGTGGAATGAAGCCGGAGGAAAGGCTCCTGTTGAGTCTGTGTATCTGGCATTGGGATGTTGTGCCAGCAGGTTGGAGACGTCCCCACCATGGGTGCAGTCCTTGGTTGAGTGACGTGCGGCAGAGACTGTCATCATTCTCTATAAAAGAAGGGTGTAAACACAAAGGAAGAGGCTTGGGGGTACGCAGCCTTTCAAATTTCAAGCTCAGGTGGGAATGACACGATTGAATTGCACAAAGGAGAATGGAGACTGAATAGTGGTTGAAAAAAAAACCCAACCAAATGAGCCAGCAGCAAGAAAGTGGCTCTCAAACTAAGGGCTGGCAGTGCCAGGTTGGAATTGTTTAAAACACAAATCTGCGAAGCTCTTGGATTTAAAGATGCTTTGCAGGAACGTGGTGAAGGGGTAGGTCTGCACCAGCCTTTTCTCATTGCTTACCCTGAATTCCTTTGGCTAAACTTGTTGGCAATGGAGGAATTGGTTGTGGTGGAGTTCAACCAAGGGCTCGTGTCTGTGCAGAGGGTGGAAAAGCTTCCCTGCAGTTCCCCGACTCCTCCTTGATGCGTGACAGGTTGGTTGGTGTATTTATTTATTTTGGTGCAGAAGGATGGGGTTTGGGGATCTTGTGGGCTGTTAAGTAAATTCTGAAATCTCTGTCCCTTGGCTCTCCCAGCTCTGTAACAGGATAGTGGTGGATGAACCATCCCTGGAGACATCCCAGGCCAGGCTGGACGGGGCTCTGAGCAACCTGAGCTGGTGAAGATGTCCCTGCTCATGGCAGGGGTGGGAATGGATGAGCTGTGAAGGTCCCTTCAACCCAAAACATCTCCAGTTGTCCATGGTGTTGGGGAGATGCCTCAGCCCCAGCTCTGCTGGTTTTTACTGCAGTCTCGTAGATGTTGCAACTGCCACACTCAACCCTTCCCTCTGCTTTATCTCTTCCTTGCTCCTCTTTCTTATTTCTCTTCAGCTATTTGTTTAATGCATTTTATTATGTGGCTTCTCTGCATGTAGGTTTCCTTTCTCTCCTCTGTGCAAACACTTTTCACCCCCTTAATGTCCCCAAGCTGCACCCTGCAGCGCACAGTGAGCGTTTACCACGGTGACTCTGGTGTCCGTGCTGTGATGACAACAGCCAGCCCTCTCCTCACGTGTCGCTTCTGAGGCTCAGTGTCTTTTTTTTTTCCCCCATCACGTAATGAAAGTTTGTGAGAAATTGTTCTGTTTTACATCTAAAATATGGATTTGCGAGACAGAGGGGGAGAGAGGCATGCAGACCTCACCCCTCAAAGCCCAGCCTATCCCCACTCCCAGACTCCTTCCAAAGGGAAAGCTGAAGAAGAACCTGATCTCTGTTTCTTCTAAGTCTCATAATTTACAACCAGCCCCTTGGGCTGCTCTTTGGTGTGAGGCTGCCCCATGGGGCTAAACTTGTGGAGGACAGAGATTTCTAGTGGTTTGCACACCTTACCTCCTCCCCAAAGCCACCAGAGCAGCTCATGGAGGAGGACAGCATGTTGGCCTTGGTGGCACCAGGCAGACTTAGTCGCACATGTGCCCATGTTAGGGGTTGAAAGTGTCATAGTACAGAATCATAGAACAGTCTGGGTTTGGAGGGATCTTCCGAGCTTATCTAGTGCCACCCCTGCCATGAGCAGGGACATCTTCACCAGCTCAGGTTGCTCAGAGCCCCGTCCAGCCTGGCCTGGGATGTCTCCAGAGATGGTTCATCCACCATCTCTCTGGGTAACCAAGCTTTGTCACTGTGTGGCTGACGTGATTCCGCTACCCATCCTCCTGGCATCGCCTTCTCTTTCTGGGTGGTCCCACCATGGCTAACGGGGGAAGCCACCCACCTTTGCGAGGTGACAAACCCCTGAGTTGCAGAGCCACTAGCAT
Organism: Nesoenas mayeri; assembly: GCF_963082525.1. Taxonomy (NCBI): domain Eukaryota; kingdom Metazoa; phylum Chordata; class Aves; order Columbiformes; family Columbidae; genus Nesoenas; species Nesoenas mayeri. The sequence continues at coordinate 7,948,260 of NC_137566.1, forward strand.
GCAGCTGAATTTCGCCAAATTTGGCCCCTTTTCTCTCAGCTGGGTCCTGGTTGGATGCATGTGACCCAGAGATGTCCCCAAGAGAAAGCATCCCGCTCCCCTGCAAAGGGCTGATGTAGCTCTTTATGCCTCACTTGAGTTTCCCATTTAAACACCTCTCTCTGTCAGAGAGGACAAATTCCCAGGGTGGCCCCAAAGGACCCATCTGGTTGTTTTCACCGTGTTGGGGGACCCACACGGGACACCCATCGGGACCCCAGCGCCTGCCCATCCTGCAGCTCGCTGCTCCAGCCCGGCTGAGACGGGAGCTGCCTGGCGAGCTGGGGAAAAAAGAGGCTGCAGCAAAAGATGGAACAAACAGAATTTTTTTTTGCATCTAGAGGGGGAAGCACAGAGCTAAAAATAAAACGGGAAGATCAGTATCTGTCAGGCTGACGGCGGATTGGCTCTTTGGAAATGCATGTAATTACCAGGCTGTAGGTAGACATTTGCATGGAGCGAATAGCAAGCTACTGAGACAAGGTTACGCTTTAACCTTTAAGTCCTGAATCTGCAGGAAAACTAAGACAGAACTGCAGGAAATTAACTTAAATTAATAGAGTTGCTGTGACTGTGCCACATGTTACTTCAGTGCGTGTCACTTCACAGCACAGAGCGTCTTGCTGCCCCTGTGCCCCGGCTCCCGGAGGGGGGAGATGCTTTGGAAGCAAGTTTGGCATGTATGGATCTCCTCCCTCGTTTGGGGATTCAGTGTGAACTGTGGCTTTTTGTGGTCCACCCGTGTCCTTAGCATCCTCCGAGCTGGCAGTCTCCAAAGGGGTTGGAGGAATTTGGGCAAAAGAGCTTGTCCAAGGGGATGCTGCGGGGTTGGGTGGTGGGTGCAGGTGAAATCCAGCTGTGCTGCTCCGTGGCTCACAACTGGGAGGCCAGGGAGGGGATGTGGTCAGGGGATGGATGTTTTGTTGAGAGCGTGGAGCCTGAGCTCTGTGTGCAGAACCCTACAGGCACTATTCAGGGCAGAAATTTGTACGGATTAGAGCAAAGATGGTGCGTTTGTGGGTGTCGGTGCCTGACACTGTGAGTGTGGAATTGGTCTGGTGAAAAACTTGCAGAGGAATGAAAAACATGCCTATAAGCTCCCATTCTGGTCTCTGGTCTCCTGTCAGTGTTCCTGATGCTCTTGGCCTCTATGCTGCCCGCTCACCCCCAGGAGACCTTGCTCTTGCTGCTGTCCATTGTCCCTGGACCAGGCAGGAGCAGTCAGAGGATGTGTGGTGATGGGAGGAGAGGGGGTCCCACCAGGAGGGGAGATGGAGGCGCCATGGATGTGTTTCCCATTCCCAGCTCGCACAGCCACTAGAGCTGGTGCTGCTGTGGGATATGGGTATGAGCACTTGAGCTGTGGATGCAGGGGAAACAGATTGGAAAACATGAGGCTTTGAAGCCCATGTTGACACCCTGCCTACTGTTGTCGTCGTGCTGCCTTGAACTATGGCTGTGGTTTGGAGAATCCCAGTTTTTCTGGCCTCTTTGCTGGCTGTGATGAGCAGACAATACATGTTTCCAAAACGCTGCCTTTTTCCCTCAAGCTTGGGGACAGCTTTGTCCACTGTGTCAATCCCATTGCTTGGCTCCAGCTGACCGTACTTCTGCGCCTGGTACAGACGCTGCGGTAGAGCCAGGGTGGTGGGGCCAGCTGGTGCGGAGCACGACTGCTCACCTCCCGAAGGGCTGGGCCACCGGAGCTCGAGCTGCTCCGCTGGCTCCCATCAGCTGCTGAATCCAATTTAAGGCTCTGGCCCTAATCTTCAAAGCAACTCATGGAGGAAGTGCCAATGGCATCAAAGGCTGAATTTTGTTCTGTGAGCAGCACAAGCTGCTCCTCTGAGACAGTCCAGAGTGTGACGGCTGGGATGAAACCCAGGAGAGCAATCTCAGTTGGCCAGGACGTGGCAGGGGTGGCCAGTGGTCAGGGCTCTTGGCTCGGATTTGGGGATTTTGGGGTTGGTTCTTTGCTCTGGGTGACATTGTACCCAGACTGAGGTGTCTGAACACCATGAAATCCTCAGACCTGGTGCTTTGAGGAGTTTACGCAGAGGGAGTCTGGGGCTTTGTCTCTCTGTCTCTACTGACCCATCTGTGAAGCACAGATAAGCGCTGCCTTGCTTCTTGGGGCAGTTAGAGGACAAGCATGTTGGAGACTGTGAGACCTGTGAATCTGGTGATGGCCTAGAATGTACTTTAGGCACGAGTGGGAACAGTCTTCTGGGCGAGGCTACGCAAATCTACGTGTCGGTTGACATTAGGGAACAAGCCATCCCCTTCTGCATGCTCTTTTAGCAAAAGAATGGACCTTCATCCCTCCAGCCAGGCATCAAATCCAGCAGGTATCTGACCCCCAAAGGCAGCACTGCCAGAGACTCTGCAAAGCCTGGGAGATGCTGCAACATCAGGTGTGGGAGGTGCTTGTGTGCTCCAGCAATGACCTGGGATAAAGCCCACGGTCTTTCTGCCTGGCTGTTGGGAGGTGAGGGATTGAATTGTGGTGATCAAGGCTTGATTCTCCGTGTGTTGAGTCCCTTTCATGCCTTGATCTACTGAAAAGGAGTTAAAATAGATGTACATCAGCTTAGGGGAAGTTCTGCTTTATGACTTCTTTACAATGAGAGCGTTGTGTAAAAGGGACATGAGGTTCAGATCTGCCGTCGTGCTTTGTTCTTAACTCCAGCTGAGTCACCTGCCTACCTGGGCCTGTGTTGGAGTGGGGACTGAGGCAGCTTCACACATGGACAGTATCATTGTTTTGCAGCTGTCCTGGAGTCAGGTCTTGGAAAACTTTCCCTGCCCAAAGAGCATCCCACGCACCGAGCTCTTTGGAACTCTTGCTTTGATGGTTTCTTCTCCACCATTTTGGAAATCCCCCTCTTAGATGCCTCTCTGTTTGAACTCATTGTTTTTTTCCAGCCCTTCATCCAGTGGTGTTTTTAACTGAGGGTGCAGCCTAGGAAAAAAAGAACTGGAACACCCTGTCTGAACTACAGTCTTCTGCATACAACGTAGACAGACCTTGAGGAAAGCCAGTTATGCCCCAAATTCAGCCTGTTGTTTTTCCAGCTCTGTCAGCTGGCCTGATAAAAGCTATGGCCTCTCCCTGTGAACCCTGTTTGCCTCTGATCCGTGCTCGTTTTTTGGATGTTGGTTGCTCATCTGTAAGCAGAAAGCAAGAGCCCTTCCCTTGTTACAGCAGCACAAGGCAGAATTTAAAGATGGTCAGATCTTTTGGAGGAGGAGAAGGGAAGTCTGAAATGTTTTTTAGAGAGAAAGGTGCCGGCAGCAGGAATGGCACCGGGTTTCCAGCGTGCCTTTGTTGAGCATGTGCAAGGAAAGGTTGGGCACTTGTCCACCGGCTGTAACAGGCTGCTTGTTTTTGCCGTCATTTTGTCACCTCCTTCTGGAGTTCCTGCTTTTGTCGACTGGTTGTGAAATCCTCAGGGGAAGAGAATAGTCCCTGGAGCCCCAGCCACAAGGTCGAGGACAGTGGAGGAGGCTCCTGCTCTGCTCTCTCCATGGCCGCCCACACCGGAGGGCTGAACGGCTCACAAAGCAGCTCCAGAACCGCCGCTGTTCATGGCGACCTGGTTTGTAGCACCTTCCAGTTGACTTTGAAATGCCACACTGTGAACTGGATGTGGCCAATCTGCAGTCTAGTGTGCCCACATCTACCTGAACTAGCTTTAAATTAGTCTTGGTAACATGGTGTAAAGGACTGGCCACGTTGGTTAAGACCAGGTCTCCCAAGGTCTGCCCTTCTTTGAGGGAACACGTGTTCGCAACGTGTTGAGGATCTTCCTTTTGTGATTGCGCAACTCCAGCAACATCCGCTGAGAAACCTTCAGAGCAAGGTGCCATACCGGCCACTTTATGTTTAAATAACCATGCTGGTTTTGTCCTTGGTGGCTGTGGCACTTGCTTCCCACAGCCCACGGTGTGATGCAGCCATCACCGTCCCGCACAGCGTGTCCCCAGCTTCTCGCTTCGCATTTCCCCACCGAGCTCTACCCATGGCCTTGCTGCACCCACGCTGGGCTGTGCTCTAGATCAACCCATTGTTAGATCAAGCCAAGTACCAGGATCAACCACCACCACTTTAAACCCGTGCCTGGACAAGGCTAGGAAAGCTGGGAGGTCCGTGGAAGCACAACTGGCTTGGTCTGAAGCACCAAGCGCTCGGTCCGGTCTCGTGTTGGGCGTCCTTGCGGCTTTGACGCAATGCTGCATTTTTGTTTTTTTGTGGAAATGAATGAAAAGAATGAGGGGAAGTGCTTAGAAACTCATTTTTAATGAAGATCCTGACGTGTGGACAGATCCTTTGTTCAGATACGAACGTATTTATGCCGGTGGCACCTTGCCATTCATACAGCGACTTACACATTTTGTAGTGCGATAGCAGTGTGTACCGGTGAGGCTGGAGTACAAAAGACTGAGAGACCAGGGTTTGGCCTTTCCTTCCCCTGTTCCTCGTGGGGTTGCGCTGGCTGATACCAGCTGGGGAGAGGGTGCATTTATGTGTCTTTGATTATTTCTTTTAGAGGAACACTAAGCTCCAGTATTTGTTGTTGGTTTTACTTGCATGACTGTTGCATTAGAGGTGCTTGGTGTAATGAAACCCTGAGCTTCACTGCAGTCAAGATGTTGGGAAGAGGGTGGAAATCCCAGCTTTCATCTCTTGTCACAAATAGTATCTGAAGGAATTTGTACTATTTTTACTGTTTGTTTTTGTTTCTCCCCTCCCCTTTTAACTATGCACCTTAGCATTTTCTGTGGGCCCTGTCACTGGGATATCTCCACTTGGACTTTGAAACAGATGACTCAGCTTCATGGTTGTTTAGAATAGTTTTAAATTATTTTTGCTATCCAGCCCCATTTTCTATCATCATGCTGCAATTACTGGAGTGCTGGCTCTGCAGGGGAACACTTGCTTCTTTTAAACAAATGGTTTCCTTTGGAATTAAAAGAAATAGTTTATGGAAAGGTTTCTGTGGGCCTCTGATTATTAATTTATTATGAAGGCACTAATTCTATTTTATAAAAAAAAAATACGGAATCTTAATTTTAGAAACCCTAAAATTGGAGGCAACTTTTGAACCAAGGCAGTTTCTTTAACGCGGACTTTGCGGGGTGTGTGTATGTGTTTCTTTTAAAATAGCAAATCTGCCTTCCGCTGGCGCTGTGTTATGTGGTTAATCCTGTTGGGCCTGATCTGATCGGACTGGAGCTGGAGGGGGCTGAGCAGAGCTGAATATCGTTGTGGGAGACCCGATCCCTGCCGGGAGGGCAGCAGGGCTGGGTTTTAGTGATCCTACCTAGGCTGGGCTTTGTCTGTTTTTTTCCAACTAATCCAAACATTAAAAACAACAAAAAAGGAAAGGTGTTTGCTGTCATGTCAGATCCATAAATGTGATTTGTTTTAAGCTGTTGCGAGTGTCTGGAGACTGCTCAGACCAAGCCGATTTCCAACCGGGGTGGCACAGCCTTGCCCATGGCATTTTTAGTCCATTTGCATGGGTTGCGGTAACACCTGGTTGCAGTTTTCTCAGAGGTGAGGTGTGCTGGTACCTGCTCCGGAGGTGACGTGCCACCTCCTCCTGCCCTGGCTCTTGGGGACCATTGTGCCGGTTGTGCCTTGCTGGGCAAGCAGAGCCCAAGCACCTTCAGGGGGAGAGATTGAGAGAAACCAGGTTGAGAAAGGGGCTGGGGAGAGCGGGGACAGCCAGGCTTTCTCTGGGCACCCAACGGTGTCAACTGGGTCTCGATGGGCGCCAGCACCCATGTGCAAAGTCCTGCCTTTGAGTCGCAGCGGGATTCACACCCATGGACCCGAGAGCCAAACCTCACCTCGAGGGGCTTCTCCTCCAGCAGTGTCGATGAGAAAAACCCTTCTTGCCACCATGATTTTGAGTGCTGCAGATGGAGAAGCCCGAAGTGCCTGCTCCCTGGGGTGCAGAATAAACTGTGGCTGTCCCCATGTTCCCTACAGGACCCTGCTGAGACCATCTTCCAGGGGCTGACCCCAAGTGCAGGGGCACCCCAGGCACTCCCTCCAGGGGCTTTGCTGGCTGCTGGGAGCAGTTATGACTTTTGGCTGTGGGTGAGGATTGTCCCCTGCCTTCCATCGGGCCATGGGAAGGGGAAGAGGAGGGCTGCGTTCCCAGGGATTTTTCAGGGTAGCATTGGAATGTATTTCTTTTTAGGGAGGGAGCGATGCAGCAGTATGCTTGGCCTGAGGGTGGATTCCTCTCTCCCACTGCCTCCTGGCTCTGCAGCAGCCCCTTGGCCGTAGCGGGGAAGGGGTTAAGGCTTCATCGCTGGCCTGGGAGCTCTGCTGGCTGCTGCATTCCCCATCCGGGGCTGCCGGGCTGAGGTTTGCTGGTATGTGTGCAATGCGGCGCCGGCCAGCCCAGAGCACCCAGCCCTCGCCCCAGCACCCCGAGAGCCTTCCCGGCATGGCCTCCCCTCCCAGCTCCTTCTTTTGGCACCCGGTGATGGGGCTGGGGGTCAGGGAAAAAACAGGGGCTGGAGGAGACTGGTTGGAAACGATTTGATCCACAAAGCAGCAGCCTGAGCTTGTCCGAGATGCTCTTGCACAGGGGAGCGTCTCTGGGCACGTCCTTGTGCCGGCCCAAGGTTTTGTAGCTCATCTGTGCTCCTGTCTTTGCTCCTGCGATGCCACGGGTGGGTGGCAAAGGGCTTTGGCTGCTCCCACGGGGTTAGACCTGTTGGGGAGCTGTGTTTTGGGCAGGGGAGAGGGTTTAGTGCAGACGCAGGCAGGAGCTGGAGCTGGGAAATTGCAGCACCAGCAGTGGTGTTCAAGCTGAAACATGGTGAGAAGCCTTGGAGGGAGACGCGGACTTGGAGGGAGATGCAGATTGCCTGGAGTTCTCTCTCCGCAACAAAAATTTATGTCCCTTATATAACTGGGGAAAAGCAAACAAAGAAACTTGTCTCCAAGTGGGAACATGGTGTCACTGGGAGAAATCCCACAGCAAGAGCGAGACCTCCGGTTCGCTCTCAGGGCTGTTAACTCTTTGGCAGAAGGGCAATGCTTTTATTGTTAAATTTTCAGATAAATGACTTCTGGATATTACTGAAGAATTGTGCATGTGTGTTCCCTCATTTAGGCAAATGACAGGGATAATTTTTTCACTCTGGAGCTTTTTTTGAGGTCCAACGGGGCTTTTTGTGCAGGGATTCCTGCTGGCTTTGCCCTGCTCCCCCATGCTCTCCCACCAGCCCACACGCTTGCTGCCGCTGAAGGACGGTGCTTTACCTTTGATCTCCGCACAGCACCGCCATTGACGTTGGCAGGAACCGTCTTGCAGACTCAAGGCTGTTATACAGCGCTAATTTTGTAGTCTCAGATAACGGAGCCTCTCTAAAAATGTCATTTGGGGCCATTTGCGGGGTGAGTTTGACATCGCTGCCGCGGGTCCCGCCGGAGGAGCGAGCGCACATGGGGGTCGCAATGCGGTGCTGCCGAAGCTCGCGGACAAGCTTCTCAGCAAAAGAATTCCCATTCTTCTACTGTCTCTTAAACTACCCCAAACTGACAAATAAAGTCCTTGGCCCTTGGTTGCTCTGGGCTGTCAGGCTGATGCCAAAATAGGATCAGTCAAAAAGGGAATAAATGACTGGGGGGGGTGGTATCTTTGGGTAATGGCTACACCAGACTTTCTTATTAACTCAAATTAAGTTAAAAAGGGAAATTGATTTAATGAAGGGAGGTGTTTTGGATGCTAGTGGCATTACACTTGATTGTGTTTTTTCCTGCTCTGTGCGGGCAATTATCAAATTAATCTTCTGCGATATCAACACAATCACTAATATATTTATACTTGCCAAATGACAGCTATTCAATAAGTTGTTTTTCTGTTGCTTTGTCGAACTCCACTTTTGCCTTCATGTTTCTCTGGTGAGGTAGGTGGCCGGTTTCTGGGTGGAAATCCCCGAGTTCCCTCTTTGAGATTCTCGGCACTCCTCATTCGTGGGGCCATTGCTATCGCAAAAAAAATCCGATCAGAATATAATTAACAGCCAAAAATGTTTATGAATTGTCACTTGCTATTGGGAATGGGGCCACTCTTACGCAGGAAGCTTTAAGAATACTCGTGTGTGGATGAACTGACCCTCCCAGGATCATTCGTGCCCGTAAATCCCCAGCAGCCGAGGCAGAGGGTGGGATTGCGCGGCGTCCAAGCAAACCAACAGCTCCACTGGTGCACGTTGCCACTGTGGTCTTATTTTGGTTTTCTCTTTTATTCCCTTTCTTTAAGGGAATAGGGCCGCTGTGATCCAGCCTGTGCAAGCGTGTCTCTCTTCCTTTCTTTCTCTCTCCATTTGTTCCCGCCTCCCCATTTTTTACCCGGTGACGAGTTTCAGCTGTGTTTGGCTGAAGGGTAAGAGCTCTCGTATGGCTCCCGCAGGTCTTGTGAAAATGGGGGGGTGGGTAATGAGGAGAGACTCGAGCGCTCGAGAGCTGCATGGGAACTCAACCCTTACGAGACACCAGAGAATCCACATTGGAAAGGCTACTGGGAACTGCGTTTCGTTTGTCTTCCCACCCCAAAACTGCCCTGTTTGGAGGGTGGTAGAGAAGCAGAAGACAATTAAACACTGTCTCGGTGCCCCAGGCTTGGTGGACCTGGAAGAAGTGGTGTTTATGGGTGGTGGGGGGCAGGTCCACTGAAAACAAGGCAGATGCTGGCAGCATGTTCCCCTTGGTGTCCTTTGGGCTATAGGCGAATCTGGGAGGACATGGTGCTAAACATCCACACCAATGCATCCTGATGTGTCTCCCAGCAGGGCTTTTACACTTTGCTGGCTTGGAGAGTACCGAAGTGTCAGCACTGGACCGCATCCCCACCGATCCTTCTGGTCCTGGACCTGTCTGCTGCCCATCTCTAATCTCCACACACACCTAATGGTTTTTAGTGCTGTGGTGGGGAAGTGAAACCTTGACACAAGTAAATATGTTGACAGCCTGTTTTCAGCTGGCAGGGAATGTAAATTAACTCATTTGAACAAAGCTAACGCGGAATCAAGCCGTTGGTCTCCAATATCCCTTATAAGTGCAGATGAGAAATATTCATGGTACCTTCACTCCCAGAATATTGCTTTTATCTTTGTGGTTCCTTGAGTGGCAATATAAAAGTTACTGATTTTGCACTTTTTATGCATCTGAACCTGCAGACTTTGAAATCAGTAGGTTTGCCTGCGTGATGTGCCTCGTTAGATCCGTACCCTTGCAGGCACCTAGGAGTGATCTGCTCTATAAGCTCCACTGTATGTACTTGTTGTCTGGTGTATAACAACCTATCTTAGGAACGTCTTCAACCAGGACATCGAGACAAATGAAGGTGAGGTGGTGTTGGGTCTTTCCAGGGCCAGGTAGATCCTGAGAATGGGAGATGCTTGTGTGTGTGATGATGTTGTGCCCTGTGGGTGCAGTCAGCCTGTGTGTTGAAGGGTGGATGCAAAGCTCTATGAGGCCAGCAAAGAGACTCTTCAAGACTTTGGACCAAAGCCATTTTGGGGAGTCACACTCTCCAGGCTCCTTGCCTTGCTTTCTGGAGCTCATCACAACTGGGATGCCACCCAGGGCCAAAGATGAATGTGACGTGAAGGTACTGGGATGCAGAGGTTGAGCTTCCTCAGGACATCCAGGTGTCACTTATTTCTTCCTTAGAGCTCAGGCTACTTCAGGGAGGTCTCTGTGCTTCCCACACCTGAGCCCTTGGTTGATGTGAGAACATTTTGCTGCAGCTAAAGCAGGGAGCCATGAGCTTGGCTGGGGATGGGGGTCCCACCAGTTCTCCTCCCCTTGGTCATGGTGGGAGGACCAAAGGCTGAAACCATGGCAGGGGCAGGAGGTGGAAACTCCCATGGGGGGGTCTCACCCCCACTACGCAACAGCCTTTGCACAGCAAAAGCAGGAGGTCAGACTGTCTCAAAACCTTGACCATGTTTGCAAGCGGACATCGCTCTGCCTTTGCTTTTTTTGCTCTGTAACAGGTTTTTCCCTTTAAGAACGCAGAAGATTGATTCCCTTGCAGGGCGCATCGCCGAGGCGAGCCATGTCCAAATGGTTTGCACGTCTGCATTTTTTACTGCTCTCGTTTAATATGTATGCAAATGCAGTCTCTCCTGTCCTCACTCTCTGTGTGGGTTTGCACAGTCAGGAGCACATTCCCATTACCGCTGCCCATCTCCTGCTCCGCTCTGCATTCGAGGAGACTGCCTTTGAAACGCTGATAGATGGAGGTGCAAGGGAAAAAGAGAGAAATGACGGATTTTCGTAATTTCTTTGCTGGGGAGGGTGGAGGAGTTGGGGAAACCAGAGGAAGGAGATTTAAATATATGCAAAATTGTTTATTGGGAGAAAGGGGGGGAGGCTCCAACTCTGCGAGTCGGGGAGCGTGTTTTGTATGCCGTTCCATTTTCAGAGCTCAGGATTTTTAGCTGGAGGTTAGGGAAAAATCCAAGCACTGGCAATAATCTCGTGATAGCAGAAATATTCAACTTTTCTCCTGATAAATAGATACGTGTCATAAGTGAAGTCAGGGTTTCAGGCCTGGAAAACCATGCTGTTTTTCTTTTTTCTTATAATAAATAAGGAGCAAGAGTTGTTCCCTGCAAAGGGGCAGTCTATGGTTGCTGCTACTTTATTTCCCTTCTTTTTAAAATAGCTATATTTTTCCAAAGCACTTCGAAACCAACACCCACGAAACTTGGACACTCTATACCCAGAGCTGCTTCTGTATAAGTAAAATTCAAAACTATGTGCTCCAGCTAAGGCCAAAATGTGGGAAACACCTTTAGAAAGGTGGTCAGAAGTAGGGGAGTTTTTCCTGTCCCCAGTGATGGTATTTTTTGAAGTTACACTGTTTGAAGTTGCAGATCTCCGGTTTTGCACCTGCTTGGAGGTAACCGCGAAGGCTGAGGAGGTTGTGGCTCGTGGTGTGGGAAGCAGGGGATGACACGTCCCTTCATCACCCAGGTGATTCCAAAGGGGAAACGGAGGCTCATGCTGCATCCTACCCCCTTCAGTGAAATTTAGGTCCTTTCAGTACCAAAGAGCCAGATTTTCAGGTGTATTTTAGGCACTTCACATTGCTCCTTTTTTTAATCTTTAAACACAAAACCCCTTTAAAACCTGGCTAGTTTTGAACCCTGCTATAGAGTGCCAAAGCCTCAGTTCACCGCGCTGCTGTGGCTGCTGGGGATGCAGGTTTGGGGTGGGGGTACCCATGAGCAGCCTCCTGCTGCTCTGCCCCCCAGCCTGGGGCTCTCCCTGGCGCACACACAACACGGCTGAAGCCAGATCTTTTCCAAACTCTTCCCGGAATTCATAGACAAAGTTACTTTCCTTTGTGGAAGCCAAAGGGCTTTGCGTGCTGGGAAAGCCCCTCTGCTGCGGTACAGGCTTGTCAGATGTGTTTACTTTTGCATCTCCAAGTTTTGCAAGAGTGTTTTTGTGTCTCTAGCGCTGGATGTTGTGAAACCCCTTTCCACGCGATATCGCAGCTGTGTTCCTGCTGCCGGAGCCGCGGCAGCGCACAGACCTTGCGCTGGGGCTCTGGTCCGTAAAACTCAGACCTTTGTGCTTTCGGCACAGAGGGATCAAGGGGTGACGTTCAAGAGGGGTGTTTGGAAGCGCTCAGCTCCCGCGGGGATGTGCAAGAGCTGGTTTTATTCATGCACCAGGCACAGAAAGTCTGGCTGTTTGGGAATGAGCTCTTGCAGGGTGCCTGCTCCTGCGTTATCTGCTCAGAGCTCTGGGAAAAAGCTTGACTTTGGCAATTTTGAGACATGCTGTAGCTGCTGCTGGGTCCACAGTCCACGGCTGTGCCTGTCTCTGATGCTGTTCCTTCTGCTTCTTTTCATTCCATCACATTTGGGAGGTTTATCCACCCCGCACCGACAGCCGCCTTGTTGGAGGGGCAAGCGCAGAGCCGCACACAGAGCTCTGCTGCTCTTCCCCGTCCCTTAGTTCCCCTTGTTTGTGAGAAGTAAATATCTCTTCTTGCTGAGAAGTAAATATCTCGTGCTGCCGTGTCCTCGCTCCGGTGGGCTTGTGTCACTTGTGATCACAGGCTCCAAACTTCCCTTATTACGGTTGCTTTTTTAACAGTGTCTTTTTATTGGCAAGTAGATTTGTGGAGCCTTTCTAGTTCCTTCATCTGTAAATTGTCCTCCACGTAACGAAGAAACCGTTCTGACTACGTTTTGATGTGTTTGTCGCCCAACAGATGTCTGGGTGGTTAAAGTGCCCCCTGAGTACAAGTATCCTGTGTTCGCGAGCTCTTTGATAGTTGGTTCAGGAATCTTTTTGTTCTTTCTTTCTCTCCTCGAGTCCTGGGGGTCTGTAGCAGATGCCTGCCGCAGTCTCTCCTTTGTTTTCTGCTCCTGATATCCGTGCCCACAGTGTTATTCCTCTACCCGCTCCCTTATCAAATTAGATTATCTCCTTCTTCTAAGCACTTTTGGCACGTGCGGCTGCGCAAAGGCATGATAAGCGTATTGGATCGCGCTGTTGGGTGCCTGTTGTTCGCGTCTCATTCTTTGTTGCACCTTAGAGGACCTTAGGACTAAGTTGTGACATTACCGGCTATAACTAATGGTACCAGTGAAAGCAAAGCCAGCTGGATCCTCTTCCCGCTTGCACTGTGGCATTGCCACATCACCCTGCGTGGGAACCTGGGGCCCATTTTGTCCCAGTGCTCTGCACCTTGTCACTGCGACCCTTGTGTCATCACTTTTCCTCTCTGCTGACCTGTGTCTCCAGCATCTCCCATCATGTCCTGAACTTGGCTGGTGGCACTTAAGCTTCTTCTTGGTGTTACAGGCCTTGCCCGTTCCTTGGCTCCCTGCCTTGCCTGCTTTCCATGTATGATCCAGAAAAGCCTCTTTGTTATTCTGTCCTTCCTCCCCATCACAAACTTGTGTTTCTGTTCCATCTTTCATGAAAAAGGTCTAAGACTGAAGGTGAAATGTGATAACAGCCTTCAAAAATATGTCAGGAGCTGCTGCAAACAGGATAGGAATAAACGATTCTCCGTGTCCTGTGGTGGGTAGGACAAGAAATTATGGGCTTAAACTGTAGCACAAGGGAGATTTAGGTTTGATGTTCAGATATCCTGGGGGTGAAGCCCCAGAGAAGCTGCTGGGGACTTGCAAGAGGGGCAGGTCAGACGAGCAGCTGTCAGGAGAGGCTGAACGGGAGTCGAGGGGTTAGCGGGGGGATCCAGAAGATCATCTTTCATCCTCTCCAGCCTTCTCACCTCCCCTTCCATATGCTGGAAGCCTCCAGCTAGGCAAGGGGCTTTTTGTGGCTTGCTCGTGCCTTTCTCTCTCCTTGCTTTTTGTCTCCATTGCAGCAGTTCTGGCAAACGCAATTGCAGTGAGCCTGGAAATATTCACAGCAAGCCTCTCCTCCTCAAACCTTTCCTTTGTGCTTGCTGGCTCTTTTCAAACCTTGTATGCTGGTGGAGGTGACGGTAGCTGCAACCAGAGCACCAGGACGTGCAATACTGACCGAAACAAACGCTTCGCTGTACTCAGAGGGGTCAGAACTGAGTCTGGGGGCAACCTTGGAGGAGTTGTTCCAGGCTCTCGATGGGAAGCTGCTGCAGCTTTGCAGAGGGCTGTGTCCTGTGTGTGTGGGGATGTGAAGGTGAGGATGGCTCCTGGAGGTGCTGTCCCAGCTGGTGTGGTGGGATTCCCATTTGGAAGAACCAAGGTTCTTCAGCTGCATTGCTGCCTGCACGTGTGTTCCTGCCCTCAGTGGGTGCAGTGCGGGGAGCCGGGGGAACGGGGCTCCTTGCAGAGCTCCCCGTCCCCACCTCCTCAGAAGGACACTGCAGGGCATCAGCCAGCCTGCTGGAAACTGGTGTCTCTGCCAAAACAATTTTTTGCTTTGGGAACTGGGAGTCACAGAGGTCTCCATCCAAAACCAGCGTAAGGCACGAGAGCAGCCGTGTTGTTTCTGACCAGGGGTCGCTTGTCCCCTGGGCACCTCCAACTGCCTGTTCCCAACACCCACCGTTCCCAGCCCTTCCCCATCTGGCACCAGTTGTGTTGGGGTCTGGCTGCATCTGTGCCGTGTCCCTGCTTCCCTCCCAAACCTCCCGGCCTGCTCTCCCGGGGTGCTGGGGGGTCCTGGTCAGCCGTGACCACCTCCACCCCCGCAGCACCACCCCCTTCACAGGAGAGGCGGGCGAGGAGAAACAGGCAGATGAATAATTTATTATAATGATGCAAAATAGGGTTTTAAAACTCTCCCAGTATAAATATTTATTTTTGACTTGTTAGCACCGCAGCCTTCGCGCCCACTCCCCCTTCTCCTTTCCAAAGCCCCCCAGCCTTGTGACTATCACGGCTGGTTCTCCCAGTTCTCCTCTGCTCCGTCTGTCTGTCCGTCTCTCCTGCGCTCACTTTTCACATGATCCAAGCGCTGGTGCCAAGAGCTTCCCAGGGAAGAGGGGAGAAATAGAAAGAAAGAAAACACAACAAAAAAACCCCCTCTTTCTCGTGCAGACACACAAAAAACAACAACGGGAGGGGGGAGATGGAGCAGCACACACAGGCACACGCACAAAACCCTTTGAAGCTGTGCAGGGTAAGGGTTGTTTCTGTGGTAACGGCGCGGGGATTGGCGGCGGTTGGCGAGGGCCTCCATCCCGCCGCCGTGCCGGGTGATTAATGAGCTGTGGCTGGGCTGTACGGGAGCGCTCGGGCTGCGCTGAGCACCGCGGGGCTGCCCCGACGCACCTTGGACGCATCCTCATCCTCCTCCGCTTGCCTCTGGCACGCTCGGTCTGGCAGTGCCACACACCTCCCTGGCACACGCGGGCTCTCGCGGGACGTTGGCCCTTCGAGGGGTGGGACAACTGGGTTTGGGACATCTCTGACCCCTGTCTTGGTGGTGCTGGAGCATCCCTGGGGCTGTGGCCTTCATCCCACCACCCCCCTCGCTCTTCTGCACCAAGGTGTGTCCCAGGCGGGGTTCTGCATCTCCTCCAGTGCAGGGACAGGCCAGAGCCATGGGGGGAGGTGGTGACATCAGTGTGGGGGCAAGGCTGTCCTGTCTGGTGGTTGCAGATGTGCCCATGGCATTTTGGGGAGCTGCCTGTCTCCCTGCCCCTCTATGGCTTCTCAAGGCTGGAGGGTGGCTCAGCAGAGACAAGGACTGTGATGTCCCTGTGCCCTGGCCAGCCTTGTTTAGCGCCACCACCCATCAACCCAGATGTCACTGGGGTGCTCGTACCATTTCCCAGCGAGAGCTGCAACTCCCAGGGAACCCCACTCCACAGCGCGCTTTGAATCTCGCCTCCTTTTGCTTTCTGTTCGAAAAGGCGCAGGAGAAACTGGTATCATTCACATCTCTTGGGTGAACAATAGTAATAACCAGTGAGTTTCAAATCTCTTCCCCCCCAAAATAGCCAAACCAGAACACGCACAGCCTTCCCGAGCCGCTGCCTGAAACAGATGTGCTGCCAGTGAAGCAGCTATTTATAATGTGCAGCGCTCCCTTCGCAGCCGCAGCGGCTCCAGCCCTCGGCTCTCGCGCTCGGCAGCTCCTTTTGAAGCCTGTAGCTCTAATCTGGGGACTGTTCCTGGTGCTGCTAAAAATCTCGTAAACCCGCCGGGATGCCGGCGAGCCAGAGCCCTGCCTGCTCTCTGCCTTCCGAGGGGGTTTATCGTTGCCAGAGGCTGCCAGGATGGGACTGTCCCATCCCCAGATGTCCCAAATGAGGTGGGATAGCAATGGGATCCTGTTGGGCTGTGTGTCCCTGAAGTCCTTGTGGCTGCAGGCTCTGTAGAGCTCTGACCCCCCTCTGCCACACGGCTGGGAGCTCAAACTCTTTTCCAACCCTTAACTGAAGAGGTTTTGTCATACAGAAGACAAGGGGGGTCAGGGCCTTGTTGCTGGGGGGGTGGGGAAAAGCTGATGTGAGTTTGAGCCTGGTGGGTTTGATCTGGTCCTCACTGCAGGAGAAGCATGGCACGATGGCCTTGGGGGGATGTGGACAGCGTGGGATAAGGAGGAAAACTGGGGATCCAATGAAAAGGAGGATCGAGGGGGTTCGCAGCACTGATGTCCACACTTAGGGCTGGTGTTTGCCAGCCTGGGGGTCCTGCAGCACCCCTGGAGCCACGGCACATCTCAGGATGGGCACCTCGCACCACCCGCCCCCCAGGGACCTCAT
The DNA here is from genome assembly GCF_963082525.1 of Nesoenas mayeri. Taxonomy (NCBI): domain Eukaryota; kingdom Metazoa; phylum Chordata; class Aves; order Columbiformes; family Columbidae; genus Nesoenas; species Nesoenas mayeri. Next base: position 7,964,525 of record NC_137566.1, read on the forward strand.
CCCAGGAGGGGCTGCAGCTCACAGGCACCGCAGCACCCAGGACCACACGCCCTGGATGCTGTTTCGGTCCTCGGCACGCCGATGAATAAGTGTGCTGGTATGCCGGGGCGGGGAGCGCCGGTTAGGCAACGCGGCAGCATGTGGAAGCTGTTTATTGCCGGAGCTGCTGCCGGCCCCCCTCTGCCTCCCGCAGCGCAGCGGCCGCCCCAACCAGCCCGGCCGGTGCGGCCGCTCCGCATGGGGCCGGGGGGTAACGGGGCCCCAGCCCAGCGGGGACAAAGCAATTACTGGGAGACGGGGCTGGTCAGGCTGAGGGTTTTGCTTCTATCGCATCCTATGTTTTCTGTTTGTGTTTCTCTGGAGCAGCATGTTTGGACGTGTGGAGGTGGCTTGATCTGTATCCTAGGCTTTGGGGATGGCTTGTCCTAGGCTTAGGGGATAGCTTGAACTCTGTTCTCCCTTCCCGGCTGGTACAGAGCATCATCCCCAGCCTGGCATGGCATGGCATGGCATGGCATGGCATGGCATGGCATGGTCAGCCAGACAGCTGGGAGATGTGGTGATCTGGAAGGAGCTCCTTGTCATTTGGAAAGGGACATCCTGAAAAACACCCGCGAAAGTGACCTAAAATGGGCTGCTCTGGCTTTGCTCACTTGCAGTTTCCCAGGTGCCAGGGGATGGGGTTGTGTGCCGGTGGGCAGATACCACCCTGACCCCCAAACTCTGGCATCCCTGGCTGAGACTGAAGTGTTCCCAGTTTCCAGTGGTAACAGACAAACCTTTGCTCCTGGAAGAGGGACATAATGCAGCCCACGGCAATGAAGCCTCTTAAAAGCCGGTCTCATTGCAGTTGTGTTAATTATTAATAGAATGTGGGGAAGAAAACATTGGAAAACCCCAACTGTTGGAGGCAAGCTGCCACTTCATCTGCGTGCAGCACGGCCCTGGCATTCCCCTGACCCAAGGGGACATCCGCGGGTGTCTTTTCCAGTGTCTGGTGTCAGCGAGTGCAAACAGAGAGGCTCGACCATCTCCCTGAAAATCTCAGCAGTCCAAAAACAAGGAGTTGAATGAGTTGTGTGGGTCTCAGCTTGGTCTTTAGCGAAGGTTTTTCATGTCTTTTCCTCATGAAGGGATGCAGTCCCTTTCGGCAGGGTCTCTGCCCAGCAGGACTGGCTGGATGCTGGATTTGCAGGGTCTGGTGGCTCTAGGGACCCCTGTCCCAGCCCAGGGCACCCCACAGAGCTGTGTGGGCAGGATGGGACCCCAAGGCGGTGCTTGGACTGAACCCATGTAGTGAGTCAGAGCTGGGGGAGCTCAGCAGGGCAATTTTCATGAAAAACAAGGTAATGGGGAATTTTCACCCAAAAGCCTTGTGGACCTTGAGGGTTTCATCCCCCACATCTGACTGTGGGTCTCTGTGTGGGGAACTGGGAGGTGTTTCCATGGAAACCAGCAATTTGGGGTCTCCATGGGCACTGCAGAGTGCTCGGTGTGGGTCGGCGCCAGCCTGGTGAGGGCTCTGAGCCGCGGGGCCCTGGCTCCGTGGTGTGTAGCTGGGACAAGCCTTGCTCTGCCCTCAGTCCTCCATGCAGGGGGCAGATCCCAAACCCCTGGGGCAGGTGATGGCTGTAGGTGCCGCCAGCCCACCCGCCTTCCCACCACCCCCTCCAGGAGCCCCTGCCTCCCCCAGCGCACTCCTCTCTCCCTTCTCCTCCTTTCCATTCCCCCTTTCTTTCTCTCCCTTTCTTCCCCTCGCTCCACCCCCCTCCAGACTCCTCTGTGGGGCATTGATTTTTCCATCCGTCAGCGAAACGCTTGAGGAAAATGAAAGAGCATCTTCGTGATCGATCAGGAGAACTCTTCAGCCTGGGGTCAGGAAGGGTTTGAATCAGCTGCTCCCCTGGCATATAATTACCCTCCTCTCTCCCAAGCTGGGGCTTTTCACACGCCTGCGGGAGCTTCTGTCCCACTGTGGGGTGGGGGCATCGCTCAGGAGAACACCTTGGTGGGGGAAAATGCCCAGGGATATGTTGGGTTTTGGTATTGCTAGAGCTCAGCTTTGGGTCCATGTGCTTGCGCTCGCTTGGTGCTGAGCAGTGTGTGCTGAATGGGTGCGAACCTGCACCCACTTCTCCCTCGCCGGCATCGATCGCTCCGCGGGTAGCGAATTCTGCACGGTGCTTGGCGAGGGTGGGAGTTTAAAGAAGCTGAAAGAAAACTAAATCCAATAGGAGCTGCGTGCCCACCTCCCTTCTCTCTTTTGAACATCTCATCTGCAGGGAGCATCACCCGGGGCAGGCTGCACGTACAGACCGTGTCAGTGGCAGCCTGAAGATGCCTGTGGAAATGCCAGACTTTGCCATCTGGTACCACACTGGCCTCTGAGGTCCCACCGCTTGCTGTCCTCCCCCAGAGAGTCGGCAAATAGCTGAGGGAGCTTCTCATTCCACCGTGGGGTAGCTGCATGCAAATGTTGACTTCTTCATGGCAACCGGCGTGAGTCATGCTGGGAGCCGGAGGGGAACGCTGGCGCCTGGAGCTCTCGCTCTGCTTGTGGACTGTTGCTTGGATCCGACGGGTTGCTTGGATCCAACGGGTTGCTTGCATGGAGGTGTAGGCACCGTCCTCCCTGCAGCTCTTGCTCTGTCTTTGCTCAGTGGGACGTGCTCGATGCTTTGCAAGTGCGAGGTTTCTGGCGCTCATGTGCGTGGCGGCGGGGTTCAGCGGTCGAAGCGTGTCGTGTGTGCAGGCTGCTGTGCTGGGTCTTGTGAAATGTCAGGGAAAATCTATCCTTTGGACTTGTCTGAAGGAGAGAGCCCCTGAGCTCCCTTCCCCACCACCCCCAGCGCCAACACCAGGCATCCCAGCACATCACAGAGCTGACAGGTTTGGTGTTGCCCATCTCCACTGACAGTTTGTCTCCACACTCCCAAATTCCCTTTATTTCGCACAGATATGGGTCAACCTGTTTCCTGAGCTAGATGCATGGGTTCTGGACCCAGCGGTGCACAACTCATGTCTGGCTGGAGCTTGTTGGACCTCGTGGAGGTCCCAGAGCTGGGCACAGCACGGTGGGTTGTGCATCTCAGCAACACCTCTCCTTGGGCAGATGCGGCATCCCCGGAGAGCGATGATGAACAGTAAGAGGGCAAGGAGGAGACACAAACCAGTGCTCTGCTCCCTCATCCCTCCTGGCTTCTGGCCCTGGAGAACCTGGCTGTGGGCTGCACCTTCACCCAACTGAGGACAATAAAATGGCAGGGTGAGAAACCAGTGCAACATGTCCCTGCTCCCACCACCACCAGTTCAGCCAGAGCGCTGCAGAAGGACAATGCAAAGGCTCTGTTTTTCTCCCTCCAAAGCGGCAGGCAGAAGTTTGCTCCGGCACGGGTGCGTTGCAGATGTACTGATAGCAGCCAGCTGAGTGCTGACGCTGCTGGAGAGCCCCAGGTACGGCTGAACTGGGTTTATCTGCTCCTCAGATAATGTTTTCTGCTGCAAGCAGCTGAAACAGCTGCATCCTGGCTCTGCTGCAAAGTTTATTTTACAACGCGTAATGAGAGCTTGCCCTGTGTCCCTGGTAAAGCCTTGACATAAAGCTCCGTCTGGGCAGGGTTTTTCCCCTGGTGGGATTTGGCATCAGTCTGACAGTTGGGGGAGCTTTGCTTAACCTGTGAGTGTTGCATCCCAATATAAACGTGGATCTAACCCAGTTTCCTTGAATCTGTGTTGCTTGGTTGATAACAATGGAGAGAGGCTGATTTATGCAAGCGGGTAATACGGGATCTTCCCCTTATTCCTTGCAAACTGAGTGCTTTGGTGAGCTGTCACCAGGTCATGGCACTGCTGGGTTCAGTGCAGGTAATGGGGGCAGGGAGGGCTCCTGGCATGTCTCCATTGCTCCGCCACCTTCCTGCTTACCACCCTTGGCCATGTCCCTTGATCTTCCTGCTGCCTCCTAGATCCATAAAATGAAGGTAAAATACTATCTGACTTGCTGGGGAGCATGCAGTCCAATTAAGAAGTGCACACTAATTAAAGTGAGCTCCTTCATTCCTACTGATATCCCATACCCATCTGTGGGGCGCTGGAAAGCTCTGGGACGCAGGAGTGCGAGGTTGTGACAGGGACAAAACAATACGCTCTCAGGCTGCTGAACAGAAAGTGGATCCATGTGTTAATCTGGGAAAAGGAGTGTGAAAATAACTGCAAATCCTTCACAACTTTGTTGTAATTTCTCCCAGATAGGATGCAGGCAGGAAAAACGCCTGCTCCACACTCCAGCCTCTGCAGCTCCCGGGTCGTTACTGAGCTAAACCTGATGCAAGAGGAAACCCTGTCCTGTCCCTGGGCTTCGCATGTTGCTGCTGGAAATTTTGGGGGAAAAAATATCACGTTGCATGGGGGTGGCTGGGATCCCAGTGGCTCCATGGTCTTGCCCAGTTCCCAGCCGGTCCAGCCTGGCTGCAGGAGATGCTGGGATGATGCTGGGATGGCTGAGCTGTGCCTCTGACAGCAGCACGTTCCTGTCAGTGGGCGACCGCGGGGTACAGAGAGCCAGACCCCTCCCAGCTGCCTTTCTGCTAATGCTCATCTAATTACCCAGCAGCCTGGAGTGGCTGAAGCCAGGGCAGCGGGAGAGCTGAGGTTTTCATCCAATAGGTTCCCATCTCCAGCTCAGGAACCAAAAGAAAAACCCTTTCCATATCATCAGATCAATAGGCAGGTGGTGCTCCCCTGCCCTTCCCCTTCTCCAGCTCTCCTTTCCCCTCTTGGGCCAGGGATGCTTTGCAAAGCCAGAGTAGGGCTGGTGTCTGTACCCGGTGGGTTTTGCACCTCGTCCCCCATCCTGGCTGCTGTGTGTCCCACACGTGTATGGAACAGCTGAGCGGAGCCAGGAACAGCGATCACTGAAACCCAGCTCTCAGCAGGCGTCTGAGAGAGCAAGTCTTGGCTTCAAACTGGGGCATGTCCCTCCTTCAGGGACAGCTTTCAATCAGTGATGTCTCTGAACAGACAGTCACTTTCTCTCTCTCACTGAGACAGTCGGCAAAGCGACAGGACTTGGAACATGGGCAGGATTTGACCAGCTTGTTTAGGTACAGGCAAGGGTTAACGAGAAGCGACATTTTATTTTGCTGCACATCTTTGGTTCTCTGGAAGGAGATGCTCATCCTGGTGTTTCAGCTGTTGTAAATGCATTCTTCTTCCCAAGGTGTCTTCTGAAAATTAGCTTCAGCGTGTTGTCAGTGGTGGAGAGATGATTATGGAGAAGCAGCTGTCCGTCCCCTCCTGCCAGCTCCCGGCGAGGCAGCGGGAGGGTGACGGCTCCTCTGGGTGCTGGCAGCACATCTCCTGGTGCCTGAGCCAGGCTCTGATGTGCATAGGCAGCTTCGAGCTCCGGCCCCTTCCACCTCATCTCCACTGGGGCGAGAAACCATCATGCAGTGCCCAGCTCGACGCAATCTCCAGCCATCTCTCTATCCCTTCCCTTCTCTAGGTTAACGTCTGTCTATTCCTTCCCTGGTCCCTCTGTCATCAGTACAGAGCTGTTTTTATTAGGTTTATTATCCATACTCCTGCACCAGGCTTCAAACACTGCCCGGCAGCATCTGAGCCCACTGCTGGGTCTCAAACCATCTCGAGATGCTCCAGCCAAGAGGGAGGTGAGCTCCATACTTGCTAGCAGGGGAGGGCCGTCGCCACCAGATGCAAACGTCCCTGGCATTTGTCCCCCTTCCCCTTGCCCTCGCCTCAGGCCAAGCAGGGAAAATCCTTCAGCAGGACCCCAGCTGGGGCTGCTGGCTGCCAGCTTTCCATGGCAACAGTCCATCAGGGGGTCGGAGTCGGCACTGAAAAACTCTCTGTCCTCGCCTGGGCTGCCAGTCGCTATTTTGATTGCATTCCTGGGGAGCTGAGCTGCAGATGTGGTCATCTTATCTTGGGAAGGTCTGAGTCAGTTTTTCCCTGCGTGACGGAGCAGGCAGCTGAGGGCTGGAGGGAGGAATAAATAGCTCCTGAGGTATGATGGGGACATCTGTCTCTGGGGACAAGGTGATGGGCCAGGAGCCTCCCACCACCCACCATCCCAGACTCGTGGTGCCCACGTGGCACCACACATATGTAGGAGACAAGAGAGATGTCTCTGTTGAGCAACCTTCACACATGCTTGACATCTTGGCCAAGGGAAAATTGGGTTGACTCAGGAGCATCTGTGCTGTGGGCTGGATCCTGGTTCCAAGAAGACCCGAGGAACAAACACATCCATGGTGGGGGAAGCACGTTCACTCCACCAGTACATACCTGGGATGTGTGTGCTTGCCACTTTAGTGATGGAGGGTGCAAAAGGCAGGGCCTGGAGGACCACAGGACACCTGGGACTCATGGTGGTGGTGGCCACCACATCCTCTATCCAGCCCTGCTGCAGTGGGACCTTGGGTAGCAGCTCCAGGGTCACCCTACGCAGGACCAGCCGGTCACCCCAGGACACCCCAGTGCCATTGGGACTGGGGTCCCACCTGCCTTACAGTCTCATCTCGGAGCTGCAGCCGGGAGCCCAGGCTCTGGAGAGGGTTTCTATAGCAACGGCTGCCACTCACTCCCCATTTGGGATGTAAATTAGTCAGGATTTTATTAGTGTGCAGAATTTCAAGAGGCCGGAGCTGGCAAAGAGGCCGGATGAATTTGGGACAGGAGTGTGCGAGGGGAGCCTGCCCCGGCACCATCAGGCAGTGCCAGCTTAAGAGCATCTTTAGGAGTTTGGACCAAGGCAGGATTTGGCGTTCTTGGCCTAATCCATCAATACTGATGTTGTAATTACTATAAAAACCTGCTCCGCTCTTCTTGCATGTTGTTCATCCTATGGGCTTAGGTAGCACTTTTGCTGCTGATTTGCCCCCTTTTTCACACTCTTCCTCCTTTTAATTCCTCAACATGATGTGGTAACATCAATTAATTAATCTGAGTAATAGTTGTTATTCAGGAACCGCTCTACTATCATGGCTTGCACTGGTACGGTGACAGTAACCAGTTCAGGTGCTGGAAATGTGTGTTATCGGTGGAGCTGGGGCTGGCCGCGTGTCCCTGCCTAGGGCAGGATGGGTGCTGTTGGGTTTAGCAGGACCCTCCACCCTGCCCCGAGGCTGCACTGGCACAACCGCTGCCTGCTGGAAAGTGCAACCTCCGAGGCAGGGCTTTGCTTTCAAGATAAATTGGCCTTTTGTAGGGGACCGTGTCCTAAGCATGATGAAAATGCCAAATGTGCTGATAATGCAGCTTGAAACAGATCCACGGGGACTTTGCGCTGGTGCCTTGAATGTTATTGCGAGTAGAAAAAGGACTTGGGCGCTGCAGGGGGTAATTGGGCTGTGAACTCGGCCGGTGGGTCAGTGTTGATGTGGGAGGTGTGATGTGGGGCTGGTATGGGGGTGCTGAGTGGGGAGGGTGACCCTCTCTCCTGATTTTGATGAACAGGCGAGGATTTGATCCCTGCGAGGTGTAGCAAGGCAGTGCAGGCTGTGTTAGCCAGGACACTGGAGCCTCTGTTTTTGGTGTCCCCATGTTGAGTGTGTGCTCTAGGTCTTGGGGTGAAGTGACCCTGAGATGGTTGTGTCTGTTGTGCCAAGCAAGAGCACACACAACACAGGAGAGATGCAGCCTGGCTGTGAGCTGAGGGAGACCATCCAAGCCTTCATCATCCTGATGGTTTCCAAAATTAGACTGAGACCTTCCCGGGCTGCAGAGCTGGGGGCTTTGGGCAGGCGGCTGCTCCGCTCCGTGTCCAACGGGGACAACACAAACCTGCATGACAAGCACTCGACGGCTGGTGTTAGTCTGTGTTTCAGAGGACGGTCGTCCCCAGGAGCAGTGGGCTTTGTCTGAATTTACAGGAGGGAATTTAACAGCTCAGGGACACCCGGGTGCCCTCCCTGGGTTTGGGAGAAGGGGGCCCTCAGCAAACCCGGGTTCAGAGAACTGGCCTTTGTTGCAAGCAGCTGATCACACGCTGACCCCTGAGCACGTCCTTCAGCTCCATTGAAGAGAACAGACCTTAAGTGCATGCTTGAATTTAAGTGCATGGTTAAGTATGTTCCCGTTCTCAGGCAGGGTAACGGCTGCGGCAGAGGGGATGGCTGGATAAATCAGGGAATGGTGTGGCAACACGGCCACGAGCTCGTTGCCGTCTTGCACGAGGCTGACTTTGGCGATTAGCACCAGGCTGCTGGTTTTGCAGCCCCAGGGATGGCGTTCTGGATCTGCTCTGCCTCTTCGCCACCTCGTCAAGTGTCGCTGCATCCTCCTCCTCCTCACGGGCCCCATCCTCCCCTTTCTTTGCGCATCGGCCCCTCTCCCCAAGGCTGCTCCATCCCTCCACTGCCATCCCCTGCGCCTGCGGAGCAGAAAGCGCATGGCCCAGATATTTTCCTTCACGTCAGCACAAACCCAACCCAGCCCTTTCTATGAGGTGGCTTGGCCGGGCACGGGGTGGGCAGAACCAGCCCCAGAGCAGGGGAGACCCTGGGGTGCCCCTGCCCCTCTCCGGGGCTGCAGTTCCCAATCTGTGCCCGTGCATGGGGCTGCTCGGGAAGCCGGAGCCCGCGATCAGCTCCAAAGGCAGCAACAGCAGCCTCTGCTTTTCCACACGTCGGTATTTTTAGCTCTGCTGTGCATTAGCGTGCAGGAGCTCAAACTGCGAAGCCTGGCTGAGGTTTTATCTGTTGTGACAGCCCTTAGGGCTGTAGTCAGACACTCTCTCGCTTGCTCGCTTTCTCTCTCTCCTTTTTTCTTTCCCTTTTTTTCAAAGTTTGCAGCTCGGATCTGCTCTCTCCCTGTGGATACATGGTGCAGCTGTCAAGGCAAAGGACCAAGGGTGGGAAGTAGGGTCCAAAATGTGGTCTGAGCCCTTTTACGAGGGAGCTTTCTTCAGATGCTTTCTGTATTTTTCCATTCCTCCTCGCTGCTGCTGTCAGGGCTGGAGCAGCCGGAGCTGATGCTGCAGGATGAGGTGCTGGCTCGCCCCTCCTGCCCCAAAGGGTCCAAAAAGCTGTGCAGGGTGACAGCTACACAATTACTGGCGACAGCAAAATGAGGAGCAACGGCCAGCCCAGCACAACATGTGCCTGATGGGGCTCAGCAGATCCAGTGCTCACCGGTACTGTTTTTTTCCAAAATCCTTGCATCCATACCAGTGGTTTAAAGCACAAATGTTGCCACTTTGGGGGCAGTTTTGGGCTCCAGGCACCCCAGAGCATCAGGGAAACATCAAAGTCCCTCTCAAGCCTCACTGAGTTTCAACACAGAAGATTTTTACTGTGCCTAAATGCGTGTCTGACGTCCCTTGAGAGAATGGGACTTGTGAATCCACCCTCTGTCCTGGCTCTGTACAAAAACCCCAATGCTTTGGTTCGGTTTCTAAGGAAGGTTTTCCTTATTGCTTCTCTTCCTGGACATCCCCAAGCCGTTCTGCAGGAGAAGGGCTTTCCCCCAGCTCCCAGAGAGCTGCACAACATGAAGTATCTCCTTCCCACCCCAATACCTCTGAAAAACTGGCTGGAAATGGGCTGCCAGGAAGGCAGCCTTGGTGATGCCCGTCACAGGGGTGAGGAACTGAGGTGCTGACCAGACTTTGGCTTTCCAGCCTGCTCAGCATCCTCTGTCCATGCCAGGCTCCGCTCGGTAAAGTCCAAACGGGAGCAGAAGTTGCCTGAAAATCTGGTGCCCTTGGAATTTGTCCAAGGTCACCGGGGAAGCGGAGGACAGAGGCAGGAATGGGATCTGGTTTCCTGTCCCCCATGTCCAGCCTTCCTCTCCAACGCTCAGCACGTGTCCGCCTCACGTCATTGCAGCCGCAGCTTCCCGAAATCCTGCACCCAGGTCCCGGGGTGTCCGTGCCAGCCCCCGTGTCTCCAGAACAGGAGCACAGACCCTGAGGGCTGTGTCCTCCTGCTTTTCCATCATGTGCTCAACCAGAAGGTGTTGAGAAACTTCTGTATTTAGGTAGAAAATAATGATTTGGCATTTTTGAGGCATTTAGTGCCTGTGGAGACCACGGCAACAGTCCCAGGGCTGCGTGTCCCCGGCAGATTGGTGTGTGTGAGGAGGGGAGAGATGATTGTGGTGGCTTGTGGGCTCCTTTATATGAGTCTGTCCATACTGCGTTTCATTTTGTTGTCGATTTGTTTACAAGCACAGCAGGTTTGGTGTGTGGCAGCTCCCATCTTTGCCCGAGCTTTGGTGGAGACCAAGGGGCTGCATCAACGGTCCGAGGATGCTGTGGGCACCGGGGTGCCAGGTGCTTTGCCGTCCAGTTACCTGGATACAAACCCGTCGGGGAACCCAGGATGTCTCCCTGGGTCCCCCTGCTTCGTTTGCATTGATGAGGTGCAGAGGGACATCCCAAAGTTTGTCTGGCAGGCCCACATCTTGGGCAGCTTTTCTAATTAACCATCCCCTCGCTGTGCTTACTCTGTTCTCCCCTCCAATTCCTCCTTTTCTTTGCTGGCAGCAGCCAATGCTGTGAACCGCGGAGACTAACTGCACAGTGCTTCTGGCTCAACCTGCAGCAGGGATCTCTGGAAATATCTCATGTCTTTACCCTTTAGCAGAGAGCACCCAGGGAAGAGGATTTTGCAGCTCAGCTTGTGGTGCAGAGCAGAGTATGTGTGGCTTCGCTCTGGCAGCATTTTCTTCGTGCAGGTTGTTTGTGTGATGTGCGAGTCCCTGGTAGCAGCCAGAGCGTGGCAGGTGCCTTTGCATGGGGCTCTGGCATCCCCCAAACAGCCCCTGAGCAGCTCCATGGGGCTGGGCTGCCATCCTCCTCCTCCAGCCTCCTGGGGAAACCCCACTCGCGGCTCCAGGGGATGGATGCAGATGCTCTGCATCAGCAAAGAAACCCCACACCATCCAAAAGCCAAAGCCTGGAGCTGCTTAATCCTCTCTGTGCTCTCCCCAGTGCCAAGGGAAGCCGCCAACAGCAGCTGGAGCTGGTTCTGGTGTGCATAGGGGCTGCCCACACCCCTTGCCATGGTGATGTGGGGCCAGAAGCCATCCTTATTCCAGGGGTTTTGACAACTGAGCTGCTAGAAGAGGTCTAGGAGAAATTAAACATTGCTCATTTTATTTCCAGATGTTAATTGGGGAGATTAAGGACTTTTGGGGGGACATAGAGGAAGCTGGTACTTTAGGGGCTTCTTAACTTTAAAAATACCCGGTGGCATTCATGCTAATGCATCTCCCCGTGTCAACAGGAGTCCTTACAGGCTTCCGAACACCCTAAAATTGGGCTCAAAAGCGCTGTTTGATGTTTCCCTGTGGAAGACAAGAGAGAAGTGAGGGATGCCACAGGGGATGCCCACACAGCACGTCCCTCCTTGAGCCATCCGAGCCGTCCCCGTGCCACCAGAGCAGCCGCTGGGACACACCAGCTCTCCCTGCCCTGATCCTGGATACAGGCAGGTCTGCGTGGGGACAAACCCCAGCGACTCCGTGTGTGCTTGGTTCTATACAACAGACTCTCTCCCCTGACATTATACATCCTTGAGCTTCCCAGGCTGCAGGCAGTTCCTCTGCTCGCACCCAAAACCACCCGCTTTTCGCTCATCCCACTCCTTTGCCTCCTTGCTCCAGAGCTCTCGGGCTCTCGGCACGGCCGATGCTTCGGTGCTGCCAGCATTTTGATCTCCAACTGCTTCCCGGCCCCCTCGTGCATGTGGGCACCGGGAGGGGGGCTGAGAAAGCGGGGAAGAGATGAACAGCAGGAGAAAAAGTCTTTAGGGAGGGGATGGGGAAGGATGCAGGAAGCAAGGAGAGGGAAGAAGACGTGAGAAGAGGGAGGAGGAGGAGGGAGAAAGGATGCTGCCTTGTCTGTTCTCGGATTTATATCACTTGAGTTGCACTGAATTAGCCAAAAGTGGTGCAGAGCTGCCTTCCCCCCGCTTTCCCCAAGGCAGGCGCTCGTATTTGGGGTTGAAAGCCTTAATTCACTTCAGCTTCAACCTGCTCCTAATTGACTTAAACCACACGGAAAGAAACTCGGTTTGCCTAGCAAGCGGCTGCAAAATTGCACCTTAAGTTAAGTCAGTGTGATTCTGTTGTATAAAGAAATGCGGAGCCCGGCGAGTATGTGGTGCAGGGATAACTCTGTGCCAGGGGGCTGTGTCTGGAGAGGGGTTTTGGTCTGACCCCGAGCAAATTGGGGTTTGGGGACGGTGAGGGGGCTGTGAGTCAGTGGGGTTTGGCTGTCGGAAGAATTGCTGTTCCTTCTCGTTCCTCTCTTCTCTATCCCTCTTCTCCCGCTGCAGATGTCTGCTATAAAAAAGAGTAGAAGAAAAAAACAACCCTCCCCAAATGTCGTGGTAACACTTACTGGAGGGCTGTTTCTGCTGCACATCTGATACGTGTGACAGGGTCAGATTAACCCAGTCTCTGATTCCCAACCACAGCTATTCTGAAGGCACCAGAACTGAAGCAAAACACCCCAAAGGGGCTTCTCTGTCCTGGCGAGGAGCTGGGCAGGCAGGATGAGCTCGGGGTGCTCTGGGGATGTGCCAGCCTGGTGCTGGGCAGGGCCAAATGCAAGACGAGGGAGACGAGATTATGCTGTGGAGATGGATTTGGTCTCCTCAAAGTCAGGCTTTCAATGGACAAGGGACTTCCCTTTGTATTTAAGACATTTCAAAGGGCAAAAGGAGAACAGTGATGGGGGGAAGAAGGTACCTAATGCCAAGGGATGCTCTCAAAACCCCTTTTCCTTGTGGAGGGCTCTGGACACGCTGTCTGAACTGAGAGCAGGAAAAGCTTTTGTTTCCTTCCTCCCATTCCCTTCTCTTAAAGCTCCTCTGCATCCTCTATCATGATTTTGCTTTGCTACATTTCTTTCCCTCTGTTTAATTCTAAAACCCCTGAGCCAGTTTTTTCCATGAGACATTTAGGTATTTTAGATCCTAGAAAATGGGGCTGGAGGGGACACCTGATATACCCTTATGGCAGGAGGATTTATGCTGAGATGGTGTTTATCTAACTTCTCCCAGCAGACAGAGGCCATCACCCTGCATAGGGTTTTCTGGGGTTTCTCTGTGTGATATCTGCGTCCCCAGCAGCACCGTTCTGTGGGGTGGTCACCCAAAAACTCAGCACCTGCTCTTTGCAACGGGGAGATGTTTGGAGGCATCGGGGTTGGAGATGCTGCAAGGGAGAACATTTCCCAGGGCAGGGGCGAGCGGCGACCATCTCAGCGCAGGGTTCTGCTCCCAAAACTGGTGCTGGGGACCATCACCCCTCCTTGGGGCTGGTGGGATCTGCAAGAGTGGTCCTGATGGTGATGCCCCCCTTGTGCAGCGTGGCTGGGGCGCAATGATGAGCAGCCCTTGGAAATCTCTGGTTGGCACTGCTGGGGGCCGGCTGGGAGCCTCCTTGGATGGGGCTCGAGGTGGGAGCCTGAGCGGGAAATCGGGGTGAGAAGAAGGGGCGGAAAAAAACCACCCAAAAGATCCCCATGGAGCGGGAAGCGGAGCTGCTCAGCTGATGGGGTTGCCATGGCGACGTGGCAGTGAGGAAGAGGAAAAGGCAGAAAATAGCCCGATGCTGGGCTGAGACCTGCGGGAGCCCCGGCCCGGCAGCCCCCTGCAACGCCGGCTCTATTTCTGTCCTTTTTTTCCTCTTTTTGCTTTCCTCCCCTCATACTATTTGATTTTCTCGAGCCAGAATCGTCCCCCATTCTAAACAGCCATTGAGGAGAATGGAGCAATCAGGGGGTTCTTTCTCTGCAGTATCGGGGTGGAGGCTGAAGGGAACATGTGGAGGATGCTCTTCCATAGGGCTGGATGCGGCCAGGTCTGTTCCCTTTGGGGCTGGAGGTTTGAAGGCAGCTATGTCACCCATAGAGGACCAAAATGGGTCCAGGGGTAAGGTGACATTGGCTGTGGAGTACCTGGGATGGTACCTGGAGATCGAACCCAGGAGCTGACATAGGTTTGGTGGAAATTCTCTTTTACCCATGCAAGCCAGGTTTTGTTTCCCAGTCCATGTGTGGGTCAAGTTGGTTTGTCTGTTGTCTCCTGAAAGGTGATGCCTGGTTTTGAGGAAGGAAAAGAGGGTTTGTTTCACTTGCTGGATTGTTTTCCTCTTTGGTAAAGTCATGTTTTGTAACCACGGCGAGTCATTTCCCCTCCGTGAGTCAGGCTGGGGCCTCTTGCAGGGTATGTGTTGGGATTAACCGTCGGGACCAAGCTTGTTGCAAAGGAACAGAAACCTGGGCCGGCTATGAGAAGAGAGAGAGTGTCCTCATGCCAAGTTCTTGCCCTAGAAAATGATGTCACCTACCCATGCTTTTTGCTTTATCAATGACAAATACTTACTTCAAAGGTCCAGGTCACAGAGTCTGATAGCCGTGAGATCTCAGCTTTCATAAAAAAGTAAAGGTAGGCTTTCCATCTCTTGTGGCTATAGCAAAAGCAATGAAGGAAAATGTGACCCCCTAAATCATCAAAAAGCAGGAGATACACCATAGCTACCCTCAACCAAGTGTTCTTTTCCCTTTCTCCTTCCCCTTGTTGGGGTTTTGCTCCAGCAGAAACCCTCCCAGAGCTCCCATCATCTTCCTGCATGGGCAGAGGCTGTCGCAGCATCTCCTGCTTCTCCTCCTTTGTGCCCGTACGACATCAGGCTGTGGCCTCTCGTAACTCGTGCTGACGCTTGGTGTCCAGATGGCCCAGCTAATAGGGCTCGGAGCTGTAAATCTCCGTTACTGTGGCCAGTCTCGCCATCCCTCGCTGTGGCCGTGACCCTCACCTCCCCAAGCACTCGTCCCTGGGAGGCTGGGGGGGCATGGGAATCTCTGCTGACACTGGGGATGCTCCTGGCACAAAGAGAAGTGCTGGGTCCCCATCACCTGCTATTTTGGAGGGTGGCTCCTCTCTCAAACAGCTGGGGCTGTTCCTCCCTTCCCTGTAATTCCCAAGGGCTTTTTCCAGACAACCCAACTCTTCCTCCCAAAGGAGGTGCCTGGGTAGCTTCATCTGTAGCTGTCACACTTCTGTGTGAACTGCCCCATATAAACTGTCCCTTCACTCCTTTCTCCCTAAGCTAAGGATGGGGGGAAGCACAGACATGGAGGTTTCCAGGTGTCGGGGGGTTTTAATGGGAAAACATCACGTTGAGGAAGCAGAAAGCTGCCTGGGGTTGACAAATGGCCCCAGAGCTGTGGCAAATGGTGCAGGATCAGCCCTTTTTGTCAACTTCCCAGCACAGTCTGGAAGTATTTTGAACACAAGCGTTTCTCTGTGCAGTCTAAATATTAGGCATAGCTTGGCTAAGAGTTCACTTAAACCAGGGATGGACAAATATCTGAAGGTCACAAACACCCAGCTGAGTAATTATTTAGAGTGGTCTAAGGGATACAACTATGGATAATGGGATGAAAGGAGGAGAGGAGAATGCAGTGTAGTTATCAGGAAATTCTCCCTGGTACCCTGTCTAGTGCTGCAGAGGGAAACACAGAGGTCCTTGATAAACCCGGAGGGGTGATTTATGGATTGATACACAAAATGATGGCAAAGTCCCCAAGGAGAAGCGGTGAACGGCCCATCTCCTGAGACTCTGCAAGCTCAGCTTTGTGAATCTGGTAGATCAGAGGACATGGAGCACCAGGGCGGGAGAGGAGCTGTTGCACTGACAGATATTGCTGGCACAAGACCAAATGACTAGAAACTGCCCGCAAATAAGTTCAGACTGAAAACTGAGGAGCTGGTTTCTGGTGAAGGGAGGGATGAGGCTCCGGGCTAGCCCCACGGGAGCAGGTGAAAAGCCGGTGGGTCTGGAGACGGAGCAGCTCGTGTGGGGCAGAGCTGGTTGTACGACATGGCTGCTCGCAGGCGACGAACGCGTCAGGCTCCAGGCAGTCCTACATTCCTGTACAGCGTGCTCTGTGAGGCCAAGTCCGTCCTCCTGTCTCCAGTATTATGCTACTGCTAATAATCAGAGCAGCAATCTTCCTCGGCAAACATCTAAGATGCTCCTTGGTGCATCTGGAGAGCTTCTTCTAACTTTAATGGATGATGCATCTTGTAACACAAGGGCTTATGTCTGTATTTTGTGAAAATATACCTGAAAAAATTGCTGGTATTAGTTTGGGGGATGGGCTAAGTTACCTCTGTGGTCATTTCAACCTGGGTGTCTTGGAGCTGGCTGCATCCTCCACCTAGTAGAGGAAACTGGGTACTGAGCACCAAGACGGCCTCTTCTCATGTGATCTCCCTTTCTTCAAAAACTAACTACAAGATAAAATTAAAACATGGTGCTGTCTTTAGAAAGCTCTTTGCGCAGCTGAGAGTGATGTTTCCGGAGGATCCTCCCTCCCCTGGCACGTCCCGCTCCTAACACAGGATGGGAGATTTATCTCCTTGGGCTTTCTCCTCTCCAGATGGACAGTTGAAAGATGCTCTTGAAAGGACATGGGGAGATCAAGGGCTGCAGTGTGGGGAGCAAGGCTGGGCACTGACATGGTCCTTTTTGGTGTCATGTTCAGCTTATCTTCCCTCAAGTAGGTGCGAGCGATGGAGGGAGCTGGGGCGCCACACGGGGCCCTGTACCCCTGCCCGCATGGGAGGACAGGCAGCCTGGGACAGACAGACAGACCGACCATGGAGAGCGAGGAAGGAGGAGGGCTGGACTGTGGGGGATGTTTTGTGAAGGTTTTGTGTGTCCCCAGCATCTGCAGCTTTGCCTTCTTGGGGGTCTCGTTCCCAACCGGGCACTGACCACCTCCTCATACACCAATTTGTGACACTTTACCGCTCCCCAGAAAGACTTTACATCTTGCCCAGTAATACTTGTTTTCTTAATAGCGTCTCATGTGGGATTTTATCAAAGGCTTTAGGACAATCCCAATAAATTATATCTACTGATTTCCCTTTATCCGTTGTTTTGTTGATTCCATCAGAAATCCTCTCCCAGAACAGACGTGCGGGCTCTGCCTTTCAGAAACCACCCCGGCTTGTTCCATTTCTATATCAGCCATTTCACGTTTCAATTAATTCTGAAATATTGAATTATTGTTCTGGATAGCCCTTGGAAGGGACAATCTGAGGAGCAGCGCTGGCTTGAGTTGCACCTAGGGTCTGGATGTCGTGATTGTAGTTTCTGCTCTTGGGCAGCGAGAGGGGATGTTTTTGGTGGAACCTTTGCAGAAGTGGTTGACACACCATCCCTGCTTCCAGCAGCTGCGGCTCTCCCAGCAGCAAAGGGATGCATCTGAAATAATCCGAGCTCCAAAAAAGCCCAGCTTGCCTCGAAGCACAAACGCAGGAGGTTGCTCATTCCCCGTGACGTTGGCTGAGCGCTAACTTGCTCCGGCTTTGTCCTTGAAACTCAAAGAGTGGGAGTTTGCCGCCGGGCTGGCTGCGGCGGTTACGGAGGCGGCGAAACCGGCCCGCCAAGGGTTAATCATTTCCATTGCAATTGTGTCATCTCTTTGGGGACCTCTCGCTCATTTTTGCGAGCGCGGGCGCTGAAAGCCGAGGCGCGGGGGCTCGTTCTTATTCAGCTGCACGCGGCTTCAGAAGCACCGACCGGCTGCGCAGCTGGGCTCGGCTGCCTCGGCCCCGCAGATGGATGGAGGAGAAAGGATCTGTGTGCCTGCGTGTGCTCGCGTGTGCTCGTGCGTGTGTGTGTGTGTGTGTGTGTGTCTGAAACCTAATTGTCTGCTGTCTAATCCGTCAGCCGAGGGGACAGCTTGCACAAGCCCCTTCCAGGCAGGCTGATAAATGCGGTGCTGCTGGGCCCCTCTGCGATGTAGTTGGGTTTAATTGGGATTGGTACGTGCAGGGACTCCGTGTGCGTGGCAGGGATGCTGTGCGGGGAGGCGCGTGGCCAGGACCCCGAGGGACGGAACGCTGCCCACCCGAGCTCATGGTGGGGTCTGGGGTCCTGGCACTGATGAGAAAGATGGGGACAGACTTTTTAGCAGGGTCTGTTGTGATAGGACAAGGGGTGATGGTTTTAAACTAAAAGAGGGGAGATTCAGCCTGGACATGAGGAAGAAATTTTTTATTATGAGGGTGGTGAAACACTGGCCCAGGTTGACCAGACAGGTGGTGGATGCCCCATCCCTGGAGACATCCCAGGCCAGGCTGGACGGGGCTCTGAGCAACCTGAGCTGGTGAAGATGTCCCTGCTCATGGCAGGGGTGGCACTGGGTGAGCTTCAAAGTCTCTTCCAACCCAAACTACTCTATGATTCTATGAAACAGCTTTTGGCAAAGTGACATGAGGGTAACCCAGTGCTGGATGTTGAGAGTGGCTCCATGTCGCATTAAACCGGTGATATCCATAGTGGCAGTGCATGGTCCTGCTCTTATGGACTTCGTATCTTGGGGGGTTCAGCGTCCCACAAGACTGGCCTGTAAATGCACCCAGCTGCTGGGGTTTTGGGATCGCCTGGGGTGTGATGCGGAACATGTTGACATTGCTGTGCTGGCGTGGAGACGTCACCTTCTGTCTTCAGCACAGCGTAAGGAGCTGTGCAGGGCTGTGCCCTGCCCCAGCTGTCCCCTGTCCCCTGCCCGTCCTCCCCCGATGACCAGCACCAACACGTTTCTTGAGCATCTCCCAGCTCCAAGCAAGTGGCAGCTCAGGGACTCCCTGAGCCCGAGTGGCATTTTGTCTTTAATACCCCTCAATGGATTTCCCATGAATTTGTCTAGTTGATTTCTGTAAACACGTAAGCTTTAATCATCCCTGGAGAGCTGTGGTAAGGACTTCCACTGCTTAACCACGCACCACGTGAGGAACCATCTCCTCTTGTTTCTTTTGAACCTGCTGCCTCTTAATGTTATTGGATATCTCCTAATTCTTTTATTGGGAGACGCAGTGAGCAATCAATCTCGGTTCACCTTCCTGAGGCCACGAATGTGCCTCTTTAGCTGCTTCTTTTCCAAACTGAGATCTTCTTCCTTTGGACTAGTTTTTTTTGTTATCATCATCCTACTCCAGATCTTTTCCCAGTTTTGCTGGTGATGTCAGGGCTCTGCATGTGCCTACATCCTCATTTGTAACGTAATTAAAGGTGATGTCATGATTACAGCAGATGGTATTTGCATCAGCATTGGTTGCTTAGTGCGTGTTGATGTCAGGAGATCCTTGTGTTCTGCCCAGTCGTGAGAACTTCTCAGGAAGCTGCTGATTCTCAGCTTAGGAGTTTAATAATCATGTTTTGCCTTTGAGTTCCCCAGTTGAAAGAGTCAGGGCCCAGTTATTATTTATTTGGACTCTGTTGTTGTGCTCTGCAAGATATTCCTGACTTAGAGGAGTGACGTGTCCATGTTGTTTGTCACCTCCAGGTTGGTACCCACCAACTCTTCCGTCATAAATGCTCCTCAGGTTTCAGGACAGGTGATCTGAGGGAATCATGTTTGTGGGTAAGGGATTACAGGATGGCAGACTCCAGCTACTTGTTTGTCCATTAGACATCCACGGCTGGAAAACAGACTGTGTGGTGCTGGTTGATCCCCGAGCCCAGCAGGGTCCCGGGGGTGCTGCATGTTTGGAAGCCAAGGGGCAGTAGCAGGACACCCAAGCCCTGGTCAGGCTGGTTCGTGGTCTGGCACATCCACCCCGTTCACCCCATGCCTGCTCGGGCAGGACCGCAGTGCACAGACCGACCCCAGCCCCTCACCCTGCCCTCCTGCTGCTCCCTGCTTCCCCATCCCTCCTCCTCCCTCTTCCTTTGCCCTCTTTTTGCTTCTCTTTCTCTCCACACCTGCTCCTCTCCTTCCCTCCCCTTTTCTCCTTCCTCCTCCTCCCCTTTCCTCTCTCTCTATCCTCTTATCTCATCCCCCTTGTTTTTCTCCTCTCTGCCTGTCCGGCTGATTTACATGCACGCTGCGTTGAAGCAGCTCAGCTGGATCTAATGCCTCCTGCCATGAGGAGCAGAGCCGTCTCCGGCCCCGGTGCGGCTCTTCCCCGGGCAGGGACAGGGAGATGCTCTGTGCACCCACCACCTTGGCCCACACTTTGGCCCCTTTCTGCATTGCCTTTTGCTCTTCATCCCCTCACCTTCACTCCTATATCCTTTATCCGATGCTGCTGCCCTCACTGCTGTCTTCTCCATCTCTCCTGCTGGGTCCTGGACCCGTGTGTCTGTGCTGCCCAAATCTCCTCCAGCCTCCCTGGGTGGCTGCAAGAGGATGGACCGAAACCCTGCGGCCAGCCCCAGAGCTGGGGACTGGTTTGCTGTAACCGCTGCCATTCCCATGGCTTTGGTGGTAGCATTGACCTGAAAACCTGATGCTGAATATTCCCAGGAGGAGCCTGTGGGTCCCCGACACCTCCAACTGGGTCCTGGGGCTGGCACAGGAGCTCAGGGCATCTCTCCTGCACCTCGTGCCCCTCGCTGCTCAGGGAGCTGGGATCAAAGTGCCCGTGTTACTCCCTGGCTGTAATCACTCCCGTTTCCATTCTGCTGATTTGCATTTCTGCGAGAGGAAGATGCCCTGATTAATATCCCCTCAGAAGAGCTTTATTGCGATGGCTCCTGCCTCTCTAATTGGAAAGTGGTCTTAACCTTTCATGCAAGTGGCTGGGATGTTCCCTGCCTGCCAGAAGCCCTTGGAAGGGTCTCGTTTGTCCTGAATTTCAGGGGAGTGGGAGGTTTGGAGATTCTGACTCTGCATCCAAGGTGGGGCAGGTACCCCTCTGCCCAAAGAGGGCACTCCTGGACATCATACCTGATAGCAGGGGATGGGACCATCCCTAGCACAGTGCGATATCTGGGCAGAATGGAGGGGGAGGATCGTAGCAGGGGGACATGCCAGCATGATCATGGTGCTTCGTGCTCCCTAGCTTGCACCTACGTGCTAATTAAGGGCCTATCAAGTTCCTGCAGTGTCGATCGAGCTGTTCCTGTTTACCTGTCTGCAGCTGGGATCAGGATCCAACCCGGCAGCCGGGATCCTCCAGCTCTGGCTCCCCAGGGAGTCCCAGGCCCACCGCTAACCCGCGCTGCCAGCTTGAAAGCTGCCTTCCACTTAGCTGCTTTCTGATCTTCAAAGGCTCCCGATGCCCAAGGAGAGCAGACCTCGTGTCTTTTCTTCCCGTGCAGTCCCCAGATCCGGACTCTCATGCAATTTATGATCCCTGACACGTGCTGTGTGTGGGGAGGGAGCACCGCTCTGCCGCTCTTCCTCGGGTACCAGAGCTCGGCCGCCCCGGCCGCGGTGCGAAGCCGCCACTCCTCTCATGCTCCCAGTGTCTCCCCACCCTGTGATGCTGAAGGCAGGGCTGGGGAGACGAGCCAGCGCAGGCACCGCTGGCTTTGTCCTGGTGTCCCAGCAGTGCCACCAGCCATGGCTGGCAGCTGCCTGCTCCAGGCGAGTCCCTTCGTCCCCTGCCAGCGGGTTTTGCTGCTCCATCCCTCCGGCTGGGGATGCTGGTCCCTGCAGTGGTGGCTGTGGAGACTCTTTTGCCTGTGCACACGGCTGTTTTATTAAGACCCCGACTTGCCTCCCGGGTGCTTTTACCTCCCTTTCCCCATCCCTCTCCTTCCAAGGTTACAGAAAAGATTTTTTTTTTAATTATTTTTTAATTTTGGTATTTAAGCTGGTTTAGCGGCTGCAGCAGTGAGTGTTCCTGATAAACAGCCCGGGAGATCCAGAGAATAATCTCTCTGCTTGGTGACGGCAGAGGCGCCTATCGCAGCTGCTGGCAGCACGCAAAAAAAGCCGTCCTCATCCGCTGCCGGCTCTGTCAGCCCAGGGAGGGGAGAAATTGCCTCCCTTCTTAATCACTGCATTTGAAATCCCAGCTAGGCTGCACCTTTTATTCTTCAGGTTCGCAGGGCTTTGCTGTGTGGGGTATAGGAAGAAATGGGCAGCTCTCGGATGGGAATAGGAGTTGGAGAAGGGACTGGGAAGGGGTCGGGCAAGCAGCAGCTCCTCTCCCTTTGCCAGGCATCTCCTGGGCTCGCCACCCCACAGCGCTTTCATAGCTCCTCTCTCTTCAGGGCGGTGGGTTAAGGCTGTGTTTTTAATACAGAGTCACAAAACGCTGTTGTTGTGAGCTGTTGGGTGCTCCGAAGGTTTGTGTAACACCACTGTGGTTGGAGAGCGTACGTGCACTGACAAACGCCTGCTGGAGCCTCAGTGCAGGGCAGCTCCCCGAGAGGTGTCGGGGAAACACGGTGAAAAGGGCAGATGAAAAGAGAGAAAAACACAAGGAAGAGCCAGAAATGCTTCATTGTTGCCTCAAAGAAACACCAATGAGAAAGATGCTCAAGCTTGTCGCTGTGTTATAGACCAGGTCAAGTAGAGGAGCTGGGTTTGTGGCATATGGATTTACATACGTTGTCCAGGGAGGGTGATAAGCTGGTGCTGGGCTGGAGGATGCTGCAGCCATGCAGGTAATGAACCTCTGTCTGGAGGACGTGTGGTGCTGAACCCATAATAACTGTCAGGGGGTGACTTCCCAACCACATCCTATGGATGCTAACAGGAACCTGCTGTGGTCCAGGGCTGCCCGGGACATTGGCAGTCCAGCCCAAACTTCCCAGTGTGTTCATAGCATTTGAGATATTTCTGTAAATATTACATGCTGGTTCAGGAGGCAGGAAAGGGGCTTTTGCTCCAGCCAGGTCTGTTCTTGAGCAGCGAGTGTTTAACACAAAACCCCCTCCTGTTTCTGAGCAAAAAACACTCAGGCGTTGACTATCAACGTGAGCAGCATCACTCAGGCAAATGGTGTTTACACCTCGAAGCCTTCAGACTTTCTAGATTTCACCTGCTTCTCTGTAGAAACCCCTTGAGAAAATGTTACCGAACAAGGCAATACTTGGGTGGATAAATTGCCTGGAACAAACGAGCTGGAGTTTGTACGATCCCATTCTTCATCAAAGAAAGATGTCACTCTTTAAGGACCCCCTGGGGAAAGTGCCCACCCTGGGGAGCATCACCACATTGACCGTCCCCTGCTTTGGACCGAGCTGCCTGGGTTTCCACACACCGCGGTGCTTTTTGCCAGCCCTTCACAGGACTCACGGGGGGGAATCACAAACAGCAGCAAAGTGAGTTTTCTCCTTTTTATTTTTATTATTTTCCGCTCCTGGGCTGCAGGGCAGTGGGATTTGGGGAGCGCTTTAAGATCGGCTGCTGGACCGGGGTGTCAAGAGGGAGGGTTTGCTGCCGCCGTGTCCTGGCGCAACTCTGCGGGGGTCGATCCTGCTGCCGAAGGCGTTTTTGGGACACGTACTCTCCACTTGTCATTGCTCGTCCCTCTCATGGCGCAGCTATTTCTGCCTCGACTTTCCAGCAAGCTGCTTCCAACGCTTCCCAGTCTAAAACCACACTGGTTAGAGAGCCAGTTTCATCCCCCCTCCATGTCTCATTTGCATATATTTGCATAGCACACAGGTTTCTAGGAGGGGAGGAGGCGCTGGAGAGGCACATCCTTTATTCCTTTTTTTTTTTTGCTTTCTCTTTCAGCAGAATTGTATTTATTCATTTGAACCCAGCACTGTTGCTTTGAGGAGCTCATTCCTTGCCCGAGTCCCTTGGGTGACTAAATGGTGGACAAAGATGTGGGGCTGGTGTCCCCAGACCACATCCTGGCCCCTTTGCTGTTCCCTCAGCCCCATTTCCAAAAGCCCCCTGGTCCCTGCTCACTGCAGAGCCACCATCACGCGTCCAAAGGTCCCCAGTGTCCAGCCACAGGACACTGGTCCCCACTGGTGTGCTGGTCCAGCACCTTCCTGGGCTCAGACCAGTGTATTTTGGGGGAGGTGATGGACTGGGGGGAACTGGATTCTCAAGTCTGTATTTTTCCAGTTTCCCAGCCAAATTGGAAATGCAAACAACTCGCTGTCCCTCCAAAATCCGGGCAGGCGGAGCTCATGGGTTTTTGGCAGTAAATCTTCCCTTCCAGGGATACTCTCAATGAAAAACTCTGGGACCAAATGCAAGTTGGGTATAAACTTACTGGAATTGTCACTTGCTATAGGTGACCACCCGCCTGCCCACGGCATCTCCTCTGGCAGGCTCTGCTGCTGCCTGGCCCGGGCAGGGGGTACTGCATTCCTGCCCCAGCTCCTGCCTTGTGATGGTTTTGCAGAAGGGATATAAAACTTCACTTTCCCCAGGGGTTGCTGGGTTCTCCCTCTCCTTTCTGGTCCCTCTCTAGGTTTGGTTGCCTCCCTGGCAACTCCTGAAGGGCCGGTCCCTTCGGATTTGCTGTTTCTCTCGGGAAATGGCAAACCCTTTCCCTTGGGATGGGTTTCATCAACCTCTCCTTTCCCTCCTGCTGTAGCTCCTCTCACCTCGGGGGGCCAGGGGGGAGGGCAGCCGGAGTAGCATGTGTTCAGGGGGATGTGGTGACCCTCAAACTGCTCCATCCCTGGGGTTCACTGGTGTGAACCTCCAGGAACCGGACAACTGAGCTGATGCATCTTGGTGTCTTGGTTCTCATTTGCTGGTGGACTCAGTGAGATGTGAGACTCGGGTGTGGGGTTTGCCTTAGAGGTCATTTCTCATCTTTGAGTTTCAGTAATGTGAACCCCTCTAGGGATATTCCACACATGCCCTGTGCTTGGTGAATTCAAGGTGTGGTTTTAACAGAAATTAGACTTATGCATCCCCTCAACCCGATGTGTTCATTCCTTTCCATGTAAGCCATGTTCCTTCCCCATCCTTGCGCCGTGTGGGCTGCCTGTGCTGTGTGGCAGGAGGGTGACAAACCAGGTGGGATCCCATACGGCACCTGTATCGTTGTGATGCTTGGGGACAGCCCTGCCTGAGCACTGGGGATGTCCTGAACTGATCGGTCACAGTTTTCTGATCATCCCTTGTGGGCAGTAATGCTGCTGAGATAGAGCTGATGCCGCTTGTCATGAAGAAATTTAAACAAGTGGGTCCAACCAGCTCCTCTGGCTGGTTCTCTGTCCTCCTTGGCCTCGGGCATGTCCCTTCGTGTCTCTGCTACAACGTCCTTTGCTGTAAGAAGATGAGACCAAGGTACCTTCTTACTGGCCCTGGTACAAGGGCAAATCAGCAGGAGAATATCACGCTGGGGTCTGGTTTGTCCCCAGCAAGGCTGTGCAGATGATGGGGTCCCTTCAGCTGGATTTCTTCCTCCTCCAGGGCAAGCCAAGGAGGAGAGACCAGCCCGTGTGCATGGATGGGGACAACAGGACAGGGAAGGGGCCAGGGGGTGTAAGGTGCAGGACTTTGGGACGTTGTGATGGGAGAGGACCAGCCTCGGGCACGTGGAGCTGCTTGGAACATCTTGCACCTGGCTGGGGTTTAATTTTTTATGCAGTTCCTGGTATTGCAGAGTGCAGAGGTGAGATGCTGAGCTGCTGCCGCTGCGGAAAGCCAGGGGAGAGCCGGTGCAACATGGCACAGCATGGCATGGCACGGCTTTGCCCACCAAGGGTTCCACTGTCCCTGCATCCCGCAGGAACACCCAGGTAGGGCAGCTCAGCAGGATCTGGGCTGGCAAGGCAATGAGGCGTTGCAGATCTCCCTGCTGGGGACCACGTCCTGGACTCAGGTTATCAAAACCCAGAGCATCCTCCGGGTCAGGACCACAGAGCCCCCCAGCCCAGCTGGGGACAAGGCTGGCACAGGACACAACCTGCTCTTTGCTCCCCTGCCCTCTCGCTCCAGCAGCTTTGCGAGCCGGGCGGCTCAGAGGCTGTTTGTCTTCAGCCTGACCGTTCCTCCGCCTCCCCCGCCTGTCTCCTCCGCTTCCTCATTCTCGGTGTCGGGTTGAGCAAGAGCAGAGTGGAGCCTCCTCGGGATCGGGGTGAGGCCGGGGGGGCCTCCAGTTCCAAGTTCCTTTTTCTTCCTCTCTCTTTTTTTTCTCCTCCTTCGCTCTGCACACAAAGCCGCGCTGTGATGAAACTCCGGCCCCGTCTTGCTCGCAGCATTCATGCACGGCACATGCTGGAAATAATTGTCCTTGGTGGAGCTCTGCAAAGCTGCAGAGCGATTTAACCAAAAAGAAGTGGAAAAGGAGTTTCATTTCTATACGCTGTGTTTCAGGCTCGCTGCAGCCCCGGGTTCAGCTACAACGTGGGTCGGAGGCAGGCGTGAGCTTGGGCTGGGGCTGCAAGCCCTGTGACCGTGGCCACGTAGCACCAAGCCCCAGTTCACATACCTCGCTGTTCAGCTGCACTTATTACATCGGGCTTGACGTGGCTTTGATCTGCTCCAGCTCAAGCAGAGCAGCGTGACGGCCCACGGTGTAGCCCATGGTATGGGCTCGATGCGAACCCTCCTCTTGGTTTCTCCCAGTTTGGGATCAGTTGCTGCGGTGGGAATTTCTGGAGGTGCTAAGTCGTGCTGATAAGGGAAATATGTTGCATGCAGAGTATTCCTCACAACGTGGTCTCTCCTTTATGTGCCTTAAATAACTCGTGGATGATTTAGCGAGTCTTGCTTTACGTTTTCTAGCTGTACAAACTGGCTGGGGAATGCTTGCTAGGAGTGTCTTGTCCTTTGCAATATTTTGATGGGCAGAGGGAAGCATGGTAAGCTGAAAGAGGAGGGTGGGCTCCAGGACCTTTTGGAAGTGTTTGGAGGAAGGATTTGCCCGAGCTGCCTAAAGTAAAGGGTCCGTCTTTGGTGCAGAAGGACAGGGCAAGGATGGAGCAGCCAAGGCCACCAAAACATCTCTTTGAATGAGACTTTGTCCTCCCCAAGGAGATCTCCCTGTCCTGAGCATGTGCTGGCAGGAGTTGCATGTGGGCAGTGTGTGCTCAGCACCGTTCAGGAGATGGTTTGTTCTTCTCCTGGTTTGCTTGTTGGTCATACCAAGTCCTCCTCCCTCTTCTTCTCCTCCAATTCACACAGCAGTGCTGCAGCTGGTCAGGCTCTGTTGTGGAATATCTGTCCACAAAAACATGTTATTTTCTTCAAACACCCTTTTCTTTCCAAATGGCCAAGCCTTTCTTCTGTGAATCTCCATAGGTTTCTGCTCTTGGTCACCAGGGATCTCCATTATTGTCCATCTCAGCTGGCTTAGTACTTTGTGGTTGGTAGAGGTCAGATGTGACTGTTTTCTGATCCAGTTGGAGAAAAGCCCAAATCCTTTTGCCAGGAAGACTCAGGACTGGCGGCACAACCACGCACCCCTCGGTGAGGAGGACCTGCTTGCTGCCGCTATTTTGGTTTCACCAGCTTCTGTTTTCTAAGTGCCAACTGGTGTGAGGAGCAACATGCAACCTCTAAACCATTTTCTCCTACCGAATCAGTAAGATGGAATCTCACCTGTGCTCCTCAGAGCTGGGCAGAAAGAGGCTTTTGCATTATTTACTCTGTTTTGGAGCCAGACCTGGCCCTGGTCTCTCTCAGCTGAAGGTGGGAGCGGAGCCCTCCCAGTGACACCATTTGAGCCACTGGAGCTGGGCTCAGGTTTCTTCCCCGCTGGTTCTCGTGGCTCAGTGGGGTCCGGCCGTGCTCCCCCTTGGTGTAGCGCTGACATGGGATTTTTCAGCTGTGCTCAGCCCTGGTGTAGCTCCCACAACCACCACCCACCGCTGAGGTTTTGTGCGTGGGGTGCTGGAGCTGGGCAGCCCCGTGCAGGCGCTGGAAGGTGAGGCAGAGCCAATCTCTTGACTTCTGGCCCTCCGGCAGTGGCCAGGGTCGGTGTGGGGTGGGGAGGAGGAGGATGAGGAAGGTTGTGGTGTCAGCTCCATTTGGAGTCCCCCCCACCCCCTCGCCCATGGAAACGGTCCCAGCGAGGCGCTTTGCCTGCTGGCAGCCGCCTTTGCCCCCATCCATCCTTTCTCACGCACAGAGCCGGGATGGGGGGTGGGGGGACACCCATTCAACACCCACTTTCCTCTCCCCTTCCCACCACCTGCATCTCCCTCATTCCCCGCTCCAAAAAAAAAAATCTCACATTGCCTAAAAATCCCCATTCTCCCTGGCTGCTTTTTCTCGCTAACCTCCGCTTGCTTTGCCTCTCCTCCCCTCCCTCCTCTCCATCTTCCTCCCTCCCTCTCTCTGGGGGGAAAAAAGGTCATTGCGCAAATGATTAGTCAGAGCTCAGTTGCTGTAGCAACCGGCTGCTGGAACTGGGACAGGCGTGCAGCGAGGACAACGGAGAGGTCGAGCATCCGCCGGGGCTGGGGGAGCCCAGCCCTTTGTATTTTTGATTTCAAGAGCTGGGGATCCCGGGGGTGCGAAGCCCCCAGCTCCCCATCACGCATGGGGCCGCTTCACCAGCAGCATCAACCGCTTGGCTGTGGTTTATTAAATCGTCGGCATCTCCATGCCATGGTGGAGTCGGAGTGGATTTGGCATTTCTCTGGTGTCTCTTGGTGTGTTGGCACTGGGCTTCGCCAGCAATGCCCTCTGTGCTGGGGAGGAGCCGGGACACGTCATGGTTTCTTCCCCATGGCTGCGACCGAGCCGGGGGCAAAACGCGTGCTGCTGGGGTTCAGGGCTCCTTGTCCTCTTACAACATCCCACACGTGAAATATGAAGCCAAGTTCCTCCTGATCCCGCATGAGGAACCAGGCGTTAACTGTGTCCTGCCCATTTCCAGCTCCACAGAGCTGCACTCCCTCTGCCTTCATCCACAAACAGCTTCAAACAGAGACATTTCGAAATCCTCCTCTTCTGCTCCCTGCCCTAACCTCGAGGACAGCAGCTCGGCGTGCAGTGTCCACGGGCTGCTTGGCCTTGGAGGACAGGACAAGGGCTCTTCTGGGGAGGATCAGGCTATGTGCATGATGATTTTCACCACCACGGTCATGGCCATTGAATGTTCTTGTTGCTGGGGACAGTGCTGTGGAGGCTCAGCCTCTCCCAGCCAAGCCCCAGCCCAGGTGATGTGGCTGAGGAGGGTTGATGGGACCCTGTGCTGGGCTGCAGACCTGGGGAGGTTGGAGAGGGGACCCCATTTTGGTCCTTGCCCTCTGCAGCACCATAGCTTTCCCCTGCAGCCCCCAAAGTGCTGCTGCACCAGCTCTTCAGGGGACCTCCGCGTCCTCCTGGTGGGAACAGGGACCTGTTCCTACCACCAACACCTGCCCTGCAGCAGATACCAGTCCTGCGCTGGGCTGGGAGAGCCTTGTCGCTTGGCTGTCTCCACCTCTGCTGTTACCCTCGCGTGTGGGTCCTTCGGACCCCAAAGAATGGTTTAGCAGCTTGGAGTAAGTTGCTCCCCACTCTTTGTGTGCTGAGCATTGATTTGGTGTAAAGCTCCTTCCTGGGATGCATGGGGCTGAGGTTGCAGAGGACTTTGAGACCCCCAGAGGAAGGTGCTGGGGAGGAGGAATGCACTGAAGCAGTTGGTACCAGCACTGCTGGGCAGGGGATGTAAAACCTCAGCTTTGGGAGAGCCAGACAGGTTCTAGGCAAGATTTTGGGGATGTCTTCAGTCTCCTGCTCAAGGTCAGGCTTTGTGCATCCACCTAGGAAGCTGTGGGTTGGCGTCCTCAAGCCCAGGAAATTATTTTAGTCTGAGTTTGTGGGAACAGCAGGAAAGGGCTATTTATGCAGAAAATGGTTTCCAGTAAAGACGCTTCCTTTGGGAGCAGAAACTGCTGAGATGTGCTGGAAGTCTTTTCATGTTCCTGGGACCGTCCTTGACCGTCAACAGAGAACCAGCCGTGTGCCATGGCCATGCCAGCGCCCAGCAATGTTCCCATCACCGCTCCCAAAACCCCCTTCCCCAGTTCTCCATGACCACGCAGGCAGAGAGGGGCTTTCTAGGTGCCTCTCGCTCTGCATTGCCCACTGATGCTCCTCTTGGTCCTACAACAGGTCCTTCAAACCTCTTGAGATTTCCTTGGCTCCCACTGTTTCCTTCTTTCCTTCTGTTTTTTGAAGCCGTGTGGCTGCAGAGCGCTGGTGGGGATTTTGCTGGTTTCAGGGTTTCCTACCTCACGGTTGCAGAGCCGAGCTCGGCAGCACGACGTCAGACCAGCCTAAAGGCTCGGAAGCCAACAGGGAAATAAGAGCAAGCCAACTGGTCTCCCTTCTTCTCTTCTTTTTCTTGCAAATCTTGTTATTTAAAGGCTGATCTCTGATTTTTCAATGGTCTAGAAGTCTTTAGGAGC
This sequence comes from Nesoenas mayeri, assembly GCF_963082525.1. Classification (NCBI taxonomy): domain Eukaryota; kingdom Metazoa; phylum Chordata; class Aves; order Columbiformes; family Columbidae; genus Nesoenas; species Nesoenas mayeri. Next base: position 7,994,579 of record NC_137566.1, read on the forward strand.
TCTGGATGCTCGGGGTTTGGCCATGCTGGTTTTTTGGGGTATTTTTTAGACATGTTTTCCTTTGGAGTTGGTAAAACCTGCAGATTCAGTCCAGCTGACTAATATTTCAGGTTATCAAAAATGACAAAAGAAAGGAAGAATGAATGAATGTAAGGCCTCCAGGAGAGGGAAAAGAATCTCTGTGACTCACAAGAACACTCTATTTTTGAGCCTGAAAACACAAAATGGTGCCTGTTCCCTGCTGCCCCTTGCAATGGGCTGGGTGACTGTCACCATCCAGAGCTGGGTTTAGGTTCTGGGGCTGCCAACTCCATGAACCATTACTGTCATATCTTTTCTACATCTCTCATCTCTCAGCCCCCTCCTCGCTCCTGAAGGACCCCCAAGGTCCAGGCTGAGAGATGGTTATGCTGGAGTTTGAAGGCATCAACCCTGTCCTGAGTATCCATGAGCTAAGAGGGGAATGGAGTGGGCAATGAGCATTTTTTTTCCCCTACAGATGATATCCAATAGAGACTTCAAGTGATGAGTGTTGTCTGTGATGGCTTGGGAGCACATCCAGCCTTTCCCTCAGCTCTCTCATCTCAATAAGCTCGTGCTGCTCCAAAGAAATGTCCTCATGAGCATTTGTCAGCGATTGCCATCGAAACAGGCAAAGAGAAAAATCTATAACCTGGGGTCAGGCCCCTCTTCCAGGCTCTCATGTCATGAGAGTCCCCCCACCTCCTCCTTAAAGCCACAGGGAGCAGCCCCTGTGCGCAGCGTCTCATCTCGCTGTCACGGCTCGGCTGTAGCCCGCGGCCGGGAGGTCACCAGCTGTCGGTGGTGAAGAGCTGGAGTGGTGTCTTGGGGACACAACGGGGCCGGGCAGCTCGAAGTGACCCCGTCACCACAGCTGCCCTGATGGGTGAGCCATGCCGGTGCTGCCGGCCAGGCTGGGGTGGAGGATGCTCCTTGCAGGGATGGATGATGCTCCTTGCTGGGGTGGATGATGCTTCTTGCTGGGATGGATGATGCTTCTTGCTGGGGCCCACTGGGGGGAATCCACCACGGAGTTAATGCGTGCTCTTGTTTCAGTCGTCTTTTATTAACGGGTTTGGCCCAGTGCCACGAGGGGAGCATTGCTAGGGGCTGGCGGAGATGTTTTTTGTCGAACGTTGTGTCTCCTCGGTGGAAAGGACAGTTGGCTGAAGCGGAGTGTGCGTGAGCGCGGCAGCGACTCTGCCTGGGGAGAGCCCAGCTGCTCTCCTCGGCGCTTAATTCCCCGGGGCTTTGTGGGAGCACGAGGAAGCTGCTCCCTCCCAAACCCCACCGGGGATTCTGCTCGAGCTGCGGCAGATTGCTGCTCCCCGCGTCAGCTGGGTGGGTGCTCGGGTGTCCCATCTGTGACATCCGAGAGATCTGTCCCCATGTGACATGTTGGGCTTTCCCTTGGTTCAGTGGTGGTGTGGCCAACACGGCTCCTCTGCCCGACCCAGGCCAAGTCCTGCTCAACTCTGCTTAAGCCCAGCCCTGCGAGCAGACCACTTGGTTTTAATATCTCCATCTGCTGGAAATGGTCTCCATCTCACACAGCCTTTGTTTCCTCCTAGTTCCTCCTTATTTTTCATGGTGTTTCCCCCTCTTAGTCTTGCACACCTCAAGGCTATTGGTGCAAGCCCAGTCTTTGGGCTCGTGCTTGTTGAGCTGAACCCTCACCTGTGAGAGCTGGGTTATTTCATCTGCTCCCCGGCACCAGCGGTCCCTGACGGCTCAGCTCAGCTCAGCCCTGGCTCGGCTCAGGAACAGCACGTCCCCGTGAACCTGAGCCCCAGAACGGCACAGGGGAATGACGCAGTGAAGGTGAAATATCAAAGGGAGAGGGGAAGTGCATGGCAGGAGCAGGGGAAACGCGGGAGAGAATAGCCGGAGCTGAGCTCAGCGGGGCGGCTGCACGCACGGAAGGGAAACGGGAAAAGGATGCAGCTGGGACCGGCCGCGGCACCCGTGTCTCCTGTCCCTACAGCGTTGCTGCTGCTTGTCCCCCTGTCCTGGGCACTGGGGAGGGCGCACCTAGAATCCTGGGGTCAGTTTTGGGCCCCTCACGCCAAGAAGGACCTTGAGGTGCTGGAGCGAGTTGAGAGAAGGGAACGGAGCTGGTGAGGGGCTGGAGCACAAGTGTGATGGGAGCGGCTGAAGGCCCTGGGGGGTTCAGCTGGAGAACAGGAGCTGAGGGGAGATCTTCTGATCTCTGAACTGCCTGAAAGGAGCTTGGAGCCAGGGGGATCGGGCTCTGCTCCCCAGGAACAAGCGCCATGAGCAGAGGAAACGGCCTCAAGTTGCGCCAGGAGAGGTTTAGGGTGAATATTGGGAATAATTTCTTACTCAAAAGGGCTGTCGAGCATTGGAACAGGCTGCCCAGGGCAGTGGTGGAGTCACCATCCCTGGAGGGGCTGAAGAGACGGAGATGAGGTCCTCAGGGATACGGGTTAGTGCCTGTGTTGGGTTAATGGTTGGACTCTATGATCTTGAGGGTCTCTTCCTACCAAAATGATTCTATGGGCTGGGGGAACAGGCAGAGTCGGGGCTCCCAAAGCTGCCCGTCGCGAATTGCAGCAAATGCTCATTGGTACAGCTCAGGAGCTCGTCCAGGAGCCACCGAGCAGCCACCAGGGATGCTCTCGGCCATCCACATCCCCGTGCCAGCAGCTGGCTGCAAGGCAGCAGCCCCGATCCAGCGGTCACCAGCTCAGGCTCGCTGCAGATCCACCGCCGTGCTGCCAGCTGCTCCCTGCGGTTGTTTAGAGCCATCACGGGGCAGATCGTGTCCTTCCAACCATCTCCGGCACGTAGCGAGAGCTGGCGGTGTCACCACCATCAGGGCCGCCTATCGAGAAGCGGCACAGGCCGTCCCAGGGTGGCTGCTGTCCCTTCGAGCGCTCTCGGCTTTGCCCAGGGACAGCTGACTTTTTTGGGTTTGTTTCTTTTTCTTTTTGCATGTGGAGTTTTATTTTTAGCTGGAAAGAAAACAGCCTTTAGAAAACAAACGCACGCAAAGTTTTCATGAAAAATTCTCAATCTAATGGGATTTTTTTTCTCTTCTTCGCAAAAGTGCCCGTGACATTTCTAAATGAAAGGTTCCTCCTGTCCTTCTGCTTTTCCCCCCTCAATCTTCAGTGCAATTTCTCCCTTCCTTAAGCTGCCCTGTTTTCATCCCCAAGATATGCTCTTTCAGGAGGAGAAACAGCAAATATAAGGACTGGTTTTCTGGAGTGTTTTTTTTAATGTAAAAAAGAGGAAAATGTAGTAGAAACTTGAGGAAAATGTCCCTTTTGAATGCATTAAAATGGAATGGGATTAATAATTTTTGGCTGTTTCCTCTTTCTTCCAACCAGTTCTCATCTGTCCTTAGCCTTGGTGAGGGACAACTGGGACAGTAAATGGCAGAATCAGCTCTTGCTCTTTCTTTACTCAAGGGCAAGGTTTTTCTGTCCCAGCTGAGGTTCTTCCTTTGGGGCTGGAGAGGAACTTGTGAAGCTCTGGGCACCCAAAAGCCAGCACTTGGAGATGTTCATGCCCTTGACCTTCTCCTCGAGTGGCCTCGCTCTTCACACCATGGGCTCAGGTAGGAGGTTGATCGCTTGGAGTTGCTGCAGGGATTTGATCAGCCACCACTGACTCGCTTGGAGCAGAGGGTGGTAGTTTTCCTTCCATGTTAGAAATACTTCAGTTGCCTTTCAAAAGCGGCTGCTGGTTTCTCAGACTTGAAGGCACCAGAGGTGGGGATACTTCTCTTCTTGGAGAACACAACTCTTTGCACCCTCTTGGTACCCAGAAGCATCCAAACCAGCAGCCATATTTCAGAAACTTCTTGTCCATGGTGGGTCTTGCCTGACCCAGCGCAGGAGCCTCTTGGTCCTTAGAAGAAAACATTTGAGGACATGGCAGACTGAAGTTGCACCTTCCACTGCAAAACTCTGGGCTCAGCAGAACTAATTCGGTCACCAAATTAAAGTCATTTCCCATAGATCCCACCAGAGCAGATGCTGCTGCTCTGTCTCATGTACCTGGATCTGTTGGCTGGGAAGGGGACACGCTGGGGGACATATTGGGATGGGACTGGTGCTCCTGTGCATGTCTGGTGGGAGCTGCTGCCCGTTTCTCTTCCCAGACCTCAGGGAAATATCAAGAGCAGCAGCTACTGCAGCCCATGCAGAAGCCTCACAACTCCCAGCCATGCCAAGCTGTAGCGTGGAAGGGGGACAAAGCAAACACGCTGTGTCCAGGCTGTTTATTTTGTGCTGGGGTAAGGGATTTTTTTATTTCAGACATGCGCTGTGTTACTCAGCCATGACTCGAGAACTTGTGAGCAATAAAGTCATCTCGAAGTCTGCCAGAAAAAAGTCTTCTTAGCACACCCACCTCATCACACGTTCCCACTGTAGCTGCTTTCGTGCGATCTGCCGCTGAAAGGCGACCACCTCGCGGGGAGGTTGCGGTTGCCATCTGCGAGCTTGTGGCCATTGCCCATGGACCGACCCGTGCCCATCAGTGTCACCTGCCTGGTGACTGGGACCCTTTGCCAGCAGCATCTCAAAGATGGTGGGCTGGGGCTTGCTCCAAAATCCAAGACAAAACAGAGCTGGAAGGGGCTGTGTGGTGTAGTCGTCTTTCCTCAGCTCAGGCTGGGTCTTGGATTTGGGATGTTGGTTTTGACCTTTTGGGATCAAGGATTGAGCTGAAACCCACATGAGGTGGACAGCCATGGACACCTTCCTGCTCCTGCCTATCAGGGCTGACTGGATGGGGGTGACGTGGGGCTCCAGAGCCCTGAACTGGCCCCCACTGCTGTTTGAGGTGTTGACCAGCAGGCGTGGGGCATCCCCAGGCTGTGGGGAGAGGGGGGAGGAAAGCACCGCCAAACCAGCAGAGTGCTGTTGGAAGTACCTGAGGAAGTGCGTATTGATGCTAAAACTCACCAGGGGCTCAGCGGTCCCCTGGGCGAGGAGGCAGGGTGCCAGGTCCCCACGTGTGACAGCCCTCATCCTGGGGTTGTCACCTGCGTGTGGGGTGGTGTTTGGGTGCTGAATCCGATGTCTCTGGGGTGGGGATGCTCCTAGAGCTGGATATGGGGGGCTCATTGCAGAGGGAAGCCCTGCTCTGTGGAAGGCAGGAAGGGTCAGGGTAAGAATCACCCCCATAGTGGTGGGGTGGGATGGAAGAGATGGGGTTGGAGACCCCCCATCACCTCCCCACTGGTGCAGCGGGGAGGGGGGTCCGGGCAGGAGCCCCTTGCTTGAATTACCGAGGTAAAAGCTGCCTCCGCCACGGCCTCATCTCCCCACCCCTTTCCCTGCGCCGGGGCTCTAAATAATTGATATTGCTGATAAATAATAGATCTTGTATTTGCTCCTTCGCTTTTCCGCGCCGGGGCGTGCGCGGTGGCAGCCCGGCGGTGCTGCAGGAGGGGTCCGGGGACGGGGACACGCGTGTGTCAGGCCGGGGTAGGGAGCTCTGCAGCGGGGAGAGCATTCCAGGGAGATAAAGGGCTGGTTTGATGCGTGTTCATGTGGCGGGGCTGTTTTGCCTTGCATGCCTTTCTCTTTTGCTTTATTTTTTTTTCCTGGAGTGAAGCCTGGCGCCAGCAGTCTGGAACCAGCCTGACAAGCTTTTGAGTTATGGAAAGGGGGGAGGAAGGGGGGAGGAGAGAGAAAGAGGGAGCGAGAGAGGCAGGGAGGAGGAGGAGGGTGAAGGCAGAGGGAGGCAGCTGGGATGTGGATTATTAGGGGAGAACAAGAATACACACAAGAGGCTGGGGGGGTGAGGGCTGGGGGCTACCGGGGCTGGTGGGAAGGGGACGGAACCGGCTTCTAGCAAACCTTTCAAAGGAGATTTTTTTTGCCTTGCATGGGGGGAAGAGGGGGAATTGAGTCATTTTGGGCATGAAACGCAAACCTCGCCGCGTCAAGGAACAAGGAAGTTTTTTAAAGCGCCAATTAAAGGGCTTGGAGAGGTCCGGGGCTTTTAAACAGCTTTGGGAAGGGGGGGTCCTGGCCAGCGTTCAGGCTGCCGTCCCATCAGGACATTCCTTTCTGCTGAACGCTGCTGCTCCCAGCCCTCTCCTCCTCCTTTTCCAAGCTGCCATCGAATCCTTTCCAACTCCCGCGTCTGAACCCGGAGAACTTTGCTCCGTTTCATCTCGCACCGCCTGCTTCCCCCCCGGCGCCCAGCTTTGATCACAAGCTGCTTGCACAGGGAGCCCCCCCGGACCCCTGTGATTCGCACGCCTGGGACACGGGGGCCCAGGAGCCAGCAGTCCCTCCAGGAGCCGGCATTGCCAAAAATTCTGCCCCCCCACCCCCAGTTGATGGAGAACCCCATCTGCCATCACCTCCCTGCTCGGGGAAGGCGGCTGCTTCAGCAAATTGGTAGCAGCGATGCCGGGAGGAGAAGGGCTCGTTGCGTAGTGATGGGGCTGCTGCCCCCCAAAATGGGAGAGGGTGAATGAATGTGCCCCATGGGGGCTGCGAAGGGGTGGGTTGGGCAGCGTGTTTGGAAAGGTCCCATTGGGATCCCCATGCCTGGGAAAGCCACATGGCACCCAAGAGGCCTGATCCTCTGCTCAGGGTGGGGGTTCAGCAGCCGGACCGGGGTTCCCAGCAAACTGGAGCAGGGGTATTGCAGAGAGAGGCTGGAGCAGCTCCATGGAATGTTTCCCCCACCCCAGACACCCCCTTATTGCCTCCTGGTCGTGAGAAGCACAGGAGCAAACACAACCCCAGCACTTCAGCCTCTCGTGCCCGCCTTTCGGAGCGGGGATTGAGCCGTAGCGCCAAGGAGGAACATGGCCAGGCTCGGGGGAAAATCCAGAGCGCTGGCGAGGGGACGGGATTTGGAGCCGCTTTGCAGGGGCTTTGTTTGGTTTGGTGTCAGCGCAGCCTATTTAATTCCAACGACTGGAGAAGGTTGGGGAGAAAGGAGCTCTTTGTTAAAGGCTGAACGGCCCCAGGTCTTTAAGTCACCTGGTGCAAAGAGCTCTGAGAAGTTGAGATAGTCCAGGGGCTGGGGATTTTGGGATGGGCAGATTTCGCATTGCTCACACCTCTAAGGGAAAGCGTGAGAGTGAGGGTTCATGCACCCAGCTCCCAAAGAAAAGCCTCGCAGAAGCCCTGTGAAGCACCACCACCATCAGCCAAGTCTTTGTCTATGCAGAGGAGGTTGGAAGGGGGAACACCCAGTTTTCTGAAATCTCCATTACAGGTTGTCTATGAGCTGCAGCTCTTCAAAAAATAAACCACTTCTTTCTCTGGGTTTCCAGGAAGCAAAATGTTGCCCTCCACTGTTTGCAGCATAGCTGGAACAGAGATCTCGCTGCTTCCGAGCCCGGCCGGTGCTTTGCTCCAGTGTAACATCCCCAGAGGTGGCCAGGACCAGGTGTTTTGGGGTGGGACAGCTCCTACCCAGCCCACAGATGCTTCAAAGACCTATGAGAGGTCTGGTAATCTTCCATTAGCCACCACTAACAAACACCACCCACTCTCGGGTGACCTGCTCCCACCCTCCACACGGGGCTGAGACGTGGAGGTTGCCCATGGGTTGGGTTGGGTTGAGTTCAGATTGAGATGGGTCCACTGAAGACCAGCCTCCTCGCACTTTACGAAATAACAACGCCAAGCAGCTCAGTTTTGCATCCTTGGTTCAAATTTCTCATTTTCTCCCTTTTCCTTCTTGGTGACTCTTCGAGCTCATTCTGGTAACTATAGAGCCATGCTGGCAAACTTGTCCTCCAGCTCCTCCTTGCTGGAGATGCTGCACAGATGGATCCGTAACACCAGTTGGCTTTTGTAGAGGTCCAACATCTAAATGTTGTGGGTCTTAAATTAGTAAATGAAGGGAATGATTACTCCTTTTTGTAGATGTGGAAACTGAGGCACAGGCTACTTATCTGGGTGAAAAGAAGTCAAGTTTTATGGCCAGGTGACATAGTTGCACTTGGAAACCTTTGCTGCATCGGCTTCTTTGGCATCTCTGGCTCTTGAGATGCTGCCAACAAGGAAGTGACACCTTCTTCATCTTGCCCAGATCAAGAGCTGGGGACAGAGCTGGGGACACAGCCCCATGGCCTGTCCCTAACCCATCACCTCTCTGCTCACACAAGAGGCAGCAGGTGGAAATAAAACACAATTTGGGGCTGGCAGAGCTGGAGAAGAGTGAGATGAGTCTTGGTGGGGAGACTAGCCTCACCTTTCATATTCTAATGCCTTGCCTTTGCCTGATTTGTGAGCTTTCGGGAGTCCTGCTGGGAATTCGCTCCAACGGAGGCACACGCTGCCGTCCCTCGGTAAATTACACAGAGATATAATGAAGGAGGAGAAATCAGTTACTCTCTGACTGCGGCTCCCCAGGGGACCTTAATTCAAATATTTGTGGAGCTGAGCAAGTGGGGCGTTGGGGAGCCGCCGAGGTGCGGTGTCTCTCGACAGGTTGCTCGCAGGTGGTTGGTGATGGGGAGGCAGCGCTCTGGGCTGCAAGATCCATTCCCAAAAGGGGTTTCATGCTCATGACAATGCTTTGGGTGGTGTTAGCCAAGAGGAAGATGCTGGGGGAAGGTGGGATCGTGGTCCAATTGCCTAGAAAATGAAGGCGGGTTCCAACTTGCAACTGGTGGCTGTTTGGATGGGGCATGCTCGTGTGTGCCTTTGCCAATGGCTTTCAGCAGTGTGGAGTGATGGGGGCACTTGCCCATGGCTGGGCTCTGCATCGCCCCAGAATGTCCCTTGGGATGGGATGGGAACAGGGACCTGTGAGGGCACAGCCTGACCCTCCTGTGGTTTCTTCCAGTGAGGGAGGAGCAGGGTTTGCAGAACCAGGTGAGCTCTCTGCTGCCCACCTGACCACTGGTTTCAGTAATACAGAAAGGGTTAAACGCAGCATGGCAGCGAGGAGGGGGTGAACCCCACATCGCTCATCTTAGGAATGAGAAAATTGATTTACCTCCAGCTCCATCCACATCCCACTCCCTCCCTGCGCCCTCAAGCCGGGTGTTCTGCCCTCTCTGCTCCCAGGAGCTGGACAATGGGACCTGGCCAGCTGCATCCACAAACTGGGCACAGCTGGGGGGCCACCCCCTTGCTGGCTGCATGCAAGACCCCTTAAGTCCTGCTTTACCCCAATGGAGCTTGGCTTTGTCAAGGACACAGTGGCCCCTTGGCCATGTTGTGGTGCTCCTTCCTGCTCCAGCAGCGGCTGCTCTTCCTGAGCACGAAGAGCTGGGGTGCAGGGTGAACTGAACCGGGGTTCGGGGTGAACTGAACCGGGCTGTGGGGTGAACTGGGGTGAAGGGTACTTGGTCCCCAAGGAAAGGTGTTTGGGTAGGGACTGGGGCCAGCTGCATTCACCCAGTGCCATTCTGCATGGCCACAATCTTCTCTCACGGGTCCTGCACCATCACCCCAGTGCTCAGAAGTGACACTGTTGCGTGTGAGCACATGCAGATGTGCCCCCTCCCTGCACCCCCTCCTTGCACCCCAGCTCTCCCGCTCCCGCTCACGTCCCAGCATCACTCCCCGAGCGTGCAGCACTCACACATGCAAACACACACGCTCGCTCCACACCGGAGCATCGCCTGCCATCCCCGAGTTTTATCTCTGGGTGTCGGGGCTGCCATGTGTGGTGGAGGCAATTCTGCACCCACCCACCCACCCGCACTCCAAACTGTGCCACCGGCAAGCACAGGCACCCTCCCCGCGGTCCCTTGCACGCTCGGTGCTGTCGGGGCTGCGTGCACACGCGGCGGCGTGCGGATCTGCAGCACAGCAACTGTTGGGAAGGGGAAGGAAAAAAACCACAACAACACAGATTCAGCCGAGAGAGGTGGGGGGAGAGAGAGAGAGAAAGAGAGAGAGAATGACAGACTGCAATCCCCCTTGAGTGCCTAGCCTCATGAATATTAATAAGGTGGTAATTAAAATGCAGGGACACAGCAGGACGGATGCAGGCGCTGCCTTCGGAGCGCTGGGAACGGGGGGAGCGCGTCTTTCCAGGCAGGTTTTGATTCCGTTCTCTGATGAAAAGAAGAAAACGGAGCCTTCAACTTTAATCAGTTTAGGGTTTTTTTGACACGACATATCTTTAATTGCTGATATTTCTGCTCTTCTCAAACCTGGCTCCACTGACTCCAGTCTAAGCGGAGATAACGAGCCACACTGAAGTGCCATGGATTCATGTTGTATTTACACCTCGACTTGTTTGCTACTTTCCTGGGGTTTCACCTCTTTGCCCAGGGTTGGAGAGCAGAGCTGATCGCCTCTGCAGCAAAGGGCTGGAAATGCAGCCCCGCGTCTCTTTGTCTGACCCCCCCTCACCCAAGACCTCCCCCATGATGGTCCTAAGGAAACCTGCCTTTTTGGGTGCTAAATCTCTCTTCTTGGCCATGTATGGAGAGCTTGGAGTTGGAAATGGTGCCACCTGGCCTGGGTGGCCAGGAATGGAGGCTGGGGACATGGGTGGTGGCAAGGGGAAGGTTGGGTTGGGTTGAGTTGGATTGGGTCAGGATGGGTTGGGTTGGGTTGGGTTGGAGAGCTGGTCCATTGAGAAGAGACTCTGTTTCCCCTCCCCAGAGGAGATTCCTCCAATGTAAGAGTAGAGATGGCTCTTGGGTTGTTGAGTTATTATTAAGGAGGCTTAAGTCTCCTCTAATGACCAGGGTTTCGAGGTTGGCTGAGGGTCCTGTGAAGGGTGCACAGGGCAGGCTCAGAGCTCTGTGAGCAAGGCCAACCAAAGTGTTCATCCTTCTTGGAGAAGACAGTTACTCCAGTGGATTTGGCCTATTAATGGAGTATCATGTTGCTGGGAAAATAAGTGTTAGTTGGTGCCCAAAAGGAATGTCTTGGGTGTGGGAACTGGACCATGTCAACCCAGAATGGGGATTTAGCAGGTAGTTTCTGGCAAAATGGAATAGGAAATAAAAACAAAAAAAAAACAAACCAAAACAAAACAACAACCCAAACCCGTGCAAACAGTTGTTTTAGGTAAAGCCAGAATATTTGTTTTGGCCTGAAAGTTTTGGGTTTTTTTTTTAATTTTAGGGCATTGCCTGATTTTAACTAGATGCCGTCTTTTACACTGAGGTCATTTTTTGAACCGAAAAAAATAGATTTGTTGGAATTAACAAGTCAAAAAGATTATTTTAGAAATGCCCAAATACAATAATTTATCATGTGAGTGATGGAAGAAGAAGGTTTAACACGTTCAAAGCCTTCCCCCCTGCCCAACATACATATTGCTTTATTTCTTTTTTTTCATTCCAAACAGTTTTTCGACTTCACCCTGACTTTCAGGATGATTCAGCCTTTTTGAATCTTCCAATTTTTGGTAAATCTACTATTCCTTAAAAAAACAAGCAAATAAAATCCCCCTCGGCTCTTAGAAAGATGAGAGAGACCAAGTGAGTAGAGCAAGTCCCCTCCGTCCAGGGTTGGAGTTGGCCATGGGAAGACACCCCATGTTTTCTGCGTCATGGGTGAAAGGTGCAGGTTTTACCGCACCTTGGAGATACTGTATTGCCCAGAGGACGACTGTGATGTTCCAGGGAGTTGCTGTGATGTGGTTCTTCGCTCCTGCATCCTCCTGGGTCCAGAGAGATGTCCCAGGAGGATTCCCTGGCCTTCTGGCCAAACTGCATGCCTGCAATCCCATTCCTCCTTCCAAAGCTTTGGAGCTTTCTCTCCTTGGGAGCGTGACCTTGTGCTTTGCTGACCTGCCTGCATGCAGAGGTGGAAAAGCAGAGCTGCAGCATCTTTTAGCCCTTGAGATTTTGTTGCCCGGTGGGCCAGGGTGGGAGCTGTTTGTGTAACGGGGTCTTTTCCATCATGCATCTTCCTTCTCCACACTCATACTGGGGTGAGCCAAAGACTGGGTTGATTTGGGGTGAATTGCCACAAAGCCAGTGAGTCTGTGTCCAGTCTTGCCCACTGAGGTCTTTGTGTTTTAATGGCTTTAGTGCATTTTGGGTTGGCGGGCGGCTTCTTCACTCGTCCCTTCTTGCTTTTTAATACACTGGGTACCATGACTCGTGCCCGGGGCTGGATCTCTCCTCCTGGGCAGGTAATTTTGCGGGAGTGGCATTCAAATTGGCTTTCCTTGGCCGTGCTGAAGCTATGAAAGGTGAGGATGTGCTGGAGTCCTCATCAGGGAACACGACAAGCAGAGAGGACAGGCAGGTGAGGGACAAGAAGACGGGAGCTGCAGGGAAGACAGCACCCATGGAAGGGGCCACCCCAGGATTAGCCGGCCTCAGCCAGGGCGGTTGGTGGAAAACAAAAGCAAAGCTGCTTTGGGTGTTTAATGGGGAAAAAAAAATCATTTTTCCTCCTGTTTTTTGTTTTGGTTTGTTTTGTTTTTTTCCTCTGCTTCTCCTCATTCTTCCTCTCCTTTCTCCTTCCCCACAGTGCTACAAGAGCTGGTTTGAGGCAGGACAAGGTCAAGGTCTAAGCAGTGCCCGAGCCCCACTTTGCCCCAGACCTCCCACCACGGCCATCCAGCCTGTGCTGAAAAAACCCTGGGAAACAGCAGGTTTGTCATGCAGATGGGGTGACAGGGCTGGGCACTGCGGTGGCAGGGACAGCCCCGGGTGACAGCCCCGGGAAGGGTGGGAGTGCAAAACCATATGGTAGGCAGAGGGAGAAGACATGGCTCTGCTGTTAGAAAAGAATTTAGGTGATGGTGGAGAAACATGAACGGGACCTGGTGACTTGTGTGGGAGCAGAGGCTGTGCTGGGGCTCAGCCGTGAGCACAGCTGGGGGGACAGGATGGGCCCCAGGTACCGCTTCCCGGTGACACCCCTCTGGCGGTCCCCGTCACCCCCGAGTCACATCCTGCTTGTGCTGGCTCGTGTCTCATCCTGCTGCCTGCAGTTTCTCAATCTCTTTGGCTCCCGCCAGTGTTTCCTGGCTGCTGAGGTTGCTGCGGGGCAGGCAGGGCTGGGGGGAGCTCCTGAGGCAGCGGGGAATTTAGGATGGGGGAGCAAACAGGAGTGTCCTTGCTCGCTGAGAGCCTGGTCCTGCTCTGTGTCCTGCCATCACTTGCTTCATCCCTGAGCGTGGGCTGTGTGGGGCCACAAGGGCTCTGGCTGCACATCCTGGGGCTCACAGGTCCTCCACGCATCCACCCTGCTGCCTCGAGCCCCCGCAGCTGGGGCAGAAAGCCGAGGTGGGAGTGAGCTGGATGTTTATTGCCCCCCTCTCCCGTGCCCTGAGTCCCTGCACCGAGCGATGGCTCCGCAGGGACGTTTGCGAGAGCCGAGCTGGGGCTGCAGAAAGCGCTGCTGCTCCTGGGGGGCCGCGCCAGCGAGGAGCCCAGCCCGAGTCTGCACTCCCAGGCTGAGCTGCGCTCATGTCCTGCAGAGAAAACAAACACTGAGCTCCCTCCTACCCTACTTTACAGCAGAACTGCCATTTAAGGGAGGGTTTGGAGAGAAGACATCTTCCTCTTTCAGATTCCTTCTTGCCAGCACAACCCCTTTCCCCTGGCATATGCTGGACCCTGCTTTACACAGCACCCCAGCAGCTAAGGGGTCAACCTCTGGCTGCAGCTTCCCTGTGCTCTCTGGGTCTCTGCTTTGTGCCCGGTGCCCTTTCCTCCCCTCCAGCCCCATCTCTGGAGAGGCAGCGCTGACAGCTCGCCCGGCAGCGGGCTCCGGGAAAACCGGTGTCCTCCTCCGGGACGGTTTGTGCCCTGGCACCGAAGCGGCCGCGCTGAGCCAGCCAGCACAGGGGGTCAGCGGCGGCCGAGCCGGTGCCTCTTGGCTCGGCTCAGCGCTGGGGTGCTGGGCTTCGGATTTCTGGCCCTGAAGTCCTCCTGCAATGGCCAGCAGATTTCAAGGGGAGTTTTTGTGGGAGCAGGGAGATGCTGCAATACAGCAGCGAGCTGGAGCCTTGGGAGGATGGGTCGGTCTGCAACAAACTGTCTGGGATAACCTTGGTCAAGGCTTTGCGCTTTACTTGTCCTGCTGTAAAGCAGAGCCACAGCTCTTGCTGCTGTGCTGCTAAATCTGCTTGTGCTGAGAGCCCGGCTGGCATGCGGGGAGAGCAGAGCGGGTCACACAAACATCAGCTTTTTTAGCACTGGGGTTTAGTCTTGGGGGACAGGGGAGCTTTCTCATCGCGTGGTTTTTACCCAGGCGTGACTTTGCCTTTGCTCAGCGCTTCCTGCCCACTGCGTTGAAGGAGAAGCTGACCCCCTGCCCTCAGCAGAGAGCTGCCAGCTCCTGCACCACAGCGGGGCTCAGCCGCGGCTCCCACACCCGGGACTCCCCCCCGCAGACCTCAGGGCCACGGGCCTGGAGCTGCCAGCCCCACTGCGACCCCCGAGCAGCAGCGCGTGGGACCCCGGCTCCCACCCTCACCCGGTGCTGGGGCCTGGAGCAAGTTGCAGGCTCGGGGTGCGGGTGCCCAGGGAGCATGTGTGGCTGGATGAGGAGCTGCCACGGGGACCGCAGCCCCGGGGGTGCTGTGTTTTGCTTTGCCCACCCTACGGCAAGGCAGGACACTTACTTCTGAGGGAGTCTACGAGGGTTACTGTACCCGCGTGGGGCTCGGGGCTGACTGCTGCTCTCCATGGGCTGCTGGCACCCTGCATCCCCGCTCCTCCATCACCCAGCCCAGGGCTCCCGGGTGACGGTCGCTCCGCTCCGGGGGAGGTCTGGGCTCTCCGCTCCTTCCCTCCAAGGCCAGGCAATGGTTAAATTCCTTTCCAGCTGAGCTGGCAAGCAGAGCCCGAGCATATTAGTCAGATCCCTGTAGGGGGTGGGGAGGAGGAAGGAGCGAGCAGCGAGGAGGGGCCGAAGCCGAGAGCCGAGCGATTCTCCGGGGCGAGTGCAGGGAGGCAGCGCAGCAGGAGTTGCTGCTTCCCAGAAACTTGATTATTTTTAACCCAGGAAGAAGAAAGGACGGAAGGGGGCGGGGGGGGAGCAGAGGAAAAAAAAATAAAATAAAAAAGACGACGGGGGTAAATCTGGAGGAAGTGGGAACAGGCAGTTGGCATTTGCAGACAGCTTGGCAGAGGGGAGGTGGGCGAGGGTCGTGGTGTGGGGATGCCAGGGTGCCCCTGTGCCTCCCCGCATGGCCCTGGCGCTGTGGGGGGGGCAGGACACAGCAGTGCCAGGCCTGGCTGGTGATGGCCCTGCCATGGCCAGACAGCCTGGGCTGCCTTGCGCCTTTGCCAACTTTGCCGCCTCCGGCCGCTCCCGGCACATGTCGGTGCCCCCCGTGCAGGGGGCAGGATGCGGCCGGTTTCCTTCCCACCCACCCGCTCACACACAAAGGAGGACACGTACTGTGGCGGTTGTGGCTTCCCGGATCCCTCCTCTCCCTCCCTGGGTGGGACTGTGGCAGTTTCAGGGATCTGGGGGAAGCACGGGGCTCAGGGGGGCTGGTGGGACCCCGTGTCTCAGCAGGGCTGGGTTTCTTTTGGGGAGCTGGGGCTCCCAGAATTGCTCTGCAGGCAGGCCAGGCTGCCCGAGGGAGGGACACTGGAGGTATCATGGAGGAGAAAGCAAGGTCCTCCTTCTTCCATTGCTTCAGCACGCTTCGGTGGGAGTCTAGCATCAGAGAACTGCAGAGAGGCCACAGCTGCAGCCCCCTGCATTGCAGGGCTGGGTTTGGTCTGTAGTGCAAAGCCCTGGGGTGGTGGTTTCGAAGCCCTGCAGCTGGCAGATCTTCAGGCAAACACCTCCCCAAACCCACGAGTCGCATCGCAGGTCTGGGCTCCTCGTGGTCCAGTCCTGGCTCAGGGAGGCTCACGAGAAGTTCCCTGTGAACGTCAAACACTTTCTGGCCCAAGCTCACAAGGTGAAGACCTACTACTGCTCATACCAGGTATTTATTTCACTGCAGGACCCACGCTTGTTGGAAAAGCAGTGTCCTCCACGGCAGAAGCATTACAAGCCCAAGGTGTGGGACTTTGCCGAAGCAATTGGGAGCTGGAGACCCTGTTCCCATGACGCAGAAGCAATGCTGGCACTGCTGCAAAGAGGTGGTGACGGGAGACATGAGCAATGGGCAAGGCTGGCACTTTCCTCCTCTGACCCTCACCCAGAGAACCCAGCACTGGGAAACAGCATCATCTCCACAGACATGCCATGGCCAGACAAGGTAAACCAAGGGGATGAGCCCCTCGCCAGCCAGGTTTTGCCATCACAGTCCTTTGTAGGACTTCTTCTGTCATCTCCTCTGTTCTGCCACAGCAATCAGATCCTGAGTGGGACTGATTTTATCCACACAGCAACAGCAGTGCCATGTACCCATGGGAGAAGTCATTGATTTAGCAGACATGACCAGACCTGGCCAGAAAATGGATCTTGTTCCCCAAAGGCAGGGAGAAGGACAAACAGCTCAGCTGAGCTACTGCTGGGTCGGGGACCTCTCAGGCTGCATCCCACACTGGCAGTGTGCTGACTGTTTGGGTTTTCTACAAAACCCCCTTTCAACAAAATGTCCCTGCTCTGAGGGGCCCAAATGGGGCTCACCAAGGGTATTTGCCGTGTTTCAGGCTCCAGGGTAACATCACGCCCTCCCAGCCAAGACAGCTGGAGCTGGGGAGCTTCTCTGTCACCAGCCCAGATCACTAGTGAGGAAAACGTGTCCGACCTGCTTGGTATTCCCTCGCGCCTCCTTTCCAAGCATTAAAAGTGCTAATTAAACCAGAGCTGTGCTCCGGCATCTGCAGGGAGCGGCCGCCTTTCCCAGCAGAGAGGCCGCTGGTCTCCGCGGGGACAGTCCCCAGTGCCATCCAGCAGCGGAGAAGGTCTTGGGCTGCGTTGCTCTTTGCACCCAAATTTTGAAGATGGGTGGCACAGCCCTGGAGCTGGGGCTGCTCCCAAAGGGGCACATCTGCAGGGAGCCCCATGGACAGTGGGGTGGGATCATTGCCACCCCCAAAGCCACGGCCACGGTGCAGACAGGGTGCACAAGCTCTCCTCTGACCTCTTCCCCTCCGAGGTATTCGGACCTGGCTCTCACCAGAGAGCCGGGGTGGGCACAGGGCGGGTATTTCCAGTGGGCGGCAGGAATTCCTGACTCTCGGCCAGTTCTGGGCATTAAATCCCTCCTGGGAGGCTCGGCCACATCCCAAACTTCCAAAGGCACAAAAGCCCCTCAGAGGGCAAAGGGCTCGAGACGGGAAAGGGTAACTCTGCCGATGGCAGTGGGGAGATGGGGTGGATTATTTGTGTGATTTTGCATGAGTAACCTCCCATTATTTCCTTAAACCCAAAGGAGCTAAAGAGCTGCTGGAGCAGCATTCATCAGGGTCCCGAAGCAGGAGCAAGGTGCCCAGCTCTATGGTCCATGTCCCAGCTGCCCAGAGGAGGTGTGCACATCCCCCCGGCTCCGTGGTGAGGCTGAGCTGTCTGTCTGTCCATCCACCGTTGGCTGGGGGAGCAGCTCATGGGCACTCACAGCCGAATGCTGCCCGCTGGGGAAACTGCTCCTCTGCTGGGCCACCCCCAACCTCCCTGGGGGGCCCTTTCCCCCTAGCCCTTCACCCCTTCCCTGAGCCCCATCACCTGGGCTTGCAGGGAGAGCTGAGCACGGTGCTTGCACCCCAAAATCAGCCATGGACCCCGGGGCCGGGCTGGGAACCACTCGCACCCTGCAGCCACCCTTCTCCTCTGCAAACTCTTTGCTCCCCATGCTGTGAGGACACCCAGGGCTGGGGGTGGTGGGGACCCGGGGTGATGGGGGACCCGCCGAAGAGCCCCTGTGCTGGAGGGAGACCAGCTCTCTGCCGGCAGGGTATTTTTTTTCTCTTGCTCGCTCTTTGTTAAGCTCCCTTTCAGCTGAAATGGCAATGCCTGGGTGTTCTGAGCTGACAATAATTGCTGCAGTCTAGACACTGTCTGGTATGAGGCACGGGGAATCAAAGAGGCCCCTTCTCTCACTGCGACTTTCACACATGCTCCCTCGCTCCGGCTCCTTCCTTCTCCCTCTCCCATGTTCCCTTGGTCTTTGCCTTCTTTTTCGTTTTCTTTTCTCTTTTTTTTTTCCCCTTGCTCCCCTCTATCTGCCTCTCGCCGAGATGCAGGAGAAGCGTCAGCATCTTCCCCCCCACGCTCTCCCTCTCCGCCGTCTGTTCCTCGCTCCCCCTCTCCCTCGCTCGCTCCTTCTCTCATCTGTCTCCTCTCTCCTTCCTCCACTCTTACCTTTATGCTATTCCCTTCCTCCCAAAGTTAGCAGATAAGCGGGAGGGGGAGCTGGCTGTGCTGGGGATTTAACTCCTTCCTTACCCTTTTGCAGGTTCTCCTCTCCATTCCAGCCCCTCACTGGGGGTCCAGGGTGCCCCGCTGCTTTGGGGTGCTGGGGCCATGGCATCGGTCCTGCGGGAGGTTGAGCAGGTATCTGCCGGGGCTGTTCTGGGTTCAGTGCAGCCTGGTTGAGGTGAAGGGAACTGATGCTCCTTCCCAGCACCTTTGCTCTCCCTCACACCGTGATGTCTCCTGGCTGCAAGGGAACCCATCTTTGGGGATGTAGGTTGCTCCTTCCAGCACTGCAGCAAACCCAAAGGAGATGTTGTTTCCACGCAGCCCAAACCTCAGCAGAGCTTGCTGTGCTGCTAGGAGAGGAGGTTCACCCCATCTCACACAGGGCTCGCAGCAATGCTGCTGCCCCGTGCCACTGTGCCTGGCATTTCCATGGGATGCCATGGCGCCAGTGCCAGTCATGGGCTTTTCCCCGATAATGCTGTTAGAAGATAATTTCTAGCTTGACTCTGTACTTCTATTAACCCCTGATCCCTGTGTAAAAGACTCTTTTCCTGTAAAGCCCAACAGAGAATGCCAAGTTTTGGTTAATGTAGATCTCATCACAGAGAATGGACCTTAAATGCTTTTACAAGTGGGGAAACTGAGGCAAGAGGCAGTGACCCCAGTGGGTCAGTCTGCCGAGGCCAAAGCTGCTGTGGGGCCACACGATTCCCCTCTGTGGGACCCAAATTTAGGGTCAGGCGTTTGTAAGCTGGTAGAACCGATCGCTTGGCCATTCATGGGCACAGGCGAGCAGCTCTCCCTGCGACCTCCTGCATCTCGGTGGTGGCCATGCTGCTTGTTTACCACGGAAAAGTCACATTAGGAAAGTATGTGATGTATTTTTAACTGTCTATAATGCAACTTAACAGCTGGAAAGGAGGAAGAAAACCAACCGCAGGCAATCAGGCAGATCTCTGCTGTCCACAAGCAAGGGCTTGGTGGACTCACGTTTTTTTGGTATGGCTGGGGACCTTTTTTGGGAAAAGGGCAGAAAACAACCGCATCCTTGAGACAGGCTCTGGCCTGGCGGGTACAGGACAGAGGACCCAGCAACCCCCGGCATGACACACTTGTCCCCAGAAGCCACCATGCTGTTTCTGTAGATGCTGAGTGCTGTGGCCAGGTCTAATTCCCCAACGAGCCACGTGGCTTGGCTGTAGTTTGGTGTTGGGATTCTTTGCAACGGGGCTCACAGGGGAGGTTTCTGGGAGCCAGTGGGGGAAATAAACAGCTGCTGGTTGTGTTTCCCTCCATGCCATCCAGGCAGACGTGCCCCTCCATCACCAGTAACAGGTCTCTAACGGGGACCCTCTGCAGGGTGGGGGCTCCTTGAGCAGAGCAGTAGGGCTTACTTGGGATGTTTGGGTTGATTTGCTACCTCCAAAAGCTGGATCTTTAGGGAGCCGAGTTTGCTGCCATCATTGGTGTTATTCCCCCATGCTTCTTGGAGGACTTCTTCCCCCCACCATGGTCCCCAAGACTCAGAGGAAGAGAGTAAGACTATTTCTAGCCCATCCCAGGGGACACCCCCAGTGAGGCTCATGCTGGCGGGATGTAGGCCCTGCTGATGCTCAGAGCTGTTGCTGTTCACACACCTTTTGGGGTGATGTGATGTGAAGCCGATGGAGTCTCCTTGAGCTGGTAGGTATCTCTCTGGGCAGAGCATCACCGGGCTCAGAAAGGGGTGATAATGGGAGAGCAAGTGGAAACACCGGCACAGTGAAGGGAAACAACTTGCCGAAGGTCATCCCTGGGCCAGCGGCAGAACCAGGAACAAAACCCAGGTGTGCCAAGCTGGTCCTTGGCTGGATTCACACACGGGGTTACATCAACACTGCTGTCCCTGGGCAGGGACCATTAATGGGAGAAATAGTTTCTCAAAGCCACCGGTGCCCTCCAGAGCCACGCTACAGGCTGGGGGGCTGGTTTGTGGCTTAGAGAAGAAGAGGTCTGGATATTTGGGGTCCCTTTTTCCCTCGGAGCATCTTCCAAGCTCTGCTGGGTAGACAGCATTCATGGATGGTGGCTGATAAGGCCAAGTGGTTAAAAACACTGCCTTTATTTGGAAGCTTATCTCCAAATCTGAATGAAAACAGACCCAGAGGGAAGCCAGGGCTGCCGAGGGGGAGGACTCGCACCCCGGCACAATGAGGAC
The DNA here is from genome assembly GCF_963082525.1 of Nesoenas mayeri. Taxonomy (NCBI): domain Eukaryota; kingdom Metazoa; phylum Chordata; class Aves; order Columbiformes; family Columbidae; genus Nesoenas; species Nesoenas mayeri. The sequence continues at coordinate 8,015,015 of NC_137566.1, forward strand.
CGGGGCTGGGTGATGCTGAATGGGGGACCTGGTGGAGTTTGGAGTCTGGCCGGCTCTGGCACAGGGGGAGGCTGAGATTTAAAAGTTTTGGGGCAAAACCAGGGAATCAGGGCAAGACTGCTGGGTCCTGTGCCCAGGGAGGGAGAGCCTGTGGGGCAGCTGTAGTTCCCCTCCAAATCTGGGAATCCTCCTTAGTTTGTTGTTGTTGGTTTTGGTTTGTTTTTGTTTTTTTTAATTACAGGCTCAGTGAGGAAGAAAAACCTTGAAACCAAGGAAACAAGGAGACAAAAAGGAAAATGTTGGCTCCTGCAAGGCAGGTGGAGCTGGCTCCAGCACCCAGGGGTGAGGGTGGGCGCTGCCCTGACCCCTCCTCTGCAGCTGAGGAGCAAAAGGTGTCCAGGTTGAGATGCAATAAAAACTGAGATGATGAAAGGAAGGGTTTGTGCGGGAAGGGATGAAGAGCTTCACCCTGGAGGGTGCCGAGCCGCTCAGGTGGCTGCTTTGGTGCATGGAGGGATGATGGAGGAGGTGAGCGAAGGTTTTAGGAGATGCTGTGGGGCAGAGAGCAGTGATGGTGGGCTCAGTGATCCCACAAGGAGCTGGACTTTCCAGACACCAAAATATAATATTATCAGACCAAAAGTTATGGGCCAGTGGGCTGGGAAAACTGGGGATGAGACGTGCATGTGTGTGGATGTAGTCCTGGCTGTGCCAAGCCCATGAATCACAGCGGTGCGGAATGAAGCTCCATCGAAGGAAATTCTTCCTTGCCAGATTGGGAAATTTCCCCTCAACCATCTCAATTTTCCCCACCAAGCGGCAGAGATGCTGGATCCTGATTATGGCAATTGCAAACCCTTACTGGGGAGCCTGGCATCGTGCAGGAGGGCTCACTGCCCTGCAGCCCGTGGTGATGGGGGTGCATGGGCACAGCCTTATTTTCCCCCACATTTTGGCTGATGTGGAGCAGCGGTAAGGGTCTGGGGGTGCACACCGCCATCACCCCATCCCTCGCTCTCATTCCCCCCATCCACAACCGGCCTGGCCCATCTCTGCCGTGCTGGGGGAGCGTAACTTAATATTTTCCTGCGCGTTCCCCCCAGAGGGTTTTTTCCATTACACAGGCAGCACAAGAGCGGAGCGGAGCTGCCTGCTCACCCGGCTCCCCCGCCTGCAACCTCTGGCACCGCTTTTCCAGCGGCACATTGTGCAAATGTAACCTTTCAGCGAGCCCCTCCTACGGCAGGAAGCCGGGGGGGCTCCGATCCTGCCAGGAACGCAGCCGGCGCGGAGCTGGAAGGCAGCCCGTTAATCAGAGCCGGCTGACAGCGAAGCACACACAGCCTGGGCAACAGATTTCTGCTCCCTCTCCCTTTGCTCGCTCAGCCTTCGCCTTCCCGCTCCCGCTCACTGCGGCTTGGCGGTGCGATCTGCCCCGCCGTCCCACCTGCCTGCCTCCCCATCCTCATCCTCATCCCCATACCCCTCCTGCTCCTCATTCTGCTCATCCTCCTCCCCATCCTCATCCCCATCTTCATTCTCATCCTGCTTCTCATCCTGCTCATCCTCATCCTGTTCCTCCTCATCTTCATCTTCCTTCCCATCCCCATCCTCATCCTGCTTCTCCTCATCCTTATCCTCATCATCTTCCTCCCCATTCCCATTCTCATTCCCATCCCCATCCCCATCCCCATCCCCATCCCCATCCCCATCCCCATCCTTATCCTTATCCTTATCCTTATCCTCATCCTCATCCTCATCCTCATCCTGCTCTTCCTCATCCTTATCCTCACCCTCATCCTCTTCCCCATCCTCATCCTCCTCTTCATCCTGTTCCTTGTCCCTATCCTCCTCCACCTCTTCCTCCTCCCCAGGCACTTGCTTTTCCTCACCGTGCCCGTGCTGCTCAGTGAGGGGCTGGTTGGGGTCCCGCTGAGGATTTGGGACCGGCTGCAGGGAGGAGCCAAAGCGTGTGCCAGAGCATCCTGCCCGTTGCCGGCCGGCAGCGCCGTGCTCAGGGATGCTGTGCTGGTGGATGTGACCTGGGTCTGGCTAAGGTCTGCCCTCCCCAGGACCTTGTACAGGGTCCCCCCAGCCATGTCACCCACCTGGGGGGCTCCCTGTGACACTGTGTTGGGTGTTTGATTTTGGGAGCTGCTGAGGGCTGGTCTGGGGGTGCGAAGGCTCTTCCAGCCGCCCCCAGTCCCATCCCCAGCCTGGCCGGTGGGGCCAGCACTGCAAACCCCTGCGTTTATTTTTCACGTCTGGTTTCTTCCCAGTTTCAAAGCACTAAAGCGCTGCATTGTAGCATCTGTTTTTGTGGTATTTCCAGCCCAGCTGGAAGCAGGAGGCACTCGAAATTCAGAGATGGAAAGAAATAGTGGATCTGGTGAGATTTTGTCTTCCTGCCAAACTCGCCAAAGCCGGGATGCCAGGAGAGCCCAGCTGTGGGCGCAGCATCCAGGGCCTCACTGCTTCCACCCTCTTTCCACTTGCCATTCTTTGCTCATCCCAAACCATCCTCTCATTCCCAGTCACTCTCAGGACGCTGCACAAAGGCTGACCCTGCTGTCGGAGCTGGGAACAAGCAGATAATACAAGTCGGTGAATTTATTTCACCTTTTCCTCTGGTTGCGAATTGTCCGGGAGCAGATGGTGATTTTCTCAAGTGTATCCGTTATTCGAAGTCACTCACTGAGACAGCGATGGCTCAAACAAATCCCAGGCCCCCTGCAAAGCCATCATTTGGTCTTTCCATCTGCCCAGCCGCCGCCGTCGGCGTGGGCTCGGCTCCCGCCAGCGCGCCGGAGGGCAGCGGGAGGCAGGAGAGCGGCGGATGGGGTCGGCCCCGGCACCTGCATCTTCCTCCTGCTTCACCTCAGTGCAGGGGGGTCGGGATCCACGTCCCAGCTTTGCTGGGGTTTGGAGCTGCGCTGGCTCGCTCGCACAGTGCCGTCCCGTGCCAGCCATGGGGTGAGCTGAACTCACTGGAGAAGTGCACAGTTGTGAACTGGGAAGCTGCTTCTTGGAGGAAGATGCCAGTGGCTCTTTAATGCAGCCCCTCCCCGCCTGGATGTGAGGGAAATGGGGGATTCCCTTTTCTCTCCTCTTCTCTTCTCTTCTCTTCTCTTCTCTTCTCTTCTCTTCTCTTCTCTTCTCTTCTCTTCTCTTCTCTTCTCTTCTCTTCTCTTCTCTTCTCTTCTCTTCTCTTCTCTTCTCTCTCTTCTCCCTCTCCTCTCCTCCCCTCCTCTCCTCTCCTCTCCTCTCCTCTCCTCTCCTCTCCTCTCCTCTCCTCTCCTCTCCTCTCCTCTCCTCTCCTCTCCTCTCCTCTCCTCTCCTCTCCTCTCCTCTCCTCTCCTCTCCTCTCCTCTCCTCTCCTCTCCTCTCCTCTCCTCTCCTCTCCTCTCCTCTCCTCTCTCTCCTCTCCTCTCCTCTCCTCTCCTCTCCTCTCCTCTCCTCTCCTCTCCTCTCCTCTCCTCTCCTCTCCTCTCCTCTTTTCCCTTCCCTTCCCTTCCCTTCCCTTCCCTTCCCTTCCCTTCCCTTCCCTTCCCTTCCCTTCCTCTTCCCTCTTCCCTCTTCCCTCTTCCCTCTTCCCTCTTCCCTCTTCCCTCTTCCCTCTTCCCTTCTCCCTTCTCCCTTCTCCCTTCTCCCTTCTCCCTTCTCCCTTCATCACAGCCCCATGCAGACCCATTGCCCTCTCACCAGGGTACCAGAGCCATGTGGGAGGCACTGGGGGCGCTTTGAATGGTTCACAAAGGGTGAAAACTTTGAAATGCAGTTTTCCTCTCCCCTCTCCGCCTCCCCCTGGGCTAAACAAACCCCCCTGGCCGGGACATGCCTCCTGCATCCCAAGAGCTGCCTCCTGCATCCCACAGCTTTTGTTCCTGGGCTTTTGTCCAGGGCTGGGACCCCCCAGCCCCCTGAGCACACCCATGGTGACAGAGTCCTGTGCTGCCTGGGATTCTGAGAGAGGGGCAGGAGGTGAGAGATGCTCACTGCGTCCCTCGCCACAAGGCTTGGGGACAACCCATGAGCCACCTTGATGGCCCTCGGTGGCCTCTGACCGCTGTCCCCTGCCACTGTTCACCTGCCACTTTCTGCCCATCTTTGGGAGCTACTCATGGGACAGGTCCTGGTCCATCCTGTCACCACCATGTCCCCTCCCATGGGCAGTGCCACCAGCTTGTGGCCCCCCAGGGGCACCCCAGCACCCATGGGACCCCACAGGCAGAGGGACACCAGCCGCCCACGGACCCACAGAAACAAAGTGACAAGTTTGTGGGTTTTGCAGAAGCTGCTGCCCCTGGAACCGATGACCTGGCTTTTCATTTACATCCCAAAAGCCACTTTAATCACACCCCAGGGAGGGTTCACTCCAGGGAACTTCCTTCTGGGGCAAAAAGTGGGTGGAAAAAACCCCTTTGAACAGTCAGACAATCCTGATGCGAGGGAGGGGACCCCAGTGCCAGCCCCAAACCACCGGCCCTGCTCGCAATGCTCTGTGCAGAAGAGACTCCAGAATTAACTCAAAGCAAAGGTGAGGCTCAAAACAAACCTGCTGGAAACTGAAGCCTGACTTTGCCCTGAGCAAAGCATTTCTCTGGTGACCACATTTGGAAGTGGTGACCACATTTGGAAGAAAACAGGATCCTTTGAGGTGTCCCCTGTTGTTCCTGCCTTGTACTGGGACTTACAACAAGAAAATAGCTTTTTTATTGGTTGAAACTGTGAAAACGTCCCTAGGATGGGCAAGAATTCTTTGCCCCAGCCTTGCATCCTGCTTTGTGTCCCTGTCCCCACCGGGGCTGGTGCAGCCTCTCCAGCCCGTCCAGATGATAAAAGCCGCCTGATTGCAGCTCCCTCCACCATGGATGGGTTATGTGGAGGTGGAAAAGGCCCCACGACACACTGACCCCAATGGGAGCCCTGCCAGGGGTGGGTGATGGCTGTGGGTCTGGGGGCAAAGCTTGGCAAAGGACAAATGCAGGAGCCTGGCAGCACTCGGGGGGCTCATCCTGCACGGGGCAGAGCCCTTTTTTGTCCCACTGATGTCTTCATTGCCTCCTCAAGGAGCACCTTTGAGCCGGGGTGAGCACCAAGACCTCTGGTCGCCTCCTTGTCACCTCCACCTGCGGGACAGCCCGGGGACGCTGAGCCCCGGCGGGTGAGCGGAGAAGGAGAGCAGCCCCGCGGCTGAGCACCGCGCTTGTCACCCAGACAAGAGATCAATAACTAATTTCACTGCAGCAGCAGCGCCAGTTTTTTTCCAATAATTGTGAGCTGGCGGTGGGGAATGAGGCTCTCAGCACCGCTCCACACCAGCCTGCACCCGATCAATGGCCACACCGCTGGGGCAGCAGGAAAACTCATTTTTCTCCTTTTCTTTCCTCTCTCCTGCTCCATCTCTCCTCCTCCCGGAGCGGCGCCGGCTGCGCTGGGGGCTGTGTCCCCACGCCGCGTGGGATGTGGGCTCGGGCTGTCCCCAGCCGTCCCCAAGGTGGCGGCAATGGCTGAGCCTCCGTGCTGCCTCAACAACCCTGAGCGCTTTGGTCCTTGTCACCTGCGGGCTGGACCCGGCTCCTTGCGCAGACCATCAGCCCCAGCAGCTGGGATGAAGGTGACAGGGGAACGTTCTCTCCGCAGCGGGATCAGGGGCTCTCGAAGGTCCCCTGGCTACCAGGCTCTGACTTTTGGTGGCCAAGTGGTGCCTTTATGTGGTACAGACGTGGCCCATATTTTTGTAATAATACAGAGGGCAATCTCTAGGTTTTCCTCTCCTGAGAGGCTGGTTATTCCGGGGCATGAGCCCTGCTGAGTTTCTCTGTTAACCATCAGTTACCTCTTCTGCTGCTGTAACCCCACCGTGCCTCGGTTTCCTCCATAAGTATCTGTAACACAGGAGGCTGAGAACACCCCCTCCTGCTCCCTCCCACACTGCTACAGGCCATCATGGGCTCCATACCTGGGTCAGAATATGTTGCTGGTTTCCAGTTCACTTGCTTTTAGGGTCTCCAGGCAGATCTGTGGGATCTTGTGATCCGGGTACCTGTAGGGAGCGATGCTGCAGCAGCTCCTGAGAATCGAGAGGTGCTCAGACAAGAAGGGGCTCTGGGGTACCTCTGGGTTTCTCCAGGACCTCAGTGGGTTTTGGATGAGGTGCTGCGCTGGGGCACTGCAGTGAGGAAGTTTGGGCAGCAGCTTTGTCACCACAGCATCTTCCAAGCTCATCCAAGCACCGTAGACCCAACATAGTTGGCAGCAGTGTGGCCCCTTGTACTTTCTCCCTAATTTAAGACCCCCCTCCCTGGTTCCCCAAGACCATCCCCATGAATTAAACAGCACCTTCACTGCGGAGCACTGATTGCTGCCTGCATAATTTCAAAGTTTTATAGCTTGCCTTGAAGGCACTTATCGATTGGGGTCCTCTCCAGCTCATGGAGCTTGTAGTATGGCCTGGGCTGGCCAAGCAAGGCTGAAACCTCTGTCTGCCCAGCTTAGCCAAGCTGTGGCTTAAAACCTCCACGGCAGAGGTGCCAGGACACCTCTGCTCCCAGCAGAGTCTCCATGTGCACATCCACACCAGAGCTGTTTGCACGTTGAGATGCTTTTTGGCTTCTCAGTCTCAGCCCAAGAGATTGTTCCCGCTCTGGCCAAGCAGGGTTAACCCAGAGGATTTTTCAGGGGGGGAGTTGAGGTGTATTTCGGGAATTGGGAAGGGCAGTTTGGGAGGTTTCTGCCCTGCCGAGGCTCCAGGTGCAGATCTCCATGGCGGGCGGGCTGTTGCCTTCCCCGTGCACCCACCAGCGCTGGGTACCAGGCACAAGCGGGGGCTTTGCCCACCCACCCCTCGCTCGGCGCTGGGTCTGGTGGCTGGGAACCCCCTTCCTGTGACTGTTTGTCCCCAGAGAAAATGCAGCAGCCGAGCCATGGCCTCAGATTTGTCCACTTTTTCCCAATTTCGGTGCCCTTGGGGATCTCCTTGTCTCATTCCTTGTTCCTCCATCCCCTGGGGTCTCAGTGCGTGGCTGTGCTGGGGTTTGGGGGAGCAGGAAGGGGGTGCTGGGAGCACCCACGGCTCCTTTAAGAAACCCACAACCGGCTCCAGGAACCAGCTCAAGGTCACAGCGGGAACCTGCGGACTTGGCAGCAGTGAGCGAGGGAGGAGGGATGGAGGGAGCGAGGAGGGACGGAGGGAGGAGGAAAGCAGCCCGGGGTCAAAATGAAATCATGGCCGCGGAGAGGGGATGGTAAGGAAAGGAAGGTAGGGTTTTGGGGGGGTCCCACCCATGGATGCCCTCAGGATCACTGCGGCCCCAACCCTGGTGTCCGCTGGTGCAGAGCCCTGCGCCCTCCTCCGTGCCATCCGAACTGTCCAAGACCAGGAAAGTCCCCTTGTGTCCCCAGAGCCACCCCAGGAATGCTGGAGCCACGTCCCTCCCATGGGACTTCCCAGGCTCGGCGGGAGGTTTTCCAGGCTGGGGGATTGGATCCTGCAACACAGCCCAATCCCAAACTCTTACCTTATTTTCTTTTTAAGACCAGTTTTCTTTTTAAAGCAGCAGCTCCTGGAGTTCTGCAATCGCTGCCGAGTTTCTGCCTTTGTTTCAGGCCAGAAGGACCTTTAGAGCCGTCCTTGCTGTAGCGCGCAGGGGGGAAAAGTAAATCTTTAGAGGCTCAAAGCCCAGAAGTTAATAAAAATAAATAAAAAGCTCTCAGCATTGCATTTTTTTAATCTTTGACATGGAAAGAACACTCACAATTCTGGGTGCCCACCCTCAGGGCGGGTAAAGCTGAGTGAAGCGAAGGCACCAGAGGTGAAGATAAACCCTCTTGGAGCTGTGATGCTCTCAGCTGGGTTGGCCTGATCCTGCCCCAGGGGCTGCAGTGCCTTTACCTGCATTGGGGGTTGCTGGCTTAACACATCTGGGGGCTTTTTGGAGACGAACGGGAGCAAAGCTCGGGCAGACCCGACCCTGGCGGGTGGCTGTGGCCACACTGGGGCTGTGGCTCCATCTTGTTCTGGGGTTGGTTTGGTGATGCCTGATTTTAATTTTCATCAGCAGAATTAATTGGTGGAGTTATTTTCCCTTTCTCCCCCCTCCCCTTCCTCTCCTTCCTGCTTTATACAGAGAATTTGATCATTTCTCTCAGGAGCTCGGCATCATTAACATTCACCCCCTGCGCTGCACCAAGTGCTGCCGGCTCCGGTACCTGACCCGGCTCAAATGAGACCTGGGCATGGGCAGCTCCAGCACCTCCAGCTCCACACTGGGCTGCCCCAGCACAGCCAGGAGGGTGGGATCCCAACCTCCAGCTTTGCTCTGCTGGAGCTTGGGCTTTCCAGGAAAATTAAGAGCACCCAAGCCAGGAGCAGAGGTCATGGCCAAGTCTTGCAAGATCCGGTGGTTGAAGTCATGCAGATTGGTAACCTGGGGCTTTCCCAGTGTTGCATGAATTTGCAGGCTTTGGGCTTTCATTAATAAAGGTTTTTAAACATTATTATTATTATTATTATTATTATTATTATTATTATTATTATTATTATTATTATTATTATTATTAAATATTATTAATGTTGTTAAATATTGCAGACCAGGCTGCTTTCCCCAGCAATAGCACCGAGGAGCCGGCACAGCCTCCCTCAGCCAGCCCTGTGCCGGCCATGTGCCCCAGGTCTATATGCGCTGCAGGTCTGTGTGCTATAAAGCCATGGGCAATGTATGGAATCTATATGGGAAGCAGCCTGTGCTGAGACTTTGCTTTCTTCGCTTAGGTCTGAAGGGGCCCCGAGAGCTCGGGCAATTGGGAAGGGAGGAAACAAGAAGACTCGCAGGGCTTATGTTCGGCTGGAGTGTAGGAGCACCAAACCCAGCTGGTTTCACCCCGGCGTTCCCCAAAAGCCTTTTTCACCCCATTTCAGGCCCTTTTCTCCCCAGCAGCAGCAATAACCAACATGTGCAGACACCAGCTTTGCAGCCAAAGGGATGTGGATGGGCAGCAGCCCCGGGGAAGGAAAAGGGAATTTTGCTGCTGCCCTTCCAGTTTAATTGCCTGTGTGCAGGGACAACAGCCCACCTGTGCCCACCGCGTTTAACCCTTTCCTTCCCAGACATGAGCCCTACCAGGGTGTCCCACCTGTGAAACAAAACCAGCTCCCAATGGGAAGAACAACTGAGCCAACCAGGCCCAGTCCAGGGAGAAAGAAAAAGCAGCAAAACAAGTTCAGGAGCTGGAATGGGAAAATAAAGGTTAAATGTTGCGTGTGCTGCCATCCCCGTCACCTCGCAGCTCGTCCCGGGGAGGAGCAGAGGCGGGAGCGAACCTCACGCTGCCTCATGCCCTGAGCAACAGCTGAGCCGTCGGTTTGTTCCACCCAGGCTGTGTGGAGAGAGCTGAATTTTGCTTTAGCAGGATTCCTGCTTCAACACAGCCCTTTATTTCGCCCCCCCCGGCTCCTTTTTGGCTATGGAGAAGGGAGCTGAGCCTGCCACAGCCCAGCTGCGCTGCTGGGCGAGGGCAGAGAAGCGTTAGCTGAGACCAGGAGCCGAGCGCTTTATTTTTAGTCGCAGTTTAACAAGTATTAATTAATAAGAGTGTAAATGCTAATGCCAAGATGACACAAACTGCATTGCCTGAAATGAATGTTTGGGACGTGTCTGTGCCAGGATTTACAGCCGGGTGGGTTCACAGGGGCTAAGTTATTGCTCAAACTGCAAGGATAAGCTGAGCTGGCTTGTTACCCAGCATCGGATCTACCTCCTGCCTCCGTGGGATGTGATGGGGGCTCAGGGCTGGGTTTAGGGTTGGGTTTAGGGCTGGGTTTAGGGCTGGCTCTCCAGCACTGCCTCGCCGCACCGTGTGGGCAAAAACTTCCAGGAGGTTTTGCAAAGCGTGGGTTGTTTTAGTCTCTCCCCGTCAGGGCTGAGCGGGTGTGGGGTCATGCTTTGCAGAAGGATTTGTCAGCCTAGTGAAGACTTAACTTTGGAAAAAGAAATCTTTGCCCACAGTCAAGTCCGTTTGTCCTGCCTGTGGTTTCTTGCTCAAGGGCTCAGCAGGCTGGACCTAGGCTGGGTTTTCCTCCTCCTTTCTCCTCTCTGATGCAGGCGGGAGGGAGCTGGTACCCGCCACCCTGTTTCGGTTTGGGGAGGGATGCGCGGGGGACGCGTGGCCGTGGCGCGGGGTCCCTGCTCGGGCTGCCACGCTGCTCGTCAGCGGTTCCCTTCGTGTCATCGAATTTTAATTTAGTTAGCTGAGTTCTTTAAACAGTGTGAACTTGCTAAGTGCTTTGCATATTTTATACTCGTGCGTAACATTTATCAAACAGAAAGTACAATTAATCAAAGAGGGGAGCTTCTGTAAGTGGGAGCAGTTTGTATTCTCCCTCTTTCTCCCTGCCGTGCGCTTTCCTCCTGGTCTCCCTCCTCCTCCTCTTCCTCCTCTTCCTCCTCTTCCTCCCCACCACCCTGTACCAGCCATGGAGCCAGAGCAGCTTCACTGTTCACTACACACATGTACATACGCTCTCTCTCTCCCCCACCATACCATGCACACCATATATACATGTATTAGAAATGTTTTATATATGTGCATACATATATATTTGTGTGTGCATATATACGTGCATATATTCATGCTCATATATCTATATGCATATACCTATATCTATCTGGTGTGTAAATGTGTATATATGTATGGTATGTATGATATGCTGTATACATATATGTATGGTATAAATAGTCAATTTACTCTATATGTATGTGTATACAGTTATGTGTATACACACACATACACAGTTACCGTACTCACAATATTATACACGCAGTGTATTTTATATGTGTATACACACACTATATCTACTATCTAGTTTATAGCATATGATTTGTAGTATATAGCATATATCACGCTATATAAAATAAATACCTTTTCTATATTTTGGGCTGCTGAGGGGGTTCAGCGATGTCGCTGGTGATGCTTCAGCCTCCCGGTGAGAGCCAGTGGCCGAGGGACAAGGTGGGATGGATGGTCCCAGCCCAAGCTGCACTGGATGGCCACTGGTCAGAAGTGCCCAACTGGCTCCATTTGGAGACAGCAGGTGGTGGCCAGTGACAGGGACACGGGACACCCTGAGACATCTCCTGGGCAGGAGTGTGGCCGCAGCCTCCCAGCTTGTGTCCCCTCTCCTTGCTGGGGTTGAGGTACAGACCAGGGGTTTCTTTGGGGACAAACAGCAAAGGGACACTGGTTGCCGTCCCCAGGACATCTGTGTTCATCCTAAGGGGAGTGTCAGCCAAACCACACCGGGTTTTGGCTCTGAAGATGGTGACGCCTGTGCTGGTACTGCAGAAGGGCTGGCACTGGGACATGAGAGGTGACAGAGCACGGCTGGTGACAAGGGACCCACATCTCTGCCACCCCTCCGAGTGCCTTGGTGGCTTTCAGGGAGCCAGGGGAAGGCCTGGCCTATTTAATTCCAACTTCCCAAGCCTTGGCCATAGCATGGCAGAGGTGGCTGAAGGAGCCGGGCAAACATGGGCGAAGGGGCAGGTTTGGCTGGGATGAAGCCCATGGCCAAGCAAAGGCGGTGGGAGCAACTGCGTGGGTCCCAGCAAAGTACCTGGAAGCTCTTCCCAAGGCCCCAGAGGGTTTCGTTGCTCCATTAATTGTCATTAATGGCAGCAAATTGGGCAGCAGGCACCCACCCAGACCCGGGTTAACCGCTGCCGAGGGGAGGGTTGTGCCAGCACTGCAGGACCTGCCTTGCAAATCACCTGCAACAACATGTGCTGTCCTGGTCACCTCTTCTCAAAAATGATAGTGCAAAATTAATTAGAATTAATTAATCAGAAAAGGGTAATAAGGGTGATTAAGCACCTGGGGAAAAGAAAAAAATATATATATTCCTGAAGAGCAATTGCAGCACCAGTGATTGCCTTGAAAGGTGGCGAGTGAGCGGGAGCAGGAGAGTGTGCAGGGAAACAAATGGGCTGGAGAAGAGGGTCTGGGGGGTGTTTTCTGTCTCGTCGCACAAGGAATTACCGAGTGACAAGATTGAAACTGGTCACAGGAAAAACATTTCCCGGCAGCAGCGACCACGGGGAGGCAGCTGAGCCGAAAAGGAGAGCGGGCGGCTCTGCAGTGCGGCCAGAGCTGCTGCCACGTCTTTTGCAGACTTGGCTTTGCACAATTTGGCCCCAAGGTTGGACCCGTCACCAGCAGAGAGTGGGACTCAATGTCCTCAATGGTGGGACCCTCATGCCCAGCCCTTTGCAGGGCTCAGGACCACGGGGAGCTGAGAGATGCTCAACCAATTTCTTCTTCCTCTCTTAATTTTAAGCCACACTCCATTGCCTTAATACAAAAAAAAATGTATAAATTAAAAGGGAACTTTTCCAAGTGAGATTGGCCCCTGGTTCAAGGAAATCACTGCAGATTTCATTGAAACCTGAGGGGCTGATGCGGAACCCCAGCCCCAGGGGGAACAGAAGCACTGTCCCTTCCCTGTCACCACAAAGGACTTTAGTGTTGGGGAAGGATGGGGGGAGAGGCTGGGGCTTAATGGAAAGGGTCTACAGGAGCCTCAGTGCAACATGGTGAAAAAAGGGACCAAAAATGTCTATTTTGGGAAGCAGGTGGGACAAATACCATGGGCTCCCATGGATGGGGTGTGGCTGCCCCATGGACAACTTGAGAACAGAGGTGGCAATCAGAGCGATGCAATGGCTGCTGGTGGCTTCAGTGAGGAGAAAACCGGTGGATTTGGGCCATTTAGGTGCCTGTGCATGGGCGGATGCTCAGTGCCAATGCACCCCCACCCATGCACCTCCCCAAACACCAGCCCATCTCGGGAGCAGCGGGACACTGCTGCCCTGCACTCAGTGTCCCCTCCCTCGTGACAGAGCGCCTTGTTTCCTTAAAATCTGGAAAACAAATTGGGGCCAAAGCGGTGCTTTCTGTGCTTAGAGATGCTCTCACTGCATCCCCAACTCCACAGGCAACTAAACATGCGCTCCTGGCCCCAGACCATCTGCCCTTCGCCTCAGGTCACTTGGGCCCTTTTGCAGAGTCCCCAAAACTATACTGGGGTGACAGCTGCTCACCCAAAGGTGGAGTTTCCCTCCGTTTCCTGCAGTGACACCGTGGAAGGACGGCAAGAGCCTCCTGCATTGAGGCTGCACCCCGGTTGTGCTGTGGATTTTTGGATGACTGCGGTAAGCAGCTGTTTTGGGGCCAATGAGTTCTCGCTGAGGCCATTAGGACATTTTGGGGTGTATGTGGATGCTGGCTGGGTGGGAATGGGTCCCACTCGCCCTGTGCAGTGTTGTCCCCGGTGCTGCTGCCTGCTGACTGCTTTGGGTGATTTCAAGCAGATTTCAAGACAGGTTTTGTGCAGGTCGGTGTCCAGGGGAAGGTGAGGGGGACGCCGGTGTCCCGCTGAGGGAGGGACTCACCCTGTATTAGACACCAGAGAACACAGTTTTGTCACTGTCCCCACAGCGATCCCCTCCCATCCATGGGAGTGTGGGGGTGCCAACCCAGTCCATTTGGGCTAAGGGGTACAGATGGGAGACGATGGGTGAGATGTTGCCCCCGCCGCAGAGCATCACAGCGGAGCGGGGAGGGAGGCAGCTTCCCCAAAGGGGTCGGTGCGGGGCAGGTGCCCGGAGCGGGGTGCAGGGCAGGGGGTGTGAGAACGGGGTGGGTGCGGAGGTGGGTGCGGGTCCGGCCGCTCCTCCCGCCCCTCAAGACGCAGCGAAGTTTTCGCGGCGGCGCAACGGCGGGACAACAGCGCCCCCGCGCGGCTGCGGCGGGACACGGCGGGAGGGGACGGGACGGGTCCGGGACGGGACAGGGACAGCGGCGGGCCGGGGCCGGGGCCGGACAGCCCCACCGTGACACCCCCTCGGCTGTCAAACCTGGGTGGTCCTTGTCCCGGTCACCCCGACCCTGCCGCCCTGCCCCGGGCTCCGCCACCCCGGTGCCACCGCCAGGCTCCTGCGCCCACCTGCCCCCCAACAGCCGCACGGTGTCGGGACAGGGGCTCCGGGGCAGGGGCTCCGGGGCGGGGGGGGCTGCACGAAGCTCCGCTGGAGCCGGTGGGCGGTCCCGGAGCCGTTCGTGACACAGTGTGGGCACACGTTGGGGCAGAACGGCACCCCTGCCCTCAGCCCCCACTCGATGCTGCCCCGGACCCGCTGCGGGTCTCCCCGCTCCGTCCCAGTCCGTCCCGGTCCGCCCCACAGCGCCCCCGCGCGGACAGCCGGCAGGAGAGCGGGGAGGGCCCGCCCCCCGAGGCGCCCTCGTCCTGACGTCACTGCGAGCGCCGCCATCTGGTTGGTTTCTGCAGCCGCTCGTCACGGCGGGGGCGGGGCCAGAGCGCGGCCGTCGCCGGAGGTAACCGGAGGTGTCGGGGTCGCGGCCGCCCGGCCCCGGGGAACGGCGGGACCGGGCACCCCCAGTCCCCGGGGCCGCAGCGGCGGGGGGGCCGGGGGAGCTGCCTGTGCCGGATCGGGCCCCGCGGCGGGCGGGGCTTTCCGTGCCGCAGCCCCGGAGCGCGGGGGGGGCCCAGCCCCGAGCCGGAGGTACCGGGGAAATGGCGGGTTCGGGCCTCGAACCGGCCCTCGCACCCCGCGGGCAGGGCTGGTGTAAACCCCCACCTCGGGGGTGGGTCCCAGTGTCACCCTGGCGGTGTCCCCCCCAGCCCCCACTCGTCCTGGGGACCCTCACGCACGCACGCCCACGCACCCCCTGTCCCTGCGGCCCCCCGGTCTACAAATGGCCCCAGGGGTCGTGGAAAGGGCCCCAACAATGGGGTGACCCCCCACCCCGAAAGCGGGGAGGGCTGGTGTGACTTCTCCCACGTGTGACCTTTTCCCCGGAGTGAGCTGGTCACAGGGCGGGGGCTGTGGGGCAAGGACCGGCCGGCACCGGTCTGCACGGCAGCTGGGGAGCGGCAGCGTTTTGGGGGCTTTCAGGGCAGTGGGGACACACGGGGGGTCCAGGCTGGTGGGTACTCAACCTGTGCTGGTGGCTTGTGACACCCTGAAAAACATCACCAGGAGGTCACCCAGCTGAATGCAGGGGCAGGGAAAGGGTGACAAGGCCAGGAGAGCGAACTGAGATCCCAACCCCTGAGACCAAATGGCAGCGCTGCCTAAAGTGGGGACAAAACCCTCCATGCACCAGCTGCCCCCATGGCTCAGCCTCCTGCGGCCTCTGAGCGACGGGGCAGCACAGCTGCTGCCCCCCAACTGCCCCACAAGGGTCCCCACGGGGTCTGGGCAGCCCTGGGGCTGCAGTCAGTGTTGCTCATGGGACTAAAAATGGCGATTTGGGACTAAACTCCTGTATTTTCTTCCCCAGATCACAGCACAGACCGGTTCCCAGCACCACCAAGCCAAACTGGATTTCAACCGGTGATCTGTCAGGTAAGATACTGTGTCCCCCTGCTCCTTCCCCAGCTCCTCAAGACCGCGCAGGGCCACCAGAACTGCCATAGAAAAGGTTTTGTGTCTAATGGGATATTTGCCAGCAAATTCAAGCCATGAACACTATATATTTCTTTATTTGTAAAGGTGTTTGAAGTCCTTGAATTTACCCTTTGGCCACTTTAAATCTAGTTTCTAATCCCCAGCGCAGTTAATCAAATCCACAGTGGTTTGAATTATGAGATGTCTGGGGGGGGATTTATAGCTTGTATTGCTGATTATACCTTGACTTTATTATATTACAAATATCTAACTTGTGGTCACGGCTGAGATTTACAATCCTCAGGTAGGTGCTTAGGATCACTTTTAGCAACTCCAGATGTAATTGGAGGTGACTGATGGGGCTGTCACCACAGATAAATATGTCATCTCTAAAATGTTAATGCTCTTAAGACAGGGAGAGAGGAGGCAGAACATGTGAAAAGGGTGGGTCAGCCTTAAAAGAAAAATCTAATTTGATATATTGCTGAGCAAATTCTGGGATGACTGGTCTGGATGAGGCATCCCTGCCTAGGAAGGGTTGTGCTGGTTTAGCTGGAATTGAGTTAATTTTCTTCGTAGTAGTTACAATATTTTCTTTTTAGTAGGTAGCACAGTCTTTTGGTTTGGATTTAGTGTGAGAATAATGTGATAACACACCTTTTCCTTGAGTGGAAGTTTTCTTTCCAGTAGCTAGGCTGTGTTTTTGAGTTGGTATGAAAAGGACATAAGAACTTATTGATGTTTTGGCTGTTGCAAAGGAGAACCAGGACTTTTTCAGCTTTCCATCTGTAGGTGCAAAGAGCAGCTGGGAGGGGGCACAGAGAGGACAGCACCTGGATTGACATCCAGGCTGGTCGATGAAATATTCCCTATGGAATTGTGCTCCGTATAGAGCTGGAGTTGCCTTTTCCAGCTAGTTGGTTCCGCTCAGGAGTTCCACATTAGTTACGCGTTAGTTCAGTTTTTCAGCACTTTGCCTTTTTGCTCTCCCGGGGCTGGGCTGTTGGGGACCAGGGACAGAGGACTGGTATTAATGAGTGATTTCCTTAAGCATCAATTTATATTTTTATATGTAGCAGTAGTATATTGTTTTATTGAACTGTTCATATATGCTGGTTGAGGTTAAACCACAGTAAGGGGTTTTGGGCTTGTTGGTCTCCAGAAAATACCAGGATTTAGATCATTGTTCCTTTTTGCTCTCGCCAGGTTTTTAGGGCTTGAAATAACCCTGGGGAGGGGGAAAGGGGGGAATAAATAGAAATTGGGGTGCTCGCAGAGCTGCCTCCTCCCCCGTTTAGGGGGGAACTTTGCACTCACAGCTCTTTCGGACTTGACCGGTGGTTTCTCCTGTGTCGGAGGAGCAGCGAGTCCTGCGTGGGCGTGTGCCCCTCGGCCAGCATGACAAACGAGGTGGTGGAGAACGAGTTTGAGTTTTACTCCAAGGCAGAGAAGTACTGGAAGGATGTACCCGCCACGGTGGACGGCATGCTGGGGGGCTACGGCCACATCTCCAGCATTGACATCAACAGCTCCAGGAAATTCCTGCAGAGGTTTCTACGGGTAGGTGGCCCCGTCTGTTGTGCTCCCAAAGCCCCATCCTTTGCCCAGCAAAGCTGGGCTCTTCCTTCTGAGTTGCTCCATGTTTTTTATGTGTGAGCTGGGAGAGCTTTGTCTTTCAATGGATTCCCAAAACTCCAGCCCCTTCCTGGGTGGTTCCCCCATTTCTCCTCCATGGGTGCCTCATGGTGGGATTCAGCCCCTCATGCTTGTCATTCCAGGATGGTCCCAACCGGACGGGGACAACCCGTGCTCTGGACTGTGGGGCGGGCATTGGCCGGATCACCAAGCGGCTGCTGCTGCCTCTTTTCAAGACGGTGGACATGGTAGATGTGACACAGGACTTCCTCACCAAGGCCAAGAGCTACCTGGGGGAGGAGGGCAGGCGGGTGCGCAACTACTTCTGCTGTGGCCTCCAGGACTTCAGCCCCGAGCCAAATTCCTACGATGTCATCTGGATCCAGTGGGTCATAGGTGAGGGTTGCTGGGTGTCCCCAGCCTGTTCTCTGTCCAGCTTCCCCCAAGGAGCAGGTGCCCCACACACTGGGGAGAGCAGCTTGAGGTCTGCATGAAGGGTGAACATCACAGCATGGGTGGGAGGGCTGGGTTGGGGACCTGCCCCCCATCCCTGCCCCATGGAGGGGTACTCTGAGGGCACTGAACTGCAGAGTCTTTTCCCCCAAACCCTGGGAGTCCAGGGCAGAGGTGTGGGTTGATGGAGCCGGCGGGACACAAGCTGGACACCCCCAAGCTAAAGCTTTCACCTGTAAATGGCACAAATACTTGGCTGCCTGGATCAAGAGGGATCCCAGCCACAGCTTCCCTGTCTCCTGCCCTTGTACCACATGCTTCCTGGGGGTCCTGCCCTGCAATACCCCTGCCCTTTAACACCTGCTCTGCCCCTCCAGGCCATCTCACCGACAACCACCTCTCCGACTTCCTGAAGCGGTGCCGGGCCGGCCTGCGGCCCAATGGGATCGTGGTCATCAAGGACAACATGGCTCAGGAGGGCGTGATCATGGACGATGTGGACAGCAGCGTCTGCCGGGACCTGGACGTGGTCCGTAAGATCATCCGCCGGGCTGGGCTGCACCTCCTGGCCGAGGAGCGCCAGGAGAACTTTCCTGATGAGATCTACCACGTCTACACCTTTGCCATGAGATGAGGACAGCTGGCGGTGGGAGGTCTCTCCAGGGCCAGCATGGTGGTTCCTGCCAAGGCTGGGAGGGGTGAGGACTCTGCCTTCACCACGGGGTCGTGGACAGTGGCGAAGGTGTTGTGACTCCCTCTCTCCAGGGCTGGTGGTGTGGACAAGGCTTTGTCTTCCGAGTTGCTGCTGTTTCTGAAAAGAGGTGTTTGCCAAATACATTTTCCTGCTGTTGTACTTCCACACGTGGGCTTGTCAGACACAGCACTGGCTTGATGCCACTTTTAGGGGCTCCGTATGGGAGCAAGAGGGTCTCCCCTGTAAGGAACGCGCTCTGTGGGCACCCGCAGGTTGCTGAGCACAGCAGCACCAGGTCTGGCTGGTGAAGCACCTCTGTGACAGTCTGGGCTGGGTGTTTGACCCTTTTGGGGAAGCAACACCAGGTTCGGGGGTTTTGTGGGGGACTCTCCTTTAAACCCATGAGCAGGTCTCCACAAAATTTCCCTCCTCCCCACAGAGGCCCCTCCTCTGCCCAATCTCTTCTGCAGAAGAAACAAGGCCTTTGTCATTATTACAAAAAGCCTCATTTAATTGCTCATTTCCCATTCCAGATGCCAGGGGAGTATTTGATCACAATATAATTTTTTTTTAAACATCATTTAAAGGTGCACAGCTCCAGTTCCGCAGGGTGGAAGAAGGTAAATCACAGGAGGGCAATGGGGAGAGACAACCCTTATGCAGCTAAACTGCCCATGGACCCCAGATCCACCTCCTGTAAACTGCACCTGCTCAGAATAGATTTTTTTCCCCTTTTTTCATCCTCTTCTGCATCTGTTCCCCATGACAAACAAAAACCAAACAACAAACATGTGGGGGGTGCTCAGCTCTGTGGCCAGTCTTTGGCGTGTCACAAGGAAGCAGATGCCTAGAAGGGGGAGCCAGGCAGCTGTGGCACAGCTGGTTCACAGGACCTCCACATGCAGCCCCAGTTTGGAGCTTCCAGTAGCAACTTGGAAAGAAACCCTCAAGTCCTGCTGTAATTTCTTGTTTCTGAGAAGGAGGCGCTGGAGACCAAGGTCCTGGGAGCGGCCACCAAGGGAAGGAGCCAAGGAGTGGAGAGGGAGGCACAAGGCACTCAGGGTCAGCCGCCCATTCCTCATCCGTGCGCAGCGAACACACCAAAAGTCAGGAAACATCCATTTGTCTGTTTTGGAGCTCAGCACCTCTAAGATGTCCTTGGTGGATGCTCCTCTGTGCCTGGAGGACTGGGTGTACCCAGAGGGTGCCGAGCAGCCAGCCACCGGTGCCCCTTGTCACGCACCTGGTTTCAGAAGTGAGGAAGGAAATCACATCCGCAACTAAATCTGCATGGAGGTGCTGGACCTGCCCCTCCCAACACTGCTCCCACCAGCGGGACCAGAGGCAGGACACCAGGACACGATGCCAGCGTTCTCCCGGCACAGGGAACACCTCTTCTCCCAGCACCCCGAGGCATCTCACAACCCTGCCACTCGCCTAACGCACCCCTGCACCCACCAGGCTGGAGAGAAAGGGGACACACTGCCTGTCCAGTCACACTGTCCCCAACCACCCCACCGGCTCTGCCTGCCAGGCCTGTTCTTAAAATCCACACAAACCAGTCCTCTGTCCCAGTATCCAGCTCCCCAATGCCCAGGGGCTCTGCCCGCCTCCCCACAACATGCCCTAGAGCAATGAGGCCTCCATGGATACACATGCAGTGTCACACCCCAAAAAAGCATCCCCCCCAAAACGCAGCAGCAGAACACGTGGGCAGCACTGGCCAAGCTGTGGGCACATGGGCAGCATGTGGACAGCCCACTTCTTGCAGAGAAAACTGGCCCAGAGCAGAGATTTGGTGGCTGTAGACACACCACGACTGTGGGGCGGACAAACAGAGGCATGAGTCAGGCTCAGAGGTCCTCGTGCCCGGCAGCAGTGTGGTCAATGAGGAGGTACCACTTAAGCCTGTCTGGAAGAGGTAGAGCCTTGATTTTGATGTCTACTGGCCATGGTTTAAGGCGCTGCCGGATAAACACCCTGCAGAGATGTTTCAGTGCCTGTGGGGAGCGCTCCAGCTGCTTCAGAGAGGAGAAGAGATTCCTGATCTTCTCCCCATGGTACCTACAGCTGCTGGTGTTGACCTCAAAGTTGCTGGGCAGCTGGATGGCTTGTGAACTGGCCATCATGAGCTCCAGCAGAGTCTGACCCTTCTGGATGAGATCTGTAGAGAAGCTGTCATCTTCAGAGACACTGAGGTGTGAGCAGAGGCACTCGAAGACAATGTGGAAGCCTGACCAGCATGAGGGACCATGGAGGGAACAGTTGTAGGCAGCACCTGACTCCAGCAAGAAACGCAGCAGCGGGAAGTGGTGTTTGAAGCTTTTGAAGCAGAGGTGGGTGAGGGACTCGGGGGCCGGGCACTCGCTGGGGTTGGCACCGTGGGCCAGCAGCAGCTGCGTGACACGGAAGCAGAAGCGATTGATCACCTGTGCCTCCTCCGTGTTGCTGCACACCATCTCACCCAGCAGGAAGATGATGTAAGTGAAGACTGTGTCACCGTCTTTGGTGGTGGCCCTGACGTCTGCGCCTGAAGGAAGGGACAGAGAACATAACTGGCACTGCAGACCATGAGACCAGGACAGCACTAACTGGCACTGCTGGGCTTTATTCTCAGGTAGTAACATAAAGGAGCCCGGAGAACAGCGCTCAGTGCTGTACGAGGGATCAGCCAGTGCCAGGCCTGGAGGGGTTGTGTGTGGGGAGGGGAGAAGGTTGTCCTCACCTCCTTCCAACAGGAGACGGACGCTCTCAGTGTTGTGGATCTGGACACCGTCACTGCTGGCCAGGGCATGCAACAGTGCTGTCTTTCCTGCAACAGAGCAATTAATTAGTCAGATGAAAATAGGGTGACACCCTGAAAAGGGAGGAAGAAGAACAATCCACCCACCAACCAGACAGCCAAACATGGGGAGGAACAGCCCTTCCCCTCCTGGCAGGCTCCCACTGTCCCCATGATGGTGCAGAGCTGTGGGGACAGGGTCACAGGCCACACGTGCAGGGCTAGTGGTGGCCCCAGAGGTCACGTGTGCCATGACAGAGTGGGGTTTAGAGTGCCTGGGCAGCACAGGGCTATGGAGGCACAGCCCCATCCCATCTTCCATGGACTGCACAGAGCTGGTTTCAGTTCCCTTCTGCACCCAACAAAGCCAAGACACAAGGAGAAAGCACAGAGCAGCAGGGAGGCTCTGCAGCCCATGCCCAACTTCCAACCACTTTGTACAGATAGGGCACACGGACCGTTTTTGTCAGCTGCGTTGACATCAGCTCCCAGCTGGAGCAGCCGCTGGAGGCACGGCAGCCGCTCGGGCTCCTCGCTGGCCAGATCAAGGGGACTGCTCTCATGGATCTGCACAGAGCAAGAGAAAACAAAACACTGCTCAGCACTGAAGGCTATTTATGATGTCCGAAGAGTCGCTGCTGGGGCTTCCTCACAGCCAACATGAGAGCATATTTGAACACACCCCCAAAAATCAAACTGAACTTTCCCCAGTGTGTCCATGGGCAGAGATTTGTCTGCTCCAGCCTCCCCACACCCATCGCTCCACGGCAGGGGCAGGGTTGCTCAGCCAAAGCAGCACACAGTGAGGCCAGGGAGGGCTGTCCCTGCATGTCCCCTTGCAGCTGAGTCTCAAGGGGACTCAGCTTGGCCATGCCACAGCAGCTGAGCCCATACCCGGTCTCTCCGGTTGATGTCAGCCCCATGGTGCACCAGGAGCTCCACCATATCTGGCTGGTTGCGGAGCACTGCGATGTGCAGGGGGGTGTAGTAGGTGACTGGGTCTGAAAACAAAAACACAGAGTCAGAGAGAACTAAGGGGTTCCCCAGAACAGCCCTGATATCCACTGAAAGGGGAAAAGGGCAGCTAGAAAGTGCAGTGTTGCCAATGAAAACAGGGCTGTCACAGACATCCCAGGTTCTGCTTTGGCAGTGATTCCACCTCTGGCAAAAGCCCTTAAAGCTGCACACTGACTCCCAAGCCTGCAACCATGCCCCAGTCAGGGCTGCCACAATCCACACCATCCCAGCAAGGAGTGGGAGGCTGAGCTGACAGCACCCCCTCTTTCTGCCCCAGCTGTCATCCCCTCCCAGTGATTTCTCACCAGCCCAAGGAACAGCCCCAGCTCCTTCCCACCAGCCTCACCTTCAAAGCTGAGGTCAGCTCCGAACTCCAGGAGGACTTCAGCGGCAGGAACGAGCCCCAGCTCAGTGACCTTCAGCAGGGCATAGCTCACACCCTCCCGGTAAAACGGGGACTGGATCTCCCTCTCCAATACTCTTCTCACAGCTGAGAGCTGGCTCCTGTCACTGCCCAGACAGGCAGGGCTTGGGACACAAAAACCACCAGTTACTCAGTTGAACAGCACAAATCTCAGGGGCGCACAAGGGTCAAAGTAGCACCAGGGAAGAAGAAAAGTCCCTGGTCTCCCCTCTTGTCTTGTAACTATCAGGTGTCTAACCTGTTGGTTGTGGGCAGCATCAGGGTCACAGCTGAACCCCAATTTAGTTTTTATTGCCATGGTTCAGGCAGAAAGGGTTGTTCCTGGGGGGCACAGAGCCCCCGTGTTTGCTCGGCTCCACCCCCACGTTCCCAAAGAACAGCAGCACAAGGAGTGTCTGTGAGATGAGCTGCTCCCCAGCACTGGAGTTTGCTCCCAACCAGTGCTGGTCTGACCTCAGCTACACCCCTGAGCTCCAGCCATCACCCCCAAGCTCCAGCCATCACCCCCCAAACACACCAAGTGGGCGTTTCACCCCAAAACTCTGCTCACAGCCCCGTGCAGTTACCTCTCAAGATCGTTCTGCTGGTCCGCATCCTGTATCACCAGCAGCCCCAAGATCTCATCTACCAGAGGCTGATACTCGAAGATGATCCTGCGGAAGCCGTGCAGGAAGGGCATCGTGCTCTGCTCTGCGCACAGACCATCCAGCACCCCCCGCATGGCAGTGGCGGCTTCCCCTGCTCAGAACTCCGACAGGCAGACCCTGGTGCTGCCGGGTTTCCAGAAGACTTTTCCCTCCTTTTAAAACAAACAAGCCTTTCTAGCAGCTCTGCATTTAAAAAGAACCCCACAGCCTCCTCTCCTACTATGCATTTCCAAAAGGCAACAAAGGCCAGTGCAAAGATCTCCTCCCATGCACCACAGAGGCGTATTCAAATTATCTCCTGCCTGCAGAGCTGCAAACTGGGGTTATCTGGGGGTAGGAAGAAAACACGACAGGCGGAGCCCAGGCTTGGGGCAAACCCCAAGAGCTACCACAAGCCCCCACACACGGGGTGCAGGGAGAGGGCAGACAGAACGGAGAGGGGCTCCGAGCCCCCGCCTGCTCTTCGGGCGGAAGCGGGGCTGGGGCAGAACCCACCAGCCCAGCCCGATCGCACAAGGCGGCACCCCCGGGGTGGGACCGAGCGGCCCCTACATCTTCCCGCGCCCCACGGGTGAAGCGCAGAGGCCCAAAACCCCCAGCAGCCCCGGGGGCGGCAACGTCAGGAGCCCCAGGACCCCACCCAGACGGCCCCTAACGGCCCCGCGGAGCCTCGGAGTGAGGCCGAGAGTACTCGCAGGGCCCCAAGCTCCGCGGGGAAAGCCCCGGAGCCGCCGGTACCCACCATCCCCTCACAGCAGCCGCCGCTGCGCCCGCCGCCCCGCACCTGCCTCGGCGCCGCCGCCGGAAGCGGAAGCTGCCGGTTGTGCCGGGAGGTGCGTGGCCTTTTATAAAGGGCGTGGCCTCCGTGGGGCGGGGCTGCAATGGGGCGTGGCCTCGGCGAGGCGGGGCTGCAGAGGGGCGTGGCCTCTGGGGGGCGTGGCTGCGGTGCGGCCGGCAGGGGGCAGCAGGCAGCCGGGAGCGGCGCACCGGGATCGCGCGGGCGCGGGGTCGAGCGCGGCGGGCAGTGGGTGCGGACACCCTCGGGGCACCCCCCGGTATATCCCCCGCTGTGCAGCCCTGTGCGCGCCTCTGGGTGCGGGCACACCCCCGCGGTGCGCGCCCCCGGGGTACGCCCATCCGTGCACGCACGAGTTGCGCGCTCCGCCCCGTGTGCTTGCACCAGGCGCAGGTGTGGGGGGTGTGTACGGGCGTTTGCACACCCAGGTACCTGCACACCCCCCCACACCCCGAACCCAGTACCCACGGGCACCCCCTCCCGCGCACGGACACAACCGCCCAACAAGCACCAGCGCAACCCCTGCGAACAGCCCAGATGTGTGCAGCTGCTCCCATGGGCACCCCCAGGTGCACAGCCACGAACACAGAGAAACACGCACAAGTGCACAGGCGAGGTGTGCACACACACACACACACACGGAGCTACATCCCCCTCTCTGGCGCTTGTAGTGGCCTCGGCGACATCTCTGCCACCCGTGGCTGTGAGTGTGGCCGTGGGTGTGGCGGTGCGCATGTGATGTGGCCATGCAACCCCACGCACAAGCCCAGATCCCCAAATAGCATCCGGCCCTCCCGGGAGCACCCACCACCGGGGCCACTCACACCCACCCGGGACGGGCTGGGGGTGCTGGGAAGGTGGCACCGAGTGGCTGCTGCCTCCCCGGGGCTCGGGGAATGGGGGGTTTGGGGTGTCAGGAGTTCGAGTGCTGCTGCCTACAGCACACCCAGACCCTCCCCTGCTGAAAGAGCTGCTGGGGGAAGTGTTACCCCAGGATTTATTGGTATTATTATCATCATCATTATTTTTATTATTATTCTGGTGGAATTTCCAGACATGGGGAGCTCTGGAGAGCCGGCAATAACTGAAGCCGCCTTGGGTTTCCTATTTACGTATTTATTTTATTCTGGTGGAGCGCTTCCAGATTGCAGCGAGCAGCCGTGGCCTGGGGGCAGAGGGGGCGAAGAGGCCACGCTGGTTGGGCATTTTTCTGACATGCCGTCACGCTCCCCCCTGTTTCTCACCCTTCCCTTCTCCACACAAAATAGGGTGCCAGGGTGGGGAGCAATTTACTGGCCCTATTGGAGGAACCCCCGCCTGCACTCCCCACTGTTGGCTGGGAAGGGAGGGCTGGCAAATGTGGGTCACCCCACTGTCACCTCTGACCCTGGCCACGTTGGTCCCAGGGACAAGAGGGGACCCTGGGCTGTCCCAAAGGACCCTGCCAGCCTGGCCATGACCCTGGGAGCCCCACAGAGGCTTTGTCCCCACCCCAATAACCCCCCTGGCCATAAAGGAGGCTTTGGGGGGTGCACTGTGGAGCCAAACCCAGCTCAAAACCAGCCCTGGGAGGTGTCAAGGCCAGAGACCCAAGGACTGAACCCCTCCATGGCCATCAGCATGGCGAGGCCGGTGGGGACACACGGGAGCCCTTCACAGGAGCATCCCTGCCCTGTCCTGCCATGGCCACAGCCTCTGGGGAGGTGACTCCCCATCCCCACATCTCTTGGGCAGAAATATCTGTTTTGCAAAGAGGGATGTCTCTGGCGTGGTCAGCTGTGCCGTTCAAGTGCCCGGCTAAAACAACAGCATTGGGATCTGCCCCCTTCCTCCCCATCGCCTTGGCAGGGCGGACTAGGAAGAATGCGAGTTGGCTATCCATCAGGGAGACAGAGCAACAGCCAGCCGAAGAAAGAGGGGCATTTTAGGAGGAAAGCCAGGGAAATTTGATCATTAAGAAATCCTCCTGGCTGTCTGGGGGAATTTAATTAAATTGCTGGAAAGGGCTGTAAGCACATCTGGATCCAATATGTGCAGCTTTGATTTTTTTCTTTCTTTCTTTCTTTTTTTTTTTTAGTTCACTCTTTTCCCATCTCGCTGTTGAAGGCAGGGGGGGGGAATAAAAGGGAAATAGCAGAGCCACGGAGTATTGGTTCATCTGGGACTGGGATTCCTGGCAGGGAAAGAAAGAGAGGGAGAGAAAGAAAGAGGCAGAAACAGAGAGAATAAGAAAGCTGGGAGTAAAACCTTCACCAAGAGCCTGGCTGGGGTTTTTATAATGCCACCGACCGCAGAGACAAGGAGCCAGGAGGGAATGGGGGGAGCTGTGAGAGCTGGAGGGAAGAGGAGGAGAGGAGCTCACCCAGGGCACGCTGCGCTTTCGGGGTCTGGCAGGGATGGAGAAATGGGAATTGCTCAGCGGATAGATAAGTCATTCCTGCTGGGAGCAGCAGGGCTGGGCACGGGGGGGACTCTTCCAGCAAGAGCCCCCAGCTGTCACCCCTGTGGGCAGCGCTGCATGGACCCCTGCCTGGTGCAGGGGACAGGACAGGGTGCTCCGATCCCCAGCCCCGGGCAGGACACAGATGGGACAGCCAGCCCTGCATCCCCAGCGCTGCGGATGGGACCGATCCACAGCCATCTGCCCCCAGAGCCTGTCAATGGGTCCTGGCCAAGCACCATCAAGCCTCCACCATCTCACATACTCTGGTCCTTACTATCTCATTACCCCAAACATCCTCCTTACAGTGTAGCAGAGGTGCATTTCCATAGTAAGAAAACCCCTTTCACCCACGGGGGAATGTGGGAGCCAGCCCGGTTCCTCTGCACGATATCTCTAGGGCAAGATTTTGACAATATTAAGGAGAATCAGTAGCCAGGTGGCGAAGGGAGCAGCACCAGCACCAGCCCCAGCCAGGGATGCTGCGCCATCCCTCCCCAGCCACTGCCACCGTCCAGGAGCAAGGAGGAGGGATGGGGCTGGCGGAGCACGTCCGGATCTGTGCCATAGTGAACACTGTGGAAGAGGCACAAGATGTTGTCACAGCATGAGAGAAATAAGGAAACCCCTAGGAAGACATAAAGCAAGATTAATAATAATAATAATAATAATAATAATAATAATAATAATAATATATATACACTTTTTTTTCTTAAAGAGTGGAAGATGAATGGCTGGCAAACAGAAAGACTTTAGTCCCAAGGGCTCCAAGCTGCAGTCCTGGCAGGCTCTGACCCATCATATCCTCACCCCGAGGAACCTGCCACAGCCCTACCCGTTTGGTGCCGCTTTGGTTTGTCAGCCCAACAGCTCCAGCCCAGCAAAGCCGGACTCTGAGCACACCCCGTGCTCAGCAAAATCCAGGTGTCAGGCAAAGCAAACCTGCTTGGCTTTGTCTCCAAACCACCCGTGCTTTGCCCTAAGCATGGCGAAGAGTCACCTTGCTGGCTCTGAAGCCCAGTTTTAGTCACTTAAAACACATTTCCCACCCCCCCAAAAAATAAGAGCTTGCACAAGAGTTGGGAATACCAGGAGGTTGAGTTTCAAGCAACTGGGTCTTGCTTCGTGTGGCTGGTGGACTTCTAAAAAAAGGATGCTAAAAAAAAAGGCAAATCCTACAGCTAAAAAGGAAATTGCATTAATACAGATTGTTTTATTTAAAAAAAGCAAACCCTGACCTCTACTTCAAAAAAGTCATTAGACATTCTCCTTCTGAAAGGCCGACAGGGGATATTACTGAAAGGCCAGTTAATTTCTCAATGACTTACTGTTCTTGCTCTGCTCATGGAAATGTGTAAAGAGTCAGAGGGCAATTTAAGGCACCCTGCAGAAAGGTGTGTAAATCTTTGCATGTCTAAAGAAACTTTACCAGACCGCTAGGATTGGGAAAAAAGAAAATGCTTGCCCTCTTTCTTTTTTTTTTTTACTTTTTTTTCTTTTTTAACTTTCCTTTGGAACTTGGATCCCCTTTGATCATAAAAAAGGTCATATTTCACCCCCAAAAATATCAGCAATCACAGGGCCCGAGGAAGTGTGAACCCAAGGGGGTTTCGCCGATGATTATTCCCTCCATTTAATTATTTAATGCCACAAACTGAGGGAAAGACGTCTCCCCTGGAAAAGCCAGACAGTTCAAGAACAAGGTCTGGCCCTGAAAAAGGAGGAGGAAAAGGGTT
Source organism: Nesoenas mayeri (assembly GCF_963082525.1). Lineage (NCBI taxonomy): Eukaryota > Metazoa > Chordata > Aves > Columbiformes > Columbidae > Nesoenas > Nesoenas mayeri. The sequence continues at coordinate 8,043,106 of NC_137566.1, forward strand.
GTAAATGGGGCTGGGGCTATTCCATCCCCCTCCTGCCCTCGCCACATCATGGGCCAACACCGGCCACCCCACAGCCGCCCCCAAAATAATCACAGCAAGATGTTCCCAGCCCCCGGTGCCAAGGGGGAAATGCTGGGGGAAGGATGGGGGTCCTCACTGTCCCCCTGCTAGCCCATGAGTCACTGTCCTCCAAGGGGACACCTCTGTCCCCCCATGTTGTTCCTCGAGTGTTTTTTCCTAGGTGTGGTGTCATCCCCATCCCAGGAAGGGTCTGTCCCTGTGGTCACAGTGGAGAAAAGCAGGATAAAGTACCTGCCAAGGGGGGGTGGCCCAGGGATGTGCTGGGTCCCCCAGGGCTGGGTGGTCCCAGCAGTGATGCAGGCGTCACCCCCTGAGAGCAGGGAGCAGCCAGGAGGGCTGATGGCAGTATATGCAATCTATATTCTGATATACACATTGAGTGCATCACCGCAATGCACAGCATCGCCCTAGCACCACGCGCTGCCAGGGACCCATCCAGCTGGGTGCTGTGCAAAGCGAAAACACCTGTCCTTGGGGAGCATCCCCCAGGGAAGCGGAGCACAACGTGGTGTGACACCAGCATGGGATTTACACAGCCAAGGGAGGCAGGACCGGACGCCAGAGCTGACTCCTAAAGTGGCCCGGGGGCCAATAAATTGGGCCAATAGGGCCAATAAATGGATCCTCCCAAGAAAAGGAGGGAGGAAGGGGGGTTGGGCTGGTTTTGCACACTCGGAGAGCCCCCCGCAGAGTCAGAGAGAGCCAAAATCTGCCTCCAGCTACACCCCTTCCAAGCTGGAGAGCTCTGGGAAGCCGCTTCCCCATCAGGAAGATCAGATTTGGCAGCACTGGCTGGCTGAAAAATCTGCACGCCTCCGACTTGAAGGGGAAGAGAGCGCAAGAAAAAGCTTTCGACAAATGTTAAAATAACTCAGCCAGGGGTTTGCCTCCCTCGGCTGCGCTGGAGCGGGGATGTTGATGAGCTCAGAGCTGGGCTGCGGCGGCCGATCTCGCTCGGAGATTTCGCATCGAACCCTGCGTGCGCGTAGCCCCGTCCATATGTGCTGGCAGCGGCGGGCAGGAGGACACGCTAGAATCCAGGGGAAAGAAATAATAAGCGTTAACCTCTTCAATTTCTGCTCATCTCCCCGAGTCCAGCCCTTGCCGGACACCAGCAACCAGCCCCAGCCGCTGGCTCTGCCCACCCCCTCCCACCACCTCCTCTCTGCATATCAGTGTATATAAATATATATATCATTTTTAAAGAGGAAAAACTCATTTTTCCTCTCCCAGTGGCTGGTTTTCATTAGGGAGGTTTCTTTCTAACCCCAAGGGAAGCAGCCTATGAGTTTTTAACTGTGGTGCAGGACGTAATTATCTCATTAAGGCGAGAGAGCCAGGCTTTTCCCAGGAGAGGTGACCTTGCTCCGGGGTTGATGGGGACTGGGGAGGTGGGGGCTGGAGGTGGAGGGGGGGCCGTGTCCCCCGCTAACCTGCGGGTCACCTCTCTCTCCAGCCCCATTTGGGGCTGGGGAAACCCGGCCCCTCTCCCACTCCCCCCAACCCTCCCCACGGAGCGCAGCCACTTACACTTGTTGATAGAAGCACTTAAAGCAGGGCTGGGGGGGGGATGATGTGAGTGGGGTAAAGGGGTGGGGGGAAAGCGGGTCTCCTTCCCTCTCTGCCCCCCACCCCCCGTTTTGGCGGCTGGGCTGCCCGCAGTGCTCGGCCCCTGGCAGGGGGCAGGTCGCCGTGCCGGGGGGGGGGCGAGGGGCCGCCCCGCTCGGCTCGGAGCAGGGGCGTTTGTTTGAACAGCTCCAGAGCAAAGAGCAGGGGAAGAAAGTTTGGGCTGGGAGCGTGGTTTTTTCCCCAGACGTCAGCACAAGGCGGAACAGGGGCTGGGGAGGGAGCCGGACTCACAGGGCAGCCGTGATTTTTTTATAGTTTTTTTTAATAATAATTATATTTTTTATCTTTTGGGGGATTTTTTTTTGGCGGGGAGTGGGGAAGGGGAAGGGGGCCGGGAGCATCCCGGCACCTCGGGGTGGGCTGGGGGTGGGAACCATGGACTCGGCGCCAGCCTTCGCCATGGACAAGCCGTTCGCCCCCAGCGCCGTGCGAGGCCCGGAGCCGCCCGAAAACCCTCAAAGCCGGAAAAACTTCAGCGTGAGCCACCTCCTCGACCTGGAGGAGGTAGCAGCCGGGATGAACGGGACCCCCCCGGCCGGCCCCCCGCCCGCCGGTGGCGGCAAGGCCATGCCGGAGCCGTCGGGAGGCAGCAGCGGCAGCGAGGCAGCGCCCCAGGACGGTGAGTCCCACCGCCCCGGGATGGGCTCCCCACGCTTTGGGGCAGCCGTGGGGATGGGGTGTCCCCGCCGTCTCCCCGTCGCCCCGAGCCGGGCAGCGAAACCGGCGACCCGTGCGCAGCGCCGGGCACCGCGGACAAAGGGGGTCGGTGTCCCCTCGCGGCGGGGTCGGGGGGACCGGGAGGGTGGGTGGAGGCGAGGGGTGACCCTGTCGGGGCGAGCTGCGGGGGTGCCGACACGCCAACGATTGGGACAGAGGGACACCGCACCGGGGGACAGTGACACTGCACCGGGGGGTAGCGACATCGTATCGGAGGGCAGCGACACCGTACCAGGGAACAGAGGGCTCGGGGAACACCGCACCGGCGAAGAGAGACACCGCACCGATGGGAGGGACCCCGCACCGGGGACGAGGGGTACAAGGACCCCGCACCGAGGGGAGGGACCGTTTGTATCCCCGCCGCCACCGGAGGTGCCGGGTTCGGGACGGTCCCGGGCAGCCGGTGCGTCCCGGAGCTACGCGGCCTGCGGGGTCCCCCTTCCCCGGGGTTTCCCGCCTCAGTTTCCGGGCCGGGGAAGCGGAGCGGCCCGGCGGGGCTGGGCGCACCGGGACGCAGCGGGTCCCCTCCCGGCGGCTGCCGCAGCGCGTCTCCGGGCCGGTAGCACCGGCACGAACGGGGCGGCGGGGACAGAGCCAGGGCTGGCAGAGGGGACGGGGACCGACCCGGAACGCGGCTTCGTGGCACTCGGTCCTGTCAGGAGCCGCATTTTAACGGGATAACGCTGCCTGTCCGGGGGCTCCGCAGCTGCCGCCCGGTCCGCGCTGCGCTCATCACCCCGCGCGGCTCCGCCGGCCCCGGCGCATCCCGGCTCCGGTGCCCCGGGCAGAGGCGAGGAGGATTCGCCCCGTCCCTGCGGCAAAGTCCTGGTCTGGGGACAGCCGATGGCTCCCAGAGCTCCCCGGAGCCGGCTGTCCTATCGGGGCACAGAGGTGGTAGAGGGTAGACGGGGATGGAGAAGAAGAGGGGGGACAGAGCACGGGGTGTAGGTGCAGCCTCCACCCCCAAAGCTCGGGCTGTGGTGCCCACCCCGAGGGGACCAAGTGGGTGGCATCTCCTGAACCTGCCCCTCTGCTGCGGTTTGGTACCCCAGGCTTGTTTTCTGCAGCCCCTGGACCGCAGCCCTGGGGTGCTGATGGCCCCATCGAGGGCATGACTGGTGCCTGGCCCTGGGTGCACAGCCCCCCCGGGAAGCTGTGCCGGTGAGGGGCTCTCAGCCCATCGGGCTGCCCAGACCTGCAGTGAGGGGTCCTAGGGGGATCCATGCCAGGGTGCTCCCTCTGTTCTCTCCAGCGGCTCCTGCATTGCTTGCAGGTCTGAAGCATCTTCTTCCTGCCTGCATCTCACTCCCTCCACAACCTCCTTCCTCCACGGAGAAACTCCCGCCGAGCCCCCCAACCTGCCTCTGTGGGGGATGCTGAGGGCTGGGTGAGGCTGGGCACTGCTTTCTGAGATGGAATCTGGTATTTTTGACATTGCTTTCCATCCTTCCTCCCCTTCTTTTGGGTTTTGTTTGCACTTCTTGCATTGCCTGTGGGACTGCGGGGAGGTTTTCATGCGCTGATGGGACCATACAGGGGGACAGTGTGATGTGTGGGGTCAGCGCAGTTTTTGGAAACCCGTCCCAGCCTGCAGCAACCAGTGCGTCTCACAGGGCTATTTGCAAAACAGCAGAGAAATTATCACCATGCTGAGCTCCTAACACACCCCAGAGAGGCTCGGTGGGGACTGGGGGTGATGCAAATACCAGAGAGAGAGGCAAGCAGCCTGACACAAGCCCATTTTTCACCCCAAAAGCCCATTCTTCCTGGAGCAGAGGCTTTGCGGGGTTTGGCCTGCTGATCCCAGCACCGCTGAACCACAGAGGATTTTTCCTGTTAGCACCTGTTTCAGTGAGGTTGCAGGGATGAAGACACAGTCAGGATCTGGGATGCTCCAACAATCCATCCAGGAGTGGAAGCATTTTTCCTCCGTTACCCGCTGCCACTACCTAAACTGGAATGCAATATCCTAAATCTAGATGAGGAGACTCGAAACACCAGGCAAATGCCCTGCCTTTGCAAGCCATCAGCCTTGTGCTACACATCTGCGATGCTTTCGGCATCACTGTGATGACAGCAGAGGAACTTTTACTGGTAACGTTATCTTTTATTGGCATCCTAAAGTAAAACAGCCTCTTGGCATTGTCTCTCATCTTTCTCTTCACCACTGTGGGTTTTTTTTTCTGCCAAATGCAAAGTTAGAGCCCCACAGGTCGGTGGCAGTGGGTTTATTATCTGTGCAAATGGACCCTGGTACCCGAGTGGGATGCGGCTCTGTGCTCCGGCTGGGAAGCTGTTATCAGGGTCATTGCGCCAATGGGGTGGAGGAAGAGCAGCTTGAGGAAGGTTTTTATTCTTTGCAGAGAGGGATTCAACTCCCTGCCCTCACCTACTGCCCACAGCTGGGAGCGGGGCTGGGGACAGCCCCACGTCTGGGGTCTGGGTCACATCTCTGCTCCAGGAGCAGGCCCACCGTTAGTCCCTTGCAGGGCTGGCACATCCCTTCCCACTGGCACCAGGGACCAGAGCTGTCCCCACCTCCCTCTCCAGCCAGCCCCTGCCCCTGAGGGCACCCAGCGCATCCTCTTGGGAGGACGAGTACAAATATCTGTGCAGCACGTTGCTCTCAGGGCACCCAAAGATTAAGAGGCAGAAATCTCACAAGCCAGGCAAGAGCAGGGAAATGCCAACAGGGTGGTGAGGGCTCATCCCCATCCTCATCTTCATCCTTCCCCAAGAGCGGTGCAGCAGCCTCCCATCGAAAACCTTCAGCACAACTTCTGAGGTCTTGAAAGCTTGTTCACCTCCTTTCATTAGACTAACAAATAATGTGTAACGCGAAACATCTGTTAACAACAGCCCTTAATGTTCTCAAGATGATAAAGCAGGAGGGTAATTTTAGCCAGCAGGCCTTGACTGATGGCTTTTCAAACAATGAACTTACTTTTGGTGCCGCCTGGGGATGGGAGAGGGAGTCGGGCGCTGGCTCTGGCGGCCGCTTCGGGGCTGAAAACTCGGAAAGAGCCACTTTTGTCGTGGCTGGGCTCGGAGGAAGGGCTGTGGCCCCTCCGAGGGGATCCTCCGTCATGCATTGCCTATTGGGCTGTAGCCGGTGGGACTGAGTGACAAGATGGGGAGATGCGGTGGCCCCTGGGCACCCCCATTTGTGCAGCATCTCCTGGGGCTGGGACCCTCCGTCTGGGGCTGTGCGGGTGCTGAGCAGAGCAGTGATGAAGGGAGAGGAGAGGCTGCACCTGAGGAGGCTGAGGAGACTAACATGATGTTAAGCAAATTGGTTTTAATTACATAAATGAAGGGAGCTGGAAAGAGGGAAGTGAGGCAGGGAGGGGCAGGGACCGGGACCTGGTCACAGAATGGAAAGGGGGAAGGGATTTGCTTGTGGGGTCAAGCGGTGGCTGATTGCCCCAAATAGCCTTGAGCTGCTCCCAGGGCTTGGGCACCTTACCTGAGGCAGAGCCGTCTGGGCTGATGCCCCTGTGGTGGCCCATTTTGGCTGAGCTTCTCTGCCTTCCAAAATGCCGCCCGTCCCCACAGGACAGGGCGCACAGCTCAGGGACACCTCAGTCCCTCTGGCTGTGGGGACAGGAGGCAGCCCTGTACCATAACACCACTGAAAAAGGGCCGGGATGTACCCGCGGGGATCTGCCTTCCCTGGGACATCCATGCACGTACACGGCTTGGTTGCAATTAAAATCAGCATCATTAACTTGTGGCCGAACCCTGTGCCTGTCTCAGGGCAGTACAGACCTCTGGGGCTAGCAGAGCGGGGCTGTGGGCATGGGGAGCCACCGAGGTCGCTCTGCACCATAACCCCAGACCCTACACCCCTCCCTCCAGCACCCATCTGCCTTCCAAAGCCCCAAAAGTGCTGGAAATCCCCAAGCCCTTCTTACCAGGAGACTTCCCACAGTTTCTGGGTGGCTGTTCAGGGAGGGATGGGGTTGTTGGCACCCCGACTCAGCCCCCATGGAGGGAAAGAGGCTTTGAGAAGTGTCTGATGGATGTGGCTGCAGCTCTTTAATGAGAGGCTCTCATGGTTTTGTCCCTTGAAGGAGGGGACAGCAGGGGTCCCTGCTGCTCGGGGTGACATTGTGACCTGCTTGCCCCAGCCTGGGATGGCTGGGTGGTGGGAATGAAATAGTCCCCAGCGGGGGGACAGCGCACCCAGGACCTTTTGCCCAAGGCCAGCACTTGCCCAGTGCCCGATGCTGACAGGTCCCTGATGCAGCATCCATCAGTGCAGACTGAGAAAGCACCGATTAGTCCGTGCAGGAGCTCCCTGCACCAGCCCGCATCCTGGTCCCACCGCATTTGTTTGCGTGAGGCTGGTGACAGGTGAGGGATGGATGGATGGATAGATGAACAGGGAGCCTGACCTATCCCAGCTCACCCAGACAGTATCCAGCCGCTCTCAGGGAAACCAGTGAATCCCAGTCAGCAAAAAATAGGGGCTATGGGGTGGGACTCACCCTGCACCTTCCAGAGCAGCTGCAGAGGACAAGGGATTGTCCCAAAGTGACTCCAACCCCTCCAGTCAGCCCCTATCCCTAACTGGAGACCCCCCCCACCATGGCTCTCACCTTGTGTCACTGTCACCAGACCCCCTGTCCTGCACATGCGCTACCGCGGGGTCCCCATGGATGAGGGGAAACTGGTCCCTGGGTCTCATCCATCCAAAACCCATGACAGAGATGCTTTTCCCATGGCATGGGCAGGATGAGGGGCTGAGTTCGGTCACAGCTGGAAGACACAGGTCTAATAGAGCTTCTGATGTGTGGCCAGCCCTGGTACCACTGCTCCATGCTTCTCTGTCCCCTCCAGCCCCGAAGAATGACACCCACTCACCATCCTGCTGCTGAGAGGATGCTGTTCGTCCTGTGGTGCAGCCAGGCTCTTTCTGACTGGTGACACCTGGGTTCCAATTTGGGGAAAATTTGCCCCCAGATGGGCTGAACACCCTCACCTGGGCTCCAGGCTCCCCCCACCCCAGCTCAGGGGGCTCTGGGTTGGAGCTGGGGTTTTTGCAGCCCTGGGAAGCAGCAGCCCCGCTAACTCTGAGCCCTCCCCAGGGCCACAGGGAAATACATACCGGCACGTTTTTGCAGCGTTTGCAGAGCTCCGTGGGGTCCCTGCACACACATCTGTGCTGGGGGAGCCGCTGCCAGAGGGTGAAGAGAAAAAAAACCCCAAACCGAGGCCTGGGGAGATGGGTCCCCTCTTGCTGGGGTAGCTCGGGAGCCCGAGCAGCCTTGTCTGGGTCGGCAAGGCAGGGAAATCACTTTTCCCCCCACTCCACATCACTGGGATTTTTCTCCCCTCGGTACCCCCAGTAAGCTGGGTTTTCAGCAGGCATTGCTGCCGAGGATGCCCATTCCTCACTCCCAATCCCCCCTTTCCAATGGGAGAAGGGGTGTGGGGCAGAGCTGCAAAAGCCACCTCCCAACAGAGTCCAGAGGGGACAGCGGGGGTGTCCTACATGTGATGGGACAAGGGGCTTTGCCCCACTCCCTTTGGTACCTCGTCAGTACCCACTGAGGTGCTTGAAGCCCCCGCAGCAGCTCAAACACCCCACGGCACAGCCATGCCCAGCCCAGGCGGGTGCTGGGGTGCGGGAACACCTTGCCCGTTCCCACCCCGGGCTGTTATGTCTAGCTCGACCAGGAACAGCTCAGTGCGAGACTATTTCCCCCTCTCCTTTTGGGCTGTTATTTCAGGGAACGGGGCTGATTCACAGGAAAAATATGAAATTTCAACTCCACGCAGCCAAGATGGGCGAATTTCAACGAATCAGCATTTTAAGAGGGCCTGGGCGTGTGTCTGTAGCTGGGAGGCTGATGAAATGATTTGGGGCTTTGAGGCTGTCTGGTTAGAAACCGTCCTCTCTCCCAGGGAGCGGGGCCGATCACCCCTTATCCCGGCACTGATTTCCTCTGGCAACAGGCGATTCCCCTCTGGGGCTGTAAAATCATGGGGCTGAAGGGATGGGGTTTGAAGCGGGATGGGTTCCAGGTGCTTTGGGGCTGGCAGAGGCTTGGTGTCCCCAGGCTGGCACTCTGTCCCCTCCCTGCGGCACAAGCAAAAGCTGGAAGGAGTTATTCTCCCAGGATGGGATCCTGAGCCACTGGGCAGGCTCAGAGCATCCTTCAAAATGCTGGGGAAGTGGGTTGTTGCTGAGCCAAGCTGGGACTGGGCAAAGATTTAGACCAAGGTTAATGTAAATCTAGGTGTTTGGTTTTTGTGTCTGAAAAAAGCAACTGGGAAGGGGGTGAAAGTGTGGGGACAGAGGCAGCTGTCCCCTGCCTGGTCCCTGTGTGGGGACAACAATGCCCATGGATCTGGGATGATGGGGAAAGCAACCAGTCCTGTCGAGGAAGGATTGATTTGGGGTTTCAAGGCATTTTTCCAGCTCCTGTTGGCCAGTGCTGCCACGGCACCACTGAACCGGGTTGTTTTTCACTGGACATCCCCAGATTTCCTAGAATTAAACAAAAATCCCATCCTGACCCTAGAGGCATTCCCAGCGATCGCATTCGCCCAAGGGACACAAGGCTGCGGGCGATGTTTTCCAGCCTTCCCGTGGCGTAACGAAATGCCCCGTCCCTTCTCAGCATCCCTTGCCAGCCGCTTCCCTGCCCTGCGCTCCCCCAAGGAAAACCAGTCCCGGGGCTGGGACCTGCTGGGGGTATCCCTGGGGGTGCGGTGGGGCAGCCCCCCACCCATAGGCAACCCGCACCGGCAGCTCTGGCTGCGGATCCCATAGCAGGGACGTGAGGGATAAATGTGACGCTGAGGTTGGAGAGGTTGGGGACAATTGTCACAGCTTGGCGGGGAGCAGCAGCCTTCTGTGGATATTATGGGGACAGATGAGGTCCCCTTTGCCACCCTCCTCCCCTGCAGCTCTGCTGGGGGTGCAAACGGCAGCTCGAGGGGGCCGCAGGCGTTAATTAAGCAGGAAGCATAATGAGCTACAGCGCTGCTCCTGCACCCCAGGGCTGGGGAGCAAACGGACCCTGGGAACCCAGGCAGGACCTGGGGTGGGGGACAGCTCAGGTCCCGGGGGGACACCGGGTGGACTGGGAGCCTTCTGAGAGCGGCCCCGCCAGCCGGCGGCCCCCTCCCCTTCCCTCCTCATCCCCCTTTGGAGTGCGGATAATAAAGCAGCTTTTCAGCTGCGGCTGCAGCGATAGATCAGGAGGAATTGTAAGAGTCTATTAACGTCTGGGTGTCTCTGGATGGAGACTGTGGCTAAGCCCGGCGCCAGGCTCGCGCGCTGAACCAGATGTGGAGAGGCGCCATCCTTTCCAGCCACCGAATCCGAGAGGCTGCCGGCTTCACACGCGAGGAAACTGGAGTGCACATGGCGGGGGAGCCGGGGGAGCGCCGGGGAGCACATGGCAGCGCGGGCACGAGTGGGGAGGGGGCACTGCCCCGCTGCCAAGGCTGGGGGTGCAGCGCAGGGACAGAGCTGGAGCAGGGGGGTGGTGCAGAGGTTGTGGTGCCAGCCTGGGCTGTGGCTGCACCCCAAGTCATGCAGGGCGTTGTGAGGGGCGAGGGGAGGGTTGCACTCTGAGCTGTACAGAGTATTGCGGTGTGTGTGTTTTAGGGGGTGGGGGGGGGTGTGCATTGAACCCCAAGTGGCGCAGGGCGATTGCATTGTACCCCTATTCATACATCGCATTTTTTGGGTGGGCATTACATTGCCCCCGAGCTGTGCAGGGCATTGCAATGTGTGTTTGGGGGGTGTTGCATTGCACCCCAAATCATGCGGGGGAATTGTGTTGTACCCCAGGTCGTGAAGGACATTTCTTGGGTGGGAGGGCATTGCATTGCATCCCAAGGTGCACAGTGCACTGCATGTATGTTTAGGGGGGTGCATTGCACCCCAAGCTGTGCAGAGCATTGCGAGGGCTGGCGGGGGGGTTGACATTGCTGCCGGGGTGTGTTGGGGTGGGAGTAGCTGTGATGCTGCAGGGGGGCACATGGGCGACCCTGCACACAGTGCTGGGGGGTGGTGGGGAGCAAACCTGGTCCAGCAGCACAGCCAAGGAGGGTGAGGGATGGGGCATCTCCAAACCAACCGGCAGCAGCTTGATACCGGTTCAGGCGAGGGAAAGAGAAGGAAAGGAGAGGAGGAGAGGGAAGGATGAAAAGAGAAGGACAGAGGGAAGGCAGGAAGGACAGAAGGATGCCATCCCGCTGGGGACAGCTGTGTTCGGCAGTTCAGAGGGGCTGTTGCCCCATGGACTGGGATCCCACATCCCCAGCAAAGGTGCAAAGCATCCATGGGGTGCTGTGGAGGGCACACAGGTGACATGGGGACAGCCACCGGTGGGGTGCTGCTCGGGGCCGTGCTGAGCTTGGGCCGGGGGGGCCGCCACGCTCCTTCCTCACCCATTTCACTTTCTTGGCTGGACCGGCCACGTGGCTGTAATTTGGGGGTTGTAAATACCTCAGGGGAATTTTTAAATTAAAAGAAAAAACAACCTGTTTTCATTTAAATTAAAAGACACTAAAGCATTTCTATTAGTATTAGAAGTTTATGAAACTTAAAACAAACATTGAAACTGAACTACCAGGCACTGTCCACTTTGCGAAGCCCTTCGCATGTTCAGCACAAACCACTTTCCCATTGGGGTGAAGTGTTAGTGAGATTTGTAGGACGGTGCCTGGAGATCCCCGATCCGCACCCCAGGACCCCAAACACAGGTGCCAATGTGTCTCCCTCCCCCTTTGCTCCTGGCTGGGTTTTGGGGCCTCAGCCAGTCTGGTGCTGGGGTCCCCAGCATGGCAAACCGGTGCTTGGGCTCCCTGGGGACCCAGAGGGGGTGAAAACTTGGGGTGACCAAGGTGAGGGTCTCAGCACCACCGGGCTTTGCAGGAGTGGGACCTCGAGGTAGCTGCCCCCACCCTGGCATGTCTGAGGTGTCCCCTGGTGTTGTTGCCAAGGTGGCACCTGCCCCCAGCAGCCTGCCTGCTGTCCCTGCTGTCCCTGCTGTCCCTGCTGTCCCTGCTGTCCCTGCCGCCTCTGCCATCCCCACCATTCCTGCCACCCCTGCTGCTCTGCTTTAACCTGGAAACAGTTAACTGGGCTGGATTTAAAAAAAAAAAAAAAAGAAAAAGATACGAGCCACTTATTAAAATGAATGTTTTACAATAAATTTGGCGAGAGGCCACCGACCTCAAATGAAAACCAGACCGGAGGACAGCGATGCTGCTCGCTAGCGAGGGTTTCCGGGATGTCTGTATGTGCAGGCGCCCACAAGGGTCCTACTGGGAGTACTGGGAGCAGTGGTGGGATGGGGTCCCGGCCGGGGGCTTGTGCCCATCCTGCGCCCTGGCCAAACCTGCCCGTGTCCCTGCTCCAGGGATGTGGCTGGTGGCCACGAGATGTGGTCTTGGCAGGTGCTGGCGCTTGCTGATAAAACTTCTTGGCCAGGGTGTGAAAAACACCAAATTGGCCTCAAAAAAGTGAGAGGAGTCAGGTCAGTGGAAGCAGGTGACAGGAGGGGACAACATGGGGACCCTGGTCCCTTCCCATCCTCTTCCCCCTGCCTTGGAAATGACCCTGACCCAATGGGGTCTGTGATTGAACCTGGCAGGCTGGGGTTGGGTTTCAGTGCCAGATGCCATTGGAGCTGGCTTGCTATGGGCTTTTGCATATTAAATTTCAATAAATCACCTTTTCTGGGGGGTGGTGAGGAGAGGAAGGTTGGGATCGCCATGCCAGGGGTCCCTGGCTGGGAGCCAGCCCTCTACACAGCTCTGCAGCCCTGGCTGATTATTTTTTAAACACTATGCAAAAGTCCCAGCAAGCTCTTGACACCACGATGTTCCAAGGCACCCGCCACCCGTCCCCTTCCCAGCCCCCAGGGAAAGCCACTTTGCAGTTAAAAGCTGAATTCTTGTTGGAACTTTGCAAGCATAGATGGGTGCTGCTCTCAGAGCTGGTGCTTGCACAGGTCTCATTAGTGTTAATTAGTTACACATGCCCTGTGCCCTGCTCAGAAACCGTATAACCTGTTATGTCAGGCGGTTGCACGCGAGAGATGTTGGCACCATCGCGGCTGCGTCCTGATGGCAGCAAACAGTGCCTAAAATGTTTGTGGAAGAGAAGCAGCATCTGCCATGCTCAGCCCCTCACAGGACAGTGGGGTCTGTCCATCCCAGCGCCGTCCGTCCCTGCATCATCCATCCCAGCATCCCACTCATCGATGGCTGTCGGCAGCCGCTGTGGCCGTCGCCTCCGCCGTGCCCGGGGCTGACCCAAACCCCAGCATTTTGGCATCATTTTGCTGTTTCCCCACAGAAACTCATTCACACATCTGTTAACCATCTACCGGCCCTGCCACGCTCCGCATTCAGATATTTAACGCACGGCATAACCGGTGCTCACTGAGCCCCCAGTGGGTGCCCAGGGGCTTTGTCCCCAGGGCCATCCCGGGGTGCCACAGTGTGCGAGGTGCAGGACAGCCCGAGTGCTGGTCTCGTCCCACCATAAGAAGGTCTCCTGGCTGGGAGATGAAAGCAAACCCCCCCGGTGAATGCCTCCTCGGCGGCTGGGGGAGAGCCAGCGCCTTTTGTTGGTCCCCAGGCCTCCGCCGCAGGGGCTGGCAGATTTGCGGGAGAATAGAATTAAAATTCCTGCTCCCCCGTGGGTCCGTGCTGCTCTGTACTTGGCCTGGCTTGGTGCGTCAGAACCACCACGGTGCCTTTCCTGAGGTGCTTGGCTGTGCCCTGAGGGATTCGGTTTGCCCAGCTGAGCAGCTCCAGCCACCCCTGGCCCCATGGCCATGAGCATCCACCTGAGAAGCCCTTTGCTCTGCCACAGCCTCCCTGAGCATCCCTGGGCAAATCCAGAGTCACGACATGACACGCATCCCTGGATCTATCCCATCTCCCCTTTTCCCTCTCTACCATTTTCCAGGGACATCCAAGACCAGCACCATCCCAGATGAATCTTTGGAGGTTCTGTGTTGCCCCAGCCCCAAAGTGGGACCCTAGAGGGGAGTGAACCCCCTTGAGCTGCACGTTCCCCTGCACTGAGCAGGGAAGATGCCAGACCCTGACCACAGAAAGCCACCTGGGGTGCTCAGTGGTGACTGCCGCAGTGCCACTATCTCTGGCAAGAAAAGCCTCCTGGGCTTTACTCACCCTGCCACCCCTTGAGGGAAAACCAGGGTATTGGGGGGGAGCAGCTCCCCCACTCTAGTCCCCCACTCGGCTCCCCACACAATGAGGCGATGCGGGCGCTGGAGCCAGGACAGCCCATTGTGTGCGGCTGCGGTTGCAGCCCCCTCCGAGTGCATGGGACGCTCCTGGCAGCTCCCAAAACCTCTTGGCCAGGCTGGGGTCACTCGCCACACCGTGCAGGCATGGCCCTGGCAGGGAATTTTTCACTTGCAGACCACCGAGTCCCAGGGATGTGCTTGGCGTCCTGGGCTGGATGCCCTGGGCTGGTGCCACCCATCAGCAGGCACAGCCAGGCAGTCTGAGCCCTGTGTCCCTGCACAATGGCCGCGGCTCCGGCTCCTGGGGTGCAGGGGAGCCAGGCGGCTGGGAAAGCACAGCAAGAGGCTTTGCTGAGCCCTGTGCTGGGCGTCAACGCTACTGCACATCTTTAAAGGCTGTTTCTAGAGCAGTTGTTTCAGGGGACGCCAACAGTGCCAGGCTCTGTGGTCTGGATCCCCCCACAGGGTTAGGGACAGGGTGCCAGGGTCCATCCCAAAGCTGGTGAGCCCCACAGTGGGGTCTGTCCGTGTCCCCTTCTCCAAAGGTCTGTCCACAGGCAGGTGACTCCCACTTTGGGTTAAAGGCGGGTGATGCCACCATCTCCCCCAGCTGTCTGGGAAAATTAGGGGAAATTCCTTACGCTGCTCAGCCTCCTCTCACTGGAGCTTCATGGCCGAAGATGTTCCTCATCCCCTTCGTGAGGCTTGTCAGCATCCCACTGACCCCGCTTCCTCCTTTGGGGAGCAAAGGCTGCAATTAATTCATTAAACATTTCTGTTGACGCAGGAGCTGGCTGTGCCAAAACACCATTCCCGGGGCCTGACCCCAGCTGGGCGAGTGCTGTGCTGGGCTGTTCATGAGCCCCCGGCCAGTGCAGGACCCTCCATAGCAGCGGGAAGGGCTGTGAAGTGTTTGGGGAGCACTGGACATGTCAAAGCCTCGGGGCTTTACCTGTGGATCTCACCAGCTTTCAACTTTCAGGGTGTCCTCTTTAAATCACAGCACATGGCTTGGCTGGCCACGTCCTCTCCTGGTTTCTCCAGCATCTGGTTCCCCTCTCTTCATCCCCTTCTTCCTTCATCCCCTCTTCCTGTCACTGTGACATCCCAATCTTGTCCCTTTGTGCACTTGTGTTTTGCAGCAGATAAATCACCACTGCTCTTGCTGGAGAGATGGCTTTGAACCCACTCACAGCTCTGACCAGTGAATTTGGTGGCTGCTGCTGGGCTGGGGCCATCCCTAAGAGAGGCAGTGTCCCATGACATGGGGCTCCTCCTTTCCAGGCTCCTTCTGATCCCCAAATCCTGCTAAGCATCATGTTCCCACCGTGTTTGCTGCACTAAAGATGGGGATGAGCCAAAATATAGCTTCTGTGCTGCCACAGGCTGCACAAATCCCCGCTGGGATGCAGAGATGGATGCTGCTAGCTCAGCTGACTCTCCAGCACCTTCCCAGCTCACTGGGGCTTTTAGCTGGACACACCGGGGTGGGTGATCAGACCCCACACGCTGTCCCCGGCATCGCCACCGAGTGGCAAGTTTGGCTTCTGGGGGCACAAGGGGAAAAACCTCTTGGGCTGGGGGGTGCAGGCTGTGCACAGAGCATCTCCAGGGTCACAGCTCCGCTGGGTGGGAGCCTCCCGAAAACTGGGCATCCCCACGGCCGAGGGCAGCGAACCGTGGCGCTGGGTGGTTTCTGGCTGGTGCGGCGGCAGCTCTATAACCATAAAACAGCCTGCTGCTGCCTGTCAGTGAGCACAGGCTAAAGCCCTCCCGGGACAGCCTTGGCCTCTTTCTTGGTCCAGGCTTTAGCTGCTCCTTTTTAACAGAGACACTTTTCCCCCAGCAAAACTGGCAGCCTGTAAAAACGTGTCAGCGTTTCAGTTTTTTCACAATTAATGAGGTGAAACATCCTCGGAAACATTTCGCTGTAATGTTTCTCCAGTAGCTGAGACTTGCCCCTCTCTTAAATTTTTCATGTACGCCACTTGAGCCGAGAAAGTTTCCTTCGGACTCAGCACATTTGGACCCCCCCGGCTTCAATCTCCCCCCACCAGCAGAGCCTTCTGCATTCCCAGGGTCTTCGTGGGGCTGGGGCTGGACTGGATGGGGAGCAGGGGGTGGTGATGGGTTGAGGTGAGGAGGTGGGACACCGGTCCTGGCAGTGAGGGAGCCCAGGGAAGGGCTGGCAGCCCCCGCTCCCCTGGGCCACCCTGTCCCCTGTGCCCTCGGGTTGTTCTTGGGATGGCTTTGGAAATCACAGCATCATTCCAAGCAAAGCTGGGACTAGCACCCTGTGTGCTGGAGTTGGTGGCCCCAAGGGGCTTTTCCAGCAGATTGTGGGTTGAAACCACCCAGAAAATGGGGTTACGCTGATGTGGTTTTGTCCCCGAGCTGTGACACTACGCTGGTCCCATGCACCCAGGCTGGGCTGACCGGTGGGTGCAGGAAAGGCACCGCAGTTGGGTGACCCAGCACACATGGAGCAGATTCACGGCTGCTTCTCAGCCTCCCTGGGCTTCCTGAGATGATATGGGTAGATTACAGACCTGTAGTGGCACAGGCAGCTCCCACCATCACTTCTGTGACAAGCCTTGTGCTGCCTGCGCCCGCAAGTGGGGACAAGCTCCTGGTTCCCCCTTGGTCTGTAGAGCACCATCCCTCCTGCCACCCCTCCTTGCTGCGAATCCCCAGTGCAGGCAGGTAAAACCCCCTGACGGGCTCCCAGGCTGTCCCCAGCCATGTCCCCAGCCAGGGCAGTGCTGGCAATAGATGCTGGAAAGGGGGTTCAGCTGCACTTGGCTGCCTGTGCTCTCCCAAATCACCCCATGGCATTGCCTATCTCAGCTGAAGCTTATGGGATAAAAAGGAGCTGGAGTGGGTGAACACCACAGAGGAACAATTCCCAAACCCAAGAACTTTGCAACACAATCCGAAGGGAAACGCTTCCTCCCCATCGCATGATTTAGAGGAACAAGTTAAACAATTGCACATGAAACTCTGGCGAACGTCATCGCCGGAGCTCTCCTCGCTTCCCCCGAGTATATAAAGGGATGAAGGGAGTGCACATGTTTACCGAGAAAGACCATGGGAGAAACGAAAGACATTGTTTTTCCAAAGGATTTCTTGGCTGTAAAAGGCCTCCACCACCCTGCGGCTTCCCTGATGAAGGCCCAGCGTTAATTTGTTAAATCCACATCAAGTGCCCGGAGAACCCGTTGTTTATTTTTGCTAATTCAGCCGGCCGAGATCAAATTGGGGTTTTATTTGTTAAGGATAAACCTTAATTAATAAAAGCTATTTATTTGGTTAAAGCTGGCCGCAGCCTGAGGGTCAGATATGCCACGATCATTATTTCAAGTAAAACAAACCCAAAATGTCTCTCAACAGTTTGAAAAACGTAGAAACTCAGAGGGCTGAATTTATTTGTCTTAGGAAGAATTTACAGCTAATTCCCTCCAGGCTATTTCAACCCTTAAATTATACCCAAGAAGAAAAAAGGGGGAAAAAAATGCCGTTCCAGGCAGAGAAGGGAAGTAAATGGTACGGCAGATTTGATCATTTGGCTGGGGGAGGGTGAAAAATTTAAAGCTTAAAAGGTCTTTGGCAAACTGCTTGCGAATAAATGGAACGCGTGAAATAATTTAACGGCAGAAAACTCTTTGGGGCTCGGGGGTCTGCGGCGCAATGGAAAATGAAACACGTTGGAGGAGACGTAGCCTGGATTTTTTTCAGGAGAGGGTTGAACTTGCTCCCTCCTGCCACGGCCCCCCAAAAAGTGGGGTGTTTGCACCCCAAAGCCGAGTGGCAGAGCTGGAGCAGGGATGTGGTGGCGCAGCTGGGGATTTTGCAGCATTAACCAAGTGAGATGGGCTTGTGGCTGAGGTGACCATCCCCAGTCACATTGCTGGGTGAACACCGTGCTCTGGAATGAGCATTTTGCTAAGAACCCCCCCAAACCCTGCATCCAGAGGGGAGCCGCCCCACAGCAGGACACTGAGCATGGTTGGCGATGGAACCCACCACTGAAAACCATCCCAAGGGACGAGCTGCCCCGCTGGAGCATCCCTGCCGGGGACATCGCGGTCCCCAGGGCTCAGGCGTGCGAGCGGCTGGGATTTGGAACGCTGGTTGGGTCTGGCTCACAGCTGCGTGGAGGTCGTTTACCGCTCGCTAATGGACGTCGTAAGTCAAAGCCGAAGCCTTGGTGGAAATCGAGTGAAAATTACCTCTTTACAGCACTCGGCGGCTGCCGGGCGGGAGGCTGGGGACTCTGCCAGCATGGGGGCCACCTTGGCAAGCCCAGCACTGAGTCCTTCCTACAGAAAACTGATGGAAGCACCGAGGGAAAAAGCAAGAGCTGGAGAAGTGGGTTTGGTCCCGGCTTAGCTGCACCAGCACGGCACAGACCCGGTGGCACTGGGACCATCGCCTTTGCAACAGGGTAGGACCAGTTGCTCCCCAGTTCCCGGTGGTATGGCAGCTTAGTCCAGGCTTGCCAGCATTGGTGATCCCACGTGGAGAAGGGTTTTGGGGTGACCCCCAGCCTGCACCCCTGAGTCTGGGAGAGAGGAAGCTGGAGGTTACCAGGCTGCAGCCAGCACCCCAAAACTCATCTACAGCACAGGCAAAAAGACTCATGTCTTTTCTAACACATGGAGGCAATTTAAGTTGGTTTTGTTTAGTATTTTGTGAAGCCCACCGTGCCCATCCTGCTCTGTGCAAAGCCCCTGCGCCTCCCTTTCTCCATCCCTCCATCCTCCTCGCGTCATCTTGCATTATATAAAATGTTATCCTCTCTGTTTTCCCCCTTCCCCTGCTTTTTTTTTTGCCTTTAGCAGCAATTGTAATCAGTGGAAGATAAACACACAGAAGGCGAAGGTGGCTGGGGGACAGCTCAGGAGTCCCAACCAAGCTGATGCCTCCAGCCCCAAATGAACCCCCGAATTATAACAAATTATCTCCTCTCCATCACTGCAGAGCACTTGGCCGTGCTCATTTTTGGAAAGCTGATTTAGGGTCATTAAAGCATCTTTGATAGAAGTGATCCGGCCCGACTTTGCACGCTGTAAACCTGTCAGACGCACGCTGCCAGCAATTAGGGTGGCATTTATCTGGTCCCACAAGCCTGCAATACCTGAAGTAATGGGGAAAAGATGTTTATCTGTTACCAGGGTTCGTCCTTGTGTGGAGCACAAGATCCAGGCAGGGTCCCCAAGCACTGAGCAGTATGGAGATGGGGTGGAAAATGGGGTAAAAAACAATGTAGTGAAGAACTGAGCTGGAAACCAAAGGTTTCTGCGGGGGATCAGGAGCTCTGAGCTACACCAGGGTGCAGCACGTTTTAGGGGAGGTGTGAGTAGGTGGAGAAGGGGTTTTGGTCCCCAGCATCCTCTGAGAAACTCCTTGGAGCATCCCACAGGGTTTTGTGGTGTGGGAGAAGGTCCCTCCATTAAAACCAACAATAGGGGCTGAACAAAATGCCTCAACCCAGGGCCAGCAGCTCCAACCACCGGGGAACTCCCAGCACCTGGACACATCCTGACCCAACTCTGGTCTTAAATTTCCATCCTGATGTGCCTACCAGTCCTATATGGCAGTTGCCAGGCACCACACATCTCCCATGGATGTCTAGGTCTTGCCTCTGTGGGTTGGGGTAGATAGAAAGCAGCCAGAAATGGGACCAGATCCTACAGAGCTGGGTTGAGAGTTAATTTAAGGAACCTTTCCAACTCCTCATTGCTTTCAGCCAAATTCAGGTGGGTAAGAGAAGCCATCACTTATGGAAAAGTCCTATAGCCAGATTTTAAATTGGGACAAAACCAAAGGAGGTTTATAAATTTTATTTATACATTTACTGGGGTTCTGTTGAAATCATTGCCGGTTCAGTGGGGGGCAGTGGGTGCCCTTGGTGATGGCACTTTTTGAACGAAGCCCAGATCTATAATCTCCCCAGAAGCCCTACAGAGTGGCCATAAACCCACAAGGAAACGTCTGCTGACCTGTTACATCACGTAGCTCCTTCCCAGCCTGATGGTTCCCATTTCAGTCCCAAGCTCCCGGAAAACTCAGGGACAACCATGGCTGGACTTCATGTATTTTAATCCAGCGGCTCATTAGCTTGCTGAAGGAAAACAGGACCAAAAAAGGAGTTTAACTAAAAGGGGCAACTGGGAACCAGAGACTGGCAGAACATTTGAAGCTGCAGGAACAAGGGCTGGAGGGAATCTGCGGAATTTTATTTGTGAGCTTTTAAACACGAACGGCGGTGAAGGGCAGCCTGTGGTTTCCCAGCCAGGGAAAGGGCCTCAAACCCACATGTATTCCAGGCACAGCACAGCCCATCGTGTCTTTACCCCACCAAGAAGGCCATGTCCCATCTATGAGACCACAGGCCATTTCTAGCCCAAGGGATGGTCAACCAAAGTCCAAAGGCACCTAAAACACAATAAAAGATCCAGAGAAACACCAGTGGCTGCAGCGAGGTCCTGAGAGGCGGAGAGAGCTTCTTTTCATCCCCTTCCCATCCAGGGATGCTCCCACAGTCCCAGCAGTTTGGTCGCATCATGGTCAAAATGATGCAATGTCCTTCCATGTGCCTGGGAGATGGAGAACGGGGCCGGTGGTTGTGCCCAGGTCCCACCGCCGCATCCCTGCATCTCCCTCCAGCACAATGCTTCACCCCTTAACCAGTCCAGGTGTTGGAGGCACCCAGCGCTTCCCAGTCCTGGTGCTGGTCCTCACTACAGCAAAGTGACAGAGGAGAAATCCGCTTTTTCCAGGCGGCCACTGCCAGCAATGGAAATAAATTTAACCCTTCCTCCTCTGCCGCGTCTCCTGGAGCAGCTCGTGTTTTGCATTGGGACACTGTTGGTGGCATCAGGGTTTTCAGAGAAAGGCGTAAGGAAGCTCCATAGTAGCTCTAAGTTTGGACCCTGGTTTGGGCAGAAGGTGATTAGTCCCAGAAACAACCTGCCAGCAGATATTGGGGTTTCTCTGGTCTTCATGGCTCAACTCAGGATGGAACAGCCCTTGAGAGCAGTACACTTGGGCACAAAGGGACCTTAGGGACTTGATGGAGAACTTGTTGGTGAAGTTTTCATGGCTTGAATTATTCAGAATTAAGGTCCAAGGACGTTTTTCTGGCCCTAAAGATCTTGGAAGGCATCATTTCCTCCTGCTCAACAGCTTGGCAGTGTCTTGAAACAGGAGAATTAATATCCCTTCCAGTAGATTTTGTTACTTGCTCAAGTATCATCTGAAAATGCTCCACACCTACTTAATAAGTATCCAGATAGCTTATTAGCAATAATTTATTTCTTGAGCATATTCAGGGAGCGGTAATTCCTGCCATCATGGCCCCTGCAATGATATAGAGCAGAAAACCCCAGTATAACCCTACTATGAATCAGAATGTCATAAAACTATTAACATCTCAAATAATTCCAAAATGCTTTCCCACCAGTAGGTACAGATTGGATCCAGATGCTTTATTAATAGAAAGAATAATTAACAAGTACCTCCATACAGAAGAACGACAGGGAGACGCGTTCCCCATGAAGCCTTCGCAGGCGGCAGCTGACTGTCTCAAAAAAAAGACTTCATAAACTTGCCTAAACCTGATGATATTAGTGACAAAGAGGAGATTAATCTCAGTCTGGCTGAAAGCCCAAGATCAATACTGAGAAACCAAACTACACCCTCAGCTTCATGTTTCCATGAGCCAGCAAAGCCAGAAATAAACACTGCAGAGGCTGAGCTCTGCAAGACGCATTCGTTCCTAGCTCTATGAGCAGATGCTCGTCTGTTGTCCTGTGTCACCCTGGGGACACGCCACAGCAGGGGTTTCAGAGGGTGCTGGAGACCCAGGGATGTTTTGGTGCTGAATTTCCATCACCATCCATGAAAACTTGACCTAAACCCTTAGGAAGAGCCAAGCCCAAGACACCCTGTGGGCATGTCCCCATTGCTGGTGGGCTGTGAGGTGCAGTCCCAGCAGTCTGGGCCAAGTGGTCCCCAAGAGTGCACTGAGGCTGGTACCCAAAGTCAGGTCCTGGGTGATTTTAGCCCAATGTGAAACCACCACAGGTCTTTGCAAAAGTTGGGTTTAACCCTATGCTCCAGCAGATGCTAAAATAGGTTTTCATCCTCGTGGAGACTCCAAGGTTGTATGTACGTTGCTGCTCTCAGGGAGCATGGCTGGGATGGAACAGGGCCATGGACACCCCTAGGAGGACCCAAGCCTGGTTGGGTCCCCATGTGGAGTCTGTGGGGTCTCACATGGGTCTGGCTCTCACGTGGCCTCTTCTGTGCTTTCCCCACAGGTGAGAGCCTGAGCCCAAGCCGTGGGGCGGCCAAGAGGAAGAAGAAGCAGAGGAGGAATCGTACCACCTTCAACAGCAGCCAGCTGCAGGCTCTGGAGAGGGTCTTCGAGAGGACACACTACCCTGACGCCTTTGTGCGGGAGGAGCTGGCGAGAAGGGTGAACCTCAGCGAGGCCAGAGTCCAGGTGAGCAAAGGTTTGTGTGGGAGAAGACAACATCCCCACCTTGTCCCCAGGTGGGAGCAGGGACCATCCCTTCCCTCATTTCATCCTGCACATGACCACGACAGTAGGACAGATGCTTGGGACATCTCTGCTGGCACCAGGTCCCTGCTGACCACCTTCCCCCTCAACAGGTCTGGTTTCAGAACCGGAGGGCCAAGTTTCGCCGTAATGAGAGGGCGATGCTGGCCAACAGATCGGCGTCACTCCTCAAATCCTACAGCCAAGAAGCAGCCATTGAGCAGCCCATGGCACCAAGGCCCACTGCCCTGACCCCAGAGTATCTCTCCTGGACCAGCACCTCCCCGTACAGGTAGGTGCAGGCACCAGAGTTGCTGGGGTGGAGGTGGCCATAGGACAGGCTGCCTAGGGTCTGTCCCCACCACCACAGGAGTCCCTGTGCCACTGTAGAGGACATGGGGAGTGTTATGGGGCCAAAAGTTGCTTGTCTGGCTTTGATTTGGGAACCTGTTTCAGTCTCATCTGAGCATCCTCTGCCTGCTGCTGAGTGGGCTGCTCTGCCTCTGTGCATTTGGAGGCTGGAGTGGTGGCCCGGTCCTTGCAAGGGTTTTGCTTGGCCTCACACTGACCCTTCCCACATCTCGGCATGGGAGGTGGCAGGGGTCCCTTCTGGTTCCCAGCTCTCTGCATCCAGCTATCTCATCCAAAAGCTCAAGGCAGGGCCTCCTGGTGCATAGTTTGGGGGGTTCCCATGCGCATCCAGCCATGTAAAAATGCTGAAGCCTCAACTACTCTTGTGGGAGATGTCCAAGAGGGAATGGCCAGCCTGGCCTGGGAAGACGGCAGGACCTCATGGGGCACAGGGACTCTTCCGTGGGCCACGGCTCATTCCTCCCCTGCTCCCTCCCCGCAGCACTGTGCCCTCCTACAGCTCCAGTGGGACCGCGACACCCACCCAGGGGGTGAACATGGCCAACAGCATCGCCAGCCTGCGCCTCAAAGCCAAAGAGTTCAGCCTCCATCAGAACCAGGTGCCGACCGTGAACTGAGCAGGGCAAAGCCCACCCCATGGCCTCATCCAGGATCCAGCGTGGGGCTCCTGTGCCAGTCCAGGACGAATCCACCACCCGCCCAACCCACGTGCCACTCATCCAGCGTCTCAGCACCTCTCCTCTCCTCTTCCCTTTTGAAGGTAGAGTCAGTCCCAGGCCGAAGTGGCACATAATTATAACCACATATGGAGCAAACTTGGTTAGAAACTTGCTTTTCCGCACACCCTTATAATAAAGGCTATATATACACACACATACCCCCCACGCGCTCTTCGAGGACAAACAGACTTGCCAAGGGAACGAGAATTTGCTTCCAAACATGGAAGGATCTTGGACTATTGGATTTGACCAATTTGGGTATCTCGCCCAGAGAGCCAAAGAGTTATTGGGTCTTCTCCTCCCGCAGGGACAGCATGCAGCGGTGGGAGGATCACAAGCCCCACTTTCCGCTGGGCTGTGTCTTGTGGCACTCAAACATGCATGCCAAAGCCTACCCGCGTGTTCTCCTCTTTGTGCATCCCCAGCCGCGGTGCTTGGGAGAGACTTTGGGAAGCCGACAGCTCTCCCCTGCCGCAGCGGGTCCCAACAAGCTCCTGCATCACACTGCCTGCAGTTCGGAGCTGCCTATGCCAATGGCATCAGGCTTTGTCCCTACCCAGAGGAGCGAGGAGGGCTAGAGCGTCTCAACAGACTCGCTCGGAGCCTGCGAGCTGCGGGAAGCATTGCGGGTCGCCAAGCCGGCACCGCTGCCCTGCCTCAGGGGATTTGCCAGCGATTCTGCAGAGCTCCAGGTCATGTAAGCGTCCCAGGGAAAAGAGAAAATTGGAAAAAGCTGTTGGGTTTGAGCTGAGTAGGCGGCTCCCAGCACTTCGTGCCAACGGCAAAGCAGGCTTCGCCTTCCGGAGGCACAGCCTCCCCACCGGCAGCTCGCAGATGTGTGCGGGGGTCTGGGGCTGGCAACTCCATGGGGGTGGGCTTTTTTGGTTTTGTAGAAAGGAAATGGTTTCCCCCCCTCGACTCACCCTGCCACGCAGCCTAATGAGGTTGCAAGGTGGGATGCACAGGGGGATGGACACAGGGTGGGCAGCCTCGCCTTGGGCTTACGCCGCCCCAGTCCTTCCCCCTGGGACTGAGCCGCAGGCAGACGCACCTTCCCCTGCCCATACTGCAGCGATGGGGGACGAGCCGGAGAGATGGAGGTTTTACCCTGTGGACAAAACCCTCTGGAAACCAGACCACTCTTTCTTCACTCACTGCAAAGAGCCACAAACCAAGCGCGGGGATATCACCAGCTCAAACGGGTGGCCTGGACAGAGGAGGCACCAGTCCTACTTGCTCAGAAGAGCTGAGTCCTGCTGGGGATGGCAACAGTAGATCCAAGGATGAATATACATCAAGTGCTAAGTGCTTCCTCCAGATAAACACCCTGCAGTGTGCAACACGAAGGCTGAAAGCATCCCAGTTACTCCATCCTCTACTTTTCGCATGAGGGCTCTCGCTGCAGCCGCACATGGTATCCAGCAGCTGCAACACCAGGACCCTCAGATTCACCCTGGGCAGCTGGAGACCTGGTGAGAGAACCAGGAGAGGAGCACAGCTCCTCTGGTTGGGGGCAAATCGGTCCCTTCATCCTGCTCCGGCTTTCTCTGTTCCACCCGACACAGCCCCCGGGTCAGGAAGAGTCACCAGCTCCTCCTCAAACCTGAGCAACACTGCCAACCCCATCCAGGGAGCAAAGTCATCCTAAATACCCCCCATGTGCCCCCCAGCCCCATTTCCAGGGCTGGCATCCCCGTGTTTGCTCCCCCAACAGCAGTGAGACACCGCGCAGAGACACGACAAAAGCTGAGATGTGCCAGGCTGGGAGGGGATGGACCCTCTGCGGATCACATCATCCACCATGAGAAACGCCGCTTGGGGCAGGAGAAGGGGGCCAGGGGGGTCCTATTCCCATGGAAAGCACAGGGCTCTTTTTTCAGTTATACAAGATGAAACCACAGGGATATAAATGTCGCTGCCTCTTTGAGAGCATTAATGAAAATAAACCCATTTAATAGTTTGCAGATGCCATTTCTGTAAACCTAAAAAAAGCAGGGAATAAATATTTCTTCACTAAATATCTATATGTATATATATATTTGAAAACATTCACTCCTAATCTTCGGGCCCCTCCTTCGCCGCGCTCTTGGCAGCTTATCACAGCTTGTCAGTCAACGCCAAAGCCTCACCAAGACGAGATACAAATTGCACCCATGGAGGGGTAGCAGGACGGAGGGATTATTGTAATCTAAACTCCCTCCTGCCCTTTCTATTTGTACATTTCCATTACTTGTAACAAGATCCACAGTGGATTTTTTTTTTTTTTTCTTCTGCATGTCTGTGTTTTGGAAATTTTTGTAAGGTTTTTGTAAAAACAACTCTTGTGAAATAATGGAGGAATAAATATTTTACTGAGTAGAGTTGTGTGTTTGTGGATATAACGGGGATGTGGCTCTTTCCTCACCGGCCACAGCAGTTTCCCCACCTGCCCTGGACAAGCAGCACAGGCAGGGGACTGAGGATCTGGACAGGGGACAAGAGCCACAATCTGGCCACCTCCACCTTGCTTGGTGGTGGCATCTCACAGCTTCTCCTCAACACCTGGATTTCACCCCAGGCTCCCAAAAGTGGTCCACGTGCCTCAGGAGAGGGACAGGAGCAAGGGGGGGAGCATTTTGAGGCCCCATTAGAGCTGGGATGGGGTAGGGGGACCATGGTCCCACAGCAGAGCTGCCAAGCTTCTCTGCAGCTTGGGAGCCCTCAAGCTGATCTCTGGAGACAGTGGAAACTCAAGTGGCACAGAAAACATCCTAATGAAGGTCTCTGTATAACAGCTAGTTGCAGTGCCTTACCAGATGCATCTTATTCTGGGGATGATGAGCGTGGGCTATTGAGGAAGGAGCGTTGAGGAAGAGGACTCAGTTTGCTTTTCCCCTTCAAAATCCCCCCAGCAAGGGCAGAGCTTGCAGAGTTTGCACAGGCAGCTTGCAAATTCCCCACAACACAGCAGCTCACATTAATGTTGGCCCCACACCCATGGCCTTGGGAACAGCACTCGCATGTGCCTCCAGCAGCAAGGGAATGGGCTGAGACGGGATGTGGCCGGGAGCAGGCACAGAGCCTCTTGCTGCCAGGTTACCAGGTCAAATCCAGTGCTGTAAATGGGGGTGGAAACCTGTAAACACTAACTGATGCTCTACAGACATCAAGGATGAGCATCTGTTACTAAGTGACTTGTAGATCATTAAAGGCAGTTCCCCAACCTCCTGCCCAGCCCCACGCAGAGAAGATCCCAAGCAGCATCCTCATGTCCTCAGCATGTGGCCAGTGCAGAGCATCCCTTTGGAGAGCATCCAGCCCAGAGTCAAAAGACCCATGGAAGTGAAGAGCTTGCAGGTCCCAGGGCAGATTCTTCCAGTGACTCATTACTGTTAACTGCTGGAAATATGTCACTTATTTCCTGTCTGAACTGTCCCAGCTTCAGTTCAACTCTCGCTAGAGCAGAAGGTCTCAATGCGTGGTTTGCCAGGTCCCAGGAGCTGATGGACTCCTGAGGGGTCTGCAAACCAGGAGACAGGCAAGCAGGGAAGGTTGCAAAAATATTATTTGCAAGTTACATTTCCTTCCTCAAAGCAGCTGGTTTTCAACCAGCTGGCTCCCAAAGGGCAAGTCTCAGCTCATGGGAGCACCTCCCTGTACCCCCTTTTCCTCGTTTTGACCCCACAGCCCAACACTTGTGCACAGATTTCTGACCAACGAAAAGTTGAAGTTTGCTCCCGCAATATTTTAATGAGAACAATTTTATATTGTCATCAGCATCGGCTGCCACGGCAGCGAGACAAAACAGAGCTCACATTTTCCAGCTCGCGGGGATGCCAGCCTGGTTATCCGCGGCCAGAATGAGCTGTACAGACACGCAGCGGTTACAGCATCTCCTCTCCCACCACCCTTGCGCTCAGCCCTTCTCCCTCTGGTGGCAATGGGAAGGCCCAGACACCCTCCAAGTCCTGCTGACACCACCGACGAGCTATAGAAAAACATGTACGTATGACAGCAATATGTCATCTCCCGGCAGCTGAGCCCCTTCTGTCCTGGGGGATGCGATGGTCACCCCAAACTCCGTGTTGCACTTGGAAGGAGCATCTCCTCCCTGCAGCTGATATTCTTTCTCGCTGCTGTTTTCTTCCAGACCCCCAAAAGAAGCAACCTAAGGTGGCAGCGAAGCTTTTGAGAAGCTGGATGGCAGCTATCCGCTGGGAGTGTAACGCTCTGTAGCGATTTGGGAAGGAGGGAGGAAGCAAAAGTTCGCTTTGTAGTGGGTGTTACAAAGCCAAGGAAGAATTATTGCACGCAGATGCACAGCTGGGAGCGAGGCAGAACATCGCGTCTGCCTGCTCTGGTGGGCAGGGACGAGCTCCCCAAAGAACAACACCCAGCATCCATGCATCTATCCCTCCATCCACCCCATATGGGTCCCCATGGGTTGAGGGGGTCCCCGTGGCACCCGGAGGCTGCTCCGGGTCCCCCCGCCGCCACACGGGGGCGCTGCAGCCCCGCGCAGGGAGGGGTGCGGAGCAGAGGCCCCCCAAAACCAACTAACCAAAACACCACCAAAACAAAGAAACAAAACCATATAAAAGCAATGGATAAAATTTCCATTGTGCCAACTGCAACCCCGTGCGTGCCAGAGAGGAGCAGTGAAACGCTGTTACTTTTTCCAGGTGACAAAACCTCAGGTATGTTCATATTTGTAGAGCTGACACTACTTGCTCTCCCTACAAGTCACAGGAATTCCAGTTCCTTGAGAGAATTAAGGGTATTTGTGTGGTGCAAGACGGAAGAATCCCACATGTGCTAGAAGAAATGGGAGATTTTGCACTGGCAGATAAGGAGGAATGACCTGTATCACAGGAGAGATGCCCAAGGGGCATGGTGGCCCCAGACCCCAGAATGGGGAAGGGCTGGACCCAGGAAGCAGCACAGGTGGTTAAGAAAGGGACAACCCCAAAGCCCAGGGGTAAGAGGGTCCCTGGGGCTGGACTGGCTGGAAGTGGCTTGTGGTGGGTTCCCTCTTGGTTTTCCCCCACCTCCAAACACCTTGGGCTCAGCAGGGCGGAGGGAAGACACGTACCGGCAGCGTCAATCATATTCAAATATCCGGGCACCAAACTCCATTGTTCTGCAGCCTCAGGTGGGTTTCACAGTGTTACCATTTAAGCTTTGAGCCAGGTGCGAAAACCAAGTTGTTGGCACCATGCACACACCAAACCCGAGAAAGTGGGAGATGCAAACGCAGTCCCCCCTCTCCTGGAGCCGCAGGGACCATGGGCACATCCTTCCCCTACACCGATGTGGAGCAGGAATCTGGGAGCTTCAGGATATTATTTGGGAAAGGCCACGGGGTGCTTTAGCTCATCACTTGCCCTGCACACAGCAAACCCCACGGGCTGTGCTGGGGCTGAACCAGCAGCCGAGAGCTGGGCTCTGTCCTCCTCCCACAAACCTCCGCAGCGTTTCAAAATAAGCACAATGGCTGGGCCTCTGAAGTTTGCCTTGTGGGCTTTTACTGTTTGTTTTTTTGGAGCCAGGAGGGTTCACGTTCCCAAGCTTTTCCCTGTAGCCAGTACAGTGTGGTTTATTTTATTTTATTTAATAAAAAAAGAAGAAAGGAGAGCTCTGCGTGTAACCCCAGCTTCCCTGAGCAGGGCATCAGGCACCAAACAGGCAGGAGGAGGCTGAAGGGGACTTGGGGAAGGGGCTGGTTCTGCAGCCCCATTTCTTCCTTTGCATGGCAAAAAAATCTCAGTCCCAGCTACATTTCTAACCACAGCAACATGTACTGGAGAGTCCATTTTATAAAGCCACTGCCTTTCTTATTGTAAATAAAAAAGCATGAGGGAGAGAAAAAAAACCTACCAAGTGGAGTCACTTTGTCCATTTCAACCAGGTAACACACACACCAATGGGGCAGCACCTCCCAAACATAAACATTTTAAGAAAATAGGGGAAAAACAGGGAAATTAGGCTTTCGCTTCCCAGTAACCTACCAGTAACAGGAGGGACTGCTGAGCTTGGGAAACACAGGCAGCTCCTCTGCAAGGTGTAAGCACAGAAATGAGAGCAACCACATCTTACCTGAACTTCTCTAGCCCTCCAGGATTTAAGAACCAGCTTGGTCCCGTGGGGAAAAAGCAGCTGGCTGAACGCAGGCAGGAGTGAAGAAAACTTGATCGGACAAAGCATCTCATACCAGTAACCTGCTCTGAGGGAGCTGGGATGGAGGAGAGGTGGGGAACACCAAGCTTTATAGCAACCTGCTGCTCTAGAAAGGAAAACTAAACCCAACAAGGCTCAGCTCTGCTGAATTTAAAGGATCAGCACAAATAATGCACACCTGGACAAGAGCTTTCTCTGCAGGGCAGGTGGGCCCCAAGGACAGGGACATGTCTTTAGGTGTTCTGGGGCACTCCAGGCTATGCAGTGGGGTTTAGCAAAGCGCTTTGCAGCTGGGGAGCTGTCCTGCTGGGGCTGGACCCAGCTGCTACCCAGCTGCATCTGCTGCTCCTGAAGGAAGGATGTATCAGAGCACAATGGTTTGTTTTTATTGGGAATATTTGCTTCCTGCCACTAGGATGCATGTGCAGCAGCAGCAAAACCTACAGGAGTTTGGGACCTTGTGCACCATGTGAGGCAGAAAAGGCTTGTTAAGAGGGGGGTGTATTAACCAGACATCTGCTGGGGCTGTGTAAATGAGAAGTGGCCAAGAGCAAACTGCTGAAGCCGCAGTCCTGCCCACCCTCCACAGCCCATGGGCCCCGTGTCCCCTGTGGGACAGCAGAGCACTCTGCCCCGAACCTCAGCAAACAGCTTCGCCTAAGGGCACATCTAGGCTGAGGTCAGGAGTTACTGGTACAGAAGCTCCGACCTGAGCTGGGCAAGGGCTCAGAGCATCAGTCTGAGCTGGTGTTTCACCCCGTGATTTGTGCACACTCACTGAGGTCTCGGGAAGAGCATCCCTGAGGACAGCGCGGTTAGGGGAACAGCTTTCGTGCTTAGGACAGGTGGAAGGGGAATTTATTTTCTGCTCATTCCGGTTTTGCCCTGTGATCTTAGTAAAACTCTGCATGGAGGGAGACGGCACTGAACAGCAGAGCCCTCCCCCTGCCCTGTCCTGTATCGGGATGCTCCATCGTGTGCTGCTGCTGCCTGGACCAGCCCTCGGCGCTTTGGGACAGCCGCACAGCAGAGGAGCCCACGAGCGTTTGTCACCCTGCAGCACCCTGGTCCCAGCCCCTCCTCTCCAACACGGTGGCTTTCAGGTGACACCGCAGAACAGCGGTATTCTGCGGCAGGGAGGTTCAAAGCCACTCTGCTAATTTCCAGAGCTTTCTGCAAACACCAGTTAATCCCAGCTGCGCACGGCTCAGCAGCGGTGGACAGCAGGAAACAGCTGAAACAAAACACCACCAAAGCGGTCACGGCACATTCCCCAAATAGTAATGGCCATTCTGTGGCCAGAGAAAGGCTACAAACAGAGGGGGAGAAATTCAGCCTGCTGCCCTGGGAGCGTTTTCAGCCATCAGCAGCACGTGAACACAGATATCGCCCTTGGGAGAAAGCTCTGTTTGCAAACTGCAAACCCTCATTTCTGTGTGAGCATCTCAGTCTTTCCGTAAGTCCCAGAGCTTTGTGTCCGGCTCTCAATGGGGGAAGCGATTCCTGACGGCTGCTGCAGGCACATCCCTCTGCATCTTGCCACGGTGAGAGCAAGATGGAAAAGCCACAGCTGCTGCTGGCCAGGAGGTGCTGATCACCGGCCGTGGGGTGTCCGTGCTGGGACAGGCGGCTCCTGCCTGCAGCCAGGCTCCTCGGCAGGACCTGCGTCCCGTGGTGTGAGACGAGGCAGCGCTGGGAGCTCTGAATGCTTCGGTGGCTTCACAGCGTCACCCCTGAGATGTCAACTCCCACGTTATGCTGCCTGGCAGGCACCTGCCTCCTGTCCTCCTCGGTGCAGAGGGGACCTCAGGGAACCCCCTTTCCACAGACTCACACAGCTGGGGAGGGCCAGCTGTTTTATAACCCCCTACTCTGCTACCACCCACGTCTGCTGACCACGAGACTTTGTGAGACCCTCATGCTCTTCCCTTCCTGACTCATGGGGTATTTGTGACCAAGGGGAAAGGGCACTTCTTCCCCTTCCCAGTTCCTAATGCAGTTGGGTCAGAAAACCTTCTTTTCTTCAATAAACCCCTTCCTTGAGGGGCAGTCCAGGTGCTTTCCCCCTCCCACCCTTAGCAGGAGCGAGAGAAACCTGCCTCTGTGTCCCCTTCCCACTCCACAGGGAGACATGCCCCTTCTCTCTGATGACTTCCCTGCTCAATTTCAGTGGCACCTTTATCAAGACTGCGCTGAGCATCCCTGGAGTGCAGGTGGCCTCCCTGGCAGCCGTGTACATACATGTACATACACACACACACATGTGCACGCTCACACTCGCACACGCAGCACCCAGTCCAGCCGGGGGAACCAGCAGAGCGCAGGACGAGGGGGTTTGGATGGTTGGTCTCGCTGGGGTTACCAGTATGGGGTGGTGGCCAGGAGGATCTGCAGAGCCATGGAGAAGCAGGGCAGCTGTGCCACGCTGTAGGCCACCGAGCGCGTGGGCGCCTTCAGCTTCAGGAGGTAGGCGACGGTGTGGACGATGCGCCCCACGCAGAAGATGAAGAAGTGGATCCTGGCCACTGCAGGACTGGGATCCAGCAGTGAGTAGATGGCTCCAAGGAAAAGGAAGGGAAAGATGTTCTCCATGTCATTGCGGTGCGCCCTGAAAAGGGAAATAAGTTGGATTCTTCCCACTGAGCTTCTCTGCTGTCTCCCATCTCTGCCACCTCCCATCCCTGTGTTCTCCCATCCCTTCCAGCCAAAGCACACAGCCTGGGGTGCAGTTCTGTTGGATGGGCTGGCAGGAGACCCCAAAGGAGCCAGATCCCTCCTACACATGCAGGCAGCAGTGTATCACAGCCGGTGCCTCTCCTGTGGCATGCTCCTGACGCTTGCCCTCTGTGACTGGGACACCTTTGCCGTGACAGATGACAGCTCCGCCGTTAGAGCTTTCAAATAAACAAAGCAAAACAAAGCCCCTGCAAAGCTGTGAAAAGCTCAAAGCTGGTGCCGCACCATCCCCAGATGTGGCCACGTTATACAATAATGAGGCCATTTCCAGACCATGCTTTCTCCAGAGAAGAAAGGATGGAAGGGTCTGTGGCTTCGTCCCTCTCCTACATGCATCCAAATGGGACCGTGGAGGAGCGCCCCCTGCACCCCGACGCTGTGCCAGCAGCACCTGCTTCATTGCAGCGTAATCAGGCTGGAGGGACCACTGTGGCCACGCGGTGACACAGTGACACTGATGGGGCCAAACCCCATGCTCCATCTGAACATGCGCACATCACAGCATCACCTGCCACCACCCACACCACTACCGAAACAGGTTCTGGCCATGTGTAGGCTCTGTCCCTCTGCAGGGACCAGCCTTCAAAGTACTGAGGCTGTCCTCGCCCTCCCATCACCCCTGCTTCTCTGCTTCTCCTTCTTTTGCTCCCTTGCAATGCGAGAGCTGCTTTCTGCAGTGCAGCACCCAGTGCTTCAATGGGGGGACTCCCAGGTCAGTGGGAGATCTGGGCTGGAAAGTGACCAGGGCACGAAGTTCAGTCGCCTTTTCCCTGTTATGTCTGAAGGTTTGCATGGCAGAGATGAAGCCTTGGTAAGAGCTGCCCTTGCTTCCCTTTCCTGTGCCCCAGGATGTTTGAATATTCACAAAGCCAAGAGAATATTTTAAGTGATTTCTGCCCTGAAACAAGGCCAAGATGCCTGTGCTGCTCTTCTGCACAAGCTGCAATACCCTTGTTCGGGGGAAACACCTTGGGCTTAATTTTTCTTCCCCAGGGCTGTGAGCAGATCCTCAAGGACCGACCCTGAGCGCTTTAACTGCACAAGTCAGATTCCAGACTTCCCCAGGTCTTTTCGGCAGCTCTGGATATTTGTTTTTATGGAACTGTTTCTTTTCTGACTAATCAAATGAGGATTATTTTTACTATGACTAGTATTATTTTCTTTCCCTTAGCAAGGGAACAGCTTGTTTTCCCTCCTCTTCCTACTGCAAGCCCAGGGATTAGGTGGCCCAGGATGTTTTTTAAAGCAAATCTTGCAGGCAGCAGAGGTGAGCAGCACAGTCTCCCACCCAGAGCTGGTGGCCAAGGGCTCAGTGACAGCAGGACACAGCTCCAGTCCCTTTCCTGCACGTCCCCAGTGATCCAGCCCAGCACTCAAGGCACCTCCTTTTGGATAAGAGGGACAGAAGACCAAGCCTGGGGCTGAATAACCCTGGGTTTTACCTCCGAGGAACTGTGAGCCCCACAGAAGAAAGGTGAAGAGTCAGAGGGAGGCAGAAGTTATTGTCATCGTGTCACCCTCTTTGCAGAGCCCCAAACAGAGCGGCCACACTGGGACCAGTCACTCAGTTCCCTGTCCAAGCTGCGTGTGGGTCTGGGGGGATTCGAAGTCATGTCAGAGCAGGGCACGAGGAGCCTTCGACTGTGGGTACGGGACAAGACTTGGGGCACTTTGAGCATCTAGGAATTAGTTTAACTGTGCCAGTGTCAGACGCCAAACCTGCCTCCTTCCTTCTGTCCCTGCTCCAGTGCACGCCATGCTCCCATTAAAGATTAAACTGCTCTAGTGTGCAGGGTCCCACATCCAAGCTCCAGGCATTTAACCCATCTAGGTAATTACTTAATTAATGAAGTCTTTAGCTTCCCACTGCTGCTTCGCAGCAGCTCCCAGGGCCCGTGTACTCGCCTGCGGCACCGCTCCACGTCGGGGTCCTCCCGGTGGTACTGCAGCCCCCCGTTGCGCAGCGCGTCCTCCGGGTTTGCAAACGCCTGCAAGAGAGAGACCCTATAATACACATGCTTGTGATGTTTTCTGGATCTTGACAGGTAGAAGCTTTACTCCCAGTCTTTAAGACCGGTGGGGATTTCTTCCTGCCCAAGGAGAGCTTTCAGCCTCATTTTCTCACCACCCTTCACAAGCACAAGAGCAGCCGCACTTCCACGTACACCATTCTGGGGGTTAAATCTTGCACCTCCCGATGGGTTTTCCTTATCCTCTGAAAAACCCAACTCTGCCCAGTGAGCAGATCCCAAACCGGGGGCTTCAAGGGAGCTCCAGCCCGATCCCAGCCCATTCCTGGCTGTGAAACGCACGTAAAGCAGACTTTGCCAACCACCAAATGAGCTCACCGCTGGCACAGAGCTTGCAGACACAAAACACGGCATCCAAAAGATAACTGAGACCAACAGACTAGTTCAACCAACTGAGGAAGGATATTCCCTGGCTGGCTTTTTTGGCAGAGGTACTGTGGGAGTGAAACCTGCCCCAGGGGAATCGGATCCTACACTAATAAATGTACAAATAAAAATGATTTATATGAGCTCCCCACCTATGCTCAGAAGCTGTTCCTCAGGGACCTGCTTACAAGTGGCAGCTTCACTTTGCAGCCTGGAAAGGACCCTGGTGCTTGCTTTAATCATGTTACAAGCTTGGAGTGTCCCAGGGCTGGAGCATCATTTAGAAAAAAAGGGGAGAAGCCAAATCACCCATTACAATGATGCTACAACACAGGGAGATCTACTTGGTGTTTTATCTGAGAGCAGAAATCACAGTATCACAGTATGTTTGGGATTGGAAGGGACCTCAAAAGATCATCTAGTCCAGCATGACTTACCCTTGGTAAAGCCATGCTGACTGCCCCTAATAACCCTCTTATCCTTGATATGCCTTGAGATGGCACCAAGGATAAGCTGTTCCATTACTTTCCCAGGGACAGAGGTGAGGCTGACCGGTCTATAATTACCCGGGTCCTCCTTCTTGCCCTTTTTGAAGATTGGAGTGACATTTGCTTTCCTCCAATCCTCGGGCACCTCTCCCGTTTCCCAAGACTTGGCAAAGATGATGGAGAGCGGTCCAGCAATGACCTCAGCCAGCTCCCTCAGCACCCGCGGATGCATCCCATCTGGACCCATGGATTTATGAACAGAACAAGAGACATAAATGACACACTGGGCTTAATTACAATGTGCCATATAACAACCAGGCATTGACAAATTCCTCTGTTTTCCCTGGGAAATCACATTTGCGGCACTTTTACTCCTAAATCTCGGCAGCAGCGTTTGTTAACACCGGTTAATGGCTTTGGGTACCCAGAGCTGCCTTCAGCTCACGTGAAAGCGTCTCCTCGTGACGCCCAGTGTGAGCTCAAGTACGACGCCTCCCTAACGCCCAAACTGAGGAACCTCAAACAGAGGCGCCCAAGAGCAAGTCGTGCTAGGGTGTAGGGAGGAAGAATGGGCCTGAACTCAACAACCACCCACAACCGGTGACAGACGCTACCACTAACCCAACAGCCCCATAATATGGAGAGGGATTAGACGCTACCCCTAACCCACCCAAAACGAAACCGAACCCCCAAAAAAGCACGAAATAAGTCATAGCAGTTTCTGCTTGGCTTTTCTCCAAGAACTACAGCCTGAAAAAACGCCCTTGTAGGCTTCAACTACAGAAACTAATGAAAAACATAGGACACAATGCAGGGACCCCCCCACCTAACCCTTCACCCCCCCCACTCCCCTGCATTTGTGTCCTATGTACTACAGTGCATCGATTTATTGACCATATTTGTTCTTAAACCATTTTCCCCTTCCTTCTTTTCTTCCAGACACGGCAAATTAAGTGTAAACAGTCTCTCTGAGGAAGCAGCTCACCTGCATGGCACTTTAGATCTGAAATTACTATTTAGATTGGGATTCAGAAATTATAAACAGCAAGCTACAGATGGTAGAAACAAACAAAAGGAGCCAAAGAGAAGCGAGATATTTATCTGCCACAGCTATGGAACATGTTTTACTTTCAACTTCAGTCAAAGAAAACTCAGCTTGCTTCAGGAAAACTTTGTTGGCCTTGACAGACATTAAAAAAAGAACAAAAAAAAATAAAAAAGAAAGGAGAACCACAGAAACTGAAGGAAAACGCCAGAAAAGAAGAAAAAGTGAAAGTAGAACTTACCTTCTTTCTGAGTCTCACTTGTCCTGTAATGATGGCCACAACATACATTTTTAAAATCAAGATCGTGCTGTAGAACGCAAACGACATAAGCACTTTGTTTTCCATCATTCTGGGGAAGGGGCCGCCTGCTGCAGTCCCAGCCAGCGGAGATCCTGCGGGGCTGTGAGGGCTCTGCGGGACAGGAACAGCCACCTTGAAACACCACAGGACCCACAACTGCTCCTTCAGCAAAAGCCCCCAGCCCCCGTACAGCCCTGCGGGACGGGCAGGAGTAAACGAGGCTGCAGAGCTGCCGGTGATTGAGCCCCAGAGCAGGACGCGGAGCAGCTCCCCGCTCCCTGCCACCCCCAGCGCCGTGGGGATGCGATGTCCCAAGCGGGGACACCGGCCCCTCCACCTTGTGGGACACAGCTTGACCTCTTGTCTCCCTAAAACAGCCCATCGCCATCCCCCAGCCCCATGTCCCCTCCTACTTGTGCCCCGAGGGACAGAGCTGCCCAGAGCATCCCTCGCCCAGGGATACAAACTGAGCAGTCCCAGTGGGAAGAAGGAGAAGTTAAGAAGAATGTCGGCACCTACCTCAGCCGCATCCAGCCTGTGCTCTGCGCTCCCTCCGTCCCGATCCCACAGCCCACCCCTCCGTGGCAGCGCTCCCAGTACTCCCAGTCCCGCCCAGTGCAGGCAGAGCCGGCCAGCCCGCCCCTGCACAGCCACCTGCCGAGGGACGGAGTGGTGGACAAGGGACAGAGCTGTCCCTCGAATCATCACCCGGGGGTCTGGGCTGCCCCCCCGGCTGGGAAGGGAGCACCCGGAGGGACCAGCCTGGGAGCTCAACCAGCCAAATCACTGACCTCAAAGCCCCAAACCTGTGAACAGCAACAAACGCCAGCCTGCCCAGCCCCAAAACCAGCTCGTCCTGGTTTCTCAGGATGAATAAGGGCAGTTGGGTTTAATTTTGTTCTCAGTCTAGAAAGTGGTGTTTGAATTTGGAACTGGCTTTTCCCCAGCCATCAAACACTGCTGAAGAGACAGCAGGATCTCAGCCTCTGCAGGCAGCTGTGCTGCTCTTCCAACGCAGACCTTTAACTCCTTCTTCCCCAGTGCTGGCAGCAGCAAACCTCCGGTGAGCCAGCAGCACAGAGCAGGCTGGAGCTCTCCAGTTTATTCATGTTGAAGGGCTGGACTTAGACACTTCAGGCAAATGGAAACTGTTGGAGATGGAGTGGAAAATGAGTGCTTTGAGGATGTGAGCAGTTTTTAATTCACTGACACGTTGGAATAAAGGAAAAACAAAAGTTTCAAGCCAGAAGAATACCCCAAAAAGCAAAGAATAGAGTACAAGGGTTTGTCATTTACAGAATAATCTATCAAAGCGTGGGTGATTCTAGGACTGGTTTTGTTCTTCAAGGCTTTTTAACTTTTTAATTGCTATTGAACAAAATTCACTTTCCAAGAGAGTCCAGAATAACCCAAGAGGAGCATTGCACTCAGCCCAGGACCAGGCTCTGGTCCCATCGCTACAGACCCTGTTGCCCAAGGACAGGTTTGTCGCCAGCAATGGGAGACACTGGTGGAGACTCCCTGGAGAGAATGGGCTACAGGAGCCTTTTTCCTGGGGTGCTGGTGTGAATTTAAAGCAGCCTCGTGTTTGGGGCACAGCAGTCCCAGGTCCAGGTGATACAGAAGAGGTTTTGCTCCTGCCACACTCAGCTCAGACACAAGCTGCTTGCTCCAGCCAGCCCAGACAAGGGATGAGCTCTTCCCCTGCCCATATCAAGCAGATGTCCATCTTTCCTTCCTTCCTTCTGCCCCAGCCTGCCCAGCTCCAGCCCCTGTGCTGCTCCCAGCCTGGTGGCGCAGGGCTCAAAGCCAGAAAG
This sequence comes from Nesoenas mayeri, assembly GCF_963082525.1. NCBI lineage: Eukaryota > Metazoa > Chordata > Aves > Columbiformes > Columbidae > Nesoenas > Nesoenas mayeri. The sequence continues at coordinate 8,081,378 of NC_137566.1, forward strand.
ACCCTCGAAGCACACAACATCCCTCCCGGCACGGAGATCTGCAAATTCTTTGTGTTTGCCTCCAGTTCTCCAATGCTGTGGTTCTTCTGCCCCAATGCTGCAAACCCGAAGATGCCGCACTGCTCATCATGATGGGGCTCAGCCCCATGACATCTAAGTGTGCAGAGAGCCTTTGCAAATCCCAAAACGCTTGGCTTCAAGGGAGAGGTACCTGCAGCTGGTCACCACCACCCTGGCGTCAGGGCGGCTGCACAACAAGTCCCGGCAGAGCCCAGCGTGGAGCTCGGCAGTGAATGTCTCCATCGGGTGCTTCCCCGGGGCTGGGAACAGGGACACCAGGACAGGCAGCAGCCACGTGGGTTCAAACACAGCAGTAAGGGCTGAGGTGTTCACCCTCGACGCCACTCATGCGTTGCCACCAAACTGCATCCAACCCCACTCACATCTCCCTGGGGTTTGGTGGAGTATTATAAACACCACAGTGCCAAGCGTGAGCAGCTGATGGCAAAGCCACATCCTCAGCACTGCTCCTTCCCTTCTCCACTCTCTGTAGCTGATAGGGAGCAAACTCGTAGTGGAAAAGACCTCGGTGCCCAAAGGTTGGGGTGATGCAAGAGCCCAGGATGAGACTTTCTCAATCCACCCCTTCCCCGGCTCTCCCAGGAGCCTGGGGCTGGGGCAGGCAGCCAGACCCTTCACCACCACATCACACCCTCCATGGAGCCACTCCAGTTTTTACCAGCTGAAGATCCAGCCCACAGGCTCTTCGGCAGCGAGACCTTTTTCCTTCGGGCACCTTCTTCCCCCCCTGCGGCAGCCAGCACGCCTGGCCGAGCAGCAGGAATACACACAAGCTTGGTACCACCTGCAGACAAGCCAGGACTTCTCCTGCCAGCCAGCCAGACTTTCTCCTTCTCAGCATTATTCAGGCGCTGGCAGGAAGCCCTGGACAATTCGCACCAGTAACTGGCACAATTTAAATAGAATGGAGCGAACAAGAAGCAGTTTGTTTAGGCGTAAGCCCTTGGGACAGACCCAAGCATGGGCATTGTAAGTGCCGAGCAGGCTCCATGGAGCGTAAAACCCATGTGAGCAAAGAAAGTAAATTTGTTTTGTTTGGTTTTGGGTTTTTTTTTCCATGCTTTTCATTTCAGACCCTTTCAATGTTACACAGACCCGAACTCCAGCAGGAATGACGGGTGTCTGGATGGGGATGAGGGCAGAAGGTGCCTGTGCAGGCAGGTCTGATGCTCCCGTGATCCCAGCTCCTACTCGATTTGTTGACTTTTGGGGTCTCACACTATGTAAGACACATCCACAGTCACACCTTCCCGGCTTTCCTGAGCCAAGGCAACGCAGCTCCCATGAGCATGTTCAACCATTCCAATAATCGGAGCGGAAACAGGCTGTTAATATTAACAGTTTGATACTCCTCCACAGATCGCATCCTGCCAGGACAGAGCCATTGCCTGAAGGAGAGCAGGTCTTAAGGACAGTACATCTTCAAACTACAAGCTGTGCCTAAAGCCTTTAGCACAAGAGGTCCCAGCCCAGGACATTACGTACCCAAGACCAACAGTGCTAGCCAAAACCACTGCGTTTTTTTGGGAAATGATGAATAAGAATTAGGCTCAGGCTTTGAAAGATTTAGTCATCAGGTTAAACTGACCCCAGGAGCTGTAGTGAAAAGATGGTGGTTTTGCGGGGAGAGGTACAGCAGCAGGCAGAAGGAATGAAAAAGTCATCAGAGACGCTTGAGAAAAGCACTCAAAAACAGAAGTCTCTAACAACAATCCCGCTTTGGAAGGATTATGGAATAAAAATCACTCTCAATTCCTGCATGAGTTGGTATTTGTTTGACCAGCTGAATTACACATCGGTGTTATAACTACATATTTTTCCACTATCACTATGCTGGGGAATTTCCTGGTGGCAGCTACATGAGAAGGCTGGTTGTGTAACAAATCCTTGTCAATGGAGCACGAGCACACATTCCGGGGTGGCACAGCCTGGGCTCCAACGCGATCTCAAAGAGCAACTGACGCTTTGGGCAATTACAGCTCAGAGTCCCACAAATTTTCCCAAACGAGCAATTATATCCCACAGCCCAACCAGGCAAAGGGCCCGAGGGGATGGAGCAGCCCGGCGGAGACAGCCAGACGGGTGGCACTTCTCCAGCATCCTCCCATGTGCTGCTGGAGAGGGTGCAGAGCCCAGCTGAGCTCTTGCCTGCCCAGGGCTCCAAGCAGTGCTGAGCCATATTCCCGGCTTGTTCCCACACTCCTGCAGGCACCGGTGCCCTCCTTCCCTGCCATTTCTTCCTACTTTTCCCAGCACGAAGCCCCGGAGCCTGCAGACATGCCCTGCCCCAGCCATCGCTTGCCCTCGGCTGCACCCAGCCCTGGGAAATCCGGCTGCCCACGGGAGGTTGTGCTGTGCCGGTTCATCAAACACAACCACGTTTTCAAGTAAAGGCATGAGCGGTTTAGCTACTAATTAAAGAGAAAAGCACTTCACCTGCATTCATTTCTTAAGCCTGCAGGAAAAGTCACATCCCCGTGACGCACCTTCTCCCCCAGATGGATGAAATCCCGTTGCTCCACCTGCAGCTCCTCATCCCCCTGCTCCAGGGCTCCCTGTAGCAGGCAGCATGGCAGAAGATACTGCAAAGTCCCTCAGCAATGAAACCACCAGCATTAGCATCTCCTGGAACAAAGAGGATGCTTCAGCCTTTGGCAAACTCCGGCAGATTTTTGCCTGTTTTGCATTTTAAAGCATTTTTCCCCGCAACTGTGCTGGCTGGAGCTATCTGAGAGGCCTCAGGCGTGAAGAATGTAGGTTCAGGCTCTACCAAATAGTCCTGCACTCTCCGGGGATGAGATGCTTGCAGCAGGAGAGGCCCGGGGAAGGGGAGGGGTGCAATGGCTCCGGGTGTCAGGCAAGGAGGAGCAGAAGAAGCCGCTGTTCCTCAGGCAGCCCAGGACAGGGACAGGCCCACAGCCAAGTGCGAGGCAGTGGCACGTCCTCCTGTCTTCTCCTTCCAGCTCCATCCACCGCCCCCTCCTGCCCGCTCCCAGGCTGCTGCCCAGCCCTCCTGCCCCAAAGTGGCTGCAGGGGGGTCACTGTGTCCCCTGCTGCTGTGACAGCGAGGAGACGCTGGAAGAGAGGTCATCAGGCTGTGAGCATGTGGGAGGCAGATTATTTTCTCTTACTCTGATCCTCACATGGATTCACGCCTGGGCTTTCTCTTAGAGGAAAGAATTCCTTGGCCACGCTGCTCTGCGCCTTCAGGGATGCAACCCAGCTGGGAGAGGGGCCAAGGGAAGGCTTTTCTCCTCTCCCTTGCTTTCTCCTTCTGATCCAGCGGGTGTACAAGCTGGATTTAGGCAGAGCTGCACCTGCCATTCATGCCATGGGCAAAGGTTGGACACGGGGGTCAGGGCTTGGAGTGTGCGGGGAGCCGGCGTCTCTCTCACTTTGCCACACCGCAGCAACTCGTGATGTGTTTCTTTTCCCAAGAACCAGATCCCATCAGCTGTAAACAACAGGCAAAAAACACTTATGCTATTGCCCAAAAAGAGGGAGTTTCCCCGCCAGGCTGGGAGAGAAAAGAAACAAATCCTGCTGCCAAAAATTTCAGAATTTCCAGAAGAGTCCCTAGGCTTCAAGCATTTGGAAAACTACAAAGTAAATAGAGATTTCCTGGTAGGATGCACTTGAGCAAGAGCAAAGGTAAAGGATACTGCGTGCTCCTGCCTCCACAGGCTTTTTCATGGAGAAATGGGAATCAGGACACGTTTTACAGCCGTAAGAGCACTGGCTCACCCACAGGGCTGGGAGGGAAAGCAGATGTGGTCCCAGATTTCAGCCTTATGGAGACCTGGCGTTCAACAGCACATGAGCAGCTTCGAGGAGAAAAGCAGAGAACAAACCAAGATGGCTTTTCTCATCTTCAGTGCCTGACCAAGGGCACATCCACAGGGCTCTGCTCACCCTCAGAAGTGCAACAGCCTCAGAACAGGGGCCTCTTTTGGCACATGGGTACCTCTAGCTGTTAACCCTGCCCTGAAACCCAGGAAGAACAGCATGCTCCAGATATCGCCCATTTTAGAGCCTTTTAAGTCCTGTTTTCAACAGAAAGGCATTTTCAAGTTGTCGCAGATACATGGAAACCTAGGACAAGAGGGAATGGAAAGGCCATTCCTTCATTGCCTGTCTCTAATCCCAGCTGAGAGTGGCTACACCATCCTGGTGAGACCGACTCTGAGGAGAACCTTCCTTCATGACCTTGCCATAGAGCTTCACCCACCACAAAGCCTTCCAAAGCACAGGCTTATTGTTAAGACCCCAAGTTCTCTGCATATCCCACATCACCCCTAGACTAAACAGCAGCAATTCCTCCCACCCTCCCTTATAGGTCATGTTTTCTAAATCTCTTTATCACACATGCTGATCTCCTAAATGCTCTCACCTCTCTGAGCAAGGTCCTCAGCACTGGGAGGGTGCTGGGCATCCCAGAGCAGCAGATCAGGGTCCCCTTCTCACGAGACCTGACTCAGGCAGGAGTCAGAGCTTCTCAGCAGTTTGAGGTTTCTTGAGTCGGGTCACTTGTGAGCCCTTAGCTATTCTATCCAGGTGTATGTTCAAACTTTTCCCTGCACTGTGTCATGCACAATGCATCTTTCGGGCTTGCTTCAGCATCTCAGCAGCCACGAGAAAGGTGATCCAGGCCTCAACTCTGATGTTTTTAATAAACACCACCCCGTGCGATGCTAAAAACATGCTTCCCATAATCACCCTGGAAAGCAGGGAGTAATTTAGCTGTATTATTGACAGCCCCCATTGCCTGGAAGCTTTTTATTGTCTCAGCTGCCCTCTTGCTCGCAGCGGTGGGAGGCGCACAGAGTGTGACCCAGGCTGGAATCACGTCCTAAGGCAGCAGAGCAGGAGATAAGGAGAAGGGAATGAAGCTCACAGGCCCCTGCCTGGACATCAGAGCAGGGGTTCCATACCCTGTGCAATACAAGATCTACTGTACTTGAAAGTTAAAAACAGCGCATATTTCCCAAACCCACAGTGAGAAAAGGGAAGGGGATGTTGGACCATACAATCACCCAGAGTGATTCCCAGACTTTATCAAGACCAGAATTTGGCCTCAATGATGGAAGGAAGCAGAGAAGCCCCTCCACACACAGTGATGCTTGGACTAACTGTCCTAAGGTTTCTTCCCCTCCTGAATGATCCATCAGCAGGACTCCAGGAACCTGCCCGGGTCTCACGCTTTGATTACTCTCCTGACTTGTAACCTATGTCCTCACATCCACAATATGTGCCCAGAAATCTGCTCCATCCCATGTTTATCCAACTCTGACTGCTCTACACAGCCCACCATGAGGAGATATACGCTCATTACAAATATTTACAAATCAGCAGAATGCACCTCCCTAGCACAGCACATTTCTGCTGACAGCGCCACCAACTCAGCCCAAACGGAACACGAAGTGCTGCCCCGCTGCCCGGAGAGAAGCTGGAGCCAGGTGGGAAGGCAGCCGTGGGATGGGTGTAGGGACAGGACACTACGCGATACTGCGGCCACATTCGCAGGGCTTGAGCTGTCACACAAGGAGCCAGGAGCTCGCTGGTTGTACCAGCCCTTAAGCTCACCCTGGTTTCAAGGTGGGACAAGCCCCTGTGGTAGCGAGCAATGTGCTGAGGCTCTCTGGCCCCATAAACCCCAGTTCATCCAGAGTCAAAGTCAGAGATTAACTTAAGCTCTGAATCACAAGGTTTAATTCTCTTTCTTTGAAATTTCTTGTCATACACGATGGTAATGCTTGATAATTACATGCGTCAAGTCGCTGTCCAAACTGCTAAAATTAAATTACTTCCTGGGACAATGAGTTCCATAGTGAAACGCAACTTGGATTAAGACAATAATGATCCTTTTATGGGATCTCCTTCCCCTCTTGCTCATGTCATGGAGAGACATGCAGTGGGGTTAAGAACAGCAGCTCTTGCTCAGCTTTGCCCAGTGCACTCCTTCAATACACAGCTGCGAAATCACCTCTTACTCAGCTTCACCACAGTCACATTCACTTTCATCTCTCTTCAAAGGAGATTCCTCCATGCTTTTGATTATCCCAGTCATACTTTCACATTTCCCTGCAATGCTGAAGGCAACAGATGACCAGCACAGCTGCCAACTCACCCCTTGCACTCCAACTGTCCCTTTGGCCTCCTGATAGCTCATTTTTATTCTAAACACCACGAGTTGTCACTGAGGGGTTTAGGACAACTCCACACCAAGTTATTTCATTCTCTGGAGGGGCTGCTCCCAAACTGAAGGAATTCCAGTTATGTTCTTACAGAAGAGAGCCCTGGGACACTCACTCCACAGCTGTCCAGCAACAGATTTGGCTTCTCATCTCTGTTCCTTCGGGGCTTTTCTGTATCCTCTGGTCTCCCCTCTCTCTGTTATTCACGTGGACTTAACATTGTTCTTTGTAGAGCACGTCCATTCTCCTATTTTCAACTCATTCCAGCTCACTGCTGGCCACACAGCTCCCAGCTCTCAAACACACATTTAAACAATAGCCGGAAACTGAAGTCTAACATGCAATCTTTATTTTAGCAGAATACATTTTTCTTCCTGCTAGATAACATCTATCCTGGAAAAAGGACCTCACATTTTCAGATTCCTTCCTGATCCCCCATCCTTGCTTAACATCAATGGATGTGTCTCTATATCTAATGTATGGCAATGATACTTCCCAGCTTGTTCAGAGTAAGATATGAGGCATAAATTAACAGGTCCCCACAGAGCACTTCAGCTGGACATTGCAGAAATGAAATAATTAAATACCTCTCATCTGGTCCTGCATAAATAGAGGGACACATTTGTGAACACTGAGACCTAGTGACAGCTGCACAATAGCTTGTCTTCTCAGGGTCTCACTCTGCGCTGGAGTCCTGGTCTAAGAGATGCTACTCTGGTGATTTCTTCACAGTTGTTCCCAGCACCAGGGGCAGAAGAAACAACACAGAGGTCAGAGACGGACTGGAAAGCTCCCGACAGCGAGTCACCAAACAGGAGAGATGCCTTGGCCATCCCGCACCGACAGCCTGATCTCCAAACCACAGAGACGGACAGACCTGGTGCAGTTTCCAGGAAGCCTCGGCACTGCGGTCTCCAGAGAAATCACCACATCCCTCCATGCTCAGGAGACCTCACCGCTGCTGCCGAGGTTTGCTGGCTGCTGGCGCCTGTTGTTCTCTGGCCACAGATCCCCTCTGAAGCTCTCCCACAAACCAGGAGTCTACGGAGGCACTGCTGTCCCACAGCCTTCGCTGGGTACCTGCTTGGTGCTCTTCTCTTGCTTTGCAACCAGCTGGTAAGTACCAAACCCAGCTCCATAACCTCCACAGCCCTCCAAGGGCAGCCAGACCTGGCCTGCCCAAACAAAGGGAGGAACAATTGCAGCAGCAATTAGTTACTTTCTCCTCCTTGTTCCTCAAGACAAACTGATTAAAACCAGGCAGAGGTCTTTACTCAAGCATGCGCTGGAGCCAGAGGAGCAGGGATAACAGAGACATCAGTCAGAATAGCTGCTTTGCAAGACTAATTTTAGTGACCTGTATTTATGGCTCTACCACAGGAGACGGGTGAAAGAGCAGGGTGTTTAGTTTTGCAAACCCCAAGCCAAACGCAGCTTCTGATTCTAGTCCAGCTGAAAACCTATTGAGCACTTTTAAATCCTCTTTCACCTAAGGGCCCCTAAGCATTGGATGGGAATGTCTGCTTAATAACACCACCACCTTATGTACTTTGGATGAAATACAAGCCACTGGCCACATCAGAGCCCATGACAGGAGTGAGGGCACAGCATTATTCATGCCCTATAATCCTCTTGCTGGAGCAATCCTCCCGTGCCATGTAGAGCCCTTCACCAACTTCAGGTTTCATCCCTTTCACACAGGTTTTATCCCTAAATTATTATTTCGAACAGAATTGAAGTTTTAAGGTAGAATATGGGCTAGAGTTTGCCCATTAGTTCTTGTTCTCTCAATGAGAGGTGTTGCTACACACAGCACTGGGGCTCACACAAGGGCCACTCCAGCTGCTTCCAAGCCAGCCCAGAGAACAAATCCAGAAATCAGATCGAACCCCAGGCTGGAGCCCCATCAAACAGGAACACTCTCCAGTTGCGGATTCTGAGCTCAATTTTGAAAAGAAGGGAAAAAAACAAAACAAAAGGCAGGATTGAGGTGGGTGAAATCAAACTCTCATAGCATCCCCACTCCCCTTCTTCCCAATGAGGAGCCCACAGCACAGATAATGTGACTTACCCCATGTTGCTCAGAGCTGGGTGACAGCACCTTGGCCTGACCCCCGAACAATGCAGTCCCCAGATCTAATCACTAAACCACAGAGGATGTCTGCACCAGGAGTGTTTAGTTTACAAGTCAAAACAGAGCCTAACTGCCAGCGTGCGAGTGCAACCCGATAGCCCGACCACTGGGTCTATCGCTACCAATTCATACATTATTCACCTCCGTCTTGCACAACACGGGACCTGAAATCAGAACCCAGAGGCAATTAGGCAGGAGCAAAGCCAGCTCTGCAGCAGGAGGGGTGAAAAGGGGAGGCTTGTAAAACACCCGTCCCACACCCTGCTTATTTTTCCCCAGTTCCTGCCCCGAAGGTGCCTCTCTCGGCTGCCAGCCCAGGTGGATTTGCATGGTCCAGAGGTGGCTGCTGCCTATGTGCACCTGGCTTTGGGTGGTACCATCAGACCCTGAGCTGCTGCATCACCACACCCTCAACAGGGGACACCCAGACCAGCACATAAAACACCCACCTGAGCCCCGGTGTCCTTGCAGCTTGGGTATTTAAACCCCTAACAGAAATTTCCTCCAAGCTTGGCACCAAATCCTCCATGAGCTTGGAGCGTGTCCATGCCATGAAAGTCCATTTTAGAAATGGATACCTGTTAAGATCACCCAGCTACGGATTAAAAACCTCTGCTCTCCTCAAAGCCTGTCACTATGGTAGTCCTGACATCTGTTCATATCAACAGGAACCTCTCCTTTTTCCCAAAGCCACAGGGCTGCCTCCCTCCGTCCCTTCTCCCTCTGGAGCACACAGAGGTCTGTGAAGAGCAGAGCCCGTTTGGCTGCTCCTTGTTGTTCTGGAAAGGCTTTCTCCATCCACCACGGCTTGATGGGGTGGGTACGGCCAAAAGATCAAACGGGTTTCAGCACCAGGTCTCACCATATAAAGAGCAAAGAAGTGTCCTGCCAGCTTGTCACCTTGCACTTTTATCCGCAAAATATTACCTTTCAAGGAAGTTCCCACGGGAGGAAAGAAATGTGAGACGGCCACTTCCCTCACCCACACCAACGCTATAGATCAAGCACGGCTTTAAACACCTCCTCTCCCCTACCAGGTAACTTGACTTGCATAGCTCCATCTACTGAAAACCACTTGATATCAGATTAAAAATCACATTTGTCTCCCTCTGCAGAGATCATCAGCGTTCACCATGGCCAAAGGGTATTAGCAGTCCCGGTAAACCTTGTTTGACGCTCAGCTGCTGTAGGTTGCTCTGGGTGGGTGCCGTACCAGTGCAGACCAGGCAAAGCTCTGGTCCAGACCACCACCGCATCCGAACACATATTCGTTCTGCTTGTACAGCACAGTGAGACTCTGGTCTCAGGCAAAAGTGATTTATGGTTGGGCATCCAGAAGGGAAATCCTTTTCTCTTGTGTTAGGGAAGAACCTCTCAATTGTGTTTTTCAGAGACAGTGTCAGATCAAAAAAACCCAACCAGTACATCAGAATTTTGAAAGGATTCAGACATGATCAAAGGAATTATTTCACACAGACAGATTTATTCGGACATGCGTATGATGCTCCACTTCACTCAAATCCCAAGCTCCTCCATGTCGTTCTTTGTTGGGCTGTCCCTCCTCACCCAGCACAGCAGCGCACACTGACCCCAGGGACTCTGCGATTTATACCCCAGACAAGGATTTTTAACCCTGCCCAAGGCAAATCATGGCTCAAGCTCTTGAGTAAAGATTTCAGAGACAGAACAGAATGCTAAACCCTTTGCTAGGAAATACCATGTTAAGAAGAACCTTCATCATCTGCAGACCTCAATTTTCCAACCTGGAAGAGAAGGATGACAGTCTCTTGACTCCCTGGGTGTTGCTAGGATTAGACAGTGTTTGCTCAACAATAATGTAGATTTTGGTGTCTTGTGTTATTGCTACTGTCACATTATAGAAAGGTCAATGAACACATTCCAGTGAGTCAGAGCCTTCCCACAGCGTTAGCGAAGCCCTCAGAGCTTACCCAGGCTCTGTATTTGGATAAAACCCACCACAATCCCACCCTGAAAAGATCCCAATGTACGTCAGCGTGGCAGCCCTTTCCTGTCACTGCCTCATCTCTGCGTTTAGGATAAGAAGCACTTGGAGGATGACGCTGAAATTGGAGGGAAAGAAAACAAACCCAAACCACACATACGGGAGGGAAAAAAAAAAGGTAAAAATAAACCAAACTTCCCTCAGAAAAACTCCGAGTGTTAGTGAGTGTCTATCCAGAGCCGGAGGCAGGAAGAGAGGATGTGTGTTTAGGTAGAAATTAAACTGAACGTAGGGAAAAATGAGTCTCCCTCTTCTTCTTCTCCAATTAGAAACCTTCAGCGAGAACCTCTTGCTGGCCCAGCACCTCACGTACAACAGCAGCCATGTCACCAAACCTCCTTCATAAAGCACTTGGAAATATTGAGGACCTTATACATTCTCCAACAAAAATACTTCTTTTTTTTTTTTTTTTTTCTGGGAAAAGCATTGATCCATTGATCCTACAGTTCTTACCTGGAAACCTCTAGCACTCCGTGAACCCAGGGAGGGCTGCAACGCGGGTTCTGAGCACACTGTCCCCTGGCTGGAGACACGCTGTTTCTTGGCTCTCCAGCGAGGTATGTGACCTCGTGATCAGAAAGCCGCGCTAACCAGCCGTATCCCAAATTCTCCAGGCTCTCTGCCATGGAGCTGCGAGCCCAAAGTCCTGAGAACGCTGACTTTAAACCAACAACATACAAATCAAACTGCGGGTGGGTGACAGAATCTAACACACTGAAAGCAGAGCAAGGCCAGGCAAAGCTCTCAACGGGGACTTTCTGCTCACCCTTGGCCTTAAGTACTTGACCTTCCTATGCAACACACCCACCCTGTCACAATAGCTTTAGCGCTCTGATTTACTCACTGCAAACACGCTATATCCTCCAGCCCATAGCACCGCTCCCCAAAACCTTCCCTCTTCCTATAATCCCCCCATGTCCTTACCTCTCCCACACCCTCACCTTCCCACCACACACTCCCACCGCTGACCAACACCGCAAAACACGGACACCCTAAACCGACTACCACACACCAAGTGCTGTTTGGAAGTTCTTCTCTGCTACACATCTTCAGTATTGTGGCAGCTGATCAAGATGACCCTCTGGCCGAGCAGCATCCCTGTCCTGGGCAGCGGCACCGGTGTGAACACAGGACAAGGTGCCGGTTCTGGACCCAGGGCACAGGAGGGTGTTGAGACCAGAAGAACAATGTGCTCATCAGCACAACACAACAGGCAACGAGACGTTGTGCCGTGGACTGTGTGTTGCGGGGTCTGTGCTCCACTTGGAGCTTCCAGACGGCTGTTCAAGGAAATTGACATCAATGTCAGCCGCACCACCGCTATTAGACATCTCATCCATGTCCGGGCCCAGCTTGAACCCATTTAACTTGTAAGGGATAATGAGATAACAGCATGACATGCTGCAGCTGAAGGTTATTTAAACACCCATCTGGTACCTGTTATGCAGCATACATCCTATAGTTGTATAGGAAATATATGCCACCTCCCTCCCACATGGAAAGGAGAAGATCTATAGATGTGTCCTGTGCTACCCCTTCTTTTTGCATAGATGAGGTAATTCTCCTTCTCTCTGTTGTTTCTAGCATACTACTTTGCATTTCCTATATGTGTTATGGGAGATGGGGTCTCTCCAAGGCTGGTGAGACCTTGTGAAAGGACACAAGACCACAATGAAATATTTACTAGGGACACCTCATTGCTCCCTTCCCACATCAGTCAGAAGGGGCTCCACACCATCCAGGTTTGAAAGGGCGGACCACAAACAGTGAAGCCAATTCACCTTTTGCAAGACACAAGTTGGAACTACACTTTATCCCAGAGAGACTCAGGGGTGACAATGCATTTCAGCCCTCATGGCACCACACTCCATTTCTGCAGAGGAACAGCCAAACATCTGCTGAAGCCTGTGAGGTGAGCAACGCATCTGCTCGCACCGATAATTCAGATGTACAGAGGCAAGAAGGTGTAGACCCCAGTGAAACAGCTTCACCTCTGTATTCAAACTCTCCTTTCCAGGATGACTTTGGCTGTTGTCTGACATTGCCTGTGAGCCCTCGGCAGCCTGTGCTATCCCAAGAAACCACGTTTCGTAACACAAGCGCTCAGCTCTGCACATGTGTGCTCACCCCCCTCTCCAGTTCCAGGCTCGACTCACGTTTCTGCACAAGTTGTTCTGCCCTGTAAATCCTGGACTAAAACCTGTGTCCGACACCCCACCTAGTGTTCGGCACAGCCAAATGCACAGGCTGCTGCACCAAGGGAACACTTGTCTGGATGATTTCCCGCAGCATTAAACCACCTTTGTAAAACTATCGTTTGAGTTGTCTCCACGGGAGCTCTGACAGAGTCCAGGCAACACGGAAACCTTCCTGGAAGCGATTTGGGCGTTTGTCCATCGGAGACACCTTCTGTAGAGCCCTTGAACAGACACGCAGGGCGCTGCGGTAACTGTGGTACCGAGTAAGCAAAAGAGGGACGTAGGTGTGTGATGAGAAACATTCCCAAGCGAAGTATTACAGAGGAAAATGTGATTCTGTGTCACGCAGCGCCCATGACGTCATCCCCGCACCGCTGCATCACGGCCGGGCAACGTCATTAGCGAACACCGCCCTTGCCCTTCACAAAGATGGCGGCGGCGGCTACGGGCGGGGCGGGGCGGGCTAGGGGTGCGCCGGCGCGCGGCCGGAAGCGTTTCGCGCGCGGGGCCGCCATGCCGCGGGCGCTGGGGCTGCTGTGGCTGCTGCTGCCGGGGCTGGCGGCGCTGGAGCCGCTCAGCGTGGGCCTGGCCATCGGCGTGGCCTCGGCCCTCACCGGCTACTTGTCCCACCCCAACTTCTACTGCAGCTACGTGGAGTGCTGCCCCGGTGCCGAGCACCGCATCAACGCCACCGGTACGGCGGGGACGGGGGGCGCGCTGGGCTCATCAACGCTGCCCGCGGCTCGGCCGGTAACCGGGCACTGCCCGGGCCGGCTCCCGGTGTGCCTGGCGGTGGCTGAGATCCGTGCCCCGCAGTGGCCGTGCCGGGCTCACCTGGTGCGTGGCCAGTGACCAGCACCCATGGGTGGCCATGTTGACCCTGCCCAGGGCGTGCCTGGTGACCAACACCCACTGGTGGCCGTACCAAGCTCTCGCGGTGTGTGGCCGGTGACCGGCACCCGTTGGTGGCCCCGCGTTGCTGATCTCTCCCTCTCCCGCAGCGCTGAAGACACAGCTGGACACCAAGCTGTTCGGGCAGCACCTGGCCAAGGACGTGGTGCTGAAGGCCGTGATGGGCTTCAGCAACAACCCCAGCCCCAAGAAGCCGCTGACGCTCTCGCTCCACGGCTGGGCCGGCACCGGCAAGAACTTCCTCAGCCAGATCCTGGCCGAGCGCGTCCACCCCGCCGGCCTGCGCAGCAAGTTCGTCCATCTCTTCCTGGCCACCCTGCACTTCCCACACCATGAGCAAGTCAAGCTTTACAAGGTGAGGAGGGACACAAGGGGTAATTTGGTCACCCCCAGTCCCCGAAACCCCTGGTACAGGGCTGTGCGTGTCCCCCACACCCCGACAGCTGGGGCTGTACAGCTGGGTATTTCCAAAGTTGGTGCTCGGGAGAGATGGAGGAGGAAACGCTTTCAGAAAGTGAAAGAGAAAGGCACCAAAACGCCGAGAAATGGAGAGTAATTTCTCAAGCGCTGGGCTCTCACTGATGCCATCTGCTGATCCCTGTGGCGCTTGCTGTTGGAAAGAATCCTGACATTAAAACCACCCGTACGGGCCGGCTGGGTTGGAGGTGTTTTTTGCCTGCAGTGCTGTGTTTTTGCTGGAGCAGTGTTGATAAAGCACCGGTGTTTTGGCTGTTACAGAACAGCCTCCAAACATGCTTATTTTTCTCCACACACAGTGAGCAGGGATGGGCAAGAGATTGGGAGGGGACACAGCCAGGACAGCTGACCCAAACTGGCCAGAGGGATATTTATACTGTCACAATCAGCAAGAAAAACTGGGGTAGAAGAAGACAAAAGATGGGGGGTTTGGCTTCTAAAGTGGCCATTGCTCTAACACTGGCTGGGCATTGTTCTGCATGTGTCAAGGGTTGAGTGATTCCCTTTGCTTGCATTTTTTTTCCTCTTCACATCGCCTATCAAACTATATCTATATCCATTAATTTTCTCACTTCTGTTCTTTGTCCTCTCTCCCCCGTCTCGTTGCTGCGCTTGGCTGCTGGCCGGGTCAACCCACCACACACTGTGCAATGAGAAAATGTAGCCGGTATGAGATTTTTCAAGTGACTTCATTCCTGGACATTGCAGAATTCTGATCGTCATGTTTTACTCTTTGAAGTTACACAAAACTGATGTTCTGATAGAGGTGGTTTCTGCATGAAAGAGGAAACACGGATTTGCTTTTTTCTTAAACAAAAAGCAGCTTTCTCTTCTCCAAGATTTCCCATCTCAGTTTGGTTTTTGTGCCTTATTCCAGGAGGAGGTCTCGTCTGTGAGCAGGAAAAGAATTCACATTTAAATTCGGTGTCTCATTTTAAAGGGATCAGTCACAGATTTTATGGTTCTTTTCTTCAGGAAAAAGTATAACCAGTGAGTGCGTGATGCTGACATTTGAAAGGGTGTCCCCACAGGCTGTCACATACAAATGTTTTGCAGCACATCCCCAAGAGACCTCGTTTTTCAGTGTTTTTTCAATCTCTTGTTCCAGGAACAACTGCAGAACTGGATTCGGGGCAACGTCAGTGCCTGTCCCCACTCTGTCTTCATTTTTGATGAGATGGACAAAATGCACCCAGGTCTCATTGACGCCATCAAGCCGTTCTTGGACTATTATGAGCAGGTTGATGGGGTGTCCTACAGGAAGGCCATCTTCATCTTCCTCAGGTCTGTAGCGCCTATTGCAGTCATTTTAAGACGTTGAGATTAACCTGGTTTTATGGTGCTAATGATGTTCCTGTGGGATCTCATTTGAAGAACCGCTCTGGAGTGGAGATGCTCTCTCTAAAGACAGAGGGGAGCAGCACTGTAAGGAATTGTGTGGCCTGTGGCTGTCGTGGAGCAGGTCTGATGTGATGAGGCTCATGAGCCTGGTCCAGAGCACAGATTGTACGAGAGTTCACATTTGGGGGAAGTTCTCTGGGATGGGTGCACCATGTCCTGAGTCTGGCTGGGATGGATTTAACTGTCTTCCCAGCAGCCAGTCTGGTGCTGTGTTTTGGATTTGTAGCTGAAACAGTGTTGATAACACACCGGTGTTTTGGCTGTTGCTTGCAAAGCCTCAAGGCTGCCTCTTTTTCCCATGCTGGCGTGGCCAAGAGGATGGGAGGGGACACAGCTGGGACACCCGAACCAAACTGGCCAGGGGAATGTTCAATATAATGTCACACTCAGCAATAAAAAACAGGGTAGAGAAAGAAGGGGGGTTTCAGCTTCCAAAGGTGATGGTTCTTTGGAGACTGCCTGGGCATTGGTCTGACTGGGGGGGCAGTGAGTGATTTCCTCAGCCTTCCTTGGGGTTTTTTACTCCTCTTTTCATTGCCTATTAAATGGTCTTTATCTTGACCCACCAGTCTTCTCTCTTTTATTCTTCCTATTTTCTCTTTCCACCCCGCTGAGGAGGGAAGGAGTAGGTGGCCGTGTAGGTGCTTGGCTGCTGCCAGGGCCAACCCCACACGCACTGATGGCTATTTAGAGAACTGAAGGCTTTCCCTAAATTCCGGTTGACGGGTTTCTGTTTTGGTGGTTTGTTTGCCATCAAGATTAGCAACGTGTATAATGGTTAAAAAAGAAATTCTGTTTCAGTTGTGTCTGTATTCACCACTGTACATTTTTTCTTTTACAAATAGCAATGCAGGTGGCGACTTAATTAATAAGGCAGCCCTTGACTTCTGGACAAGTGGAAAGCAGAGGGAAGAGATTCAGCTGAAAGACCTGGAGCCCATGCTCTCTGTAGGCGTCTTCAATAACAAGAACAGTAAGTTACTTTCCCCAGGAAATGGAAAATTCCTTTTACTTTGTTCCACAGGGTTCATCTCTTGACCCTGCCCTGCTTTTTCCCTTTCCCCACCTCCTCAGGCGGACTGTGGCACAGCAGCCTCATCGACAGGAACCTCATCGACTACTTTGTCCCTTTCCTGCCCCTGGAGCACAAGCACGTGAAGATGTGCGTCAGGGCTGAAATGATGGCTCGTGGCTACGCTGTCAACGAGAAAGTCGTTCAGGCGGTGGCCGATGAGATGACGTTCTTCCCAAAAGCCCAGAAAATCTACTCTGATAAAGGCTGCAAGACTGTACAGGCCAAGCTGGATATTCATGAAGACGTTATGATGAGAGATACAAAAGCCAAGGGTTGATTACCCTGCAGGTCTCCAAAACGCTTTCAGAGCTTTTGGAAATCTGAGTATTTGCACTTAAGCTTTTTTACTGTTGCAGGGAGTACGGTGAAAACACCAGTCAGCGGGGTGGGCTTTAAAACTTGGGTTTTTTTAACTTAAATCCTCACTGTTCATCTCTGAACTGGCTGCTATCCAGATGTTTAACCCTTTATTATCTTTTTTAACCTATAGAGAATTTCAGAGTGACACATATAGCACTAGTTACAAAGCAGCAAAGGAGAACAGGGGAGTTCTTCCAGGCAGTCACATTCCCTTCCTTGTACACGATCTCGTTCATGGGCTGGTGAAGATGAGGGATTTGTGGTGTGTTCAGGGCTATGATGCTGTCTGTGAGGGTGAATACCTCTATGTGTTACAGTAAGAAGATGATGCGGTGGAAAGTTTCCTGTCCTTCACAGCAGATTGATGCTGTTGTGGCTTCTGCAGAAGAGCATCAGCTATTCAGGGACAGGAGGACATGATTGTAGTTTGTGTCTGAGCTCTGGCATCATATCACATCTGCTACACTAATATGGAAAGAGAAATCTGTTACGGAATAGTAGAGAAAGGGTGTGGGGGGAAGTAACTGCTCATCCCTGTGCTTCTTTGGGAAAAAGAAATTGTAAAAGAAACTTTATATTCTTCTAACGAAGGGGGTTAAGTGAATTTGTGTGGTAACTCCAGGGTGTTTGTCTTCCTAAGCAGAGGGACCCATCTGAGGGATCTGACTGTGACAACATCCTAAGCCAGTCTCTTGTTCTACATCAGAAAAATCTCTCGTGAGAGGTCTGACTGTTGGAGCTTGTCCGGCTAATCTACATGTGGGCTCCTGGGCCTGCAGTCTGCAAGATCTCCCGTAGTCCCTCCCAGTGCACCCAACAGACTGGGAGTGGGTAATGCTGCTTTTGCCTTGCTTGGAAGACACTTTCATGGCAGAAGTTATTTTTAATAGAGTATTTTTATACTGAAAGTGTAAGCAACAGCAATACAAAGCTCTTCTAGAGAGCCACAGAAAAGGGAGTATGGGAAATGGGAGCAATCAACAATCCCATATCTCACTAAATAAGTATCTTTTATAGTAGCATTTTAAAAGAATGTCTGTGTGGAAGGGTGAGTGAGGTGTCAGGAAGCTGGGAAAGATGATTTAGCCTTTACCCATTTGGTAGGGCTGGGGTTTATAATCTGCTGCAAGCTTTAACTCTTTTGTCATCCATCACTTGTGCCTCAAGTACTGTAGTGCAGGACAGAAGTGCCTATCGCTTAGTTGACTGTAGGGTGTTTTTTAAACTGGTACGAGGGACTGGGCTGTTTTTGTGCTGCAGCTCTACTCCATCGCTTGTACTTAAACTTGCTTTAAGATGCGCTGCAGAACTTACAGGTGTCAACTCTATTATGTTAATTCAAATTACAACAGAGTTTACCATTTATGTTAAGCTCTAGATTAGAAGTGTCAGTTGCCTTTTACAACCCCACATGGAATTTGTCAAATGTTGGCAAACCGTTTGTGCTGATGCTATCTCCAAAGCCACTAACCTTGGGACATTGGACTGTTGCTTCTCACGTGTAATGTTTTGCCTATTAACTGATTATTCATAGGTGTAAATACTGCATCCAGTTTCAGTTACTCTGAATATAAACTACTTGTGCAATTTCAGAACACTATATATTACTACTGTGCTGCAGTTGGAATAAATCTTAAGGCACTTTTCTTTCTTGGTTTAATCATTGTCCTGGTTTCGGCTGGGATAGAGTTAATTTTCTTCCTAGTAGCTGCTATAGTGCTGTGTTTTGGATTTAGAAAGAGAATAATGTTAATAATACAATGTTGTTTTAGTTGTTGTTAAGTAGTCAAGGACTTTTCAGCTTTTCACATCATGCCGGATGCACAAGAAGCTGGGAGGGGGCACAGCCAGGAGAGCTGACCCAAACTGGCCAAAGGGCAATTCCATACCCTCAGGATGTATTTTGGGGGGAAGCTGGCTGGGGGAACTGCTGCTCGGGGATGGGCTGAGCATCAATGACCAGGTGGTGAGCAACTGCACTGTACATCACTCATTTTGTATATTCTTTTAGCATTATTATGGTTCTCCTGTGCTGTCCTATTAAATTGTCCTTATTTCAACCAGGAATTCTTTTCTTCATTCTGCACAGTAAGGCATTCAGCAATTCAATACTAGAAACAAACACCTATGAAAAAAACCTTAAAGTCTCTGCCTGCTCTGCTTCATAGCTGTTAAGGTATCTCCTACTAAACTGTCAGGCAGTAGAAGACAAACCTCAGGTACCTTGTTTAACTCATCCCTTCTCTGCGCCGTGCCTAGAAAACTGTAACTCCAGATGGCTCTTCACCTCTCCTCTAGCCAGCAAAGGCACCACAGGACTACGGGCTTTCACTGCATCTCCATGGGCCAGAGCACGTGCAGCCCCTTCAGCGCTGAACAAAAGCCAGTGTGCAGAGAAGGGGCTCATTGCAGCGAGGTACAGCTGCTGGCAACAACTCGCACCTCCCTGAACAGCCGGTTGTTCATGCTGTTCTGATCTGTTGTGCTGTAAGGATGCACAAGGAAACATGTTACTGAGTGTGTCTGGAGCGTGTCTTGTTCACCAGGACTTTGCACCATGTCTGTACCGCTCAGCCCAGGGCGTGGGGCAGATCCATCTCCAGGGCCAGGCTGCCCCTTTTCTGTCAAAAGCAGCACTTAATACTGTATTTTGTTGTATTTTAACCGTAACCTCTGATTTTATAAGCATGAGATCTTGGAATGCTCCCGCGGGAGGCTGTACTGGACTTTGGTAAGAACAAACAAAACCCAGTCTCAGTGGCTGCTCAGCTGCTCTCACCCGGCCAGGGGGCTGTTGCTCTGGGGATCAGACCTTTCCCCTCGTTTGACGTTTTCCTTTGAGTTGTCTGATCTAGTTTCAAGTGGCTTATTAAAAATAATACTGGCCGAAGTTACCCAGTCACAGCAAGAAAGAGCAAGGACCTCAGCTTTGAAACCACACGGTCTCAGGGAGCGGAATAACGTCAGGAGCAAAGCTGGCAGTGATTTTGGGCACACACGTTTCTTTCACCCAGATGCATGAGATGCTCCTTGTTAGGGAATGAACTTCTCCAGCACTCCTAGCTAGGTCTGTTTTCAAGGACAGAAGAGAGATCAAACAGCAGCAGCCTCCACCTTTGAACATCATTCCTACACCCTCCAGAGGAAGCTTCCAACTCCTCTAAGCCATCTAGCGCTGTGACATAATTAAATACTTGCTTATACACATAAATAATTTGCTTATACACAACTCCAGAGTGGAACTGGACAGCTGAAGTCTCACTGACCCTTTTTTTTCCCCCCGTACAGAGAAAACTTCAAGACACTGCCACTGAAAATGTGGGTGGCTTCAATCAGAGCCTGCGGGGTGTTCAGTCAGTGGTGCCACAGTGAGGAGATGAGAGGCAGGGTTTTAACTAGACTCTAGAAGACAAGTTTATCTCTATGATGCTGTTCAGCACACATCCATCAAGAAGTCCACCTCTACAAAAACTGCAATTAGCACCAATGGTCTGGAAGCGCAGTTTCTGCTTCAAACTTCATTTCCCTTCATTCAGCTGAACACTTCAGCCAGAACCACAGGGTGCTCTTCCTCAACGAGCAGTAAGTTACATCAAATCACTTGATGCAAAAACCAGAAGGGAGCTGAGAAATATACATTTCTGATGAGAAAAGTTTATTTTGAATAGAAACTGGAGTGAAAAAAGCTTCTGCAGTGCTCACATTTCAAAACAAGTCTGACACTCTTCCACAGTAACTTCAGCTGACACATTTCACATTATTGTTTTCAAATGCCTTTGGCTCTGCCTCCATCCCTGCACCAAAGGCACAGAGTGTTGCGAGAACAGGAAACAGGGAAAACCCTACAAGCTGCCCCTGAATTCTACATGTAGGTGAAGAGGAAAAATCTCTTTTCCATTTCCTCGGTGTAAAATTTAACCTGTGTTTCCCATTAAGTTCCACCCTTTCCATGAAGCTGACCCACCAGTCAGAAAACGCTTTTCTCCCTCCTGAGATCACTCCTGGAGAGTGCACTGTGGGGATTATTATACATTAAAAATCACCAACAACAGGAACCAACTACATTGAAGCGACAGTCAAGGATTTTAACCCATTTTCTTCTAATATTAAGTCTGTCCTTTCAACACTATTCACATCAAAGAGTTTCACGCTCTTGGTTGGACATGCGGGAGGCCAATTCATGCCACTATGTCGAGAAAGACAACAGTACCGCACAATGTTGGACAGAAGACTCTGGATTTTTTTAATTACAGAATCCCCTCCTTATCTTTCCTGGAACCAACGGAAAAAGACACTTATCCTACTTTTATTAGGAATATTCCAACATAAGCCAAACGAAGGCTTTCACAGACATAGGAAACTTGATTAAAATTCTCATTATTGTCTAGAAATCATCCACATCAAACCAAAACCCAATTAGAATTAGGTCACAGTCTCAGTCCTTTTCTAAGTAACAACAGATTGCCCAACAGTTCTGATGATCAACACACAATCCGAGAGGAATCTTCCGCACTGTGAGCCCCAGATCCCCGCATTCACCACGCAGTTCTTTCTTACCTTGGCAACACAAGGCTGAAGTACTTGGGAGCCGTAACTAGTGACAGAATAAAAATGCAGAGGCACTGCCACTTATTTACACACCAGTTAAAAAGTAATGGTCCTTTCTTTAAAAAGTGCTTAAAAATGAAATGTCCCGGGTGCTCCACTTGGTAATTAAGTTAAATTTCCTTCTTTGCAGGTTGCAGCCATAAAGTGTTAGAAGTCATAGTAATAATCCAGCTTTGCATCCACAGTTTTGCATCCTTTATCTGAGTAAATTCTCTCCTCTCTGGGGAAGTAGGTCATCTCGTCGGCTACCCTGGTTAAAATGTCTTCATCCACAACATAGCCACGGGATTCAATCTCAACCCTGACACACATTTTCACATGTTTGTATTCCAGGGGCAGGAAGGGAACAAAGTAGTCAATGAGGTTTCTATCAATCAAGGTGCTGTGCCAAAATCCACCTACAAAGGGCAAGAGAAGGGGTTTAACTCCTTTGGTGAAACATCACCATGGGTTGCATGGGAGAAAGAGACGTATCATAGCTCTCTGCTGCATACCAGTAAGAATTCACCTGTGTTTTTAGGGCCCTATAATAGACTGGTAAGTGCAAATACAAGCCCTTTCTCATGGTATTGTGCATAATGGTTTGGACAAACACATAAATGCCATCCACTGGAGCTCAAGGGTTGAATCCTGACTGAACACATGCAAGCCCCGCTCCCCAGGTCCTAGTCTCACACCTTTCCGTCTCTCACATAGAGAAGAACAGGTTTTCTATCTCTTTGCAGCTTGTCTTGCTCCTTTTTTGGAGATTGCATCTAACCTTTTAAAAAAATGCAGTAAGTTTGCTTCCAATGCTAATTTTAGACTGTAATTCTACTAAAACCCCTTTTAACCACAAGTCCTGTGTGAGGAAACTGAGGAACCTCCGGACTGCTCACAGCAGGGCTGGCATGTCAGTTCCTTCCCCATAAATAGCTCCTAAGTAACTGCCTGAAGGCTTTTAACAGAGAGAGCAAGACAGGCTAAGTGGCTTGGGGACCAAGGAAGTGGCTTCCCCATAATAAAACACTTTATTGGTTAAAGATTTTTCAGCTACTCAACATCTAGCCTTGCTGTCAGGATTTCTGTTTGCTTTCCCGTTAGCTCATTAGTACATCGATAAATGCATAGCGTAGACATCCCCCAACACATGCGATCCAACCGACCCCAAACAATCTGGCAGCCAAGGAGCACACAGAGCTCCTCAATCTTTGTTTCATCTCAAGAGCTGTCTGTGGGCCCCAAAACCACATTGTGGCTCCTTGATAGCGGAAAACTGGAGGCCACATCAAGTAGAAACCATAGATGTAAAAATGCAGCTAAACGCAGCCCAACCCTTTTGTGGCATTTTTACCACCTCGAAAGTAATCAGAGTTTTACTCACTATTTTTGTTATTGAAGACGGACACAGACAGTGCGTCTTGCATCTCTGTGAGCTGTATATCTTCCCTTCTCCTCCCGTTTCGCCAGAAATCTAGTGCCACCTCTGTTATCTTTTCAGCTCCTGCATTGCTAAGAAAAGAGAAAACAAAGACTGTAGCTGCAGGTAGTTTGAAAAGGCTTCGAGTGCACAGAACAGCAAACCTGAGAAGCTGTTTCTTACCTGAGGAATATGAAGATGGCTTGTCGGTAAGATACCCCATCCAGAAACTCGTAATAGTCCAGGAATGGCTTGATGGAGTCAATGAGCCCCGCGTGCATTTTATCCATTTCATCAAATATGAAGAGTGACCTGGGACAGATGCTCACATTTCCCCGAATCCACGACTGCAATTGGTCCTGAGTGGCACAAAAAGATGCCGAAAGAGTTTGTGTTGAAAAGACATAAAAATAGCACTTCTGCTTATTGACATTTGTACTGAAAGAGTCATTTCAATTGTGTCATTTTAACTTCTTTGGTTAAAAGCTGTAAATTAAACAAATCTCATGGTGGTCCTGAAAAAAAAGTATTTAAGATAACAAGAGACATCATGGGACAAGCAGGAAATCTCCTTGTGAGAAAGACATTCCTGTAAACATAGCAAAAATTTCATGTGCACAGTAGGACAAAGGACAAGTATCACCAAGGAACAGCAGCACAGAGCAAAGCCCTGACAAGTAACACAATGACTTTTGGCAGCACTTTGGTCTTAACATCCTTAGGTATCAAAGCTACAAACAATATTAAATTTGCTACCTGAACAGCACCAGTGAGAAATTGCACCTGCAGGCACTGGCAGAAGTTGAAACAGAATTTAATTCTCATACCTATGTTTTAATCATTCAGAAGTTAAATGAAGGCATTTACAAGCCCTTCTTAAAACAGAACATTGTTCAGAAGTGCCAATGGTTTATTGTATTTAAATATTCTCTCAGTTGAGCATTGCATTTTTCTCTCACTTAAGTGTTACATTTAAGATGAATAATGAAGTAATCAGAAAAAAAAAGGTTGATCTGCTGGCAGATGAATGACAAGCAACTGTTCTGACCATTTTCAATAATTCATCATTTTTTTATATCCCCTGTTTATTCAGTCCCTGAACTGCAGAGGCAGCACAGGACGGTGGCATTGGTTATATTGTGGATAAGAGCTGATAGCTCCTCCTGCTGCCTTGGGCAGGAAGTTTCCAAAGTGTGATCATCTTGAAACAAAAGCAGAAATGCATCCATTTTATTTTAAAACAGTTCAGTTGCAAGAAGGGGAAAAGCAAGCTGTAAAAGAGGAAACAGACATTTCCTCCATTTAGAAATCAGGTTTGTAGACCATCCCATTTCCAACATATACGTTAGAACAAAAACCAACCAACCAACCCAGAAAATATGCATCTGAATTACTGCTCCACATGACATCCACAGGCCTACAGGACTGCACTGACACTTAGCAAACTGGCAGAACAATTCCAAATTGTTCCAGAACCCTGCTGAATCATGCGTATTGGTAAGTCAGCCACATCTCTAAGGAAAGTGTAGAGCGAAAACCAGCTGTACCATTTTTCCCTAAAGAGATGCTCAAGATATATGCAAAAAACTGTATATTCATGTGTAAATGGGTCCTAGCGGATGTTAGGAATTAACCAGTTCTGTACAGAAGATTCCAAAACTGACACGGGCTACATTTTGCTGCACAAAGTAACACCTAAGTTTCTATTAATGATCGTGCCATAACGTTTATAAGCCAATAGAGCAGTCCCTGCAGCAGAGCTGCGCTGCACAGGCTCCACAGCACTCTTACCTTGTAGAGATTGATGCTGTGAGCGTGAGGAAAGTGTAAAGTCGCCACGAACTGATGGACATATTTACTCTGCAGACCTCTCTTATAAATGCTTTCGGCGATTATCTTACTGACAAAGTTTTTGCCCGTTCCAGTCCACCCGTGCAAGGAAAGGGCGAGAGGCTTTTTGGCTTTGGTGTTGTTCAAGAAGCCCTTCACGGCCTTCACAACCACCTTGCCCACCAGGTGCTGCCCAAACAGCTTCTTGTCCAAATTCTCCTGCAGAACTGGATGGAGAGAACGCACCATCAACACGGACATGGGGTCCCACCGCCTCCTGCCTCCTTTCCGGAGGTCCAGCACCCATCCCAGGGAGGCCTCTGCACCCCCAACCGCCCTCCTGTCACCCCTGCAATGTCCCCTCAGCCCCCATGGCCTCCAGGGGTGACATTTATCTGGTTTATTCACATTATTTTGTCACTCTAGTTTTATCTTTGCACAACGGGCATAAAATAAAATGAGTGGGCTAAAATCTGAACCATAGAGCTGGTTAGACAGCTGCTGATCTACACTGTATAATAGATAAAATTCATATTCTGAAAAAGTGACATAGAAGTGGTTCTAGCACACCTACATAAGTAGTTTACATTTATCTCAGCATTTTTCATATTGAACATATTTAAGCAGACTGGATCAAGGTCCACAGAAACAAATTAAATTCAGATTTTGTTGTGCAACAGCACACAGATAAAAGTTCTCACGCTGTATCAGGCAGACTGGGCCACACAATACAGCCCCACTGAAGATCCGACAGTAACGCCAAACCACAAAAGGAACCAAAGGAATTGGTATTTCCAAAGGTCCCCCCGTGTCACTATGCTGACAAGTGTCACACGAGCTCGGGGTGATCCCGTGGGGGTTGGCAATGGGCGGCTTTTCTCTTTGCTCACACATCGGCTGCACAGAACCTGACCGTTGGGCAGGCTGAAGAAGGCTATCCAAAATCTATTCCGTGTGGCTACAAGGACTCCCAAAGAACAGACTACACAGAAACCATCCATAAGGGAAAATCCTACGTATTAAAAACAGGGAACTATACTGCCACGCTTTGAATTCACAAATACAGGCGACCGGGACATCCTCAGCCCACCTCAGTCCCCAACATCCCCTCAGTCCCCAACACCCCCTCAGCCCGCCCTGGTCCGCAACACTCCCTCAGTCCCCAACACCCCCTGAGTCACCAATACCCCCTCAGTCCCCAACACCCCCTCAGTCCCCAACACCCCCTGAGTCACCAATACCCCCTCAGTCCCCAACACCCCCTCAGTCCCCAACACCCCCTGAGTCATCAATACCCCCTCAGTCCCCAACACCCCCTCAGTCCCCAACACCCCCTCAGTCACCAATACCCCCTCAGCCCGCCCTGGTCCCCAACACCCCCTCAGTCCCCAACACCCCCTTAGTCACCAATACCCCCTCAGCTCGCCCTGGTCCTCAACACCCCCTCAGTCCCCAACACCCCCTCAGTCACCAATACCCCCTCAGTCCCCAACACCCCCTCAGTCCCCAACACCCCCTCAGTCCCCAACACCCCCTCAGTCACCAATATCCCCTCAGCCCGCCCTGGTCCTCAACACCCCCTCAGTCCCCAACACCCCCTCAGTCCCCTCCGGCCCCCAACACCCCCATAAGCCCCCTCTGGTCCCCAGCACCCCCTCATCCTGCCCAGGCCTCGCACCGGCGGCGACGCGCTGGTCGTGCCGCTGGAGGCAGCACTCCCTGAAGTAGCAGTAGAGCCGCGGGTAGGAGATGATGCCGGTAAGGGCCGAAGCGGCTGCGCCCGCGATCGCCAGCCCCAGGCTGATGGGCTCCACGGCGCCCGCCGGCCTGAGGAGCGGCAGCAGCGGCAGCAGCGCCAGGGCCGCCCGCAGCAGCTTCATGGCCCGCCCGGCCCCGCCGCTCCGCCGCCGCTTCCGCTCGGCAAACGCCGCTTCCGCCGCCGCCATGTTGGGTGCGGGCAGAGGCGGGGCTGGCGCTGAGGGCGGCCGCCATGTTGGACGGGCGCTGAGGGCGGCCGCAAGTGGCTCAATGGCGGCCTCGCGTGGCGGAGTTATTAAACATTAAAAATCCAGCCATAACGCGGGAACCTGTATCAGCAGAGCCGTGTTTGCAGGTGGGGATGCCAGCCCAGACCTGCGCAGCCTCAGAAACACACTCACACATTCACCTGGCCTAGAGACGTTTCCCCTTTTCTGAAAAAAATAAAACCCCTAAACTAAAATCCCTGAAAACTAACAAGGTTATCCCAGCGCCTTGGGAGCTTCTACACACAAGTGACAAGACACAGCCAGCAGCACAGCCACAGGACACCCTGGCCATCGTTACCACCAGCACCCAGAAACTATCAGTGTGGATCCCTGAAGAAAAAATGCCATTAATGATCACTGAAAAGCACTTTTATTACTTTCAAATCTTGCCTTCAAAAGTGCCCCCACGTTCCACCTCCCAGGAAGACACGGCTGACACCCCCTGTGGCGGCTTCGCCCCCTTCACCAGCTGCTGAAATTGAGATTTTCCTCCAATTCATCAGCTACAACCTGATCTCATTTTCTTCTTCACACCTAAAATAATAAACCGCAGCAAACTGCTACAGAAATAAGTCTACAGGGAGAAAAAGATATAAATCAACACGTGATATAAAATCCCTGGCGCCAGGCACAGACAACACTTATTTATTCCAGAGCCTGACACACTCTGCACAGCAAAAGCCCTTAGGAACAAACTACAAGTCTCTTACAAAGTTATATTAAAGCAAAACAGCTTTAAACCTTTAATATTTACAAGACAAACAGCACTGCTGCTTTTAAAGGATTGTTTTTTTCATATTTTTGAAGAGGGTGGAAGAATCGGTAAAAGCAAGTTTGTTTTCTCCCTGAAAAAAATGCCAAACGTGAAAGCTCACGTTCTTATAATAGAAGTTTTGTAATTGAAAATAAGTTATATGTAAGATTTTACCAAAGAGTTCACGATCACCTGCAAACTGATTCACAAGATCACAAGAAAAGCTTTGTAGGTGACACCAGCATGCAAAGGCCGTGACTCTCCTCAGCTCCATTTCACGTCATTGACACAAAATCCTTTAATAGTAGAAAATACAAACGATGGCAAATACTTCCATCCGCGTTCATCAGTACCGTCTGTTCATCTTCTTGAATTTCTCATAGTGATAATCATCTGTTGCTTTTTCATTGAGCGGACGTTTGCGATTTGGAGGAGACCCTTCAAAAGAAAGAGAAGGGAATATCATTTCCTTGTCCTTTCACAGATGATATTTCCTTAACTCCTCCACCATGTCCCTCATGCAGCCCCTCGCTATGGGAAAGGTTATTGCTTTAGCCGTCAGTGCTCCCCAACTCGCAGCCTTCGCTGCTCCAGCGTTCATCCTTGGCCATCTCTGAAGACATCGCCCATCCCCAGGGCTTCATGTGTGACCTACTAATGGTACATCAACTGCAACAGCCTCTCACAGACTTAGATTTCCCCATTTCCCCACTATCTCAGGGCACCCAGAAGAGGAGGTAAGAAGAGCTCGATCATTTCGCTGTGCAAGAACCCCCCGAAGAGTTTCAGCGTCTCTCTTTACAGCATTGCAGATGAGGAACTTACGCTCAGGTTCTGGCCTCTCTGTGTCCCCCACTCTTAGTGGACGGGGCTTTGGCTCTTCTTTGTTCCTTCGCACTGGTGCGTTTAGCTCCTCATGATAAACTGAAGGAAGGAAAACATCAGATAAGCAATATTACCTGGCACAGTGTTATTCAGACAGATATATTGCTATGGCACTTGTTATGACTGATCTTCAGTAGAAACAACAGAACCTCAGAATGAACATTCTTGTAATTGATTTCTATGGATAACCAATATATGTGAGATACAGCACATTTCAGTAGCGCCATTTCTTCAGGAAGTGGCCCAAAGGCTCTTCATTTCCTTCAGAACACACAAAACTGTCTCCACATCCCCCCTGTCAGCACGGTCGGACACAGCAGGCAGCTCCTTCCCTCCAGATGGCTGCACTACCAGAGGCTCTGCCGGAAATTAATCCCCATCTCTGCCTAGTAAGGTCTGTGTTTGCTTGACCACCTGTCTGCTCTGGCAGCCTACAAAATGGATTCTCTTAATTATAAACCGCCATTTAGAATCGCAGACGAGGCAGCATTTCCAGCACTCGCTCAAGACATGAGTTAAAGAAAAAGTCTTGAAATTTATGAGGTGGTGTCAGCTGGGAGTTCAACAGCAGAAAGTTAAGTCATGAGTAACACGTCCCTCTCCTTGCTGATGGACAGAAGACAAAGACTGAGCCAGGTGGGGTCTGTATGAGCATCTCAGAAAAAGGAGCCAGACGTGATCACACTGATACCTGAACTAATTTCTCCTGAAACAAACTCTGTCCCAACCAACAGAGGGTCCCACCTGGGTCAGGAGAGCTACACGAGACTTACATCTGTTGTGCTGGACGTAGTTAACAGCCATGTTGGTGGGAACAAAGGAAGTTTCGCTGTCTTTCTTTTTGTTCTGCTGCTCTGCCAGCAGCTTGGCCTTGGCCTCTTCAGTTGAGATGATGTTTTTTATTTTTGCGCTAGAAGAAAAACAAATTTTAAAAGATATTCTTTCCTATTTAGAAAGGGTAGTAGACTTAGAAGTGCTAAGGGGCTGGATTTTGGGGATAGCGATAGCACTGCTACGATATTTGGTGTGGTTTTTGAGAGAGGAGGCACTGCTATAGAAACAGGCGCTTTGTTTCCAAGGCAACAGACAGACCGGGGCTGTACAGTCCAGCCACACCACTGATTGGCCAATTAACGGTTGCTCATCCTGGCAATTCAGGCCATAAACAACAGATCTGTGAACCACGTACTCAATTCCCAGGTCCACTTCAGGAATGCCGCTCAGCATCTGGTTGGACAGCATCTCCTCAGTCTTCTTGGCAGAGGACACACGGATGTTCTCTGGCAGCTCGTACAGGGAGTCCTCAGCATTCTTAAGCTTCACCTTCTGCTCCTCGTTCTCCACAATTCCCTTTCTCTTCTTCAGCTCAGTCTCAATGTACTTCATCCTAAAGAGCAGCACACGAGGGACACACAGTATTTACTTCTGTTTTCTCTGTCTCAGCACTACTGCATCACTGTCCTGATAGCTCAGAGAGAGGAAAGAATCATCTCTCCAAAACAACTCAGCTAACATCACTTGCAAGTAGCAATTGTCCAATAAATGATCCGATCTGCCAAGCTCTTTCACAACCAGCAGGGAAGGTTCCCTCTGGTATTTAAAGCCACCACACTGGTTGACTGATTGGCACCTCCCACCTTTGTCCATGAAAAAGCCTTTAAGGTTGTCAGCCAGAAAGTGAAAGAGCAAGTGGAGGTTCATTGAGAACCGGGAAGATGTTCTGGGACTGTTCAGTATCCAAGACAGAAGAATAACCAAGGAAATAAATAAATAGTGAGGGGACACCCAACCTTGAATTCAACATCACAGACAATGCAGCACAACTTACATGTCAGCATCTTCATCCCGCCTGTTGGTTTCAGCCGAGAAGGAAGTTCCCAAGTTTAGATCTTCCTCTTCATTAATCCTAAATGCAAACCACAGTGTTTACAGTTTTGTCTATTTTTTTTTAACTAATTTGACAAGTTAGGGTACCAGTAACTAGCCAAGCTGCATTATGTTAAACTCTTCAAAGCAACACAACATCTGGTTACTTCATTATGAGCTGTCATTTGACACTAGAGCAGAGAGAGACCTTCAGAGCTCACATGCACCCACCTGTCCTTGCCTCTTTCTTTCAGCTTCTTCATGTCCACCATTCCCCCAGATTTCATCTTAAATGGGTCATCCTGTAAAAGAATAAATAATTAAAAGCCCTGAGGCTTCCTTCAAATGCCAGTCTTCAAAATCTTGACAAAAGCACAAAAAACATTTAAGTACTGAGCTGGGACATCAGTCCTTGCCCAGGCCAGAGTTGCAGTGATCAGCTGGACCACATGGTTACATCTTAGCGCAGAGGTGATCAAAGTGTTGAGGACTTACCACAAGTGTTGCTTCTTCTTGCACCTTCTCTCCCACAAGCAGAGCTACAGCGCTAGTCAGGAACATAAAGAAAGTTAATAAAATGAAGTGGAAGAAAATGTATTACCAATAATGCTGCATTTCTTTATCCTTCTCTAAATCTATTATAGCAAATTATCTCACACACTGTATTTACACTAAATTGTCAATCTTCCTAATCCTTCCAGGTGGACAGAGGAACTGTTACCATTTTGGGGAGTTAAGGCAGATTTTAGTGCCTTACAGCGAGTCACCAAAATAAGGACCCAAGTTCATTACTGCTGCACATTTCAAGTAGCTCATCAGCTAATCAATGGCACTAGATGAGAAGGGAGAGGGAAATTAGGATGGAGGAGGTGAGCAAGTGTCCAATTTAAACCATGTGCACAAAAAGCAATCTGGTGAAAATACATTTCATGATAAATCCCAATCCTCATCTTTTTCTTCCTGGCTGGGTCACAGAACAGACTCTGCTCGCCGTGAGCTGACACCGTGCCTGTCCCTAACTCCCCTTATTTTCCATCCTCAGGCTGTGACATAGAAACTCTTCTATCAAGAACACTGTTTTGGCACTATCGGACGGTTTCTGCTGCAAGCAGGTACGTGACAAGAGAGAAATTTACATTACACCATCAGACACAACCCAACTTCGCTCCTGCGGTGCTCCATCCCTTACCTCACCCCATTGGGTCGCTTTCTGAGGCTCTGAACTTCTTTGGCTTCCTCAAGTTTTAACCTGAAGAAAAATTACTTGACTTAGTATTCGATGCTTTGCTTTGAATTAATTAACTTAATTTGACTTTCAGCAGTTAAGACAATCTTCTAACCTTAAAGTTCTGCATAGCAAGGTCCACATTTCTGATTACAGATTAGATAGATTTCTATTTTACTTTATTGAAGTAATTCCATTTATTTAAGCAATCAGCAAAATCACACGGCATCTGGTGGATATGTCCCTTGAACATGTTGCCGGGGTTGCTAAGTGACATGAATTAATGCGGGACACCTTTACTCCTTCAGCAACTGACCAAAACTACTAAAACAACACAGTCACGTCCCAGAAGGGGGAACTAACGAAGCCCTCATGTTGCAGCAAAATTAGCAGCAGCTCTCAGGTGAATATAAGGACAGGTCAGGGCATGAGCGGCTCAGAGGAAAGTCTGTGGGGAGTTTAAACATCCAGTTTCTCTGTACAGACTGACAGACGTTCTGGATTTCTTCAGGTACTTATACATTTCCTAATTAAGCCTGTATTTTGCTATATACCATTAATTACGCATCATACAGTATTTTGCTGAGATAAAACAGTAACAAGAGAGACCACGGGGCTGCGGCGGGACTCGGCGGGGGTGATGTCACGCGGGAGACACCGTGACGTCACGCGGGAGACACCGTGACGACAGACCGGCGTGACGCGCCATAACCACATATCGCGCTGCAACAGGGCGATGTGACGTGACACAGCGCTACGTGACGATATGGCGATATAACGACATGGCGCGACGCCACCGGCCTAACGCAAACCCGGGTCCCGTCACCGACCTCTGCAGCGCCGGGCGCGCCCGTACGCCCCGCGACCGATGGGCCCAGCCAGGCTCTCCGGCGGCTCCCGACCCACCTGACCTCCTCAGCGACCTGCTCGTCCTCCTCGTCCTCCTCCTCGTCCTCCCTCCGCCGCCGGAAGGCCTTCTTGGCCGGCATGGCGCCGGCTGCCGCGCTCCGCCACACTGCCCCCCCACACACCAACCCCGCGCCGGGCGCGTCGCGCGGCGATGACGCCACAGCCCCGCGACGAAGCCGGGCGGCGCCCTTCGTCCGCCAGCACCGCGGCCGGGGAGGCGCCGCGGGCCCCGCTCGTCCCGGCCTTCGCTCCGCCGGCGGGGCCGAGAGCCTCGGTGCCCCGAGTCATCGTTACCGATGCGACCCCGTGTAAGCGACGGGGGTCGCTGTGTCCACGGCAGCCCCGACCAAGCAGCCCCCACCGCCCGTGGGTGTCTCAGAGGCGCCACAGAGAAAAGGTGCCGTGGGCAGCGCTTGTCACACGCCCGTGTTTGAACACCCGCCCTGTCCCGCGGGACGCGGCTGCACCGCCCCGAGCTGCCGCCAGACCCCGCCGCGCTTCGCCCCTCAGGAACCCCCGCTGATGCCCGTGGGCTGCGCCCCCACCGCTCGGGTAACGGCCTCCCCGCCCCGCCGCCGCCGCCGCCTCCTCCCCGCCCCGCCCCGCCCCGGCCCGCCCCGCCGCTCCGCCGCCGCCTCCCCGCGCTGCTCGGGGCGCCGCGGCCCTTCCCCGCGCCGGGCCCAGGGCGCGGCCTACCCGGTGCCGGCCTGAGGCGCGACCGCGGCGGGGGCGGCGGCGCCCCGAGCATCCCGCAGGTGAGAGGGGGCGGCGGGGCCGGGGGCGGTCGGGCCTCGGGCCGGGGCTCGGCACGGCCGCTCCGCCGCGTCGGGCCGGGGATGATGCAGCAGCGGCGGCCGGGGGGCTCCGGGCCGGCTCCCTCGGGGTCCCGCCGTGCTCGGGGCTTTTTCGGGGCGACAGCGGCTCCTGCGACCCCCGGAGCGGGACCTGCGAGCGACTCGTCCTGCCCAAATCCGGCTGCGTGGGGGGATATTTATATTCAACTTCACTCCTGGCAGCTGCAGCATCTGTTGGGAGAGAACTTGTATTTTGGGGGCCTGCTGTGCCTGAGGAGCGGTGTAGCCGCGCAAAGGGGGAGTCCCAGAGGGTGTTTTTCTTTTAAAAGCTAAATCTGTAGGTGTGCCGCTAGCGATCCGCTAAGAAATCTGTGTTAAAACCTGGTCTCCGTTGCCTGTTCTACATAAAACACCTGGCTTTCCAATACGTGACGCGGTACATTCAGCAAACAGTCAGAAGCGCCTGGTTTCTGGTTCTTGTCAGTAAGCCAGTTAGTAAATATTTATTTCTTCAGTATCTTGAGTGTGAAATGTTGCTAATAACAGCTTCCGATGCTCCTTTATCTTGGTAGGTTATGCAAGATGAGCAAGCAGACCTGCTTGTTGTTCTGTGGATGAACAGTGCAAAGCTTCCTTTTGTTGGTACAAACAGTTACTCGGCAGATTGTGAATCTACGTGCCTCAGGAATTCGTGACAGCTGGCCCTCGCTCTGCTACAGGACCACACGCTTGTCCTAAGCAAAAAACAAACCCAAAGCAATGTGTTCCTGTAGAAGGCAGAGACAGGGGGTTTGGCAGCAATTTAAGCAACTGAAAGTAGGTTGCACTTACCGTGGGATTGTTTTGACATGTTCGCGTTCTGTTCTTCCACAGCGGTGCGTGAGAAAGACAGGCCAAAGGACTTGTTCTAAGGTAACTCCTTTTCCCATCGTACACGGCACATTTGGAGAATCACCGTTAAGCTTTCTGGAAGTGCTTTTATTCCATTCCTGCTTTCCTGAGCAGCATCTGTGAGCTGTGTGCTAAAGCTCTTTGGGCAGATTAGTGGGAAGGTTGGGGCTGAATATTGAACCTTTTCTGATGCGTTAAGTCAGGGCCGAGAGGTGAAAATGAGCTTTTCCTGGTTTTGCTCAGAAAGGGAAGCCCTGAGTGGGAAGATGAGCATTTCAGTGCTGGAAAGCTGAAAGGCATGGTTTATACTTTTGAGTAGAGGGGTGGTTCCACGGAATACACTAAAACCGTCCACATCCACAAGACTGTACTTAAGTGTGCTCCAAAACCGGTTGCCAGTTAGCTTAAGCTGGTGCAGATAAAGGGAGTTAATTATAAAACAATCTTTTGTTCATTAGGCTTCCTGGGAAACAGCTTCTGGGAAAGGAATAAGGAATCAGGGAAGGTTAACTAGCCAACAAGGCATTGATTTTTTAATATATTTTAATTGGACCAGCTGATGCATTTGGTTTTGAGGAAGGAACTGGGAGCCTGAAAGTGTCCCAGTTTTACGCGTTAGTCAAAGATACTGCGCTCTTGTCACTCGTCTTTTAAATCGGCATATGTTACATGATACTATTTTGCATCTTAGTGAAGCTGCATGAAAATGCTCCGTTGTTTGTTAAGCATCTCTTCGCAGGTTCTGAGATCCTGGTTACAACCACTGTTGTGTTTTCTAGCATGCAAATATGATTCCTTCCCCCTCCCGTTTTGCTTTGCTCTTCCAGTTCAGTTTATTCAGTTCCAAAGAGTGCTGGGAAAACATTGTTATAGAATTACCCTTGCAGTTCGTTTTCTGCCAAGGCAAGGTGCTAGGCAAGCTTTTCAGCTCCCAAGATAAGTGTTGCTGATATAGCTTGTTTGTCCTTTTTTTTTAAAGACAAGATAACACTGGGAGTTCTTTCAAATGTCCTCAAAAGGTGAAAACAACAGACTTTAGCAATGATGCTGCTGGAGTTCTTAGCATCGAGTTCATCAGAATTTTCCACTTTTATTGCAGCCATGTGGGCTTTTCATATCTGCTTCATTTCCAGCCAATAGTAATGATTTGGATTCTGATCTGTGTTGCTAGTATCACTTGTCTTCTTTTTTCTTTAACAGCCACAAGTGATGTTACTTACTTAAACTATGCTTGAGAAACAGAAACTCTTTTAATCTCCCTTTTATAGCTGCACGTCACTGGGACGTTTGAAGTCTCCCATTGTGTTCTTTGCTTACTGAGACCACAATGCAGCCACTCGGCAGTGGGTCAGAACCGAGCGAGCTAATGCCACTGGCTCCACATTTAGATTTGACTTGATCTCTTTGATCCTCTCAGATGGATATTGTAATCACTAATATACAAAACGTATTCATTTATCTTCTTAACAATCTGTGAGAGCCAATTTGAGATGCAGCTGAAAGGAACTATCTTGTCCTAGGAAAACACCCCCCGCCAGGTGAGCGTTGGTGAAAATGGGGGATACAAGAGACATCTGTCCTCACCTGGATTCCATTGGAGAGGTGACCAGGGATGATCTGCTGCTTAAATCCAAGGTACGAGGTGTTCTGGTTGTCGCCCTTTCCCTTTTCGCTGTTGTGTATGGGCTTGCATGTTTGTTTTTCCAAGAAAATGGTGCCTGTCTCCATCGAGGAGGGGCAGAAACTCCTCTTCCACTGCTGATGGACCCTGCACTGGCCATCGTCGATCCCATCTGATCTATTTCTGTCATTTTATCCTGCTCAAATGTGTCACTTATCTGAAACGCTGCAAAACATGTATTTAATTGGCAGCGTGGTATTAACAAATGAAATACCGTGAGGTGCAGGGTTGGCGAGGCCTGTTTTACAGAGACCTTTCCCACTCTTGAAGGACTAAGTTACTGAAAAACCAAACAAGCAAATCAACCTTCTTTTATCATGAATATACAGGGAACTTGCCAGTCTTGTGGAGCTGTGGGACCAAATCTCTGGGCTTGTCTTCAGGTAAAAATGGCTTGTTGTTTGTGTGCATGATACGGTGGGACTTCTCTTTAATATATATAATAAAAAAGAGTGGGAAGCAAAGAGGGGGTTCACAGTAGAACTATCTACTGTGAACTATCCCACGTGTGGGACCTCAGAAGAGGTTTCCCAGGGCAGCGAGGCATGAAGGAACGACAAGGGACACATGGGTGGGCCAGGGCAGTTTATTTTCACCCTGGAATGCTTTGAGGCTGCTCCGACGAGCTGCTCATTGGAGTAGTTGCCTTGGAATGGGGCCTTTATGTGGGTGCAAACCTGGTTCCAGGTTTTCTTTCTTAAATCAAGCAATTCCCATTTCCCCTCTTACTCTGGGCCCTGAATAAGCAGCAGGTTAGAAAGCTGGCAAGATCAGTTCTGAAGCTGCAGCTGCTGGTGGGACCGGAGTTGGGGAGTGTTTTGTGAAGGGTCTAATTTGTCGTGCCCATTTTACCTTTGTTCTTTTCCCTCACTAGATTGGTTGTCCCTATGTTGGCTGTGGGGAGTCCTTTGCTGACCACAGCACACTGCATGCACAGGTGAGCTTTTCTCTGTTGTCCATCTTAACACAGACAGGCTGGGATTTTTCCCGTTACCTGCTCCTCCTCCACCCTGTTGCGATAGTTCGGTGCTTCAGCTTGAGCCGGCTGTCAAATGAGATCCGTTATTTCACCTTTTAATTGTTAGGCCAAAAAGCACAACCTGACGGTGAACCTGACGACGTTCCGCATCTGGTGTTACGCTTGTGAGAAGGAGGTGTTCCTGGAGCAGCGGCTGGCGGCGCAGGCACCGCCGCTGAAGTTCGCGGAGCCGGTGGGTCTGTGCTACAGCGTGACCGGGTTGAACGCTTGGCAGGGCTTTTGTTTTCCTGTTGCAAAACTAGCCAAGTGGTTCCGCTATTGTCCAGGCTTTTGTTGTGAAAGGAGCTCTTCCACTGGAAGGGGCTACTGGTAGTCAGAGCTTTGTCTTATAGGCTCTCCCAGCAAGGAGACATCCAGACAACTTGAATATCCATTTTGACTTATTTTGAACGTTTTCTAGCTTCTTCCATGGGGTGTCTCTTTTTGGGAGAAGCCTCAGCAGCTGTCACACCTTCATGTTCAGTGCTTGGCCCATGGACATTTTAGCTGTCAGACCAGAAACACATGTCCTTGTGACACTGCTGCATATTCCTGATGCCGCTCTGACCATGGGTACTGGAAGCAGCAGTGGTACTATTTCCACTCTGTCCTTGCCTTAGTGAGAAGGGTAGACAGTGCAACTGGTTCTCTCTCCAGAGTGCTTTCTTTAAAGGCTGCCTCCATTTATGTGCAAGACAATGCCTCTCACAACTCATCTTTTAAAGCCTCTCACTGATGCTTATTTCTCTGTCCTGAATCCAGGATTCTCCATTGCCTGCTCACCCTTTGAAAGCTGTTCCAATTGCCGTGGCTGATGAAGGCGAATCTGAATCCGAGGATGATGATTTGAAACCAAGAGGTAACTCTGCAGCGAGTTGGTGAAAGGGCTGCCAGAGTAACTGTGCGATCCATAGGACCTGCACAGAGAGGTTCCTGGGAGCAGAGACTGCCTAGAAAGGGCTGAATTCCCTCTCCTTTGGGGAGGAATGTAGCAAGCGGCACTTCTGGAAAGTGTTTCACGCCTGTCTTGTTTGTGCTTTAGGCCTTACTGGAATGAAAAATCTTGGGAACTCCTGCTACATGAATGCAGCACTTCAGGCTCTCTCTAACTGGTAGGCACTAGGGCCTTTCAGCAGAGTCTTTACTGCACTTCACTAAATATCAGTGGTGCCTCTGACCTGAGAACTTCACAGTCTTGCAGAGACATTGACCAGGCCAGGTGCAGAAAAACATCAGTGTTTATTCAGGGCAACAGAAGTTTTACAGCAGGAAACTAAATGAATAGCCAGCTTTGGCTACATAGAAGACTCGTGTTTAGATGAGTGCTGGAATTAAAACTTCATCATTTCTGTTGTGATGGAAATGTATTTATTGCATGGGAAGGCATGTCATATCTCTTATTCTCCCCAGTGATATCCTTCTGACAACCAATATCCTAAAATATTCTCTAGACATCCTGCCGAGAACTAATTCCAGGGTCTCTTCTCTGCGCTGGGACCAGATTCAGATCAGCCTTTTTCATTTGTTTCAAGTTAGGAGTCAGTTCTCCATTTGGAATCACTTCTGCCCTCCATTTAAAACCAGTATCTTAAGCATGCTTTCCAAAGGCATGCATTTATGTTTTGATAAACCCTTAAATAGAAGCAGAGGAGAAATTTCTATGCCCTAAATTTTTGTCTTTTTTCCTTGTAGCCCTCCTCTCACACAGTTTTTTCTGGAATGTGGGGGACTGGTCCGTACAGATAAGAAACCAGCACTGTGCAAAAGCTACCAGAAGTTGGTGTCCGAGGTTTGGCATAAGAAACGGTGAGTGGTCACCCCCTAATGTGATCTGGACAGGTTCCATACTTAGTTCTAAAATCTGCAAAAAGGAAATTTGATCTTCAGGGATCAGTGCATCAATCTAAGTTGGTTCAAACCCAGGAAGCTAAATGGCATTGCCTATTTGTTTTATGTTAGTTGTTAACAAGGGGTAAATAAGATACAGAGCAAAAGTGACCTGTGTCTTTCTGGAAGAGAACGCTGTGGCCTTTAAAGCGAGATAATGTCATTTGATATTGGTTTTGGTTTACCTCATTTACTGGGTGGCCAACCCACACATTTTGAGACAGACATGGTGCTGCAAAATCAAACCAACTAACAAACTGCAAACCCCTGCTCTGGAAAGAATCACTTGAGATAATTCAAAGCCTGGACAGAGCTTTAAGTTACACGTGCTCTAGGGAAGATTCTCTCTGGAAGGACAGATTGAAAGGCCTGCAAGATGTTTTCTGTCTCTTAATTTGTATGTCAGCCAGCTAATAGAGAAATACATGCAGGTGCATAATTGTTATATCTTTTGTCCTCTTTAACTAGTTACCACACCCTGTTCTGTTGCTTATTAGACAAATTGGCTCCAGGCCTGATAAGCGAACTTCTTCCTTTGTTGTTCGTGTCTCAACAGCCCGAGTTACGTTGTTCCAAGCAGTCTATCCCATGGAATCAAACTCGTCAACCCCATGTTCCGAGGTTATGCACAGCAGGTGAGGCCTCAACAAAACGACACCGTCATTCCGGAGCGAATGGGATTGTTCCGTGTCCGTATTAGTGATCGGAGGGAGCACTGGGGTGGGACTGAGGAGACCTGGGTTCTCTGCCCCTGGCTTGCTGCTACCAAACCGATGCATTTTCCTCTGCCAGCTGAAAATACAATGGTCACCTCCTTTATAAAGGGCTTTGAGATCTACTGGTACGTGCTGTATGAGAGTTAGGAGTTATTTATTCATGGCAGAGCTGGGAAACCTGGATACATCTGTTCCAAAAACATTAAATAGATGAGTGTTCTATATTCTTTTCTGGGGATTTGCAGCAAACTAAAACTTATTTAAAGATACTGTCTTTTTCCTTTGAAGTTTTTTTTTAGCCTATCTCTCGTGTTAACTATTTAGAATAAAATGTAAATGTCAAAACTATGATTAGAAAATGTACAAAAGAAGTGACGGTAGGACAGTACATCTAAACTGTGATACTGAGAGGAAGTCAAAACAGAGGGTAAAAATGATTAATGATTAATGATTAATGAAACAACTTTTATATTCATCTTTGATGTGAAGCACGTTGGATTGGAAAACTCTCCGCTGTAAAGAGATAAAGTTGAAAAGAAGACAGTGCAGGCTAAGAGCCAAACTTCCGTAAAATAACAGAAACATCATAATTAACTTTCTGGAGTTGTCAAAATACCAAGATGCTTTCCAGCAGGTCCTTTGAAGCCAACGTAGCAGTTCTTGTATCACATATTATACATGTGGGAGCTTGTACCTTGACTGTGTAGTCTCTGGTTTCTGGTTCCATTCTCTATTTATTAAAGATATTAATCTTCCCTATTTAAGAGAGAGATTGCCATAAGCAGAAGTCAGTGTTCATGAAATCTGTCTAGTGGATAAGTCTGTTCTCTGTGGCCTGCTGTCTTCATTAGGCTTCTCATCATCTCTCACCTCTTATCAGTCATAAACCCCTGATAAATAAGCTCGTGCTTTGCCTGCAGCTGCTTTTTGGCTTCTCAGTGTCTTTCAGCTGAAGATGTTCAGATAAAAATTGGGCCTTTTGTCATTTAGGAGTTTAAAACATTTACCTTCGCTTTAGCAGGGTTGCCAGGGTACCTGAGCTTTGTGGGCAGCACTGCGAGGCTGGAGTGGAGCTGTCTCTTCCTTTGCCCCGTTTCTGGGTGGATACTAACAGGGGATTGCTCCTGTTTCAGGACACTCAGGAGTTCCTGCGGTGCCTGATGGATCAGCTCCATGAAGAACTGAAGGAACCAGTTGTTGCAGAGACAAGAGATTTGGACACAAGTGACCAAGATGACAAGCGAGAGGGTGACCGAAGTCCCTCGGAGGACGAGTTCCTCTCCTGTGACTCCAGCAGCGACAGGGGCGAGGGAGACGGACAGAGCCGGACCACAGCGAGCACGGGCAGCGGCTCCCTGGCCGAGACTGAGCTGTTGATCCAGGATGAAGCAGGGAGAGGGATCTCCGAGAAGGAGAGGATGAAGGACAGAAAGTTCTCCTGTGGCCATCGGCGCAGCAACTCGGAGCAGGTGGATGAGGATGCGGATGTTGACACCACCATGATGCTGGTTGATGGCAGAGCCTCCCCTGAGATGCTCCCAGCTCCCCGGCCCTCCAGCCCTTGCAGGACACCAGGTATAAACCTCTTCCAGTTGTGTTATTTGTGAGAAGATATTCTCATCCTTCACACTGGCAAAAAACACATAACGTGACTGTTCTTTCTATGAGTTTCAAGAGATTTTGCATCCAAGACTTTCTTCTGTGTCCCTGGCAGTGGTTCTGCCTTTATGCACAATTGCTCCTGTGAGAAACCAGAATGCGTGAGCCACAGAGCTGCTCAGCCGGGCTAAACTGCTACCGGGCTGAGTGGAGATTACATTCTGAAGGCAGTGAGAGCTGCCCTGCCAAACCTGCAGACACTGTGCTTATGCCTTTTCCTAATTGAAGAGAAAGGTTTGCTAAGTGTACACTGCTTTATCTCATAGACTGACCTGGGGAAATAGCTGTGGAAGTTTGTTAATTGTAGGCTTTGTAGAGAGAAAAGGGACATGCATAATTCGTGCATTTCTGTGTCTTAGGGAAAAGAAAAGAGCAGCAGTTAAGACGTAGGTGTGGAGTCACCTCAAGCTGAACATATCCGATCTTTCAGCACTTCTTTATGTAAGAGTCCTACTGTGCCAACTGGCACTGGAGACAGCAATGCTCTTTGTGTGGATGAGCGATACAGGAGCAAGCTGTAAAACCTAATTAGTCATAAGTGTGAAAAAATAACGCGTTGGGTTGTTTTTAAATATAATTATTAGCTGTTCAGTACACTTATCCACGCACTGAGCTCTATCTGCCAGCGTGTGCAAGTAGGGCAGTTAATACACTGAACTGTGCATATTGGGAAAGATGCTGGAACGCAGAGCTGGGCTGACATTGACTGCGGTAGCGTTGCCTTTTGTCACGGGGATTTTCACCAGTGCCTCCGTGTTTCCCAAGCAGAACCTGACAACGACGCCTACGTGCGCTGCTCCTCACGCCCCTGCAGTCCGGTCCACCACGACATGCACTCCAAGCTCTCCAGCAGCCCTCCGCGCTCCAGCCCCGCCAGGCTCGGCCCTTCCTACGTCCTCAAGAAAGGTAACGCCGAGGGGGCGTGCTGGGAGCAACGGGGAGTGCGTAGAGAGCAGGGGTTCATTTACAGAAAAGAGAAGGAATGTGTCATGATTCCTGATAAACAGTTGCAAGAAGTGCCGATTGCCCTGGATGTCAGCGCTTTCTAAA
The DNA here is from genome assembly GCF_963082525.1 of Nesoenas mayeri. Classification (NCBI taxonomy): domain Eukaryota; kingdom Metazoa; phylum Chordata; class Aves; order Columbiformes; family Columbidae; genus Nesoenas; species Nesoenas mayeri. The sequence goes on from NC_137566.1 coordinate 8,123,432, forward strand.
ATAGCACTAGGCAAAGACTACAGTAAACCTGCAGGTAAAGTCAAGCTCTAGGCACAACTGATGTTCTAGTATGTCCTAATATTGGAGCCTCAAATGATTTCCACGTGTGCATCTTCACGCTGTGTTTGTTATTAATAACATGGCTGTGAAGTGCCAGGCACAAGCTCTGCCCCCGTAGTGGAGTGTGGGGATGTGTAAACATTTGTCTGCCAGACTTGCATTTCATAGTGTGTGGGCCAAAGAACTGTGAGATGATGTTACCAAGAGAGAGCTTCCTGCCTCTTCGACATTCTGCGCTCACAATAACAGAATTAAGGCTGCAGATGTCAGTCCAGTGCTGGGAGCATCATGAGGCTTCGGAGCAGAGCCTGTCTTCTGTTGTTATCAAACGGGGCTCTTCATCCAAAGCAAATTGCAAAATGAAATCCCTCAGCGTTGCATAGCGTTGCAAACACAATGGCATGTGCTTGTACCGCCGTCCCTACAGCTGCTCAATAATGACATTCTTTCCTCAGCCGCGTCCCAGCCCCTTGGCTGAGGTCAGCACAGCCACAGATGTTCTGGCCGGATAAAAAGCTCTCTGTCTCCGTGCACGTGTGCGTGGAGAGAGAGTTTGTTATTAAACAGAACGGGGTGTTTGGCCAGTCCCTGCTGTGGAGAGTCCTCCCCGGTGCAGGACACTTGGGAGCACATGGTAGATGTCAGAGGGGAAAAAAAAACAAAGGGACAAAAGTACACAGGCAGGTGAGAGGGGAGAGGAAGCAGAAAGCTTAGAGGAAAATGGTGCAAGACCTCAGAAAAGCAAGAACTGTCTGTGGCAGGGCCAGACTTCTGAACACGTAGTAAGAGGATGGAGATGGGATTTCCAGTGGGACAATTTCTGCCTGCAGCCCACATGTTGGTGTTGGTTCACTTTGCTACCTCCCACTTCCTTGTGCCACCCAGAGCTGCAGTGTCAGTTTAGAATGGGCTCCAGCGTCTCACCGGCATGCAAGCGGCTTGTCCTGCATTATTCTTGTGTGGCTGTGTGATTCTACTGAGCTGGGACACTAGGAAGGAGCTGCTATGTGATGGGCTTCCCTGTCTGTGTTTCAGCCCAGATGCAGGCTTCTGGGAAAAAGAAGAAAGAACTTCGCTATCGCAGTGTGATTTCTGACATCTTCGACGGCTCCATCCTCAGCCTGGTGCAGTGCCTCACCTGCGACAGAGTGAGTCTTCTGGCCGCTGTTGGTCAAAGACCATGGTCTATCTGACTCCTAGATCTCGTAGGAAGTGGTGCTCCTATTTCCGAACGCTGTGGGATGCAGTAGCCCTGCTAAAATGATGACAGGTGGATGGTGAGGGAGATGTGAGAAACCACCTGCCAAGAAGCTGCATGCTCTGCAGGGTTCTGTTTACTTATCTGTGTTACTGAGTTGACCTGGCAATGTCACATTCACATTAGAAAACTGATTCCAGTGCTACAAAACCCATGACAAAAGTCATCCTGCTGACAGCAGTAAAGAATAATTAGCCAGAGTGAGTCGCTCTTGCTGCCAGCTCAGGTTTCCAGCTTAGACAAAATCCAAGCAGTGATAAAAGGTGCTAGAGGTCAGGTCCCAGCTCCATTACACGCACAGGAAACTCAGACCTCTTCCCCTTGGATATTTCCAGGTTTCTACGACAGTGGAGACATTCCAGGACCTGTCGCTCCCAATCCCAGGGAAGGAGGACTTGGCCAAGCTGCACTCTGCCATCTACCAAAACGTGCCAGCCAAGACAGGGGCATGTGGGGACAACTACGCCTCGCAGGGCTGGATTGCTTTCATCATGGAGTACATCCGCAGGTGGGCTCCCTGGGCGGGATCTCTTTTCCCAGGGGTTTTCCGGGCGGTGCTGGGAGGCAGCTGTCCCGAACCAGCGGTCTTGGCAGCAGAACGTCAATTGTAACCATTCCCTGGACAGCAGTCAGTGATACCTCACAGGTCTCTGAACCTTTTCATGTCAGCCAGTTCCTACTGTTCCTCTTGTTCTGTCATGCACTTTGAGATCTCTTGTGCGGCCGATAACCCCTCACTTCTGCCTTTTGCTTTTCTGCCTTTAACTTTGCCTTCTGGAGCAAATTAATTCTTAGTGTAGTTTTCCAGATCACTTTGAGCAGTCACAGTAGGAACATGAGCTGAGAGAAATCCTGTTTCCTAGCTCCTCTGGGATGTGTGATGAGCTCAGGACCTACAGCTAAACGGAAACCCGTCATCCATTTGGAGATTTGTATGCCAAAGCATCCAACTACTATTTTGTGTATGACTTTAAATCCCCTCCCTTGTGCAGATTCGTGGTGTCCTGTATCCCTAGCTGGTTTTGGGGTCCCGTTGTGACACTGGAGGATTGCCTTGCTGCCTTTTTTGCAGCCGATGAGTTGAAGGGTGAGTTTTCTTCAGTGGGGTCTGACAGCACAAAACAAGGAAAACCACATAGAGGGGTATTTCACGTGCAGTTTGGGGGTGGATTAAATCTGGAAATGCTGTTTCGGTCTTTCACTTAGAGACTGGCAGTACCGCAAGTGGGCAGTTCAGCATCTCTGAGCAGGAGCCAGTTTCCCACCTGCTCAGGGGTGCTGCTTTTCATTATGAATCAGTGTCGTGTGCTCTGAGTAACTACATAATGTCTTTTCATCTACAGGGGACAACATGTACAGCTGTGAACGATGTAAAAAGTAAGTTTGCATTCTCTGTATTGTGTTGCATTTCTGGTATTTTATTTTCCTGGACTGCTGTCAGACATTTTGCTGTGTCCTGCGCCTGGACGTTCCTTCTGCTGAGTGGCAAGTAAAACCTGCCCTGCCCTGCCCTTAACATCAGAGTTCTGCTCTTGAGAGTCACTGATCGCAGATGGGAAAAGTGCTGGGCCTGAGAGGACAAGAACAGGGATGTGCTTGGCAGGAATGAGGCTGTTGAAGAAGAGACATCACAAACTGCTCATGCTGTGCTTCATTTGGGAGGGATGCTGCAAAGAGCTGGAATTTATTGCTGCTGGAATTCAGGATTTGTCTTAGATTTCAAAGCAAGCAAGAGCCCTTTTGGCATCCCTTTGCTTTAGAGATTGCTCACAGTTTCTTTTTCTCCCCCAGACTGCGGAATGGAGTAAAGTACTGCAAAGTCCTCCGGCTGCCAGAGGTGAGCAAAAGCACCTTGTTTCCTAGTTTTCTTTCAGCAGCCGCTGAAGAGGTCGGGAAGCTGGAGCTGGAACAGAAGGAGCAGTTTGGTGTGGTGTCACAGTCCTGTATCTAAACCAGAAGAGCCTTTCCCATCCTAAATGGAGGGTGGGAATGGAGCGAGCAGGATTCATGGCTAACAGGCGAAGAACCTTTGCAAAGATCTGCACTGAGATGTGCTGTTTAATTAGAATACCTGTGGCAAAACTGTACTTTGGTGTTCTCTGTCTTTGATCTTTCAGATTCTTTGCATCCACTTGAAGCGGTTCCGGCATGAGGTGATGTATTCCTTCAAGATCAACAGCCACGTCTCCTTCCCCTTGGAAGGGCTGGATCTGCGACCTTTCCTGGCCAAGGAGTGTGTCTCCCAGATCACCACCTACGATCTCCTGTCCGTCATCTGTCACCACGGCACAGCAGGCAGTAAGTGCTTCTGTGAGCACAGGCAGAGGTGAGCAGGAGACGAGCAGGAGCGAAGCAAAGTGTGTTTCCAGGACCAGTGTAAGACCTGCCCCCTCCATTCCCAGGCTCGCTCAGCCTCTGCCCTTTGAAAAGTGAACCCAGCAGATTCAGACAGATCCCCTGATCCCCTGCAGCTGTTTCAGCCTCACCACAGGGTTGGCTCAAACCCTTTCCCCGTGTTCAGTCTCACTGAGAGGCCCTTTCCAAGGAAGGCAAATCAGGCTGGTAGCGCCAGGCTCCCAACTCCTGCAAATCTTGCCTGAACAGGAAATACCAGTTGTTTTTTTTTGGTCTCTCTCCGTTCTTTACCAGCAGCCAACCCTGTTTGTGCTGCTGACGTTATCCCAGGCCTCCCTGCTCCCAGCCACGCTCTGTGTTCTGTTACAGGTGGGCACTACATCGCCTACTGCCAGAATGTCATCAACGGCCAGTGGTACGAGTTTGATGACCAGTACGTCACTGAAGTCCACGAGACCGTGGTACAGAACGCAGAAGCCTATGTCTTGTTCTACAGGTGATGCTGCAGTCCCTTGCTGGCTGCACAATACCTAGAAATGCGTCTGGAAAACTAAGTTTTCGGGAATTGCTTATTCTCTCTTCCTTTCCCTGCTAAAGGAAAAGCAGCGAAGAGGCCGTGCGGGAGCGTCAGAAAGTTGTGTCCCTTGCCAGCATGAAGGAGCACAGCTTACTGCAGTTCTACATCTCTCGAGAGTGGCTCAATAAGTTCAACACCTTTGCCGAGCCTGGTCCCATCACCAATCACACCTTCCTGTGCGCCCACGGAGGTGAGGGGGGCTGGGAACCGCACCTCCCAAAAGCTCCAGCTGCAGTGGGATCCGCTCCTTGGCAGAACCTCCAGCCCGCACGGGGAGGGATGAGACAATCGCCCCTTGTCCTGCTGGTCAGAGGCCCGGAGGGATCTGTAGTGCTGGGAAACAACAGTTTTCAGTTCTCTGTTTGTTTTTAAAAACAAACCTGTAGGAAGCAGATAAAGCAGCGTTTATGTGTGATACCCTGTCAGCAAGGTTGGCCTTCAGTGTTTGGAGAAAGCATGTGCTGCTGAAGAGAGCTGGTACCGCCTTTTACTGTTCTGCTGCTTCACCTGTCATGCTGGGGAGCCCTTGCATTTATAAATCACCAATTGGAAATGAAGCACTTGATTAGAAATCGAGGCTGTGAACTGAGAAACCTCCACAATTAATGAACTCTTGACTGTTTTCCATTAGCAGAGGAAGCAGGTTCTGGAATCTGAGTTTTCAGCAAGGAAGATCTGCCCTTATTTGTGTCTTTACCCAGCAATGATGAGTTCCCTGACTAACTCCCTGTTCCTTTCCTCTGCAGGGATCCCTCCTAACAAGTACCACTACATCGATGACCTGGTTGTGATTCTGCCCCAGAACGTGTGGGAATATCTGTACAACAGGTGAATACGGCCTCTTCGTTCTTCTTCCCAAAGAGTTTTGGTTTTTCTTTCATACCTTGAGCGGTGATGGAGACACAATCCCTTCCCAGGGCACCTTAAAGGAACGCAGTACTTGGTGCAGACTGGCAAAGACGTGTGTTGGGTAGAGGCTCCTAATCTAAACCAAAATGATCAATATCAGTGCATTGTCCCAGGGCAATATTGTAGGATTTTTGGGGCTGGGAGGTGTTTCCATTCTCCATTCCCCTCCATTTCTGTGCCCAGGTTTGGGGGCGGCCCTGCTGTGAACCATCTGTACGTGTGCTCCATTTGCCAAGTGGAGATTGAAGCGCTGGCCAAACGCAGGAGGATCGAAATCGACACCTTCATCAAGGTTCGTACGGAAAACATCTCACAGCAACGGCGGGAGGTGGGAGATGAGACCTGTCCCAGTCAGTCAGGGGAAAGCTCTTGCCCCTGTTTCCCAGAACATGATCTGCAGCATGGCCAGGAGGTTGATTGGGGTTCCCCAGTGCTGACAGCACAGGGAGGGGCAGCTGGAACATAACACACGTGCAGCTGCACGCACACCAAGTCTGAAACCATCCTGGTCTCTTGCCTGCTCTACTGAGCAGGAACAGGTTGGGAGGAAGGTGGTAGAACTATAAGGCCACCTTCTGAAGAGCAGCAAGGCTGCCCTACAGTTAACAGAAGGGGCTCCTCCTGATCTAAATCCCTCCTGCGTGTCTGTGCTCTCCCAGCTGAACAAGGCGTTCCAGGCAGAGGAGTCTCCGAGCGTCATCTACTGTATCAGCATGCAGTGGTTCCGGGAGTGGGAAGCCTTTGTCAAGGGGAAGGATAACGGTAAGAAGCCCGAGACCTCTGGAGCCTGTCGGGGGTGAGAGGTAGAACGGACACAAGCGTGGCTGGTGCAGCTCCCCAGTGAGCGCCTGACTGGTGTGACTGGAGGCTGAGCGGCGTCCAGACACCAGCGCGATGGCCTGCGGGGCAGGGCAGAAATAACAAGAGACCTACTTGGGAAACAAGCAGATCTGGTGGCGATCAGAATGGTTTTTGACACGTTTGCTCTCCTCTGACAGAGCCTCCCGGACCAATTGACAACAGCAAGATTGCGCTCACAAAAGCAGGCGGCCACGTGCAAGTGAAGCAGGGTAAGGCTTGTGCTCGCTGTCCTGTCGTGTCCCTAAAAGGTTTCCACCGTCCCCTCTGCCCAGCGGTGTGGCTTTCATCTTGTGTTGCTCTTGACTTGGTCTTTACTCAGCATCTGCTGGAGCCCAGCTTCTTAAATAACATTCGTGTGCTGTCCTCGCTGGGCTCTCCTGCCAAGCCAGTAAAGATCACATCTGTATCCTGGTTGTCTCCAAAACCAGCCCTTCCTGCGCTCCTCCTGTGTAACTTTTCTGGCAGAGTTCTGACTGCTGCTGTTGTCCCTTCCAGGTGCTGACTACGGGCAGATTTCCGAGGAGACGTGGATTTATTTAAGCACGCTGTACGGAGGGGGCCCAGAGATCGCCATCAGGCAGAACGTGGCACAGGTCCAAGAACTGGAAAACCTACATGGGGAGCAGAAGATTGAAGCGGAGACGCGGGCTGTGTGAGCTGTGCGGGATGGGGCAGGGAAGGGAATGGCATGGAGATCCGAGTGGGGACGGAAGGCTGGGGCAGCCTGAGGACTCAAACCTCACCCGTTGTCTGGTACTGGCAGGTGGGTGCAGCTCCCACCACCAGTTCTGGGGAAGGCGGGTTCCTCCACTCACCTTTCACGGGGCTTTGGAGACGGGTGACGTGGGTGACACTGGGAGAAAAGCAGCTTCTCCATAATTCACCTCGGGATGATGCTGTGGTGGGAACCTGCAGCCCAGCCTCACCAGGACACGGGTTGGGGTTGGGTTACGAAGACCCAGCGCTCCTAGCTCGCCCCCAGCGACCCGAGTCTCTGCTCCTTCGCAGGTCTTGCTTTTGGCACTTTTAAACTCATATGTATAAAGATAAGGAAGCGTTATTTATGTTTCCAGCGGGCAGCGTTGCAGCGTGAGGAACCTGTTATTTGAAGCTGACTTAAGCCACAAGGTCTCCCGGTAGTTTGCGCTGATGGGGCACATCACAACTTCCTAGTTTTGTTCTTTACCTAATTCTTGCAAATTCAGTTGCAATCAACTGATAAACTTTAAAGGAGGCCGTTTCTTTCTTCTCTAGTCCCTACAGCCACACCTTCACGGGCCTGCAGATTTTAATTTCTCCTTGTATCTGATTTCATGTGTTCAGCATCTTTTCAGAGAACAAAGCTGGAAGATGAATCCTCCTTCCCACTCTTCCCACTAAAGCTTTGTAGCTCTGCGTGTTTGGCTCACAGGGGGTCAGAGCTGTTAATGAGCAGGATTCGTTAGAGCAGGACACAGGAGTCCTGGTTCATAACCCCATTCTAAGGGTGTGCGAAGGCCAAGGAGGAGCCCAGTTCTTCACCCAGAGCCTGTTCAGGGGGTTAATTCTGGGGCTGAGCCGGCCCCAGGCTCTAGAAGCAGCTTTTTAGGAATGAGCTGCTTTTTGCAAGCAAGAACCCCCCATGTACTGAGGCCATTCCAGCTTCTCACCACAGATGTCATTTGTGTACGCAGTGGCTCATTTAATGAAGAGAAGTAACTTGCTCCCCAATCTACTGCTGCTAATGCAGCCAAGGAGCAGCTAAGAGAGGAATAAAGACAAAAAAAAGGTTAAAGCACCACTTTTCACATCAGGGCTTTGTTCATCTCGTAAACCAGAAAGAAAATAGTAAAATCTTTGCGTTTCCGTGCAGTTCATTGGAGCAGAGCAAGGCAGAGGTGGCTGCTCATGGGCTGGGGAACCAAACTGGGGGTTCATGGTGCTGCAACCTGAGTGGTTGCACAGCATCAAGTCTGGCCTTGGTACCAGGGACCTTCTGAGCACCCCACGCAGGAGAGAGGGAGGAGCAGCTGCTCTTTCATTTAGAAAGTAAGAAAGGGTGTCAGAAAGAAAAATGTGGCCTTCAGACCTTTTTTTTTTTGTTGTTTAGACCAAATGTTTGCTGCAAACAGCAATTTATTCTTTAGAAAAGTATCTGTAAATGGATCAGCATGTTAATTCTACTATCCTGTTTATTGGATGCTTGTAAATACCCAGCCAGGCCTGAGGGGAGGTCAGAGAATGAGCCACTGTTGGGATTTCTCATTGTCTTAAGCTTTGTTAGCCGCTGCGAGCCCGTAGGCTGCATGTCTGTGTCTGTGCCGTTCCGAGGATGCTGTACAGATTGTTTAAGAACACTCCTGTGCTTCAGTGTCATACTTTGTGCTGAAAATGTGTTACAATAAATACACGTGCATTCAAGCAGCTGCGTGACTCCGTGCCTGCCGTGGTGTTAAAAAATATATATAAAAGGCTGGAAAAAGTAAAAGAATCCAAACTTCCTGCTGCTGAGAGCCCTTGTGGGGGCAGATCCTGCTGAGCAGCAGTGAGCTGGGGTAGCACAGGTCATAGAACCACAGAATGTCAGGGGTTGGGAGGGACCTGGAAAGCTCATCCAGTGCAATCCCCCATGGAGCAGGAACACCCAGATGAGGTTACACAGGAAGGTGTCCAGGCGGGTTGGAATGTCTGCAGAGAGGAGACTCCACAAGCCCCCTGGGCAGCCTGGGCCAGGCTCTGCACCCTCACTGAGAAGCTTCTTCTCAAATTTAAATGGAACCTCTTGTGTTCCAGTTTGAATTCATTACCTCTTGTCCTACCGTTGGTTGTCACTGAGCCTGGCTCCATCCTCATGACACTCTTTAGGTCCCCTAAACCAAACTGTGCTCCATCAGAGGAGGGCGCCTGCACCTTTCAGTCGGTGCTTAAATAGACTTCCACGTTTCATTTACCCAATTCACGCTATTTGTGACCATCCTTGCTCTGAACGTAACTTGCAAGGGAAAGAGCTGAAGTTTCAGTGAGCTGTTCTGGGTTTCTGGATGAGAGTTTTCTGTCAGGCTGTTGTGTGGCCAAAGATTGTGTTCCTCATACAACATAATCCGCTTCCCAGTAACACGTGAGAGCAGCTTCGCTCCCGAGGCCTCAGGAACCAGCAAGTGACGCTGCACAAGCTGCAGCCTGAAATATCCAAAGAGATGGAGCTCGAGTTGGGTTAACGGGAACGTGCAGCTTGTTCTTTAGCAACTTGAAGCCAACCGTCAAAACTTGCATCTCGCAAACAAACACCGTCACCTCAGCAACTGCAGAACAGCGCGAAACCATCCGGGAGACACGAACAAACGCCCTCCCCGAGGGAGGGGATTATTCGCTGTCTAGACAAACAGCTCTGGCAAAGCCCGAGTTGTACTTGTTGTTACCCTCTGTCTGGTAAAATGCTTAAAGCTCAGTTCTGCATCTAATTTATTTGAAATCCAACAGCAGCCACGCTTTTCTCCAACTCCCACAGTGCGTGTTAATCATAGATTCACTTTGGTTGGAAGAGACTCGCAGGATCGGGGGGTCCATCGCCAACCCAACACCATCACCAACCCAACACCATCACCAACCCAACACCATCACCAACCCAACACCATCACCAACCCAACACCATCACCAACCCACGTCCCTGAGAACCCCACCTACCAGACTTTCAGAGCCCTGCAGGGATGGTGACGGCACCGCCGCCCTGTTCCAACGCCAAGTACAACTCCATTAGGGGAAATATCTTCCCCAAGCTCCCAGTTCCAAGTTCCCAGCTGGAAAAAGAACCACCCGGCCTTCCCAAGCACACCAATGGCTCCAACGGCACGTTTTACTTTCTCCTCTGATGAACAAATTAAGAACAAAACCACAGCCGCTTCAGTCACTCTTCAGTGCCGGCTGGAAAAGTTGAAGTTTGATAAAACTGCGTCTCAAAGTGACCTGATGGGAACCAGCCCTGCAGGACAGACTCTCAAAGGTACAGACAGAGCCAAATTCATACTTTAAATACCCGAAAATCCATGTATGAAATAAAAAAATAAATGAATTAGTGCTATCAGTAAAAATGTTCCCACACAAGCACCCACCTGAACAGGCTGTTTCTGCTTATTTGCTGTGAATTTTACAGCTGGAGGTAAGACCCTTTTTATTGGGAAGCGACAAAACCATTTGTCTTCTCTGCATGATGAAAAGGGGCCACTGAAACTGTATTTCTGGAATTAAGTGTTTATTTAAATACGTGGATGACTTTTCCTTTCATTGTTACAAGGTCAATATTCGCTTTCAAATGGAAGCACTTTATTTGGTTGAATTCTGTCTCCAGAAATGAACGGGGAACACCAGAACCATTTACATTGGCAATGAAATCACAACACTGAGATGCCACCAAAACTCCAGAGATCAGTGCTCAAACACACATACACACACATATACAAATAAAAAAGTGCTCGACATCGTCATGTTAAAATAGAATTTGGCTTCTTTTAGGTCTTTCGACTCTTCAGGCAGGAAACCAAAAACCAAAGAACAATATGCATCAAACTAAATGAGCTTCTGAAAAATACTCAGCATTAAACACAACTTTCGGTATCAGTAAATATGTTTCTTCTCTATTTACAGGTGTTAAGAAAGGGCATTAGAGACTTTTGCTGGGGATAGTGAGGTTTGTAGGATGTACAGTCCACACTTCTGGGCGAGATTAGTAAATCCGAGCAGAGTTTTTATAAACCAGTCACATATTTAGTCCTTCAGATTTTGCAAAAGGTAAATGCTACAAAAATTACTCATTCGTTACCCTGAATAGAGGCAGCGGAACAAAGATGCGGAGGCTACAATACACGACTGTCGCGGTTTTTCTCTTGCAGTAAGTTTTAAGAGCCGAGATTTTTGGGAACTAGTTGCCAAGTTTATAAAAACTCCTCATCTTTTGATAAAACTTTTGAAGAAAACTCAGTCAGCTAAAGCTAATGCTCCTTCTAAAGCGCTAGTTAGCAACACAGACATTGCAACCGTTCCAATGTTTCACAGAGGCTGACAATAATATACTGTCCACCTAGATTAAATATATAAAAGCAAACTTTTAATCTAATTTTTTACATAGATGGCACAACAAGAGGTGAAAATGAATCCTCCTAGCTGCTGATTCAACAGTGCATTGGACACGAGAAGGAAAATACTGCAGCCAAAAATATTTCCAAGGTATTGTTGCACACCCGTTAACTGCTCAACCGCTTTGATCCCCTGGCAGAGGGACGTTGGCCAAGGTACGAAGCCCCAAGTGCCACCGTGGGGATCACATTCTGCTATGGGAGGCTCATGGATCTCAACAGTTAAGTGACACCAGTAGCAGCAATGATAAGGACGGTGATTTAATTGATTACGACCCTTTGGACGCCGCTAACGCTGCGGCTGAGCAGCCCCAGCGCCGGTATCGCCTGCGGCTCGTCCTGAGCTACGAGATTAAAAACCGCAGCCTCTGCTGGTCAGTGCTCGCAGGTATTAATTAAGCACCATAATACAAGAGCTACAGTACAAACTGTAGGACTGAGGGACCACACTGTGAAAAATAAAAGTTGGTGTCTTGAATGGAGAGAAAAGGACAGAGTTATGAACACAAGGTGTAAGCCAACTCAAAAATTACTTTATCCAGAATGGGGACAAGCGAGGAAAACCCCAACCATGGGGAGAACTGGGTTCCTGGACACGTTTCCATGTGCTGCCCCTGCATAGAACACCGCAGGCAGCAAAACCAGACACACAGAGGCTTCATTTCAGGGTCACTGCCTGTACTGGTGTCCATGGAAATGTTCTCAAATTCTGGGCATTTTTACAAAAGATGCTGAAGTTCCCTACAAGAAGTAGATTTGCCCAAATGTGGTGATCTATGAGTAAATTAGGCCCTCAAGAGCTATTCAGTAGCAACCGACTTATGGGGCTCAAACGTGGACAAGATGACTGTGAAATCCCAGCAATGGTAAAGATTCAGGGGAAGCCAAGAGTCAGAATTTAGAAGTTTCGAAAGCAATTGAGCTTTTCCTAGGCAGCTGAGGTCCAGATCATGAGATATTTGGAGATATAAGGTGCGGCATCACTTATCGTGCTACTTCTGCTTCAAATAAAACCATGTGAGAACAGGATGGCTGAGGAATAAGTCACAATTCCTGTCTGGCTTCTGGGTTGAGGTCCAGTCCACGACAAGATGGGAGAACGACATGGAGTGCAGTTTCTTTTTTTTTTTCTCTTTTATTTTTCTAAAAAACTCCTGTTATTCAAACATGGACTGATGAGAACGCACAGAGGTCATGCAAAAGGAGAAGGCAGGTCTGAAATGCTGAAAACAAAACCAAAAACCAAACCAACAAAAGAGAACTCCAAAGAGATTAACAACCGCGAGCCACAGGATAAGGTGGCCCGGGGAAGGTGGGCACAGGCAAGGCAGCAGGGCGAGCATGCAGACTGAAACCAGAGCAAATCGGAGACCGTGGCGACCAGCAAAATGGGGCTTCAAACCGAAATGCCAGTGTCTGTGTTTGTGTGTGTCTGTGTGTGCGTGAGGAAGAGGAGGGAGAGAGGAATGGGGGATAAAGGGGAGGGGACAGACAGAACAAGGAGGAAAACAAGCGTACATACGTGAGCTTGAAGGCTTTCAGGAAACAGCAAGGTCAGAGGGGTTTAATACTTGGCATGAGCATCAGCCTAGATTTAAAAACAAAAATAAAGGCTGACAAGTATTAGTGACCTTTTGGGGAAAGCAGGATATCGAATAATGGATCAAATTGAGTATCTGCAAATTCAGAGCCCAGTCCAGCTGCTGTGACGCTGCTCCCAGGAGCAGCTCCCACAGCAACCGGCTCCCTCCCTCTTGGGGGAGACGACCCGCAGGATCCGCGCTAAAGGCACCGTGTGACATGCTGAGGGACCAGGGCACACATTCGGATGGACTGAGGGACAAGGGGGGACAGCAGACAGACCAGGACATGCGTGAGACTCTCTGGTTACCCTTTGCAAAGGGCAGCCAGCAGTTCTTTGACTGGCGTTGGGAGGAATTGGGTGGGGGAAAAGTGTTGGTTATGTTTTCCAGAGGGGCTTTGCCAAGGTGGTGAAGGGTGGGAGAGGCCGATAAGTTAATCTGAGCCACAAGTAGCATGCCATGGAACAGAGCAAGCGTCTGAACGGGACGGGGATGGAATTTAGGCCTGAATTTTTCAAGTGGGAACTCCAGACACGACTGGGAGTCTGGCTTTCCGTGGGCGTGTGTTAACTGCCTGCAGGGTAAACAGACCATTTTGTTTCTCCTTCTGTGACAAGCTCGCCCCGAGGTTCTTGCACCAGCACAAACACCTTTAGGAATCTAAAACATAAGAAAGACAAAAAAAGAAAGAGACTGGGTTAGAAAGAGGCTGGGGAACGCGGGATCCCTTCAGAGCGGCACTGCCTGACGAAGGTTAAAGGAATCGCGGCGCCCAAGCGCCTGCCAGGTCAGGAGGGGACACTCAGTGTCACCATTGCCCCTCGGCCCTGCCAGCAATGAGCATCACTGGGATCAGCATGTCAAGGTCTACAGCAAGGCGACAAACATCACCGGGACATCAGGTCCAGGAGCGTGGCCCCGCCAGCCCTGCTGAGTCCACAACAGAGAAAGCAAACAGCTTTTCAATGGTCAGTCTGCAAAGAACTGTATCTGCTCAAGTGACAGCTCCAGAGACCATTAACAACACCAAAGAACAACAACAGGAAGCTAAAACACCAAGAATGTTGCAGACAAGCCCTGACTAGCTGTGCCTCACACACCAGGCTGCAAAGACACCTCGTTCTTAAGGGAAGTCGAGGAATAAGCAGGTGAGTGGACGCAGTCTCAGCCCCTAAGCCCAGCCTGGGACGGCCATGGGCCCCCTGGCCGAGGGTGAGTTTTCTCCGTGGCCAAGCGAAGCTGCAATCCAGAAGTGTGGTTTGGCCAAAGACACCATGTCCAGGGAATACAGGAGGAGTCCAAACTTCCCTTGCGTTCGAGAGGGCAGGGGAAGAACCTTCTGACCTCCCTTGCACCCACTTCCACGAAAAATAGCAAAGAGTTTTCATAGAGACACAACAAAATATAACTGCAGTTATAACTCAGTGTGGGAAGCAAGTGAAAACCAGCTCTGGGCCACTGGCTTTCTGTTAGTAAAGTGAAACTTAAATAAAATGCCATTAAAAAAAACTCAGAGGAATGAGAAAATATAATGTTTATTAGAAGAAGACACCATGGTACATCAAGCTATAGCGAGATTCCTGACAGATGATGATTGTATAAAAAAATAAGAACAGAAACAGAACAACCACACTGGCCAGAAATTAACAAACCTTAACACAAAACAGAAGTCCAACCAGATACAGGCAGCTGAGTAACCAAAACCACTTATCAACATAAGGGGGACTGAAGAGCCACCAAAACACCAGCTAGGTTAAGGAGAACAGCCTATAAACCCATTTATACTTACACATATATAAAAGGATAAAAACAATTCAAATTCAAGTAACTTTAGTTTTTAAGTTATGTTATATACAATTTCTTTTTTATACTGGGACAACTACGGGCAACTATTTAACAAAGGATCTTAAAAAAGCCACAGTCCAGTTTATAATTACTGTTCCCTAAATAATTTGGCAAGCATTAAATAATCAGATATATCCTAGATAAAAAGTGCATCAGCATGGTTAACTTTTGCCTATTTATTTATATAAGTCAAAGCTCTGCATAACGGTTACAGCAAACGAACAGCAGAGCTGCGAGGCTGAAATCAGAGCTGTCTATAGGGATTTACGTATATAATCAGAGTGAGGAGGAACAGGCCCACGGCGGCAGAGGAGCCGAAATGCTAATCAGCCCATGGCTCCAAAATTGTTTTTCAGGAAGTTTAACTTCACAAAACAGCCTCTATTCCTCGCATGCACCCAAACAGCCCATCTGTCTGGGGGACTTTTTGTTGGGTGCAATGGAGAATTCCCATAAAACTGGTTCTTTCACGCAAGTTCTTTTGTGTATCGCGCTATTTCACAACATCCCTCAGTGAGACACTGTTTTCTTGCCAAGAAGATGATGAGGTACCAATTCAATAACACAGAACGGTCAGTCTGGAACAAAATGACCCAACTAGTTCTCGTATTGGACAGTTGTCAGCACCAGGTATTATGGGTGCAGAACAGCCCAGTAAGAAGCTGCACCTCCATGTGCATAGAGTTTTTTCCTCATCCCTAAAAATCAGAGGTTGGTGTAAGCCCCAAAACATCAGTTTACATCCAACAGATCCAATTCTTAGTCTGCCTGTTTTTAAGTATTTATAATTGCAAAGAGAACAAACTGTGTTGGCTCTCATTTATGAAGGATGATAACGCTGTTTACAACTAAATTCAAACTGTGTTGGCTCTCATTTATATTAGGAAGGACAATAACACTGTTTATAACTAAATTCGTACAGTCGGGCCAGTACTTTCATGGGTAGCGATGCACATTTAAATTTCAAGGTGAACTTACACAGCAGCTGAGCACACGGTACCTAACCCATGTCATTGCTGGAGAAACGACACATGCGTTCATCTCTTCTAAAGAAAACCTTCTGAAATAGAGCTCTTAAAACAACCGTAGCAGCAAATCAGTAGAATAAAAGATGAACAGGCCTATGCAAACCTACTCAGAGATTTTCTGAAGTGATTTGTACATATCTGGAAAAAAAAAAAAAGGGCAAAACAAGATAGATGTTACTGTTCTTTTTTGTGCTAGGGTTTGCTAACAGGCTCTGCGGGGAGAGACTGCTGGAAAGCTCACCAGCAGCCCTTGCGCAGGGCGTGCAGGCCTGGCTGGCCACAGCACACGACTTACCTGTCCTGCTCGCCTCGGGTTCGACAGCAAAGCCCTGACTGGAAAAGCTCAGCAGCGGCTTTTTGCAAAGTGTTTCCTAGCCGCTTTCTGCAGGCAGAGCCGCCTCCGGCTCCCGGCACAGACACAACCTACATCTGCGCCAGAATGGGTTCCGCAGGCTCCAAGAGCCGCGAATGCACTTGGAGCTGGTGCGAATCCTCCCGCCCATCACGCAAAACGAACCTTGAGATGCTCGAGCTGCTTTCCAAAACCAGGAAAAAGCTACCAAAGTTTGTAAATGCTTTAGCACTCAGTGTCATTTTCAGGATAGTCATCATTTCCATTTTAGTTACTCAAGGAGTTAAAGTCACTTCTACTAATATATTAAAAATTAAATGAGATATTTGCCGCTTGGAACAAGGTTTGTCTTTTCAACACAGCAGCACTTCCCCCAGATCTTTATACTGCTGCTGGGACAGTTTATGGAAAGTTCTCTTTTAGATTTTCTTTTTAACTAGAGAATTGACAAATAATATAGGTGAATATTATGGTTCCTTTAGATTAGATATTCACAGATACATTTGATTTTGCTGCAGCTGTACCAGCCTTCACTCCCAGCTCAGACTGCATCTTCACCATCACTGAGCATCATCCTACAACTAACATAATACCATTAACACACTAATACGACTTTCTGGCTGGTTATTGCAATACACCTGCAACATTCTCTCCAGAGGGGTAAATTAAAGGCAAACTTTGGTGAGTTCAGTTAGCAGGACCATCGGGGTTTCTCACCCCATCCAGAGACGTGTTTTGCTTCATTTCCCACCCAACCTGCTGCTTTGCTCGTAAATACGCGATTTGCCATAACACCCCATGGATGTGAACCCCGCTGCGTATCCAGGGCAGCAGAGCCCGTGCCTACTGCTTAAGACAGATTTAGATGCCAGACTATCTTGGCCGTTTCAAGCAGCCTACACCACTGAACACCACATTTTCCAACTTTTTCCACACTGCTTTCAACTATTGCCACACGCTAAGCAAGTCGATCTCCACAGGAGAGAACTCGGGGATAAGACAGGATCTCCCATCCTGGGCTTTCTGCCGTGTTCTGAACACAAAGTGAGGAGAACGTACAAGGCAAATTCCTCTTTCAGTGGTGAATAAGCAGCTGACAGAGGCGCTGGGGTTTTCGCACTCCTGCATTTTAACTGACTCTGTGTTTGCCAACACAAACACAACTGCCCTATTATGGCAAAATGAAACAAGATCCTGGACTTTCATGTGGAGCAGACAAGGCACAGTGCTGTGTGATGCTGAATCTGAGACTGATCAAGTTGTAGTGTTTGTTTATGGACAGTCCTTCCTCTCCTCCGACTGTCCCTAAATCCCAATGAGAGGAGTTCAGTTTTCTTTTAAATTGGACGAGGCAACTTGTTTCACACCAAGAACTCCAAAGTCTAGGAAACACAACAATAATCTGAAGGATTAAGTGACTGAAAAAAACCCACGCCAATTATTTAACAATGGACTTCAAAAACATCCTGATTTGAAACAGGACTAAAATCTTTCAGTTTCTGGGTTATTACATTAGCAGGTGTTCAGAGAGCTGTAAGAGCAGATATTCTATCCAGGATTCCCCTGTTTACACAACACACCTGTTGGTGAGGAGTTAAAAGCAACACCAGAAGACTGCAGAGCCTGAGCTCTGAATGTCTCCCTTGATCTCATGTGACCAAAGATTAAACCATTAGTTACGGTCACCTGCAACAGCAAATAACATCTGAAATGTATCAAGGTGGGAAAGAATAGAGGATCTATCTTAATGTTTTACTGATTTATCAAGGACCACAGAGTTCTGCGTAGACAGGTTTTGTCAAGATCTCTCCTCCTCCTTCCAAACACACGAACTAAATGACAACCAAGTTTCAAGCGAAAAGCTCCACAGAACACATTAGGCTCTGAAAAACCATCAAACAGAGACACAAAAATCACAGTCTAAGTGTTTCCTACATAACATTCCACTGGGACAAACAGCTGACCTGCGAATGTGTCTGAGATGCCACCTGGACGTCTGAGAGCCCACGTTATTCCAAATGGGTTTGTGTTTCCTGCACTGAGCTGGGTGTGCAATGGCAGCGACACTTGGACAAGCACTGTCTAGGGAAGGCTGCGTTCCCCCTCCAGGTTTACAGTCTATCACACTACCCTTCTCTGATCAACAAGAACAAGCACATTTTGCAGTACAGCAAGCCATATTAGTCCATGTACAAAATAATGCACCTTGTGGCATTGTACAGACTTTAAAAGGCTTTATCTGCAACACAGAGCAGTTTCAGGGTTGAATATCTCTGTGAAAGCAAATAATAATAATAATAGTATTAAATATAAGTCATAGCACCTTTGGCATTTTTGTCCAAATAGACTTCAACATATGACGTAGGGACATAGCCCTCCTCATCTTCGTTCCTTCGGATTCGCGTCCACCCATCGCCTTTGTCTTCTTCTATTACATACAGCATTTCTCCTTCTGCTACAGAAATTGTTCCTTCATTCTGACCTGAAAGACACAGTAACACGGGGTTTAGGCTGTCCTGCAGAATGGGAAGCACAGATGCAGGGGAGGGTGCACTGGGCACGGTTGGACAACATGCTGACACAA
Organism: Nesoenas mayeri; assembly: GCF_963082525.1. Taxonomy (NCBI): domain Eukaryota; kingdom Metazoa; phylum Chordata; class Aves; order Columbiformes; family Columbidae; genus Nesoenas; species Nesoenas mayeri. Next base: position 8,141,952 of record NC_137566.1, read on the forward strand.
CCTTCATTGCATCACTATGAGCAAGAACATGAGCAGGTGATTCTGCAGATAGTTTGTACACAAAGAACCAGCTGAATGTGATCCTGACATCAGAGTTTTGGTTCTTTTTCTTGCAGAGTCCCAGCATAATGGGAGACAAATCACTGTCTTAGTGTCTCTCCACAACACAATCACACCAGAGCCTCACTTGCTCTCTTTTTGTCTATTTAAGCTCTGCAGGGGTTAAATGAAGGTTTACCACTTGTCCTGTGAATTAAACAAAACGGTAAGAAAAATGAGAGTAAAAGGCTGAGTGATACCTTCAAATGTATAGAGCGCTTTACATGTTCCTATGGTGGGTAGTGGTTCTTCATCGTCGAATTCATCGTCAAAATCCGTGGCAGGTACTTTCATCTCAGTCTCCTGACTCTGCTCTTCTGTGTAACTGCCATCTGGGCTGCTCAAGAGAGGAAAATACACAGCAACTATAGCAACCAGCCTCAGGAGCCAAGAGAACGACTCGCTTACCAGACATTAAGGCAAGGTGAGCAACCGTAGCTGCCGCAGCTCAGCAATCCCAGTGTGCTCAGCACTGGCTGTTACCACTGGCAGCCATCACAAAACGATGGGTGAGACCAGTCATTTTCCCTATCAAAAATCCACCTACCTCACTCACCTTCCCAGTGGTGAGTGTAGTGACTACTAAACATTTCATCATAGAATCATTTCAGTTTGGAAGATTCCAACCATAACCTAACCAAACTCCAGCACTAAATCATGTCCCTAAGAACCTCGTCTTTTAACCTTATAAACCCCTCCAGGGATGGTGACTCCATCACTGCCCTGGGCAGCCTGTTCCAGTGCCCGACAGCCCTTTACATGAAGAAATTGTTCACAATATCCAGTCTGAATGTCCCCTGGTGCAACTTAAGGCTGTTTCCTCTCGCCCCATCACTTGTTCCTGGGGAGCAGAACCCGATTCCCCTGGCTCCAAGCTCCTTTAGGCAGTTCAGAGATCAGAAGGTCTCCCCTCAGCTCCTGTTCTCCAGCTGAACCCCCCAGGTCCCTCAGCCGCTCCATCACACTTGTGCTCCAGCCCCTCACCAGCTCCACTGCCCTCCTCATATTCAGAAAAGTGGCTCAAAGTTGGGATATTCTACACGCTAAAACCAGGCGCTCCACAGAGTGCCTGCGTTTGGTTAAAGAACAAGTTTCTGAATGCTGCACAGCTCCAGTTTTCCCGGTGAACGAGCTGAGGAAAGCCTGTACAGATACTGTACCTCTCCCGGTCCTGTGCGCAGCTGTTGACAGCCGAGGTGTTCTGCGCCTCGTACAGCCCGCTCTGCCGCCGCGCCTGCTCGTTCCGCGAGGGCAGCCGGCCCTCCACCTCTGCCAGCCAGCCCTGCAAGGGAACGCAGCGTCACACCGCCCTCCCGCCCGGCTTACGAGGGGATAAAAGCTGCTTTTACTCTGCTGTGTCATATTTGACATTCAGACTAGGGAAATAAAACCAGTGTGTAAGCATTTTTAAATTTTCCTTTGGGTTGCAGTTGTTAGACAGAATAGATTGTGTGTTTTAGGTGTATTTTAAGTCTATCGCTCTTGCCAAAAAGCAAACACTGAAATTTGATTCTTTTTTGATACTGGGTGCTGAAAACATGGAGAGAAAACATGGGAGATGCTGCGACAGTCACAATACATGAAAAGATGTGTGGCAGCTTGTAGTAATCTCAATAACACCAGAAACACAGCAACCTCAGTGACTGCTGAATGCCAGAGGACTAAAGCCAGGGAGAAAAAAAGAGCCAGTGATTTCCAAATGGATAAATAATGGATAATAAAGCAAACAACTGCAAGAAACAGCTCAAATTAACAGGCTGTATCTATTTATGTACACAGCGTAATTTAGAGAGTGAAGTCTTTCCTCAGCCCTACACTCCTTCTGGTGTAATTATACTGGCTTCATATATTTGAAGCACTCCTTATGCTCTTGAGATTTTCTATCTCTAAGAAGCTTCCCGTTAATGGCAGACTATTCCTCAGAACATATTTCATCTGATGGCTTCGGTCTCGCTGTTAGGCTATACAGGATGCTTTGCATTTATGTTCCTTTGATTTTCCACAGACATCTGTAACATGATGCTGCAAATTATTTAATTAATACAATAAGCAGCGGAACCCTCCGGGCAGTCCAGAGAGCACTGCATTTTCTCTCACAATTTGTTTTCCGTGGCAACTTAAACAGCAGGATTGTTGCCTGACAGTCACAAGAGATGGTGAATACTTCTGGTACACAAATAGGCTCAAAGATCTCAATTAATGCAAATGCTTAAGTACCCATACTTACTAATTGTAAGAAAATGCTTCAATGCATCTGAAAAAGCAGTGAAGCATCTGCTGAGAACTGAGCATACGCTGAGATACTTTTTAGTGAAATGTCTCTTCCCATACCTCAAACTTCTGAACTTCTAATCGTAACTTTTCAATGTTCTGTCCAAGTTCAGCTAATCTGTGGTCCACACTCGCTGCATCTCCCATCTGTGGGTTCTTGATATAAACATCTTTCATCTTCGTTAAGGCATCTCTGGGAGATAGAAGCAAAATAAAAGGTGGAAGTGTTAGTGTGGCTTGGGAGAAATGCCCTTCTCTAAATGATGGCAAATGAAAGGATAATAATTTGCCTCTTCTTTACTCTGTGGTTCAAGCCCTATCAGTTAAAAAGGTAACAGAACAGTCAGACAGGGTTTTTTGCCCTCTACAGAACCAGCCACTAAGAAAATAACGGTAAAATCACTTGCCAGAAGAGAATTTACTCTGCAAACAACCACAATGAACAACAGCTTCAACTTTCTAGATGAGTATCACCACAGTTTTTGGGGCGCAGACAAACAGTTGCATCATAATTCTCCATCATGGGCTGAAATCCACTTGAGAAACTGGGACAAAGAGCTGGACATATAAATAATAAAAATGAAGCACTGACCAGAAATTCTCACCCTGCCTGTTGCAGTTTGTCTTTTGCAACCCAAATAATTTGTAAGATATTTATTTCACACTGTTTGAAACGAAGCTAAATCCAGATGGTTTGCATTTGTCCCAGCACAGCAACAGATGGACCTGAGGCCAAATAACGTGACCTTCCATCCTGTTAAGCTATCCAGGATTTTCACTAGACTCTTTCTGGGGGCTGTGTTTTGTATCAACCCAGATGCCAAACACCCAGGGTTTCAGAATTGTTAATTTTAAGGCCCGCTATGATAAATGCGGTGCTGTAAGGCCAAGATAAATGGAATACATGCCTTCCTGAGCTCCCCTGGGAAAGCCTGCGGAGCTCTCACTGACAGCAACGTGCTGCCTTTGATCTGAGGCAAGATGAGGCTGAACTTACAGAAAAATATTATCTGCATGACGATGAACATTTCAGAGCTTAAAGAGGGTGGATTTAAGAGCTGATTTCCTGTATTACTGGCACAGCTATTCAGCTTTTCTCCAGGCATTATTTGGGAGAAAAAGGTTAATGCGAGTCCCACGACTCAAGTTAACACTCTTTATATTTTAGAGTTTCCCACCAAACTCTTGACAATTGCAATGCTGTGCCTGCCTCTGCCTTGTGTGTCTACAAAATGGGAGAAAGTGTGGGTGGCAAGGAAGTGGGACTGCTCTGTGGTTCAAGCCCTAAAGGACAATATTGAAAACATATGAGTCATGATTAACGCTATTTTTTTAACTCTTATTTAACCACTGGTGCTACTTCCTCAACCATATCCTACCTTTATTTAAAATACCTTCATTCTGCTCCAATTTCACATCTGATTTTAACACTGAGTTACCTTGGGATCTTCTATATGCGACTACCTGTTTCATTTTTCACTGGAGGTTAACGTACCTTTGATCCATCTCCTTCTGAATGTCTTTGTTCAGTTCATCCACCTTTTGCTGAAGTTTCTTTCTCCGTTGCTCAGGTGGCAGGTTGCTGAAGTCTTCTGGCCCTGCTCCCTGCACAGAGAGGGAGGGAAGAAAAAGAGATGAAAACTCAGAGCCTGAAGGATCCTTCAGGACTGCGCTTTGAGAATACCGCAAAAAACTGTGCAGGGTCACAGTGGTCTGAAGCATTGCTCTCATTCGTACTGAGAGTTAACTGTCAGCAATCTGGATGCCCTAGAAATAATCCCAGGACCACGTCCTGCTTCCATACCGAAGAGCTAATGGGAGATGAGCTAAAGAATGCCAGAATTCAATGGCAAAGTCAAGAATCTATTTTTATCCATAGTTATAATTGGATTTGATTTAACAGTGTTCTTTCTTATGCTGATCTTTCTTGCCTTGCCTACTCTGCTCCAGACAGCATCCCCATTAAAGTTGCGTTTAATCCTGTGTCATACGCTAATTCCTGGCTTGGTCTGTATAGTCTGAGTTGGTCTCATACAGGTAATTTATGTCAGGGCTCTCCTGAACACACTAAGGCAACAGAAGCACTTCCTCGGGGGTTCTGCAATTTAAAATCGTGCTGTGTACTTTCTGGGATCCACATTCCATCTCAAAGTCTCTCAGTTCTTCCTCTCTCACATTTACTAACATAAAACCCAGGAGTTATATCCAAGTCATAGAATCAATTTGAACCACAGTGGTTACCTTTGTGTGACTCTGCTTGCAAAGCCCTTTTCTGCCTTCAAACTGCTATCCCTGTTCTTGATTGCCTCAACTTAATATAGCAGATAGATGACACATAAAATACATCCATATTGTTTTCTTTAAAGTACAACCTATTTTTGTCTTGCAAGAAGGCAAGGGGGACAGTTTGGGTGGGTTATAGTGCACAAACATAAACACTAATTAGTTGCACCATAAAGGAATGAGGTTCTTGTACATGATCTTGAATTCGCATAAGCTTTTCTTGTTTTGGTCTCTGCTTATTCCACATCTCATTCCTAAGGGGGAATAATACCAAGCAAACCTAATTAAGCCGCTGCCATACTGATTTTCAGTAAAAGACAGCATATGTGTCCAGTTAAGCCTTGATCATCTGTGTAATAATACACTAACGTTCCATTTCATGAGACAATGAGAAAGCAAATTTAAGACAAATGAAGGAAACAACTAAGTCACACTCATTTTCAAACTTAAAGCCCATGAAGTCCTAGCAGTGCTTACATTAGTTGTTGTGCATGGTATGGAAGAGATCTATTTTAATGCGTTCTTTAATGATAATAGTATTTAGCTTGATAGTAACTCCCGCATCACATTAGATGTGAGAATGATTCAATATCTTGTATGGATGATCTACACACTAAAGCTATACATATCTTTTTAAGGCAAAGCATCTGGATGTAGCTTTGTAAATAAACCAGCAGTTACAAGAAAAGCTATTTTAACATATTCTTAACTCAAAGCAGAAGAGATGGAGATGCTTGAAAACATCCCCAAGTTGTACATTGGGAGAATGAGATAAATGTAGTCAAATGAATTTGGAAAAGCTTTTTCTTCTGGATTCTTCACCATAGCTCTATGCAAAAGCTCTAGGCTGGGCTACATTCAGTATTTCTGTTCACAATGCTTCAGACCAAAGCATCAGCGTTGCATAGAAAAGCGTGCCCAAGAGGAGGAGGTGATCTCACTCAGACGTCATTCCATGCTCAATCGCTTCCCATCCTAACAGACACTACAGTTGCTCCTCCAAAAGGAAGAATCCAGGAGCAGTTTTTGCACATGCTGGTCATATCGCATGCTCTCAAGCAAAAAAACACACCTGGGCTCTCTCACAAGTAGTGAATATTGCCTACATTTTCCAAAAATGCTCCAACAGTGAGGTGGGGGGGGGGGAAATCTGTGCTATCTTTGATGTGCTATCTAGCACATCACTGGCCAGCAGAGCCAGTGCTCAGTAGAGTTCCTCGCACAAAGATACTGGGATTCAGGATGCAAATTGTGAACTGTTGTCTCAAAATGAAGGGCTATGAACAAAAGAGGCTGTGTTAGGACCAGTTTCTGGGCTGAAGCTACAAATGGGGAGAACACGAGGTTGATCAGCCCCAGTTTTGGCTCTTGCACAGGGAGGAAAGGGACCAGGAAAACAGCAAATGGAACTCCCTGGTATAAATACTTTGGACTACCAGCCCAAAGAAGGTTTGCACGCAAGGTAGAGATCCCCATCATTCCTCAGGCCCACTGCAGGTCTCTGGTGAGCAGCAATATTGCTGATGGAGCCCAAGCAAGTCACTTCATTGGCAGAGCCACATCAGGTGGCTTTGGTGGCACACACATTTCTCTAATAAGTTGCTATGAACAGAGCAGATACACAATGTACCCAAGGGGGGACAGAGCACTTAAAGGCACTGATTGGTGAGGAACAAGAAAAGCTTTCAAGCTAATGTGGTTAAGACACTGCTGCAGATCCTCTGAAGCTCTCGGAACAGCAATTAATCATTTGTGCTGCTGGGACGAAGTGGGTCAGCACACCACTCGAATTCTCCTTGTGATGGGCTCACAAAGGGCAAAGGAACACAGACGAGCTGTCAGGAACACATCAAGGTGTGGAGTATCTCAGCCAATACGGTACCACGTGTGTGAAGTTCAGCACATCATTTGCTTTCCCCAATCTGTTCACCCCTTCCCATTCCAACTCAGTAACATTTATCTTACCGTAGTTCAAGAAACCTTCCCAGCTGCATCCAAGAGAGAATTTAGGATTCCTATGTATCTCTCCATTTGCAAATTCAAATCAGACTGAGTTAACCTTGTTGGTTACGGTTTAAAGAACTTTAATATCATTATTAGTTATTCTGAAGGACTACATAGGGCTGTAAAATGTAGGTGATAATGATGCAGATTTCCAGTAATACCTGGACATGGAAAGCAAACTTTGCAGTGATGTTACACGAAAGACTTGCATTTCTCTCTGGTAAAGGTCCAGCAAGAAGAGACCTTGATTTCTTTTTCCTTTAGATGTTTTAATGTATATTTGTACAGTAGCAGAATTACTTGATACTGTTTTTCTACATTTTCATAGCCCTAGATTATAAAAGTGAAAACTAAACTAAATATTAGAGTTAATTTTTTAGCAGCTTATTAGAAAGACTGAATTCCGATCACCTCTATTAGACTCCAGACCTGTGTATTCAGAGTTATCTAATAAATATAAAAACAAAAAAAGCAAACACAAAGAAGAAACAAATTTAACAGTTAATTTCAGTGGCATGTCAGATGTGGCACAGTGCACATTAAAACACACAGAAAATGGTGATTAAAACACAGGACAGGCATGCTGTAAATGTGCTTACCAGCTTGAGAGAAAGCTTCATGTAAAAATTGGAGAGATATGGGGTGGGGGGGGAGAAAGAGAGAAAAAACAACAGTGCATCAGTAGAAGAGGAACTTTTTCAGGCTGATGTTACTACAACATGACATATAATCCCCTTGCTGTTGGAAGGCAAAATGGGTCACACTAACAGATCTGTGCAAAAGTTCACAAGATGGGCCAGCGTTATCCATCAGCTGCCGTCTCCTCGCCACAAACAGCAATGGAGGAGTGTTGGACCTCTGCACGTGTCATTTAGCACTGCAGGTGGAAAAATCTGCCCTGGATATCCTTATGTACAGCACCTACACCAACAGTGGTTTTTCTCATTACAGTAACATCTCTGAAGTGGAAAAAAAGCCTCAGGATTTGCAAATGTATGCAAGTCACTTTAGATCTTTGATACTTTGCGCTGAGATGCAGCCATGAGCATCAGCCCCTCTATGCGAGGGCTTAAGGGAAGGGGTAACACCAACCCCAAACTGAGCGACCAGATACAGTTAACATGGATCTCCAGTGATTGCTCAGCTCTCAGGCTTATGTCCAAAGGACAATATCCCTGAAATAACCCTGTGGATTGTGTACAGCGCTCTCTTGGCAGTCAAAGCCATTTAATGTTCTTGAACAATTCAAAAACAAATACTCTAGTCTCAAATGTACTCCAGCCATACAGTCAGACAAGGTCAGGACGAAGAAGCATAAAGAAAAAAAAAGGCTCTTTACACCAAATTGATTCTATGACAGCATGGTAAGACCTTATTCAAGCTCCTTAAAGACTATACATGATCTAATTCTTCAGAGGTTACCACATTTCCTGGTACAGAGCCAAAACAATATAGTTTAGCTACTCTGGCAAAGCAAGACTAAAAATACACGCTCAAGGAGCCTGCACAGCAGCGCGTTTGCCTCTGCCCTCCATCACCTGCACACACAGCTCCCAACAGTGTTGGAGGGTGCCAGGAACTGCCCAGGAAACACCAAAATTACCAAATTCCAGTGTCACAAAGCGTTACGACAGCTGCAGTTCAGCTTTTCCAAGCGATCAGAGACTGACCGGGCTCCAGGGCTTTGCTGCTCTGGGCCAAAGAGCACGAGTCAGCTGCTGGGCAAGATATACAGCCAGATTATTAAAGGGAGAATCAAAACTACACGCAGGCTCCTCCTGCAACCTGCCAGCAATCTGGGGACAGTTGTGAAATGCTCAAACTACGCAACAAACTTGTAAGTGCAAAATGCACATGTTCTGCTAGAGACAGCTGAAATGTGAAGGCTGGAAGTGCCTGTCGCTCCAGGCAGGGATCTGTCAGCCCTTCCGAACACCTTTCCATTCAACAGTTCGCCGTTATTTTATTATCAACACTCTCAGGTATGGTGCTCTCAAACAGATGCTCCATTTTTAGCAAAACCACAGTTCTTTAGGATTGGATTAAATTGGATGGTTTTGGACAGCATGGTTTAAGAAATATACATTTTTCAAAAACAGCAATTATAATTAGTTAGAATTTGTACGTTAACGCGTGCCAACTACCCAAGGAAAAGATATGGCCTTGAAATAAACTGTGAAATATTCCGTGTGAGCTGATGCATTCAGCAGCAACACAGCAACTTCCCTCTGAAGTTCAGTCCATTAGGAAGTCGACACGTGATAATAATCACAATGCAATGGAGAAATTCGCTCTCTCGGCTACAAGGCCGTTAAAAAAAAGGCAAACAAACCCAATCCATTTGAGGGAATAATCATACAGGAAGGAGAAAGAAAGAGCTGCTGAAGAAACTCAGCGTAGGCAGCTTTTGTTTGCATAATTGCTTTAGCAGTCCTGTGAACTTTAGCATAGACATGATCAGCACAAATTGAGATCCTTGTACATATATACAGACAAGACTCATGGTGCAGAATAAGTATTGACCTACGAAGCACTCTATAAAAGGCAGGAATGTATGCTACATGCGCTAGTTTCTAAGCGCTACTCGCTCTAGATGCACTACACTACTGCAGGGAATCATCTGCATCAAGACTATTCTTTTGCTGTAAATCCAGCAAATTTGAAAGGCATTTTAGACACTGTAGGCCAAATTCTTACGCTGTTAAGCATGACAAAAATAGAGAACTTCCATTAATAGCAATTCCAACTAGTACATCAGGGATAGTTATAATCAGTACAAATAAAGCAGATCATAGACTGGAAACAATGAAATGCTGAAATAAGTCATATTCACGGTTTGCCATTTCTGAAATGTGTTCATAGTTTTACATGACGGTGATTCAGTTTCTATAAACAAATATAAGCAGACTGGAAATAAATCTGCATTAAACACAAGTAACTACTGTTGCCCATTCTGTTGGGTTTTCACAGCTAGAAACATGCTCACAGCTGCTGGGAGAACAGGGGCATTTTTCCCTCGAATGATCAAATAAACTTCATTTCTTCAAAATGAGCAAATCAGTTTCAAGCTGTCAATTTTAACCCAGCCTAGCTTAGTCTTGCAGGGAAAATATGAGGAGCCTAAGAGCCACAGCTTCAATAACACATGAGAGAGCATGAAAGCCAGCAAGTCCATGTGTTATTGGACAGTCACGGCCACCAACCTCACTTACAGAAAACACAGTTGAAATAAATCACAATCAAGAGGTAATTTTCTTTCTTATTGGTTCTGTAACAATCTCCCCATAGTCGGCTTTATCTGGGTGTCAGATTTAGAGGTCACGTATCTTGATTCCATGAAGTGTCATTGTTACAGATAGTTCAGGAAGGTTCAGAAAGCTCTAGGGAGCTCCATGGCCAAGGCAAAACATGCCACTGCATGGCTGGAAACCAGGGGTTGGTTCACGATGCTCAAGACCGCATCCATCAAACAATTTAGAATCAACATGTGGAACCTGTTTGTAGTACTTACTCTGAATTTCACAGGTCCAGCTACTTTAGTTGTGCCAATTTCAGCATTTCCAGAACTAGCAGACAGATCTTTCCTGCACATAACGCAACTTGCCTCCCACCAAATTTTCCTTGTATGTTCTTACGAAGCGCATTTCCACGGCACACTCTACCGGCGTTGTAAGTGGGGTTAGCGACTGTGTAGCAACGGTATGGGGCTGATCACACCATACGCGTGGACTTACAACATATTCCCTAGCCTCAATGGCACACGTGGGTGTCCCTAAAGTCCTCTTCATGAGTTCTTTGTGAATATACAAAGACTGTGCCTGCTGCTGAGTCGGCAAGAGAAAACACACATCCGTTACACTGGAGACGAGCACGGCACCGCTGTGTTTACTGCTTCTACAGCAAAAGACAGCTTGGTGTTTAACTAGCCTTTAAGTGCAAGCTTCCTAGAAACTAGGCCAATGTTAGAGCGTAGCATTCTGACAAAACCCAGAATTGTTATACTTTTAAATGCTAACTTAAACACAAAAGGTCAGAAAACATCACTCTGTCCGTGCTAGAATAAATCATGGCTTTAACAACCCCACCCACCAAAAAGTCCTGGTCTTGGCACAGATTTAGACACTTACGTTACAATAATGAGTATTTCCAGGGGTAGGGAGAGAACAGGTTGGAGGGGGGTGGTTTGTTTGGTGTTTCTGCTCACAGAACAACAAACCACCGATCAACAGCGCAGGGGTGAAGGAAGAGGCCACACAGTGCGTTACAGAGGGATGCAAAGGGGAAACATTAACCGGTGCAATGTAAATCAAATCACACTGTAACGAAGTCAACAACTTCCACTAAAAAGGAAACCACAAAAGTCGCTTCGTGTGCCTTATGGAACCGTCTGGACGCTGGAACTTGGATAATAACAGTAATATCCACGTCCCGGCTCACGGATCCTCTCTGCTCGATCACAACCCAGGCGCCGAGGCAAGAGAGAAAAGGCAAATCCACATAAAGCCACACGGAGCAATTCAGAGGTGTAAGTTCTACCCCTGGATGATGTTAGTTCAGAAGTTTTGCTCTTTAAATAAAGGTGCTGATGTTACTGCTGCTATAGCAATAAAACAAAAGAAGACAAAATTAATATCAACTAGCAGAATATCGAGTTTTCTTTGTCCTCAAAATGGAATTAGAAAAAGCAGAGCAAGCATAAATGAAATTATGACTTATGTAAGTGGTTCTGCATTTCTTCGTTCACTTCTGGCTTTAACTTCCCTAAAGAGACAGAGCTGATGTCAAGTGTTATGCTACTTTTATTCTGCCTTTTTAAAGAGTTATTAGAAACAGCACTCAAACACTGTGTAAAAGAGACTTTTCTCCCCCTCCTCTTCTAGCTCTGATCTGTGGTAAGTGCTGTAACTGTTCTATGGTATTCTCCATAATGGACATTTCTGCTGTTGCAGTTAGAAGATAGAAATTTTGAGGAAAATACAAAAGTGTGATTAGAAAACCACAGACTAACAGGAGTCTGCACCCGACTTTATTTCTTTTTTAAACAGACTAGGATTTCATATTGGCAGCGATCACCGATACGGGTATTGGCACCTCTACATTAACCTTGCATCTGTTGTAAATTGTTCAGGCATCTGCTTCCTGCCATGGAAACAAGAATCATTGGATTTTTGGTTTGGATGAAGTAATAAAACCAGACTGGGCAAAGGACATATAATTACTAATTATATAATTAATTTTAACAGTCAGCAGTGATTTTTCCACTTTAGTTTCGTAATTTCTGTTTTCAAATGCAACATAAGATGCTAACCCAAAACTTCATAAGGAAATCACTAAAACGTACAGTCTATGCAGACACGTTCTGATATCAAAGATTTCATGGAGGAATTGTATGGGAATCCATCCACTCACTTGTATTCCAAGGATCAACTACAATGTGCAGTTCTGCTGTTTTTTATCCTGTTAAGCTCTTAGTATCTACCAGACTTGTTCACACTAAGTAGTTCCTTTTCATGCCCTTCTTCCTTAAGCCAATGCAAAAAAGGAGCATGATCCTGTTTCCTCTCAAATAAACAAACTGTTACCCTGGCTTTTGTAGGAGTTAACAGTTTATCAACAAAGCCAGGAAGGACCTGGCTTGACATTTGGTTGAATACTCTAAAGTAACACTCAAAATGCCCTGTGGTCACCTTCACCGCAAGGTGTCTGGCTGGAGCAGAATTTGGCCTCCATACAAAACCACTAGTGCGGAGACAATATTCAGAGCAAACGAAATTATTCAATGTCTAAAGCCAAACACCCGTTACATGGTGCTCCCTGCACCCCTTTTCAAAAGTTGCTTCACTGATGTACTTTTGTACAGAGCAGATTATAGAGGAGAGAACTCCTAAGTTCTTTGGTAAGATCCAGTTTTCACAGCATCGCTGTTCACGCTCCTGAGCGCAAATCATCACTTTGGGATTTCACAGAGGGATGGAAAAGAATTGAGAAAATAAATTATCAAATTTAATATATGGGAAAATCTTTAAAAAAAAAAAGCTTTTAAGAAACAAGTTTTCAAATGGGACAGAGCAGGCTGCCAGAGCTTCGCAGCCTCTCCGGCTCATTATTTCTAGATGAGCCAACCGGCCTGAATTTGCCCCTTGGGACAAAAAAGACGATGTGAACGCTGGTCTCTGACCTGCGGGGTGAGTCAGGCAGGAAAAGTATTTACATCCAAACATCCGGGTAGTTATAACAGGGGAAGGAAACGATATAGAAGAGAACACAGTGAAAGGTTTAAATGAAGATTTAGCAATAGACCTTCCTTGCGCGTTTTTAATGAATGTGTCAGCAGAAATTTGAGGGATCCCAGAGAAGATTATCGGAAATTGTTGTCACTGGTTCACCTTTCGCACAAAGCACTGAAAACTAATATGGTAAACAGAATTTGTAAGACTTGCCTGGACTTCTCTGTTAACACAAAACAATGGCCTTTCTTCAGGAAATATTAAAAGCGATTAGTTATAATTGCTTATACGGCCAAATCCTGCCACTGAGGCAGCCGCTGCCTGACATGTCCTCAGGTTTGCTGCTGCAGAAGCGGAATCGAAAGCCTGTTTCCCCCCCCTAAAAGCCACAGAGAAAAGATGCTCTGAGCCAAACTGCAACTGAGAAAAGGGACATTTACAGAACCTGCCTTTGGACGACTTTGAAACTTCCTGCTTCCCCAATGAAACACACCACAACTGTGATTTTTCAGGTTCTGAATGTCCCGTTAAATGGCAATTCCCTAGCAAAGAAGTGAAAATCATTCTGTATGAAACATCTATTTTTTTTTAATGTACTGTCTGCAACCAGATGAGTCAAAATCTTGTTTACAGCACTGTTCTCGGTTCTCTGCAACTAACCACTGAAGTTTCCCACTGAAATCATCTCTACTTTTCTACAACTCCAGCCCTCAGCCCTAAATGTCAGTGCAGCCCCTGGAGCAGAATTCGGGCTTTCTCAAGTAGTCACTTCCCTACTCTCACAGCCTATAGCCCACCCAAAAATCATATTTTAAAATGCTGAACACTTGTGTCTTCTCCCTGTAGTTTTTACAGGAGGAAATAATTCTAAGGACCTCAAGCCCGGAGCCAAAGCACAAATGTGCCACCTGCAAGCTTCTGGGAAGATAAAGTCCTTGAGAAGCGTCACCTCAAATATTTAGAGCTGCTGGGAACGTTACATTCAGTGTCCCCCTACTCTACACCAATATGGCAACCCTGGTTTAAAGCACACACACCCTATAAACAACTTTATTACCACCTAGAATCAGTTCATCTTTCCCATCTTGCCTGTTTTTATCATCTTAAGACTTAAACTTGTGCCAACATTGTGGCACTTGAAGCACCAGCTGAGGCCGAGTTTCTGGCACAGAACTGCACACAGACACGTACTTGGCCATAAAGCACCGGGAAGTCACCTTCCCAGTGCCATGGTGAGAGGTGTCGGGTCATTTCAGGGAAACGCCTGAACTTGCACCAACTCAAATCAGAGGAATTATTTTCTAGAATCCCTCCTAATTTACTCTCCTCCTGTGACGTGTATCAAGCGGAATCCGCCTGTCAGAGGAGAAAACTCCCCGCATTAAGGCAGAGAACACACAGCATCGGGATCAGAGCAAACCTCTGAAGGGTGCTCCTCCAAACCTGCTCTGCCACAGACATACACAGGGCTACTAAATTAATGACTTTCTACATGAGAATTACTTAATGTTCAGCTCTTCCTTCCATACTTTGGACAATCCTTCCTCCCCCAAAAACCCAACTGGATAATTTCCATCAGCAACTGTACTTTTTGTGGTTTCATTGTGGGGTTTTTGACTACAAATGGCTTTAGGGGTTGGGATTCCTTGGATTTGTCTGCATGTTATGATAAAACACAATGGATTCATTCACAAAACAAAACAAGTTTGTACATAACAAAACGTGCAATAAAAGCGCAAGAAAGAAAGGAAAGAGAAAGAGAGAGAGAGAGAGAGGTATCCAGAGGAGAACTTACCCCGCGCTTTAGGCTCCTGAAGCAGTGGATTTTGGGTTTGGAGGTCATGAACTCGTTGAAGCGATGGGAGAGGGGTTCCTTTTGCTGCTTGGGAGACTGGGGGCCGTTGGGAACAGCAGAGGGTGAGGCAGAGGCAGGGGGAGGAGGAGGGGGCTGATGGGGGGATGTTAAAAGGGACATAAGCTACGTATAAGAGATGGAGAAGTGACAGAATAAAAACCAAAATAAAAAGATAAAACACAAAACGAAAATAAGCATCAAAACCAATATTTGAAATCCAGATTTAAAAAAAAAAAATAAAATCAATTAAATAATTAAATATTATAGGCCATGGTTCAAAAGAGGGGGAAAGCAGTTTTTAAGAGTTGTGTTAAATGAAGAATGTGATAAATGGAAGTTTTAGTAAGTGATGCAACAGAAGAGTAACGGAAGTATTTTGACAGGAGGCTCATGCAGACTCTTCCATGCAGTGCTATCCCCATAAACTGCCCTGTTCTCTCTCTGGACAGCTCAGAATAATGCACATGGATAGAGCTTTCAAATACCTGACTTTAAATGGATCAGATAAGGAAGGTACCTTAGTGCCCAGTAGCGTTTCTATTATCTGGAAAACAACAAACCACATTCCTTCCTGCTTTCAAATGTACCTCGGCAATGTGCCCCCTTCACTTCTACAAGTTATTCTGTCCATTTGCTCAGGAGTTAGGTTTTGTTTCTGGCTACACTGATGGAAGCACCAGACAGCGTGTTCTCCCCTGTACTCACACAACAGGAATGACCCATTTTGAACAAGTACCTTTTAAAACTCTGTAATTAGAAGTAGGGGTCAGAGATCCAAACAACAAAGCTGCTCTGGGCTTCCATCAGTGTTACTGAAAACAGATTCAGTCCAGTCGCCCTGACACATTCTGGTAACCCCAGATAAACGCTGCCATGCATTATGGTGTAAAATATGACAGTGAAATGAAAAAAGGTTTAATGGATACATAAGTTAATATGGTCTTTTAAAAAGTCAACTGCTCAGTTAGTTATGCCTCGTTAGTTGTGCTTAAGAACGAATCGCGGCAATTCCTTGTTCCCAGCCACCCGACCGCTGAACCCAGTGCACAGACTGAAAAGATAATGCAAATGAAAAGCCAAGGAGAGTTTTAGAAGTGTCAAAACAGTAATGCCACATTATAGCTTCCCAAAAGTAACGTTAGTTAGCACACATGGCACTAGGTAAGCGCTACACAACTCCTTCTCTGAGTTAGGAACAGAAATGGACCATGGCAGAGACATGACAACTAACGTTAAATTAATATAAAAACTGCAACATAATTTAAAAAATTATACAAGAAAAAAAATCTAAAGATACAAAGAAACTTAAGCAACTGAAGACTACAACAAAACACCATATTAAGAGATCGGTTATTAACTTTCTGAGTCTAAAATCCTCTTTAAAAAAATAGTAATTGCCAGGATTACTAGACAAGACAGAGGTTATTTACTACACAAATACTAACACCAAATTCAAGTTTGCAAGTCAGTACCTTATTTTTCTTGATGAATGGCCATAACTTGCCCTTGGATTTGCTACCAAACTTCGGCTCTGACTTCCCATCCCCTCTGGAGTTGGACAGGCTGGATTCCGAGATCGTCCGCTTCATCGGCTGCGTGAAATCCTCAAAGTCAATATCTCCCGGAGGCTCAAACCCCGATTTAAAGGCTTCTATGACCATCTGTGAATCCTGAAACGGGACAGATCCAGTACAAGTGTAAACATCTCGGGTGAGGGCTTTCATCAAATTGGTGTCACAGAACAACAGGACGAGGACAAGAAAGTTCCCCTGTGTGGGGACCAACCCTTGCAGTGTCCAGGCTGGGAACAAACACCCTTCCAGAGCCCAGAATCAACACACAACTCCACCTTCTGCTCCACGATCAGGGCACTTGTCTTCATCTTCAGCCTTTCCTCACACGGGAGATGCTCCACTCCCTTCAGCATCTTGGTGGCTGCGCTGGACTCTCTCCAGCAGTTCCCTGTCCTGCTGGAACTGAGGGGCCACAACCGGACACAATATTCCAGGTGTGCCCAGAGCAGAGGGGCAGGAGAACCTCTCTGACCTACTGACCACCCCCTTCTAATCCACCCCAGGTACCATTGGCCTTCCTGGCCACAAGGGCCCAGTGCTGGCTCATGGTCATCCTTCCAGTTTTAAAAAAGTGGAATTAAGCCATTTCTGTTAACATTCTGTTTTCTGACTATAGACATAGGACCTGTTTGAATAAGAATTGGTGATTATTAGGTATCTGGAATTATGCCCAGCATCTTCCTTATTCTATGTAGAAGGCTATGTTTCAATTGCAGTATTTTAAAAAGTAACTATCCTACTAAAAGGAGAGAATATTCCTGAAAGAAAAAGTGTGGCAGTAGAGGCATTTCTGCGTATTAAGTAGATTTGGGAAATAATCTCAGCACATCCTGCCTCAGACAAAGTAGCTTGGGACAAGAAGCTGTTCTTTGTTCTAGTCCTATGACTATAAAGCTCTTGTGCTGCAGTCTGGACCCAGGATTTAAGTCTCCATATACAAGTGATCAGTACTAAAGACAACAATCAACAATCCAAACAACGCAACACTTACACTCTTGTGATCAACCGATTCTGCGGCCTTTGTTATCTCATCCAGACACTTTCCGATGATGGGGATCACTTGGCGGTCGACCTCTGCGAAAGTTTTCATGGATTCACCTATCCTCACGATTCTTCTTTCCTCCATCTCTTGTATTTTCTGAAACATTCCATTTCATTCCCATCAAACATCAAGATGAACTTCACAGTTTCAACCAACAGATTATAACACGATCCAAAAAGGGCATGAACAGAATGGCCTGTTTCACATTAGACTGCCAGAATCTTGTGGAGCGTTGTCAACTTAAAAAAAAATCTCCATTGCATCAACCAATCCACAAGCAACACAAATTCTTTTGTAAATAATTTATTTCGACATCTAAGAGAAAGCGCTGGAGTTCACTGGTAGTGAAAAGGATACGTCTGCAGCACTTTAAGTGTGCTCACCTACAAATCAGAGCGCCTACCGGATCTAGTGTTAAATACAAATACACCGCAAAAAATTTATATCTGATGCCAGGGATAATTTGTCTCAAGACAGTGGTTTGAAATACCATGAAGCAAAAGAGGAGGTGTCCCTTTAGCCAAGAAGTTCCAGCTATGGATAAGAAAATACATATTGGCTACACAAATATCAGTTATTTCTCATGAGATGATAAGCATGTGACATTTTCTCTCTTAAAGAGGCCGTATTTTCCACTTCTGATGCTTATGACCCATTACAATGGAACAGTCATCTAGAACTTCTGTTCTCCTACATTAATCTCTCTTTGCTCAGTCAAGCACAAACTCAGATCTTCAGTCACTATAAATCTGATGACTTTTTTGTTCCTCCTCTACAGTCTTTCTTTAGGCACCCTAAGATAGAATCAGTGAGCTTGCTTAAACCCTTTGACATTCACTAGTGCAGAATTATCGTGGTTTAAATTTAAACATCTTCAAGTCTGATTTGAAGACAGGTTACAAAGGGCTGTGAGGCTTTACAGATGCAACCATGCCCAGCCGACTCCTGCCCCAGCAATGCAAATAATGCTCTCATTCCCCAGCTGCAAGGACATGAGAGGTTAACAGAGCAAGACTGAGAATTTCAAAGACTATCACATAATTTTCATGACAATTCAATGTCACCTTCCTTATATAGTATTGATCACTTGATATCTAGTCTAAGAGAAAGGGACAATTTCTCCTGCCCAGCTCTCCATGTCTTGGGTTGCAGACGGCATCTAAAATCACTAAAAATAAAAGACAGGGTCATAGAATGGAGGTGATGTGCAACACGCTCCTCTGTTCTCATCACAAGATTCTGAGCTGCTCTGGATCAGTGACCCTCACCTGGAAGATGTTTGGTATGTGTGTGTAGTAATGATCATGCTGCTCACTGTTGAACTTCTGTAGAGTGGAAGAATATTCCGCTTTGCTGTCTTCTGCCATTTGATGTCGCAGCTGGGCTTGCTGTCTCGCCTACAAAAATGCCAAAAGAAATTTATGATTTATACTACATGGACAGAAATTGCATTGTTACTCCTTATCTTACTATCCTTACCAGTAGACAGGACAGGAATACGAGGATATGGGTCGCTGAAGGCTTCAGTTTTTGGTTTACTCATGTTTTGTCAAACAGTCCATCTACATCGAGCATGAGCATGCAACGTGTGCACTGCTGTTCTTTTCCTGTGTTACAACATGCTATTTTCCATGAACCAGTTTGCATTCCGTGAACAACCTCTGCTCATACTGCATGTAAAACACTGAACCAAGTTTGCCCCTCTGCCAGCCCAGTTTGCAGGCCGCGCGTTCTCTGTGCACTTGTGGACACCCTTCTTGCTCCATCAGATGCCTTGTTGGGCGGCACCAACTTTTCTTAGCAGTATTTTTTTCGGGGAAGGGAAGCATCAAAACAACACAATACAGTTTTGTCTCATTCCACATGCTTTAGCCAACATAATCATGACAAAACTCATGCTCCTGCTGTGCTGTCTGCAAAGTCCTTTATCTACACATCCCCGAATAGCGCTGGCATGAAGTGCACAAGGAAAGGGAACCCTGAGTAGCAGCCGGGACATGATCCTCTTCCTATTTTTACCCACACAGATCATTTGCTTTGCTACCCAGCACAGCACAGGGCAACTAACCTCACTTCTTTCCCTACAACAATCTGTCCCCGAGTGACCCTTTTGTATTTTCAGATTCCGCCTCTTACAACTCTGCCTCCCAAGGCCTTCTGTTATCTGTTTTGCTGCCCAAAATTATTCCCCTACTGCATGCCGGCCCATCTGTTTGTTTTAGTTGCCTTTTCCTTCCTCGCTCTTGGCCTTCACACAGCAGCTCTTCCACCTCTCCCCTCCTACCCAGCTCCCTGCACCCATTGCCTTCACTCCCTGTCCTGCCCCACTGGTTCCAGTCCCCCTCTCTCCCAGTTTGCATTGACACTGCTGCTCCCACAAAACCCCACAGCTCTGGACCAAACACCTGCTGCAGTGGGAACTTTGCCATGGATTGGATTAAGCCCAGGACCTGGCTTTGTAAAGCTAAACTACCCTGAGTTCGCACTTGTTTCTCAGGCACTCGGAGCCTCCTGACCCGCTACTGCTGACTTAGCATTGAACATTGCTGCAAGTGTCCAGAAAATATTGTGTTCCAATCACACCCTTGATTCCAGAATAACACCATCAAGAAAGAAAGATTGCTTAAAAAAAAAAAAATAATTAAAAAAAAAAATAAATATATATATATATATACATATAAATAAAAAAACTTTGGGGAAGACAACACAAAATTTTAGCACATTCTAAGCAGGCTGCCATTAAAAGTAGCTCAGAATGGGGTTATTCTTTGCCCTGTTCCAAGCAGACAATAGTTTCCTGACAATAAATCCATGAAATACCAAATCATGGAATATTTTAGTAATCGTAACTGGAAGAAGGTAACAAATTGTGCCAGAAGGTTTCAAATCTCAATTTGCAAAGACATAAGGCTCCCTCCCAGTTGTCCGCCTCACACATCTCACCTAATAATTTATTTCATCTCAATTCAGTTATTTCTTTTGCAAGCACAGTCAGTTGTATGAATTTCCAACATCTCCTTCACATTCTTCCTACTAAAATAATTTAAGCACAATGAGAAAATGCTGGGCACTAACTGCATAATAGGAGATGAAACAGTAGCATCAAACGGAAAAGCCTGTGGCTACAACCAAATAAATAAATCCAATAAAAACAAGACAATTTCAACTTGGCTTGTTCCCCAGGAGTTTTAACTGTCCACTAACTCCTGTAAAGGATCCACATATAACTTCTGAACATTTACCTGCTGCAGTGAAATTCCAAGGAGCCATATCAATAATTTTTCTGCCCAAGTGCTATATAGCTTATTAACTTCATCATCCACACCCTAATATACAATCACATTAAATATGAGTGGAAAACAATATAGCCTTGTACTACAAACACAAATTTAGCAGCAAAACAAAGGCATGGAACGGCAGACAGCTGTACGGGCACTGTTCACTTGTCCCCCAACCCTTCCCCAGTCCCAGCTGCTGCAGATCAATATCCATTTGTGAGGCTCATTCTCTTCACCTACCTAAGAGTAACCCATTGTCTGAGTGACTCCTGCAGCAGCCCCAGCCCCACTCGTACAGCTGTCTCTTTTTTAATAGTGCAACTCAGGAATTTGTCCCTTGACTCTATTGTTGAAGCAGAAAAACAAGAAGTCCACAATTACACATTTCCAGGCAGACCCAGCAAACACGAAGCCATCAGGGTTCATCTTCATGACCAGGCTGAGTAGCTGGATATGAGCAAAGCAACTCTGACCTCAATGTACACAGGAGCAGATGCTCTGTTTCCAAAACTAGCTTAACTGGCCCTAAATAAGAGGCAGAAGACAAGTAAGTAAAATTGGGTACATTCCAAACCCAAGATTTCTTGTATGAGAGCCCCAGTGATGTTTTGCTTCTCCTGGCCATTTAATGCACTTGGCAAGCTTCAACCAGTTTAAATATTTTTCCAGTGAGGTATTTGGATCTTAAAATAAACATATTTTTTAGAAGTCTAGCATTTTTTTAATACTCCATTTGAGTATGTCACTTACTCTAACATCATCACTTCCAGTATTAACAGAATTCTATTTCATAGCTGGGTTCCTGCACTCTGCTAAAGCACAGAAGGGTAAGAAAAAAAAGGGTTGATGACATTAAGTTTCCCATTCAGAGTAATGGATGCTGTGGCCTGGAGCTGCACAGAGTCACAGGAGCTATTTCAGGAGTAATTTATAGTTGAGCATTACAGAAAATACATTTTTGCCTTCTTTACTGCTCACTTGTGCATGGAAACAGCTTCAGAGAAGGTTTCTCTGGGCTTCTTAAGAGTTAACATTAAAATATTTACTCTGAACAGTATTTTCAGGAGGAAAGGCTTTGGAATAATTGGTCTCTGGAAAACCAGACCACGAATTCAGATATAAGAGATTAACACTGCGGTGCAGGTTTCAGTCAACAACCCGTCTCCTTTAGCCGGGCAGGGATGAGCAAGCAGGAGCCCGTGTTGCCAGCACCACACGTGAAACCACAATCCAGATCTTCCACGGGCTGCCAGATTACTCGATCGTAAGAGATGTCAAGACTAGGTACTCAAAACGCCACAACAAAAAGCCTTTCCCCTTGAATGGGAGAAAGAATGAGGTCACCTTTCAGCATCGTGAAAAAGCAGAAAAAGCTCAGTACAATTGAGGGGAGAAGAAGAAAAGCTGTTCGCTTCATTGGGTGTTACTGCACATGTGCAAGAGAGGCACGGATTTTGTACACTCCCTCCACCCCAAACACACCTTTGTAACATGTTTGTCCCCAAAGAAACATGCACAGTGTATATGTACAGTGTATATGTATATAATATACACCCTCCTCTGCAAAGTCTGGTTTTGTTAAGGCAGTTCTCTGAACTCATGGCAGCGACAAAACCATAATGCCGCATACACCAATGCTCGTGTTGCCAAGAGCAGCTCTCCCAAAACCAAAGAGCCCAGCACCAGCAGCACCGTTAACCTGGAAACCAGCACACAGGGACACTCCAGCTTCCCACTGCCACAGCGATCGGATTTGAGCACAACCACACCAGGGGTGCTTTCTGTAAGTAATGCTGAAAGAAAACACCAGGTAAAGGAAGCACAGCTCTGATGTACTGAACTAGATAAAGGCGCATTAGCAGCAGGTCAGGTTTGTTATGCATGACCTCCTCTCTCACAAAACCAACACGGAATTGGCATTAAACATAATCAAAAGCCAACTTCTTTCCTTCCTTTCGACAGCCTTGCTAGTTGATAAGGGAGAACACAAGGCAGCAGCCAACTGCAGGGCAGGAATAACTTTCCAAGTGTTGATGTTGAAAGATGTGTAGACCTGTGGCTGTCTTCAGCACTTTTAAAAACTCAGGCCTCAACAGCCATATGAACTGGCAACACACACTATGGCTTCTACATCTTCTACAAGGTAGCAGGAATAAAACATTCTCTCAAGATTATTTTACCCACATTGCCAGCAGATTCTCTACCTAATCACCAAGCTGCAAAAGCCAGATGTTCAAACAGCAGGAAAAGTTAGTTCCAGATGTTTAAATGAGTCCACACGGAATCCAGGATGGCAGGTCCTGTGATGGATAGCGGGCTGGGACACTGATGCTCTCAAATCCTTCATGACCAAAGTACCTAGGGAAGTATTGCTTTCCCCTTTACAATAAGAAATTACAAGAAAGCAATCCTGAAGGTGTAAGAGAACAGCAAGCTGCTAAGCAATACGTGCTGCCCCTTCAAGAATTAAAACTATTAACCCTTGTATAGTGCTACCTGCAAAAATCTTCTCCTCCCAAAGTCCAGTTTGATATGAAAGTCAAGTGGTAATGAAGCGTAGGTGAAATTTTGAAGAACAAGTACACTCTCTGCCATTTCAGTCTCCAATACGGAGAAGAATGAAGGATATTTTGCTGAGAACAATTTTCTAAGACACATTCCAGAAACAGCAAGAGGGTCAATAGACACACTGTCTTCTGGGTTTACACAGACAGAAAATGCAGCTCCTCGAGGCTGTTATGGTGGGAGTGATATGAATAACTGAAAAGGGCAGGAAAAAAAGCTTTGGCTGTTATTCAGCTGATCCACACTGAGTGGAACAGTTCAACTTCTCAGCAGTCGCTCTTGTCCAAAATGGCAGAGTTTCCAGATAAAACTTTGCTGTAGTTTTCTTTCTTCTTTCTTTTCTCCCATTCCTCCCCCTCTTTTTTTTTAACCCAGACAGCATGCGAGATGCATCACTGCCAGGCTGCTGCCTGCCAAAACAGATCCGTCTTTGGTAAATCCAACATCAGACTAAAATGCAAACACACACACACAGAGAAAAATCACCCCTGTCTCCCCCTCAGCTACCCAAAAATCCCTTCAAAATAACTTAATGATAAAGGCAGACTCAAACACTTCACCAATTTCAGGAATGCTCTCAATTGCTCGCAGATTTTCAGCTGCAATCCCCGCACAGACAACGTCACGGAGCCGCTCGCTGTTCCGAGTGGGCACCAACGGGCACCTCTCGGGAGCAGCAACGCTGGCAGCATCTGCAGAATCATTAATAACAGCGGGAGCTCTGCCATGGGCTTGAAAAACAGGGCCAGGATTTCAGGCTTTGATTTACATAGCCTCCAAATCAAGCTCCATTGTTTACTACTGTACAATAACCAGTTTCATCTCTCCGAACTGGCAAGCAGATAAAGGTTTTGAAGTTTGATTTCTGAAGCTCTGTTTAGTTGTACTAACATAAGCAATTAAATTCTGCAGTGTATAAGTACTGAATATAAATAATGGAAATTATTTTGGGACTGTAGAATAGATTGCTTAGCTCATACTTTGAATACTGGGCACGGCTGTAGCCATCTCTCTCCAAGAGAGAACTTACAAACACAGCCAATGCAGAATGGACAGTCGGGGTTGAAGAAAGTTACCGGTATGAATTTTCTAGCCTTAAAGTCTAGCTTTATGGGTACAATACATTCACTTAAACTGAACAGTTTACAAACAAAAAGCTAAATTCTGGGTTCTCTGCTTCGTTTTCCCTTAGCTCTTCAACAAGTGAAAACACCTGTTATAATATTTCGACGGAATAGGGATGACTATAAACAAGCTTTCCAACTGTATAGTATAAACCAAGCACTTTGCATTAGCTAAGAATGCTGGTTATATTACACTTCTGATTCAAACTGCAGCTGATCCTTAATTCTGAAGTTGTTCTTAAGCCTCCCCTTTGCACCCTTTCTGTCCCTGACTTGTCCATTCGTTCAGCAGCCTCCCAACAGAGCTGTACTGTAACAAAACCCACTCAGATTGCTGTGTGGAGATTTCCTGCAGAGCAGCACTGCTAAGAGGAAATATAAATTCAGATGGATTTCCTTATCTTAAACTAAAACTGACTGCTGCTTCTCTTCCCTGATCTCTGAACATCAAATACAGCGTATGCAGGGGAGACATATAGATATTTATTAGTTCTCCAGCCACTCCTGCTGCAGTCATTAACTCTTTTATTGACTAGAAATCAAACCTGCTGAATTAGTCATGGTACCAAAAGGGAAACAGCTGCTCTATACAGTGTCACAGGCAGCAGGCTGTAAACAAGGCGGCCTCTTCCAGAATTGAAATGCCTGTCCTGGGGGACTCCCAGCATTCGCACCGTACACCGACCATGAGGAAGGAAGCAGTTCAGGAAGGGGACTGGGATCTGCATCACCCAGAGAAACAACGTTAGTGCAAAGCTAATGGCCTCAAACGCATTACCAAGAAAAGACTACACTTGCATTGATGGGAAATTTGACCCACGTCACAAGTAAACACACAGAAGGGTTGAGCCAGATCCATTTGTGGAGCAAAAGAAAAGCAGCTGCCTAGTCAAAGTACTTAAAACTCACCTCTATGCAGAGAACATGGGAAAAATTTGTGTGATATCTAACTCTAAATCAGAAATGCACAGGCCAGGAGGCCCTCTTGCATCACAGCGCGGGTCACTCGGCATCTCCTAAAAAATCAGGCCTGTTAAGTAGTTATGGCCTGCAAAAGGCAGGCACCCACAATCTCAGGTTATGCTGCAGAGTTCACTGCTGACCGTCTTAACTGACTGAACCTCAGTGGCGAACGCTGCAATGACTGAGCACCGAGCTGGAGATGTTGCTGCCTGGTCTGTTGGTGGGTTTGGGAGATGCACATCCAGCCCCGTTGGGACCTGCCCGCTGACAACACGTGCTGTAAACAGTGTATGCAGGGTAATGCTGAAACACAGATCAGAGATTTCTCTAGGGCTCAAGTAAAAATAGCTTAGTGCATCCTTCATTGTAAGGATGCGTAAATTCTTAATGAAGAGATTTGCATCCCGCAGCGCGGCAGCCTACGGGCTGGAAAAGCCGTTTACTGCTTGACAGCGTAACAGCGTTTGCACGGGCAGGAAGATCAGCATAGTCCAAGAATCCTCCAAAGCAGCAGTATTTCTACATCCATGTTCAGTAAGACTTTGCCAGCAATTCAGTTCATGAGCACCCAAGGCAATGTAAGTGGATGTGTCTTCTATAGGATGACATACAGACTCTCTACATTACACTGAAATCAATGGTGAGCACCCAGGAAATGTGGCATAAAAGAGAAAATGAAACTTCAGACATGAAGTGTCAGTATCTCTCGGTAGTTATATTTACAGCATAGAACATTAATGTCATGGTGATACTGTATTATGAGGTTTTATGTCTTTATGCAAATCATAAACTATTCTGGGACTCCCAAAGTCTTGGATACAGACAACATAATGTGATCAGAAGGCTGCGGAGCACTGGGAAAAGCTCCTACAGATTTCAACAAACTTGAGATTACATCTATTTCCTTAGATTCTCCACTTAAAAAAAACCAAAACAAACACAAAAACCCCAACCAACCAGCATCCAGTAAATACCAAACTTGTACATATCTCAGAATCAGTACAGGAATAGAACCATCAGCTTTTTCATTTATTTTGTTTTTAGGTATGACATAGGATTGGGCAGAGAAGAGAGCAAGGAATGGGACAATAATTCTTTAATCATAATTTTGGACATAAGTTTGGATCATTTTGGAGTAATCTTGATTTCAAACTGACAGCCGACTCGCAACAAGCTCAATCAGCTGTAAGCACATAAGAAAGCAAATTCAATAGGAAAAGCCCATTGTCGCAGAAGAGATGTCTGAATATCATAGGATGCAAATAAAATCTTCATACAAACTTGTCCTTTCTGGGTGAGGTTTGAAGACTTACTAAAGGGACAGTTGAAACCCCACAGCAATACTCAATAGCCACCCCATGTTTTTACCAGTGTGAGAAGTTTCTTGACTTAAGAGCGTTAAGGTCAAATTTGTACTTTATGTCTATTTTTCTGAACTACTTTCTAAATGCACAATACATATACATTAATCTCAAAACCACCTAATGTGGAACCCTCCTAACGTAACAGGAACAAAAACCAGAAGAAACAAAAATGTGAAGGAGGTGACGAGCCCCGACTCCAGGGCAGCAGTTCTGGAGAACCCACAGCTCATTTTTTTACTGCTCGAGGCTGAATTTGTTTTCTGGCAAAATTACTACCTAGGTCACCAACCTACAGCTGCGCTGCTCAAAGGGACAGATCCTGCCTGACACCACAGGCCTCAAACCACCGTCCTCCCCCGCCGCTGCTGTGCAAACCAAGCAGCAAAGCTCTCGCCCCTTCCTGTGGTTGGTCTCAGCAAGAAGTCTACAAAGGCACCACTGGGTACCACGTTATCCCATAAAGATGTCAGCTTTTTAGTGATTGCAGCTCTAAGGAGAAGGAGCAAACAATAGAGCGCTTCCTTATATGTACAGCAGCTCTGCGCTGGGACAGAGACCATTTCCCCAAATGGGCAAAAAATTGAAGCAGCTCCACTGCGGTTTTTGAAAGAGAACTGCTTTAAAGTACACATCTCCCTGCGATCCAAATGAAACTAGGGCTTACAGTAACAGCCACACGGCTTCCCGGTATTAGCATCAGTGTGTTGCACCATTTATTTGGTTAATAAGGACATTTTTCCCAGTACAGCTTTCTGCAACATAAAGTTCCTACCCTGACTCTGCTAAACCAAACTGACAAAACCTTCGTGCCAAACTGCACTTTGTGTTGCCGCGTGAACATCCCTCTGCACATGTCAGCTGCTGGTAATTTAGCTGCTCAGTGCAAACACAGGAAGGGAGCTCAGGGGCCCTAATCTGCTCTCCTTCCATTCCCAAATAGAGCCTGAGACCACCGCAGGGACTGAACTCAGCCTTTTGCTCCGTGTTCCTGCAGCCAGGAGGACACAAAGCCAAACATCGCGCTCTCCATGAGATCAGCTACCAGACTGGCGGCTGCAAAGGTGATCGAGCCCAGAGTGGTCACACAAGTGGCACTGAGGGCACGTGCCCTCTGCACATCCACCCGGAGCTGGTCCTGCAGAGGAGGCTGGACCATGCACAGGACACCCGCACATCCAGCCCTGCCCTGAGGCCCTTGGTGAAACAGTCCTGGAGAAACGAGGAGGAAAAGAATTCTTAATTTGCTCCCCTGCCACAATTCTGTTGACTTAATCCTAGCAAACTGTAACAATACCAAGAGCTATCCCTCAGGTCACGCCATGTTAAGTGGCAGCTCTGCCACAGAATTTCCTCCTGCACTTGTCAAAAGCTACAATGACTAAAAGATTGCGAGATTCGAGCGTTTCAGAGCTGCATACAGCTTAGCATTAGGTGCATTAGGGAACTGCAGCTGTATATTCTTGATTGCATGTGTCACTGTGATCACTGCAGAGTTCCATTACTTTAAAATGCACAATGCAAATAATAGCTTTAGTGTCTGCTCCTATCTGCAGGTACAAGCTAAAGTAGCCAAGGTGTCAATCTCAAGCTGAAAAAAATGAGGGTGACTGATCCCTTTGCTTGAAGAGCACCTTGTTCCGCCAAAGTGACCAGCACTGGCTCTGAATGCAGCCAAGTTGTCTGCGTGTCTGGCCACATTTCTGGGAGCTTTTGGGAGTAGAAGTGCAGCAGCAAAACCATAAGAGGCAAGAGAAATCAGAACTGCTGTATTAGAAGGAGGTAAAAGTCATTACGCTGCTTCATTTGAAGTGGAGCGGTTCCTGCATCTCCCTGGAGCTGCTCCCGACAGCAGCGCTTGGTTCAACAATATCCCATTTTCACTTGGGAATTATGCAAGAGCGGTCCCAGTCACAGGGGCAGGGGGAAGCAAAGAAAGGGCATTATTCACAGCTTGACATGGATGAACCCAGTTTAGCACAAGCACTTGGAAAACACTGTTCTCTCTGTTCAGTAATATTATTTCACATTCCACTCGTTTTGATAACCTTTTTCTTCGCCATCTACCCCACTGACTGACTGGAAGTCGACTAATGCCTTCTCCTCAGATTGGCCAACACACACAACAGCAACAGATTTTATTTTCCTCTTTGAAGATACCATTGAGCCTCACTTTGCAATAAATAATTTACAAATACATACAGTATAAAGCTAGAGAAATTTTCAAGGGAAGCCCCTCTGCTTCACTTCACAGGGAAAGAGCACCAGGGCAGGGATTGCTTCCCAGAATTTACCTAATGCCTCTCAGATTGATAAGCCGCCAACATGCAGCCTTTCATTCTGACCAGAAAATGCCTTAGAAAGGGATGTACAAGCAGGGAGTTTCAGCCCCGCATTTCAAATAGTAAGTCGTGTGTCTTTGTATCCCTTTGACACAGCCTTAGTTTTGAAATAAATCTAGGGCAAGTCCTAATTTTATCTATAAAAAAATGTATTCTAAAATCACTTTATAGAGATAAAGCAGAGATGATCCTCCTCTGTCAGAAAGACCCACATGTGGTGTTACATCTCTGACAATCCTGTACACGCATTCATCTGTGAAGTGCCCTGACAAATCCAGAGGGCAACAAAGGATCAAATCTGCATGGTGAATTTACAACTAAGAGCCAAGTGAACGACAAGAGCACAGAGGTTATTTTTTTCCTTTGATGTGAAATAGCACTTCAGGGAAATTTTCTGAGCTTCTTTTACATTTACTGTCCCTATTTCTAATAGCATCCCTGACGCCATCTGCTAGACAACCTCTGTGATGCTTGGTGTACTAGAAGCACCTTAAAGTCCCATATATAGAAAGAACAATTTGTATTTGATGGCTTCCCAGAACTGAATCAACTGAGAACAGAACGCAGCAGACCTCTTGAGGAACAAAAGCTACATTTTACAAGGCCTACCTTGAACTAGAAAAGATTCCTTACCTATAATTCAGTTTCCCTTCCTGACCCTGCAACAAAATGTCTTGTATATTTTAAGCTTCAGCTTTCTTCTTCTTTCTTGTCTTTTTTTGTTGCGCTTTTTTTTTTTTCTTTCTTTTTAAAGAAAAACCCTTTCAAGTCTTGTGGCTATTTTCTACCTTTACAAATCAAACTTAGGGAAGACAAAACTGCCCTTACACATTGTAATATGCTGTTTCTGACCTACATTACTATATTTTCTGAGCAGATGTGTAACATCAAACCCAAGCAATGTGAACATGCTCTCTCCCTCTCCATCACTTCCTTAAGTTACAGGTACAATCTGGGGTGTTCTTTCAAACAGATTTTGCATCAACTCATTTAGAGTCATGTCGTCTATTTTAAAACCAGATATCACCTTACTGAAGAAAACTGACTGTATCCATTTAGAATTTTTATGCGAATATACGTCTCTGCAGAGATCTCCCTATTTTTAATTAAACTACAGACTGACTTAAGTGAAGCATTAAGCCTCAGAGGGTTTATCCTGCCAGCAGGATTGAGGAACTAAACCCATCACATCCATCTTTACAAACCATCTCCCCACCCTCTGCCTTACCTTTTCAACATCTGCCTTTGTTACATTGATATCAGCATCCATTTTCTCAAAATACTGCTGTGCTCGGTCAGCTTCTTTGCAATCACGTTCAAACCGCCTTTTACTCTGAAAAGGAGAAACAGAAGCCTTTGTTATGGGAAAGAAACAGAGTCTCCTTCTGTGCAGACATTCCAACCCGCCTGGACACCTTCCTGTGTAACCTCATCTGGGTGTTCCTGCTCCATGGGGGGATTGCACTGGATGAGCTTCTGAGGTCACCTCCAGTCCCTGATATTCTGGGATTCTGAACTTTAAAAAATTCCAAGTTACCAGAAACCGATTTTTTCTTCTGTTTTCAGGTTGTTTGATTACACCAACATCACTAGTGTTTCAGTATTTTTTTCCCTGTTGCCATCTCATCTGCTCTTATAGACCAAACCACTCCTTTCCAACACTTAACTCCTTTTTATAATGCACAACAAGGGACTTACTAAGATTTATACATTTGCAAGTAGGACTTTTGGTTACTGATGTCCCCTTTATCTTCTCTTCTGCTTGCAGCCTCACTTTTCATTCCTCACATGAATGATAATTCCAATATAATTACTTTTGAGAAACAGAGATGGTCCCGTTCCACTTATTCAAGTGGTATGAAGCTATTCAGCTTACCATGGAATATCTGCAGAGGACGCTTAGGGACTCTGCACTTCCAGCAACGCTTAGCACACTCTTCAAGTCATATCAAATGAAATGCTACTCATGATAGACACAGATCCCACTGAAAGCCACATGTACTATTAAAACAGACCTTTTCATGTCTACTAGTATACTTAGGATACAGTTTTAAAAATCCCATTTCTAGAGCTTTTATCTAGACACCCTTCTTTTTCCAAATACAATGTTTGGAACCATCTCTCTGAAAATGGTATAAAAATGACTTAAGTGTCACATCTGAGGAAGATTTCACTTACTGCTTCAAGTTGTTTCCAGCAGGTTTCAATATGTTGCTGTGCCTTTCTGCCATCATGGAAGTGCTGTTTAGAAAAAGAAAAGATAAAAAGAAAACATTATGAGCAACAAAAGAACGAACAGTCAATTATGCTCAAGGAGTTGCAAAAATAAGCCCAGAAATGAATCTGACAGCTGCGTTCTGCAATACTGATAATTTGAGCAGGCATATGATGACTATCTAATGTCGCAGCAGGCTGCAGATGTATATTTGCATCAATTATAGTGGTTAGTTGGACTGAAGCTAATTAATCCCTTTAGCAATTCCACCTTGTATTGTTCACTGTATCTCATAATGACTGGTTTCCCATACCAGGAAATCTGAAGCACTTTTACGTGAAGAGCATTTCTTTGGTTACTGACAGAACATGAGCTCTAAATCAAAATTTCTCTCTACATGGAATTCACCAAGATGCCCTTGATTGGCACATTCTAACAACTGATGTTTGGCCTGATTTTCATTTCAACTTGACATCACACCCTCTTCTTGCCAGTCACCGGCTGCTCATTCAACTCTTTGGGTCCCTGCAGAAACCCTCTTATCCCACACACTAGGTGTGTGTGTATGTGCACACACCAAGGTGTTACACACATTTTAAATATGCAATGCCAGCTACAATCTAAATGACAAGGAACTTCTGACATGCCTTTTGGAGCAAGACTCAGTTGCAGCTGGTTTAAATAACCATTCATAGCCCTCACACGATGCTCTTCATCAGAAAATCTAATATGCTTTAGGTATTACCCTCTCTACCTTCTCCATGAGTCGCTTTTCCTCAGGACAAGCAATTCATTCAACATTATCACACAAGTCAATGACCCGGCTACAAACATGAACGTTAACACAGCCCCCAAGCGACCGTGAGAACGGATTCTTCCCCTTACAAACCACCCTGTAAAATAAATACTACAGCGAAGTACAAATAGGAAGCAAAATGCCTTTCTGTTGTATTATTTATTGGCAGTTAGGATGTTTTATTCAAATACTTAGATGGCTTCACACCGTAGAAAAATATCAGATAATCCCACTGCAACTCACTAGAATTTGTGCATTCTCAGTCCTGCGCATAATCAGATATTCAGTATATCTTTAGCAACATGAGATCAGCAGTAGAAGGGCTCTAGCTTCAAACAGCCTGCCACAAACAGCTCAAGTTAGAAAAATGTGCCTGCAAGCACTTTATAATTGGCAGCTACTTGATTTTCTGCATCGTCCACTAAAGCAACTGGTATTTTCCTCCATCAGGAGCAGGTTTCTGAGCAAACCTGCTAATGCCATTTCCTGGCTGTCCTTCTGGCTCCACCAGACACACCAGTGAAAAGCCCCAAAATTGCAATTCTCTGTCATGCCATGGCCAAGAGACTCGTATTGCCTTCAAAATAATCACAATCCCCATTTCTTTTCAACCCCACGTGTGGCAGATTGCGCATCTCCCTTGCCAAGGGCTTCGGAACGCTCCACATTTCAGGCTGGCTTTTGTAATGAGAGTTCAGGAAAACGGTCCCAAGGAGCAACTGTAATTTAACGCTGCATTTTACAACGTTTTTGCTAATAAGCATGGAATATGTAAAGTTTTTTAGCCGTGAAGCTGCAAGTGAAACGACTTGGCTGCACTGGAGCCTCCGCCAGCCTTTGTGCTTCCCAATCCCGCGTCTCTGAATTCGCTGGAGTGCAGGAAGGGATTTGATTTGGGAACAGCTGGGCTGCATGAAACCTAATGCTGCCAATGACCCAGAAACCTCAGGAAACAACATGCCAGGTTAATTTAACAGAATACAATTGAATATGGGGGATGAAGGATGAACTCAGAATCAAAAGCATATCAAATCACAGGACTGCCCTGAGCTCGTATTTTTAAACCACTTTGTCATTAATCAATAACGTAATTTTAGTTTTGCACAAGCCAACCCTGTTATTTCCAAATTTGCCTTCTCTGTAAAATGAACTCCACAAGCTGCTGGAAGAACACAGGAGAGAAGCAGCAAGCCTGAGCACTATGGCTGCATCCTGCTCAGCTTTTGCTATATTTTGCCTTTTTTTTGAGAAGCTCTTTTATACAAATCGTTCACTGAAATGTCAGATGGGCATTGCTGAGGATTATGAAACAGTCAACAGAGGAACTGATGTTGAATAACAGTTTGATAAATACAGGTGCAGCACATTTTGGAGATTTCACTGCAATATTGCTCTTTTTTTTAGTTCAACCACTTTCTAAATATTTATAATCCCCAATTCTTGTTGTATTATCCCATATATCTCCTTGTTATGAGAGATAAAGCTACATGTGGTAACAGCTGTAGCACGTATTGAGAGCACTTCTGCTTTCACAAATCTTTTGACAATTTCTGCCTTCCAAAAACTCTTTTTCATATAAAGCAACTAAGTGGTACCTTCCAGCTACCCTGGTTCTTCACTACCCCCATTTATGTGCATGGAAACTGAGACCGTTTGGTTAAGTGATCTGCTCAAAGTCATACAGGAAACCTCCAGCTTCCTCAAGCCCTGCACCATCTTCAATTTCCGCCAACTCACTTCCTTTACTTTAAAACAGTCTGAAATAGCAAATGCCTTTTAGCTCTGCCCCCCAATTTAGCAAAAGCTACTTTAAGATCAAACTCTTCCTTGATAAGGTTTCAAGATACAAGTTCTAATTTAAAGATTAATTTTTCTAATCAAACGTGATAATGGGTTATTTGACACCTGATGATTCAGCATGACAAATGATTCAGCTCATCATACAGAAAACTACAGTTCTTAATTAGTCACACATTTCTGCAGCACACCGTGGTAAATTTAGAGTAGTTGATACAACGCAGAATATTAACTTATTTTCCCTCCAAACTAATGCGCCCTAATCATGTTTTCTATTTAAAAAGCTCAGATTATGAGCAAGACACCAAATTAATGCATCACCCTTCAGTGTGCCGGTGAGACATCTGCAGCAGCAGTGCTGGTTGTTCACATGCTGTGATTTCCTCCAGGCTTTTTGGACATATCCACAGCATTCAAAACACACATTAAAAACACCGTAAGAGTTTGATTCTTATTAGTGTTCATTGGTCAAACTCCTTAAATCACCGTTTCATCTACACTTTGGTATCTCAGGCTAGCAACCACCAGGCCAACTTTAAGGTTTCCCTGAAAAATATTTTATCCAAGCTTCAGACCTACTAAATAACTAAGAATATAGCAGCATTCTCCAAATTATAGCGGCTACATGACCACAACTGCCCTTTTCCCCCATGCATTAAAGCACAATACGGGTGGGATGTCACAGGATGCTCCCGAACAACCCACAACTGGCCACGGTTTGACTGGACGTCTCCATCCATTCTGTGCTCACAGGATAAAACAAACTAAAAACCAAATAGTTTTAGGTGATCTCACAAGAGTTCTTAAGACTTGAGAGATTTTCAGCACAGTATTAAGTTATTTACGTGAAGACTGTGCATTAGGTCAACTGTCATTTTATTCTAAGAACTCCCAGCTCAAGAACACTCGGCTATAGTACAGGAAGAAGAATTTTAGGAAGAGCAGGAGATTTTAATATGGGCATACCATATGCATGGGGTTTTTCCCTTTTAAATCACCTCATAGCAAGCCATGTGCTCCCATTGCCACGTGCCTGTAACAGCTGGGGAGAAATCCTGGCTGCTGCGCCATCACAGACAAAACTCTCATTGACTTTTGTCAGGCTCGGATTTCATCCGTGTTGATGAAAACAGTGGGAACAGCGAGCGAGCCACCTACAACATAGCCCGGTCCTGCCAGCACCATCACAATAAGGAGCAGCAGGATATTTTTGCAAAACTTTCTCAGTATGCAAGAGGCTTTACACAGGCACCCGCTCCCAGAGCAGGCAGCACAAGCTTGTTAGAATATGCTTCTTATCTTCTTTCTGACCTTCTGAGAGGAATAGTAAAGCAAGATGTAGTTGAAAGCATCTTATGAAGCAGCAAACAACAATTTTGCTGAGGAACTTGTGGGCAGTTCAAAGTGAAAGAGTTGCCTGAAACACAGAGCCCACCAACACAACTTGTGCTGCGTCAAACCGACCATGGGAAACCTTTTAGTTAAGAAAGGCTGTAACAACAGAGTCCTATTTCTCTTAAGGAAGTAAACAGCAATTGATTGTGTGATTTGCACATCTACAGTCTGTTTGTATTAGAAAGTCTTAGTTCATTTATATGCAGAGCATACGGTTCACTTGACAACATCCTATTTTTTAAGAATTTAAGAGAGATACCAGATTAGGCCACTTTGTAATATAACACATTGAAAAAAGTTACCTCTGACTTCTCTAACTGGCACTCAGATCATGCTGATATTCCATATGAACAGAGTCCTAGCAACTTAGTTTGAATTGATGGAGGAAGCACTATCTCTATTTCTGTTATAAGCAATTCCTAAAATAATGGCCAATGATTAAAAGTAAACTAGAGACAGAAAACACTATTTTTTCCTCAATTTTCCCAGCTCCATTTGCAAAAAGCCTTGTTATTTTTTTTTCCTGGCCGCAAAGACAGGAAACAGTCTCCTCAGAAGAAATCTTTGTTTCCAAGAATAGCAACATGCTCTTGAGGTCTTATCGCTCTCCTTTGTAATAAGAGCAGCGTAAGACAGTCCTGTGAATGTTGACATGAAACAGATGACTATCTCCCCACACGGTCATCAATGCTACCTCTTAATATTGTGGTCTAACCCTGTTCTGCTTTGCAACCTTCCACGTGAACATGATTCTTGACATGTACCCATCAACCGGGTCAAACCCGAAACAGGCCATGTAAATATCTAATCAAAGCTGCTGCTAATTCAGCTGGAACTGTCTCCTCCTGAAGTGGTGCCCTCCAAAGGCACTCCAGTTACACACCACTAAGGTTGTGTGGTCCTGTCTGACGCTCGCATGGTGCATTACGCCATGAGAAACACCGTGGAAAACCACAGGACTATTTGCAGAACAGGGCACTATTGAGAATGAATGAACATGGCAGAATTCTTCCAGTTATTTACTTTTCATCGACACACGAGGGTCTGCAAGAAACAGAAGGTTCTCTGACATGTCTACCTTGTACAAATACACACAGGGAGAGCACATACACTCCATCATAAAGAACCAGACCATTGCTGCCCTCGCGGTACCCACAGGGATGCATTCACTCCCCATTCCCCTTTTATCTCGACACAAAATGGAATGTATTGACACCAGGTAAATTCTCTCCCAGGCACAGAACCTCAGTGCTGCCCCAGGTCAGTCTGTAGCAAAGCTCTCGGTTGGTACTTGACTTTCAGGCCTGATTGAGCAGAACTAGCCACCCCACGGGGAGCGGGAGGGAGAGGTGAAAGCAGCAGCAGGAACAAGAGGGATAGTTCACGACTCCCAAAGACATTTTTAGCAAATCTGACATACGCAATGGCTACAGAGAGCAGCTGCTGCCAGAGGCCATGAGTCAGATCTAGTTTGTGACCACACATCAAAATCACCCCAGAATTAATTCTTGAGTTTCCATCCAGACAAACTACAGTATTGAGGGTTTTCCTCAGCCATAGTTGAGAAAATATCTAAACCACCTATCTGCTGGGAAGCTTTAAGAATAAAAGAAATTCTCAGTGCTTGGGATGCATTGGCTACGAGTTAGCTCAAAAGTCCTCTCAGGTGTCACCCAAAAAGAAGGCAGCAAAAAACCCCCCTGTGTCTAGATGGTTTTTTTTAATACAACAAAGTGTGCTGAGTGACTTGTTGAAATTGGGGTGGCACAAACCACTCTGAGCAGTGATCCCCAACGCATTTGCGCAGCTTGGTGACGAAGGTCTTCGTACAGCGGAGTGGAGTTCAGTCACATGCGTCTGGCCTCAACAACCTCAAAAGGAAGGCGGATGGGACATGACCTTCACACATAACACACAACTGACAGCTCAGCTTTCAAGCAGCCAGCAAGATCCTGGCTTAGCAGGAGAACTACTCACATGAGAGCATGGACACACTAAGAGCACAAGAACGCAAGAAGAAGTCCAAGTGAGGAACTACAGTATAAAGAGTTTCACTTCGCTGGACAGCGGGAAGAACTGAAACAGCACAGGGAGTTTTCTCCTTTACACCCAACGGCAGCGACTGTGAGGGCAAAACAGCTCATCTGGTACAGTGATAGCATCAAGGGCTATTTGATGGAAGAAGTATGCATAACAAAATCAAGTTTAATGCACTGATTAACCTTTGTTGATAACAATATTCAAGTTGCACAAAAAAAGTCTTTGCTTGATTTTTCTTACTACTTTCTGAGGATCTGAAACCATCACACAACAAAGCACGAGATCTGTAAAAACATAATGGTGACCTAGAAATCTCCTGAGCTCCAAACCAGCCAAGAGGATAGAGGAGGTTCCCGTCCTTTGAACAAAACTACCGTGAATTTGCGAATCATCCCACTTGTCCAACCTCCAGGCTGTCCATCCTGTTTCTCATTAGCTGCTTCTTTGCTTCTTTTCACCATCAGTAACTATCTTGTATGGAAAAGCATGACATATGCAGTCATCAAATCAGCTATCACCGTAGTCAAACAAATCCAACATACATAAAAATTGCATGCTAAATTCATTTTATCCAGCATAAAACCAATGTAAAGCTTTATATACTATTAGGTTCTGTGCTGCTTACAAGCTATGAGATTGTACTTGTCAAGGAAAAAGAAACATGATTTATTATTGCGTGACCCTAATCAGCTGCTGGTGTAATTCCATTTTGATCAATAGAGCTAAATGAGCATGAAAACAGAGTGATGCAGGCAAGCATCAGCCCCCACGTGTTTGAAGATCACCACCCTCATCCCCCGTGACTCTAAATACACAATTCCTATTGTATATCAACGGGGTTTCCTTTGGAAACAGAAGCTCTTGCCTGGTGTATTTTCCTGAACATTAGTTGCTGTATCCAAGTTCCTCTTGCACACATTTATCCTTATGACACCTCTCTGCATCATTCCCATCTTCCAGGTGGGAAATGACAGCAAAAAGAGCAAAGGTGCTTAACTCAATCACACTGAAAATTTGTATGACTTTACACCTGAATGACTTAATCCAAATGATACAAGATTCTGTGGATGAGAATGTGGGTCTCCCACTTCCTCGCCCAAGAAGTGATCATCTTTTCTTACAACTTGTAGCAACATGATGTATGTGACAGTGTTAGGTTCATGGTTGGACTCGCTGATCTTAAGAGTCTTTTCCAACCTACATCTTTCCATGATTCTGTGCTCTCGTAGCATAACAGCTGATGCCATATCAAGCAGCAAGCAAGCACGAGAATTCTGCCAGCAAAATTTCTGTAAGCGCCAAACCGTTCATTAATTCGTATCATGAAAGGTTTTGCCAAAGCAACAACCCTGTGTGATATTTACACAACCAGCACCTTCCCCTCCTGCAGATGCCAGCCCGATGGATGCGTTTGTGTTTCACGGTATGAAGCGAGAGACGCTATGTCTGAAGAATGCCTGAAGGCCAAAGGAGTTTCCTTTTCAACAGCATTAGCTCATAAATGAGTAATCTACAGGACTCATAAATCATATAGTTTATATTCATGTTATAAGAACAAAACAAGCATGACTGACAACTGTTAAAGGCTATGAATTAGCAGCAACAGCAGGTAAACAGGCAATTGTGGGGGTCTGCTGTTCCCATGCTGTTATCACTCAACCAGTATTACAGCAATTTTCCTGTCATTCACTCAGTACTTGTATGAGCCATATTTACTACGAAAGTCTACAAACTAAACAAAAAAGCACAGAATCCCAGAATGTCAGGGTTTGGAAGGGCCCTGGAAAGCTCATCCAGTGCAACCCCCCCATGGAGCAGGAACACCCAGATGAGGTTACACAGGAAGGTGTCCAGGTGGGTTGGAATGTCTGCACAGAAGGAGACTCCACAACCCCCTGGGCAGCCTGGGCCAGGCTCTGCACCCTCACTGAGAAGAAGTTTCTTCTCAAATTTAAGTGGAACCTCTTGTGTTCCAGTTTGAACCCACCGCCCCTTGTCCTATCACTGGTTGTCACCGAGAAGAGCCTGAACTAAGATCCTAATAATTCTTTCAATCAGCCTTAGCAATGCGGTTTCTCTGTTTATTTCAGGCTTTACACTTTGCTGCTGGACTCCTCCCTAAACAAGCTTTTGGCCAGAGCCTTGAGCACAGATGGGTCTCTGACTTTATTTAGCAGGGATTCTCCTGAAGGCATTGCTGTCTGATTTGATAACATTTGATTCAAATGCTTCAGTGGCTTGGCCAGGGCACATAACCCACTTTTTTCATGCTTAGTTCATTAGTAAAGCTCATGTTTATTAACTACAAGTAGGTTTTGTTTAACACTGAACTCCCCTATCATTAATTACCCATTTTAAATAGCAATGAATTGTGAAAAATAGAAAACGATCAATTACCGATTTCCTCTCTTGTTTCAGCTCCTGCACATAGCGTGTTAACTCTCCAGTGATAAGAGAGGTCATGTTCTCTGAAATGACCTCATGCTGTCCGGCATAGTCATTCATTTCATTTAAAGTGGCTAGGAAGGCTTTAGTTGACGTGTACCTGAGGAGAACAAAAAACACAGTTTGCTTTTAGCCCCTTTCTTTTCAGACAGACACACTGCAAAGGGAGGTTGCATCATCATTTAGTATTGCTACACAAGGCTGCATATGGATTAGCACAGATCCACTTGAAGGAATTTCTCAGAAGGAAGCCTATCCCACACACTGACACTTGTCTGGTAAGTTCATCTTGATTTAGACAGTTGGACATTGGCTCTTAAAATGTCACAGGGTTTTTATCAGCACAGCTCTGCGACTTCACTATTCTAACCTCAATTCATGAAACATTTCCAGTTACACTCTTTCAAGTGCTACAATTCAGTGCACAGTCAAGGGCAAAATCCTGCCTCAGCATCCAACTTTTTGGAGAGCACAGTGCAAAAAATACAACTTTTCATAGTGTACATTGCATTTAAATCAGCTACAGTTTATAAAGTTTTCAAAAAGGTACTGAGCTTACTAACCAGGTGCTCATTGTCAAGCCATGTTTTTTAGTACTTTCCACCGCAAGGTTTATTTTTCATATAAAATTATCTCTGATACAACATTCCATGTATTATTAAACGGAAGAAACAAACATCTGTGCACACAATTTCAAAACAGCACATTATGTCACTGGTATATTCAGCACCGAGCCAAGAGAGCCGCATTTCAATACCCCAGCTGGCCGTGCTGGTCAGCGGGGAAACAGCAGCTTGGAAGCACCACACTTGCACATACTAGAAAATCTTAATATGAAATGGTAGCAAAATGAAATGGATGCAAAAGACAGGGGATCAAAGCCACAGGACTACAGATGGACAATAAGCCTGCAAACAGATCATTTTTACACAGGCTGTCTCAAAGCAGCGTCTGAGGCACCCAAAGGTCGCATGACAAATCCTCAGACGTTACTCGGAGACATGAGGAAACTACACTGAGGTGAACATATATTTAAAAGGGCAAAGGATCCACAAGTTCTTCCGTGTCACATCATATGAATTATTTAACTCCAATATCCTTTTCCAGCAATGAAAGATGTGTCAAAAAAGGTTGCGGTAAACTCAAAATCCACATTTATGGTATAGCTAGCCAAAGGCAGATTTATTCCTAATCCCGGCTACAGACCAGAGCAGCTGATGGGCTGGTATCATAAGATTCCTTGTGTAAATATCAATATCTCAGGAAGCAATGGCATAAATGCATGCTTCCCAAACAATGATAACTAAAAACGAAATTGAAAATAAAATTAAAAGGCTGTTAATATGAGTCTCTCTTAATACGAGTCATATACAGCAGCTTGGGGGTCTGACTCAAAATAAATTAACGTAATTGTGCGGTTGGCTCCGTATCTAAACTCACTTGAAACGGTTCAGATTTCAAGGTCAAGGGTTTGAATGTGCTGCCAGGCGCTCCAGAGGCAGAGCAGCCTCCCAGGTCAGGCTGCGATGCCTCCACTCAGAGCTGATGCTTCACACAGCACTGACGCTGAGAAACTTCAGAGTCCGAGCACCCCAAGGAGAAGATTCTTGCTCTGGCTTATAGCCCATCTGCTGGGAAGCTCCTCCTCTAAAATGTTCTCTTTAATGAGTATCTAATCTCATCAAGGGCAGAAGTGTTCTTAAGGACATGTGGTCCATCACCACCCATATCCAATGCCCACTGGTTTCTCTGTGGCAATGTAACACTAGCCCTTTAGTAAATTACTAACCTGTGTTGTTACATTTGAGTAAGTTATTACTTACACAGACTGTTTGAGTTTCATGCTAGAATTAAGAACTGTTTCTGTTCTTGCTGAAGTAATCAAGAGTTGAGTCATTCACTTCAGAGAACCAGGATCATACAATCTGGCCTAACGTTTTTAAGGTAGATCAACAAGCAATCCAAAACAGGCATCCAGAAAACATAACATATAAATGGAACTGAGCAGTTACAGTCCAAATACAAACTGAAAATAACTCCTTAGTATCTACCACATGAGCATGTTTCTCCTATGATACCTCTAACTCTTTCACTTGACTTTAAAATCTCTAGTTTACAAGCCAATCCTAGTTGGTAACCTAACCTTTTCCCCTTCCTCCATCAACTCACGCTCACCCAGCAGTGCATCATGAACTTACCTGTATTCTTCCTCTTCTTTGGAGTTCTTTTTGGGCTGGTATTTCTTTGAAAGATTCCTAAAATTAAAAACACACATATATAAAATTAAGTTTAAAATGAGCTGGATAACATATGCACACACACACATTCTGTGGGGCTTTTGAGGTCCCTTCGAATCCCTAACATTCTGTGATACACACCTGCCTAAAGAGAACAGGAAAATCCACAAGAAAACATGCACAGAAGACTACACTAATAAGGCACTTTCACACACTCCGAATGCACATCCCTCTGCAGTGTCATGCTGCCCAATTAATTCTGACACACACAGCTACTGTCTTCTTGTGAATCTTTAAAGGTGTAAAAATGTTACAGAGCTTGGGCAAAAAAAAAAAACACCCAGACAGTATGCTTTCACA
This sequence comes from Nesoenas mayeri, assembly GCF_963082525.1. NCBI lineage: Eukaryota > Metazoa > Chordata > Aves > Columbiformes > Columbidae > Nesoenas > Nesoenas mayeri. Next base: position 8,184,225 of record NC_137566.1, read on the forward strand.
GAAAAAATATTCTGAAAGCAGCAAGAAAGCATCTGGATTAAACATTTTATTATTTTGTATGTACTTTATAAATCACAAAATACAGATTCTATATATTTGAGCTCTTCATTTTTTTCCCTTCTTTTAGTCACAAACATATGCAGGTGTTTAACCATGATATATACAAAAAACCCCCAGATGTGATACTGAAGCCAATTAAAAGTCAATACGACTCTCTCATATCAGGATGCAATCCAGCAGTGCCATGAGCAGGACCCTGGCAATTCCCAGCTTCAAGCTTGTGAAGCAATGACACTTTTTAGGTAACAGTGATTAAAGAGGGAACTAACACATAAGAACAACGATCAGCAGTAAAACAGCAATTCTGGAAGGATTCCGTGCACCCGTCTGCGATTCATGTGTTCATTTGCCTTTCATTCTGCATCATTTTTTCTGCCTTTCCAGTTTGTATCTCTGCTCCCTCATTTCTACTTCTCTGACACCTTTTCTCTCTTTCTCTCACACTTATCATCCATCAGAGATGTTTCTGATTCTCAGATTATCCTGATAACTTAAGCGTGTATGGTGGTGGGTTTTTTTTCCCCCAATACATCTTCCTCAAGGCTCTCTGTCCATTGTCCCATCAGGCGAGGCTTTTGACACACTTTTGATGCTCAGAGTGTGTGTGTAAGGTCAGCAGTGACCAGGTAACAATGATAACACCCCTTCAGCAGCGTGTCACATCCAAAGGAAGTTCAAAACACAACGCAGGAACAGGGGAAAACTCTTCCATAGTTTCTTCATCCCTTCCTTCCCACGCTTGTTTAAGGACACGCAGGACTCGAGCAGCGCAGGCGCAGTGTCAGGTGTGTGACACTACACAGTTTCCTCTGCTGACATAACCAGATGAACTCGATGCATCCCATAAGTATGGAGATCTAACTTAACGCTTTTAAAACAAAATATCACATATATAGGTGCAGAACCATAAAGAGGAAGGAAAGAAACATGTTTCAATAGAAGCCAGTTAAATTTCAACAGATGACCAGGCTGAGATGTAGATAATGGACAGGAAGAACAGCGAGCTAGGGAGTCAGGGACCAAGCACAAAACACAGGTTTCACACAAGAAAATAGAGTTCAGCAGCTTTACTTGTTTTATAAATAAAACTTTTGGAGTTATATCCACTAGAGTACCTTGTTTTAACTTGTCCCTTTCCAATAGCATGTCCACATGTTTGGACACACAGTGATCTGCTGCAGCCCTTTCACACCAACTGGATGTGATACGAGGAAGGTTCGCACCGGCCTTAAGGACATTTATTAAAAGCAGATGCATGATTTGTTTTTTTATTTTGGCATTCAGCACTGTTTTATCTCAACATTTGACAAGACTGGTTTCTTTCTTTTATACTTCTAACTTAAACACAATGCCATGTGGAGTCATCTAAGAGCTTCTCAGAGATTAATGTATTCATCCTCAAATCACACCCATGGGGGCACAAATGCAGCTCTGCACGGGGAATTAAAATACACAGAGAAGACACAAATTGACCAAGTTTGTTTTAGAAGACTAGGTCAAAATAAGAAATAAAACTCAGGAGTTAAGAGTTTCTAGATAGTCACAGGTAGAACTATTTCCCACTTTCCCTACACATTTTGTTTGTGTGTTTATTTTCATAATTATGCTCTTTAAACTTGAAATTTGTCATCCAAAGACATTCAGTGAGTCTGGTGTGTGACTCCCCATGAGACAGGCCTGCACACACAGATACTCTGCTGGGGTTTCCCAGTCCAGTCATACTTTCTTCCTTCCAGCTCATTTTGCCTCTGTAATTCAACCTCATCTCCATAGGATGTGAGCAATTTGTTCCTGCCCGAGTCATCTTCTATTTCCTGCTTGTCTGTAGCAGAAACCCTGGGGAATCCTCATGGCATTCCCCTGAGAGAGCACACAACCATACAAACAGGGGTTTATCACCTACCAGCTCCTCATGAATAAGAGGCCATTGTGCATCTCAAATCCATTCGCACACAAGCACCAAAAATTCTGCATGACTTTTTGTGCTTTTGATCTATACAGACTGACTAGAACCTCAGAGAAGATGGAAAGGGTTCTGACATGTATTATAGTCATGCAAATTCCAAAAGGGATTTAGCGGAGGTGTTGGGAAGGATCAGTCCTGCACTGCCCTCCCCAGTCAGCTCCACCTCCTCCAGTTTATCGCCCCGGACACCACTGGCTGCCGACAATACTGCAGCACAGCCGCTCCCCGCAGCAACAGGACTGCCTGTGTTCTACTCCCTCCCAACCCCTGTTCACTTCTCATGTTTTCTGTCCTCTGGGAAAAGCAGGGTAAGAGCTACTCATGGTGGGAGGGTTCCTGGCAGCCCTTTCCTTCCCCCTTTACACTGGATCTGACCTCAAGAAACATGGGTTTTTTTGTTGTTCTGGTTCATGTACACTTGTCTCTTTACCCACAACCTGATGGTGGAACCAGACGTGTAGAAAGTACCTAGCAGGAGTTTGCAGTAATTTAGCTGCTTGAGATAAACTCACAGGATCTCTGCTCTGTTCCAGAGACACATCACAACAACAGTGACAAGATTATAAAACCATCAAAATTCAAATCTCAGGCTACAACCTGGTTAACTACACAGACAAAATTTCCAAGGGCTGAGACTGACTTTCTGACCTGCAGTTTCTTCAACACATGTTCAAAAAGAGCCTGTTCTATGAAAAGAAGACCAAAACTTTGCCTTACAAACGATCATTATTCTGCCGAGTTCTTAAACCCTTCAGCATTTTCACGCAGCAGCCCTCATTTCATGGAAAACATTACAATGCTGTCCTCAAAGCCCAAGCCATTAATCATGAGTAAGGCCCAGTATGCTACTCAGTCACCTAAATAACCTTCCTTTTCGCAAAGCATATGGTTTTTAGCAGAGATAATAAACCAGTATATTAAATTAACTTTAGCTTTCCATTCTCTAAATTAGAGCTATTCTCTAAAAGCCGTTATTATAAACAAAATCGCCACCACTGAAATAGTAAACTTAAACGATTACAGGCTCAGAACTTCACGTATCAACTTACCTAAGCTGCTTTGCATAGCTGAGTTCAATCTCTGTTCTTTCTTTTACAAACTTGATATATTTTTCCAGAACATCAATGCCCCATTGCGTATGTTTTTCTAAGTTGTCAAACTGGTCCTGCAATGAATCAAAGAAACAGTTTAGTCTTGTTGAACGTAGAGATAACTAAAAATAATTTCCAAAGAACAAATCATCATAAAGAGTTATTAATATTTTCCACTGCCACGGTCAGACAGTTTTGTAGCGACACAGTTTTTTAAATCCATGGAAATCTGCCTTTTAACATGAGACAGATTCAGTACCATTCTTCATTCTTCCTTTCTGAATCAGTTTCATTTCAGAAGTCCTGGCAACTCTACTGAATACAATTTTCTAATATAAGGACAGACTTGGACAAGGGATAAGAAATGGATACTCTTGCCAGTACTTTATTTTTCTCTGAAGAGTAAAAAAAAGCTCCATAAATCTGAGGTCTACCCCTAATTAATAATTCTGATTTTAGTCTGAAAAATGGATTTATAGTCAAACTCTGGCACTGTTATGAATCTAAAATATCATTTGGAACAGGTAACAATCTTTTTACAGAATTTACTTCCCCTATAGCCCATTTTGTTCTAAACCAGAAGACACGTTAACACGTGATGCCACAAAAATGGACAATGCCTACGCTTACAATAAGTTTCCTTGTCCACCTCCATTTATATACAGACGGTACTTTGTCCTTGAGATACTGTTGCCCCTCCAAACCAGTCACACATGTTTTCAATAAAACCTTTTTCAATCAAGAACATTCCACAAGTCATTTGGGATTTACAAATGCCGATAGAAATTAAGCAACTCTAAATCCAAATTAATTATCCAAGCCAGCTTATTACTATCTGCAGATTTAACCTAAAATTACCTTATTTTTAAAAATAATTTGGCTACCTCAACAACACTCAAATTCCCTAATCATCTATTCCACACAGTATTTCAGAAGTTAATGTTTCTACAATACTTGAAAAATATTGGTTAAACTGTGATACACTAAATACTTATCCTGACAGAAACCCAGTGTAAACAAGGTCTTTAATACCGGCCTGATTTATTTGGCTTCAGGTTCCATTATGGTTTACATGGAAAACAGAGCATAGGTTTGCACATCTGTAGTACCAAGGTTAGGTTTACAATGTCTTCAAAAACCGTACTCAGCAATAGATTTGGGTCAGATTTTTAGCTGCCACAATTAAAGCTTCCGACCAAAGCGACGCTTCTTTCTATCTGCCAAACATTCGGCCTTGTGACTTTCGGTTTGTAGAGTTATCATCGGCTGTTATCAAAGCACTCCAAGCCACTTCCGTAGATGCACAGAGCAGGAAAAAATAACACAAAACTACTCCAAAGCCTGGCTTATTAATATGTTGCTCTTAAGCAAATAACCGCTTTCTGCTTTGTAGCATATGTGGCCCTGACAGCGAGATCGGTATCAGGAGACACCCCTCCAGCGTTGAATGGAACCGTCACGCACACAGAAGCTGCTCCTCTCTAACAAAACTGTTTAAACTGTATTTTGAAGGGGAGGAAAAGAAACCCACGTTAGAGGAAGAAATGTGCAAAACCTCCACAAGAAGCAAGTGAAAGCAGCAGGTAACGTGCATGGAATAGGACACATGGGGTTTGTGTATCTGTGCGTTTGCTCTGGTTTAGCATAAGGCACTATTTTAAACCAGTTCAGCCAAACCAGACTCGGCCTTAGTTTATATTATGTCATTATTAGTCAATTAAGGAGGCACTGGAGGGAGAAGAGCAAAAGGGCAACAATATAAAGTTACAAAAATAGCAAAGAACTTCCAAGCCTTGAGCTCCAGGAACTAAGAAAAAGTGGTTAAAGGCAACTAAAAGAAAGAAAAATAATATTCAAACCTCACAGAATAAAAGCCTGACTTCCAACATATAGATCACGCATAAACCAATGTAACACCATTCACTCAAAAAGAGGATGTATGTATTGTGCAGAAAGGGAAGATGTGTATGTTTGCCTATAGACAGATCAATATTTTGGGCGGTTTCAGAGCTGGGGAGAACACAAGGATGAATGGCTAACATCACGGGGCTCTGCTCCCCGCAGAGGGCCCGGATCAGGAGGGGACACCGTGCTGACTAGAGCATCGTGCCAGCAAATCCAGCACCTTCTGCTCTGCTTCAGATCCACAACCTCTGCATCTCCCAGGTTATACCGGCATCAAGGCAGCAGCACAAACACGACCTTTTGAAGGCTTCTGATTAAGAGGTCTTACAGCTATCCCGCACCCTGCTCATCACAATTCACACTGTTTAACATGAACACTTGCACATAATATAAACACCCCACCAAGCAGTGCATTACTCACAAGTTCACACACATTCCCAACTTTGAGAAGGGAAATCCACTCCCTAATCTCTGTAAGCAAATTAAACCACCCTCTCTCATCAGACTGTACTAATAGCAAGAAAATAATTTTGCATCCTCCCGTAACCCCATCCAAAGAGGAAAGCTCTTTGTTTCCCATAGGAAATAAAGCTCTCCAAGGAAATCCTGCCCTTTGAGATCAATCAGACAGGTGACTGCACAGAAAGAACAGATTCACCTTGGAAAGGCAATCGTAGCGGTAGCTTGTCCAAACCTCTTCCATCGCCATCACCACCACCCTGACTCCATTCTCAGAGCACCAGGTAGACCAGAGTATGAAAAATCCCCTGAAAACAGCCCCAGGTGGCTACCTCAGTTTGGTCTGTTATCCCACAGATGGATCTGCCGGACTGTTTCAGCAGCCTCACTATGTCACGTCTGGCGAAAGAAGACTCCATGATGTGCAGCACAAAGGCAAACACACAGTGGTGCAGCTGTCAGACAGATTAAGATGTGAACTTTCTATTTATACAGCAAGCAGAGACACTTGGCCTGGGCCAAGCTGTTACCAGAAGAACCTCAAACACAAACTACAAGCACTAACCTCTGCTATCAAAAGGCAAGGTGAAATTTAGCTGCTTTCTGTAGATTTTAAGGTAAGAGTTTCTCTCTTTTTCTGGGCATTGAACAGTTTTGGCCCAAGCACCACTTCACTAAGCAGCTAACGCCTCGCAACAGTGTGTTGCTCTGGGGTCACGTATTCCATTACCAGTTCTCTTTTCTGTATTCCCTAAGGATGAAAAGAGTCAGTAAAATTGGCAACACCATCACTTGTTGAGCATGAGATTCCACCGGAAAGGCAGAGACACCCAACACAGCGAGCCCTCCTCAATTCATGGATCTGCAAAACAAGAACTTCTAAAAAGGAGATGTTTGAGGAGTAGTTACCAACAGTACCATCCCTTCAAACAATCAACATTTAAAATATACTTTTAAATTTATTTAATATTTCCAAAGTTCATTACAAAAACACATTGCCACTTGGAATCTGAAAATTAAAACAAACTCACTCAACTATTCTATAGCAAATTTGGTCTAGTTTTGGAGTCCTAAACCCCGTGAGGGTTTACCAGCCTTGTTCTGAAGGAATGTGGCTCGGAGCAGGACGTGGTTTCAGCACAAAGCCAGGGCTGGGTGCACACCCAGCAGGTGAAGCGTTCCCCTAGAGATGGGCAGGTCTGGCTGGCACCTGGAGGTTGGCTCAGGTACCTCCATGAGCTGCTGTTTCAAGTTTTAATTTCAATGCACAAACACACACTGCTCATTTTTGCAGCCTCCTCACCCTTCCAGTTAGGCATAACATTAGGAAACAATTAATTCCACAAGGCTTTAGCTTTCTCCAAGAAAAGCAAGAAAACAAGACAAGGAGCAGGACACAGTGTTCAGTGAGAATGCTCCCACCAGACCACAGCGAAGGGGGAAACTAAAGGTCACTTTACACCTGTTTTCCCTGAAAAACAAACGCCAAATCATTTTCTAGAAGCATTCACTACTTCCCTCTGACTCAGAGTCTGGTTTAGATATAAGAACACTCAAGCAAGATGCTGTGTGCTGACAGTGAGTTGTGTGTCTCAGCAATCTCCCAGCCTGCACATTATTATCTGTGTCCTCTGGCCGTCCAACTTGTGATATCGACAGCTTACTTAAAAAAACCCTTTTGATTGACAATCTAGATATGCACATAATTAAACTACTCATACAGCTGTAGCTTATTCCTCTTGGTCAGGTTGCACCAGCGTCCCCCAGCAGTGACATGTGCCAGTACAAACACCTCGCGCCTTCCCCAACGACAAAGGAGGGGTTGAACACACGAGTCGACCCATCCGACTTCACATGGGTGGGAAAGCGGAGCCTCTGCTGCAAGATGCTCCAAACAAACAGCATCTTCCCATTGTTTAGAGCTTAATGCATTCTTGGGCATGCACACAAAAATTAAAGCTCAAAAAAAAGGAAGGAGCTTTAGTCATTAACTTGAATGGGAACTGGACATTCAAGTACCCAGAATGCTTTGAAAACTTTATCCCTAAGGCAAAGCGTGTTTCTAGCTTCATTTCTGTTTCCATTAATTCTCTCCTGGTATTTCTACTGCTGCCCAAATAACTCCACATTCATGCGTTCTTTCTGAAATTCAGCTGCGTGCTTGTTATACTGACAATGCTTAAAATGGAAATAGTGCTGCCTGGTTGCTTTTCCTCATTTTAACGGCTACTTTAAGCTGTCAGATCCCCTCACTCCTCAACCGTTCTCCTGAAGTCGCATTCCCGAGCTATGCAAAGTATTTTGGGAAGAAGAAAGTTAGCCATAAAAGTTCTTCCCATTTCTAAGCCACATAAGACGGAGTACAACCAATTATTGAGCAATAAAGAAAGTGTTATTCATGTAGTCTCTGGAGATCAGCTCAGTAAGATACTCCTTTCTCTTTCAGGAGTGTTTCCATCTATTGTGAAATAGTTCAACCCAAAGCTCGATCAGATCCAATGATGGATGGGACCTTAATTTGGTGCCAAGAGGCTTCAGCACTAGCGTCCCTTGAAATAAAGGGGTGTCCCCACTCTTCCCATGAGGGAGACCCATGACCCTCAGAGACAAGCAGTGGAGAAAGAATATGCTGAAAATCTAGATGCTAGTAACAGAAAAACAAATAGCATATTCCTCCTATATTTCTAACCTGGCCAAAAAATAAAAGACCCATTTTTCTTAAACATTAAAAATATTTGAAGACTTTCTACTGCCTCATTCTCCAGGGAGTTCAATTCCATTTCCTCCAAAAATGACTTCTTATCCATTCCCCTAAAAACCTAAGTAGGAATAGGGAAATTAAAGGCTAATTTTCACCTCTGGTTCATACCTTCTCCTCCCACATCCCTCTTTTTTCCAGATACTTTCAGCCATTTCCATACGCAAAAAGGAATTAAAGTGAAGATCAAGAATACACTAGTGTGTTAAAATTCTAAGTTATTTTTTAGATTGCATAATTTAACAACATCAAATTATAAAAATAATTAACAAGATGATGAGACCTTCATAGGCTTGGTTAAGTCCCATACGGCACTATAGCGCTAGCAGAATACAAGAGAATTGAGATTGCAGATCCTCCGAGGCCTACAATAAAGCTATATGCAAATGTTAACAGTCTTCAGGCAAATTAATAATGAAAGAAAATGCATATAAAGTACAGGCTACCACTGCAAGAGCCTTCCAGAAAACAGAGATGAGCAGAAAACCCAAAAGCACTTCAGCATCTGTCGACTCAGCCACTTCTGCTGAGAGACAACTTCCCACACAAGACTTGTCAGCTGTGGTCAGTGAAACCCTCCGTTAATGACAACTAAACAAACAGCCGTGTTTATGGATGTGAAGTATGTCAAGTACCGAATGGATACAGGACACCGACCTTCTGCTTCCCGCAGCACAGGCAAGAGGACTTGCAGCCCCACGGAGCCATCCCAGGGACAGGGAGATCACCGCTCTTGCTTTATACCCAAATGATGCTGTGGCTTTACTGGTTGTCTTATGATCTATTCTTTCATTACCCCTGTATATCCGGTTCTTGTTCACAAAACTATTTATGGCCACGTGCCTTTTTCATGCCAATCTCCTATTCATCCAGGTGTTTAATTTCATTTTATGCTCTTAAGTATTAAATAAGTTATTCCTGATCTTTCACCTTAAACAGGTGTATTGCTGCTCGAGCTGAATAATAAATACCCCACAAAAATCCACCTTATTTCCCCCACCTCCACTTGCACTTCATCTCTTTTTTTTCCATAAAGCACAAAAGGCTTAACTATTCTTTTATCTCTCTGATTCACCTCAGAACTTGATTTAGTTAGGAAAAAACAAACAAAACCCAAGTTTCTTTGCTGCATCATTAGGCAGTTAAGTGCATTTCAAACTTGGGTGGGAGGAAAGTCAAGAGTGGAAACAGACTATGGTTATGTTGAAATATCTTTTACGTTGCTAGATAAACTCACCTCTAGTTGTCCTCATTGTTCCACTAAACATTCTGAACTAAGCAGTTACTGGGCTATATTTCAGCCTTGGAATGTTTACTCTCCAGCATTTTGCTGAAGCTGTAAAGCAAAATAAGTTCTAACATTTATGCCCATTTTAATTTGGATTTAAAATAATGTTGCTCTGGTATAATAGCAAGGCCCTTTGCACAGCAAAGGGTGGCAACAAGGAGTAACTCCCTTAATTGCTCCTGAGACCAACCACATTCACCCCACCCAGAAAACCACCTTCCCCAAACTCAAGGGTGACCCCTCCTGCTAACGAAGCAGAAGTGCCATCTCCCAGGCAGGTTCCAGCCATACCCTGACCCTGCCTTGATGGAAACTCGACTCAAGTCAAACAAGTGCTTCTGAAAAAAGCCACATAAGCACTCAATGCAGAGCCCAGCACCTGGCGAGTATAATGAATTTACAGCCACGCTGAGGCAAGGCCAGTTCTGGGAGTACAAGCAGATCATCAGGCTTGACAGGGAACTAATTCAATTGCAACATCTGACCAAAAATATCACCTCTAGTAATGCTCCATAGGAGTATCCCCCACCAACTAAAACGCTGAGCTTGTCTTCGTACAAGTGTAGCTTATGATCTGGCTGTAGAGAAGACAATGCACAACACCAGGCTCTGAAGCACAGCAGCAGGTTACAGAGCACGACGAGAAACCGCAGTGCAAAGCCAGCCAGTGAGCTTTGCAAGAGGGGAAGGGGCCAGCAAATTGCTCAGGAGCAGCAGGTCACAGACAGGACAACCCTAACAGGACCCCAATGATGGGACCCCCCCAACAGGGCTGGTCACCGGAGCACAGCCCAAGCGCTCGCCTTGCTCACCCACCTTCACACTCATGATAGAAGCCTTGCAAAACCTGACACCAGGTTCACGAGAGGACACTTCCCTGTGTGAGCACAACCAGTGTCATCAAGAGCCAAGATGTACACACATACGCGCTCAGAGTCTGGTTCTCTCTGCTGACAGCTTCAACTGTGAACTGAAACTGCTCCTTCCTGCAGCAGGCTGAGTCACAGCTGCTGCCTGGCCACACTGCAGAGCGGTGGAGCTCCAGGAGGAGCAGGTGCTCCCACAAACCGCCTGGTCTTGGCTCCAGGAGCCACTCTTACCACTGCAGCAAACAGCCTTCCTCACCAGAGCCCAAACCTATTGGAACCCAAACTCTTTGCCATCCTGGTGCCAACCCAGGCCTCCTCCTCCTTCCCCTCAGCCTGTTGTATCCTCCAAAGGATGTGGTAAAGCAGAACTTGTGGTCCCCTCTATAGCAACAGGGCAAGTAACTGCTAACACAGCAGCCAGGAAGGAAGGTGAGAGAGGATGTGGTTGCTGGTGCCGCAGCAGCTTTAAAATGCTGTGAGAGGTAAGACAAGAGAGCAAGGATTAATCCTGGGCAGTGGGAAGGCAGGAGAATGTGAACAGCTCAGCTGGAGCAGGACAGAGCTAATGAGCAATAGGTGAGTAAAAGAAACAGCAACTGAATCCAAGGGTACTGGAGAGATAGGGACACTACGATGGTCCTTCTGTGGGCAAAGGCCAACAGGAAGCCTGTCTTACTTGGAGCAGGTGAGATTTTGATGTGAAATGATGGAAGTCAGATGCCCTGGAGGGCACATGTGGAAGAACATTACTCCACCTAGCACACTGTATTATATGGATGCTGTTTCATTTTTATTCAAACCATTACCTGAGAAGGCCACGCAGAGGCATCAGAAGACTTCACACAAGTCATCTGCTGTTACCAGTGGGAGATGCCCCTAAGAAAGTCGTGTCACATCTCTTGAAAGAAGAAACATGCATCTCAGGAGTGTCAAAATTCCATGTTCTTGAAAATGAACATTATAGTTTTATTCAAGTAAGAAAACTGTAAGACTCAAAATCCCTTGTTTGCAGTGTCCAAGGATACTTTTCATAGATGGCCATGCTGCAGCAGCAATTCATTTCCTTCAAATAAGTTTATACATTTTGAGGTTTGAGGCACTGCATGGCTTTGCCACAATGAGAACCATCTGTCTTAAGCAGACCATCCAGAAAGGAACACTTCTTTTTCAAGCATACAATTCCGCTTATAAGATACACGCAAGAAACTCCAGAATGGGACCGAGTTTTGTTTCAAAATACATTATAATGTGCAAATTACAACTCAGGATATATTAAAGCTCTTAAAGAGCAAGATAATCAGAGAGAAACCTCAACTAATGCCAGATGTAAGGTCAGAAACACCAACTATTTTTATGGAAGGACTGAGTGCATTACAGTCTTTTTATGTGCATGTTCAGTTATTTAAACTGAAGACAAACATGCAAGTGCTGCTTCTCCTTTAGGTGACACTAGTGCAGTTCAACAAATGTAAGTGAACATATTCCTATTTAGTATGGGGATGACCAGCAGAATCTAGACCTTGAAATCCCAACTCATTAGCTAAGCAAAAGTTCATAACTATTAAAATCCACTGGGGCCCAGAGAGTTGACGCATCTTTACCATTAGCATTAATGATACCCACAAAACTCATTTAAAACAAAACAAAGAAAGCAAACAAAGCAACGCTAACCTCTTCCTTCTGCTCATCCTGGGGGAATGGGACAAGGATTTGGTTTTTGCTGACAGTATCCAGAGCTGCAGACTGAAAGCTGCAACGACCCGCAGGGATTCACTGTTCTGTTCCGTGCATTATAAACAAGAGCTTTGAAAATGAGCAGATTCTGGTGTGTCCTGCTCTGCTGCTGGGATGGGATAAATCACAGAGCCCCAGACCCGAGCCGCCTCCCTCAGGAGCTGCCGCATGGTAACAATGCTAAATATATATCGTTGTTGTTGTTCCAGTAAAATTTTTTTCAGTTGACAATGTTGCAACTTTTCACTGTTCCCCAGCACCATCCCACTTCCCTGATTTAATACACACCCATTCGTTTATTTTGAAATAATTTGGACAAGTACAATTTTAGAACTAATTCCCAGTAAATCTTTGGGTGCCTGGCTACATCTTTGGATTAACTGTTGACTGATTTTCAGCTTTTTTTTTTTCCCTTTCTGCAAAGCTCTCCCAGCTGTTAAAACAGAGATCAACAAGATCTCTTGCCCACACAGTTTCCCCTTTGGGCAGCTGTGTACTAATTATTAAAAATGAACCATACAGTGTTCCTGCTTATTGCATGGATAACTACAACAGAAAAACAAACAAGCCCGATGATCCATTTAAAAGAAGACACACACAATCCTGTCCTCTTACCCCAAACCATACTAATTACAATAGTAGACTCCTATCCACAAGAAGATGCCTTCAAACTGCAGCAGTCTAGGGGAATGTACTTTGGGGGAAGTAGCTTTTTGCTCAACTTCATCATAAACCAATGGCATACTGGATTCATCATGCAGAATATCCAAGCTGTTCAGGGCATCCTCAAAGAGCACGATTTTGTCATGATTATTAAACCTTTTCAAATACAACCTTTTCAAATGCTCCAACTACACAGCTGGAGTTTAGGAACTCCTGAATTTCAATTTCATTCTGTTGCAGGACAATGGAGGAGTTTGCCTTGGTTGATGAGCAGTTAGGCAATCTGGACATCCAGACATCCATAATTCCATGGGTCTGGATGGGATGCACCCGCGGGTGCTGAGGGAGCTGGCTGAGGTCATTGCTGGACCGCTCTCTATCATCTTTGCCAAGTCTTGGGAAACAGGAGAGGTGCCTGAGGATTGGAGGAAAGCAAATGTCACTCCACTTATGTCCAGTTGTGGCCCCTCAGTTCCAGCAGGACAGGGAACTGCTGGAGAGAGTCCAGCGCAGGGCAACAAAGATGCTGAAGGGAGCGGAGCATCTCCCGGGTGAGGAAAGGCTGAGGGAGCTGGGGCTCTGGAGCTGGACAAGAGGAGACTGAGGGGGGACCTCATTAATGTTTACAGATATCTAAAGGGTGAGTGTCAGGAGGATGGAGCCAGGCTCTTCTCAGTGACAACCAGTGATAGGACAAGGGGTATTGGGTACAAACTGGAACACAAGAGGTGCCACTTAAGTTTGAGAAGAAACTTCTCAGTGAGGGTGGCAGAGCCTGGCCCAGGCTGCCCAGGGGGGTTGTGGAGTCTCCTTCTCTGCAGACATTCCAACCCGTCTGGACACCTTCCTGTGTAACCTCATCTGGGTGTTCCTGCTCCAGCAGGGCAATTGGACTGGATGAGCTTTTCGAGGTCCCTTCCAATCCCTGACATTCTAGAATTCTGTGAATTCTTTGGAGGAGTAATATTTGGGTGAGGGACTTGTTTTGTTTGGTTTTAGGGGGATTTAATTTGATTATTTCTATATAACCTCTGGGAAAAAAAAAAAAATTAGTGACATTGTTCAAGTTTATAAAATAGCCCTTGATCTCTCTCTAAATGTCACCACATGGGCCACATCTTTAAAAAAAGATCTCACCAGGTATGCCTGGTATTCTCAACAGCAAAACTTCTGATCTAATCTCCACTACCTTCCTCATCTCTGCTCTTCAGCTGATAAACACTTCAGAAAAGGGACCAGCCCCTGCTGCATTTGCACACACTCGACAGTACTTCATAGTGTCGGGCCGTTTGTCTGGATTTTTACAGCCATGTTTTTTCAGACTGATCCCACTCCCATTAAATACTCAAATTCGAATCTTGCCATGCTTCTCTTCTGCAAAAGCAGCAATCACCTGTATGGCCACAGAATTAATCTAAGATTAACAAACTGAAATATGGTCAAGCCAAAACTAATGTGGCACCTGTACTGCTGACACGTCTTGTGAGGGATCAGAAGCATCCACCTGTGCAAAGCATATATTGCAACCAATAAATAAGGATTCTCTGATAACTGAAATTCTTCCTTTGGAAGGAGAGAGCACATACTCATTCTCACAGGCTCAGTTCTATTTCATTTCTATCAAGTTTATCCTCAGGTGACATCTCCCATTAATTAGAGTGTGAACTCGTGTTAAATCCAAGTTTAAAATTTAGGAAAAGTAATCACATTTCCCTCAACGAAATGACCACTGTATAAAGCCTCCCTGAAACTCCACTGGGTTCTGCCCTCCTCCCAAAAGAGGCCTCAGTTCCCAGTAATAAGATTGCAGCAAAAAATAAATGAATGCATCAAAGTAGGTGGAATAAAGGAGGGGAAATATTGTGCAAAATGCTGAGCCACCAAAAGCAAACAAAGCATTTGTTCAGTAGTGACAACGACTGATTTAATCTGAGGCAAATTACCAAACAAACATCAGTTAAATTACATGCTGGAATACAAGGGAAAGTTCTCCCACACACATTTCAGGTTCGCAGCGTCAATAGGGCAGCAGGCACAGCCAAGGCTCTGCGGATTGCCGTGGAGCCATCGAGCTGCTCCCCCTGGGGTACTCGAGATTCTCCACAGGACACGAGAATTACAAGTATCTAAAGAGGCAAATTTAGCTCTATCACACTAAACAAACATTCATACAAGAGTAGAGAGATCACTGAGCTTTGCAAAATGGGAAGAAATCAGTGTTTCCTACCCTATAAACATGACAGCCACAAAACACACAGAACTAGAGTTTTATGACACCATTACTTCTACGATCCACAAATCTGAAGTGCCCAACCACCTGATCAGGGACCATCTGAAGCTGTAGCAGCAGCAAAGATCCTGCAGCTCTAAGCGCAGCCCAGTTGTGCCAAGTGCTGCCCATACACCCAACAGATCCGCAACGGGGACCAATTCACAGAGAAATCAGAGACACGTGGGGAACCGCAGCAGTTTGGTGACTGTCCCACAACTCAGGCCACACTGGGAGCCCCAGCACACAAAGCTCAAGTTCAGCATGCTAACCACACTGTGCTAACCAAGGCGACCTAAAATTACAGCTTCTGGAAAGTAGGGCATCTACCGACTGTGCAAACCTTCCAGCCTGGCTCCCGACAAAGCCTCTGGCCTCTCAACGTTAAACAGTCAGATCATTTTATGGAAATATATCAATTACTCTCTTTTGACCAATGTGACTCGGAAACCTAAGCATCAGGAATAAATAATATTTCACCATCCTGAGCAAGAAAAACAACACCCTTTGATCCTTTAAGTAAGGATTGCTTCCCTCAGCAAGGACGTTCTGCTCCTAAGCTGGATGGGCGAGTCTAGCTGAGCAAAAGGGGTAATTCAGTTTGCTTGCTACAACAATCTCATGTCCTCGGGTCCAAAAAAACCCAACCTTGTGAGCATTTTACAAGACATGCTATAACAATTATGATGGTACCATGATACAGCTTTCAAGCCTTCACAACGCTTGAATAAGCATCCATCTTTACAACCCTAGTGGGAATTACATCAGTAAACAGTCGCCTTCTATTAATCTAGCTTTTAGACATAGTAATGGAAAAAAACACTACCCAATTTAAACCAGCGCTTGTTGGAGCTGCGATTAAAAGTCACACGTATGTCACACCAGTCTGACCACTCTCGCCCATCCCATCTCCCAGTACTATATATTTGCCTAAATCCAGTATCAGTGAAATAAGGACAGCACTAAATGTTTGGGTTGGTGTTAAGTTCCATTCCTAAACATGTAGCTGTGATAGCTTTGTATTCAATTCCCCGTTCTGAACAGTGAATTGGTACCAGTTCATAAACCTCAGATGGAAGTTCTGCTGTCTCCTAAAAGTTGAAACTTCTTGTAGTTTAAAAAAATCCATTCATAACCCTCTTCTCCAAGAAATGCCAGACAGAATATTATTTTGGGGGAGGGGGATTTGATTTACTACACAAAGAGGAAAAAGAAAACATGGTTTAATGTCATATCAGTTCTACTCTGGCATTTAAATACCAACTAATCAACTTAAGATGGAATAGAAAGGACACATGAAAAAAATCAGGTTGACTCCATCCAGTCTCATTAAAACCACAGTATGTTAGTTCACCTAACTGTATAGACAACTGTTTTTTCAATATAAATCCTAGATTGTCCATTGAGGTTAAGAGCATATCAAAACATGCAATATCCATTGCTCGCTAAATAAAAGCACAAACAGGAGCCTCGTATAATTTATGAGCTATACAGTAAAACCCAAAGCACAGTGAAACTCCAAGACAATTAATACTACTGGGAAAAGATTCTTGCTAACTTTGCTAAGCCCAGGACGCACAACATTTTCTGAATGCAGATCTCAAAATTCTTTATAAAGCTGGTAAGGCTACAGCAAGCAGACAAGAATTTAAAACTCTCTTTTAAGGAGTTTAGAACCAACAAAGCTCCTGGTATTTTAGTGACATTGCGGGCTCTTGGAACACTGAAGGCATTTAGAAGTGCTAGCAAATTAATATGCTGCACCAACTCATTTGGTGAACAATCTCATTCAGATCTTAAGCTGCTTGTCCTGTGTTCTGAATGTGTTAGCAGGCTGAAAAAATCTGAGGCACCGAAGACATTTTCTGAAAGGGTGCTACAGTTTTTCAAGCATAAACCGCTTGCTGTACTTTGGCCTGATTACCAGGACAGCAATAAAAAGCATTCTGTCTCAAATACAGGCAAAAACAAGCCCGCCACACCACGTAAATTGTGACATTATTAGCCAAAGGACTAACACAAACTACGGTTCAATGTTATTAAAATCATCGTGGTAGGAGTAATGGAGAGCTGCTGGTTCAGTTGAGTTGGTATTTCTTAATGAATTGCTTTACTAAGACTATATAATAGCAAAGTGTGCTGTGCAGAGTGCATGTGGTACAATTTTCTGCATTAAACTACAGATACGTGATCCCTATTTCCACTCTTCCCACATTCTGGAAGATCAAGTATAAAGCTACCACAACAACAACAAAAACAAACAGAAGGAACATTTACATTATCATGTGTTACTTGTGTTTTGCTATCACAGCAAAAGCAAACCATGAAGTATCAAAAGGAGATGGCAAGCACAGTGATGCTCTTTTCTACCACTGTTGTGGGAGGAAATCTAACAAATGTTTGCCTCATTTCCAGAAAGTCATGGATTCCCCAACTCCACAGGTGTATTTGGAATAAACAGTGCCCACAAATTATATACAAATCTGTTACAAACTCACTTCTCCATAAGCCCGCCATTCAAAATAAGCAGCTGATAACTTAGTAATAACAAGATAACACGGCAATAACAAGGAATCCAGCCAGTTCACACACAAAGTGCTGCAAACAGCCCATGCCCAGCCTGGCGTCTCACAAGAGCCCGCAGATCCAGGTCAGCTGGTGGTCGTGCTGTTCAGCAGCAGAACAGGAAACGCCGTGATGTGCAGAATAAGGTGTTGGGCACTTGGGCTCACCCTTTCCCAAAGCAAGAGCAAAATTACAGCCCACTTTCTGTATTATTTCTGCACATTTGCTTCCACAGCAGCAGCCTGAATGCTGAGAGGTGGAGACCAGCTCATCCCATCCAGGAAACAAACCCTGTAACATCCAAATGTGTATTCACAGAGCAACAGCCTACAAAGAGATCAAACTGCTTCCTACAACTATTTCTGAGCAGGGATGTGTGGGGCATCTCACAATTACAGGTTTAAGGAGTGAGTAATTAACTCCATAAATGAAAAGCAAACACAGACACACACATTCCATCCTCTCTTTATCAGGGATGTGTGAATATCACCCCCACACAACTTCAAAAGTCTAGACCGAGAGGGTTTTAAGCAGATGCCATTAAATATTGATGTTTGTTCTATTTCATTTTTTTTTGCCTATTTATTTGAAGGGAATTAATTAGTATATTGGAAAAATAATTCTTTGAAATATGGCTGTGAGACATATAGACTTTTTATAGCATTCAGGGAACACTGCAATTCTAGTACAGAGAATCTATTTTGGGTATCTATCAGCACACTATATTGACTTTCAATATAAGGAGATACAACACAAAAGACAGAGTCCATCAATGGATCGCACAGTGGGGATGGGATCTCCAGCAACAACTGCAATGACAGCAACTCCCAGGTTCATAAAGTGAATTAAATAAACACTAAGTGGGATTTCTGGATCAGCACAACACTTTAAGCAATGCACTTACTAGAACAGCAGACGTTTGAGCTGCAGGGGTTGAGATCCTGTAAATTACACTGAGACACACACTTCAGAAGTCTTGCTAGATGCACTTCTAACTCATTTATTACTGGAATGAGGTGGTATTAGAGCACCGAGCTTCAAAGTAGAAGAAATTTAGGGGAAATTTAGGCTAGATATTAGAAAGCAATTCTTTGCAGAGAGAGTGGTCAGGCATTGGAATGGCTGCCCAGGGAGCTGGTGGACTCACCATCCCTGGAGGTTTTTAAACTGAAATTGGACATGGCACTTAGTGCCATGATCTAGTCAATGGACTGGAGTTGGACCAAGGGTTGGACTCGATGATGTCTGAGGTCTTTTCCGACCCAGTCGATTCTGTGATCAGAGTTACTGATCTTCATAGAGCAACTGGAGCTTCTGGGCACAGTTCCCTCAACGTCCCATGACTCCTCAACTATTTTATAACACAGGGACAGACCATTTGCTTGATGAGCATTTGAATCATCTAAAAAATATGAAAGAGGATACTGACTTGAATCTAGTAGATGCTTTATCTGCCAAGCAGGGAAAGCAAGTTTGGTGCCTGAACCACAGTGATAACAGAGCAAGGAAAAGAGGAAAAGCAAGGCGTGCTTACCTATGTACAGGGAGGGTGAGGGAACTTCTCACAATTTGACAAGAACATCCCCTCCCACAGCAAGGACAAGGTCATTTAGTGCTCTTCAGCTGTCATAATGACAATACCTTCCACTTAAAATAGCCCTTGGAAGATACAACTCTAGTCTAAAGGTCGACTGAAACTGCTACTCCTCTCAGCCAAGAAAGGAAAAGAGCTTTTTTATCCACAATCCCTGAAGTTTAAACTTATCTCCCTGAATAATGGAGTTTTGGCTGCTAACACAAACTGGTGGGCCGTGAACCGGTAGGACCAAGGAAATTTATGTTATGACAGAATACTTGGGCAGAACATCTCTGAAGTTCGACATCTTTAAGACATGAGCATCTGCCAATGTCTACTGGGGACATTCAGTGCATCTTCACTGACATTATTAACCAAGAGTCACCCTAAAACATTCCACCTTTTATAAAGTCCTCATGCCTTTTGGATACATTTGGGAAGGATTTTCAATAATCTGTAAAAAGAAAATTACCACTTGCCCGATTTTGTGTGCAGACTGAGATGGACCCAGACTAAGTGGTAACACTGAAGAAACATCATGTGGCCTATCCCACTTTTTTTAATACTCCTGTATATGAATGACATTCATAATGATCAGTAAGCATATCCAACAGAGTTACTAACATATTATATTTAATTCTTGCTTATAAGCACTTAATATACAGACTAAAGCTCAGTCATACTGTTTCATTCCTCATTCAGGTTAATGAAAGGATTTCCAGAAAAGCTAAATCCAGCCATGACTTTTTATCCTCAAGAAGTTAACGTATAATTGTAGCCTCCGTAAATGCGCACAAGTAAACACAACCTGAAAATTTTGCAAAATTAAGATATAATACAATAGGTACAGGAGCCCACATTACACAATTTTTAAACAAAAATTACCACAGAGGTATTTCCTGGCTTTAAGATGCTTAATTCTACTAATTTAATATTTGTGAGCATATCTATTTTTGGAATGGCTATGGATCACATACACAAAGGAGAAAAAATGAGTTATAAATGCAATGCCATGAATAGAGCTATACTGTTCATGCATTTTTCCTTTTCTTCCCTAAGAGAATTTGAGCATTAAGTGCTGCGCCACACAAAGAAAATGTATTACAGTCCCCCCTTTTAAGGATGATTTGAGCCTGTGGCTTTTTTCTTTTCGTTTTGGGTTCATCTTCAGATTATTTTCAAAATTCTCTTTATCCAAGGAAGCCTCTTGAAGTGCATTAGGGCTTACACACGAGTCCCAGACTGTTTAATTTAGCCCTAATACCTTGAGGAAGCTTCAGGATGGATTGTTGCTATTCTGATGAAGGAATCAATCTCCCCCCCTGCTGGGAAGGCTGGATGAATGCCGTGCCCCCAGAGAGAAATCAATGGTGCTCCACTGACCAGCGACTTCCAGACACCACATGCACCGATGCATCATGAAGAAAGAAAAACAAAGCACTTAAATTTCACATTCTAATTATAAAATAGGTTTTGAATTTCCACTATTTTAACAATTTTTTACTTGTTCAACTCTTCAAGAAGCATGAAGTCTAGCTTATAATACTCTGTCAATAGTCTATATATTTTTTGTCGTTCCCAGGGATTAACCCACAGGCAAACCACAAAAGGTAACTACACCAAGCCAACGAGAGATTCAGCCTTTAAGTCAATATGAAAACTACACATATCATATAAAAGGAAAGATCTTCCGACCTTTGTGTGAATGGAGTGCTCTACTTTGTCATGCTGTTCCTAACCACCAAGCACTTTCACTCAACTGCTAATAACCAAGTGAAATATTTATATTTACGTTGCTCAGCTCAGCGAAGGTTTGTTAGCGGGAACAATTCACCACACTCCCACAAACATTAAACGCTGCTGAAATGATACACAAGCTTTCTATTCAAGATTAAGCATTTTCAAGAAGTCTCAACCACCGTGCAGATCTCAGTCTCCAAAGATGCCTGGATTAGGTACATGTGTTCCACAACAGCACATTTCTTGCAAAAATTGTCTTCCTCCAACAACTACAGCTTTCCTATTTCAAGGTAGTTTCATGTCAATCATACCCAACCACTGGAAAAGGAGCTTTCAACAACTTTATACATAATACTGGTGTAAGGATGACACAGACAAGAATCAGAGAAAAAGCCACAATGTAAAAAGAAAACCAGCCCATAATTATCCAGAAGAGGAGGTGGAGAGCGGCTCCAGTTCACATTGCGCTCTCCCAGGAACAGATCAGCTTCCACCCTGCCCGCGTTGTTTCCTGGGCTACTTCATCGCATCTCCAAAGACTGCAGGCAGCCACACAAATATTAGTTTGTCTTTAAATAGAGTTGGAACCTGGCTGTCCCCCCCCACTCCAAAAATAAGGCTGTAAATCCCCAGGGCGCTGATTTAAATAGGAACCGAATCACACGTGTCATGTGATGCGCATTCTCATTAACTAAAGGAGAGGCTGGTGTATTCACTCAGCTTACAATTCTGGTTTTCGGGTAAAGCATACAACAACCTTTAAGTTTTGAACAGCTTGATGACCATGGGCAAGCTGTCTGCCTGTCTTTGAGCAAAGCAGCAAAGAAACTCCTAACCAGTATATATGCTACAGAAATGTTTGCTTACAACGTTTCTGCACACCAAACGCTGATGCCTTTTTTCAGCTTGTAAGTTCCAAACGTAAGCCAAAAAGCATCCCCCGTGAAACACAGATAATTCACAGCTCCTAAGAGTTGTAAAGAAATAAAGGCTCTGGACCAACATATACAACCCTCTCCTTTCATCCTTTATTTTTAGGCTTTTCCAGTGACAAAACACAAGCAGAAGTATCTCAGACTGTTACACTTGGGTGAGGCACGATAGGCAAAAGAAATACTAATGTCAAGCTCTATCACAGCTCTCTTGGCTCATACAATGCCAGTTTTTCTTTCACTACTGGCAAAACCTTAGTTACACATTCTTAATGAATGCCACTCCTATAAGACCCACATTTGACAGATCAATAGCTCTCAAGAGGGTAAGAAATATTTCCCTTCCCTATTTAACTTTTGTTTGAGAAAACACACTTCCATTCACTCACTGCTGCATGCCAATCATTTTTTTCCTTTGTAAATACAAGATAAATGCATTAAAGCATTTATCTCTGCATAAAAGAAAGCACAGTGCAGGGTGAAAAACATTGGCTAAATGCATTTTAAACCTAATTGCTAAACAAGTCCTTAAAGTTTTCTGCACAGAACAGTGCACACACTTCTAGATAAAGCTCATTCGGGGATGTGGTCAAATATTCTTCCACAGTAGAGCAAAGATGCAAAATGCAACCACAGAAAACTACGTACATTCAAACTAATACAACAACTCTAATATTACTTGGAAAAAAGACACATAAAAATAGCATGTTACAAAGCCACGCATGCAAAAGAGGACTGCCAGGTCCCTTCTGTTCTTTTCTGTTGTATTTCTTATTTAACCTTCAGCCTTTGCTTCATACTTCTTTCTTCCCCTTGCACATGCAGGACACTTTCTCCTGATCCCATCAAACTCCTGACTTGCTGTTCCTAAGGCGCTAATCCCATCGCTCATCCTGTCTGACAGCAAGTCACATCCCACCTGTGCCACCCCAGCCCGGCCCTGCTCTCCCCACATTCACACAGCTCTTTCCCTGCCACTGCTCCCTTGCCTCTTCAGTTTAAACTCCATTTCTCCTGCTGAGCTCAGTTCTGCCATTCCCTTTGCCCAGTTAGCCCAGTTCATCCTCCCCAAATTCACTATCATAACTCCTAATTGGAATTGTCTCCCCTCAAACAACCACACTCCCATCATTCTTGACACTCCAACCACAGGAGCAGTTCCTAGACAAGCAGCTACAAGCTTCTGTAACTAGGTCCTACTCCAAGCTCTATTTCTTCTCCCCCACCACATCCGGTCTCTTGAATCAGCTACGCTCCCCTCTGACCACGGCATCTCTTCCCCCATTCCTCACCCTCCGGTGAGCATTAACAAGAGAAGAACCAGTCCATAACATGAGACAAACCATCCAAGAAGCCTAAGTGCTCAGGTGGACTTTTGGCATGACCACACTCTTGCAAGGACCAAACTGATGTGCATTCAGTTTTCCTGTGATTAACCACATCATCTTGTTCCACAAAAAAAACCCTCCAAGGCCAAAACATAACTCGGCGCACACTGGAACTTCTCAAGACTTCAAAACTAATATCTTCACCGAGTATTTGCAAAGTGGTGTTTTTCCAAAGACTTCGAAGTTTGCCTAATTTGGGCAGATTTTCTCAAGAACAGCAGAAAGCCCATCCCCATTCAACAGCTATTGTCTGCCAAATTTCAAAACCTTGCTCCAACAAATAGGAGCGCTACAGCTTTCCAAAACCGAAGAGGCATAGTGTTTAGTGTCTGCAAGATATCGGCCCTGGTAACAACTGAATAATCCTGACTAATCTGAAATACAAAAAGTGTGAAGCAGGCGCAGAAAAAATAAAAGTGGAGTGGGAGTAAAGCCAACCTGAGAAAATAATTAAACAGCAGAAAATAGGTGACTTAGCAGAAAGTGTTAAATAACCTTCATAAGAAGACCTACCAGCTTCATCTAGAGTATAGGCTGAGACAGAGAAACTGTGCAAGGCAGCCAGTAAGCAATTTCTCAGTGTTAATCAGATCTGACCATCAAAATCTCCAAGAGTCCCATTAGGAAAGCGCAGTGTTCTCAGTATGTGTGCAAGATCCTCATTCTCCTGCCACATGGGTAATACTCCTTTACCTGCATATCCACAGACTCTCCGCAATGAAAATAACATTTCTGAACTATAAAGTAAATTATTTATGAGAGAAATTGTACCTGCCGTTCACAGAGGAGTAAGGGTCAACACTACAAACTGCCCTTCCCATTCAGATAGGTAAATAGTACCAGCAGCAGCACGCATGACGGCCCCACTACAACAGTACAGCTTCAAAGATCTGCTGTAAAACTACTTTAGGTACCAAGCAAAAGCAGTTGGAAAACAAGAGACAGTCAAGTGACACATTTAACATAAGAAATTTATGTTATTTCAGCTACAACAAGAAGAATGATAATCGACTATGGCGTGTCCTCAGGATTAAGGACTTTTTGGATGACTTGGTAGCTCATTAGGGACCATCAATCTAAACCAGGCATTAATTCGTGAGAGACTCCGTTTCATCGCTTAACTGGGTTT
The DNA here is from genome assembly GCF_963082525.1 of Nesoenas mayeri. Lineage (NCBI taxonomy): Eukaryota > Metazoa > Chordata > Aves > Columbiformes > Columbidae > Nesoenas > Nesoenas mayeri. Next base: position 8,208,617 of record NC_137566.1, read on the forward strand.
CTGAGGGTGTCTGGGGGATTGCTGTTGTTCTTTTGGTTGTTTTTCCAATCAGTTTGACTCTTCTCCAAATAAATTAAGGGCAACATTGCAACAGAACTGCTTCTTTACACACTTTACAACATGCATATCTGCTTCAGTGATCAGCAACGAACGCTGGGCAACCAACATATTCTTGCACTCTAACTGCACTGCTCTGGGCTCTAAGTCATCTAGAAATTCCATCTATATATTTTCCATGTTCAGATGCAAAAGAAACATTTTATTTAATAAGTTGACAGTAAATATTTATTTAATAATGCTGCCAAACTATTCTTAATTAGCCAAGTGAAATTATTGACCAGGTTAATAAGACAACACAGATGCAGAGAAATCATGTAAGAATTCCAGAGTGATCCAAATCACCCCACCATGTCTGCTTTAAAAGACTAAAACTGTCATACCCTGTACATTCCTCATGTGCATACAACATATATACTATTTTTCCCCATTTTGTATTTCAGAGTAAAAGCCATTGTTTGAGAAGAAGGACAAAGAAGGACAAAGACTACAATACACCGGGAGACGGTGTTTTTTCCTCTCACCAACTTAACCAGCGTATTGTTTAAAAAAAGAAGATAGAAAAACAGAGTTTCTAGGGGTGGAAAGAGGAAGACAAGTTTCATCTGAAACGCACACGATTATATTGAAGGGGGAAGTTATCTTAAAATATTTACATGAACACTAAGGAAACTCAAGAGACCACTGGATTTTGACAGCTGGATCAGATTCAATGTATAACCAATCTCAGAAGTATTATTTTAAGCAGGATGAAAGTGAATTCCCAAAAATTCATTAGCAGGTTACCTCTTCAGCAACCAAAGGCAATAATGTAGAGCACGTTATTAAGTTCCAGTGCAGCAGTGGTTCCTACTCTTCATGTGGAGCACGGCTTTTGAAATTCTGCTTTTGAAGAATGTTTCACAACATGAGTAACACTAATGAGCTGCAAAGAGTCCAGAAAAACATCTCCTCATGTTTGACTGCCTTCCCATATGGTTCAGGAAAGCGGGGGATCTGGAGCAGCCACAATACAAATGGGAAGAGTCTGTGACGGAAAAGACAAAAATATATTCCGTGCAGTCTGGACTCACCGTGAAAGACTGTGAATCTCCCATTCTTTAACCAATAGGTAGGAAATACAATAATAGGTCTGCGATGATATTATAGAAAACCTCTTTCTCCAAGCAAAGCAGAATTGTAAACAAAATTATTCAGACATTCATACATTGAAAACTACTGTAGAAACTAGAACAGAAGTCTTTCCAGTCCCAGAGCCTGGAAGCACCAAGGGAACATGCAGGGACCTCACACAAAACCCCTTCTCCTACCGCTCAGCTCCCACACAACGCTTCTTAAACTTTAAAAATCAACTAGTTTGAAACTCTGGAAAAGCGCTACAATAGCATTGATTTTAAACCGCACACACTCGCAGGCTGCAGCAGCCTCAACTGCTGTCCTGTGCCTGTGGAATTAAGATGTTGTGTAATGATTCAACTTTATGAACAGTTTCTCACTCAGTAATCTGCATATACAGACTGACCACTCAATATATGAGTGAAATAAGGAGATATTAATGTCAGACAATATTGCTACCTCAGGACTGTCCAAATAACTATGCAGAATACTCAGCTAATGAAAAGTGTATTTTGCTTTGAAGTACCCATCTCCAGCACTCTGTATACAACTTTTATGAACAGCCTTAGAATAATCAAGCCAACATTACAAATATAACGCATTTATTCCTGACCTCAGCTTTTTTTTAACCTCTCACTATACTTGCTTTTAGAGTGACTTGTTCTAGGAGTATATTTTTGTAGGTGAATTTCCAGCCACACTGAAATATACAGAAACTTTAACATGTTACTAAACAGAAACCAAGACTCTACTAAACAGAAAGAGAAGCGGGTCAGGGATGCACAGCTGTGTCTCTAGGAGTTGTCTGAATGATGCCAAATAAGCTGCAACAATTCACAGCCGATTTACAATAAAACACACTTTTCAGAAGAGCATCTGCCATCACTACAGAAGATGATTTTCCAAGCTGCAAACAATTCATCCACCCACCTTTGGCGGGTGGGCCCATTACTTATATAATGGAAATTCTCAGCTCACTATCAGGGTTCACTTGTGATTTAGCTCACAAGACTGACACTTCTGAGCTGTGTGTCCTTGTCCCAGCAGAAACCAGGTCCTTGTCCTTTCAGTCTCGGACAGTATCAGTTAACACCCAAAGAGCTGGTAGGGGTGTGAGAATGGGATGGGTGGGATGACACACAAAGATTTCTATTGTTTGCAATCAACTCCAGTGGTGCATACAATAAAACTAGATGTTGGCTGAAGAAAAGAATATATCATGCTGAGATCCAGCTCTGTAGATCATCTTATAGGGAACAAGCTGACAAGAACAGAACATTCATTTAAGATCACATTTGACTGCTGTGCCCAGATGTCCCCACTATGTAATGCCACCATGGTCAAAATCACCCAGGTGCTCCAGATGGCTTCCAAACGTGAGTCACCACTATATGCAACACCCATACATTATAAATAGTATAGAAGAACAATACAGCATTCAAGTAAATGGAAGAAACACAAGATTACAGCTGTTTAAACACAAATTCTGCTGATGACAGAGAGATGCAAGTACTGGAAGAGGAAACAATTTATCAGTTACAGATAGCAAGTGAGGCCTTCAAGTTCTCCAGCTGCACCTATGATTTGTCATCTGACCATAAGGACGTAGTTAAAAGAACATGGTCTATAAGAATCCCACTTGTTTTAATACTGTGAATTAATATTTTCAGTAACAGTAATTTCTTACATTTCTAAACTATGAAAAGTTTAATCACAATTCACATTTATACATGCAATGAACTTTATAAGGCAAAAACAACCATGTCCACAAATTGGATTTTTTCATACTAAAGCATACTGGAACAATCTACAAACAAAACATGCAGACCACAAAGCATCAGTCATATGAGGAATTAGCCAACAGAATCACTTGCGTAAGAACAACAAAATTAAGATCTTTGCAAATACAGAATATTCACCTTCTCAGACGCTGAAAGGACGTCACTGTTAGCAGCACCCAGCTTTTCACAAAGGTCAAAGAAAAATCACCTTCCTCCCGAGTTTTTTTTTAACTTTCCATTGAATGTGGAAAAAACCCCAGCAGCAAACCCACAGTGTCTGCACCTCTGAAACATTCATAACGAAAAGCTCAATCTTGTCAGATTTGATCACTCCACCACTTGCACTTGCCATGCTGTGTGACAGTGTTCTAAAGAGGCAGATTTTTTCCTGGACCACTTAACCACAAATTTACACGTAGCTCCCCCAAATTACCTACTGTACCAAAACTCATCATCAAGAACGTTCATTTCCTTCAATACAGCAACCATGCGGCCACAGCTTCTCCCACTCAAAAGACAAGGACTGGAGTGCTGTGGTTTGTTTTAGCTCCATTTGCTGTGTAATTCCTACCATTTGCTTCAAGGGCTTCGCACCACACAAAGGACATTGGTGGCAAGTGGAGCACACAGGAGCATTTTACCAGCTAAAGCATCCACTGAAATAGCTCTATGTGCCGTGCTCTGTGTTTTTCCACATCACCCAAGAGAGGAAAAAGGTGAAGGAGATCTGAGTGTGCCTTTATAGCCTGCTGTTGACTGAGGGTACAAGTTGGGTCTGTACACTGGTATACTTCATTTTTACTTACCACTTACATGAGTTAAGTATTTAGAAAACATTGCCAATTTCAAGAATCAAACATTAAATAAATATCTACTACATCCTCCTACCTCTTAGCCCTTAATGCTATTCTTGAACTGGGGTGAAAGCCAAAATGGTTTGGTCCTGTATCTGTACTTTGTCCTTCACCCACCGCTTCTTCCTCCAGCTCCCGTATGTGTCACGTATAACGGGCAGAAAGACTTAAGCAGCGGTCGGGTAGACGGACAAAGTGCACAGAGCAGCCACTGCTGCCCTGTACAACGTGCTTACTCACAGGAAACTCACAGATGGTTCTGCGAGGCCTTCAGGTTTTGCTCTCTAACACAGGATTGCTTGGAGGCCCCAGATGATCTCATTATCCCAGTGTTTGGCCTCATATGGGATGTAAATGCTGTATTAGTACCTCTAATAATTCTGCAGGTTATGGGTCCATTTACACTCACAGTGCAAATCGTGCGAACTCCTAAGTCTAGATTCAAGTGAAGTATCAACAGGAACACTGCAAAAACAGTTGCCAGCCAAAGGCAAAAAATACACTCACATCACAAGGCTAGAAGTCTGTCTAGGGAATAGCTTAACATGTTGCCAAAGGGATTTTATTGCTTCTGAAGTATGAGGCTTCCTGCAACCAGTTTTTATTTTCCCCCAGAAATTAACAGAAATTCTACATAAATCCACGCACATTAACATTAGACACACTCTAGAGAGCAATCTCTATTTTACTGCTTTGCTACGTTTAAAGGGGCAAATCACAAACACGCATCCAGTCCGGTAGATCAGCACATCGGAGACCCAGGGTGCAAGTCAAGCCTGATCCACAGTGCTCATCTTTCCAGCAAACTTCAAATTTCTGAACTGCGGTTGGAAACTCTTGTAACCGCCTCAACTTCCAGTTCATCGAATCACAGACCAGTCACATTGTCAAACAGGCATTTGTTGCTTACAACACCTGCTCCTAAACACCCATTCCCTGACTACTGAAAATAAATACTAAATTCTAAGGTAAACAGAAGCTTAATTTTGTTTAAAAAACAAGCATGTCATGGTCAACAAAAGGAGGTTGTTTGTGTGGTTTCCTTTCCCAGTGAAAGGGAGAACATGGGGAGATAAATCAGCATTTTGGCCTAAATACCCAGAGCACTGGAAATCAAGGTGTTTTCAAAGCTCTGCCCAGTTTAAAATAAAGCAACTGTTGCCAATTTTATATCTAGAATTATTTATTCTGTTGGTGCAAACCTTTTCATCAGCAACGTGCTACACATCTCCAAGTACTACACTGAAGACATGAAAAAACAGCACTTTGATGCTGCTCAAGACAATAATTTCAACAACTTTTTTTTAAAATAAAGCTATAAAAGCAGTTTGTAACTGTTACAGAAGACAAATATCACTGCATACACACAGGCATAGATTACATAAACCAGAAACAACTATCGATAAACACTACTGCTACTGTTCTTGTGCAGAAACATCTCAGTATCCCTTGCACACATTTAAGAATGCAATAACTAAGTCCATTTTGAGAATTCAGAAATTATTTTCCTGTCTCAAAACTGTTCCATTGTCTCTTGCTTAATTCCACCCAAACTACTTCATGTTCCCCCAATGCATCAAAGATGCAGAAAAAGAAGCAACTGCAGATTTTCTCATATACACACCTATGCAGCAGAGCTGTTTATATACTGATGAATCAATAGAACATCACTACAATATTTCATCAGTATGTATCACCTCTTGTATATTGGGAATATACAAACATACCGTGTAACCTCTCAGTAAGCATCTGCTTCCTAATTTACTGTCTAGTTCTAACCAGATCCAGCTATAACGTGACTACAATGTCACAGCAAAATGGGATGCTTGCTTAACCGTCTGCCAGAACAGAGCAGTAAATGCACCCAGTAAATGCAGCAACTGGCACATTTAAAACAACTATTTCTATACAGAGAGAGTTTAAAAGCTTCGATGCGTTTACATCTTAGCTTGTGCTGGTTACTAGCCACAAACAGCCGAGTCCAGGAGCGAAACCCTGCAGTGCTCTGCAATCCAGATGACCCTCTGCCACTCATTTCTTGACTTCTCCATTCAAAACACCATTTCCGTTTCCCTCTTCCACCCCCTCCCGAGCACACATTTGTCTCCAGATTCCTCATGTCCCACCACTGAACTTGCACAGCGTCCTGTCCAGTCTCCCAACCCTCAGGAGCAGGTTCTGCTCCATGCTCCACCATCATGCTGCCAAACATGGCTGCATCATGTCCTCTTTGTGAGTGAATATGTATATTTCGCCTTTCAAGGCTTGTTTTATCTGCCTACCCTATTTTTTCCGATTAGCAAGGGACCATTTCCAATCGCTATCACCCACTTTTCGTTCCTTTTAGCACTTCGATATTTTCCAGTTACGCTTCAGCGTTAAACCAAATGCGTTTATACTTTCCATGTTCACTTCAAAAACAATCAAGGAGCTTTATACACCGAAAACCACCCCACCAGTAAAACGTACATATTTACACACAGAAAACTCTAACTAAAAACCTCCATTCTTCGAAACAAGCGTGGAGAGAAAAGCCTTCAACAGCAGCTAAGGGACATTTTATCATCTGGCTTTTCTCCCCTGCAGCTCCCTCTCCTGAAATTGGACCCCCTTGGATATAAATCCAGCTCGGAGCAGCCTCTTGCCGGAGCCACACAAACCCGCTCCGCTCCACAACCGCGGGCGCTTTTTGTGCTGTGGAGCTTTTTTTAAAAAAAAAAAACAATAAATAAATCAATTAATAATAATTATAGAAAACTAACAAGTCTTCTCTGGGGTTTCCCTGCGGAGGCTACACGGAAAAGTTTCTAGAAAGGGGTGACCTCCCGGAGAGAGCGGCCCCCGGGCAGACCCCCGCGGTGCCCTCACAGCCCAGCCCCGGCCGCCCCGCCCGGTCTCCCGCCCCGCACCGGCCCCGGCCCCTCCGCACGGACCGTTATGACACGGGGCGGGCGCGGCGCTCCGCGGTAACGGCCGCAACGGCGGCCCCGCTCCCTCCCCTGTTCCCTCCTCAGTCACTCACCCACAGCTCCGTGCCCCAACTCATGGCTCCGCCGCGCCGCCGAGGGCCGGCGCTGAGGGGCGGGCGGGGGACGCTTGGGGTCTCTCTGTTCTTTGGCTGAGGCTCCTCTTCCCCTTCAGCTCTCCGCTCACGGAGGGCCGGGCCCCGGCAGGGCGAGGCGGGAGGATACGGAGAGGAGCGGGACGGGGCCGGGCGCTGCTGCTTCACCGCCGCTCCCGCCTCATCGCGCCGCAAAATGGCCCGAGCGGCGCCGCGCGGGGAGGCGGTGGCGGAGCGGGCGGGGGGAGCGCTTGACAGCTCCTGGGCGGCACTGCGCAGGCGCGGCTCGGGGCGGGGGGGGCGGTGTGAGGCTGGTACTGCGCATGCGCCGTCGCCGCTCAGCCGGACCCCGGACCCCGCGGGCAGTGGAAGCGAGGGCAGTGTCCGGACCAGCGTGTCTCCGGTGCCGCTCGGTTCAGCAGCTCTCAGCCCGCCCCGCTGTGAACTCATAGGCCGGTGGCAGCAGCCGGCTAGGTGAAGGGGGCGCTCCCCGGCCGCAGGGCGGCTGTGGTGGTCGGTGATCCCGGCCCCGCCCGCGCTCAGGTGTCTTGTCCCCGGTTCTCAGCGCTCGCTCCCCGAGCCAGGTGGAGCTGCTTTTTTAAACAGGTGTGCCCATTTTGGCCACTTAAGAAGGGGGCAACCACCCTAGTGAAGAAGGAAACCCACACCCTTCTAACGACTGCAGGGGCTGACTTTCTCAAACTCAGCTACTCAAATATATATATATATATATATATATACACACCCACCCACCCCCACCCCCCCCCCCAAACCAACCTAAATCTGGGAACATTTACTAAACGAGCAAGCAGAAAAATAACTAAATTATCTGCCTTTGCATAAATGTGGGTTATTATAGTAATCATGCAGGCCTTGCAGAAAATGGCCCATCTCCTCGGCAGAGAAATAAGATTTATTTTGTGCTTGAATCCCTCTGTAACAGCATTTATTGGATCTCTGTCACCTAATCTGATTTTACATTTCTGTTTTTCAGCTACAAGAAACGTAAAAAGAGCTTATATTTATTGCTGCATCTATTAATGAAAGATTTGCGTGGTGGAAAATAAAAGGGAAGCGTATTATTCACCGGAGGAGAAAGGTATCTGCTTATAGAGGGTGTGGATCCTTTTGATGTCAGAGATAAAAAATGACCAGCTCCTATAAGCATTATCTCCTTTAGATTAATGCACTTCTTTCATTGACACTTGACTTCATTACCCTACACGAGAAAAGACAAGAAAAAAAAAACTTATTAAGCAATTCCAACATTCAGAACAACAATGAAGACAAGTGTGTTATGTTAATAACTGAGTTATATTTATTTTTATCGTCGTGCAATGGATTTGAAGGTAAGAGTAGAATGCAGCTCCTCACACAGCTGACTGAAGGGAGTCAGGGAACAGGCAACACTTGTTTATCATTAAAACTTACTACTTTTAAGGACTGGCTTCATAACAATGAAAAGACACACTGTTGAGCTCATTTTACAGAATACTTCTCCTCGCTGCTGCCAACATATTTAAATATCTGAGCCTGCCATGCTGCCTAAAGCACAACCACAATGTTTCAAAGGTTTGTGCTTCCACAGATTCTCAGGGAAGGGGCAGCAAAGACACTGTCCTGAGACCCACGTCCATCCACAACACATAGCAAAAACAGACAACACGCTTGCATCACGACTTTTTGAGAGCTAAATCCATAAATGTTTGAGTAAAAAGAATGTACAGAGAGCAAACAAAGTAGTATCATCTGAGGTAAATTTGCTGTGGAATTTCCTTTTGCACAAAGAGCTGGGAGGGGAACAAGGCAAACCTGTTACACCAGCACGGACAGGGAAACCTGTCTGCTCTGAGAGATAGAAATGCTCAACCAGTTCCAGAAAGATAAAGACCAGAAAGGCAAGTTTTGTACTATGACAGTGCATTAAAACCAACCGTGCCAAAACCTATGAAAAGTTATTAAAGTTTGTGTGGACAGAGGTTCAAAATAAACATTCAATAAAAATAATTCCTGATATTTCTGGAAGGGCACTTTTTCCTCTCTTTGTCTTTACTATTTACCCTGAAACTTGCCACAACAGGCACTGCCACTTACTTTATTACTTTCAGTTGTACAGTGCCCAAAACAGCAGGGCCTGCAGCTTGGCTGGTCGCTAATTACTAATGTAATTAGCAATGATAGGAGCATTAAGAGCCCTTTATGCTGAAGTAGAATGCTGGAAAGCTCAGTAGGTCCCAGCCTCAAAAGAATAATTCCAAACGACGCTTAGAAATTACATTATCTATCACTTCACTACAGAATTCACATAATCTAAATCTGAGCAATACAGAAGCTGGTGGGAGTTTTCCCTCAGTTGCACTAAGAACAAAACCACACAGATCTGTTATCTAGTTGTGGTCCTTTTCCTGTAAATTCTGTGTTTACCTCTCCTGTTATGATGCAGAGCACTCCCAGAAGCAGATTAAGCACCAAAGTGGAAGTAATTCCATTTCCAGAACACCAGGACTTTGTTTAGGAAACCCCAGTCCCACTTGAAAGCAGCCAGATTAGCTGCTAAGTGATTCAGAAAGTATTTAAGGAAGACAAATCCCCGAACTACAGTTCAATCTAGATCTTTTTCTCCGGGTTTGTTTACTTACGCAAAGCAAGAAAACTCACAACTTCCAAAACACATACGAGCCTTTCTAGCTTCCAGGACATAAAGGACCCACCAAAGGAAAAAGACCCACCTTTCCCCCCTGGAGTTATCACCCTTGCAGCTGCTTCCCTTTTAGTTTTATAATTCTACACAGATCACCCATACCCAAACAAGGAACAGAGATGTTGCTTGTAACCTCTCATACACTGGGACCAAAACAGCACAGGGAAAGGAAGAGGACACACCTTTCCCTGGGGCCATCATCATCATCACAGCTGTTTCCTTTCTGCTGTTCCAACACTACATGCACAGCAGGGAACCTTGGGTCTCTTTAAATGCCTTATCAGGGCTCAGAGTGGCCTAATTATGGCCTGATTAAGACCTGATAAACCTTAACGGCCCTGACCAGTCTCACCTCTGGTCTCCACCCACACGCTCTGTCCCTGGCCCCTCATTTAAGGTTTGGCCTGAGGGTTCAGCCTGTTGCAGCGATGCTGACAGGACATCTAGCGGCACCTTCCAGGAACTGCCCAGGGAAAGGATCCTGCTAGGAAAACACAAGCTTGTTTTTTTTCATTCTTCTAGATATCTTGCTGGTGCCAGTCCAGGTTTCTTTGGCTGATGGTGAGATTACGTGTTTATTTTATTACCTAAGAGTATAAAAGAAAAAGGAGGAAGACAAGCTGTTAAGAGATAACATACAATAACATCTGAATCACCTTTGTACAAAGATGGGGCATTCCACATAATCTTGATAAAATAAAGCAGCTCCGTGGCTCCTCACCCCAAACCAGGGCCTTCCTGAGTGCCTCCACATGGGATGTTCTTGAGAAGGCTCCGGGGGTTACAGAATCACACAATGTCAGGGATTGGAAGGGACCTGGAAAGCTCACCCAGTGCAATCCCCCATGGAGCAGGAACACCCAGATGAGGTTACACAGGAAGGTGTCCAGGCGGGTTGGAATGTCTGCACAGAAGGAGACTCCACAACCCCTCTGGGCAGCCTGGGCCAGGCTCTGACACCCTCACTGAGAAGAAGTTTCTTCTCAAATTTAAATGGAACCTTCTGTGTTCCAGTTTGAACCCATTAACCCTTGTGCTATCACTGGTTGTCACTGAGAAGAGCCTGGCTCCATCCTCCTGACACTCACCCTTTAGATATCTGTAAACATTAATGAGTCACCCCTCAGTGTCCTCTTGTCCAGCTCCAGAGCCCCAGCTCCCTCAGCCTTTCCTCACACGGGAGATGCTCCACTCCCTTCAGCATCTTTGTTGCCCTGCGCTGGACTCTCTGCAGCAGTTCCCTGTCCTGCTGGAACTGAGGGGCCACAACTGGACACAATATTCCAGGTGTGGTCTCCCCAGGGCAGAGCAGAGGGGCAGGAGAACCTCTCTGACCTACTGACCACCCCCTTCTAACCCACCCCAGGTACCATTGACCTTCCTGGCCACAAGGGCCCAGTGCTGGCTCATGGTCACCCTGCTGTCCCCAGAACCCCCAGGTACCTTTCCCCTACACTGGTGCCTCGAGCGAGGAGGGAGCTGCCCCAGGGCCAACCCGGGGACAGCGCGGCAGAGCCCAGAAGGGCCCTAGAGTGAGAGAAAAGGGCTGAGAAGCCACAACACCCCAGCGCCGGGTGACAAACCGCGCTGACAGGCGACGAGAGGCTGTGACAGGAGGAAAGGCCCCGCCCCGCCGCGGTCACGTGGCCCCGCCGCCCCTTGACCCCGGAAGTGCCGCGGGAAGAGGATGCTGATGCTGGAATAAACATGGCGGCCCGCGGCGCTGGGGAAGTGCTGGCTCGGGCCGCGCTTGTGCTGGGGCTGGGGCTGCTCTGGGCGGGCCCGGCCGGTGCCCGCGTCCATCACCTCACTCTCAAAGTAAGGTCTGCGCCGCCCCCGTCTTCATGGGTTCGACCCCGGCCGCGCTGTGCTCCCTGTGGGGCGGCTGAGGGAGCGGTGAGGCGGCCGGGGCCTGGTCAGCTCCCCTGGGCCGGGGTCCCCGCGTCTCCGGTTTCGTGTCCTGCCTCCCCCAGCGTTTTTCCCTCTTCGCAGCTTTCTAGGTTTCTGCCTGCCTGGGCCTCCCGGTGTTCTCCTTTTGCTGTGTTCGCTCCGTGTCCCTTTAGCCCTATCCTTGCATTTTGTCCATCTGTTTCTTTAGTTGTGGGGAAAGTGCGTGAAAGGGCCCCAGAACTGCAGTGGTTTGAATGTGCAAATGCTTCACGTCCTGTTAAGAGCGACGCACAAAGCTCTGTGCGCTAAGGGATGGCTGAATGTGGGATAGGGGGGGTTCTGAAGTGGATTTGGTGGTGTTTTTTCCTCTTAACCTGCATTCTGGAGTGGTCTTCTTGTCCTGATCATGAGTCACTTGACTCTGTATGGCTCTTATTAGCTTTCTAGAGATAGTTTCTTTGTACTAGTCGAGTGACTAGTGGAGGTAGCGACCAATATCGATGCTCACAGCTCTCTGTTTTAATAGGCTTCTGGTTGTGGCTTGAAAGTGTGTTGTGTTGTCCTGTGCCTGTATGTGGAAAAAACCCCAGTTATTTGAGATTGTTGATGGGAAACGGTGCAGATTGTGGTGGAGATCTGCAGCTCCACAGTGCTGCTGGCTCTTGTGTTTTAATGAAAAGCTGCACAATGGTTATAGGGCACAGGAACTGTGCTTTTGGGGTGGTGCTTTTTAAGGGCTTCTGTGTAGTTCAATAAACGCTCTGTAAATCTTCAGGATGAGGTAATTAATGTTGTTCTTATTGTCAACCACTTGCAGCTTTTTGCTAATAGAAACATTGGAAGGAGTTAATAAAGCGGTATATGGCTGGGGCCAGCATTACTGTGTTCTTGCATCAGTTTAGGGACAAGTTGCCAGAACTTTGCAGGAGCCTTTGGGAGACAGTGAATGCCAGAGGACTGTACACTGTAGGTATTTGCACACTGTAGGTATTTGCACACTGTAGGTATTTGCACACTGTAGGTATTTGCACACTGTAGGTATTTGCACACTGTAGGTATTTGCACACTGTAGGTATTTGCACACTGTAGGTATTTGCACACTGTAGGTATTTGCACACTGTAGGTATTTGCACACTGTAGGTATTTGCACACTGTAGGTATTTGCACACTGTAGGTATTTGCACACTGTAGGTATTTGCACACTGTAGGTATTTGCACACTGTAGGTATTTGCACACTGTAGGTATTTGCACACTGTAGGTATTTGCACACTGTAGGTATTTGCACACTGTAGGTATTTAATATGCAACCACATGACTATTGTTTTGTTTCAGAATAAGTAAACTTTTCTCTGAGGCAACAAATTAGGAGGTTTGTGCTGGTTACATTATTGTTTTGAGGAGTTTGTGACCAACAGCGGAGTGCTGGAAGAATTTCTCCTGGGGTGATACTTTTACATAGAAAACTTCCCAAGTGGCCTCAAGCAAATGTTCTCAGCAGCAAACATTACAGCTTCTGGGTCCTGTTTGGGTGTCTCCTAAACACACCTGGATCAATTACTAAGCTGTGTTTGCTGATTTGTGCAGTCAGAGTGGTGTATGATTTTTGGTTTATAGGTATTTTATGTGAGTTGCAAGCAAGCACTGTGGAAAGTAGAAGCGTGTTAATGCCTTCGTCTTCCTGTATAAACACGAGCTTTATTGCAGGCGCACAGTCTCTCCCTTTCTACTTAATCTGCTGCATTACAGCATTTATGTAAATATTGGGCTTTAACAACTGTACCCTTTCACAGGGAAATCTCCCTTCAAACGTTCTTGCTGTTGGCTCCTTGTTTGTCCATGTGCTTTGACACTGTGCCAAGCTAAAGGCCACAGCTTTGTGTGAGTGTTTGGTGTTGGGTTTCCTCAAACAAGATGTTATTGCTTAAGTTAGAATAGCCTCATTCTTATATCTTTGTAATTAGGGTGCTACGGTGAAGCTTTTTTTGTTGTCAGAAAAGCAAGCCACAGTTCGAGTGGTTTCCTGTTCTGAAAATAACTTTTTTTTTTAATCTTTATAAAAGGATATGAAATGATTTATTTCTTCTGAGTTGGAAAAAAAAATGTTTGAATTGTTACAGAAAAAAGATGGAAACAATTTTCAGAGGTTTCCAGAAGTAGCTTGTAGTTGGAATATTTCTCTTGACCAAAAATAAGACCTCTTTTGTCTCAACAGTTGAATGCTATAATATTGAAGCCTTATGTCTTGCATAATGCCATGGCACACTGTCTCTGAGAATGAGGAGGTTGGTCTGAACGAGGTGTTTGTCAGACACATAGTTAAGATTAATTTCAGGGAATAGCTGAACCATCCAACTGACAACACTGTGTAGCAGCTGTGGTGTTAGTTTCTGACTACAGTGACTTATCTTTCCAATTAACTGACTTCCAAAGGGAAGTAAGACCTCCCGTATTTCCCCTATGATATGGTCAAGATTGATGTTTCGTCCCGTTCATTTGTAAATACTTGTGGCCATTTAATGTTTGTAGGTCTCAGGCTTCAATTGCTCAAGTTTAAAATACCTTTCACAATAATTCATTTAATCTTACACAAATTATAAGTCTTGCTATTAATCTCACATACATAAAATTCCTTCTGTGTAAGGGCAGGCACTCTCTGATGAAATTTCCATTGTCAATTTTTATCCTAAAGAAGTGGAAGAAGGGGGGAAGATTTTAATGGAAATGAGCTGAGGACTTACTGTATAGGTGTGACTGGAACCTGTTAGTGATGAGTCCCGGATCCTCCCTTCTCAGTGGGGCTGGCTTAACCTTACGTGCATCCTGCATAAATGAAAATAATGTGTATGCTAACAGCTCAGATGCTTAAGGGTTCACTCCTTTGTTGTAAGCTTATGAATTAATATTTCTGAAGTTGCCAGTTGAGTGGTTTTATAAATAAAAGCTTGATTCTTCCAACCTGTTAAACCTCCTGTGAAAGGTGAGACAATTATTCAGAAGCCAGTAGCTTTAAGCTGCCAATGTGTGGAGCAGCAGATGCTCTCGGCGGTCGCGCTGTTGCTTGGTGGCGACTGGTGACTGTGGGATCATGTAAAGCTGAAGGATTTGTGATCTAAATCTGTAAAGTCTAAGCACTCAAAGCTGAGATAAAATCAAGGAGGAAAGTGTTAAATATTAATTATCTCTTGTTGGTGGGGAGCATATTAGTGAACTGACAGAGTAAATAAATTGAACGGAATAGCTTTTGCAAGTCCTCTGAATCAAGCAGGACCGTCTCTGGTCCTGTTTAAGGTGCAAAACACCTTGTAGCTGGATGACACTGTGTCCCTCCCATATTCCCCTCTACCCAGTCACCCAGACTAGTGCTCATCTGTCCAGATGTGGTTAAAATACACATGATGCGTTCTGCAAAGAGCTGGTATTAATCTTCTGTTCTGACTGGGAAACTACTCTGAAAGCAGTGTTAAATGAACCAGATGGGCTCTTGTTCAAGCATGTTAAGTGACCTAGAACCCGAACACAGCCCAGCTGTAATACTCTGAACAAAGCATCTGCTGGGAGCTGTGTGTCACTAGCTGTTTTTTCCCCTTCTGAGCATTAAGGCAACCAGCTGGTTATTTGCCAGGTTAACTTGATTCTATTAGGATGATCTCATTCCAGCTGGATTACAGGTTAGCTGTGTCAGGATTAACGTCCTGCTCTTACAGTGAGTGATATATATGTGTCAGGAATGTTTTATGTGGAGCTGTCAAAATTGATACTGGGAGTAAAGGAAGGAGGAGAACTTAGTGTACTTCTACAATTCTTAGCTCAGTGTTCCAGTACTCTGTCTGGAACAGTTTGGTTGC
The DNA here is from genome assembly GCF_963082525.1 of Nesoenas mayeri. Taxonomy (NCBI): domain Eukaryota; kingdom Metazoa; phylum Chordata; class Aves; order Columbiformes; family Columbidae; genus Nesoenas; species Nesoenas mayeri. The sequence goes on from NC_137566.1 coordinate 8,223,923, forward strand.
CTTCAGCAGCTGGCTGCTCTGCTTAGAGTATTCTGTGATCTGGTTACCTTTTCCTAAAAGAAACAGGAGGAAGAAGGTATATTTTTTTTCATGACAACTTGTAAAAGTGCTTTAAATCACATTTTAAACTTGCTTTTTAATTTTTTTGTTGCTCTGTTTCTGCTTTTCTTCCAATTAATGATCCAGTTGCATTTAGAGTCCAACTGCATACCTATTTATTGATTTATGAATGCAAAGTAACAGGGATGTGACCTTTCCCATCTGATGTGGCAGCTGTGTGTAATGTTTACTGCTTTTCATGTGAGGTTCTTCATGACCTCAGTATTTTTAAAAAGTGGTTACTGTACTTGAACCTTTATCAGCTGAGCAAGGGATGGATTTCTACAGTTTCCTTGCCAGGCTGAGGAAGTAAATTGTTCTGCAACCAAGGCTGGGAGTTGAGGAGGGTATTGGAATTTTCCTGTTAGAGAAACTAACCCAAGTGATGCTGTTTGAACTCACATAGCCAGTGTTTGGTGTTTATCCTACTTATAAGACACAAGGCCTTGCAAAAAACAATTTGAAGGACTGGGACTATGTAAGACATTTTCTCATGTATACAATACCCATAATTTCCCAGTGTGTGTTTATCCAAGCAGGGACCCAGCCTAACACAGAAGCTCTGATGGGATGACAATACACTGTGCTACCTGTTAAACACTTGGCCAAACCCAGCTCTCAGTAGACAAGATCACTATGGGCAATTACTTCTTCCGTCTGTTGCAATGACAGCAGCTAGTGTTCAAACAAGAGTTATCTTCATTTGTCTACAGTCTATTTTTGGTATCAATATCTTGTTTAATCAGTGATGCCAGATATTCAGTTTCTTCCAGACTCTTTTCTTGCGTATTCCTCGGTAGTATAGCCAGGTAATTAGCGAAGACACATTTATTTAAAGTTCTTGCTGTTCAGGTTATTGGGAAAGTTGGTCAATTCCAGTGAAATAATTGGTTATATCTGGAGGTATCCTAAAAAATTGCTCTTTGTATGATCAGGTACATGTTTTGCATGAATATTTCAGTGTCAGTGTCTGTCCCCCCGCTTCTTCTTTGCTGCTGCAGATGACTGTGTATGTGATTTATAAACTTTCCTTTCTTACAGGATGATGTGAGGCAGAAGGTGCACCTGAATACTTTTGGCTTCTTCAAGAATGGTTTCATGAAAGTCAATGTCAGCAACCTTTCATTGAAGCCACCTGTGGGCCCTGACGGCAAGGAAAGCGTATCAGTAAGTGACCATGAGCCCAGTGACAGGGTTAAATTCTAACCAGAGGACTGCTTAGAAAACCTGTGTTCAGAAGGCATTCCACATTAGTTTGGCCTTGAATCAGTATATATTTTATTCTAGGTGGATGTGGATGAAGCAGCAAGCTTATTATATTTGAATTTTTTTTTCTGTTTAATAAATAAGTGAGAATACCTGGATTCTGCCTTAAACATAAGTTAATTTATTTAGAGAGCAGTATGACTATTGCAGTGGTTTGGCTTTTGATACTGGGGGCACGTGGTTTAATTTGACATTCTTTTTGATTGTCTCGTAGGTGGGATTCAGTTTGGATCGAACAAGGAATGATGGATTCTCCACTTACCTGGTAAGTGTAAGAGATGTAAACTTCCTTTCCTAAGCTGCGGGCACCCCATAGCCTGCTTCAATCCAGGAATGGTTGGAAGAAGTGCAAAAAAGGAGGGGGGGCAGGGAGGCTGGCCTTTAGATGTGGCTTGTTAAGGATAATTCAGTTTTTACAACTTGCTGGACTAAGAATAGTAACCTCTACCTAGTGAAGGCGACATGTCCCATTTCTTATAAACAGGAGCACACTTCAAAGATGTTTTGCTTACCTTACCAGGATGAAGAAGTAGATTATTGTATCTTGAATAAGGAACCAGAGAAAGATGTTTCGGTTGTAATCTTACGTCTGGACCTCACAGCTGCAGTGTGAGTAAATAGTGTACGCTATGTTTTAAAGTTATTCCTGTAGTTGAAGCTAATATAACACTTGTGAAATTTCTGTAAGGGCTTGGAAAACTGCTGTGCATGTAATTTATTTTTAATAGGTTATATCCGAGTTGAGGGAAGGTGAGAGTGAAAGAAGAAAAACCCTGCAGTATAGAATGGTCCAAGAATTCCTGCTGTGTGTTGGAGAGATATGGGGTCATTGGGCAAAGAATGATCCCTTAATTGTGCTGAAAGCATGAACTTGAAGTCTTGGGTCACTTTTGCAGCTCTTGCACTGAATTTGCTGTTCTATTGTTTTGAATTATCTAGTTTATGGAAGTACCTTCAAGACTGTATTGCTTTTTTTTGCAAGAGAAACTATGTGGAAACATGTCTAATGAGACCCTGGTTACCAAAACTGAATAAACTTATTTTTCTTCAGCTGTTCTTGTATTTGATGTGGACATATAAACTGCCCCACAGTGATCAGTTCAGTGCGAGGCTGCTGAAAGTTAAGATCTGGTGCTTGCCTGTTCTCTATGGTTAAAAAAAAGGTCAAGACAAGTTGATTTTATTTGGTATATGTAGGCTATGACAGCCTCTTTATTAATGTTTATTTGCTTTTTTCTCTTTGCTTATTTAGTGTGAAAGTACGGTTCTCTGCAGAAGCTGATTCTTTACCTAAAATTTCATTTGTGTCTGAGGAAAATGTTACTGCCTTAAATACCAAGCCACTAAAAACTTCTGAACAGAGCAGCGATTCTGGTAAAACTCCTGAAAAGACCGACCAAAATAGAGACAGCGAAGGTAAGCCTGCTAAACCTGACCTATATGTGCTCTCGCTGCTAGTTCCTTGTTGGAAGTTGGATTAAATACCTTCACCAGTCCTTTCCAACCAGCATTTGTATGTGTTTGTATGTATGTATCTATGTATGTATTGAAATCTAGTCTGTCACTTAGAAGCCATGGGGATGGAGAAGTAAACATCCCAGTAATCTTTCAAGGAGGCCCAGATCTTTGTCTGGCTTCCAGTCCAGCAGACAAAACCATTTTGTAATCTCAGCTCTGATGGGATTAGCTCATAGGCTACAGTTCATGTGATCCCTTCGTGGAAGAGTTTAGACTTCAGATCAGACTGCTTAGCAGTCTGAGTCTGTCTTGGGCAGTCACGTTCACAAGCTTTGATATTGTTGAGAATTTTGCGTAGTTGTTCCAACAAGTCAAGAGCTGAAGCTGTATAGCACTGAAGATAATTGATCTGACAGCTCTAGTTTTGCGTTTTCCTGCGTTCAGAAGCATAGCATCCACATTGACACTGCACTGAGGTGCAGGAGCTGAAAGCAAAGCATCAGTTTTGAACTTTTGCTTCCTGGTAGAATGCGATGACTTTGTTTGAAAAGCTGCTTATAGGAGTGGAGTGAAAGTGTGAGTTTGACATGCTGCTCTCTAGAAGTCTCCTGTCAATTTTAGTTTCCTGAATTAGAAAGATATGGACTTGGCAGCTCATGTCTGTGTGTGTTTGGTGTGTTGTCTGTGCGTAATAGCAGATAAGCCTGTCCTGGCATTTGAGGATGCGTTTGGAATGAATGTTACTTGTAACAAGAGTCCTGGGAGAGCAACGAGGGACTGAGAAAGAATCTCTGTTAATGATTATCTAGGGAACTGCCACGCAGACAAGTGTAGGAAGATTTGAGGAGGGGATTGGTAGTGTGCAAAAGGTGGTACTCTATGAGGATGTGTAAGTGCAAACACTCTAAATGTACAATTAATACTTTTATCTCTAGGTGCGAGGTCCAAACGAAGTACAACATCCTCACAGGTAAGAAACTATGTGCTGTTCTCTTTCAGAAAGAACCTGGGGGAATATTCTAATAAAAGCATGGACAGACAGTGGAGAGTATTTTCTGTTGCTCTCAGCTTCTACTGTGAATATACAGAATGCAGTTTTGATTGTCTGGATGATGTAGCCAAATGCTGTAGCTACCTGTTTTAAAAAAATCTAAAAGTATCTTTTCTTTTCCCAGAACATAATAGAGCAAGAACATCCTATTCACAATGACAAAGGAACGTTTTCATTTCAGGTAGGGTGTCTGTCCGTTTCTGGTCTTAATGTGTGCAGGCAGTTCCTTTGCTGTACTGTTTTATGAAAGGTCTGCTGCTCCCTGCTGTAATCCCAGTGTCTCTGGTATAGATGCCTCTCTGATCGCTCAGTAAGTTTTTGAGTACACACTCATTAAGTGCTGAAAATCTCTTACTTCATAAGGTGTAGGAGCTATTTCAAGCTGTCTTTGGTATGATGCAGTTCTTCTAAAGTATCTTAGTCTGTGAACCTCAGCATATTGAAGTTTACAGAGATGCAACTAGTGCATGTGGAATTCTAGCAAGTAGCTGTAACCTGACTGACTCACTTAAGGGGAAGATATTCTCTGTGAAGCCGGATGAATGCTTTGTTTCAGCACACTGGGGTTCACTTATGACAAACACATTTTAAATTCTGTTGTGTCACACAAATCTCATTTCCATAGCTATCCCAATTTTTATAATTGGGGGAGGAAGAAAATAGCTACTTAGGCTTTAGGGCAAGCATGATTAAAATTTTATCCTTTGCTGTGTTAAATATATGACAGTTCTTATTATCTTTTCTCTGTGGCGAACTAAGTTAAACACTGATACCTAAAGGTCTCAGGTTACCAGAGTGCATTATCATAGATGGGTGCAATGATTTTTGCATCTGGAATTCTGTTAAAACTCACAGGTACGCTGGTATCCTCAGAACAGTGTACTTGCTGAAAGGAACCAGCTGACCCTAAGTGACTATTTTCATGCCTCACTGGAGATGGCTTCTTACCAGGGCAACCCTGTTGTGAATGAGAAGAATGCTGACTTTCCTATTCCTTCTTTTCAGTTCTTTTTTAACATCAGCTCTGATAACCAAGAAGGTCTCTACAGCCTATATTTCCATAAATGTGTTGCTGATAAAGGACCGGCTAATGATCAGCAGCTATTTAGTCTTGATGTGAGTATAGCTTGTAAAATACAACTCACTCATTCACTTAGACTGAAATGTGTAGCTTTCCATTCTTGTAGGCCGAACATGCAGTGTATATATGGGGTGGGAAGTGATTCAGAGTTGCGTGTTTCATCTCTGTAGTGGCATTTCTGAAGGAAGCAATGACATTCAGGAGAAATAAAATACTAGTTTTGAAGAAATGTCTGAAAATCTGAAGTCTGCGTGTGGGCTGGGTTCAGTCTACACAGTTGTGACTAGATGCTTTAATGAGATGGGAGGTAAAACAGCTGTTCGTGTTTTGCTGTGCTCAAAAAAATCACATTTCAGCTGTGTATGACTCTCTCCACACCTAAAATTGGGACTATGCAAAAAAACCTGCTTGTTTATGCAAGGTTCTAGATGCTGTCTCTGAATCAAATATGGGCAAACTCTGAATTTTGATATATAGAACAGCTATTCTTTGGAAAAATTATTTTGCCTTTCTGAAGCACTGGAAGCAACTTCTGTCCTTTTCTGCTTTTCAAGGAAATTATTGTTGTGGGTGTAATCTTGCAAATGTTGGTTGTTGAGGATGAAGAGCTGCTTTTAGTTTTTTCTTTAGGAGTCTCATAGCAGTCACCACTTCAGAAAAGCAACTTTTAAACTGGGGAAATTTGATTGTGAACTGTAATTAAGTCAGTGCTTTCACAAAACGTTTTTTCAACTGTATACATAACATACCTGTAATATTTAGATAGAAATTACGGAGAAGAACCCTGAAAGCTACCTCTCAGCGGGTGAGATCCCTTTGCCAAAACTTTACATTTCCATGGCAATCTTCTTTTTCCTGTCTGGGACCGCGTGGATCCACATACTTCGTAAACGCAGGTGAGCAGGCTGGTTTGGGAGCAGCAAGAAGTATGGACTTACCTTGCTTGATTTTTATTTTTCATTCCTCCTTTTATAATGCCCAATTCACAGTCAGATTTAGTCACTTAAAACTCCAAATCTGGCTCAACATTGTATGCCTAATACATACACTTTATAGTTGAAAACAGCTATATCTATCAGTATTGTTGTTTCAGACTGTTCTACAGTTATCAAGTCGTAGGTTAAGAAATTCTGAAGTTTTTACTGCTGGTTTTTAATTGATGCTTTTTTTTTTTTGTCTTCCCAGTAATGACGTCTTTAAGATTCACTGGCTAATGGCAGCTCTCCCTTTCACAAAATCTCTGTCCTTAGTCTTCCATGCGGTATGTATAATGTGTCTGCCCCAAGTTTTCCTTAGGAAGTAGAAACATGGAATCCAGGGCAGGTTGTTAGAGAAATCTGCTTTGGAGTGGGGGAGAATGGGAGGGAGAAAGAAATGCCTTTTGTATTGAAGCACAGGAACTGAATTGCAGCTGTTTGAGAGTGATTCAATCTTCATCAGCAAATTCTGACTTTCAGTACAATTGAAATCATGGCCTGAAGTGAGAAACCGTATGTGAGGATTGAATGAGTTCTGTGAATTCTAATGTTTTGTCCATCTGAGGCTGGCCTCGTGTATTCGTGTCATCAGCAAACTTGCTGATAGTCACTCTATTTCCTTGTCCAAATCATTGATGAATATATTGAATGATATAGGCCCAAGTACTGCCCCCCCGAGGCACTGCACTAGATACAGGCCTCCAACTGGACTCTGCCCCATTGACCACGACTCTCTGGCTTCTTCCCTTCAGCCAGTTCACAGTCCACCTCACTACCCGCTCATCCAGCCCGTACTCCCTCAGTTTAGCTACAAGGATGCTGTGGGAGACTGTGTCAAATGCCTTACTCAAGTCAAGGTAGACTGTGTGGCACGGTTATAGGTTGTGTTGAATATATACACTAACACTTCGGAAATACGGGAAAAAGAAATGACCTCGTTGTGGCTAAACAAAGCTAGAACACTTTGGGAGTATTTTCAAAGATGTAACAGAGCTGAGTTTGTATGCACTGGTTGGAAAATGGAACTTGCTGTGGTGCGCCAAGCAGACCTGTTTTATAGACACGGGTGGGATGCTGCTGAGCAGCTTGTGAAGTAACGTACTGTATTTTCTGCTTCCAGATTGACTATCACTACATCTCCTCTCAGGGATTTCCTATTGAAGGCTGGGCTGTTGTTTATTACATCACTCACCTGTACGTATGTCAGAAGATTGATGTGATAGATTCAAACAATGAAACCGAATCCTCTGTGGGGCTGCCCCCTTCCCTCCTGAGCAAACTGGAAAATTGCTGATTCTTTGATACTACGGTCTGAATGACAAGACAACAATCAGCCCTGTGTGAAGGGGAAAGCTCTACTTAGAGAGGGCAGCTGCAGAGAATTGGTACTTATGTGGGTGGAGGAGTCAAAGGAGGAGAAACGCTTTTCTTTTCTTTGTTCATACTAATATTCAAGTATCTAATTTGCTCTTGGTGTGAATGGTAAGAGGGTACAGCTGCCAGTGTTTTCTCCTGTTCACAATGGTGAATGGATGACTCCCCCAGGAAAAGATTGCACATATTGACAGTTGTGAATGAAGTGTAGTATTACTATGTGATACACAATTGTAAGCAAGTACATCTGCTTCACTGTGGCAGGATAAGCACTTGCCAAAATTATGAATAGCAAGGCATGTGTTTGGGTTTGTGGCTTTACTACTGTACGAAAGAACTGGGCAGAGGAGGGAATGTGATAAAATAAAGCCTCTCATTGCTGTGTCTGTTTCTCTTTCAGACTGAAAGGTGCTCTTCTGTTCATCACTATTGCCCTTATTGGCACAGGCTGGGCTTTCATTAAACACATCCTGTCAGACAAAGACAAAAAGATTTTCATGATTGTCATCCCACTTCAGGTGAGGACCGAGTGGCATCAGTACTCGCGATCTTGTGGGAGAGCTGCCTGTGGAAACTGTAAAAGGCTGTGAATCCTTTGTGAAATACTGCATAGCTATGGCTTGTATAAGCATATTGGTTACAATTGAAGTTGAGCTGGAATTTCCTGGGCCAGAAGTTACTTCTTTAATTTTCCCCATTTTTTTTTTTCTCCTGGTATATTGAGTATGAGATAGTGGATCAAATAGTGTCAGCAAATGAACAACTAGCTGTAAGGTAGCTATATTCATGCTGTGGCAAAACTTGGATGGCAAAATAGCACTAAACTACAAAGCAGTGAAATTAAGTGGAAGTTGTTGCTTCTGAAATGCTTGCTGAATAGACTTAATATTAAAAAAGGAGAAAACTGAGACTTCCCGGTCTGTTGGGTCTGAGGAAAACTTTCCCAGTGTGTTGAAAGTTACCAGTGCTTGTTTACTACTCGGGGAACTGATGTAAACAGGAGGGCAGCATTTCTGTTTGTAGATAGAACAACTTTTCTGCCTTTCCAGATTAAATCCCTTACCCAGCTGCAAAACCAGAAGTATATCATTAGTGTTCGAGGCTCTTATAGAGCTCTGGTGTGGAGTACAAAACCTAGTCAATGACCAGCTTGAATTATTTACTTTATTTAGAATGATATGTTTAAACTGTTTGCTCTATGTGCATACATACAGTCCTGCTTCTGTATTTAATGAATAGATTTTGCTCTTTTTATATCTACTGTTATAGTAGATTTTGCACAGTATGTAACAAAAGGAAGTACTTTCTGAATGTCAGCAGAAATATGTTCCAATCAGGTTTATTTCTGTAAATCCTGTGAAGATGCTGCAAAACATGTGACTTTCTTGACACAGAGCTGCAGGAGAATTATTGATGTTACTGAATGGGCTCTTTCTGCAGCTGTGGGGCAGCTTTTGCTGAATTGGCAGCCCCTGTCTAGTGTCTCCTTGGAAAGCTGCTGAAACCATGAAGCATGTCTTGTTCTGTAGGTACTGGCGAATGTGGCGTACATTATTATAGAGTCAACAGAAGAGGGGACAACTGAATATGGACTGTGGAAAGAAATTCTCTTCCTGGTAGACTTGCTGTGTTGTGGAGCCATTCTATTTCCAGTGGTATGGTGAGTCACTGTGTGTTGGGTGGTTTCTGAGCCCTGGTGGCTCCAGCTGTTTCTGAACTGAGGGGTATTGAGTGTTGGTTAGAGCTAAAGGTACTGCCAGAGCAAGGAAATGTCACTCCTTTGGGGGTCAAGTCTTTTGTTACCTTTTTTTAAGCAATATCAGTCCTAACATTTCAGTCTTGTGTTGTGGAAGATACTTGTTTTGGGGGTATTAATGTGGGCATAAGGTGAAGTGGGTGTTGATTTACACGTGGCCAGCACAGTGCAGGCTATAAGTGATTTCGAAACTTGACATTTAGCAGAAGTGCTGATTGTTACATTGGGAAATGGGGTTTTGCTTTACTGGCTGAGGTTGGAAATGAGGCTCCTAAATTCTAAACCAACAGTGCTGTCTAAGATCAGCGCTGCCTTCAAGCAGAGTAGCTGGGTTTTTTTTATTTGACTGTTTAGAAGAAATAATCCCACAGGGAGCATTTCCCTGCCCTTCCTTCCACTCTACTTGGCAAGGAATAATGTTGGTTATATAAAACTCAACCAAAACACAGATAATTCAGACAAACACTCTTGTTGCTTCGTGCCAGTTTGTCAGAACATTTGCCTTCTAAATTCATTTTGGTCTTAATTGGATAAACAGCTGGATTTAAAGTATGATATGAAGGAGCTTCTGGCTCCTTGGTTAGTAAACACAGAATATTCTTATTTTTCTCCAGCATCCCCAGTATTTTTTTTCCTGAAACAGAGTGAATGTCTGTCTACTAAACATGTCATGGCTCTAGAATGTGTAACTCTCGTGTTTCAGAGAACTTTTTCTTAATGCATATGTATATATGTGTGTGTAAAGACACTCAGTAGATGGGAGTGAGCTTCAGTGTGGCTGGTGAGGGTGGCTTCCAGCTGTTTTTACCTCCCCACTTGTCCTCAGTGTCTTAGTGGCCTTCTGCCAAGGCTGGGAAATGCCTTCCAAGAAATGTGCGTTACCCACTTGTCCCTTTCCCTAACCCTGTCAAAACACTGCAGCTCTTCAGAGGTTTAGGGACGTTTGGGTGCGACAAATAAAACTGCAGGAATATTAACTTTGAAGAGACTGGTTTCCCGTGATAAAGGTGACTTTTACAGTTACAGCTCTTACTACTTAGTGCTGGAATCTCCTGCATTGTCATGTACCATGGGCAGTGAAGCCCAGGGCATAAAATCCTGCCCCTTTTTCATCTGGATGGTGTCACTGCAGCTGGTGGGATGACTCATGGGAGTGAGGTGACTAAGGCTTGGCCCTTGAATTTACATTCCTGCAGGGTATTTTCTCTTACATAACTTGCCTATGTAGTCATGTAAGCTGTAATCAACTACTTAAATGAAAAGAGCTTAAAAGAGCAGTAAGATGCCAAATGCTTGGCAGTACTCTGAATAGTAGCTCAGCTTAATTGTACAAGTGGAAAACATTATTCTGGAAAATGCTCCAGTTTTGCACTCTGCTCCCTCCCTCCCACAAAGCTTTCTGTAGGCTGAAGTAGGCTTTAGCAATTGGCTTTCTTAATCACAAGGAGATACAGATACTTGAAGTAACTGCCTGAGCCAGAGAGATCAGGGTGAAATATGTGCAGTGCCAAGCACACTAAGCACAGTTAATTATGAGCATAGCACAGCCATAAAGAGCTAAAAAACTTGTTAGAGTTCTAGAGGGCTGCAGTGAAAAGAGAGTGCAAAAATTATAGCTAATCTACTTGTCTTATTTTTATTTTTCAGGTCAATAAGACATTTACAGGAGGCTTCAGCAACAGATGGGAAAGGCAAGTAATCTGTAATTTTATTGTTTTATGTTGCATGCCATAAGATAATGCCAGAATTTCAAACACATGGTGCTGAATTAAAATATAAAAACCAAAACTTTAAATCTGCGCTATGTTATTGTCACACTGCTGCTCTCCCTCAGTAGCTTAGTGGGAATAACTTTTGGGAAATTACCTTTTTCATGTGTTGCTTTGCTATCAGGACTCCTACGTGGGACTTATTCTCTGGTACTTGCACAGCTCTGTGCTCCAGCCAGATGTCACATGGAGCAAATAATCTTGACAGATTTGCCTTATTTTCTCAGACTCAGGTGTTCAGAAGCAGAACTAGAAATGAATTCCAGAATTGCTGGTCAAAATAGAGCCCCTTATTTCAATTTCAACAGAAATCTGTTCCTGCTAGAACAGAGGGAAGCAAACCTCATTATAAAACAAAACATAAATTGGCATTTGGTGTAGCACAGGTCTTCACTTGTCGGTGTTTGTACAGCGGCTTAAAGGTCTGCTTGTGTAAAGCCATGTTATGTTTAACGTAGCAGTGAAAATGAGATGATGGATGGAAATCCAGCCCAAATGCGGCTTCTGTAGCGTGTGCTTTTCCTGCCTTATCCGCTCGCTTCTTCTGAATTAGTTCCTCAGTTGGCTGCAGATCCAAGCCAGGGAGCACAGCACTGGCTTCCTCGGAAGCCAGCAGCCATTTCAGTGTTCTGTCATTTGATGGCAGACTCTTCTTGAAAGCTTTATTTGTAGAATGTCCTTTGTTGCCAACATCCTTTCATCCCAGTCTTATCCCTTAACTCTTGTCTCTTCTTTCCGGAGACAGTCTTCTAGGTCTGGTTATTTCTTCCAGCCTTTTCCTGGCTTCCCCTGAGACACATCTCAGATGGCCTGTAGTCTGGTAGGTGAAGTGTGAGGCTGGGCACTGAACTTGGCTCTGCACAGACTGCAGATTAGGTCTTTTCTTGCCATCCATTAAACTGAAACAATAATTAAGGTAAGCTCAGCTTTTTTCTTGAGATTCAAAGTTGTTCAAGAAACCAACCAACTGCCATACACACACACAAACCCCACCCCAAACCCAAAGGGGGAAAATATTAATTTCTAATAGAAACCAGTGTAAAAGAGGTTAGTCTTGATAATGGAACATGAATGTTATTGGTGGATTTCTCATTGTTTTGTTCATGTAAGTTCAGTGACATTCACTAATTAATTTGTTTTACCTTGTCCATTGAGCATATGTTCTGAAGTGTTTATGCTTTTACAAAGTCTAAAATTTAGACATTCCTTGAAGCAGTCTCCCTCTTTTGAACATATATAAGACCTGATTCTTAGCTGAAGCCACCATGTATGGCTGCAAGTACAGGTCAGTTTTCCTGTGACGAGGGGAGAATTGCTGGCTGGCCATGGAGCCTGTGAATATTCTAAATCTGAGTACTTGGCAGCTGCTGCTCATAACTGAGAAACAAACCCTCTGCATCTGTGAGGTCTCAGGTGATCACCCCATGTCTGCTTTGCACTTGATGGTTCTTATCACAAGATGGTGCTATGGAGTTTGCTTAGCTTCATAACATACTGGGTGAAGGGGAATAAAAGTAAGGTGACCAACCAACATCAAGATGTTCAGCAGAGAGTCTGACTGTGCAGGTGCCCAGTGTTCGTTGTGATGGGTGGAATCCAGATCAAAGGAAAACCAAGCAGTTCTGAAGGATGTGTTGTGGTGTGTAATGGAGGTAAAAGAAAATGGTGATCTGAGAAGAGCTGGTTGTGTCTTGATAGCTAGTCAGTGATAACAGGGCTGTGCTTAGTCTTCTGTTTTGTTTTGTTCTGCACGGGTAATGGTACTCGTTGTCATTCATGTTGCTCTTGGGCCGCCTACTGATATTACCACACTTTGTACAGGTCCTGCAAGTTCAATAATTGTGTGTTGAGAGGGACTGAGCAACTGCATTATGCTGCACTGATAAAGAAGCTAAGGAAAAGAAATTCAGGCAAAACATAGGCACCAAATTGTGGCCAGCACAGGCACAGTGCTGGGACTTGCTTGTGAAATACAACGTGGACAAAGTGTTTACATAGAGGCTGTTGATAGGAACCCCTGGGGAGCACGTGAATGGTAACACGATGCCAGAAGCAGAACATTACCTAGTGATGTCATGCTGCTAATGTGCCTGATTGAGAAAAGCAAGAGTGATTTGGTTGTACTGTAGCAAAGTAAAATCATTAAATCATTTGGTAGGCTTATCTATTAATAGCCTTGACTAGAACCACATGTTCTTAACTCTGTAGACTTCCCTTGGAGACCCAGTCCTGCAGAGGTGCTGCTCAGTTTCTTAGCCGCTCATGAGAAAAATAGGACCAGTGTGGACTCTAAAATCACCAGTGTGATTGTGCATTTTGATTTTTTGTGATTAGTTGTGGTGTTTTGGGTTTTTTTTTTTCACTGTTGAAAATAGTTTTCTCCTGAAGTGGTAAAACCTGCTGGATCCTCTCATGCAGTTTAACTGCTGTGCTGCCTGTCCTGTGGTTAGTGACTGAATCTTGCTCAGATGGTTCTAGCTGGACTGCCTGTTCCTTGCTGAGATTTATCGTCTGGTATTACCACAAAGGCTGCTTTCCCTCACACAGATTTCATTAACTTGTAGAGTGTCTTGGGGAATTTTATACTATAAATTCAATAACTGTTTTTTGTGGTGCTGAGTCGTCTGGTGACCTCCTTGCTGGCGAGGTTATTTTTTGTTTCCTTTTGTCTTCTAAAACGACTCCAGGACTTCACAGCTCAGTATCATGGTGGTGTTTCCTGACTCTGTCTCGTCCTCTTCCAGCTACTTCACAACCTATTTATTAGACAGCAATCCCTCGGGTCAAGTGCAGCCATGACTGCAGTGTGACTAGACTAGAAATGAAGCAGAAGGCTGGTCGGATGATTGGGCTTTTAGTGTGTTACAGTCACGATTGCCACAGGCCTTTGTGTTAGAAATGTACATTTACAAAAAAGGCTTGTTATAGGTAGCAATGGAGTCACTAGCTAATAGTCATATAAATGTCATTCTTTTTTAAGATGACTTTCTAAAGTGGGAAAGCTAAAGGAATGGGTCTAAAGCCATAATTATCCAGGGAGCCCTTTAGACACACATATGCTGTGGGTTGCTAGTGAACAGTAGGCACGGCACAGGGATACAGCAGAGTTTGAGCTGCCTGGTTGTTTGCTTTTTTCCCCCCCTCAAAGGTGGTCTTTAAAGCAAAATATCTGACCTATATGGGCTTCTTATCTTGCACAGCAGTGGCTGTAAACATCCCATTTTTAGGAGCTTTTTTCTTCACCTTTTAAAGTTACCACCTTCAGACTTAAGGAAGTGCCTTGCTGCAGCTCTGGGCTGTCACTGTTCTTTTGGCTGGCAGTGTGCTCTCTGTCCATTTCCAGATCTCTATTACAAATGTCTTGCTTGCAGATTTAAGGAAATCAGCCTTGCAAGCTGAGCTAGAATTTTTGGGGCTGTAAAGCTGCTCAACTACAACTTACAGGCATCATGAGAAGTCCTTATAAGACGCTTAGAAGAGGTTCTTAAGAACATGGTTAGGTGACAGTGTTAGGTTAATAGTTGGACTGTATGGTCTTGAGGGTCAATCCCAACCAAAATGATTCTATGAGAAAAGGAAGAGAGGGAGAATGTTGTACTGAACTTGCTTATTTTTGTTTGAAACTCAAAGTTCCTGGTCACTGGACCTCTGAAGTCTCATAACCCACTCTTGTGTATCATGTCCTCTGTTTGAGGGAGGAATGGAGGGCTGGAAACACCGCTGCAGTTCTTGTTCTGCTTGTACCTCTGCGTGTGTGATGAGACGTGAAACTCGGCACAGTCTGATCACGAACGCTTGGCTATTTCCCTGAAGCACTGCAGCGTGTCATAGTTTGCAGCAGAATTACGGGAAATACATTGCAGTGTGTGGCTCCTGGGTGACATTCCTTGTGTTCAGTGTCTTCCTGCTTCTGTGCCATGAAAATGCTGTGAACAAAGAGCCTGGTCCTGCCATGCTGAAGGCAACGGCTTCATGCAGACCCATGCTGAAGCAGCCCCACAGTGACCCAGCAAGGAGGAGGGGGTGGCACAGGGTAAATGTGCTCTAGGCAGTACACAGACATCTTAAACCTGGAGATAAAGCTTAGGGCTTTGTGTTGAGGCCTCCATGGATAGCACTGCAGAGCTGAGAAATGCAAGTTGAGAAATGAAATAGGTTTATGTTCCAGTGCACCACTTGCAGGCACCCTAGATAGCGATCCAGGGGTGGTGTCGCAGTTACATGTTGGAGATATATTACTTATCCTGTACTTTGGATATTTTCTGGCCCTGCTGGGGAACTTTTGTGCCAAATGTCTAATGTGTTTCCGAATATTCAAGATTAACTGGTCTGTGCTGCCTTCTCAAGCGTGACACTGAGAGTTGCTCTATCTGTTTCCTTGACCTTTTCTTTCTGGAGTAGGAATGCTTTTAAGCAGAGTGCTGTAGAGATTATAGGGCCAATACTCCTCAGAGTTACCCCTGGACTTGCTTTTTGAGGTCTAGACCTACACGTGTGCCTCCATTCTTGGGGCAGGAGCGGGAATAGAAGACTTCCATTTACTGTTTTGGAATGACACAGATTAGATCTCAAATGCACCAGAGATAGTATAGCATGCAAAGCATTGGAGAAATATTCTTAGATGTACTTTAGCACATTCGCTCAAGATGCATTATGGTTTGCCCTTGCATACTGTATTAGTTGGACTTGAGCTCTCGATGCCTCGGCTGCAGTCCTCTGATTGTTATTACATACATATTCTGAAAAGGTCAGATTTATTCAGCAAAAAGCTATTGTCTGGTGTGTGAGGCTACAGTGGATGGTCTGACTTTTTATTTTACCCCATTTTATAGGCTGTCTCAGCACTTGAAATTAGCACAGGGGCAATGTGTAAAAGAGATTGATTATCAAAATTCTGCAGCATGCTCTGTTTTGATTGATGCAGATCAGGCTATTGCAGGCACAAGCTGTGCAAGTAAATGGTGATAGAGAGGAAACCAAGGGAAGCAAGGTATAAATGTTATAAACCTTTATTGGAGGATGGCTTTTATCTTTTTAATTACTCTAGAAAAGAGGTGGAACACAAGTATGAATTCATTTGTAAAACCTTTGGTAGAAAGTCTCTACTGTTTGGGTTTTTTTACCTTCTCTGCAGTTCTTTTCCTTGGAGAATGTTTATCATACTTGAAACATAAATTTACCCAACCTTTACTGCATGCTGTGATTGCTGCTGTGTTATCACAGCTTTACAGGTTGAGGCTGCGAGTGATTCAAGTTGTAAGTGACAGCTGCTGGCCTGGCCTTTCTCCTCGCAAGTGTTGCTGTCAGTGTCTGGACTGCCAGGCTGAGCTGAATCAAAGTCTTAAAGTGTCCAGCATAGCAAGGCTCAAGCGTTACTGCTTGGAGCACATTCAGCCTGTGAAAAAGCAATTCACAGGCTGCTGATGCCAAGCAATGATGATTTTAGACTTTCTCCTGAACAGTGTGTGCTGTAACTTTGAGCTGTTTAAAAAAGACTGGCAGAATTTTGTAGATGTGCATTAATATGGACTTCAGTATCTGGTAGTGGAGGGCAGTATTCCTGAAGCTGAGGCAGCTAGAGGAGAGCACCTAGCTGGGATAAATAAGCAAACCAGCTACCAGAGGTGGCTCTTCAGTGTTTCTACTTGGTGGTGGTTGTCTTTGTTTCTTTCCCATGCTCAGCTATTCTAGATATCTGGATATACCAACCTACAGCTCCTTGGTATTGACTATTGCAATGAGTAGGTGAGGTCTTGAGCTGGGCTCTGCCACTTGGGAGAGGTGGCTTTGTGACACTTGAGGTGGCAGCCAGATTTTTGACTTCACTCTCCTCTTATGTACTGCATGGATCCAACAGCAATGATTCCCTAGCTCTCTCAGTTGTTGACTGCAAAGCGTTGATGAACTGGCAGTTTGAATCACAGCTGTTGAGTTGGTGTTCCCTTCACTACACAGCCTGGCAGTTCTCGTGGCCTGTCATTGCACCAGTTGGTGGCAGCTCTTGAAGATGAATGCGTTGAATTCAAAATAGAGCCTTCTGTGCGCAAACCGGTATGTGGTTAATCACAAGATCCTCATGGTCACACTTAATGTAGCTCTTCTTAAATAGGACAATATTGCTTCTTTGCTTCATGATTCAATGAGTCTATCCTGCTTATTTACATGGTTTAATCTTTCTCCAACTGTCTTAAAAGCTTTTAACATTAGGTTATCTGATAAAGCACTAGACCCATGAAAAACGAAGTTTTTGCTATTTAAATGTGGGAAACTAGCTTTTGTGAGGGACAGAAATGAGGCAGAAGTAGCTAAACCAATGTCTTGGGGCTGATTTAGCTATCAAGGATTTAGTCAAGTTCTAGCAGTTCCAAGTCTTGCTGTCTGTTTTCTGGTGGAGTGCTCACTGCTGGTACTCCACAGATGCGAGTCTAGAGCTTGGAGACTGCTTTCCAGAGTCCAGAACTCTTATATTGTGAAGTAGATGCTATTGCATGTTCAGTGTTTCATGAAGGGAACATCCTCCCAAAACTGAGAGTTGGTGTTCCTCTGACACGCTGTGCTGCCAGGTTACCCCAGGAGCACAGTCCCGCCCAGAGCCAGCCCCGTCTAATGGGTGTTTGCATGAGTGGTGCACAGTACAGGCTTTAGCTGCCTGGAAACAAACTTGGCGTTCCTTCACAAATAAGGTTTGCTTCTTTCCTCTTGAGCTCTGGCTCAGCGTTCTCTTACTGACATGCCCTGTGCTCTGTCAGAAGTTAAACACACCATTTGGAAATATGTGGAAGCCACCAGCCAGCACTAAATCAAAACTCCTTTCATCTTAATTTTATCTACGTGTCAGTTTATGCCTTGTGTTTTAAGTTGGCTGCTGTTACAGTATGTCTGTTGGAGGAGGGTTTGTATCTGTCTCAGGGTGTCTGTAGCTTTCAACAGTTCTTCTGGAACACTAAAGGTAAGTTTTGGAAAGTACCTCTTGATCTCTAGATTATACAAAGCAGGTTTATAACAAAATGTTTTGTCTTCTATTGTAGCCTATGTAGTGAGAACCTAGAACAGTTTGAGTGGTGCATTTGACACCTTTCCATGAGGAAACCTTTGGGTTTTGTCTCAGGAAGCAAAGCTTTTGTTTTTTTAAAGCTATTAGGCCTCCTATTCTGCATTGTTGTGAACCTAGAAAATCTTACACAAACACATGCAGCCTTTTATTATCTGCTTTTTGCAGTGGATGATTTCTGTGGGGGAGCACAGGTGAACTTAAGCACGATGTGTTGCATTTCTGTGTGTGATCAAAAACTGTAGGAAGGGCTTGGAGGGAATATGTGTGGGGGAATACATGTGGCAGTACTTTTCTAACTGGCAGCTTGTGTTCATGGCTCTAAGTTGTACCTCTGTATGCTGTCAACATATCTTGGACTCTGCCTTTCCTGTTGTCACAAAAGCACCAGGAGTCTGTATTTGTAATCCTGCTGCACCTGTAAAACCTGACTCTCAAACCAGAGTTGACAGCTATTCCATCTGTTATTGACCTCTGCTCGTTCACATGAGTATCTGCTGTGTTCCTCAGGAGCTGATGGAATCTGTCCGATAAATGCAGGTTAGCCCAGGGCCTTGGCTTACATATTTACTATGACTTAACATTTTGCTTGTAAGTTACAACTGAGCTACAAGTGGCAGAGGATACTGCGTAGACACTAAAATACTCCTGATGCAGTTCAATAAGATGCAGAGATTCCCAGAGCTGTGATTTGCGTCCAAGTCGCTCAGGTCAGCTGAAGGCACAGAGCGGGTCAGGAAGAACTCTAGAAAAGACATGAATTTTCTAGGAGACAATGTCAAGTGGCGTGTGGCCCTTCTGGCAGGAGGTGACAGTATGTAGTTGGCTGTATATAGATAAGCATTAGAAGAAGGTTCTATAGTGCAGGGTGTGCATATAAAATTGAATGTAAAGGTAGTGTCACTGAATGTCTACTGAATTGTAGATGAGCCAAACTGGCACTCCTCAGAGTGCCCAACGGGCTGAAGGACAAACCTTCTGGCCTGGGAATACCCAAATCCTGGTTTTGACTATTTGCCTACCTTATAGACAAGCATCAAAAGAAACTCTCATTTTAACTAATTTTCTGATGGACTTCTGTCTTCTCTTGATAGCTGCCATTAACCTAGCAAAGCTGAAGCTTTTCAGACATTACTATGTGATGGTAAGTAAAGAAAACTGTACAAACGCATACAGAGCACTTAAAAGCTCTTCAAGCCCTTTGGATTACTTGGTGGAAGCTACTAGGGCTGGTGGATGTGGTGAAGATCTTCCTAGGTCTGTGGTGGTGCTGTGCTTTGGCATCTTGGTCAACTGGGTTACGATCCTCAAAGCAGCTTCCCTCCTTTTCCTAGTGGCTGCATCCTTCTGTCTATCTTTAAATGGATTCCAGCTATTTGTAACACTTACTAATTTCCTCTGGAGACAGCTTGAGCTGCCAGTTGAACTGATGGGCTTAAATAACATACTGTAATCTTGCTAAAAATTAAACTTGGGACCAAATGCTGCCTTGAGATGCATGTGCACAGTTTGTGATTAAGTTAGTGGGAGCCATGAGCACACCTCCCAAGAGAGAGGCTTCTTAATGATTTTCAACAGCCTTATTTCAGATTCTTAAGAGTAATAAATTACAATCCTGGTTTTTCAAGTTCTACAAAATCCTAATACTTAAAGCATTTTCCTGCTGTAACTTAAATATGTTAGCAATAGCTTGAGTCATTTGGATGTTCAACAAGCAGTAGAGCCCTCAGCCTATATCTTCTGTGTTTATCAAGGAGCATAAGACTAATCTGACATAATGAGTTGTCTGGGAATTGCTTGTGCTATTTCTCTGGGAAAAAAAAAAAGGTTCCATAAGGATGATGCTATTGTTCTCACTTCTGCTCTCTTCTTTTCCTTCCCAGATTGTGTGTTACATTTACTTCACACGGATCATTGCAATTCTCATAAAGATTGCTGTTCCATTCCAGTGGAAATGGTTGTACCAGGTATTTGCCAGCAAAGGAAAATACATCCATTCCTTGTTGCGTTTTTATTTCTTTAATCTTCTTTAAATATGAATGCACCTCCCAAAAAATCCATAGGTTGTTCCTTATGTTGTAGTAGATAACCTCAAAGCATGGTGCCGTACCCTGTCTCCTCTTTATTTTTATCACTGATATATCTGAGGTGGCAGGAATATATTTTTAGTTTTATGTTTGTCCAGCAAGGCTGCTGGATTATACATGAGATGTCTGAAAGTAATTGCATTATTGATTTTGGTCTTTCAGTTTAAAAATGTCTGAAGGAAATTAATCAAGAATATACAAAGGAGGAAAAAATAAACCATCAGGTTTGCCCTGTGTAATTGAAGCCCCAGGGAGCCAGTGAAATAGGCTTTTGCTTTTCCATCTACAGGCTTTATTTGCCTAGTGACTTTTAAATACTTGGTTTCTTAACATATAATCCAAGTAACTGTGCAGGGAGTCTTTGGAATACATTAACTGTTGAAAATACCAAACAATGAAGGGATGATATTTTTTTTTCCCCTCATTTAAAATCCACGTCTTGTAGTTATTTAAAAGCACTGGAGTGATGGTTGGAACTTTAACTGTGTTTAAACTGACAGGGAAAGCTGAAAGAACAAAGGGCTTGACAGCCTTTAGCCTGGAATTGATGATGGCAGGACAGGAACTGCTTTGTTATTTCTGCTACAGCACAGGCGTCTTGGCCATTAAATCCTGAACCTTATGAATAAGGAGAAGTGTTTCATGACCATGAAGGGATCCCAGGACTGAACTTCAACCTTATGTTTGCACTCGCAGCTGCTGGATGAGATGGCCACACTCGTGTTCTTCGTCCTCACCGGGTACAAGTTCCGTCCAGCGTCAGACAACCCTTATCTACAGCTTTCTCAAGACGATGAGGATGACTTGGAGATGGAAGCTGTGTAAGAACCTCTCCCTCCCATTTTTTACCTCCTCACTGATTTGAGAAAACTAATGTTTAAAAACAGCTTACCCTAATCTCTCTAAATCCTCTTCGAAAAAGATTAAGATCTGCCCACATGTTTACACATGAGGTGTCTGTTTGGTGTGTGTTAAACTACTAGAGATGTGTGATATGCACTGGAGCCCCTGAGCTGGATATTGCACTAGTGTGGAACAAGCTGGTAAAGCTTTTCCACAGGCATCTTTCTGCCCTGTGAAATATCTATTAAAAAAGCTTCTGTGTTTAATCTGCGTTGCCAAACACAAATGAGCCTTACAGATTGTCATGAATGCTTCATATTTAAAAGAAAAAAGACCTTGCAACTGAAGTAACAACAAAAATGAACTACCAGTCTACAGAATGTAAATGAAGATGGTGTAAGGTCACTTCTGCCTTGAAGTTCAGTCTGTAGCTTTGCAGAAATCTATCTTAAGTAACACTGAGCTGAGGAGGTGGATTTTTACCAATACTCTTCTATTCCTTACTCCTAAAGCAGGAGGCACCACAAATGCAGTAGGACATGAGGTAGTCTGGAGAAATTATAAAGTGGAGATCAGCCTAAGTCCCTGTTATTTTCTTTGCAGTAGTTTTATGAGGGCTTAGAAAATGCGTGGCATTTCTGAATTTATAACAAACTGCCCTAAGAAATCCAGCATGCTAGAAGTGTTGAATACAGCTGTAATTGCTGCAGACTGTTGCCTCGGTAGGAGCAGAGCTAGCGTAACCTCTTCCATAGTTACACATTTCATGCATAATTGCAGGTCATGTACAGGCTTAGAAGCCTGTTCCTAGGAGTTTATTTCCAGTTTAGCCAATCTCTTCTACCTGATCTTGGGTGAAACAAATGATCACTCCAATTCTTATTGCAGGGGCAGAGAGAGTCAGAATGTGTTTGCCCTCACAGCTCAGTAAGAAATGGATCTTATTGGGGAGTTGCTACAAATAGGTTTGAGGTAGAATCCAGCCTGAAATGTCATGCAGGGAGATTTAATTTCTCAGAAATGCCTATAGTCAGAAAGATCTTTCCAAGTGCTTAGTTATTTTTGATCTGGGCCCATAAAATCTGTCATTGTCACAAGCAGAATCCAACTAGTGGGCAGTGACCTTAAAATCACAATCACTTAAAGGTGTTTAAATGGTTTATGTAAGAAACTGTGCCTTCCAAACTGAAACAGTCAGAACTGGAAGATGTGGCAGGATTTGTGGTTGTACAGAAACGAGCTTTTTTCCTTTTGCCTGTTAGAGTGAGTTTCAGCTTTGCGTTACATGCATGATGGATTTTTATTTGGGTTTTTTAGGACTAATAATATGGCACCTTTCATATGTTGTGATTTCGGTAAATTGGAGAAGCTGCTAAATTTAGGAGAATCTGTCAGAAACAAATTGGAGAAAGTTTAGTGAATAATTAAGTGATTTATATCTCACCGTAGTGAAATAGTCATTACTAGAGACTAGAGGAGCAGAATTCCTGGTGAGCCTTTTCTAGTGAGGCATTTTGCTCTTTGCCCTGGGAGTTTCCATTGTTGTGCCTTGTGGGTTCTTCCCTGAGCCTTGTTTGCATTTTTCTCATCTGATTCACCAGCGGTTTTATTCCCTGTGGGCACTTGGCAGGGAATAATAATCTGTGTCTTGTTCTCCCTTCCCTGCTGCAGCAGGGAGCTTGAGTCTGCCTGTATTTGCAAGGTGTGGTGTCTGTGCAGTCTGTGACAGGTGAAGCACTGCAATGAAAGCGTATTAAATTTCTTGTTGATTTGATCTTGCTGGGCCTATTTTTGCTTTTATAAATATTAAATGTTGTTTCTGTGGGGGGAAAATATCAAGGCTTATTTGAGCAAGTGACTAAGTGCCTGACAGCATCCTGACTAACCACTGTATGCGTGTGTTTTGTCTTTTGTATGATAAATACCCACTTGTCTTCGGAGGCTATGGCAGAAGTGAAAAGCATGCAAACTTCAAACTCCGTGGTGTTCTGCCATGTCTTATTGCCAGGTTTTATGGTTGTTTTCCTCTCCCAGATAGTTTTTGTTGAAATCAGGCTCTTAAACATTTGCTGTAGAAGCGTTTTGGTTCCTGTAGACTCAACATTTGTATGAGCCAAGAGAGGGGAGAACCATGAGGTCACCAAGCCTGTTTTCTAGGCTTCCTTGTCCTCCATCAAAAAACCAGGACATCTGAAGTGCAGCTCTCTAGCTTATGCCTGCTGTCATGCAGGGCAAACTATACAAAGCTCAGTCTGGCAGTAAATGTAAATATTGTTAAGGACGGTGTGGAAATCTGCAAAATTTCAAGAAAAACCCAAAGACTAGGTGTCTGTGACTGAAACAACATATGGTACAAATCCTCCCTCTCTCAGTTCTTGTAATTCTCAAAAGTATAAATCAGGAACACCAGAGGTAACTTATTACAAGTCTTTTCAGCTGCTGTGCCTGTCTTGCGGGGAAGCATCCTCCAATGGATTTTCTCTTCAGTTAAACCAGACTTAATAGGAGTTCTTGTAGTGGAGTGGGGAGTATGACTAAACCTGACCTAAGGACCAGTCTGTTCTTCTTCAAGTAGGCTCAGTAACCATTCATCATCGAAGCGGTTTTCTGTGGGTTCAGTGCTGGGCAACGTCTTGAGCCCGTTCTATCAGTCCGTGGGCAGTTGCTGGCGGTTGGTCCGAGTGCTCCGTTTGCAGAGGTGCAGCTGCGCTCGGCACAAAGAGTTGTCACGCTTCCAGTCAGTCCTAATGCCATTTCTGGGCATGAACACACAAATAGAAACGGTACAGTAGATGAGGTGAGGGAGAAAGGAAGCAGTTTAGGGGTTTGGTTTGCTTTTTACTGTTGCAGTAAGTTATTTCATTAGCTCAGTAAGCTTAATTTTAATCTTAGGTACCAAAGTGTTCCACAGATCTTGTTAGAGACTGATGTTCATACATGCATGTGGGATTAAGATATTTCCACTGGAGGAGGCATTGCAGGAAAAGCCATTAACACAGTGGGTTTTTTTCCCTCAGTTCAGTAGAACTATCTTACTGAGTGCATGGAGACTTAACTTTGTTTTTGCTTAACACCCCAAACAGCCTCAACACAGTGAACTGTTGTGGTAACACTGACCTACCTTTGCTTATGCCTTGGGATCTGGAGTTTCTCACTGTATTGTGTCTTCTGTGCTGAGACTTGACGTCCTGCTCGGTTGCTTTTCTCTGCTTTCTCTCAGGTTGTGCTTTATGGCAGACTGATTCATGATGCTCTCCGGTAGAAGTGATTTTTCTTGACCCAACGCATCTTTCCCATGCAGAGATCAGTGGTTTTGCTTGATGGCTGATCGGTTGTCATTCCAGTTTGCAGCTGCTGGTATCGCGCTGTTTCTTGTTGGGCTATAAAACAAAAAAAAAAGAGGAGAAAAGACAGCTGATGTCCACCACTGTGAAGGGCTAAAAATGCTTCTGACTGTTTAACTGTCTCTTGATTCCTTGGATACAGTGTGGGGAAACTAAAAACAAAGCTATGAAATTTCTGCAGCACCTTGCAGTGGAGTGTTCAGGGAACTCCTTTTGTGCCCTTTGACAGCCACAAAAGTTCTTTCTGGTGAGAAGTGGGTTAGTGAGAAGGATTTGTTGCATTTTTAGCTACTACTAGTTTGTGGGCTAGAAATGGAATTCAAAATACAGGTGAGAAACATTTACGTGCCATATTGCAGGTCAGAACTGAGATCCTGCGACTGCTCGGAGAACTAGGGTAGAGAATTGTGGTGTGCTTGGTCTTAGCACTGACACCTTTATTTTACTGGGCACTAAAACATGTTGGCTGAACTGAATTTGAGAGAGAGAAGTAGCCCATTGTGTATGAGCGATCTGAGAAAATGAGGACTTGAGCTACACTGTATGCTTGTTATGGAACAAGAACAGTGCTCATCAGATGGTCTTTAATGTTTGCTGTTGAGGAATCCACCCCAAAATTTCTCCCAGCTCTTTGATGTCATTGTGGGGTGTGGGCAGTAAATGGTCCCTCTGATAACAAATGACTCCACCTGGCTGCAAGTTCAGTATGTTGCTGCTTGTCCTTCTCCCTTCATGAAAGCGGATCATTCCCTCTTTGCCATAACCTCTGGTCACTTTTGTCATCATCTTGGTTTGTAATGGGTTTGTACCAGGTGGGATCTCACTCACTGCGAATCAAGCGTTAGGGCAACTTTGAGGTCATGCCTGTGCAGAACACCTATTTATACATCCCACCATGTCTGCTGTTGCATTGCTACATTAGTGGCTCATTTTTGGTTCATAGTCTGTAATCTTCAGCTCCTTCCTGAGGAATTGATACTTAGCCCCTTATTCTGTAATTATGAAGTTTATTATTTCTGAAAAGTAAACTTTGTAGTTGTCTTGCTGCGTTGTCCCACATTTTTCAGACCATTACTCCAATTTGCCAGAATATTTCTGCTTTCTAGTCCTGTTC
Source organism: Nesoenas mayeri (assembly GCF_963082525.1). NCBI lineage: Eukaryota > Metazoa > Chordata > Aves > Columbiformes > Columbidae > Nesoenas > Nesoenas mayeri. The sequence goes on from NC_137566.1 coordinate 8,249,193, forward strand.
TCAAATATGTAGCTCTTAGTGTCTTCTGCAGATTTAATAAGCAAGTTCTCTCTTCCATTACCCAAGCAATTACTGAAAATATTGAGTAGAAGTGAGCACAGGACAGACCTCTCTGGAACCACACTCGATGTTCTCTCATTTTTGACAGGAAACCATTAAGTACATCTCAATGCACGCTTTTCCAATTAGTTATGTATCTACTGTGATGGTTTTGTCTAGCTCATGTTTCCCCACATTTTTTCCTATGTGACTGTGGGAAAACCTTTGTCAGCAGGGGGAATTTATGAGAACTGCATGTTCTCTGTGCTGTGAAGCTTGATGTGATCTCTTCCAGGCAAACGTTTACTAATGCCATCTTTGTCCTTTAAGCAACCTGCCTACTTTTCTCCCTTGTTAAAATTTCAATAGAGAATAAAGTTGTTGTTTGATATGTACTCTTCTGACCCTTTCCCTATTCACTTAAACACAAGCTTGTCTAGGGCTCCTGTAAAGTGTGGGAACCACTGATGATCCCAGTGCTGCTGCTTCTAGAGAGTCATTGAACACACCAGTTGGAGTAAATTGTTTTTACAGTACGTGAACAGAGGCTGATATCTAAGGTGGAACTAAGGGCAGTATCAGAAGATCTGAAGATTGCTTCTCCTCTTGGGTGATACTGTGAATGTTTTTAGCTTGTCTGATCAGATGAAGTATTCTTATGTGATAAATAGCAGGTGAAAGCACAAAGAGCAACAGCAGCATCTTTGAACAGGGCAGTTTTATGTGTGCTCCCAGGCGTCCCTTGTGAATGCATTGAGCTATTGGCAATGTTACTTTCAGCATCCAAAATAACCTTTGTAGCATGTTTGTGGGGGAAAAAGAAATACCTCTGGAATGAGAATCATATTGTGCAAAAGAACAAAGCAAATGTCTTGTGCATGTGAATGGCCTGTTTTGTAGAGCGACAGGAATCTACTGGGCTGGAGAGCTTGTTGGGTTGTCAAGGTGGTTCTGAGAGCAGCGCTGCAGTTCTGGCTGGATAAGCAGTTCAGTCTGCCTAATGTTTGAATGGTATTATGAGGCTTTATAAGTTCAATAGTCACATTGCAGTGACAAATCCAGACTTGGAGGGCTACAAAGTTCTTGCCTCCACCACCCATCAGTGTTATGTCCAGGACAATACCTGGCTTGCAAAACAGTAGCAATAGGAAAGGCCAAATATTGAGACTTGATAAAGAGGCATTTGAGGAGTGTTATTTGAGATGCACAGGAAGACAAACATGGGCCGTTGGTGAGATGGATGTCACAGCTCAATTTCTGTTCTCTAATATTTCTCCCTTCTCTTCCAGGGTGACGACTTCTGGAGTAATGGAGGGCATGAAGAAAGTCAAGAAAGTGGTGAATGGTTCAGCAGAGCCGCGGGGCGAGTGGGAGAGCACGGCGTGATGGACTGGACTAAGGCAGCACTTTCAGAGAAACTTTTTTTAATTTATTAATATTACTCTCAGTGGAAAGGGAGCAACTAGCACTTCCCAACACTGAAACTGCAGAGTGGGGTGTGACTAGGGGGAGCAAAGCAGTGCAGAAATATAACTATTCCTCTGATCATAAGAAAATGGGATCTCCTGGTACCTGCAAGGAGTACAAAGCTTTCATAGGGATTTTCGGTAGCTTATTCTTTTTTTTCCCCCCTTTCTGGATCAGTTAAGTATTCTGAATTGTTTGCAGTTGCGTTCTTCAGAATGTGTAATACTAATGTGAAGAGAGACCTGTAGTGTGTATGTAAAGTATATATTTTATATAATACACACACATATATATATACACACTTCTTATGTAACATGTATGCTGAGAATTACAAAGTCTGTCAGAAGGTGGGAAAAGAAGATGAGATGTAAGTATTCTTTTATTCTTTTTTTTATAAACTCTCCTTTTGGCTTGAACAAAACATTGCAAAACGAATTCATAGAAGCAACCGCAGTGATTTGAGAGACTAAATGGGGTATTGGATCAGATGACTTCTGCCACTACTCACATTGGGGGAAAGTTAAGTGTCTTGTCTTATCCGTGCAGGCATCCACTTGAATGTGTCGAGTTTCCAAATGTATTGCTCTACAGGAATGAAGTGACTGTTGTCCATTAAACGCACTAGCCCATAGTGCAGCAAGCGTTGATCTAAACCCTCCATTATTCATGGAGTTGCTCTTGATTCACACCCACCCAACAAGAACTACATAAGAGGTGTAAGGCTGCTTGCCTTTTTTAGGGGTCTGCCATGCTATCTTAAACATTTAATTTGAAGTTGTGACCCAGAGCACTTTTATCTGCTTAAAAAATATTTTAAGGTATTTCTAAAAACACTCCTTTCTGGCACAGTATAAACAGTACCAGAATCTCCAGTGGAAGTCTGTCTAGCAAATGTGCTGCAGCATAAATCTCTGGTTCACCCTTACCCTGAGTTACTTGGCCTCTCTGGATGGCTACTTGTACTTGTCTGGCTGTGTAGGATCGATGAATCTGCTGTTTGAGATGGGCTGAACTAAGCAAAACGGTATTGCTGTCAGAACCAGGCAACTGCTGCTTCCAGTCTGAAATTACTTTTATAAGGAAAGGAGAAGATTAGAACCAGAACACTTAATGCAGGGTGATACAGAAGTTTTGACTATTAGCTGCAAACTCGCAGTGTAGTCTTTAGAGACATGTTACAGAAGCCATGTGTGGTTTATGTGTGTTACTCCGGTACTGTTAGTAAGGCACCGGTGCCCATGGTGGTAGTAATAAGGCATAGTAAATGATCGTTAATGTGGGGGAGGATGGAAATGGTTCACTAATGTAACGAGGATAAGCTTTAAGAAAAATAAATCAAGTATAACTCGCTGACCTGCTGAAGCCTTCATATTCCTGTAGAGCCATTGATATATGGTGCTGTTGAGCAAAGTACATCTGTCAGGGTGACAGGGACAGGCATCATCACAGAGCTTCGGATGTGCCAGCAGCTTTTACAAACTTGCTTCGGAATTGCTTTTTTGACCGAAGAGACTACGTGTATTGGGCATAACTGATTAGAGGACTACTAGAGTTTTTAATTCATTAGGATCAGAAGGGAGGTTCTTTTTTGGAACATTGAACCACTTCTTCCTCAGTCTCAAACAGGGGTTAGAATCATAGAATTGCTTCAGTTGGAAGAGACCCTCAGCATCACTGAGTCCAGCCGTAACCTAACGAAACTCCAGCACTAAACCATGTCCCTAAGAACCTCATGTAAATGCCTTTTAAACTCCTCCAGGGATGGTGACTCCACCACTTCCCTGGGCAGCCTGCTCCAATGAATAACGTATTAATTTCTAAATCTACCCTCTTTTGGTTTAAAAGCCATTACTCCTTGTTATGTCAGTACATGCCTTTGTAAAAAGTCCTTCTCCGGCTTTCATACTACAAGTTAAGGTTTTGATTTGCTCATTTCACTGGACCATTTCCAGTTTTCTACAATGTATATTCACTTTGTTTTCATTCCATTCACTTTGCATGAGCTTTTAAGAAAGGCGCAGTATGGACCAAGAGTTGCTGTTTGAAGAGCAGCGTCACTTGCTCTGGTTGTCACTTGTTTGCCCAGATTGTTGGTTCTGTGCATCATGGAAATAGTAGAAATGAATCCACCTGCATTGGTACCTGTAACTGGTTTCTCTTCAGACAAAGCACAAGAATAACCCTCTTCTCTGGGTACAGAGTCCTCTCCCATGTTACCGCATAGCAATTGCAGCAGTGATGGTCTGACTTAGCTGTCATTATCTTGCAATTATACAGTTTTCATGGAAACTGAAAGCCTGCACCACTGAAAAGTCTGTTAGGTGATCTGTGAGCCTTTTAGACCTTCTGTATGAAGAAGTCTTCTGCCTATTAAGTAGCTGAGGTGTGAGAAATCAGACTATGAACAAACACAGCCCCTTCCAGCTCATCATACTTTAAATGCAATATCTGAAAACTCATCCTCTCGCTCTTTGCGCGGTTGCTCTGTCTCTGTGGCAATGTCACTATCTGCATCCAAAGGGCTACTCAGACAGACTGTGGACTTTTTCAGAGTAGTCCACTGGAGACCTGAAGTTTGTTGGCACCGAAGTATGTAAAGGGTAAGGATTTGCTATCAGGAACACAAGTGCAGCAGCAGCATTAATCCAGACACGATGCTGTATTACAACTTGTTAACACCTTTTGTGAACGAGATGTGAAATTTTGATGGGTGTGGGGTTTCAAGCAAAAACACGAAGGGCTGTGCAGGGATCCCAGCGTGGGCTGAGCCGGTTCTGAACAGCTGCCTGTTCTGTACCTCAGCATCAGTGGAGCTGCCAGGTTGGTGAGTGCTTTCACCTTAGTCTCAGGTTTCTTTTTTTATATGCACTTTTTTGCTAGAGTTGTGTGTGGTGTAGGTTTATCTGCCCAGTCTGTAGCTCAGTAGTTAAAAGCCAAAAAATGGGCAATTTCTTTTTGTCTTGGCATTAAAAGCCATGGCTGTACTTTGGAAGTGTTTTGAGAAGAGCTTTTTCCAAGGTCAGAGCTGAGCTTCAGTGGTCAGGTAGCAAACAGTCTTCAGCTGGCGTTTGATGCAGCACAACAGTAAGTAGTCAGACCCAAGCGTTAGTAAAGAAAATTAATCTGGATGTGCGTGTCAAAACCCAGAGTGATCAAAGGTTCTTACTGCAGCCATTTCCAAAGTGTATTTCTCCTCTCTCTGGTGGAATGCTTCAGAGCATTGAAAAATTTGTCTTGCAGGGTTGTGTGATGGAGTGGATGGTGGAGGATGGAGAGGGGCTGTGGTTGTGCTTCTCACAAGCATCAGAGGGAGGGCTTGCTGCCTCCCCTTCCCACTGAGAACCCGCATCTCCCTGACTGGCAAGTGTGTGACTGTTGCTGGTGAAAGCGGCCGCTTAGAGCTCGCCAGGCGGGACAACTGCAGTGCTTGTCTGTCGGCTGCTGCCGGCTGTCTGTCTGCTAGGAAGCTCTGTCTTTCACGGGGGGGAAGGTAGAAGAGCTGCTTGTGGCTTACGGATTGTTTTGGGATACAGCCTTACTTTCCTGTCTCTGCCTTTTACTAAGCAAGTAATTAAAACAATCAGCCTGTGAGTACACGGTGGTGTAATGACAGAATTCCTGGAAAAGCAGGTCTGGTGTAATTCAGAATAAATGCTTTAAATGCATCCACAGATGTTGCTGCAGCAGAGTACTCGGCACCCTCTGCAGACGAAAATGAGATTGTTCCAGCCTTCAGTTATAATGCAGGTTATGCCCCAATAAATCCCTGTTGCTGATGCCGTGCGAGTGCCGCTGCCACGCTCCTTCCCGCTGTCCCGTTCAGCGCTGTCTTCCACGGCAAGCCTTGCAGTGCAGCTGCCAGCCCCCTGCATTCTTCAGCCTTGAAAGTGTTTTCCTTGATGGTTCATCAAGAGGCGTACGAAAAGAAAGCGAGACATAATGGGGTCATCCGGAACGTTGCTGCTGCTCGCTCAGAATGTAGCAGTTGGAGTTGCAGGAGCCCCATGCTGTCCTATTAAGATGCTCTTTCATGTTGTCATCTCGCTCAGCGTGTCGTGATCTGTGCGGTGCATTGTTCGGCGTTTCTCTCCAGCTGAGTGCCCTGGTCTGGATTTCCACGCTGGCATACCCTGGGAGCATGTTGTAGAAAAAAGAATTGCTGCATTGCAGTATTTTTGTCTTGGAGCTAGTAATGTGGAAGATGTATTTTCCTAAGCTAAGTGGACTCTGTCTAGCGTGAGTGTGCATCCACCATATATCCTCAAGGGCTGTAACGTTCCTGGCCACGAAAGGGCACATCCTAATCACTCCAGTGTGCACACTTGGTTGAAGTCCAATGGAAGGTTTTTAGTGTGTTAAGTCTTTTTTTCCTTACACCATGCTCCTCTTGGAGAAGAGAAATGCAGTCTGGCCAGTGACAGTCGAATTGACAAGAAAGGGAGGGGTGTTTTGTTGTTTTTCTAGTTGAAAATTGCCCAGCTGCATTTGAAGCAAGTTTTGGTTATTTGTATGTTCTGTTGAGCTCTGAGAACTGAAGCTGTGTATCTATTAATAAAATAATGGGGTTGAAGTGCAGGTACTGAAGGGAAGGAAACCCTCCTTCATTCGACCTGGTTTGTCTCCTTCGGTTTGACCTGTCGTGATAACTAACACACTGTTGTTACTTTAAAGCAAGCGTGTTCTATTGATGCTGTGTTATGATCTCTACGTCAATCACAAAACACTTCCCTGTTTCTCACCTTGGTAAAACGAGCACAGAGCTCCGGTCTGCACGGGATGGAAGGTACGGTGAGATCTGAAACACAATGGGATTTACCCTCTCTGGAACCTGTGACCTCGTGTGGAACTTCAGTAACCTGGTTGTTTCATGAAAACTGAGTCAGTGCTGCCCAGAGACACTTGACTGATGTTTCTTTGTGTTCCCAGAGGTTGATTTGCTGGGAAACTTTGTTCTAAATTGGATTAATCTGGCTTTTCTTGTAACTGCTGGGTAAGATGCTGGTTTGGGCTTATTAATCACTTTTACTTAGCAATATTGGGAAGCTGTATATTTTGTCCCTTGTATTTTCTTGCAATGATCCTGGAACAACCCCACACAGTATGTACATGCAAGTGACTTCAACAGGGTTTGAGATGTTCACTTATATGTAGAGTGACAGTACTGGAAGAACGCGGCTGAGAAAAGTCTCTCCTTGTAGGCTGCCTGGCTCAAGAACCCATTTATGTTTTGACTGCAGGGATCCTGAAAGGACAAATCGTAATAAATATTTCCCCGTTGGATTTCACTCGGTGTTCTGCCCTGTGTAATAAAGTAGAGCCCAACCTCCACATTATCAGAAGCACTTTGTCTTGTAACCTGGATATGGGAGTGTTGGGCTGGTCCCTGTTCTGTCAAAACAGAGTATGGGGCTAAATAGTTTCCCTTTAGTAACTATTAATAATTAATTCTAGATCCTCTTGTATCATTAAGCAGCTTTAGGGCACCTTGTACAATGTAGCTTTGAATTCACTTAGTAAATGACCTCCAAAAGAACTTAAAATACTTTCCTGTGTACAGCAAGGTCCAGTTCCAGGGTTTTCAGTGACCTATAAACATCCTATTCCTCAGTTCATGTTCAGATGTACAAAACAATTTTTCAGTATTTTTTTAAACTTTATTAAAAACAGTATTTGAAGAGCAGGAAGGTGGGTACAAGTCAAGATGGTCTGTGTAACTTGGTTTCTCTGCTGTGATGCAAACGTGTAAAATAAAGATTGACCAGAAAGAAGTTTAATGCATCTCATTTTCTGCTCCTGAGCTGCCAGCAAGCAAGCCCACCTGTGGCTTCCAAAGTCTGCATTTCCCTGTGCCTGACTTCCCTTTGCAGCTATTCACACTCTGCATCACGGATACAGGGCCAAATCACCAAAAATCCCAAATAATCTTGCCTAACTGTAGTTTATGGCAAAAGCTTTGCTGTCGGTGACCCACAGTGGGGTTTGCTGAGGTGCCTTTGAGCTGAAAGACCTCAGGTACTACAGCTGTGCTTGTACATGCCCAGCTCCTCTTCCAGTGTTGTAAGTTGAGCTTCTGTGGTTTTTGTGGACAGAATCTCAATCTTTCTTGCGGTCTCAGTGCCAGCAAAGTGGGTGCATCCAGGGCTTGTTGTTCCTGGCCAGCGTTGTGGTCTCCTCTGTCCACAGGGCTCAGTGTCACCTTGTCGTGGAAGGCAGGACAAGGAGCTGATGCTTTGAACTTTGACAGCCAGATACACATTAAGGGTAGAAACCTGGATTTTAAATCATATTCTTGGTGGATCTGGCTGTATTATCACACACAGAATCACAGAATGTTCTCCAAGAGGCAAGTCCTTAGCTTGTTTGTTTTTGGCTGGAGAGGGTGATTTGGGCCTTTGGGATCTAACCACAGATCTCAGTTCTGCAAGCTGGTTAAGTTGGCAGGGATGAGGTGGGCAAAGTATTTCTGTGAAGTGCTTATCCTGATAATCCCCTGCCCCTCAAAAGCGTATGCCCTTCATCACAAAATGTAGGTCTTCAAGATGTTTCTTACAGTTTAGCTGATAGTTCTCATCCTACCACAGAGGAGTGATGCCAGAAATAGCCTGTGTTCTCTGCCCTGCAAATCCCAAGCAGCCGGTTCTGCGTTGCCTCAAGCCTTTGGGTGGGTGGTGTTTCACCAGGGAACTAAACTATAAACAGAACGTGGGGTTTGGATTTACTAATACCCTACTGTGAATAAACCAAACTTCATGTGATGAAGGTGATGGCTGTTGCACTGGGGTAGCCTCTCTGTTTCATGCAAGTGTTTCTTGCATGTTAAGCTTCTCCAAAGTGAACATTCTCTGATTTTTCTGGTTATTCCATATTTGACCCTAAAACATCTCCCCTTAAAGTGGCAGAGCCAAACTCATCCCTGCTGGATGTGCACAGTGCTCCAGGGCAGTTATAGCTGCGCTTGGCCAAAAAATTGCTCATTGGCAATGAAAGGTGAAATGTTAGGGGAGAGCTGTGTAAAGTGAGACTGAACTATAGGAAGACTCCCTTGAAAATGAGACAAAATGTAAGTTATGTGGGAAAAATGTTGATTTCTGACTGCCTTCTCTGAGGAGAAATCAAAAGCACCTAAAGAGTAAGGTCTATTGCAGACTGGTAGACTATAACATAGAGGGAAGAGAAAACCAAACCAGAGCACTAACACAGCTGTCCTCAATGTGTTGTATGTTTGGATGCAAGCCCATGGATGTTTCCCTGTCCGGAGGAGGTAAATTGTTTTATCCGCTTTAAGGATTTTCTTCTAGTGTCTGAAATTCTGAGCTGTCTTGATCATTTGCTGCTCCTCGTTGCAGACCGAGCTGCCTGCTGTCAGTGCTCTTGCTCTAGCAAGATTATCTTCATGACTGCAAAGAGCTGCCTTCTCTTTAAATCTCGCTTTTACCTTCCTTTGCCTACTGACTGACAGACTCTAATGAGCAGGAGCGTGTGGTAGTGCCCTGTATAGTGAATGGTCAATAAAAACAAATTGCTTTGTACAGAAGAGGTAATAACACAGCTTGTATTGGCACAGCTGATCCTGATACCGGGGTCCTCACTTAGACAAGGGCTTTCATGTGTGTGAAGTAATAAATGCATGTCATCCTTGTTTTTTCTCTCCCTCATCAATGAAAAATAATGTAAGTTGGGGTAATGCTGTGTTCTTGTGACTCTTTCCTCCTGTGGGATATTTTTAGTGGGGTGACTGAGGTATAATATATGAGATGGCTTTTGTATTACTGAAATAAAGTAAAGAGGCAGACAAGGCGAGGCTGTTAGAGTGCTGGTGGGTGGTGAAGGTGGGGATCAAAATGGACAGGATGGCTTAAAACTCCTTTTTCTGCTCCCTCTTGGGATGATTGTGCTGAGCTTGGCAAGAGACTTGCAGCATCCTCAATGTTAACAACATGGGGCTCCTGGGGCAAGGGTAAATATAGTAGTAAGTGGGGTTCTTTTGTCCCTGAGGACACTGTTCTAGGCTGCTCATCTTCTGTCTTTAGTCCTGAGTTGTTTTGTATCCTGTTGGCAGCCTGTACCTGTTTATTGCAGGGGGTGGAATTGCAGTTGTTGGTGCCGCGGTGCCGCTTGGGCTGTTTTGTTCTGCTTGGGCTGTTCCGTTCTGCAGGAGCTCTGTGAGGTCAGAAGGAATCCCACGCTTCGTATTGATCTGCGTCTCTTGGGATAAGCCAAACTTGTTCGTTTTGGGATGGATCTGGTACCAGGAGGTGGTAGCCAAACTGGAGGGGCTACAAAGAACAGCTGCAGTGACTGAGACCAGAGACCTGGGCAATGACAGAAGATTACAAGAATTAAAGCTCTAAGCCTGACTAAGTGATGATTAAAGAGAGCCGAGAAGATGTAGCACATGACAAAAATGGCTGCGGGGGGGAAAACCACAGAAACGGGTGGGGAATTAATTAGAATGGCTCAAGGGCTGAGCTGTGGAGAGGTGAGATGATGAAATGAACGCAGAGGAAAACAAGATGTTAGGAGAAACCTTTTGCCAGTGAGATGGGTTTGGCTGCAAACAATCCCCCTGGAGAAATGGAGGCAGTTCTCTGTTGTTTTAGATAATCACCACTAGACTGGACAAATCACTGCTAAATATACTGTGAGGAATGACCCCCTATCAGCTGAGAGCTGGACTAAATGTCTGAGTTGGTCTTTTTCCATTTGCTTATCTCTGTGTGCAGTATATTGTGTGCATAATTTCTGGTTTGGGGGTTCATTTGTGTGTCACTACTAAACCTTGTAGATGCCTTGAGTGAGTTTGGCTGCTCCATAGGAGGAACACGAGTCCTATGTTAAAATGAAGCCAGTATGTGTGTGCCCTGATGTATATTCATGGTAAATCAGGGTTTTAACTGCTGTTGCAAAAACTGAGCAGAAATATCTGCTGGGATTTACCGAGCACACAATGCCCGTGTGTTGCCATGAATCAGAGCAGCCTTGTGGGAGGCAACGGTTCAACCTGTTACGGCAATGAAATTGGAGAAATAGGTACAGGATGATTTTGTATGTATGAGTGCTTGGGGTTTGTTGTTTAATGTAAAGATTGCGGGGTAGGGTTTGGGTGGACAGACTTCACTGCTGACAGCGCCGTTTGCTCACAGAGCTCGCTCGAGACCTGTGGCTCATCTGAAAACCAGGGCAGCTCAGCAGTGACAGGTCCTGGGGCTGCTCCACGGCAGCAGCCGGGCTGCAGGTGCTGAGATCCAACGTGACTCACGAGGAATCTTTGGAAGAAGTTGGCTTCCCACTGGTCATGGCGTGGAAAACAACTGCAGCGGTTCCCCCGGGCCTGCCGCGAGCGCCTGCAGCTCGGCATTGCAGGAAACAGGCACCGAGCGACCTTCAGAGCGAAGATTTGGGCAGGAAAGCAGACAGCTGGCAACCTTCCCTGTGTTTTGAAGGCTCTATGTATGTATGTTTTATATATATGTGTATCTGTATAAAGGCAGCAAAGTTTCGTTCTTGTCCAAACCCCAGTCTTGCCGTTTTAGGGACACTTTTCCCAAAGCAATTTTCTTCTTCAGTAAGAACATCTGCAGAAGCTGGAGAATGATGCTCCATAACCTCGCACAGTGTGTGCAGGTACCAGCCCCTCCAGCCCACCCTTCAGCCCTGGCAGTGCCGGTGGATGCTGCGGGACGTCTTTGCTGCAAAATCTGCCGCTGCCTCTGCGACTGATCTTATCTCACACAGACACAACCGCGCAGCTTGGTCGTCGTGATGAGGAGTCTTTATTTTCTGCCACTGAACAAGCGCCCTGCCTGATTTAGTATCGAGCCTTGTTTGAATGCTCCAAGCAGCTGGCCTGCGCTTCCTGCACTGCAGAATGAGCGTGGCAGGAGCAGAAAAAGAAGGTGGTTTCCCTGTTGCCAGCTGTGATTTGTGATGTGCCACGAAGGAAGAGCTCAGCACCTCCTCCGGCTTGGCTTTGTCCCAGCCAACTGCTCGCTGCACAGGGCGGGCAATGGGAGAACAGCGGCTGCCTTCACCACAGCCGCCCTCTCCAGGTTCCCACATCAGTGTAACAATTACAGCCCCGGACGCTGCAGAGAGAATACAGTCTTTGGAAAAATATACTGGAATTTAACAGAAATTGAATAGCGTGGCAAACTGTAACGCTCAGCGCGTTGCCTGCGTGTCGGTCTTGAATGGCAGCTGGACGTGCAGCCTTGGCATCCTGCTGATCTCCAGACCTTCCTCCGCGTCCACCGATCATTTCAACATCTGTGGTTCTGTTTCCTGGGGAAAGAGCCTGCAGGGCACCATTCCCTCTGCCATTCCCCCAAACCACGGTGTGTTTGCTTTCTGTTGTGGTTTCTCTGAAGCCATGCTGTGTATTGGCACTAAAACGCTCTGATAGCTGAAATTTATAGTGGTGGTAGCCAGTACCGCTGCTAGAGTTCAAGCCTCAGTGTTTTGGATTATAAATCTTGATTTCTGAGGCTTTGTTACTTAGTTGTATATAGCTTAGTAATTAAAACAGTTAGGACAGTAACTTGCTTGGTGTTTGCTGTGGCCCCAGTGAGACCAGGAGCAGTTCGGGTCTCGTCAAGCTTGACAAGAGCTTCAGTCAATGCACTGGTTGGTGAGCTGGGAGTCCCGCTTAAAGCTGCCCACAGTCCTGAAACCAGCACACAAGTGTGTGAAACTGTTGTAATCTGAGGTCGGGGTGATGTTTGTGATTGTTGCACCAGGATGTTGAACTCACTTTACCGGCATTTCTTTTTTTTCCCAAAACCTCTCAAAAAGCGACTCTTTTGCTGGCGCTCTGTGCCAGCAGTGACCACAGCTCGTCTGGTGGAGCAGCCAGCGCTGATGCCAATAATTTCTTTGGCTCTTCTTCTAACTGAGTCAGATCCCTTAAGCATTAACCTTAAAATAGCCGCTATTTTTGTAGCTGATATAATTAATCTTGTGGGTATGTGTATGTTCCTTGCCCATCCTAAGCTTTGAGGCTTCACCACTCCCCTGCTGCCTGACTCCCTGCTTTGGCACGAAAAAGCTCTTAGCAAAACTTGGCTTATTCACGAAAAAGCACAAAATAGGGGCTGTGTGCGCTCTGCTTAGCGAGTTCAGCGCCAGGCGAAGGCTGTTTGCCTTTGCTGCTGCTGTCCCCAGCGACAGATTCCTCGTTCACGTGGCCGGTTGTTTTTGGAGCACCTTCTCCATCTGCGTTTGCATGGGTGGCTGTGGGAGGGGGATGTTCACAAGCCAACGGGCCTGGGGGTGACGCTGGCCACAACGATGGCAGTGACGGATGGATGGATGCGTGGGTTTAGCGATGCGCTAGGTGAAAAAAGGGTTGGTGAAGCCTGAAGCATCAGTGGCCCCTGCGTGGGGCCTCATCCAGCCCTGGGATGGGAGGAGAGGCAGAGGATGGATCCATTGCCCAGCTCAGCCCATCCCCTGCCTCTTCTCTCCCCATCCCAGGGCAGCTCCTGCATCAATGCACATCCGAGAGTGCAATGTGGATCCTGCCCCATCCCCAATCGCCACCAGTGACCCCAGCCATGCCCAGGTCAGAATACAGTGCTTTAGCCATGTTATATCCCTGATTTTTCAGGTCTGAGCACATCAGAAGCAAAGCAAGCACGCTAGAGCTGGGGTGCCGAACCTCGCTGCTTCCTCGCAGTGCTATTCCCACGAGGTGACTGTAATCTTGACAATTAAATCAACGCGGATGCGTTGGGGAAAACTGCCGTGATGGTGTCTGAGGATGCTTTATTATAACAAATGCACGCAGCGTGGCGAGCCCACGTGGAACAAAAGGCTGCGTGACTGAGCCTGACGGACTTGCTGTGTCCTGGGGAAAAAGAGTTCAGTGGTTTTATTAAACACTTTAAAGTAAATACCCGAGGAAGGAAGAGCTTTCTGCAGACACAGGCTTGGCCGCGCAGCCCACGCAGCTCCCAGCTTTTGCAGTCAGAGCATCCTCAGATCCCGTCCCAACCTCCGGCTCTGTCGTGGCAGGAGAGGCAGCAGCTTCCCTATAAGCAAGACCCAGCTCCGACAGCAAATATCACCCAGGGAATGATCATTTCCATGGCAGCGCATTGCAATATGGTGAACAGACGGCGGATGCACCACGAGCGGCGCACGCTTAATGAAAAAGCCAGCCCGAGCTGCAGCCTCGGCGGTGGTGGGGAATGTGAGCATTGCCGGGGCTGCAGGGGTGTTCTTCAGATGGGAAACACGGTGGGATTTGCAAAGCAGAACCGCTCTCAAGGGCTGGACCTCGTTGGATTTTCTCCACTGAGCAAACAACCCGGCTCTCTCCCTGGTGCACTGACGGCGTTTAGCTGGACTGGATTGTATTGTGCCCCGGTCACTGTTCAGATTTCAGTCCCGCCAGCCCCAGGAGTCTTTCCGGGCTGGGGCGGTGTTCCTCTGGCTGTAGAAAAGTCACTGCCTCCCAGAAAATGCCGCTAGTGGTGTTATTTAAGCAATAATGGGGTTAAAGCTAATAATTAGGAAGAGAAAGTGACTGGCTTGCACAGTTTCCGATTACTTTTCTCCTCTCTCTGTGTGATCTGAGCTCTCTCTTCAGTGTTCCCCATGGTGGAGGCAGGGTAGAGTTTTAAATAGTATTAAATGTCCTTAACATCAGTTTTGCATCAGCAGAGCTTGTGCTAAAATGCCTGTGCTGCACGGGGAAGGTTTGGGATGTTGGCCTTGCTTTTCACCCCAGCAGGGCGTGGGGCACCCCTGCTGCAACACTTATAGCCCAGTGACAGATAAAGGGAAATAATGCAAAAAAATCAGTATTTTGCTGATGGGCAGCCAAAGAAAGGGCTGCAAAGACCATTTTGCAGCAGGTTTGGTGACCAAAGTGAAATCCGGTGGGGCCTGCGCCTGAGCTGCAAGTGAGCCCGTGTCCCTAAAAGCTGTACAAATACTGGTAGTGGCTGCGAGGGATGCTGGAGGGAAAACGGGAGCCTTGCAGAGTTCTCATGGTCGTGCGCTGCGAATCCCCCGTCGCTCGGTGCCGCTCCTGCTGCTTGTCCCGCGGGTCCGCCGCTGCTGGGCGCCCCAGCTGGGATGTGGTGATGGTGTCTTTATACTCTTCTGCCTTAATGAGCTCATTTGCAAAAGGCTGGGTGATAGAGGACTGTGCATTTTAGAAACACCTACCTGGGGAGCGTATCCCTGGAGGAGTGAGTGTCAGGCACCCTGGCTGGTAAAAAAAAGGTGCAGAGACCAGTGTTGTTGCCAGCTGTGCTTCTCGTCTCCTTTGCAAACAGCCCTGTGTGTTTTGTGTTGGGCTTTCTGCAGCCTTGCAGACAGGTCTTACTATATCCCAGCACAGATTGTTTTTCCCTCCTTGGTTGCTACCACAAAGGTCCAGGCGTGCCTGGGCAGCTCCGGCGAGGCCTCCGTTGCATCATAGGTGGGAAGAAAACTGTATTTATCGCGTGCATCAGTACAGCTAATGAATGTGTGCACACATGCACAGAGAGCTTTTGTAGAGGCATAAAGCCCTGCATGGTTTTGAGGTGGGAACGAGCTGAGTGCCACTGCTTTTAGCACCGGCATGGTTTCCTGGCTGCGCCGCAAACCCGCCGTGGGTGTAATCCGTGGGGTTTTTGAAGGGATTGAGCTTGGTCTCTGTGTGCATGCTGCAGAATGATTGAAGGCTCACAAGAGCCCTGAGGATCCTGGGGTGAGAGGCAGGGACCTGCCTTCTGCTGGAGGCACCCAGGAGGTGGTCGATGCTTCTACCATTGAGGATGTGGGTGTCGCACCAAGGTCACCCCCAGCTCTTGAGCTCCCCCCGCTCCCCATCCTCCCACTGCCCATCAACCTTACAGGCAGGACCAGGATCTCCAGCGACGGGGGGATTGGCAAAACTCCAGCTCAGCATCACCCCCTTTTCCCCCTTTTCCCACTCCCGACATTTTCTCCGGGTTTTCCCCGCCGACCCCTGCGCGGCGGCTCCGGAGGAGGGGGGGGGGGCGGTCTGGGATCCCCCTCCCCAAACGGAGACCCCGCGGCTTGGGGCGGTGGGGCCGTACCGAAGCGCCCCCCTCCCTCGGCTCCATCCCGCAGCGCGGGGCGGGGCGCAGCGCCCCAACCCGCCCCTCACCGCCCCTCCGCGCCCCCGCAGCGCGCCCGCGGCCGCTCCGCGCCTGGCGGCAGAGGGCGGGGAGGGTGCGTGTAACCAGGGCCACGCACACACACGATCGCGCACACGGGGCGGCCTCGCCGCTCGCCTTTGCGGCCAAACCCCGGCAACAAAGACACCCACCCCCCCCCCGCTCCCCTCCCGGCCTCGCTGCCCGTCCCCTCCGCGGGATGTAGCCCGGCCGGGAGCTGCCACCGAGGCCCCCCCGCCCCTCCATGCCCCCGCAGTGAGGCCGGGAGGCGGCTCTGCCGGGGCTGACGGCGCTGCCGGCCACCATGGGGAAATCCAACAGCAAGTTAAAGCCTGAAGTTGTGGAGGAGCTGACCAGGAAAACGTACTGTGAGTAAACGAGGGGGGCATGGGGGGGCAGAGCCGCGGGGATGCTGCCGGAGCGGCTCGGCGGTTGTGGGGAGGCGGCGGGGCCGTTGTTGGGGGTTGGCTGGGGTCCGCGCTGCCGGCCCCGGCCTCTTCCCCCGGCTCGTCCCCGCGATCGCAGCGCGGAGCTGAGATTTGTGCGGGCAGCGGCGGGGCCGAGCCCCGGGGGAGGGCGCAGGCTCGGCCGCGCTTTGTTGCAAGAATTCCGAGATCAGCCTGGGAGGATGAAGAAAACCCACAAGGCAGCGGAGACAAGGAGAGGGGCAGCAAGCCGGAGGAACGCTCCGTTTTCTTATAAAAACAATTATCCGTGGCCTATTTCTAAGGCTCCGGTAACCGTGGGACAAGGGCCGCATCCCGCCCACCCGGAGCGATGCGCCGTCCTTTGCTGACCCCCCTCCTGCTCCGAGCATCCTTCCCCTGCCTGGCCCTGGGGTGTCACCGCCGGGCGGGTACCCGGGGACCGGCCGTGGTGTTGCCCTCCCCTCACCAGGCAGCTTCTCCCTAAATGGGGAGCCAAACCGTCTGGGTGGTTTTTGAAGTTTGGGTGCATTAGTTGGAGGGGTTTCCTTTGTTATTATCCTCTGAAGCGGAGAGAAGATTCTGACACCAGTGAGTTTCATATTTTTGTATTAATATCTCAGTATCGGTTTAATAACCTGATTTTCCAAGTGATTTGCCTTCCCGTCTGAACCTCCACTGTAATCTTATTAACATGACTAATGCCTGAGCCATCCAATTTTAGCAAAATCAGTTTGTTTGGGTTTTTTTTCTGAAGGATGCACAAAGGAAACAAAGGCTTTGGTGGTTCAAGTTTACCTCTCTGCTCTCAGGTCCGAGATATTCCCCCTTTGCCTCAGAGAACTGCGAACGTGTAGCAGACCTGCGAGCTCTCCCCGCTGTCATTGCTGCAGTCCCATGGCAGCGCTTACCCAAAAAGGCAATAGATTAGGATGCAGCAAGTTCTCCCATACGGAGAAGAGGCAACACTGGTGCATTGCACAACCCTACACGCGGGGTTTGCTCTCTCATTGTGGCACAGGCAGGTTGCGGGGAGCATGTCTGCATAGCCAAACTCTGAGTGGTGGTAGGAGAGGTTGGAGTACCCAGACTGGGCTTCCTTAAAGTGGCTCAGGGAGAAATGGTGTAAATGTGGCAGTGCAGGCTGGGCACAGACCCCGGCTGGAGCTGAGCCTGGGTTTTGGTGTCCTCGCTGCAGCTGTGACCCGCGGCGGTGCAGCCGCGCTGGGACAGGTACGGTTATTGCCGTGCTGCAGTCGCCTGCTTGGTTTGCACCCACCGCGATGATCCGATGTCTGATAGAGAGGGATTTGGGAAGAGCCAGCCCTGGCACAGCCTCGTCTGCTGGTGATCTGTGTGCTGGGCGTTCTGCACCCCGGGGGGCTCCTCGCTGCGTGGGGAAGGTGTTAACCCCAGCGGGGCAGATGGGCAGCGATGTCCTGTGTTCTACAGGCAGCCGATGCCAAACGAACACAGTGCTGGTGAAACCATCACCTGCGAGAGTGGGGATGTCTCATTTGCTCCATGAGGCCAGCAAAGGGTCATTGCCTTTTGAATCACTTTATTCCCAACTTTCTGCTCCGCTCCCTTGGGCGCCCTCACCTTTCCACCGCACCCCGCCAGGGAAAGACTCCAGTTCTCTGATGGCTCCCTCTATGAGTTCCCGGCCTGCCTGCGGTTTTCCCTGCCCACTCCAGGTCTCCATGTGCCGCTTTATTGAGGTGGACCGGACCTGTATGCCCAGGCAGCCGTGCCGTGGGGCAGCACGTGGCCCTTCGCGTGGCCAGAGCCCGCTGCAGCATCCCAACGTGCCCCGGCAGCGCGGTACCCATCAGGGAGAGCTGTCGCTAATACCAGGCTCTGTTTGTTGATCTCTGCTCGTTGTACCTCTCTTCTCTGGGATTAATTACTTCTGCTGGGCGTTTCTGCCCCTCTTCTGCAGCTGTCAAGGCGAGCGCGCGTTCCCTTGTCTGGCAAAGCGCTTCACAGGGCCCTCCCAGGCATGCCTGAGAGCCTCTGATTTGTCTTCAGGCCCTGGGAGATTGGAAAGATTAATTTCATTCTGGATTTGGGGGAATCCGGGCAGAGGGGATGCAGGTAGGAGTGCAGGGTTGCACCAAGCACAGTGGCTACGGACCAGCTGGAGCAGGGGACAGTTGTACCCACAAATCCATGGCATTCTCGACAATCTCTGGTCTGTGCCGGGCAGGTTTTACTCCGTGGCACTGTGGTATTTCAGCATCTTCCTGGCAGACCAGCCATGACCACCCTTCGAAGAGCATCACTGGTACATGGTGCCCTTCCTACCAGCTGGGCCTGCTTGGTGCATGGTGCTGCTTCTGCTGCTGTTGCAGCACATCTGGCCAGATGTCTCTGGGAGCCTGTAACTGGCAGCTAATGCTGGGGACCTGCTTGTGTCCCAGGGAGGTTCTCATGGTGGTGAGAGCTGTGGCTGCGCTACATGAAAGCTTCCTCCTGCAATGGGATTTACTTCCACTATGACATTTTATGTTTGTGTGATTTCCAGACAAAATGAAGCAAATAACAAAAATCCCCTTCTTGGTTCTGCAGGATCGGTGGGATGGGGAGATTTCATCCTCTCTCCCTGCCCCGTGTGTCTTTTCTGCAGATTTATCACATCTGTGGGACTACAGAGGACCCATGTCCCCTCAGTGCTCTTCTAATGCTTGGTGGCTTATTGCATCCCCTGGCTGCTGTCCCTGTCCCCTCTGGTCTCTCCATCTCCTATTTCTGGCGTGTCTCCGGCCATGCTGTGGTAGCAGGGTTGCCGTCAGCAGCCTCCATGAGATGCAAGAATTATTTTCCTGCAGTTATTCAGAGCAAGTTGTCCTGAGTCCCGCTGGGAACCGGCCACGGAAGGGCAGGAGCCTGCAAACCTCGTCTGCTGGCTCCTCTTCCCACTCCACTCCTGACTTAAGGTGCCAGGGGTCAGATTTTAATGGCACTTGGACACCTGAGGGCACAGAGGGATGTCTGAGGGCTCCTTCAAAGCACTGGCTGCCCAGGTCCTGTTGGTTTGGACCCATCACCGTGTGCCTTTCTGCATCTCCAGGCACCTGAGTGCCCAGGAATACCTGGCAGTGCCAACCTCACCTGTGTGCACAGGCCAGGCTGGGGCTGCATAGGAGCGTACAGGAGCAGCCAACGCTGAGCGATAATAATAATGAATAATAAATTATGTAATTTTTTGTACTTCCATAGTGCCTTTCATCCAAAAGTGCCTTATAATCATTAATTTATTAATCTTTCTGATGCCTTGTTGAGGTAGCTTGGAGATGCTGTTTTGTCACAGGAGG
The DNA here is from genome assembly GCF_963082525.1 of Nesoenas mayeri. Classification (NCBI taxonomy): domain Eukaryota; kingdom Metazoa; phylum Chordata; class Aves; order Columbiformes; family Columbidae; genus Nesoenas; species Nesoenas mayeri. The sequence goes on from NC_137566.1 coordinate 8,268,576, forward strand.
TGACAGCGCCCAAGACTCGAAGGAACCACCATCCTGGATTGTGTCTGCTGGCCCCTCCTGGGTGGGAATTAAAGCCTGGGCTTAACTTGGGCCAGGTGCTTGGGGCTTATGGCCGTGCTGGGATTTGGGATTGTGTTTAAGAGCCTTGCGGGGTTGCGGTCAAAGTGTTCTGCTAAGCTGGAGATTTGTGAAGGTCCTGGAGTATCGCTGCTCCCTGCAGCCCAGATAATGTTGTGTAAAGTGCACTTTGCCGGTGCAGAATATGTGTTGTGGGTGCACATCACTTGACGTGGGCTCCTTTAGAGAAGCAGGGAGGGAAGCGCGGTGCTGGGTATCCCGACTCGCAGCGGCGCTCCCAGGCCAGCCCAGCCGCAGCATCGGCAACCCTTAAAATCACGAAACAGGCTTAAAGTTTTGAGGTTGTTTCAGAAAAGCTGTTTTTTTTAAGTCATTTTGGGGTGAATTGGATTCCAGGGTTCACTTTTCATAACTATTTCCCAGGTCTGGAGCTACTAAAGCTGTACATTTTGTTAATGCCGGCTGCCAGCCCTGCGATCGGGCGCGCTTGGAGCCACGCAGCTGCAGGAGCATCACCGCTGGGATCGGGCGCAGGGTCGGGGTGATGATCCCGCTGCTCTGGAGGTCACGGTGAAGCTCCGGTGAAGGCGTGGGAGCCGCGGCGAGGCTGCCAAAGCGATGCCCGTGGCGCTGGGAGGCCCGGGCTGCAGAGTGGGCGTGCGGAGAGGAAGATGCTCTTTTCCCAAGAACTGCATCCCACCCACTGGGATCTATTTTGTGGATTTTCAGCTCACTCTGGCATCATCATTTTCTGCTCTTTTACAATAAGCCGCAAAATTGGCTCTGTTGCTCGACAGTAATGCATTGAATTAATGGGCATTAGTTTAAGAACAAACTACAAACATATTGATTTGTAGTTACGGGGGTACACGGTGGTGGGTTGAATTATGCGGGAAAGGAAAGAAAATTCACCAATTGCAGCAGTTTTAAGGCAGGAAAATGGGTCGGTTCCTTGCTGGGTGCACCGGGCTGGGGTTTGCTCCGCCATGGCACGCCGGTGCTGGAAATGTGCTGGTTTGGGCGGTGAGCAGGAGCAGAGGAGGGACCTCGGTGGCTCCCCGCTGCTGGTTTATTTTTAGCCTCCCGAGTGTTTGGCCCCGGGCGCTGGGTTTCTCTGCCAGGTTGGTTCGTGTTGAAATCCCTCCTGTTGCTCATCCGGCAGAACGCGGGGATCGGCTGGCCAGGTGGTTCCCACCCGTTATCCCTCGGTGGCAAATGATGGGTGAAATACCTAAAGCCCCAAAGGCTGAAGCGCCGGGGTCTGGCGACTGCCCGTGCTTGCTCAGTTTGGCCCTACAAACACCCACTTTGGGGCTGCCTGTGCAGAGGGATGGCGGGACCCCTCCTGGGAGAGGGGTGGGTGTCATGGGGCGCTGAGATGCTGTGCTCGGTCTGTAAATTTGGGGCTGGGCTGCTGCTGGCTGATTGACCTGGTGAGCGTTCCTGCCTGCTCCGAGTGCTCCCAGCCTGTAATGGGATTTGCAGGAGCTCAAAAGGGAAGTTTTTAGGGGAGAAGGAGGGCACGTGTCCAAGCACCCTGGAGATGTGCCGGGGATGGGGCGCAGAGCGGCTCTGCCGTCCCGTGCCAGGCAGGGTGCCCTGGGGAAGGGCGATGGGCAGGATGTGCTGGAGGGATGCCTGGGGTCTGGTTTTGGTTTGGGGCCTGTTTTTGTTTGGTTTGGGGCCTGTTTTTACCGCAGCCACTCGTAACCCAGAGCTGCGGTGCTGGCAGCTGCGGGGCGGGTTCCCTGCGAGCTCCATGGGGACATGGTGTGCTGGCTCTGGTGGGCTGGAGGCATCTCCAGCCCCTTCCCCAGGGAGACCCCAACCTGTTCCCAGCAAATCTCATGTCTGGGCACCCCAAGTGCACGTGGTCCTGGCGCTCCATGGGTAGGTGTGAGCACAGCAAGTTTTGGGGTGTCCGTGCAGTGCCCAGGAGGTGTTTGCAGTGCTGGGAAGGGGAAGATGTGACCCAGGGCCCCTCGGGCTCCCTCTGCGGCAGAGCAGAGCAGCTGTCCCTGCCTCCCGCTGCTCCGGCATCAGAAGAATCACATTTCATTTATCCCCTGACATGTTAATGGATCTGCTTAACCACTCTCCTGACCTTTGCTGCTGCCGCTATAATTAAGGCTGTGAAACAAGAAGCTCTGAAGGCATCAAAGGAAGCGGCTGCTTCAGGGAGTAGCCCACAGACGTGCTTGTTCCGTTATCTGGGTGACATTTGTGGGGTTGCTTTGTTCATCCCTCCGCTCCTCGTCCTCTTGGGTCTCCTGGGGAGCTGGATGTGCGGGGAGCCGGGTCCGTGCTGGGGTCAGGGCTGGGGGATGCTCAGCCCGCATTGCTCCCATCACCACTGCTGCTCTCCCCACCTCCTGCGCCTCGTTCTCCCTCCAAGGCACCTTTTTGGTTTCTACATAGAAGGAGAGGGCTGCCGGCGCTTCACCCACCCGCGTTTCTCCGGCATCTCCTTGTGGACGGCTGGACACCGTGGAGATGCCCTGGGTGTCTGTGTTGTCCCCCATGGAGGAGCAGGTGTTTGGTACCTTTGGCAGCCCCCGGCACAGCCCCGTCGGGGAGGGGGCAGAGGGGGCCCTGCTGCCAGCGAGGGTTTGTCCTGCAGCCTCCTCCTGTCCTTCCCTCGGCCCCAATGCCTGAGTCAGACTTTCCTCCCCCTGCCTGCACTGGGTCCACAGGGGAGTTTTCTCCTCTTCCTCGGGGCAGGAGTTGCTCTGTGGGTTGGGGGCAGCACCTTGGAGCCCCAGGCGATGCCAAAATGCCTGTGGCCAAAGCAGGGATGGAGCAGGACATCGCTGTCCCCAGCGTGGCGAGGGCACGGGGGCAGCACCGGGATGCTCTGCGCTGCCATGGGGCATCGCTGCGTCAGCTCCTGGGGAAGCCGGGATTAAATCCAGCCCAGGATAAACCTGCCGCAGCCACTGGCTCCTGCTGTGGGTGTGTTTCAGTCTGATTCATGAATTCCCGAACGAAGGCAGCTGTCCTTTGCCCTTCCTCTGCTGCCTTTGCTGCAAAAAGCAACTGCTGCTTTTTCCCTGAACCCAATTTCCAAAGCCTAATGTTGAGCCCTTAAATATTTAATAAAGTCTTAAAAGGATTTTAACTGCATATTGGCTTTCCTGTTGGTACCAGCCCCGGGGGAGATGAGAACAGAGCTGCTCAGGGACCTGTTTATCCAGTCTGGGAGCAAGACAGACCATTAATGGCAACCACTGGCGAGAAGAGTGCCAAACGCACACGCAGTTCACTCCGCATATTGCTTTGTATCTCAGCAGTAACAAATGACACCAATTACAGTGTCGGGCTTGTGCTTTGAACGTCTCGGAGGCTCCCGGACCCGCTGTTGTCTGTGTCTGATGGTGCAAGAAGCCAAATTGGGCAAGCTGGGGAGATGGGCGAGCTGGCATGGGGATGTCCCGCACCGACAGGTAGGCAGCTCTGGCTGTGGTGGTGCCTGCGCGGGGAGGCTCCGACATCCCTTTGCGATGAGATGCTGCAGGGACACGTACTTGCGTGAGGACATCCCTGGCGCATGGGTGACAGGGCTGGGAGCGGCGACTGGGCGCTGCTGGGGCGCACGGGGCTGAGATGGGGCGCGTGTGGGTCGGCAAAGCTGCAGGTCATCCCCGGGAGCAAAAGCAAATGTCATGGGCTGGCTGTGCTGTGAGCCCTGGGGTTGGTGTGCGGCGACCAAGGGCTGATTCTGCAGCGGGTGTTTGCTCCAGCCCTGATGCTGACCCCCAAATCTGGGTCCTAGGGGTAAGGAGTGAAATCCAGGTGCGTGAACACGCTGCTGAGCCCCATCGCCCGCTCGGCGGAGAGTTCATAACGGGTGAATATTAACATTGTGATGACGTTGAGAGTGGAGTTTGTAACGGATTTATGTGCAGACAACTCTTAAATGTCTGTCTTGCAGTGGTGAGGGGTGGAGTGTGTTGGGCACAAATTGCAGGGTGCGCGGGTTCACCCCGGAGCTCCGTGGTGTTTTACGCATGAGGGGCTGATCAGCTCATGCATCAGCACCCCCGTCATTTCCGCATCAGCACCCGAGAAGTTCACGCATGAGCACACAATTAATACACATACGAGCGCACAATTAATTACATATGAGCGCCTGGCTGATTTGTGCATGAGTGCCCTGTTAATTTGCACTGGATTGCACGCTGGTGAGCACCCTGTTGGTTGATGCATGGGTGCCCAATTAAATGGTGCATGTGCCCCATATCAGTTTGTGCCTGAGTGTCCAATTAATTTCTGCATGAGCACCTGATCCATTCACACCTGAGCACGCAATTAGTTGCATGCACAAGTGTGTTATCTACTAATTACACTAATTTACGCAGAAGTGCCCAATTAGTTCATGCAGGAGTGGCCGGTGAATTTACGGGTGAGTGCTCAATTAGTCCATGCATGAGCACCCGATAAATTCATGAATGGCCCAAAACTTTATGCATGAGCACCCAGCTGGTTCATGCATGAGCGGCCCTTCCATTCACGCCTGAGCACTCGGGTAGTTCATGCATGAGCACCCCATGAAATCATGCATGAGCACCCAATTGGTTCACCCAGAAGCACCCGAATCATTTATGCATGAGTTCCCAATTAATCCATGCATGATCACCCAATTTATTTTTGCGTGAGTGCCCGTCTAGCCCAGGTGTGGGTGCACAGTTAGCACATGCATTCGTGCCCCATTCATTTGCGTCTGAGCACCCACTTTGCTCACGTGGGAGTGCCCACTCTGCACACATGTGGGTGCCCAGTTTGCCCTCGCCTGGGTGCTGCTTGGAGCATCCGCAGCAGGTTTAGGCAGCACCAAACCCAGAGGGGAGCCCCAGCGAGGGGTGATATGCTGAGTCCCCTGGACTGGGATGTGCAGGGGACATGTGGGGACCCCGGGAAGGAGCTGCCATGCTGAGGCTGTGGGGAAATAAATGCCATGGGACCACCACCATGTCTTGGTGGGTGATGCAGGACTGGTCACCTGCTGGCCTGGCAGAGCAGGAATGCCGTGCAGCAGCTGGGGAACCGCTCACTCTGTGCCTGGAAATAATTAACCCCAGTTTTCCTGATAAGATGCTGGTGACTGTGGCCCCGCGGGAGCAAGGTGCTGTTGTAGTGGTTGGAGCGAGGGGGATGTGCCAGGGTTTTGGGGGAGAATTCCTGCTGGCTGCTGCATGGGAATGGTGCTTGCTGAGCCCACATGAGGACAGCTCGGTGCTGTGGCACATGAGGACAAGTGTCTCACTCCTTCTCAGGATCTGTCCCTGAGGCTGGGGCTCAACCCCAGCCCTTGCACAGAATGGGGAGGGGATGGTTGTGGGATGGGACAGCAGCACAAAAAAAGCCCCCTGGGGCTGGAGCATCGTGTCACCTCCTGCATCCCACCGTGGCCAGGGGTCCCCAAGCCATTCCAGATCCGCATGCCCCTCGTGTACTCCTTAGTGCCGCCCCATCCCCGCCGTGGTCCAGTGAGCTCCGAGCTCCCCGTGGGCAGAGCGATGGATGGGGATTTGCAGTCCCGGGTCCTTCCTCTCCTCCATGCCTGGTAAGCACAAATTAACAGGCTTGAGCACTGATTAACCAGAGCTGTTTCTTGCTGCAGCGGCAGCTGGGTGGTGGGAAGAGAGGGGGCACGCGAAGGGCGGGTGGTGATGGAGCTGTCAGTCCTCGCCTGTGCTGTTGGGGAGTGATGGAAATGTGGGGGAAGAGGGTTGGGGGTTTTTTGGGTACCGGTAGCTGGGAGGAGGGGGCTGGGGGCTGCTCACAGTGCAGTCCCATGGGGCAGGCTCTGCCCCTCTGTGTGGCGTGAGATGTGTGGCCAAAACCCTTCTCCAGCTGCGACAGGAGCAGGAATGGACTGGCCGGTGCTGCTCTGGGATGATTGTTCATGCTGCCTGCACCCCCTGCCCGCTCCTGCCCGCGCTGCCGGCCCTGCGCTCAGCGTTTCCCCGCACTTTGCTAAGAGCAGCGGAAACAAAGATGCTGCTGGCAGGAGCTGCCGTGCAGCCCTGTACGCACGGGAAAGGTGTCTGCGGCGCGTAGCCGGGGCTCCCGGCTCGGCAATGCCTCTTACAGCGTTGCGGTTCATAACAAATGTGAATACCCTGTCTTTATTTAGCACCGATCATCCCCAAGGATCCCAGAGCACGCTTCATCCGCTAACGAGCTGCTACGTGCGCTATTTATATCCATCCCCACAGTGGCGGCGGGAGCGGGGGTCCCTGGGGAGCCTGGCACGGCAGCTGAGCCCACCCATGGCCCCTGCTCCGGTGGGATGCAGCGATGGGGCTGCTGGGGGTCATCCCCTTGTCCTTGAGCACTCGGGGTCAAACCCGGCTGGGGTTTGTGTCACTGCAAACTGATTTGCATCAGCTCAGCGTTGATGCCGGGGGGATGGGAAATGCAGCACCTGCTGTCGCACAGGTACTCTCGGTGAGCTCGGCTGGGCGCTGCACGCTGGGGAGCTGCAGGGGATGGGTCAGGGGGAGTGGAGGGACAGCCCTGTCCCTGTGTGTGTCCCCTGTCCCCAGCCCTGGATGGGTGGCTCAGCCTGGCCAGGGAGTGGCACATCCCCGAGGTTTCCATGGCTGCAGGTCCCTGCTGCAGGGACGGCACGAGCATCCCTCAGAGCATCCCTCATCCGTGCCACGGGAGTGTTCACACCCAGCGAGGCCACAGCAGCTGGGAAGTGGCAGCTGCAAAGTCATCATCTGTCATTCCCTGCCCTGGGGAGAGTGAAAATTTGGTGGCACCAGAGGGACGCACCTAGAGGTGGGTGTTTTCCCAAGGGCTGGCGGACAGGGCTGTGTTCCACCTTGCAAACCCTGCAGCTGCCCCTCGCATGCGGGGCAGGATGACGGGCACCGGTACCAGTGTGCTGGAGGAGGGATGGGGCTTTGCGTGGCTCCATTCTGGGGATGCGCGTTACCAAATCCCACCCCGGGAGCCCTATGCGGGTTTTTGGACAGCGCCTGAGTGGTTCTCTCCATCGGAAAAGCCTCTCCCGGGAGCATCACGCGGGTATGAGGGGAGCCGGCTCCATCCCTCCCCTCCCGCCCCAGCCCGAGCGTGTCATTACCAGCATTTCTCCTGTACTAAAAAAAGCACAAATTTCTTAATTGTTTCCTGCTGGAGTTGAAAGGCAGCTCCCGGGCCTGAAATAGCACATTGGGGGAAACACAGCTGAACGAGAGAGCGACCAAGAGGTGATTTGCCCAGGGGACAGCCCCAGGCTGCTACCATTGCCTCCTTTGCCTGCCTGGGGGCGTTTCAGGCTCTGTCCCTCCAGCTGTCCCTGAGCTGGGATGGAGAGACACCCCCTATACACAGGGACGGCCTCTGGCACAGCCATCCCTGCCCATGGGGACATGGGACCAGCACTCGGCTGCGAGGGGGGGGCCAATGTGTGTGCCCCCCCGGCCACCCCTCTGCTGCTGCCTCTCGCCTTGTGCAGCCCGCGCCTTCTGCCAGACACCTTATAAATCTTTCTGATGGAAAATTGCTTTCTTTTATTTGCCATCCAAGGTAATTGGCATCTGTTGATGTGTCTTGGGTCTCTATTTTTATCAGGCGTTTGCACATTGACACATCTCCACTCCGCCTCATTATCCCAGCGCATTTCAGACCTATTGCTTTTTTATTATTATTTAGATGCACGATGCAAAGGAAATGGCTAATGAGGCCGTTCCCCCCTCCACACCCTCCTGCTGGCGCTGGTTTCCCCACTGACATGCTGGCCAGACACAGCTCCTGCAGTGGGACACATGGGGACAGGTGCCAGCCCCCCGCCCCGTCACCTCCCCAGCATCTCGCATCCCATCAGAACCTTTCCTCTGCTGAGGACATTCACCATCGCAGCAGCTGTCCCCAGACTGGGGACACTTGGGGTTGCCAACACTTGACATTTTCTAGCTTGTCAGGATTTGGGGGTTTCTCTGGAGCCTGGTGAAGCTTCCTGGGGTGCTGGGATGGGTTTGATGATGTTTCTCCCCATAGTTCAGTGCCTGTGGGGATGCCAGCCCTGGGCTGTGCCCGTGCCCATGTTCACTGTGTTGGTGCCAGTGCCTTTCCCAAGCCGCCTCCAGGCAGATGTTTTGGCAGATGTTTCCAGGGATGTTTTGGCTCTGGGGAGGCGGGAGGGCAGAGCTGGATCCTCCCCAGGTGTGAACGAGCCTGACCCTGGCATGGTCCTTCACATCTTGCAGTGATGCTGATGCTGTGCTCCAATGGCATCTTAGTGGGCTCCCTGGTTCTGGGATGCAGCAAAACTTGCAGCCCAGCCCCATCGCCCCCCAGGCTGTGCCTCGAAGGCCGACACTTGCCTGCGGGTACCACACGGCAGCGCTGGAGCGAGCCCTGGGGCATCCCCCAGGGAAGTCGCTGATGGGAAGTGCAAAACACACCGTCCTTGCTGTGAAAATGCTAAATTCCATTCCTTTTTCTCTTTTCTCCCGTTTTCTCTTGCAGTTACAGAGAAGGAGGTGCAGCAGTGGTGAGTGTCTGGCATGGGGGTGCGGGACCGGCAGGCAAGGGGGTGGGAGTTACTGGTGCTGAGCAACCCCTGTGGCCGTGCAGAGCAAGGGGTGCAGGGGGTGCACCTGTTTTGGGGTGCAGGCATCGGCTCATTTTCTGGGAGACCAGAAAATAGAGTTGTTTGGTTTTTCTTTTCTGTGCACCTCATGCGTGGTGCATGGGGGGACTTGGCTCTGGTGTGGTGGGATGCTGCACGGTCCCTCTTCCCTGCTCCCTCCCCACTCTGGTGGATGAGGGGAGTGGGGACATGGGGACTGTCAGCTGGTGGCCATGGCTCTGGTTGGCAGGGGCCAGTGCTGTCCCAGTGTGTCCCCATTTGTAGCGGGGCCCGCAGAGGCTGGTGGGGCTGTGGTGCCGTACCAGCAGCACGCTCTCCCCGCATCCCCTCCGCTGAACGCAACGCCCTAGAAAAGCCACCGCTTCCCTTTCATCTTCCTATCCCACCAGTCAAGGTTTGCTTTCTTTATCTCTTTCTCTCATCCTTCCCCCCCCACTCCCCACCGCCCCCGGTGACTCATAGCTGCAGCAACGTGAAAAAGATGTCACCGGCACTTCGGTTTCCCACCTCGCCACCCCCTTCCCCTCCTCCTCCCCCAGCCCGGGTGCCTGACAGATCTGGGCGACACGTTGCATAATGCTCACGTACCCTGCGTGGTCCCCACGTGGTCCCCATGCCCGTGGAGCCATCGAGCCCCTTTCCCTGCGCCCTCTGTGGTGGCACTTTGCAGCATTCAGGTCCAGCCCGGAGCTGGGACCTAAGGCTTTAGGGTGTTGAAGCACTGATGGGTTTTAGGAGCCTGTTTCAACCAGGCTCCTATTGAAAATGCCTTTAAAATAACACCCCCTGCACAGGGTCACCTCCCTCAGCACGGCCACACTAATGGAGCAGGACACAGTGACCCCCAGTGCCCCCCAGCTCCTCCGAGCAGCTTTCACTTGGGCTCGTGCAAAAAGCGCCATCATGGAGCCCCATCTGCCCCAGGCGCTGGTGGATTTCCCAGGACGTGGCTGCAGGACAGTGCTCACCAGAGCCTGGTTGGGGCGGGTTGGCAGGTCTGGGGTCACTGGGCTTGTGGGACTGCGTTCTGGGGACACCCCCCGGTGCCCACCCTCTGCTCTTCCTCCCCAGGTACAAGGGCTTTATCAAGGACTGTCCCAGCGGGCAGCTCGATGCCGCCGGCTTTCAGAAGATCTATAAGCAGTTCTTCCCCTTTGGCGACCCAACCAAATTCGCCACTTTTGTTTTCAATGTCTTCGACGAGAACAAAGTAAGTCTGCGAGCTAGAGGCACGGGCTGGGGGGTCGGGGCTGCGTGCGTGGCGATGGTGGGGTGGGTTCAGCAGTGCAGCTGCGTGATGCTGGAGGAGCAAAATATTCCAGCGCTACCTGGGGCGTGAAATGGAAGCGGCGCAGTAGCGAGCAAGCCCCCGCGCTTATTTTAGTCGATGGGAGTCACGTGGGAAAAGGCGATGAAGTGGCGAGCGAGAGAGGAGAAACGCGATGTGTCGGTGCTGCTGACAAAAGCCCCCCCCGCGCTCCCGAGTCGCTCCCACCGTGATGCTCGCCCGTGGGCCGGGCACAGCAGCTGCATCCTGCCGCTGGAGATGAACGTGCATTGCTTCTCCCTCCCCATCGCCTTTTTGGATATACCCCTAAGAGCATGGGCAGGGGGGACTTTGCAGGGTGGGGGTGGCAGCAGCACCCTCACCCCCTCATTGCCCCCCCAGGATGGGAGAATCGAGTTTTCGGAGTTCATCCAGGCGCTGTCGGTCACCTCGCGGGGGACGCTGGACGAGAAGCTAAGGTGTAAGTGCTCCCTGTGCGGTGGGCTCAGCCCCGCAGCCCCCGGCATGGGAATGGGGCCGGGGGGTGGCACAGGGATGGCAATAGGGTGCATGTCCATTGAGGGGGCTGTGGTCACAAGCACCTCGGTGATGCTCTGGCTTGCAGGGGCGTTTAAGCTGTATGACTTGGACAACGACGGGTACATCACGAGGAACGAGATGCTGGACATTGTGGACGCGATTTATCAGATGGTGGTAAGCGGTGGGGGAGGATGTGGGGAGAGCAGCCCCTGGGGTCCCTGCTGGGCTGGAGCATGGGCGCTGTGGGAAGGATGCTGGAACGACCCTGATTCCCTCCCCGGGCTTGTTGGGTGGGGGGCTGTGGCCATTGTGGCCGGGGCAGGGTCCAGATCTGGGCGCTGAGGATGGCTCTGGTGCCAATGCCAGCCCTTTGTGCCCTGTCCTGATGTGAGGGGTTTTGGGGAGCAGAACACGTGTCCTTGCCCAGAGTCCCCGTCCAGGCAGGGCATGACATGTGTGTGACCGAGTCTTGTTCTGCTGCTGCAGGGAAACACAGTGGAGCTTCCCGAGGAGGAGAACACGCCGGAAAAGCGGGTGGATCGGATTTTTGCCATGATGGACAAGGTGAGGGTGCTCGAGGGGTTTTTTCCGTGGTGCTGAGGGATTTAGGAGGCAGTGGCGGGCCCCCTTGCCACATCTCAGCTCTTGCAGGTGCCTCCTGCCCCCATGAATAAAGGGTCTTAGCTGTTGCTGGGCTTGCTGCAGACCCCTGCATCCCTGCGGGCTCACCGGAGCCATTGCAGGGTCCCCGAGGTGGCATTGCCCCGAGGTGGCACTGCTTCCTGGCTGCAGCCATGGGTGGCTTGGTGTGGAAACCGAGGCTGCAGTGATGGTGGGGATTCGGGAGGCCGTGTGGGATGGAATGGGTGCTGCTGGTTCCCGGGGTGCTCGGCACCTCCATGGCAAAGCGGCGCTGCGACCGGCATGTTTTGCAGAACGCGGACGGGAAGCTGACGCTGCAGGAGTTTCAGGAGGGCTCCAAGGCCGACCCCTCCATCGTGCAGGCACTCTCCCTCTACGACGGGCTCGTATAGTCCTGGGGCCGAGCAGCGGTGAGTGCGGCATGGGGGGGCCCGGGGTGCCCCATCTTCCACCCACCTGCTGCCATTCCACCTTCCCTGGGGGCGAGTTGGTGGTTTTCCTCTGCTAAAGCATCAAAGGATGGGCATCCCCCCACAATTCAGCTGTGGGGGGTTGTTGCTTCCATCCCAATGGGTTTCTTCCCGTCCCCTCCAATCCCACAGGGCACCCCAGAACCACAGCCCACAGGGATGCGGGAGGAGCCACCTGTGGCACAACTCACACTCTCACCAGCAGATGCGCCTGCAGAAGAGGCAGCTGGTGTGCTGAGGACATGAGGATGCTCTGGAAAGAAATAATATTAAATGTTTTGTTTGTATTATATCTTATTATATTATGTCATGGAGCTGGCAGGGTTTGGCTTGGGGGTGTCAGGGACACTTGTGGTTTGCAGCATCCTGCGGGTGTTGAGCTGAGCACTCCATGGTCCCCACAGTGCCCCATGGGGCCATGCAGAGGTGTCTCTTGGGGTGATTTTGGTCATTGCAGTCCAGGCAGTGTCCGATCGTGGATGTCGGTGAGGTTTCCTTAACACTCATGGAGTTTTGAGCTATTCAGAATCTCCACGGTGTTTGCAGCTTTGCCCTTCCAGCTGCGTGGGTGTTGTGCGAGATGGCCGAGGGGCTTTCTGCCCATCATTCTCACCCAATTTTCCCTCTCCCCACCTTCTCCTGCAGATGCCTGGGGGAAGATGCTCTCCGTGCCATCCGACCACCGCCGCGCCAAGCTTGCCTGTCCCTCTCGGCCTTCCTTTCTGTTCCACGAGCAAAGGATGCCCTTGAAGCGCGAGCTCACTCCCCCTCTCTGCACTCTGAACCAGCCGCTGCCATTTGCCAACTTTTGCTTTTTCCAAAAAAAACCAAACCCGTGACAGACCCCGGTCTGAGCGGCAGCGAACGCCCGAGACTTCAGAGCCGGGGGAACGGGTCGAGCATCACTGAAGGCGGAGCCCCCCCAGCCTCCTCGCCCCCTTTGCTCCCCCTTCCCTATGTTTTTGGATGGGACTGCGGATGTGCCGGTGCCGGCGTGGTCCTCTCCCGGTAGCCGGTCAGCTGGGGACGGAGCCCAAAGGTAGCGGGGGGGCCGTGCACTGGGGTGCTGCCTGCGCAGGGCGGCCGGGGGGCCGAGGCACCGACAGCGACTGGGGACCTGGTTCTGGCATCACCTGCGATGCTACTGGCAACCTGGCCCGGCTCACTAGGGATATATATTATTATATTATTTTAAAATTTTTTTTTGGCGAGACAGTATTGTGCTTTTTATTGTTTTTTTCTCCTTTGGTGAAAAAAAGCGAGGCTTTTTTTTTTTTTTAATATGCCTATCTCGACGATCGATATCCTTATTTATTTGTTGTAAATGTTGCTGCCGTGTTTAGTCTCTCGTGTGTGTGCGTCTGACCACCTAGGTGATGATATGTAAGGTTTACATGCTCGTACACTATTGCGGGGCACTGCGAGCCTGCAATAATAATGAAGCCAAAAATCTGCCTCCCCCCCTCTCCTCCCACCCTCTGTATCCTGAGTTCCGTGGGCTGGCTGCTGTTTTAAGGAGATGCTGTAGCTTCTTTTCCTCTTCCCCTGTCCCCTGCGTTTTTCTGTTCCCTTTCCCTTTGCAGGCTCAGCGAGGGCTCGCTCAGCCCAGGCTCCGAGCGGGGCGACGAAACCGCTGGGCACCAGAGCATCCTCATTTCCTTTTTTTATCTTTCTCATTTTCTCAGTGCATGAAGCAGTATTAACGGAGCCAAGAGCTGAGTTTGCTTTCAAGCAGATTCCTCTACTGTTTTCTGTTTGCAAGTGGTGGGAAGGTCTGTTTGTACCCCAGGGGGGTGGCTGTGCATTCGCGCTGTGCTGGTGGGGCTGGGGCAGCAGAGGAGGTGCCCATAGGGACAACTCGCTCTGTCCCCCCTGTCCTGGCTGGCACAGGGGGGACGTGCAGCTCGGGGTGTCTCCTGACCCCCTCACCCCTCATTTAGGACACGGGAGGTTTTGCTGTATAAACCAAGAGCACAACCCCAAAGCAGAGCTGCTTGTACCTGCGCCAAGGGAGTTGGAGGACTGGGGAAACGTGCCTGGAAACCCGAGCCGGGGGCTTGGAAATGGACCCCCAGCCACAAGCGGTGCCCACACGGCCTCTCCATCACCCACCACCACTCCAGGATGTGCCCGAGCAGGGTTCAGCCCCACCAGGACACGCTGTGGGACACTGTTGGCATCTCCGTGGGAGGACGAGGGTTACGTGGGTGCTGCTGCTGCTCTGTTTCCATCCATCTCAGCCCCTGCCCTGGGGAAGGAGAGATTTGCAGCTCCTCGGGAGCAAAGTGCAAGATGCTCGTGGGACCCCTGATGCCAGCCGGGGTACAAACCCCTCCTGCTCCGGTGTGGTTTGTTCCTCACCCAGTAACACCAGTGCTGCTCTCCCAGCACCCCGGGGATCCCCGCTCCATCCTGGTACGGCTGACACAGCATCACCGATCCCTGCAGCCCCCGCGGCCAAGCCCAGCCGGTCCCCACAGCTGGATGTGGAGGGTGTACTCACAGGTGTCCCGTGATGCAGGAGACCAGACGGTGCCCCAGCAGGGGTGAATCCTCCCCCGTGCCGGGCACAGGCTCCCGGGCGGTCAGTCCCTTGCTGTGCAGCCCCGCTGTGCACTTTTGGGGCTGTGTGCTGGTGGCACTTTCTGATGGCCATAAAATCCCACCTTTCCTTATCCCCAAGGAGACTGACATCATGTCCATGTGCAATATTTCTGCCTCTTCTGCGGTTCCTGCCCCCGAGGGTGCCCGTGGTTCATTGCTGGGGGGCTCTTGGAGGATGTCACCTTGCTCCCTCCCATGGAAACTCCTTTTCCTCGATGCTTTGTGGCCAAAACACAACTCTCTTGGATAGATCTTTGCAGTGCCTCCAACTTCTCTAATGCTTGTCTGCCAGACCGGTCCCTTCCTGGTGCCAATCGATGTTCCCAATGAATGTGATGCTGCTGTAATCGCCTCTGCTGATAAATGATGGACCCTGCGATGTTTGACATAATTCCCAGGCAAAGGCAAACCTCATTTGCTCTGACACTTTTCCCTGAAAGGCTTTTAATTTTCGGAGGACCTACTTGGAGCTCCATCGGTGCTGGCTGATGTCTCACTGGGGAGGCAGCCCTGCAAGGATGTGCTGCTGCTGTCACGGGTGGGTGAGGGACCGGTGTTGTTTTGGGAGGACTTCAGGCCCCAGAAATGCCAAAATTCAGTGGCCACCAGCCTGGTCTCCTCCTGCTGTGGGTGGGCTCAGGGATGGAGCTTTGTCCTCTCTCCCCTCTTCTTAAATATTTGCACATTAGGAAAAAAAAAAGAGCAAAAAGGAAAGCAGTTATTTTGCAGAGCGTGGGCTCTGTCCTGCCCTGCTCTTTGCAATGCTGAGCAGCCCTGAGAAAATCATTTTGGCCACAGTATTCTCCCCTGCCTGCAGATTTGGAACCCTGGCTTGGATGCTCCGGCCTCCCTTTGGGGACCACCGGGGGCCCCCGTCTCCTCCTGAACATCACCAGGATCTGCAGCTTCTTGGTACTGCTGAAAATCAGGCTTGAAGCATCTCATGCTTGGAAATGTTGGCCTTAACCTCCTCGTGCCTCAGTTTCCCCATCAGTGCATGGCCTGGCTGAGCTGTGACCTGGAGGGTTTGGCAGGACCCGCTGGATTCAGGCACGTACAGAGCACCGGGAGCGGGGTGTGAACCGCTGGGTTGGACTTTACATCAGAGGATAATTATTTTCAATCTTCTTTTTACACCTGGTCATTATTAAAAGTGAGCAGCTGACAAGACCTCATTTGTTTCTGTTCATAGTCAGGTTCCTGATGCCTGTCTGAAATAAAGCAGCTGCAGCCCTGGCGATGGGGAGGGGACGCAGGCAGAGGCGAGGGTCCGGCCCGGCGACTGCGGCATGTCCCCTCCACCTCTCATTTGTCCCCGTCGGTGTTGCCCCATTAAAATGCCGTGTCTGTACTTTCCTTTCTTTTCATTTTTCTGTTTGTGTGCTGACTGTTTGCTGCTTTGTAACCGTCTTTCCTTGAGCTCTGGGGCTTGAGCTGTTTTCCCCGGAGAGCGAGGATGTGGGAGAAGGCTCTGGGGGCAGATTCCCCCCACCCTCTCATTATGGCACTAACCAGGACCCGAGAGAGAAGCGAAGTGGATTTTTCCCTCTGGAGCAGCTCTTAAATTGCTGTGATTTGTAACAAGACCAGGCAGCCCCTGGGAGCGCTCCCCATTGGGTTTGTGGGAGGGGGTGTTTGCTTATGGGAGACCACAGACCCCATTTGCGCTGGGTACCAGCTGCACCTCACCAGACCAGGCAGAAGTGGGTCTCAGCAGTTTTGGGGTCTCAGTTACAGGTGCCAGCCCCAACTGTTCCAGCGGCACAGGCATCCTTCCCTTCTCTCTCTGCTCCTGTGGCCGCCAGCCCTGGGGTGGGTGCCATGTCCTGGGGTGGGTGACATTTCCTGCAGAACCCCTGCTTGAGGGGCAGCTGAGCCCCCAGCTGAGGAACAGCAGCTCCAGCCAAGAGCCTTGTTTGTAAAGATGAAGCCTGTTTGTGCGTCCGTGCCGGTGTCTCGGCTTGCATGCCCTGCTGCCTTGTCTTGAGATGAATTCAAGAGCAAACCAAGCAAACGAAACAGTTTAAAAAAAACAAACGAAAACAAAACAAAACCCAGGAACTTTGTGACAGTGGAAATAAAAGCTTAATGACAGTAACGAAGCACCCGTGATCTGTGATGTGCCTGCCTGCGCCGTCCTCATCTCCTCCCAGCCCCCTTGTCGATGCAGCAGCCTCAGAGCCTCCGAGTCGCTTTGGGCGTGCAACGGCTACGTGGGAAGCTTGATATTAATATCTTGTAATTGTGCCTCAGCCTGGAAGAGGGATGCCCCTTGGCAGCCCCGACACAGCTGGCTGGGCGAGCAGGGGGGCTCACAGCCCAGATTAGGCTTTTCACGTGCCACGGGATTGCATTTGCCATTCTGCTCTGCCAAATCTCCCAGAAACGAGCACTGCGAGGCCTCCCTGCCAGCCCATCTTCGTTTGTTTGCTCTCCTAACGAGGCTGACTAATTATTTTTGGGAGGCCAGAGGAGATGCCCCTACCAGTCCAAACAAGGAGGCTGTGTTTGCACAGGGGGCTTTGTTCAGAGGTGCTTTGTGCCAGCACATGATGGGGGCACCCAGGGATTTATCCCCCATGCTGGGGAGCAGGTGAGGACGGGCACAGGCTCCAAAATGTGATGGTTACACAGAGGCTTTGCTGGCTTTTGACACCCCCTCCAGCAAGGAAGGGGTTAAACCCCAACTAGTGCAGGTGCTCTTGGGACTGGGAGCACTGGTGGGTTTGGCTGGGATTAATTCGGTGATGGGGAGAAGCTGCTGGGGTTTCTTTGTCTCAGCAGCTGTGGAGATGCATGCTGGGGTGCAGGATGGAGCTGCGGTGCAGGGTTAGTGGCTGGGGGTGCTCTGTGAAAGGGTGGGGGACACCCCCAGAGCTTGCAGTGAGTGTGGAGCTGGGGGAGCAAAGCCTGGGGAGACAAGTGGTTGTACCCAAGCCTACAGCCCTGGCTCTGGGACAGGAGGGGCTCGGGCCACCAGCACAGCACAGCACACCCCAGGGCTGTGCTTGCAGGGACATGTGGGACAGAGGGATGTGCAAGAGGGACCTGCTGTCCCGTGTGTGGGGCTGTGGGATGGCCGGTCCCTAATCCTCCTGTCTCTAGGGGGGTGCTCAGCCAGGGGCAGGATCGGCCCTTGGCCGTGGGCAGTCCCGGGGCCCCGCGGGGGTGGTTGAGCAAGACCCGAGCTTCCCCCCCCGGAGCGGCCGTGAGCCCAGCGCTGCGGGGGGAGCCCGGGAAAGCTCCGCCGCCCCCGGGCAGCGCTCCCGGCTTTGGCTGCGCGTCCAGCCCCGTCCTGCCCCGGCTTTGGCTGCGCTTTGCGGGGCTGTTTGCTCCCCGTTCCCCACCCAGAGTCACTTGTCCCCCACAGCCACATTGCAGACCCCTGTCCTGCCCTTTTCCTGGCAGAGGAGGGGTTGCTTCCCCGAGGTCCCTTTGGCAGCTGTCTCACCCCCCTGCCCTGGTTTTGGCAGGGTTCCCCTGCAAGTGCTCAGCTGTGAACCCCCGTGTCCTCCCCTCGCCCCCAGCTCCCCCTGGCAGAGCGGGGGGCAATCTGAGCCGGGGGAGTCAGGGCTGGGGAGGGGGCCTGGGCAGTGTTTCTGACAATCCTGTGGGTTGCAGGACCCACTTCCCAATCCCCACATCCCCGTCCCAGCTTCATCCAGCTCCCACCCACCTCCCGGCCACGCCGCTGGCTCCAAAAGTCCCGTTTTCTCTCCTCCCTCCCAGAACGCTGGAGGAGCTGCAGGCGGCTGGGTGTCCCACCTCTGTCCCCACTGCGTGTGGCCCTTTGCACCCTGTGTCCCTCCCAGTGCGGGGACGGTGCCCAGGGGTCTGGGGGAAGGAGCAGAGCAAGGACAGAAGGGGTGTCACCAGCACCTGAGGGTCTCCCCCAGGATGCCACCCCACAGAGGGGTGTTTGTGGGTCTCTGGCTGCTGCTCACCCCCAGCCTCTCTGAGCCCCATCCCAGCGCAGGAGGGGCCACCCTGGCCTTTGTCTTTGATGTCACCGGCTCCATGTATGATGACCTGGTGCAGGTGATGGACGGGGCCTCGCGCATCCTGGAACGGACACTCAGCAGGAGCACGAAGCCCATCAGCAACTACGTGCTGGTCCCGTTCCATGACCCAGGTATGGCTGGGGCAGGGTGGGAGGAAACGTTTTACTGGGGGATGGGGCTGCGAGGGGCTGGGGTGCAGGTCTGGCCAGGTTTGGGGCTGAAGTGGGCACTTCCCAAGTGCCTGTGCTGTCCCTTCTCCCCATTTTTTATGCCCCAGTGACCCCTGTGACAGGGATGGCAGCGTGGGACGAGCTGCAGCTCGAGGGTTCGGTGCTGGGCAGGGGCTCCCATCCCCAGCCACCCTGTTGCTCAGGGCAAGCTGCTCCTCAGCAGTTTCACCCCAGTGATGCTGGCACCCACTTGTGGGTGACTCTTTTCTGTACGAGCCCACAACGTGTTTCCAGGTCACCCCAATAAAAGGACTGCTTTCTAACAGGTTTTGGTAATTTACTGCACTACTAGAATAATTTCTTTCTAACTTTGCCTTGGGATTTTTTGTGCACACCCATAAATAGCAGCTGTTCTCCAGAAGAGCCCCGACCACCTACAAGGAGAGCAGAACTGAGGCTAGATTTTCAGCAGAAATGCTGCATTTGGATGACAATCACTGGAGCTGGACAGGGAAGGAGGCAGAGGCAGTAAATGGGTTTCGGCGTCGCTTTGCTGGGCGTCTCCCCCAGCAGAAAAGGGTGCTGGGTTTGCAGCTCACCTTGGCCAAGAGCTTCTCTGGGGCCGGCTGTACCCTGGGCATGGTGCTGATCTGCCCAAAACCACATTTCCCTCTGTGCCAAGCCAGAGCAGATGCTTAACCGTGAGTTTTACAGGTCCTGTAAGGGTGTTTTAGCTAGGCTCGTGTTTGGGAGCACCAGAGGAGGCTGGTGTTTGTGTCTGGGGGGGCTGAGGCGGTGGTGTTGGTGTGTTTGCAGATGTAGGACCCGCCACCCTCACCGCAGACCCCCGGCTCTTCCAGCAGCGCCTGCGGGAGCTCCATGTCCAGGTGAGGTGTCCGTGGCTGGCTCGGTGTGTGGCCCTGTGTCCCTGCATCCCTGCACCTTGGTGGGTCCCCAGAGCAATCCCTGCTTCCCTTGGGGTCTGACACCCCCCAGGTGGGGGCTCGGGACAGGTCTGGGCTTGTGGGGGGCTGACCACACTGTGGTGGGAGCAGAGAGGGTGGGTGCTCCAGGCACCTGCAATGAGGCAGAACCATCTCAGTTCACAGCCCTTGTCCCAAAGTGGGAATGCTTTCCCTGGGAGAGTTTGCACAAACTCTTCATGGAACCAAAAATCTGTTCTTCTAGAAGTGCTGTTTGCAAATTGTTTGCGTTTGTTTTTTTTAATTTTTTTTTTTTTTTTTCTTTAAAAATAAGAACAAAACCACAACAATTTCAGCTGCAATGCTGAAACACTCCCTGGGAGTTTAATCATGTTTTATCCATCTCTGCATCCCATCTCATGCATTGCTAAACCCCCATGGCGTTTCCCTTCGGATGCAGCTGTGTTCTGGCAGGAGCTGTAAAGCTGTGGCTGCAAATTGATTCACAGCCCTTGGGGTGCAAAGCCCCATGGAAGCAAGAGCCGGTCCTTGCTGTGCCTCTGCGCTTGCCTGGGGTGGCCGGTTCTGCTGCCATGTGGGGAGAGATGGGCCGGGGTGGGCACTAATGTGCGTTTGTGGGAAGCCAGGGACTTCTGTGAGTCCGGATCCCCAAATGGGTGGTTTAATCATCATTAGCGGTGAGGCACGGATGGGTCCTTGTGATCTGCATGTTCTTGTGGTGCCACCGTGCTGCTCTGGCTGGGTTTGGGGCAACTCCAGCACACTGGTGCAATTTGTACCCATAAGCAGAGCCTGGGCTGGGTTCCAGCCCAGCAGGGAAGAGCTGAGCACTGGGTGCTTTGGTGCTGGTGCCACGTCCCTCACCATGTGCCACAGGGCGGAGGGGACTGCCCGGAGATGAGCGTGGGAGCCATCCGTCTGGCCGTGGAGGTCTCGCACCCCGGCTCCTTCGTCTACGTCTTCTCGGATGCTCGGGCCAAGGACTACGAGCAGCAGGAGGAGCTGCTGCGGCTGCTGCAGCACAAGCAGACCCAGGTGAGCGGTGCTGCCCACCTGCCTCCTGTCACAGCCGGGCTGGGGGGACATCGTAGCAGCAACGATGGCAGCTCGCAGCAATGAGCTGTAGCAATAAACCCCCTGATGCTGCCTTGTAGTGGGGTGAATTTTGTATCCTCTGGGCTGACTCACTGTACTAGAAGCTTGTGGATGCTGGTTGTGTCCCTTCCCTGGCGTGGACAGACACCCTGTGGCTGAGTGTGATGCTATGAGGACTGTTGCTGTGGCAGGTGGTGTTTGTGCTGACAGGGGACTGCGGGGACAGGAGCCACCCTGGGTACCGCGTGTACGAGCGCATTGCTGCCACCAGCTCCGGGCAGATATTCCACCTGGACAAGCAGCAGGTGACGGAGGTGAGCAGGGATGAGGTGGCCAAGGTCCATGTGGTCCTGACTCAGCTGCTGTTATATTCTCCCGAGGTTGATCCTTATGCCCAAAGCATATCTAGGCTGCTCTGGGAGCCCCGCTTTAGCCTGAAATAGAAGCAAGAGCTTGAGAAAATTCATTGATTGCTCTTGAGGTTGCTGCTGGGCCACTTGCATGATCCTTGGGATGAGTCGAGCCTCCTGTCACCATGGAGCAGAGGTGTCTGCCTGGGGCTGATGCTGGGTGCTCCTGTCGCTCTCGGCACCCCAGGAATTGGGAGGGTGGCCTGGCCACAGGGAGAGGAGCCTCTCTGCCTGTTCCCATCCTTGAAGCTATTGACTGGCATGAAATCTCAGAGACCTGGGGAAGATCAAAGTGCTTTTCTGCTCATTACTGGGCAGCTTCTCTCAGCAGAGCCCAGAAACAGCTCCTGCCCAGCCTCCAGTTGTGGGTTTTAATCGTTTCTATTCCCATGAGCTAATTGGAGGGCAATAATGTGTCTGTTCCAAGCAGCTGAGCAGAAGCCACTGGGCAATAACAATTGCACCAAATGACTCAATTCCATTTGCACCTGCTCACAGCAAAGGGGGCTCAGCTGGGGCTGTCACCTCCTGCCCAGCTGTCCCAGTGCCACCCCTGCGCTTGCACCCACCAACTGGGGCTGGTCCTTTGCCTGGGCACTATTTTGCAGCCAGACTTGAGATTTTAACCTGGTGTAATCCAAGTCATACTTGTGAAAAAGCCTCACCTGATGGTGATGGGGGATCCTGGTTAATGCTCCCCCAGGTGCTGAAGTGGGTGGAAGAGGCCATCCAGGCTTCCAAAGTCCACTTACTGTCCACGGACCACGAGGACGGTGGGGAGCACACGTGGCCGGTCCCGTTCGACCCTAGCCTGAAGGAGGTCACCATCTCCCTGAGCGGCCCTGCCCCGGGGATCGAGGTCCGGGATCCAGCAGGTAGATGCCCAGGAAGGGCGGCAGGTGGGGGGTGATGCTTTGCATCCAGGAGAGCAATGAGAGGGTCCCCTTGGGTCAGGACAAATGGGAGGCTGCAGGCATGGGAATTGCTGAACCTTGCACTGAAAACTGAAATACAAAAGCAATGAGCTGCAAAGAGCTTGTTAAGCACCAAGTGTGTCTGCTCTGTTCCCTTCCCAGATTGGTTTTGCCTCTGGTTTGGGAGGATGTTCTCTGTGTCCAGGCTGTGTGATGGGCTCTGTGCTGTGGTGAGCCCCAAGGGAGGGGGCTCCTGGGCAACTGCGGGGACTGGATGGTGGACCTGGGTTGCCCATCCCAGAGGTTCATTTGCTGTTACAGGAAAGGTCCTTGAGAAAGGCCAAGGGCTGAAGGAGCTGCTCAACATCCCCAACTCAGCCGTGGTGGTGACTGTGGAGCCCTATGAGCCAGGGATGTGGTCGGTCACGGTAGGTTGGTGGCAGAGCCTGCACGTTGTCCCTACCCATCCCCTGATGGATATTTAGCCAACCAGGCTTTGCCAGGCATGGGTTTTCCCCATACACCTCCGGATGGACACAGGGCACATGAACGGGACAGCTGTTGCCTGCCCGCTTCCCCATCGCCTCCCCCTGCCCTCAGCACGTGCCTCTTGCTCCGCTTCCAGACCCAGAGCAGCGGCCGCCACTCACTGAGGATCACGGGCATCAGCAACATCAATTTTCAAGCCAGTTTCTCCACCCAGCCGGATTTTGATGCCAGCCAGCCTGGAGAGCGACCAGTGCAGGGTGAGGCTGGTGTGCCAGGGGTGCAGCTGCTGTGTCTGGGCTTCTCTCAGCCAAGAACGTGGCTGGGTGTTGTTTTTATTTTATTCCCCTTCTCTCTCTGCAGGTCTGCCCATCTCTGTGGTGGTGAACTGCACCGGTCTGCAGCCGCCTGGGCACTTGCAGGAAATGGAGCTCTTTGACACCTCCGGCCATGCCCTCCTGTCGCTGCCCATGCGGCCCCTCTCCAACACCTCCTCGGGGCAGCTCTGGGTGGGCTCGCCCCTCCATGTCCCCCCGAGTGACTTTCTGCTGAAGGTCAAGGGAAAAGATGCCCAGGGCCACCCCCTGCACCGCCTCTCTGGGGTCACCTACACCAGTGTGGTCCCCGGTGAGTGGTCCCCAAGGGTGCTGAGAAAGGACCAGAGGCTCTTCCAGCACCAACTTTGCTTTGGTTTCCAGTCAGGTGTTCCTTTACCTGCTTCCCAGTGCAGCTCTTGATGAACTCCTGAGGAGTTTTGTATCAGTGCATGTCCCCATCTATTTCCAGGTCTACCCAAAGTGAACATCTCCAGCAAGATCCAAGCGTACAGCCGTGAGCCGCAGCGGATCTCCTGCTCCGCACAGAGCGAGGTCCCTTTCCGCCTGCAGCTCAGCCGGGGTAGGATGAAGCTAGGGGAAGAGCAGCTCTTCAGGTGAATCTCCCATTTAGCCCATGGGGCTTCACGATGAACCTGTGGGGGCAGCAACAGCCTCCTGAATTGTGCCAGCCAGGGGGATGCTGTGTGCTGGCTGGGTGCCTGCAAGCCCTGAGCATCCCAAGGCAGCAGAGGAAAATCCCAAGGGCTGTGTCTGTGATGATGTGGGAAGTGGGGCTGCATCTGCCTGACTTGGATGGAAAAGACTCCCAGTGATTTGGAGTAGGGCGGTGACACGGCAGCCCCTGCTCCTGTGCCTCAGGGTGGGGGTGACCCTGTCATCTCCCTTTTCGTTTTGTAAAAATTTCTTACAGTGATGGTGGTAAAACACTGGCCCAGGTTGCCCAGAGTGGTGTTGGATGCCCCATCCCTGGAGACGTCCCAGGCCAGGCTGGATGGGGCTCTGAGCAACCTGAGCTGGTGAAGATGTGCCTGCTCATGGCCGGGGTGGCACTGGGGGAGCTTCAACCCAAACCATTCTGTGATTCTGATTCTTTGATTCATAGGGTTTCAGGAAACATCAGCTGGTTGATCCCTGCGGTGTCCAAGAGTGATGAAGGATTTTATGAGTGCACAGCCACGAGCAGGGTCGGGGTGACACGGGCTCATTCCTACGTCTCTGTCTCAGGTGGGGACAGCACGTGCCAAGCCTTGGTGCCTGAAAGTCTCCAAATCTGTGGCTGGGCACAGACTCATTTCAACCCAGCGTGCTGTGTTTGCAGAGCCACCGCCACGTCTCATAGCCCCGGCCAACATCACAGCTTCACCCGGCCAAGACGTGGTCATGTCCTGCCCGGTTCTGAGCGACGTGCCCTACAACCTGACATGGAGCTGGGATGGGAAGATGGCGCAGCTGAGGGACGGTCGGACCCGGCTGCTGCAGAACCACTCACTGGAGATCATTCGTGTGCAGCCAGGGGACGGGGGGCTGTACGAGTGTGTGGCCCACAGCGCCCATGGCTCTGCCGCCGCCTCCCTCTGGCTCTTCATCCAGGGTAGGCTCTGCCCAACGGGGGACACTGGCCTGGCTGATGTCCTGTGGGAGGGACAGTGGCGGATGGCACCCGGGGGCTGAGCCCTTCTCCGACCCTGTGCAGAGGTGCCGTGGGTGAAGGTGGACGCCAGCCCCCAGCGTTTCGGCAGGGGCCAGGAGCTGCGGTTGAACTGCACGGCCGGGGGTCACCCCCTGCCCCGCACCGCCTGGAAGCGCTGGGGATGGGTGCTGGAGCAGGACGAGAGGTAACACATGGGGACCAGGGTGTCTTCATCCTCCCTGTCCTGCTGGGGATGGTGCTCCCCTTGCAGGGTCTGTGGCTCAGGGTTGCTTGTAGCCCCAGTGAGAGAGGAAACCATTGCGATACCCTAACCCACGTACCTGAGGTGGCTGGCATGCTGTTAGCCCTAATTTCATAGATTAATTTTTAAGCCGTCTTGCCTTATCCAGGTCATTGTCCCCACTGAGGGGAAACGGAGCACTTTGCATGCCCAGTGTGCACTCCAGCCTCAAAAGACTCCTTCTGCTTCCCTTTAATTTATTCTGCTTTTGCCTTCCACCTCTCAGTCTGTGACAGGCTGTGAGTGCTGGAGTGGACTTTGGGAAAGGTTTTTCTCCTCCTTTTTTTTTTTTTTTTTTTAAATGAAAAAGCCCAATTCTCAATACTTTTCCCTTGTTCTAAACAACATCCTTCCCTGCAGCAGCTGGTTTGAAGTACTAACCCACATCTATCATACTCCCAGCACTTACCACATGTGCTTTAATGGGATGGCTTTCAGCCTGTTCACTTAGTTCAACACATTTTTCACTAGCTACGTTTTCACAGGGCTCATTTATCTCTCTCTCCCTGTTTGCCGCAGGGTTTTCATGGATGCTCAGGGCACGCTGCACATCAGGGCTGCCATCCCGGAGGATGCGGGGAATTACAGCTGCTACGCCAGCAGCGCGCTGGGCTGGGATGAGCGAGTCATCACCCTGGAGTTCACTGGTACCCACTCCCCGCTGGCAGCAGCATCCTGGGAGGGCTCAGAGCTGCCCAGGAGGGATTTATTATCCCTCTTTGCTGTCCCTGGGCTGCTGGATGGGGCCTCACAGCCTTGGAACTGTCTGTGATGGAGGGCGTTGGGGTGCAGCTCCCAGGGCTCTGGGGTCCCCTTGGGGTGAATGGCACCATGTCAGGGAGTCCCTGAAGCCACCTCTCTCCCCACGGCACAGAGCCTCCTGCCATCCTGGCAGTGACGCCCAGCGTGAAGGCGCTGGTGGGAGAAGACGTGACCCTGGAGTGCTGGGTTTTGGGGGTGCCCCCACCCCACGTCGTGTGGTACAAAGGTGAGGCTGGGACAGACCTGGGGACGAAAACTCCTCCCTGCGCTGGGGGACATCCACCACCCTGCAGGGACGTCACACATGGGGTCTCCCCAGACTGGCAGGTGGGGACCCTAGAGACGCTCAGGGTCCTGATGTGGGGGTCTCGGGGCAGGTGAGCAGGCGGTGGCGGCGTTCCCCCCCGGCACCCAGCGTGCCGTCCTGCGGCTGCAGGGGGTGCGGGAGGAGGACGCAGGGCGGTACGTCTGTGAGGCTCTCGGCGAGGCTGGCGTCGCCTTCAATGACACCGAGCTGGACGTGGGGTGTAAGTCTCTGCCTCCCATTTTGGGTTTCCGCTGCTCTCTCTCCCAGCTCCCACTCGCTGCTTCCCAAGCCTCCTCTTGCCCCCAGCTCTCAGGTTTCCCAAGCACGGGGGTGTCTGTGGTCAGTACAAGCTGAAGCCTGGCAGGGTTTCCAAGGGTTGGGAGGATGGAAAAGGCTCATGTGCCAGAACACCAGTTCAGATGCTATTGCCTGTTGACACAACAGCTTGAGACTGAAGTGAGGATGCAAAGTATAATCAGTGGGATTAGGCAGAGGTAGGGGCTGGTTTCTGTGTGTCTGAAAATCAGGGCTCAGGGCTTCCCACTGGAGACAGAAGGGATGGAAGAGCCTGAGGAGGAGGAGAGGGGTTCTGAGTTAGGGGCAGTAAAGCATGAAGCAGTTAATGGTGGAAAAGTGCAAGTGGGTGGTACTGGGTGTAACTAGGAGGGGTGGAAACTGCAATGGCTGTAACAGCCCTGGTAAAAAAACAAATGCTTCAAACCAATCTTGTAACTTTTCGGGGCACCTGATTTGTGGGTTTTGCAGCCCTGTTTCTTCTCTGTGCTCAGCTATGGGGAAGCTGGGTTGTTGGACCTGCCTGAGCCCTGTCTCTGCTGCTCTCTCCTCCAGCTGCCCCTCACTTTCCTGAGCCCCTGGGGGACATGACAGTCGAAGTCGGGGACAGCGTGAGCCTGCTGTGCCGTGTCGAGGGCTCTCCCACACCACAGGTCACCTGGTCCCGGCGGGACGGGAAGCCCGTGACGGGCTGGCAGGGACCGCGGGGTGTTTCCAGCCAGCTGGAGGCTGCTGAGCTGCTCATCCACAGTAAGAGAACTGAGCGTGCCTTGGCGTGGTGAGCAGTGTGTGTGGGTGTCCCACCTGTGTGCATCCTTACACCGTGTCACCCTTGGGTGCTTCCCCCCAGCCTGCTGCAGGTTGAAGTTCCAGCAGTGGGGTTAGCCCCCATGTTTACACTTTTTACAATAATAAATAATGGATATAATGGGTTTATTTGCACTTTTTACTTGCACAAGCTAAGCTGTGCTGGAACAGCCTGCAAGCCTGGGGGGTCTCTCCTCCATCAGAGGCGGTGGCACAGGAGAGTGGTGTCGCCCTGTCCTGAGGCTTACTCGGGGCTCTCCGACCCCGCTGTGCTCTGGCATTGCCGGGCTCAGGCTTGTTCTGCCCTGCTCCAGGTGTCTCACTGGATGATCAAACCATCTACATCTGCGAAGCCCAGAACGAGTTTGGGAAAATCCAAGCGGAGGTCAAGCTCATAGTCACCGGACACGGTTTGCTTTTACGTGCTTTTATGTGTTTTGCTGGTGTATTGCTCATGACTGCAGCAATACTGGCGCTGTGCAAGAGACAGAGCTGTGCAGCCACATCTGCTCCCCTTTTACGTCTTTGGCTTACTGCACTGATTCATGCTTGAACCCAAATTGTACACAAATATCCCCAGATTCTTGGGGGAGCTGGATGTTGGAGCTGGCTTGAGCTGAGCCAAGGTCTGGACCTTGGAAGAAAGGTGCTCCAGATCTGTTGTTCTGAGTGTTCCTGGACATTTTATCTATAATTAAGGTTGTTTTTCCTTTCCTCTCTCTCAAGCAGCTCCTCAAATAGCCCTCGCATCACCCGTGGTCCACGCACTTCCAGGCCAGCGTGTCTCACTGCCCTGCGTGATCCTGGCTGGGAAGCCGTTCCCAGCCCGTCGCTGGATGAAGAATGGGCAGACGGTGAGGTTTCTGCACCCACTGAGATGGCGGGTGGGTGGGAAGCTGTGAACATAGACCTTTGCTGCAGGATGGGTGCCCCAGCCTCTTGGGATCAAAGCTGCTGGTGGAAGATGCCGAGAAGAGTTTGGGTTGGGAGGGTAGCATGAGTTCGTCACTGCATCAGCATGTTCCTACCACTCAAGGACTGGTTTCTAGATATGCCCCAAAGACACAGGAATATAATGATGTTTGACCTCCTTGTCTGTCCTGCTTTCTGTTCTCTGCCTGTGTCCAGGTAGCCCCAAGCGGCCAATACTCCATCCAGGCTGATGGGAGCCTGCACGTTGACCAGGTGTCTCAGGGGGACGTGGGAATGTACACCTGCGAGGTGACCAATGTCTTCGGCTCGCACAGGCAGGACGTGTCCCTGGCCATCCACGGTGAGTGGCAGGGTCCTGGGTGTCCCCAGTCTGCGCTGAGTGGGGAGTGGGTGCCCGCTGCACTTCTTAAGCTGCAGAGCACCGTTCTCACTTTGGCAGACGTGGCTCCACCACGCAGGCTGAGGTGCTTCCCTTCCTTCCCAGTTCCTCCCACCATTGAGCTTGGTCCTGTCCTTATCACTGCCACTGAGGGAGCAGCTGTCGCCCTGCGCTGCAACACCACTGGTGTGCCCACTCCTACTGTCACCTGGGCAAAGGTAGGTGACAGGGACAGGCAGGCTGCCATCCTGCTGCTAGCCAGACTGGGGGTCACCTTCAGGTAACATGGAGAGGATGAAGCTCGCCAGTGTTGGTGTGGCTGCCCAGGGAGGTGGCACCAAGTGCCCTGGGAAGTGGGACTGGAGGCAGCTTGCTCTGGTGGGTCCAGAGTTCTTTTCTTGCCCTTGGCATGCTCAGAACATGGGAGAGTCTCTGCTGTCTTACTTCCTCCCCTCCCTTCTCATCACAGGGCACAGAGCCCATCTCACCTAGTCTACACTACCACCTCGACCCTGATGGGACCCTCCTGATACCTTCGCCCTCCCCTGGGGACACTGGGACCTACTTCTGCACAGCCACCAACACAGCAGGCTTCTCCAGACGGGAGATGCAGCTCTCTGTCAGCAGTGAGTGCCGGGACTGGCCTGGCACCAGCTCCCATAAAGCAGCTCCGGAGGGTGGCTTAGCTGGGCAAGCACAACCTGGGGACTCTCTTGGCTGCCTTGGGCTACCCAGCCAGGTGCCAGCTGGGTCTGTGGGGTGGGAAGAGCTGCAGTGAGGGCTGTGGGGCACCTGCAATGTTCCCACACCAGCCACACTCCCTCTCTACCCAGCTAAGCCCAGGATCAGCGTGAATGGATCCCAGGTGTCAGACCCTGTAACCATCCTGGCTGTCCTTGGACAGGAGACCACCCTGCCCTGCCAGGTTCAAGGCCACCCCCCTCCCTTGGTGGTGTGGACCCGCGAGTCCCAGCCACTGCCTCTTGTCACTGCGAGGTAAGGAGAGCTTGTGGGTGTTGGGGTGATGCTCTCTTGCTGTTGTGCCTCTCTCCAGAGGGATGCGGGGTCTGTGAGGGGCAGCAGCTGCTCAATACGTGGTTGGAAGATGGAAAGGGCACCCCTGGTGCTGAGTAGCTGATGCTCAATGCTCTGATAGGAGCCAAGGCAGCTGAGCAGAACAGCATTAGCACTGCTCTTCAAGGAGAGCAGAACAAGAATCACCAGGCTTTTTTTCCATCATACAAACATCTGCTGGGTTGGAGCAGCTGCTCTTGGCCCTTCACATGCCCACCCTGGACACAGGGCTGAGGAAGGGAAGGGAAAACAGCTCTGGTGCAGCTCCCCGGCTCCACTCACCCATGCACATTCCTGCCTCGTGCTGTCACCCTGCTGGAGGCCAAGGACATGCCTGGGGATGGTGGGTCCCTGCGGGAGGTGTTGGATCAGGGCTTGATGCTGCTCTGCACACAGGTGGCTGCAAGACACCAAGGATATGGAGGAGTTTTGAGGTCAGGAGGAGGAGGAGAATGGGCAGCGGGGGTGGCTGGGAGTGTTGCAGTCTCTGCTGCCTCTCGTTGGGGTGACTTCATGGGCTTTAGACGTTGAAGTTTTCCTGAGCCCTGGCCAAGGTCTGGCAGCAACACAGATGTGAAGCCAGTGGTAGATTTGTCTGTGCTGGGACATGAGTTTCAAGGCCAGTTCTGTTCCAGTGGGTGACTTCTGGAGGGCCAAGTTCACTTGTTGATGGTGTTGAGGCTGATGGCAGCAATGGGAAAGTCATCTAATGCTGTTTGATGGGAGAATATAACCTGGAGGGTGGTTGGATATGTTTATTGTCTTGGTCTTCTCAGAAGCAAGATCTGCTTTCTCAGCATGTTAGCATTGTGCTGGAAGGGGCTCCCTAAAATCATGAGACTCAATCTTGGGATTAATCACTTCTCTCCCTACATCTGAGGAGTGACGTGGCCTGGGTAGCAGGAAGGCATCTTGGCTTTGGTCTTCTTGAGGGACCATGTTACCTTGTCATTCCTGTCTGGTTTCCCATGGCCGCTCCTCATGGTGCTGTGCTGGTCTTCACATCTCAGCTGGCTTGTCCTCACGTGTCTGGGTGATTTATGAGAACACACAGGGAAGAATCTGCGGCCGTGGGCTGAGATGATGTTATGTCTGTGGAGCACAGACAGTGCTGGGAGCGAGAGCATGGCCAGCTCCAGCTGCAGGGGCTGTGATCCATGGGGACCCCTGTCCCACCTCGTCCCCCTGGGTGAGTGACTTGTGCTGCAGCCTCGCACTGAGCTCAGGAGCTGAGCAAAGGGGATTTGCACCCATGGACAGCTCTGCCGTACTCCTTGCACAGGAGGTGGCCCTGGGGACCTTCTCTTTGCTGTCCCCAGGTGACGGTGAGCTCTCAGCCCTTTACTCCTGCCCAGGGGTAGGAGATGAATGGCACAGCTGTTCCCATCCAGCTTTTCTGTTCCCTCTCCCCCAAGGTACAATGTCCTCCCTTCGGGGTCGCTCCGGCTGGCCAGTCCCCAGGTGACAGACACCGGCATCTACACCTGCACAGCCATGAACTCTGCAGGGAACACCTCACTCAGCTACAGCCTGCAAGTCCAAGGTTGAGGTTCACTGGTTAAACTGCTCCTCCTGTGGCCCTTAATGTACCACTGGGATCCTGCACCCTCCAAGCCCCCGGCTGCTCCCCCTTCCCTGTGCCAGGTCCGAGGGTGGTCCCAGCCTGCTGTCTCCTTTCTCCCAGTTCCCCCCCAGCTGCAGATCGGTGATGGGGAAAACCACCTGACAGCCGTCGCCAATGACTCCCTGAGGATTCACTGCCATGCCACAGGCGTCCCCACACCCCAGATCCAGTGAGTGCTGTGGAGCAGGGTTGTGGGATCCTGCCCGTGTCCCCCTGAGTTCCCCTGGGGGCTGTGTAACTCCCTGGAAATGCTCCACAGCCCAGTGTGCAGAGGTGGGAATGAGGGCTTAGGATGGGTTATGGGGACCTCCAGCTCAGGCTGTCCCTCAGGATGGGAGGCATTCAATCCCATTCCCTGCCCCGGGGATCCTGTTCTCCCTCGTCATCCGGGCACTACCAGCCCCAGGTGACAAGGGACACTCCTTGCTGCCAGCACCCTGTTGTTTGCTTCTTCAGTGGGCAGAAACAGGAGATAGGTGGTGAAAGAACAGACCAAGAACTCACTGCCCATCGCTCTCCTTGCAGGTGGCTGAAGGACAAGCACCCACTGGGCGAGCAGGATGGTGCAGTGGTGTCCAGGGATGGCAGGACCCTCCTGATCACCCATGTAGGGCTGGGTCACCAAGGGCTCTATGTCTGTCAGGGCAGCAGCAGCGCAGGGGTGGCCCAGGCGGAGGTGCAGGTTTCGGTGCAAGGTGAGCATAGGGTGAGACCTGCTGTCCATCCCACGTGTCAGGGAGGAGGCACATGGCCAAAGTAGTTATTTGCCTTGCTTTTTGAGAGGTGTAGGGTTGATAGCCTGATCTGCTGAGATCTTGCCCTTTGCCAGTCTCAACCTGAGGCTGAGAGCTGATGGCCACAATGGTAAACCATCGCACCTTGCGGAGTGCTTCCCAGTGGAGGGCTGTAGCTCAAACCCTTTGGCCAGAGCACCCATTCCTCTCAGTGCAGAAGGTGTGCCTTTCCAAAATGTGGGCAAGAGTGTGAAAAGATTTCCTTACCATTGCAGGGATTTCCTGTCCTTTCTTTGCACTTAGTGTGGCAGTCGCTGTAGGTATCGTCCCCCGGGCTCTGCCCCTGCCCGAGTCAGGAGGGTGCCAGCAGTGGTTCCCAGAACAGACACCGGCTGTTTCACTTATTCAGTTCAATCATCCTTGCAGCCTCCCCAGCCCGTTCAGCACGTCCGCAGTGCTGGGGGCTGAGCCAGGACCTGGCTTTTCTCAGGGATGCTTTAGTTTCCAGTTGGTGGAAGTCCTGCAGGCAGGTGGCCAGGGAGTGGAGAAAATCCAGTTCTCCTGATCTGAGCTTGTTCCTGCGATCCTTTCCCAGGGAAATGTTTGCACGTCTGGTGTCCTGGCTGGGGTGGATTGTTTGGGTTTTACTGTTTTTGTTTTTCAGGGGTTTCTGGGTGTTGGGGCTTTTCTTTTACAAATTGATATCCCTCATGGGAAGGAGTTACCGTTTTCTAGCCAGCTGTATTTATGAGCAACGCATCTGATAATGGAAAGAGTTAGGTAACCTTCCCAGGGAGCAGTCCTGCCTAATAAGGCTGTGTCTGGCCAACCTGTGCTTGGCCTGCTTGTGTGGCTGGCACAGGATGCTTGGTCATCCTCTGCTGTAGGCCACGTGCAATTAAAAGCATCACTCGCTGAAGAGTCAAGATTATTATTTCCACATGGAGCCGGTGCAGGGGAACCTTGCTGGTTCTTTGTGTGAAGCGTGGCGGAGCTGTGGGTGGTGTGTAGCCAGCTCTGGTGGGGACCTGCCCCTCTCCTCTTGTCTGGGGCCATCAGTGAGCTGCTCCTCTCTTCCCGTGCAGTGCCCCCGTCCTTCTCCTCGGCAGAGCCTGTCGTCACGTCTGTGCTGGAGGGACAGTCTGTCAGGCTGGCCTGCGAGTGCCATGGGGTCCCCTTCCCCACCCTGAGCTGGAGGAAGGATGGTAGGGACCTGCTCCTCATCTTCATCCCTCCCTACATATATGTTGACCCACCAGATGGGTATTGGTCTCCTCAGAGCAAGAAGTGCTTGATGCTGGATCGTGTCCAGCTTCTGGTCCTGCTGGCAACCTGAGGGAGGCTGGTGTCCCCTTCCCTGGCAGGCAAGCCCCTCTCTGCCCAATCCGGGGGCCTAGAGCTGGTGTCCACAGAAGGGAGCACACTGTACATGGAGAAGGTACGGCTGGTGGACGAGGGGACATACACCTGTGAGTGCAGGAATGCCGCTGGCAGCAGCAGCAAGGAGCATCGCCTGGAGGTGCACGGTGAGCAGGGTGTGCCCCAGAGACGCAGGGGACCTGTGGGGGTGCCTGAAGGTGCCATGACCTCTCTCAATGTAAGGTCCAGCTGGACCTTAAAGTTCATAGCTGTTGCTTGCCTCCTCGGGTGTTTTGGAAAGGACACTGCAAGCTGGATTAGCTTTGTCCTTCCAGCATTCCTTGTGGCTCCAAGCTGGTTGCAGCCCAATCACACCAGTTATACTACCCTCATGTTTGCTTCTCCCTCCTGCTGCTGCCATCCAGACCGATGGCATTCTGTGCATCCATTGCATATGGCCAAGGGAGTTGCTACAGCATCCTCTCTACCCTGTGTCCCTGTGCCTGCAGCACTGCCAAGGATCCAGGGCAGCAAAGCTCTGAGGAAGGTTTCTGTCATCAAGTCTGGTGAGACGGTTTTGGAGTGCGAGGCTGTGGGGACACCACCACCCACAGTGACATGGGTGAAGGACGGGCAGCCCGTGGCCAGCAAGGACGGGCTCCTGCTTACACAGCAGGGGAGGCGGCTGCGCATCCCCAAGGCGGAGGTGGCCCACGCAGGACGCTACACTTGCCTGGTGACAAATGCAGTGGGACAGGAACAGAGGGAGTTTGATGTTGTGGTGCACGGTAAGGATGTGGGATGGGGCTGGGAGGCATGGGTGCAGGCAAACTCAGGAGGGTGGTGGTGTCCCACTGCACCTTCAATGCAGCATAAGCATAGAGAACAACCTTACTTGGACAACCCAGCATGTAGAAGGTCTTGGGTTGGAGGGGGGTGCTCCAGGCAACGTAACTGTAGAAGTGGTTCCATCAGGCAGGAGCTTCTTTACAGGGTCATCAGGCCCTCACACTTCATAAAGTCATTTACTTTCCAAGGACTTGGGGAAACCTCATGGGTCAAGGTACCAAGCACTTGAGCTGGAAAAGGCCTGAGATGGCTCAGAGTGTGTGGCCAGCTTGGTGTCACACTTGTAAGCATGGGCTTGGGGTGCAAGTTGCTGTGGGTCACCTGTCCCATAACACCTTCAAAGTCAACAACTTCAGATGATGCTAATGGTCCTTCAGGGCTTGTGTGCTCAAACGGTACAAGAGGGAAGATGGGAACAAGCTGGGTTTACTCATTTTGTCCCCTTTGCCTTGTTCCTTTGCTGTTTTGGCTACGCTGCAAGTGGTTTTTCTGTCTCCCTAGTTCCTCCCGAGTTCATTCAAGGATCAGGATCAACAACCAACATCAGCGTGTCTCTGCATGGAGCCCTGACACTAACCTGTGAGGCCACCGGAGTTCCCCTGCCCACAGTCACCTGGTCCTGGAATGGCTCTCCTGTCACTCCCAGCGAGCACATGCAGGTGCTTTCAGGTCAGGGATGAGGCACAGATGCTGTGGGACATGAGCATGTTTTGCTCCAAGGCTGATGGGTTTCAAGGTGGTGGAGCAGGAGCACTGCTGGGATGGGCTGGTGCATGGATGGGGACCCTGAGACCTCTCTGCTCTGTGCTTCCAGGGGGCTGGCTGCTGAGACTGGCCCAAACACGGGCCCAGGATGGTGGCCACTACTCCTGCCTGGCCAGCAATGTAGCCGGGGAGGCCAGGAGGCATTTCTACGTGGAGGTCCTCGGTAAGGAGGGGTCTGCTGCAGGATTCCTGGTGGGATTTCAGAACTTCACCCTTGCAGGGACAGTCAAGAGTTAAGACTGGGCATGATGGGAGCTGCCGTGCTGGAGTCCTTCATGCCTTACCACGTGAGCTTGGAGGTTCAGTGAAGCCATCCAGCTGCTGAGGTCCCTGGTGGCTTGTGTTCCTAGTTGCTCCTCACATCGAGAATGCGGATGAAGAAGAGACCATCACAGTACCCGAGGGTCACCCTGTCACCTGGTCTTGCCTGGCTGCAGGTGAGCATCACATGGGGAGCAGAGATGGCACGAGCAGGTGGGAGATGGGGCTCAGGGACATGAGTCTCCCTTTGGAGTGTGGAGCAAACACATGGCGCCAGTCGATAACATGAAAAAAGCTGAAATCGTCTGAAGAAGTTTTTTGGGATAGTTCCTGGCTTTGCAGTTGGGCTGTCCAGGAAGCGCTGGGTCCATGTGGGGAGCTTGTTCCATGACATAAGCTCCAATCTTTCCCAAATGGAACTGAAATTCCTCTCATCTGGTTTCTCCTTTAGTGATGGGAATAATTAATCACCTCCTACTCAGGACAGTTTTCTTTCTTCTTGCTGGCTTGTCCAGCAGTCTCTAAAAATCTGATCCAGATCATGATAATTTTTTATTTGGGCTGATGTCCCTGCTTCCCAGAAAAGCTCCAGTACAGTGACCCCGGTCAGGCTGTGCGCACATGTGGAGAAACTTTGCATGAAGGCCAAAACCTTCTCTCCACCTGCACAGGCAACCCCCAGCCTAAGATCACCTGGCTGAAGGACGGCCGCCCTCTGCCCGGCAAGGACACCTTCTCCATCTCCCCTGATGGCTCCATGCTCCACGTCACCCGAGTCTCCCTGTCTGACGCTGGCCGCTACTCCTGCGTGGCCTCCAGCTCTGTGGCGAACCAAACCAAGCACTACCTGCTTGATGTGTCAGGTATGAGATGCCTTTGGATGGAGACAGTTTCAGGTGTGAGCAGGAGATGTGGATTCACAGGGCTTTTTATTTGCCTATTCAGGTAGGTGGTGAGGATCCCCTAACCCTACTGCCAGCACCATGGTATAGGGTTGTGGACCCGGCACAAAACCTTCGTGAGACTTCATGGATGGGCATAAAGGATCCATCTCTGATGGTGCAGGATCCATCTCTGATGGTGGCTTGTGGGAAGGAGGAGAGAGTCTTGTGTTGGAGGGCAGGGTCTGAAGCTGGGCTTGTGCTGGATGTGCTGTGCATTGCACATGCTGTGGTCAAGTCCAGCTCCCTGAGCTCATATCATGCTCTTTGGTGGGGGAATGAAGCATCAGGAAGCCTAAGTGGGTGCTGATACTGACCTGCCATGCAAACATGTCCCTGCAGCCAGACCTACCTTTGCTGGAGATGCCCATGATGCCACCACAGAAGTCATAGTGATCATCAACAACCCTATCTCCCTGGTCTGCGAGGCTCTGGCCTACTCATCTCCCAACATCACCTGGCTGAAGGATGAGGTTCCCCTCAAAGAATCTAGAAATGTCCACGTGCTCCCCGGTACTGTGCTGGTGTCCAGCAGCTCTGTGTGACTGTGGTGGGCCCTTGTTCAATGCCTTGGGGAGTGGGAGCGGGGCCTTTTCTGGGCCTGACTGTGATTTAGGGCAGTGGGGTGGTGAGAAATCATTGTCCTACTGGACCATAGGGGCTCAGGCCATCAGGTGGGTGCTGCTCTTCCATGTGCTGCATCATCTGATAATAGCTAGAGCCTACTTGGCAGCATCAGTGAGACCATGCTGTCTTTTATAAGCCTGTAAACTGGGCTCTAGAAGAGCATTAGATGCCTCCAAATCAGGCTTGCAGGTGGTCAGTAAGTTCCTTCAGATACCTTCTTGTGCCGCATGAGGATAAACAGCAGTGGCTGTGAACGATGACTCTCTCAGGAGACACTCTTTGTCCAGGTGGCCATGGGCTGCAGATCCTGAATGCTCAGGAAGAGGACACGGGCACATACAGCTGCATCGTGGCCAACGAAGCTGGGGAGGCTGTGAAGAACTATGCTGTGAAGGTCCTGGGTATGGAAACTCTTTGTGAACTTCTTAATTCCTATGGTGACCCCACCACTGTAACCAGGCCAGTGCCCCATCCCTTTCCATGCCTTCATCCCAAGAGCTGCCCCAAAAAGGTCTACCCTGGGGAGAAAATGGGGTCCATCTGGGGTGTCACCAGCACCCCAAGATGCTATTTGTCACTAATCAGGGCAGAGCAAGGGCATCAGAGGCTCTTCTCTCATCCCAGATCTGTCTTCTCTCCCTTCTAGTTCCTCCCTTGATTACCAGAGATGACCCTTTGGGGGAATTTGCCATGAAAGAGGTGAAAACTAGGGTCAACAGCACAGTGACACTGGAGTGTGAGACCCGGGCTGTGCCTGAGCCGACTATCCAGTGGTACAAGGACAAGCAGGTGAGGTCCCAACTGCAACCAGGGAGGAGCTGCTGGTTCTGGGGACCATCTCGGGTGGATTGAAGGGGGAAGGATACCCTTTACATGGGCTTTGTCCCACTTCTGGCTGTGTAGTCCTCTTCCTCTCCTGTTTCTTGCCTGTGCAGCTCCTGGAAAGCACCAGCCACCTCCAGATCCTCAGCAAGGGGCAGGTCCTTCAAATCAAACCAGCCAGTGTCTCTGACTCAGGGCACTACACCTGTGTGGCCACCAATGCTGTGGGAGAAGATGACAGGGACTTCATTGTGCATGTCCAAGGTGAGCCCTGGGTGGCCAGCCAGTGCCCGGAGGAGTGGGTGTCACAGCAAGATGAGGAGTCTTGGGGTCTCTTGTGGGAGCAGAGCAGAGTGAGCAGGACAAGGGTTTGTCTCTGCTGGAAAATGAGCATCTTGTTGGCCCTGGTCAGGCCTGGGCAGATGCTCTGGTTGCACCTGGGGGTGTGAGCCCCGTTCCCCACAGCTGACCACAGCCTGTCCCTGCAGTGCCACCCCTCTTCCAGCAGCAGACAAGCCCCAACGAAGTCCTTGAGATCTTCTACCTGGAAGAAGACCAGGATGGGGAGGTGACAGAGCACCGGCAGGCTGTCCTTGGTCAGCCCACCACCCTCTACTGTGACACCAATGCCATCCCACCTCCCCAGTTCAGCTGGTACAAGGATGGGGAGCCCCTCGCCCCAGGCCCAGGGGTGCTGATGCTGCTAGGTAATGGACATGGATCCCCAGTGTGGGGCTTGGTGGGGTTCCTGCAGCAGGTCTGTGGGCTGAGAGCAGCTGATAACCATCTCACAATGCTTTTCAAATTCTTAAGTGTGGATGGGGAGACTTTTCTTCAGGTGTAGCTCATGCATACAGGAGCTGCACAGGTAACTAAGGCTTTGGTTATTTGTCCTATAGAAAAATTCAGGGAATGGCTTTAAACCAACACAAATAATATTTTTGCTATTGAAATTTTTAGTGATCTGAGGAAAACAAAGGAGGGGAGATTCAGGGTAGACATGAGGAAGAAGTTTTTTTACAATGTGGGTGGTGAGAGCCTGGCTCAGGTTGGCCAGAGAGGTGGTGGATGCCCCATCCCTGGAGACAGCCCAGGCCAGGCTGGACGGGGCTCTGAGCAACCTGAGCCAGTGAAGATGTCCCTGCTTGTTGCAGGGAGATTGGACTGGATGGCCTTCAAAGTCCCTTCCAACCTAAACTATTCTATGACTGTATAGCACCGTGGGTTCAATCCTGTCCCCTTGCTCATGTCAGAGTGCACAGCACACATGGGACCTTCAGGAGCAGTGCCATGTCAACAGGGCTGCATGGGGGGTGTTCAGGCACAGCAAGATGGGACAGAGAGGTTGGCAGGGACCCTCTGACCTCTGTGGAGCTGTCCCTATCCCATCCCTGCCCTGTGCCACAGGGGGCCGGGTGCTGCAGCTGCCAGCGGTGCAGGAGGAAGATAAGGGCAGATACACATGTGAGGCAACAAACGCGGCAGGACGGGACCACCGGCACTATGAGCTGGAGGTGCTGAGTGAGTACAGGGTGGGGGGAGGTAGATGGCGACTTGTGGCAGCCCCCTGACCACACCTTTCCAGCTGCCCCCACCATCCATGGTGACACGGAGGACCCGGTTGAGGAGGTGACAGCCACTATCAATGCCACCGTCCACTTCAAATGCGAAGCCACTGGACAACCAGTGCCCACAGTATCCTGGCTCTGGAATGATGTCCCCATTGTTGCCAGCCCACGGCACCAGCTCCTGGAAGGTGGCACTGTCCTGCAGGTTGGTGTCCCCCTGAGCAGGGCAGCTGTGCCAGGGGGTGACACAGCAGACGCTGGGCAGAGTGGATGGGACACTCTTCCCTCACAGGTCTTGCCAAGTGTTGAGGTCCCTCTGGGAGCTCCAGCAGCCCCCTGGCTTGTGGCAGCCATTGACAGGGCTCTGCTTGCCCTGTGCAGGTGGCCATGGTGGAGGTGGGTGACACTGGCAGCTACACATGTGTGGCCGAGAACGTGGCTGGCTCAGCCGAGAAACACTTCGCCCTCTCCGTGGAGGATAAGGCATCCACAGCGACTCTTGCCCAGGCCAGCAAAGCCTTCCAGCCCCTGGTGATGGGTGCGTGTCTGCCCCTGGGGATTTGGGAAGGGCATCTTAATCCATTTTTTAGGGGAAACAAGGAGGGGATGAGCCCGCCCATCTCACCGTGTGCCTTGCAGAGCCCCCCCGCATTGAGGCTGCATCCCATCCCACTGAGATGTCCATCACTGTGGGTACCCCACTAAAGCTGACGTGTGTGGTGACGGGTGTCCCCATGCCCACTGTCACCTGGGAGAAGGACAGAAGGCTGCTGGCAGGGCCCTGGCTTGTGTCAGGGAATGAGAGCATCTTCCACATCGAGAGCGCTAAGGTACGGGTTCTTCTTGCTTTTCCCCATCTGCATTTTCTATTCACACCTCACATTTTTCCTCTCTCCTGACTTTGAGTAGGTGGCTGACGCTGGCTTGTACACCTGCCTGGCCACTAGCCCCGCCGGGGAGGACAGCAGGAGCTTCCACGTCAGCATCCAAGGTCGTGTGGCCCCAGTGGTGCAGTGAAAAGGGTCTTAGCAGGGGGTGCTGAGGGGTGCTCAGGGTTCTGGAGACCAGAGAGTCAGAGCATCCCCTGCATCCCTCTTTGGGATTACTGGGGGGTGCATGAGTAGAGCAGTGGGGTTTGGTCCTGCAGAGTGGTGGCCTATGCATGACTTATGGGGACAGGTATAGGGTTGCCCAACCCAGGTGGCACCCCTGACTCACCTGGCACATGTTCCACCAGCACCTCTCAGCATGGCGAGTGTTGGAGAAACCCCCAGCATCACCGCTGTGGCAGGGGGGCAGCTCATCCTGGAGTGCCCTGAGGATGCCGTGCCGCCCCCCCACATCGAGTGGCACCAGGAGGGCTCCCCAGTGCAGGTGTGTGTGACGGGACCTGAGATGGTGGATGGGCAGGGGCTGGGATGCCCCTTCCCCAGCCCCATTGGAGTGAGGGTGATGTGGGGAGAGCTGCTGACAGGGGCTTTGGGGACGTTAGGAGGATCCCCGCAGGCAGATTCTGGCCGAGGGGCGATTCCTGCAGATCCAAGCAGTGGAGGCAGCAGATGGTGGGGAGTACAGCTGCAGGGCCACCAACGCGCTGGGGGACACCAGCCTGCGTGTCCGCGTGGAGGTTCACGGTGAGTGCTGCTATGCCATGGGGCTTTGGAGGAGAGTGCCATCTCCATCTCTGTTAGTTCAGGGGTGTGCAACATTATGGGGTGTTTTGTGGTCAGGGTATTGGGGTTGGATGGTGCCCAGGCTCCAGTGCTGGTCTGGGTTGATGTTTTCCATCCCCTGAGCCCTGTCTCAGTGGCCCCTGAGATCCAGCCAGGCCCCGAGGAGGTGAAGGTGCTGGCGAATGGCTCCGTGGTGCTGCCGTGCCAGGCGGAGGGGTGGCCCATGCCCCGGGTGACATGGCGCAAGGATGGACGGCTTCTGCCTCTCCGAGGGAACAACAGGTACAAGGGGTTGGTGGCACCAAGAGCTGGAGCTCAGATCGTGCCACCCTCCACATCAAGAGGTGTTTTGGCATGCCCCCACTGGCTCAGCAGATATGTGCCACATCTGGCTGCGATGGCACTGGCCACCTTCTTGGCCATGTGTCCCTGTGTGTTGCATCCCACAGGGCTCCCCTGCTGTCCCTCCCCAGGCTGCAGCTCCTGCCCGGCGGCTCCCTGCAAATCAACCCTGTTCAGGTCCAGGATTCGGGCTCTTACCTCTGCATGGCATCCAGCCCCGCTGGCTCTGACCAGCGAGGCCTGGACCTCCACGTCCTGGGTAAGCGGAAGAGCCAGATGGATCTCTCCTGGGCTTGCCCTGCTGCAGCCTGACACTACTGGGCTGCTCTCCTCGGTGCAATGATGTGCTGCTGTTCCCTGCTCATCACCATCATGCCCTTCCGCAGTCCCTCCCACCATTGCCCCTGGCCCCTCCAACCTCACACTGCTGGCTCAGCAACCGGCCACACTGGGCTGTGACGCCTGGGGATCCCCTGAGCCCCACGTCAGGTGGGAGAAGGATGGTCACCCCCTGAACCCACACCTCCTGCCCAGCACCTACAGGTACCCATGGCACTGGCTGCTTTGTCCTGCTGTAGCAGGGGTTTTTCCCTTCTCACTGCTCCCCCAGGGCAGGAGCTGATCCCTGCTCTGCAGCTTGCAGTCCTCAGGGTCGCTGCTCATCACCAGCCCCGGTCCCTGGGATGAGGGGCAGTTCGAGTGCATCGCCACCAGCACTGCCGGAGAGGCACGGAAGGTTTTCCTCGTGTCCATCCATGGTGAGATCCCTGGGGCTCTGAGTCCTGCCCAGAGCAGCTTTCCTGGTGCCTGTCACCACATCGGGTGTGATGTGGGTTCACTTCGGTCCCCACTAGAGGACATGGCATGGGGGTGGGCGAGAGGAGAAATCAAAATATCTGTGCCTGTGTGTGCAAGGATGGGATCCCCTTCAGCATTCCCTGCTCACCTCCCTCCCTCACCTCTCCAGTGCCCCCCACCATTGCCGATGACCTCACGGATGTGACTGTCACCCGGCTGTCCCCTGTTGTCCTCACCTGCTATGCTTCTGGCGTGCCTCCACCTACGGTGTTGTGGAGCAAGGAGGGGGCTCAGCTGGGCAGCCGAGGAGGGGGCTACCGTGTCCTGCCCACAGGTACGAGCTTGGGCCAGCACTGCCCTGGGGGGCGGTGGGTCCCTGCCAGCTCCCTCCCTGCCTTCCCCTGCCTGCTCTCTTCCCAGGGGCCCTGGAGATCAGGCAGGTGCTGCCTGCACATGCCGGCCGCTACACCTGCACGGCGAGGAATGCTGCTGGCACAGTCCAAAAACACCTTCGGCTTGTGGTGCACGGTATGTTTTGTTCCTGTGGTCGAAATCCCTGTGCCTTGGTCCACCTTGGGGACTCCCCGGTGGGCAGCACTTCCCTGCTGCTTGTAGAACCTCCTGCCTTGAAGCCCCTGCCTGGCGTGGTGATGGTGATGATCAATACCAGCGTGGTGCTGTCCTGTGAAGCAACTGGGGTCCCCAGACCAGAGGTCACCTGGCAAAAAGATGGTGTTGGCATCACTGGAGGTAAGTGGGAGCTTGTACTGCCTGCCAGCCCATGGCTTGGGGGGAGATTTGGGTGGCTGAACTCTCTGGGGGTTGTAGGCATCCCAGCAGGGTGCTGGGTGGCACCAGCCATGGGTCCTCCTGGCTCCTGTCCAGGATGGGTGCAGCAGCTGCTGGATCCATTCCCTGGGGACTCCCCGTAAAGGGGCATTTCTGCTGCCCCGTCCTGCCTGTCATTCCTGCCCATCCCCGCAGGGCCTGGGCTGAAGGTGCTCCCAAAGGGGCGGCTGCGTCTCCTCCAGGCATCCCCAGGGGATGCAGGTACCTACCTG
Organism: Nesoenas mayeri; assembly: GCF_963082525.1. Lineage (NCBI taxonomy): Eukaryota > Metazoa > Chordata > Aves > Columbiformes > Columbidae > Nesoenas > Nesoenas mayeri. Next base: position 8,311,054 of record NC_137566.1, read on the forward strand.
TGCGTGGCTCGCAACCCTGCGGGCACTGCAGCAGGGAGGACCAGACTGATCGTGCAAGGTAAGGCAGAGGCCGTGGCCCCAGCGCTCGTCCCTTCCTCTGCTTAGCTCCTTCCTCAACACTCACAGTGAAACGTGGCTGTCGAGGTGTGAGCAAGTCCCTGCCCTCCTGCCCCATCCAGTGCCCCCCGTCATCATGGCTGGACCAGCAGAGCTGGCTGTCCTGGAGGGGCTGGACGTGCTGCTGCCCTGTGCCACCCGTGGTGTCCCTGAGCCTCGTGTGTACTGGAGCCGGGATGGAGCCCCAGTGAGGGATGGTGGGGGGAAAGCCACTGTCCTGCCTTCTGGAGAGCTGCTGCTCCGGGATGTCCAGGTGGGCACCATGCCCTCCTATGGCCGAGCTAGCTGTGATGTTGGAGAGCTGGAAAACAAGTGTTTCTTGCTGCTAAAAAGAAATCCCAGGTTGTTCTGTTCCCTGTTATGTCCATGGGCTGGGGCTGGCGGCATCCTGCCTGCTTTCAAAAATATTTGGCAGAGGAAGAGCCCTGTTCAGTCCTGTGCAACAGGCTGGCAGGTCCGGGCAGTGTGAGTTTGCTTAATGTGGGCTGGGAAAAAGTGGTTGTGGCCAAGATGTTGCTTTTTGGGTGCGCAGCAGTCAGCAGAGATGCAGTCCAGTGAGCCAGGGCTGCAGCTGGACCTCAGACCCAAGCCCACCCCTGTTCTCCCCTGTTTCCTGGTGCAGGAAGAGGATACCGGGAGCTACTCCTGCACCGCGGTGAACTCGGCCGGGAGGGCTGTCCGCTGGCTGTCCCTCTCCGTCCACACCCTGCCCATCTTCACCCGCCTGCCTGGAGACGTCACCCTGAGCTGGGGCGAGAGGCTGGAGCTGGTGTGCGCGGCAGCGGGCAGCCCCCAGCCCCGCATCTCCTGGACAGCCAACGGGCAGCTTGTCACCGGTGTGTGGGGAGGGGGACCATGAGCAGAGGGGGTGGAGGATGTTGAGTCTGGGGGGACGACATGATCCTGGTGCCATCCCACCTTTCAGGGTCCCTGGAATGCTGGCACAGCTGGATCTGTGGGGTTATAACCAGCTGCTTATTGTCTGCTTTTGGGGTGGGTTTGTACCCTATAGATGGTGTGTCAGGGCAGAGGGGCCAGAGCACGCTGCGGCGGGAGGCAGCTACTCGTGCCGACAGCGGGACCTACGTCTGCCATGCTGAGAACAGTGCCGGTGCCATCAGGGCCACCGCCTTTGTCTCTGTCAGAGGTAGGTGATAAATGGGGGGAGGCTAGGATGCCCAGCCACCCCCCCTCCTCTGTCACCCATCTCCCTTCCCCAGAGGCACCCATCATACAGGGACACCCCAGTACCTACCAAGTGGAGCCCCCTGGGGGTGATGCCCTCCTTGACTGTGACGCCCGGGGCCACCCTGTGCCCCTGGTCCGCTGGAGCAAGGACGGGGTGCCTGTGGGGACTGGCGCGCACCTGCACCAGCTGCAGAACGGCTCCCTGGCCATCCGCGGCGTGGGGGTGAGTGGGGTCTTGGGGTGCTGGTGTGTTTTGGGGAGCTTTTGTGGCAAAGCCAAGTGTGGTGCTAACACTGTTGGTATCATCAGAGTGCTGACACAGGGCACTACCGATGTGTGGCAGAGAATGACGCAGGCACGGCTGCAAAGGTTGTCACCCTGGCCCTGCAGAGTGAGTGCTATCCCCCTTTGCACCCTCTTTTTGAGGGTCTGCAAATCAGGTCACCCCTCCCCCCCCTCCCAGTCCCCAATCCCTGGGGAATGTCCCCAGCACCAGTGGGATGCTGCAACACTGCCCGCATCTCTCTCCCTGGCCAGGTGCCCCCGCAGTGACGGTGACACCACGAGCAGTGTCGGCACGTGCAGGGCAGCGGGTGCTGCTGCACTGCGCCGTGTCGGGGGAGCCCACCCCCTCCGTGGAGTGGCAGCGGGATGGGGAACCGCTGCCCGAGGGTCCCCGTGCCCGTGTCCTGCCCAACGCCACCCTGCTCCTGCCCTCTGTCAGCCGCCGTGACGCTGGCAGCTACTCCTGCCACGCTCGCAATGCTCTGGGCTCTGCCATCGCCCAAGTCAACCTGGCTGTCCAAGGTGGGTGTCTGGATGGCTTGGGGTGCTGGGGCTGCCCACAGTGCCATTACACCCTGGGGTAAAACCTCCTACACGGGGTATGGAGGGATAGTGCCTCTCCATGCCCTCCCCTGCCTCTTCTGCTGCTCATCGGAAGGTCTGAGCCCTGACAAACCCTTACCCAAGCAGCTGCCCTGTGCCAGCCCGCACCTCTGTTCATCTCTCGCTGCCCTTCCTGCGTTTGCTGCCCATAATTAAATTCCCATTTCCCAAGGTCCAGGCACATCCTCTCCGCCTGCTTTTCTGGGTGCAGAGGGTCAGGCCGGCTGGCAGCGCAGAGGAAGTGCTGGGTGCCCTCTGTATGGCTGCTGGCATTTTGCTGGCAGGCGTGCCGGAGGAGAAGGAAATAACAGCTTGGGACTGTGGCCAGGACCGTGAGTGATGATACAGAGCAGGGTTTGGGGGCTGTTGGTGTGTGCAAGGCACGTGGCTACGCTCAGGGCATCCCCTCTTGATGTGGCACTGTGCTGCCCAGACCCATGGGTCTACGGGGACTTTGCTCGCAGTCAGGTAGGGACGCTGCCTGCTGAGCTCTGGCTGCCTTCATGTCTAGAAAATGAGGTTTTCTTGGCACACATATTATTGAGAAGGGAGACAGGGAAGCGCCCCATTTTCCTATGGCAGAGCAGTCCCAATGCTGCTGTCCTTTTTGCCCCAGGGGAGCCACGCCGGGTGCGGGGCAGCCTGGTTGGCGTCATCAATGCCCATGAGCTTGGTGTCACCACCCTTGATGCCAGTGTGCTGGACAACCCGCACTCCAGCGCCGCTGCCATCCGGAGCAGCATCGGCAGCATCCCCCCCACCCTAGGTAAGTGGTCACCCCTGCCCTCACCCCGGGGAGGGTTTTGACCTGTGTCAGGTGAAAATCCTGGGGGAAAGATTTCTTTCCAGGCCCTCCGTGCTTCCCAAAAGCAGCATCGCACATTTGCGCTATACCCCATGGGCCAGGGTGGTTGGGGAGGTCTGGGTGTCCCCTTTGGAGGGCGCTGATGGTGACACCCTTTCTCCCTGACTCCTAGGGCCACTGATGCGGGTGCTGGTCACCATCATTGCCCCTGTCTACTGGTCCTTGTCGCACACTGTTGGGGACACCCGCAGCGGGTTCCTGCTCACCCACGGCACCTTCCGGCACGAGTCACAGCTGGAGTTTGCCACAGGTGAGAGACACTAGGAGACCCCGGTGTGTTGGGGGCTGTGGAACTTGGTCCTGTGCAGCTCAGTCTCCCTCTCCTCTGTGCACATCCCCGAAGGCTCAGCCTGCCCCTGGGCTGAGCTTTATGGCCAGAGGTGGACCCACGTTTGGGGGTGCCCTGGGCTGCTGTTCACCACTCCCCCCTGGCAGGGGAGCTCCTGCGTGTCACCCACCTCGCCCGGGGCGTGGATGCCACTGGCGCTCTGCTCCTGGACAGCGTGATCAGCGGCTCCGTGCCGGAGAGCATCGGCGAGACAGCGGTGCAGCTGCAGGTGCCAGCACTGCCCGTCCTCCCTGCGGGGCTGTGACTCCCCTGCTGGCAGCCTGGGGGGGTCCATGGCCTGATTCCCCCTCCCTGCCTCTCCCCAGGACTTCAGTGAGCGCTATGTGCAGACGGGCGCGGGGCGGCTCTCGGGCAGCTCGGTGCAGAGCTTCCTGTGGGACGGGCGCATCACCCGTGCCCGCTGCAATCACACCATCATGTACGACCCCACCCCGGGCCCACAGTCCCCCCGGGTGCAGCACATTCAGGCCAGTGCCCTCAAAACCTCCTATGACCCGATCTCAGAGGAGCTTCGCTTCCAGCTCCACGCCTCACTTGATGCAGGTAATGGGGATTCCCAGGGATGGAGATGCTGGGCTCCTGCATAGCTATGAGGGTGGAATGATCACATCTCTGCAGTGACATGTCAATTCTCATCATCTCTGCTTGATTCCCAGGGGCCGACAGAGACCAGTGCCCACTGGGATTCATCCTGAGCCCCCAGCAGCTGTACTGCATTGGTATGGGCCCTTCCAGGGGGGAGCATGCAGATAGCAAGGGGCACCTCCTGAGTGGTGCCAACCTCCCCAACTCTGTCCCTTCTTCGTTCTCCAGATGTCGATGAATGTGCCGAGGGGTCCCACACCTGCCGCTACAACCAGCTTTGCCAGAACACTGCAGGGGCATATCGCTGTGCCTGCCCTCCTGGCTACCGCTCGCTGGGCACTGGCTGGCCATGCTGGGGTACGAGCTGGGGTCTCGGGGAAGGCATGTCCTTGGGCACAGGGCACCAGGCCATGCTCACTCCCCTGCCCTCCTCCAGTCTCAGTTTCCCTATCTAGCTGTAACTCTCTGCCTCTTTCCTCCACCAGACATAAATGAGTGCCTGCAGTTTCCGCCGCCCTGTGCCATTGAGTGCCGCAACCTACCGGGCTCCTACCAGTGCCTGTGCCCCCCCAGCAGGACCCTGCTGCCAGGCGGCGAGTGTGGCCCAGCGGGGGTGGATGGAGGGGACACAACAGGCAGCACCCCTAGGAACCCCCCGCTGCGCTGGCTGGGGCCCAGCAGCCACCCGCAGGGACGGTCCTTGTACACCCAGCTCGCCCTGCGCCGCATGGCCAAGGCCGTGGGGCTGCAGGGTTCCCCTTGTCCCGTGGGGTTCATCAAGAGGAATGGGACCTGCACTGGTGAGTATGCATGGGGAAAACACTCAGGAAGGGCTTTGTAGGGAGTTTGGAGGCCACTTCGTGCCCTAAAGGTGGTTCCTGTGCCTGTTGCTGCCCTGTCTCCCATTTTGTTTGCAGTTCATGGGGTTGGGATGTCTCTGGGCTTGGCTGTGCTGAGGAGGGGAGGAGAAAGCCAGGCTGCCCCAGGGCAGCAGAGGGGACCAATGCTTCCCTGCTTGGTGTCACCCTCTCACCCTACAGACCTTGACGAGTGCCAGATGTTGAACCAGTGCCAGCACGAGTGCAGGAACAGCCTGGGCACCTACCGCTGTGTCTGCCCCCCTGGCTACCGGCTGCTGCCCAACGGGAAGAGCTGCCATGGTCAGTGCTGGGGGATGTCCCTGCCCTGGTGGGATGCCTGTGTCCCTTGGGGGTGGCCTGGGTCCCCACAGTGCCCTGGTTGCCATCTCTGCTCCAAGAAATCCAGTCTTTCAACTTCCAGGGGAGAGTTGTTCCAGGCTCAGCGCCCTGTCAAGTCTGGGTGCTTTTGTCTCGCTGCCCCAGTGTCCAAGACCCCAGGCAGGGGGTGGAGAAGGTGGAGGAGCTGGGGTTTGAATCCCTGTCTGAGCTTGGTGCACATACACACCTCAGCATCCTCAGACCCCTCCTTTCTCTGCCTGCAGATGTGGACGAATGTGCAGAAGGCACAATCCAGTGTGGCTCGAGCCATATGTGCTTCAACACCCGCGGAGGCGCCCAGTGTGTGGATGCTCCATGCCCTGACGGGTACCAGAGAGGCTCCAGTCCCGGGTGAGTCCTGCCATGGGGCTGGGGGTACCTGTCTGCTGCCCCATCTCACAGGCCCAGACCCTCTGGCCACTCCTGCCCTGCTACCACATCTCGTGTCCCCCCGGCTCTTGTGCAGGCTGTGTGTTGGTGTCTGCAACCCGGATTGTGGCTCGGCTGGTCCCCCCATGCTGCGGTACCAGCTGCTCACCCTGCCCCTTGGCATCACCGCTGGCCGTGATGTGGTGCACCTTGCCCCGGGCACTGCGCTCCGCCACCGCCCCATCTTCTCGCTGCTGGAGCAGGAGCCCGGCAGCCCCTTCGCCCTCCGCACCGAGCAGGGCCGTGGCATCATCTCCACCCTGCGCCCGCTGCGAGACCCCGGCACCCACCGCCTCAAGGTGCAGGCGCTGGCCCAGGGCAGGCAGCGGGCACCCAGCATCTTCCTCCTCTTCATCTCCGTCTCGCCCTACCCCTATTGACACAGCCGAGGGACAGGAGGGGACGCAGGGTCATATCTCCTCCTGTCTCTTGCCACTGTGCTGCTGGGGGCACGTGGCTCAGGGAGAGCTGAGCTTGCACCATTCCTCTCCCTCCTGGACACCCCCTGTGCCCCCACCAGCCCCTGCCCGTGTTGCCTTCTCCCTGGGAGACTTAGTGGAGCCCTGGGGGGAACAGCATGTCCTGTCAGCCCCTTGCAATCAGGTTTTGTTGCAATCCCACAATTTGCACCAGCAGCCCCTGGAGCAAACACAGCTCTGGATGGCCTTGGCCATTATCAGCCTGCAGATATGGGGTGGGGGGAATGAGATGGGTGACAGGGGCCAGCGAGGACCCCCCTAGGGTGCGAGGTGTGATCCCTGGGGTTGGGGAGGGCAGAGGGCACCCTGGCATTAACCACATATTAAGTTGAAATAGCCTTATGGTTTTTTTGGTGGTTTTTTTTGTTTGTTTGTTTTTTAATCCACTTGGTTTCTGTGCACACTTATTTATTTCTGGTTTTGTTCCAAATAAAGGTGTTTTGTGGATAAATATTAACCGTGCCTGAAGAAAGCAGCTTCCTTCAGCATGCAGGAAGGGGCTGCCCCGCTGCAGCCCTGACTCCCCCAGGCTCTGAGCACCTCCCTGTGTGGCCTTGGACCATAGAAAGGAGACGGCTGGGATGTGGCAACACCAAAGGGCCAATGTCCAGCACCTGAAGGTCCAGTCCTGCTCCAGCATCAGGTCCCTCACACAGCAAGAGCAGGTTATAACCTCTCTGCACATGGTGCAGGTAGAGGCTGTTCCCAAAAAGCCCACCCAGGCTCCCACTTCTCCTCTTGATGGAGTTTCAAATCATTTCACTTTTTCCCCCAACACCGCCCTGGGGAGAAAAGCTTGGCAGTTGCAGAGCAGGCGGGCACCAGTTCCTCTCTGCCCCCTATTTCCCATTTGTAGGGTCCCCAGGACATGGGTAGACCCCCTTAGTGCTCTGTAGAAGAGTGCGGGGATACGGGTGACAGCACTAGGGTAGCAGTACAGGGGGCTGGGGGTGCAAACAGCCCCCCCTTTCTGGCCGGGCAGGCGGAGGGCAGGGCCTGGCCGGGGAGCGGTGCCCCCGGAGGGGACAGTCCTGCGGCGGCTCCGCCTGCCCCGCCGGCTATAAGGGAGGAGGAGGAGGGGGAGGAGGAGGATGCTCCAGGCACCGGACCGGAGCGCCGGGGGCAGTCGGGCCCTGGGGAACGGGTGAGTACGGACATGGCGGCGGGGGGGGAACAAGGGGAAAGGGGCCCCTTTGTTTTGGGGGACCTGGCTCCTTGTCCCTGGCTGTCCCCTCTTCACTCACCCACAGGTCTCCCCCACCCCTGGGTGCTGGAGAAGGGCTCGCTGGTCCCCGCAGGAGCGGGACAGGGGGGTTCCAGCCCACTCACAGCACTGGGAGGTGCAGTCAAGCCCCTTTCAGCTCAGTTTTGGAAGCAGGGGGGCATTGCAAGTGAGTTCCATCTCCCTGCTGGTGTCCCCAAGCTTGGCCACCCCCAGAGAGGGAGCTGGGACCTTGTCTGGCACTATCCCGTGCACTCCCCACTCTGCTCTGGAGGTGTAAGGGGGCAGGATGGGACCCACCACGAGGTGTAGGAGCAAACCCCAGCACCAGCGAGCGCATCCCCGCTGCTGGAACCCCGGGGGAGCCCGCCCGTGCTGCCTGTCCCATCCCAGCCGCAGCAGAGGCTGCTGCTCCAGCCTGGCTGGCAAAGCCAATTGCTGCCCCTACCGAAGTTTCAAGCTTTTTGTTCTCTTCTCCCTTTTATTCTTTTCTTGGTTTTAAAACCAAAGTATCGTGTTCCCGTAGAGCAAAGCAGTCGGAGTCGCTCTGGCAAAAAGCCTGCCTCAACTCACACGGAAATTGCCACAGAATAATAATCAAGGTTGAGAAAGTCCTATCGTGTTTCCCCTTTGCTGAGCTTTGTTTGTTCTGATTTATTACCAACTAACGCCACAACTTTGGGGCTCTCCCTTCCTGGGCAGGCGGGCTTGGCAAGAGCCCCATTTCTGGAGCTGGAAATGCTGGTGGCCCCGCAGTGTTTCTGGGATGCAAGGTGTCCCAGGTCCCCCGGGCATTGTGTGGGCAGGGAGACATGTCTGAGCAGGCAAAAGTTGGAGGTGTTTCCTCTGACCTGCTGCCGGGCCACTTGTCCAGTGAGCGTGCCTGGGCTCAGGGTGCTTAGTCAGGTTGGCAGCTGCAGCGGGGATGGGTTTTGGGTGTAAAAGAGGGAATTTGCACAGTAAGGAAGCTGCAGGTGCAGTGTCAAGTTTGGGCTGTGCCCTTTCAGGAACTGTGGCTGCTTTCCTGTAAATGCCCTATGAGGAAGGGAAGGGCTCAGCCTCCTGGGCAGGGGCCCAGCTCAGCACACCCGCAGGCAGGGAAACCCCGGTTGCACAAGCCTGGGTGCTGGGTGCTGCCTGTGCAGGCAGCCCGGGACTGTCAGACGCTTTTGCTTTTCAGCAAGAAACCAGCAGCAGCAGGCCAGATCCTGCACTGGGGTGCTGGGACGCCTCCAAGCTGCTCCCATTGGGATGCTGGCCCCACACCATGCTGGCAGCATCTGGGTGCTGGGGCACAGCCTGATGTAACTGCATCCTGCTGTGCAAGGTGCTGCGTGAGCCAGGCTGGAGCAGCTCAGCACAGCACTTTCCTTGCCTGCAACAGCAGGAGCAGCATTGTGCTGACTCAGCAGTAGCAGAGAAGTTGCTCAGGATGGGATTTGGCCGACTTTGCCGCCCGCCTTCCCTGGCCAAGGGTCAGCTGGCATCACCTCCTCACGGGGCTCTGGCATTCACAATCTTGCCGAGGGACCATGGGGACATCCTCGAGTCCCTTCCCACAGTGGGATCCCACATCCCCCCTCCTGAGCTCTGGCTGCTGCATCCTTCATCTCCTTTTGTTGACTGAAGTCCTTGATCCCCTTCGCTGAAGGATGAGGGGCACTGAATCCCCACTTTGGTGTTTCACGCTGTCAAGAAACACAGGGCATCATAATTAGGACAAAAGCCTATTAAGCGTTAAATAGACTCGAGGCTGAGGCTGGGCTGTGGGGGATGCTGCCAAGCGCCCCAGCCCCGCAGCTATTGCACACTCAGCAGTGCTGGTGGGTGCTTGGCGCCGAATCGGTGGGTGGCTGAGCCCATCTACCTGGCACAGGGCTACAACGTGCTGGGTCGTGCCCGAGCAGGACGTCAGGCTGTGTCCCTGCCGCAGCCACGTGTCTGCGTCTGAGTCCCAGCCCCTTGACATTGCAGGACACTTGCAGAGCGTGGGGCACGTTGTGCTGGGGTTGCCAGAGCAAGAGCCGTGTGGAGCAAAGGTAAGAGCGAGGCGGTCCCTGTATCTGCCCTGGTCCCCTCCATCACTGGCTGTGCTGGGTGTACCAGCCGCAGGGTGTCCTCCCTGGCTGGGGGCCACAGCCTGGATGCGGCTGCTGTGCTGCGGCTTTTCATCCTTTCCCCAGCCCTGGCCCTGCTCCTTGCAGCCCGGGAGGGCTCTTGGTCCAACTGGTCCCTCCCAATGCCGAGTGAGTCCCCTCCTGTGCGCTGCCCCCAGCCTGGTGCTCTTGGGGCTGAGCGTGTCCCAGCTCCGTGTGCTGCCCATGGCTCTGGTCTCACAGGAGCACCCGGCAGCCCATGGCAGCAGCTCTCACTGCCTGTGAGCAAGAACAACCCTGGGAGTCCATGTTTTAATCAGAGAGCTTGTCCCAGCTCCACGTGCTTCTCCATGTGCTCCTCCATGTGCTCCTCCACCTACTCAAGCTGCCGCTGGCCCCAAGTGTTCAGTTTCCCGTGGGCTCTGCTTCTTGCCTCCTGGTTATTCATCCCCTGGATAATGTTTGTGTTGCCCAGAATATCCTTGGGAGAGCCCTCATCCCTGGGTGCCCTCAGTTCCCAGCTGGACCGTGACAGCCCCATGGCCAGTTCAGGGACACTGGGAAGGGTTTCACAGCTGGTAACTGCAGCATCCCTGTGCCAAGCAGGGCCTGGTGCCACCGTTAACCCCTTTCCCTTTTCTTTGCCAGTGCCATGGCTCAGCCCAAGGGTACAGTTGTCCTCGCCTACAGTGGGGGCCTGGACACCTCCTGCATCCTGGTGTGGCTGAAGGAGCAGGGATACGACGTCGTCGCCTACCTGGTGAGCCCCGTGCCGAGCTCTGCCGTGGGGACGCTGTACCTGGGGGTGGAGGTGGCACTGGGCCATGGGTCTGGGGACCTGGGGTGGGTGACAGGGGTCCTGGCATGTGCATGGCCACGGTGGTGACCCTGCTCTCACTGGTTAACCATCACCTAGTGCTGCTCTGCTGAGCTGCCAGCCCTGTGCAGCACAGCCTGTCCCTGCCAGCAAATGATCCTCTGCTAATGAGGGCAGCTCATCAGGGCAAAGCCAAAGGCTTGGCGGAGGAAGGTATAGCCCAGAGGAATGCTGTCGTAGGTGGGACATCCCGTTCTGGGTGGCCCTGGGCCCAGCCACCATGGACTGCACTGTCTGTTGGGTGATGTCCCTTGCCAGGCTGGGCTTGTGCTGGGTTTTGTGCTCTCCATTCACACTCAGTCCTGTTTTTTTCCCCCTTTTCAGGCCAACATTGGGCAGAAGGAAGATTTTGAGGCAGCACGGAAGAAAGCACAGGCGCTGGGGGCCAAGAAGGTAACAGTGTCCTTCCTTCCAGGCTCCTGGGGGGTCTGAGCTTCCCCTGCTCCCCACCATGGGGCTGAACCCTGGGGTCTTGTACATGCTGTGTCTGGGGTCACCATGGAGCAGGGGACAGTGCCAGTGAGGAATCCCTTTTCCAGAGACTTTGCACCGAAGTCTTTTAGCAATATCTAGGAAAGGGGAGGTGGAGGGGCCCTTTACTGCACCCAAAGCCTCCCAGGAGTGGGATCCCCCCCAGTGACCCTCCCATTATAAGGCTCCCTCCGTCCCAGCAGGTTTACATTGAGGACATCAGCAAGGAGTTTGTGGAGGAGTTCATCTGGCCGGCAGTGCAGGCCAACGCTCTCTACGAGGACCGGTACCTGCTGGGCACGGCGCTGGCACGGCCCTGCATCGCCCGCAAGCTGGTGGACATCGCCCAGAGGGAGGGAGCCCAGTACGTTGCCCATGGGGCCACTGGAAAGGTGAGGGAGGACAGGGTGGGGGTGGCATGGGGTGCTGGTGGGGGGACCGACCCGGTCAGCCCATCAGCCGAGCCATGGGTGCCAGGAGGAGTGCATGGGGTGTTTCGTGAGTGCTCCGTGGGGCTCTGCAAAGTTTTGACGCTTCCTTTTCACTTCTGGGATTTCTGTGCCCAGTTTAATTCCCTCTCCTTGTTGGGAAGGCTCAGGTCACAGCTGAACCTCCCACTTCCAGCAGCAGCTTCCTAAAAGCTTCTTATGGACAGGGGCTGCTAGGAGCCGGCTCTGCCCGAGGCGTTTGGGGGCACACCGGGCAGACTGCTCCGGTCCCTGTCCCCATCCCTGGCTGTCCCCGGCCGCAGGGAGAGCGCTTTGCCGCTAGAGGCGGCCAGAGACCGAGGAAAGGATGCTCGGGGCCAGCCCCTGCCCCGAGATCGGGGAATCCTCCTCAGGGAGTTGCGGAGGGGTTGTGGGACCCGCGAGACGTGACCGTGGGCCACCCCCTTGGCACCTCCAGCCGCTGCCCGCATGCTGCCCAGCCCAGTGCGGGGACACTCGAGGCAGGGTGGCATCGTCACCAAAAGCTTCTGCAGGGCCCTTGGGTGCTGTGTGTGCACCCCGGTCCTGCTGGATTCCCCCTCCTCCCCATCCCACAGGGACTCAAAGTGTTGATCCTGGCCCAGGGGCAAAGGTGAGGTGCCCAGCTGGAGGGGTCTCACTGCAAAGGGTGGGGTTTGGGGGTCTCCAGCTATGAGGGGGGACCCTGCTGGAAGAGGGATGCTGGATACGGCCAAGGGACACGTTGTCAGCAGGAGAAGGGGCAGAAGGGCAGCTGTGGGGCTGGAAGGCTTCATGACTGAACTGTCCCTTGCTCGTGCTGCAATGGATTCTCTTCACTCCTTCCCCATCTGTCTCACCCATCCCCAGCAGCCCCTGTTGAAAAGCCCCTGTTCAAGGGTGTCAGAGAAACGCAGCCTCAACGTCCCTTCCGCTCCTGGGTACCACCAGCCCTGCTGGCAGGGGCACCCTTGGCTGCTCCCCAGGCTCTGCTGGCTCCTCGGGCCATTAAAGCCACTGGTGCAGGCAGGAACCGAGCACGGGTAACTCGACCCGGCTGCGGCATCTTAAATGCGGGCCATCTGCGGTGTCCCCGCTGCCCCAGCAGATGGACTTGTTTTGGGGCTGTAAGGAAAATGAGCGCTTCAGTGGATGTACTCGCCTGCGTGTAATAGTCCTTGGGGATTTCCCAGCCTGGCCATAAATGCATCCTCGAGGCCAGGGCCAAGAGGAGGAGAGGGGGGTCCTTACACCCCTTGGTGCTGGTGGAAAATAGGCTTTGGTGAGTGCTATTCCCTGGGAAGTGCTAATAACTCCCAGGCTTGCTCCTCGCCCCTTTCTAACTACCTGGCCTCATTAGGAGGACCTCATCAGTACAGGCCAATTAAGATAAAGGGAGGTTCAGAGCTATTTAATTATGAGCTATTGCATCCTCCTGGACCGTATGGTCTTCTTTCCCCCTCATCCTCTCCCTTCATGTGTCCTCTGGCACCTGTGGGGAAAAAATACCCAAATCTGGGTTTCCACTAGTTTGGTTTTGAGGAGTCTCAGCCCAGGGGAGAGCACAGCTCTTGGGTGACCCCAAGATCAGACGGGCTCCCATTCATTTTTCAGGGCAACGACCAGGTTCGGTTCGAGCTCAGCTGCTACGCTCTGTGTCCTAATATCAAGGTAAGGCACCCAAAATCATCCCGTGGAGACCCACTGCGGGGATCCTGGCTTCCTCCCCAGCTGGTGAGGAATTCTGTTTTAACACCGATGAAAGAGGCTGTGCCTCGCTTTAACAAGCTGCCAGCTGCACACAGCAACGTTTTGGCATTTGAGGGGGCTGTAATGATCCTTAATGGACCTATTTTTACCCCAAACACCACGAGGCCACAGAGGAAATGGTACCAAGGCAGCTGCCAGATAATCGATGCTGCCTGTTTCTCACTTGAGTCAAGCACGGTGTTAGGGTCAGGGGTTTGAGTTACTCCATCCTTGCATAGGGAGATTGAATTTCAGCTGGAGGGCTGGCGCCCTGTGGGTCCTGCTCCCTGGGGCTGCCTGGAGCCCTCTCCTGCGGGGAGCCTGGGATGGTGCTGAGGAGCAAAAGAAAGGGCTGGGGGCTGCAAGGGGGCTGGAGGCTTCTCATGTCACACTCCTGCCCTCCTGCCAGGTGGTCGCACCATGGAGGCTGCCTGAGTTTTACCAGCGCTTCCCCGGGCGCCGCGAGCTGATGGACTATGCCAAGGTAGGAGCCAGCACAGAGTGGTTGTGGGATGCTCAGGGCGGTTGTAGGATGCTGGGATGGTTGTGGGATGCTCAGGGCGGTTGTAGGATGCTGGGATGGTTGTGGGATGCTCAGGGCGGTTGTAGGATGCTGGGATGGTTGTGGGATGCTCAGGGCGGTTGTAGGATGCCGGGATGGTTGTGGGATGCTCAGGACAGTCACAGGATGCTCGAGGCAGTCGCAGGATGCTCGAGCAGACATGGGATGCTCACCACGGCTTGGTAGGTGACAGCAAGCCCTGCATGACATCCCTGCAGCATCACACTGGAGCCTTCTGATTGGGATTCTTTTCCCCCTCTATTTTATTTTTCTTCCTTTCTAAAAGCTCCCTAATTACCTGGCTATTAATTGTAACCCACTTTCCAAGGAAACGGGTCCCAGCTCCCTGACTTGCATAACAGACAAAGCAAATACATTCGCCTTTGTTGTCCCTTCCTTTTTGAAGTACAAGTTGCAATAAAACATATTAGAAGTTTTGCATCAGGTTTTTACGTGCCCACCAGGGTACCTTTCTTTTTTAGCGACTTCATGGAAATGCTTGACAACTCGGCTCAATCAATCAAAAGGGAAAAGGCAGCTCTGTGCATAAACCAGAAAATTGCTTCAGTTTTTAAATAGCTGCCATCGAGGCTGGCTGGGTAATCTCTGGGAAGACAAGGTGCGGAGCTGAAGGGATGCGGCGCGGGGCAAGGAGACCTCAGAGCCCATTAGGGCCACCGAGAGCAGCGTGTTGAGGATTGTGTTTGCCATCTGCCGTCGTATTATGAAGGGGCGAGTTTACGAGAGCTTTCCATATGTTGCCAAACAAATTGTCAAATAGGGGAGTTATTAAGAGCGCCGTGGTTTTTATTATATGGAAAATGGAACATGTGTTTTGGGTTTGGGGGTTTTGTTTGGGTGGGGTTTTTTTGTTTGTTTGGGAGGGATGGAAAAGGAAATGAAATGGGTTGAGGCCCCGTTGAAAGAGGAAAGGTTGGGGTTGAGTGTTTGTAGTGCTGCTTGGTCTCTGGTTATGTTCAGCATTAGATTAAAAAAAAAAAGCAGGGGGGAGGATCCGTTCTTTTTCATGCTCAGGAGAGGGAGATGTGTGGCCAGGTCCTTTCAGCACCTGGATGTGCTCGGGGAGTTATAATGCGATGATGTCTGGGGCTCGGTTGGTGCCAGCATAAGCAGGGATCTGTGTCACTGCGGTGCAGCTCTTGCTCTAAAGCCTGGAATGGGGGTTCTGTGGGGTTCCACACGGGGAGTTTGGTATGGGATCGGCAAACCAGGACCTGTGAAGGTGGGGCAGCGTCCCCCTGGGCGCAGGGCTGAGTTAGTCCCTCTGCAGCATTAGGAGGTATCTCAGGACCTTGCGCCCATCTCAGGTGGTGGGTTGAGAACCATAATTTAACAACCAGAAGCATTTCCCTTCCCAGCAAACAAGGATCCTCTGCTCAGCCCCTCTCCTCTGTACCTGACTGAGCCCTTGGCTGATGTCCCTGCCACTGAAACGGCAGAGCTGCTCCGTGATGCATGGGCTGTATGGACACACCAAGGCATGGTGCAAACCTGCAGCCACCACTGCCGTGTCCAGCCTCAGCTCACTGTGACTGTCCCGCAGCCGGGACATCGCAGCTTGGCACCCCAGCAGGGTGGGCGACGTCCCCGCTGGCTCTGGTTGTCAGCCCACCGCCATTGCCTCTCCTGCTAATTCCCCTGCGTATTCACCTCGTCTTCACAGGCAATTTCCCCCATTGAAATGTCAGCGGATAATTGAGCGCGCTGGTGACCTTGTTAGGGAGCTGGGCTCGGTGCTGAGCGCTGCACCGGGGCGGCAGCCGGTGCGGGGCCGTGTGTCCCCTGGCACGGCGTGCTCGGGGAAATGACTGCCACCCGTGTGTCTGTGTCACCACATGTTTGCACGAGGCTGTGAGGACATGTGTTGTCAACTTGTGGTGGAGTGTCAGTCCTGTTTTGGCTGGGGAGCATCTTGTGGTTTTGGGGACCTCTGTCCTCGTGTCACCTCCCCTTGCTGAGGAGCCCAGCCGAGGCACTGCACCACTCTGGACCCAGAAAAAGTTCACAACATCCATGCCGATGTCTCCATCACTTGGGTTCATGGGGCGCTCTGTGTCTCTATCCCTGCCTCTGGTGGGGCTGGGGTGGCCGTTCTCCTCCCAGCCACACCATGTCCCTGATGTCTCCATTGAGGTGGCCCTCGTGGTGGGAGCTGATTGGGGCCCAGGGTCAGGGACACAGATGTCCACCTTGCTCCATGCTGCCTTGCTGGTGGCCGCGGGTTGTGCCTTTGTGGTGCCGGAGCTGATCCATGTGGGCTGGCTCAGCGCTGATCCCCTTCCCTCCGCAGAACCACGGGATCCCGGTGCCCGTCACACCCCAGACACCCTGGAGCATGGACGAAAACCTCATGCACATCAGGTGAGAGGCTGGGTGGGTGGGGAGCTCCCATGGGGTGACGACCCAGAGCCTGGGGCTTCAATCCCCCCATCCTGTGTGGCCAGGACATCCCTTCCCACCCCCAGAGCCTCAGACTGTCCCACCATGTGCTGGCCAAATGTGATCCCAAAACCTCCAGCCTCCCTTTCTGCCCAGTTGCCCATGTCCCATGCAGCAGCATCCATCTCCTTAGCTCTCCAGGCCTGGCACTCCTTGCAGGGTTGCTGCTAAAAGCTCCTGAAGATCCATAACACATATTTACACCCATCCTCATGGGGTGGTGGGAATGGGGGGGGGGGTCATTCCAATTGGGTTTTGGGGTTGCAGGTGCTGCAGTGACTTCTCTCTCCACAGCTATGAAGCCGGGATCCTGGAGAACCCCAAGGTAATCGATCATGGCCAACGTGGCAGCCACAGGGCTGAGGGCGTCTCATGTATTTGCAGCCTAATTAGAAATTTCACGGCAGGTCGTCAGCGATGGGGGGCCCTGCCGCCCACCCCGGCCCCTCCGCCTCTCCCAGCACGTTAATTGCCGCCGGCGTGAATAGGAGAAGGGACCGTTTCAGGGTGGCACTGGAGGGGACAATGTCATGGGGCAGCAATAAAGGAGCAATTAGACAGATGAGGCGCTGGTGGGAGAGCTGGGCTGGTGGCGGGTGACAGAGCTCTGGGCTGTCCCCTGCAGCTCCAGTCCATGCCTATACCTGCAGCTCACCCAGCCCTCCTTGCTTTCCCATCCCTACAATTTGGAGAGAAACAGGGTAAAACCCTCATGGGAGGCTTGGAGAGAGCCCTGGGAGCTCTGGCTGCTGATGGGACCAAGAGCCCGGTGGTGGTGGGTGCTGCGGAGGGGTCAGTCAGACCCCGGCTGCCTCCGAATGGTGCTCGTGGTCCGGCTGCCCACTGGCCCCCGCCTGCGCTCGTCATGCCCCAGCGGGTCGCAGTGCTCGGTGGCTACTTAAACTATCCATCAGCGCTAATTAGACAACCTGGGGAGAGGAAGGGGGAGGCAGGCAGAGAGGGACAGGAGCCAGTGGGAGCTCCGTGCCCGCAGCCGGGCTGGCACGTGCCTTTGGCAGGGGTGTGAGGAAGAAGAAGGTGGTGAGGGAGTCCTGCTCTCTCTTTGGTGTCTGTGCATCTGGCTTTGCAAAACACTCGGTGGATCTTCTCTTCTGGGAGAGCGGTTGGCACAGGGATGGGTTTTGATGCCTCTAGCAAGGGGCTGACGTGCACCCTTCGTGGTGCACCCAGCACCTCTGCCCCCGCACAACACCCCCATCCCACGGCTCTGCCAAACCCGCTCCCTTTCCAAAGCCAGCTTGGGAAACGGGGTCACTTTAGCACAGAACGGAGCAGGAACACCATCATTGAGCATCCTCCGCTCCTCTCCCCCAGCCAGCGCTGGGACGTGGTTCCCCACAGCACGGAGTCACCGCTGTCCCCTGCCCCAGCCCGGGAAGTGGCACCAGGGTGGCTGCAGCAGGATCCGGGGTGCTGGACACGATGGGGTCCCCTCCCCAAAGCCCTGGGACCTGCCAAACGCAGGGATTTGAAAGCAGATGGTTGAGCTATTTTCTGCCTCTGTGAGGCCCGATTGAAGGGCAATGAGGCAGCTAATGCGGAGAAAGATAGAAATTTACTTGCTTTAACTTCATATGGCACTCTGAAAGAGTTCATTCAGTCCCGGGCACAACAATATCAGCCGGATGAATAAACCATTTGCGGCATCGATAGCTCTGCATCATGGTTTACTTCATGGACCATTTGCTTCCAATTTCTTCTCTTCTTGCCCCGTTTTTCTTGCTTCTTTCTTCCCCCCTCCCTCTCTCCCTTTCCACACACTCTTCCTTTCCCCCCACTTCTTTCTTTCCCCTCTCTCCCCTTTAAAGATGACATTGCAGGACTAGCCCCCCTGCGGGGAGGGATAAATAGGAGGCATTGATACACTGCAACAAACTATTTGTCATTTGAACTGTGCTTTTAGGAGAGAGAATAAAAAGAGGACAGACTCGCACCGTAATGATGGAATGCAAGCCAAATGTCACTTTTATTTCTATTTAGTTATTTTATTTAATAGGGGTTTTCATAGTTGGCTTGGAAAATTGGAAACTACCTGACTTTGACTTCCAATGTTTAGTAAAGAGTTTTTAATACTTTCCGGTATTTTTTTCCCTCCCACCCCCCCATCTTTCCTTTTGAACTCAAAGTTTTTCATCATCTCTCGCGGGTTTGTCTAGTTAATAAGTGTGATCAGGGCTAGGAAAGGCCAGACGATGTAAAATTGAAATCTGTAGCCTGTGTAATTTGTGTGTGTGCAGGCGCGGGGGAGGCTCGTGTGCGAGCGCCTCGTGTTTAAAACAAGGGAAAGGGGCAAAAAAGAGAGAAAATGGGAACCTGAGGGTGGTTTTGCCAGGGTAGTTATGTCTGTATTCCTGGGATTCAGCTGTGGTTGGTGCTGGGATGTGCACCCCGGGATTTGGGGTGAGGTGAGGGGGTTCCCGTGGGGTGGAGGGGGCGGCAGGGATGCTCACAGGTGCTCATTGGGCTTTGCTATTTATTGGACCAAAAAAAGTAGAGCAACTTTTCACTAAAAGGCTTATTCCCCACCTTTAAAATTTTCAGATGAAACTGCGAATAAGTTAACTTTCCCGTCAGAAAGCTTAAAATTGTTTTTAAAGGGATCCCTTTTGTCTCCCCTTTTGTTTTTCTAACTCGCTTTCTACCTTGTCCATTTTTCCTCGCTGGAAAGGTGCAGAAGGGAGGAAAAGTGAGCAGGGGGAATATTGTGCTTTAAAAAGCAGAGGAGGACTGGGGGGCAGGGGCCAGGTAGGGGTGCAGGCAGAACCCATTGCCCAGGGATGCCCAGAGCTCCAGAGCTCACCAGCTGCCTTTTGTGGGGAAATACCAGTTTCTCATCCCTTAAAACACCCACAGGAGAGGCTCAGTTTGGAGAAACTCCACCCGTGCTGCTTGCACAGGGGTTTTAGTTGTTGGGACTCCTCAGCTGGAGGCTCCTCTGTGCCTCAGTTTCCCTCCCCTCCACCTCCAAGAGCTGGAAGGGGGGGGGTCCCTTTAGAGACAGGAGTTTGCAAACACTGGGTTGAAAGTGTTTTGGGGCCAATGCACACGGCTGCATCGTGCGTGAGTGCTGAGAGGGCACGTGAAATTGCAAAGCATTTGCTCTCCAGGACGGAAAGCTTGTTTTTACTATTATATTTGCTTTCCCCCGCTCCTGGCACGCACTTCAATTGCGGCAATTCATTGTCGCCACCCAAGCCTCCGGTGGCCCGGCTCTGACAGAGATAAGATGCATCTTTCCTATAAATCTAGAAAAAAAATATATATACATAAAGGTTGATGTGCTCTGAAATGGGTTTTTGCTTTGTTCCTCTATTTTCCCCCGTGTGTATTAACCCCAGGGACACCATGAAAGAGCTGGAGCGCCTGGAGCACCTGCTGGGGTCAGGCCTCCTCATTAGTTTTTTTCGGTCAGCACCAAATAAGCCGGTCCGTGGCGTGGGGACGCGCGGGCGCCTGCTCTGCCACTCGCTGCCATCGTCCCGCTTTTCCCTGCCTGACTTGCTGCTCCACAGCCATCCCGCCTCCAGCTGCGGGGGTGTCAGAGGAAAAGATGAGCTCAAGTTGAGGGGAAAAATTGGCTGATGCCTCCCAACCCCTTTGCTCCCGGCGCCCCGGTAAGCGCCGGGGCTGTGCCGGGCCAGGCCCAGGCTTTGGGATGGGGGATGCATGCTGGGGATGCAGGATTGCATACTGAGGGATGTATACTGGGGATGGAGGATGCATACTGGTGATGGGGGTTGCATATTGGGGATGCAGGATTGCATACTGGGGGATGCATACTGGGGATGGAGGATGCATACTGGGGATGGAGGATGCATACTGGTGATGGGGGATGCGGGGTGTGTTCTGAGGATGGAGGATGCACACTAGGGTTGGCATTGCCAACGCCACTGACTTTCTCTCTTCTTTTTCCCCCACCTCCTTGGCAGAATCCGGCCCCCCCTGGACTCTACACGAAGACCCGTGATCCAGCTACCTCTCCCGACTCCCCAGACGTGCTGGAGATCGAGTTTGAGCGGGGTAAGCACCTCCTTGTAGCCAACTCCTCGAAGCTGAACCTCACTCTGCAGCCAGGACTTGGGGGGGTGCTGGCAGCCAGGAGCATCCCTGGGGTGCAGGCAGGTGGGATGAGCCCCAACTTGTGGCATCAGGGCTTGGGATGGTGCTTGTGGAAATTTAGGGTTCTTTGAGGTGTGCAGGGGATCTGGGGACATCTTTGAGGAGTTGCTGGGGACCCCCTGAGAGAGGGGAGGGGTCCCAGCCCCTACCCTAGCCATCGAGATGTAGTGGGCGTGGGGTCCCTCTCCTGCAGGGTGGCACACAGGTGGCCCTGGGGACACACAGGTGTCACAGCTGGGAAGATGCTCCAGCAGGATTTGGTTAAATGAAGGAGATAGGGACACCCCATCCCATCCCTGGGGATGCATGGTGGGGCCCAGCCCTGGAGCTGCCACCCGGAGAGGGGACATAAGGCGGCATTGCCCACTTCCCCCAGCCATGGGCATCCCTGTGCCACCAGCCAGCCTGGCAGCAGCAGCCCCTACTCAGAGGGGACACCCCCTCCCCACGACCCCCCACCACCAGCATCCCCGCTCCATTATCATCGTCCCCCTGCCGGGAGCAGCCCCTCTTCCCAGCAGCCCATTCAGCCCCTAGTTAATTTATTTGAAGTTTTAATCTAATTATTAACTATTTTAAAGGCTAAGCAGCTTTCGCCAACAACAGCCCCGACAACGTCGGCTCTCCGCCGAGCGAACCCCAGCCAATACCCCAGCGGAGGATGCGAATAGAAAGAGCCGGGGCGAGGGGAGGGCGCGGAAAAGCCGGGGGGGGGCCGCGCTCGAGAAGCAGCTTAAGGTTCATTATTGCCGCGAGTTACATTTAATAGCAATTTACAACTGAGTTTATAAACCCCTGGAAAATAGGGGGTTTAGGGGGGGTTTAGGGGGGGAGCTGACAGCCCCCGTCGCTAGACAGGGGCTCTTGCGGGCGCCTCCGTAATAAAGACTAGAAAGGGAGGCATTGAGGCTGATTGGCAAGTGATAGCGCGTTAAATGGAAATGAGGAGGGCAGATGGAGGGGGGATTAGCCTCCAACTCCGCACCGCTTTTCTTTGTGGGCCCCGCAGCCCCCTTGTCAGCTTCCTAATACATTTATTGCTCATTTCACACCGCTAAAGAAAAAAAATGCCTCTTTCTATTCAGCATCCCCCCCTACTCCTCGCTCCTGCCTGGCGCCCTTAAAAAACAAAATTAAGGGAAAAAAAGGAGGGAAAAGAAGAAAAAGGTGCAATAATGAATTCGTGGCGGGGAGCACCCCGCCGCGGGGTGCGTGTGCATGCGTGTGCGAGCAGCCGTGCCCCGGTGTGGGGGTCCCCCCGAGATGCCCCCCACGCTGGCCGGGGGGGGGACACACACATTTGTCACCCGTCGTCATCCCCCCCACCCCGGGTAGGGGCTGGTGGGACAGAAGGTGCTGTGCTGTAAGACAATTGCCGAGCGTGAAATTCAATTAGTTAAGGGCCTGGTTGCAATTTCACAGGCCCTAAAAAAGAGACAGGGAGAGGAGAGGGGGGAGACGTTTTTATGGCCTTTTTTATTTATTTATTTCGCCTCTCTCCCGAGGTGGGTCCCCCCCTCCCTCCGCCTCCCCCCAGGCACCAGCTTGGATATGGCTTTTTAAGAAGTTATTTAGAGTTCATATCTGTCACATCTATTTAACGCCTGCGGGGTGACGTTCCGGGGGGATCCTGGCACCAGCTGATCCTGCCCGTCCTCCCTCCCCACCTCCGCAGGTGTCCCCGTGAAGGTCACCAACGCTGGGGATGGATCCACTCGTTCTGCAGCCCTGGAGCTCTTCATGTACCTGAATGACATCGCGTGAGTGCCACCTTGTCCCCTGCCACCGCGGCCACCTCCCTGCCAGCTGGCAGCAGGGACAAGGGCAGCGTCCCCAGGGTCCCCGGGGTGGGGTGGAAGCAGGATGCTCACAGCTGGCACGTCCCCGTGAGCCCAGGGATGGTGGCCAGCAGCGTGAGGATGGGATGGTCCCCGTTGGGTCCCAGTTGTGCCATTCATGTCAACGAGCAGAGCTGGGCAGAGTCCAGGAGCACGGGAATATTTAGAGTTTTGCTCGCTGTGCACAAGGAGGGTTAAATAGTCTAATTAGCACCCTTTGCATTTACCATCTGCCCCAGCCCCATGGATGGGCGATGCTGCCCTGCCCACGGTGGGGGGCTGAGCCCCCGGGATACCCTTTGCCCTGTACTCCTGGGGGGCATCGCCTGGCTCTGCCTGCCCAAGGTGGGTCAGAGTCTCTTTTGGGTGGAGAGTAGGCTTTTTTGGGGCTAAAAGACATACCCCTCTGCCTCCACAGCAGCAGCTCCTTGGGGTTTTCTGCCCAGTTCCACCCTGTGTCACAGGGGCAGAGCCATCCCTAGGGGCTTGCCCAAAAATACAGCAGCACCCATGAGGGCACCCACACCAAGTGCCACCGAGTCCCTGGCCATCTACTTAAATGTTCATTAAGTGGTTTTAAAATCACTTTGGCCAGCGGGAATACGGCTGCAGTGTGGCCTGTCCCCTCACCCGGTTTATTTTGCAGTGGCCCAAATGCTATGTCTCTGCTGACCCCAGTGATGAGTGATGGAGTGGCTGGTGGCACCATAAAAAAGGAGGGGAGAAGAAGAGAAAAATCCATCTCCTTGTCACCTGTCCGATCCAGGGGTCACTACCGATGGTCACCAGTGCTGCCCAGGGGCTGGCCACGCTGTCACTTGGCGTTTGTCCCTTGTTGTCTCCCTCTTCAACCCATCTGAGGCTACTGCAACCTCCCGTCTCCTCCACAGGGGCAAGCACGGCGTTGGGCGCATTGACATCGTGGAGAACCGCTTTGTTGGGATGAAGTCCAGAGGTGAGTGGCCACCTGCCAGCAGTGCCGTTCCTGCCCTAAAACCAGAAAAGAAACAAAAAGAGAAAAAGGGAAGACCCCGGTGGGATGTGGCAGCAGCTCAGCGTCACCAGGGCGCTCAGGCTCAGGTAGCACCAGCAGCCTCAACTGCTCCCTCCCCATCAGCTTTTGGCCGAGATACAGGTACAAAGCGCAGGAAACCGATGCAAGTCGCCGAGGTTCTTCAAAGCCAATTCTTTGATTTATCTCTGCATTTTTGAGGCTGTGACTCTTAATATTGATCATCCATTAGGATCAGCTTCATTGGGAATCCCCGGAGGCAGCGAGCTGCCCCGTACAGAACCAACTAACAAGGTGGCTCATCATCATTTCCCATCCCCTTGGCCCTACTCTTTTGTTTTAAATCTCATTAATACCTAATTAGCCGCTCCCTTTCTTTAAACTTACCCTCTGTTCAGGGCGTCAGCAAATATTATTATAAGACTCAGCCCACGGTCTCTCTCCCCACCGCAGGGCACCGGCCCCTTTACAAGAGTATCAGCCATCAAAAATGAGAAACCAAACCCCAAATCATTTGATCCGAGTTTGAATAATCAAATTAAAACCCAAAGAAGGAAGCAAAAACCCCAACCCCAAACCGCACATGCCAGCCGGCGCATTTGCATGCAGGATGCTGAGTAATTTGTCACAATCTATTTTATTTTTTTAAGAGCCACTGACACGCTCTAGTGACCCTTCCAGCATTTAATAATTTCTCTAAACCCCATTTAACTGTCATGTCTGTCTCCCGTGTGACATCGCGGAGCGATCGCTGCCGTGTTTGTGCGCCGGCAGACGCGGAGCAGCGAGCTCTCTGGGGACAGCAGGGGTGCGAGCGCCTCGGGGACGAGACCTTGGTGGCGGTTTTTCCTCCTTGCTTTGAGCAGGACCCTGCCCTTGGTTTTGCCTCTTGTGTTGAACAGAAATCTCCAAAATCTGCTGCGGGAGCTGGAGAGCTGGGCTGGGAGGGGGATGGAGCAGGAGGGTGTTGCTGTGCGTCCCCCAAGGGTTTTGGGGCACAGGGCAGCTCGGGGTGTCCTCACAACCGGCACTGCCAGGAGTGTTTGAGACTCCAAATGGGATTAGGGTTAATGGGGCAGGAGATGGGACCTGGACTCACAGGTGGGAGGAGATGAGCCCTTAAATCATGTGTGGTGGCCACGATGGCCTGGGGCGCTGCAGGTTCCTCAGGGCAGCATAGGGGCCCCCAGCTCTGCAGGGGAAACTGAGGCACGGGTGGTCAGCAGCACAGCAGGAGCCCCGCACAGCCACAAAGGTGACAGCGAAGGCTCCCACCAGGTGCCTCCTCTCCCTCACCTCCCGGACCTGGGGAGTCAGGGGAAAAATTCATTTGCATTGATTTTTACTAAGCTCCTAATTGAACTTCGTTAAGGCCTAATGGGCGAGGGGCGAGCTGAGCATACCCGCGCCAGCCTTTTAAGCCCTATTAACTCAATTTTGCCGTATTTGTTTTAGTGGCAGGAGGGTGGGTAATTACGGGGTGCCGGGGAGCAGCGCTGCAGCCGGCCGGGGGGGCCGTGGCTCAGCCGGGGGCTCTTGGCTGTGAACGGGAGCCCAGCTCTGCCTCTCCCGCCTTTTCACATCCTCATTATCAAATTATCTTTTTAACTCCGAAGGGGGGCTAATTAAGTGAAGTAAATGAAATCAGTGGGGAGGAAGCAGGAAGGAGGGAACGGCCGCTGCCAAAAGAGCCGAGTGAGCGCTGCCTTCGGCTGGGGCTTTACCTCCCCTTGGCTCTCTCCTGCATTTTCGCTTTGCTTCCCTGCAACTGCTAAGCAGATGGAGGAAGAAAGTGGAAAACCCATTCCCAGCGATGAATTCATGCCAGGCCACGCTTGGTCCTAGCCCTGGACCAGCGGTAGGAATTTGGGCAGCATCTTCCCATGGGCAGCATCGTCCTCGCTGTCCCCTTGGGAAGCCACCGCATCCCATCCTGTCCCGCGGATGCCGTCGGGAGTGACAGCTCGCACTCAGCGCAGCAAAATTGCTCAGATGGAGGTGAAGTGACAGCCGAGGTTACAAATTAGAAAATTTTAAGCAGCGGCAGCTGTCTCCTTGGCTGCCCCCCACCATATCCGTCCGTCCCTCCCGCTCTGGTCCCCCCCTTCCCCAGCAGTAATTACGGGGTGATTGAAGCTTCGCCAGGCTGCAGTGCTGACACCTCTGTCTTTTTCCTGTAAACATGGGGAGATGAAAATAGACACTTGGAGACGCTGCGAGTGTCACTTTGAAGGTGTCTCTGGCTGTCAGGTCCCCTCCCCTCCGCCCCAGCTGTCACGCTCCGGTCCCCAGTCCTCCAGCATCAGGTCGAATGGGACGGGCAGGGGCGCAGGCAGGAGGTGGGGGTCAAGTTATGAACCCAAACCTTTGGACAGCTCAAATTGGCTTTAACACCTCCTAAGGGGAAGGAGAGGGAATATTAAATTGTGTTAGCTTCACGGTCAGGGCCCGGAGGGGGCATTGAGCAGCCCTCTGTGCCACCGCGTGCCCGTGGGGACAGCTGGTTTTTGGTGTTAACTTGGTTGTCACCTCCTGGAGTCCCATGGGGATGGGTTCTCAGCGACTGGGCTGCAACATGGTGGCCTGAAAGAAGGGGGTGGTTCTCCTTTGGGACAGAGACCTTGTAGGATGCTGAGAACTTCGATCCTGGTAGGGATGAGGTTTGATGGAAGTGGCTTGGGCTGCCGTTCCAGGGCTCCTCTGTGTCTGTGGGACCGTGGCCACCCTAGGGCATGACATGTTTGAGCTTGTGCCACTCTCCAGGGCACTGAGTGTGCAGAACATCATGGGTGTTTGAGCCCCCTGGCAGCCCCACGGGGGCTGGCTGGGGACACATCCCCTTCACTGGGGATGCTTTCCTATGGTGTTTGTGTGACAGCAAATCCCAATGGGCAGGTGCCCTTTGCCATTTCCCGTGGCTGTGCCATCACACAGATACCCGGTGTTGGGAGGGGACTGTCCCCGCGGGCAGGGGCCAGGGACCTGCTGGTGGTTAGTGGGGCAGGTTACAGCCGTGCCTGGTGTGTGTTCACTGCCGGACTATCTCAGTGCTTCCTCCACTGGCTTTGCACCTGTGTCCAACAGGATGGGAGCAGCGCATGGCCACTGTCATATTTAAACACAAAACAAACATATTATGCAACAAATAAGCCCCAAGCAGCTGGAACAAAGGGAGCAGCTCACCAGCAGCATTAGCCTCCATCGCCTTAATAATTAAGCATCTCTCCATCCCCAGGCCTCATGCAATGGGGGGGCAGGTGGGAAGGGACCGGGGGGGACCCCACCAGCCCCCAATGAGGTTGCCATCCCAGCCCCATTGTTTTGCAGCAGATACACGGGGCTCTTTCTCGCCAGCCGAAGGGAGAGGAGGGTATTTCAGGCCCTCCGCTCCCCGTGCCTGTGCCCCGCGTCGTTCCTTTAATTACAGGTTTTCAGCCGCAGACCGTTGGGCACGGATCGGTGGGGGGATCGGTTCCCAAACCCTGTCATTTAGCCTCGTCAGAGTGCCTCTTCAAAGAGGGGAATCTAGAAATTTTCTCCGCAAGGTGCGGAGTGGACTGTCTCGGCCCCAGCATGAATATAATGACAAATGCATTTTACAGCAAGCTGGGACTGAATGCACTCGACCACAGCTCCTTCTGTCAGCCAAGTCATTATTTTTTGTCATTTGCTGACAGTTTTGGTCTCATTCGTTTCTCTCTCTTTTTCTGCTTTTCCCCCTGCCTGGAAAAATGGCTAGGTATCTATGAGACCCCAGCGGGAACGATCCTATACCATGCGCATTTAGATATCGAGGCCTTCACCATGGACCGGGAAGTACGGAAAATCAAGCAGGGACTCGCTTTGAAATTCTCCGAGCTGGTGTACAACGGTACGTATGGTCCTTGGGCCCGGCTCTGCCACTGCAGCATCCTCCCGGCCATCCTCACCCTCCTCCCTCGCTGCTGCTGGAGGCTGCAGGTCCTGCTGGTACATGCACTGTAAAATTCAGTTGTGCATTTTGAGGCTACTCGTGGGGGTAAAACTTGAGTTTGTTCAGGCTGAGCTTGACCCCACACCCTGTGTGTTTTGGTGCTGAATGGGCTCCTCACCTGCCTTTGGGAGGGGATGCTGCCTTCCACGAGGGCTTGGTGGTAGGGGATGCTCCCGGCGTCTCACCCAGCCTGGTGCCACCACTTTGTCACCTCCAACACCTTCAGATGTCTGTAATTCACTGTCCCTTTCTCCCCCCACATCACCTTTCCCCAGCTCTCCCCTCTGACCGCCTCCATCTCTCCGCTTGTCCTCACTGAGACGTGGGACACAGGAGCACCGAACTCCCCAACACAGCCATCCCCATGCGGGGGTTTGAAGCCAGAGACCTCTCCCCATGCACTGGCGGGGAGATGCTCAGGGGTGCATGGTGTGGGAGGCTCTGAAGGTGCTGTGGCCCTGGCTGCGGAGGGTCCGGGGGGCTGCGGAGGGTCCGGGAGGTGCCGGCTGTGCTATTCGGTGCACAGCCCACAGAGGGGCACTGCGGGCTGGGGCTTGCCGGGGGCTGCAAAGGGGCTTCCAGCTGCTCCCAGCACAGCCCGGCCTGGGCGAGGACAGCACTGCCTGGGGACAAGGAAACGCTGCTTGGCACCTGCAGTTAGGGACAGAAATGAAGCACCTTGTCCTTCCTCCTGGGGTGCTCCCAGCAGCTCCATTTTGAGTGGGCTGAGTTTGAGGGTCTCAGCTTAGTCCCCCTGTGGGTGCTGCTGGGTCAGGGGACTGTCGGGGCTGGGGGAGCTGGTTGGCACCCTCGGGAGGGAACATCAGCTCTGCTGCAGGGTTTGTTCCATGGATCAACCCCAACTCAGTTGCTGGTGCGAAGCTGAAAGAAGCAGGATTAGCCTAAAATGTTGTAGGTGGGCTCAAAACCCCACTGCGCAGCTCCCAGCACAGCGGCGTGTCCCTGTGTCCTGGCTCTTCTTCCATCGCCTGCCCAGGTCAGAGCTGACATCCCTGGAGACACACACCAGGGAGATCTCCTGCCCCTTGGCCAAACAACACTTATCTTCTACATGTCCTGATTTCTCAGGCTCTCAGTTCCTCCTCCTGTTACTTTTCAGGCATTTCTTTCTAACCATAAGGCCTGGAATAATTCCCATGGGAAGATCCCCTGGCAATAACCTGAGTCTGGGAGCTCAGGCTTTGGGCAGCAGCAGATCAGCAGGGCTGGGTCTGGCTCTCTTCTCATGCCTATGCTCATCCTCATTGCCTTCCTCTCTGTGGGTGTTTCCTCTTGCATCTTCCTTGGCAACTGGCATTTAATGCCCAAGTCCCTTTGCTGCTTAAACCATATTTTAGGGTCTGGCTGAGCCAAGGGCTTCTGGGACTGCAGGAGTCTCAGTTACCTTCCCCTTGAATCACAGCCCCTGCCTGAATTCGCTCTCTAATGCTGCTTCTGCCTCCGGCTATTTCTGTTATTCTATTCTATTATCCCAGGGATTTTCAGCATGGTCCCAGACTTCCCTGCCAGCCGAGCCCAAATCCAAGGAACAACCCCAAGGGGGTGCAAACAGCACCCGTGGGTCCCTGTGCCAGAGGACAGGCTTTCCAGCTCACCTTCCTTTAACACCTCATTATTGTGACTAGTTCCTGATTTTAGGAGAATTAGTGTTTATCTTCCCCCTGTCCCCATTGATCCCATTGTGGAGGGGTGGCTTTGAAGCCAGTTCCCATCCCGGCAGGTACAGCCAGGTGCGGAAATGCCATTGTCCCCCTGCCGTGATTAGGGCAGGATCCTCGTTACAAGGCAGGAAGGTCATTAAGGGGGATCACTTCCAGGGGGGAATGTGTTTGCAGAGCAGGGGGCGATGCTTCCTCACACCTGGAGCTGTCAGAGTCAGGGTTTAAGTAGCTGGTTATTATTTTAATGTATCTTGGGTTTATTTTTACAAGGATGCAAAAGCCCTACATCAATTCTGATGTTTGAAGAGCTGTACCTGGAGGATGGTTACCCAAAAGAGGGGTGTATTTGCCCAAAGGTGGGGTCCCTGCCTGCTTGGTAGTCCCCAAATTCCCCAGCCATGCTGTGGTGGGGTAGTAGGGTGGGGGTCTGGATCAAGGGGATGGTTTTGATGGCAAGGGGTTGCAGGGCATTGGCACCATGCCTTGGATCCCAAGGACAAGGCTGCAGGATATGGCCCAGCTCAGGGGCTGGAGAGGCCGAACAACAAAAGAAGTTGTTTGTTTCTTTAATGGTTTCGGCCCTGGAGCCCAGGGAAGGGAAAGGTGAGAGGGCACCGGTGTGTGATGGGAGAGATAAAACCTGGGGATGACGCAGGGCAGTGAATGGGCTCTTTCTCTCTCTGCCCCTATCTCCCTCTCCATCTCCCAGGCTTTATTCCAGGTCTCCAAGGGTTCCCTGGCTAATTACACTGCTTAGGGACAGGAGAGGGCACAGGGGTATCCCAAGGAGAGCAGCTCATCCCCATCCTGGGGGGCTGGGAGCTGGTCCCCCCCTCCACACCCACCCTCTGTGGGTCTGTCTCCACCTGACCCTCCTGATATGGTGTTTTTCAAGTGGCAGTTTCATAATAACTTAATGAAGCTTTCCATTTCCATGATAGCCCCCACCTGCAGGAGATGGAAAGAGGATGGTCCCGCTGCCTCCTCTCCTGGGTGGGGATCTTAGGGCCACCAAGTGGAAGGGACACACATGGGGTCTCCATCCCTCAGAGCTAAACCTGGGTGTCCTGGCACCTCTCCCAGCCCAGTAACCACATCCTTTCCCTTGTAAATTATTTGGGTCTGCCTTGCAGGAATTAGCCAGGGGGGAAACACCCTGCATGGCCACCCTTGGGCATCGTGGTGTCCCCCGTGTCCCAGCTCACGCTGCCTCCTGCCCGCAGGCTTCTGGCACAGCCCCGAGTGCGAGTTCCTCCGGCACTGCATCGCGCGCTCGCAGGAGGGGGTGACGGGCACCGTCCGCCTGTCCGTCTTCAAGGGCCAGGTGTACGTCCTGGGCAGGGAGTCCCCACGGTCACTGTACAACGAGGAGCTGGTGAGGTGAGTGGGGTTTGAAGTGCCGGGGTGGGCAGAGGTGGTGGCAGCGAGTGTCCCATCCCATCTTTTCCCATCCCGCTCCATCCCATCTTTTCTCATCCCCTCCCACTCCATCCCATCCTGCTCCATCCCACCCAATGTTGCTCCATCCCATCCCGTCCCATCTTTGGTGGCACCCAGGGACAGTGTCCTCCCAGCCAAAGCACGAGCCATGTTTTCAACTCAACGTTCCTTTTTTTCCTACGGCTTTTCCCTTTTCTTCACATTGTTTTCTCACTCACTCTCCCCCCAGCCCTCCCTCAACCCCTTTCAATCTCTCTAAACACTTTATAAGCCATAAATACACCCGAATGAGTTTAGATCAGTCGAAGTAAATGTCAAATTATCTTCTCTCTTTCTCTTCTCTGGCTTTTTTTTCCCCCTTCCCTCCTCCTCAAAATCAACAGCTCCTAATAATCCGTCCCAACCCTTCATTATGCTTCGTGCTCTCACTTGGAGAGATTAAATGAATAAAGTATAAAAAAAAAAAAAAGAGGGAAGAAAAAAAAGGAGGATGGAGGGGGGTGGGACAGAGGAAAAAGAGAGAGGGAGAGAAAAGCAAGGGCACTTATTCTCCCTGCGTCTCCAACCATTTTCCTTTTCTTTTTGATTTCTACATCGCTGGTTTGAAAGCTTTTGAGTGACGGCGTCACAGGAACCCGAGAGAAAGCTGTGAGAGGCAGAGCTGTGTGGAAATGCCTCTGCACAGTAGGTAGAAAGTAACGTAATTATAGAGCAGGTCAGAACCACTCGAATGAGCAAAAATAAAAGCACAGAGGTTTTTCTGTAGCCCGTCAGGGGAGGTAAAATCATTGTAAACTCTTTCTTTTTTTTGCTTTATTCCCCCCCCACCCCTTCCTCCTTTAAGGTTTGTGGTTTCTGGGAAATGAGCCGTATGTTTTGGGGATGTGGGAAGCATCGGAGTTGGGGTTTGGCGGGTGGCTGCTGCCTTTGGGGAGGCGGATGGATGTGCTTGGCATTGCACCGGGGTGCCAGTGGCCACAAACCCCCCGGTGGTGCTGGGGGTGTCTTCTGGCAATGTCCCCTGCTCAGGGCACTGTCCCCTGCCTGGCGTGGGACAGCTGTACCCAGGGGACAGCTCTGGGACAGGGCGAGCATCCCCGCTTGGTGCAAGAGCACAGGGAGGAAGGGTGATGATGCACATGAGGGACCACAGAGGGGAACTTGGGGCTGTGTCTCTAGCAGGGCCTGGGGACACCAGGGACAGCCAGTGGGGTCCCCAAAGCCCCTTCCCCGAGCCCCCCACAGCTGGGGAGGGGTGGCAGCGGGCACTGATGTGGGGAGCAGCCAGCTCCAGCATCACCTGCATCCTCCCCCTTCCCAAAAAGCTGCCCGGCAACCCTCCCATCCCACTGATGGTGCATTTCTCTCCACAGCATGAACGTGCAAGGGGACTACGAACCCGCCGACGCCACTGGCTTCATCAACATCAACTCGCTGAGGTCTGCGGGGTCGGGGGGGACCCTCCCTGGTTGGAGGGGAAAAGCCCCCAGAACCCCCAGGGTTCTTCCCCTTCCTGGCTTGAGCTCCCGGGGTGCACCAAGGGCTCCCCCCGAGCCCCCGCCAACCACCGGGGTGCGACCAGCCCCCCCTGCACCAGCCCTGCCTAATTACAGCCTTTCCCAGCACAGCCAGCCTTGTTATTTTACTTATTTCTCAGACCGCGCCGTACTCCCCCCTAGACCCCCCATCCAACTCCAGGGCTGTAAAACATGCCACATTTACATAATGGGCTCTTAATTTTTCCATTGCCTGTTAACCGCTTTGTCCTCCCCAATCTGCCATGTCCCCCCACCCCTCTAAGATAAATTAATTACATTATCTCATGGAAAAAAAAAATATAATTAAACTGTACAGGCCTTAACAAACGCCTGCTCTTCACGCCCCCTCATTCTGTTTAAATTAATTGAAAGGAAATGTGTGTTATTACTGTTAATTTACAATTAATTTTTTTTTTAATCTGGTTTCCAGGCTGAAGGAATATCATCGTCTCCAGAGCAAGGTCACCGTAAAGCAGGATGAATAGCAATCAATTGCACACGAGCCTCCCGCTCCCCTTTCTAATTTCTCTTAAGAACTAGCACTAATTGTGGTGGTAATTTGTAATTGTAACTCTTCTCCCTGGAGTCACGGATGAGGTGATGGCTTTGTTACGGGCCAGCAAGTGAAATGCAATCATTTAAAAAAAGAAAGGTGGTCGGACGGAGGAGAAGTGGGGAAAGAAATAAAACCCAGCCACGCGCTGGGTCCGCTCATTGAGAGCTGGGCTTTATTCCTGCCTTGTTTGTTTGCTCTTCTGGCCCAGCGCTTCCCCGAGCCGGGCTTTGTGAAATTTGTAATGGATTAAGTGCCTCTGAAGGACATCGGGGGGTTTGCCGGTACCTCTTTGGGAAGATGGGGAGCGGGGGGACATCGGTGCTGGTCTGGAGGGGTGAGCTGGACAGCGGAGATGGGTTAAGGGGATTTGAGCTTTCCTCTTGGTTTTAGTGCATTTTAAGAGAAGACTTGGGGATTGTTGAGAAGGAAAAAGCAGAGGAAATGTCTTCTGACGGTGTTGTAGGAGGAGAGGAGCGCTCACTCCGGGCTTGGCAGCACATTTCTCTCCCGTCGTACCTGGGTGGGTTGCGGGTCCTTCCATCCCTGGGGCTCAGGCTGCAGCGCTTGGCCGGGATGCAGGGACAGCTCAGCAAGGCCAGCCTGCTTGGAAGCTATGGCAGAAGGGGAAGGGAAGGGAAGGGGAAGGGAAGGGAAGGGAAGGGGAAAGAAAACACTTCCTAACCCATGTAGACACCTGGGATGTGCTGCTGCTCTGCACCACTGAGGCTGGAGAAGGACCTGGATGGGATGTCCCCATGGTGGGTGTCCCCAGGAGCTCTGTGAGGCTGGGAGCGACGTGCTCACCATGCTGCATCCCGCAGTGCCCAGCACCAGCCAGCCCCGTACCCACGGCAGGGACGTGCTGCTTTGGAGCACATTTGGGGAGCAAAAACAGAGCTGTCACCAAAAAGAAGAATGATTTTGCAGCCCTGGGGTGACAGCTTGGCCCGGTGGCCGTTTGGGGACGTCCACGCTTGCCCTGCCCACCCTGCTGCCGAGCCAGCGAGTGTGACAAGTTCTGACATCACAGCTGGGAAAATAACATGTTATTTTCCCAGCTTGGATGTGACTTTCCCTGCTATTACTGGCAGTGACCATCTTGGGAGGAGAAAGCAGCAGAGGGCTGTCAGACGAGGGGGCAGAAATGGTTTTCTGGGCTGGCAGAGCCTATTCGACCCCCACAGGGTGCAGCAGGGGGAGATGCTGCGTGGGCCCACCCCGTTCCCTGTGTCCCATTGCTTTTGGCAGCAAGTCCAGGCAGAAAGTGCAGCTTCACGTGCGGGTCCCGGGTGTCTTGAATCCTGGAGCCCCATGGGGGTGGTCGGTGGGGTGTGCAACCCCTTCCCAGTTAGGGGGAAAGGGCTTGAAACCTCATCAGGAGCCATCTCCTGGAGAGATTAGCCAAAAACCAAGATGGGAACAGAGCTGCTGCCCTCCTGTGTGCTGGGGAAGGATGCTGCGCTTGCCAATGGGACAAGAGGCAGCGCTGTGAGCCATCAACATCACCCCCCTGCCTGCGTGTCCTTGTCACTGATGCGACTTGGCCGTGGCACGGGTCCTGCTGGCAAAGCGAAGCTTGAAAGAGCTCAGTGCAATGAGGAGCTGACATCTCTTTCGGGACAAAAATGAAGCAGAAGCTTCTTATGCTCAAATGCTTGAGAAATGCCAGACATTTTCAGGGAGGGCTCATCTGACCGGCTGGGCCACCTCTCCCTGGGGTGCTTAAATCATTCGCTGGAAAACACTATTTGACTCCAAAGCCTCAAATCTCCACCACTCGCACTGAAGCGCTTTGGAGCCAGGAGCCGCGGTTGCCCTGGTTGCCCATGGCTCGCTGCACCTGCTGGGGTGCACGGGGAGGTTTTTGGCTGAGAGCAGGATGCTGCGCAGCGCGGCAGCTCCTCGGGCAGCGCAGGGACGCTCTTGCAGCCAGTGGTGAACTGCGGTCAGCCTTGGAGGAGCGACACATGTCAGCTTGCAGCTGCTGCCTGCGACTGGGCTGAAAGCGTGTCGTGCTGGGAAAGCAGGGCTTGGTGCACTTGAAAAGCCAAGTTGAACCCAGCGCAAGTCTTGCAGGAATAAAAAAACCTCTTGAAAATCGTGGGGTTGCAGGATAGAGGAGACCCAGCAACTGGAGGCTGCAGTGGTAGGATGCTCTGTGTCAAACACCACATGTTTAATTACTACTTTAATTACCATCAGCCCTTCCAGTTTTTGTGAATTGGTGGTTTCTCATTGCCCCCGTTGCTGTTTCCCAGCATTCTCCCACCCCCGGTGTGTCTCAGGGAGGTATTTCAGGGGCTGGGGCTGCCAGCCTCACGTTGCAGCGGGAGCGAAAAGCAGCGGGCGAGCGGCACGGGGCAAGCAGCTCCTGAACCGCCTGGTAACTCCCTGGCAGTGGCGTTTTGAGTATAACATTTTGGGCTTTCAAGGTATTTCTGCAACACTCACCCATGGTTGTAAGGGCAGCAAGTGTGGGCTGGGGACTCCCCATCCTCATGGCAGAGCTGGGGCTAGGAAGAGCTCAGAGGGACCCCACGAAGGAACCTGAGTCACTTTTGGGCTTTGAACCTTTTCTGCACATCCCCCCACAGTGTCGCCCATCACTCAAGCTCCAGCCTCCTCCTGGGGCTGGGGGTCCCTGGGGATGCCTTTGGGAAGCTGCACCCCCTCTTTGCGCCACGGGCCGTGCCGCAGGGCTGCTCTGCCACCCTCCCAGGCTCCGGGGAAGGGCTTGTCCGGGGTCACCGCAATCGATATCTCATCTGCAGGCTTTCCTAGCGGAAGTGATGGTATATTGGAACATGGTAATGGGTCTTGTCTAGTGGAAAAGGCTAATCTTCCCCAGCTGTACAGGATCTCCGCAGGTGTCCTCCGGCTCTCCCCGCTGCCACCAGCCCTGCAGCCAGCCAACGAGCAGACATGCTGCTTTAAAGCTGCAGCACTCCAATTTATTGCTGGTCCCCATGAGAGGAAAGTTGCCTGCAGCCTGCCCCCTTGGGGTGCAGAGCCACGGGGTGAAGGAGCAGCACGCAGGTGGCAGCACGGGCAGTCGCAGCAGCCCACGTTTGCTGGCTTAAAACAGAGATGGTGACGCGTCCTTTGGCCTCGCCTGGCTGAGAATGGCATTTCCCCAGGTAGAAGAGGAGGAGGAGTATGTGGGGATGATGCCAAGAGGGATGTGGACCGCTCAGAGTGCCACCTGCAAGTGTAGGTGGGAGACAATCATGTGTCACAGGGAAGAGCAGAGGGGAGAGCTCCTTGCTGTTAATTTGGCTTTTTTGGCGATGCGTTTGCTGCCTGTCGGGGTTCCCCACACGGGGCTTGGCTGGTTTTGCCGGCAGGGACAGGTCTCCCATCACACCCAGGTAAACCTTCTCCGTGCCCAAGCGGTCCCACATTTTAAAAGCTTGACCAGGCAACACCAGCTACCGCAGCCTGCTCCATCACTATGGCAAAATCAATTTTCCCGTTTCTCTGGAGTTAGGGGTAATTACCGGGTTTAAGGTTTAATATACATGTGGATTTTAGCGCAAGCGTTGCTAAAGAACAGCTCAGAACAATGCGCAGGTTTGGGAAACGTATCCTGATGGCTTGGATGTGGCCATAGTATGAGGAGCCCCCACATGTGGTCTGCAAAATCGGGGGTTTGGGGGCTTGGGGAGTCTGAGCCACCATCAGATCCCACGAAGGTTGTGCCAAAGATCCCGCTGACCTTGCTCAGGGCTGGGATTTTTTCCTGCAAAAGGCAGTAAGGATAGATGGATGTTAAGAGGAAATTCCCAGGGGTACAGAGCAGCTGTGGGGCTGCTGGATTTTCGCTTGAACTTTATTTTATTGGGTCTTTGTGAGCAAAAGGGGTGATGGAAAACCAGAGAGGTCTTGTGTGGCTGTGCCCTGTGGGACTTTGTCCCCATCATGTCCCCTCCTGGGGCTCCATCTCCCCACCTGCAGGGTCTGCAGGAGGGGACCCCAACCCACCTCACCCAAAGGAGGGACAGAAAATCCTCTTGTTCTACCAAATATCACCTAATTTTGGGCAGGCAGTGGTGCATGGGTGCTGGCAATGTTCTGACAGTGCCACAGATGGGGTTTGTCCCAGCAAGGACAATGTTACTAGCAGCACACTCATGGGAAAACCACGGGACACCCCATGATGAGCATTTGGTCCCCGTTTTCCTTTGGAGATGTGGCTCTGAGCGGGTTCACAGGAGCACGCAGGTCACAGGACTGCGGCACAACGTGGCTATTAAGCATTTCCATCTTTACGAGGGAAAACCATCCCCCCGGTGAGGTTGGGAGTCACCAGCCGCCAGCTTCCCAGGCAAGGGGGGAGATGCTCGCCTTTGTAAACCCCTTAACAAGGTGCCTTTGTCTTCCCGTTTAACAAGAACCTCCCTTGCTTCTTCCTCAGGAGTTTCCCAACGCCGGATCCCTGAAAGCCAGCTTTATGCTCCAGTCGGGGATGTGCTGCCATGGGGCCAGCGGGGATCAGAGGGACACAGGGGCCCTTCTGCATGTCCCTGACAAAAGGCTGCCCCGGGGGGACAGAGCGTCAAAGCTCAGCCAGCTCTGGGGGGGAGACAAGGGACCCACAGAGGAGGCTGCGGTGGGAGCCCCACGTCCATCTGGTCACTCGATCGCGGTGGGCAGTGACCCGGTGATGCTCGGGGAGGGACAGGGGTGTCCTGTTGGTTCATCCTCCCCAGAGAGGGAGCAGGCGGAGCAGCCAGGAGGGGACAGGTAGGTTTTGTTGGCCGCAGGTAACCAGATCCGTGGCCGTTGGTGCCTTCCTGCCCTCTACCTCTGTGAGAGATGGGAGGTGGGAGTGAGGAACTGAGGGCTGGAAACTGAGACCGCTGTTTGCAGGGGATGCTTTGCCTCGGCTGGATGGAAATGGGTTTGGAGAAAGGCTCAAGGTGCCTCTGCCCCAGTACCCTGCAGCCCTCCCAGCCAGACCAGCGCATGTGCAGTGGCAGGAAGGACCGCTGGAGAGCGATGCCCAGCTATAAGGAGCATCCCAGACATGGCAGAGGCATCCTCCATCCTTTTATCAGTGTCTGACCTGCCTTCTCCCACCTCCTCTCCCTTCCTGGAGGCTCTGCCGGTCTCTTCTCAGCTTGGGAGCTCTTGCACTCCCCTCATCCCACCACCAAGTGCCCCATCTCACCTCCCCGCTCCAGCCATCTGCCTCCAAGCCCCCCGCCCAGATTTACTGTCACGTATTAAAACCACAGCCCAGCGCCAGGGTCAGCGTGTCACGGCGGCCCCTCATTGATTTGTTTTACCTCCCCTTGGCAAAAGCACTTTGGCCCCGGCCCCCTTGGCAGTGTAAGGGGCTTCCCAGGGCCTCCAGTGCTCCCCTTGCCCATCCCAGACCCCATGGGCACAGGTTGGGGAGTGGCCAGCTGTGCCGCTGATCTCCTGACCCCCCCAGGGCACATAATGTGTCTCTGGTTTATCTGGATCAATATTTCTGCAAGAGCAAGGAAAACCCCTCTGGCGGGGGGAGGATGGGGAGTCCCACTTGTTTGCACAGCCTCATGGCTGGTTTAGTGCTTGGCCAGGCTGAGTCCCTGCTGGGGATGGGACACCCCAAACTGGAGGTGCCAGGTCATACCGGGGGTGTTCAGGGTCTTTTCCTTTCAGCAAATGTTTGTGGATCTCAATCTCTGTGCAGGGTGTGACGACCAAGGTGCCTTTGGGTCCAAAACTGAGGAGATGGGGGGGGTTCAGCCCTCAGTCCCCCCACCCGGCAGGCGTGGGGCTGCCCTGGGCAGAGGGTGGCAGTGGGTGGGGGTGCAGGGTGCTCCCCAGGCTCTGGATGAATGGCAGAGGAACTGACGGATGCTGATGAGCATGAGGGAGGGAGGTTTGCTGTGGGGTTTGCTTCTGGCTCCCCAGAGTTCAGGGCTGGGCGAGTAATTTTGGAACCATTTGATTTTGGTGCTGGGCGTGTTTTTATAGGTGTTTGGAAGTGCATGTTGGCTTAAGAAGCCCAAGCGGTGGGCAACTCGGATGGCACCTCCAGCCATTCCCTTGGGCGCTGGGGTCTTATGGCTTGGCTGAGGGAATCGAGGCAGAGAAAACAGGGATGGTGACAACTCTTGAACACCGTGCAGGCTGCAGCTGCCCCTGCTGGAGGCACCGCAACTCCAAAACCCCTCCCGTTCCCCTGCATCACCCCCAGCCCCAGCATCATTCCCAGTCCCACCACCACCATGCCCACACTGGGGACCCACGGCGGGTCCCCAGGGCAGACGCAGGAGAGCATGGACAGCGCTAGGAGAAAGCGGGGGCTCTTGGCAACTCTGCCTTTTGCATTCAGCCTCACCCTCTTGCTATTTATCGGTGACTTTTGTCCTTGGCCAGCTTAGCGACTGAAAGGGGCTGTATTATGTCACACGTAGGCAGCTCCTGGGGGGGAGAGGGCCGCGCTTTCTGCTGGAACAAAGAGCGGGTTGGCTAATTCCCCTCTCCTCCCGCAGCACCCGGGTCCCATCTGGTTGACACAGTTTGCTCCAGTGTCTCCTGCTATTAAGCCCCCACTTGCCTGCTTGAATTGCTCATCCTCCCCCCCGCCCCCGTACCCTCAGCCCCTTTTTCTTGCTTTATTTTTCATTTTCCCCCAAAGCCAGGCAGAACTTGCTCCGTGGAGTGATGTCAGATGTGTGCAAAGCAGACCAATAAAACCTAATGCATCCCCCTCTTTGTCTGCCAGCCTCTCCAGCACCTCACATTTTCCACTCAGAAAGCCACTTAAAACACATCAGCAACAATCCCTCACAAAACAGCCACTTGTTGGCTAATTGTGCCAAGGACCTGCACACGCCGCATTGCGCTTTCCTGGTCTAAAGCTGCCGGGGGCTGGGGCTCCCCAGCAAGCAGAGGGTGATGGGGACCCTCAACATCCACCAGGATTGGCCCTGGGGTCTCAGCTGCTCCCCAGGGGCTGCTGGGGCAGGGATGAGAGACGGGGATGTTTCTATTCCCCATGGTCTCATGTAGGTCTGGATTGGCCAGAGAGGATGCTGGCAGGGCTGGGAGCGGGGCTCAGCTCAGGACATCGCTTTATAGAGGGACGGATGAACAGACGGACCCAGCAGAACTGCCTGGAGCACTCTGTCCTGCCTGCTAATCCTGTCCCGGCAGGAGAGCAGGCAGGGACAATGCTGCTGGGATGGGAGCTCGGGAGGTGGATGAGGAGGGTGCTGACACCCCACTGGGCTGGTGACGTTTTGCTCTGGGATGATGGCTCTGGGTGCTGAAGGCTGAGAAGTCTTGGCTGCCCTGTGCTGATGGGCAAGAACTAACTCCCTTGCAGTTCAGAGGGATGCCGGTGGGTTTGACCAGACGGGATGAAGACCCAGGGACATGCTGGAGGGCAGATCAGGTCAAAACAAGAGATGCTCTATGCTGGGAAGGAGGCAGAGGGGTTTGAACCTTTGCCTAACAGAGAACAATCCAAAAATCTCTCCTCAAGGATCCTCTGGGCCCATCCTGGTTGTGGGATGGGGGAGAAGTGATCAGCAGGTGGTTAATCTCTGCCTTTGCATCCCAAGGACAAGAGCATCCCTCTGCCCATCCCGCTGCCACAGAGGGGCCCCCAGCACGCCCGGCTTCCCCCCTCAAGCAGAGAGATAAGCGTGTGGAGTAGCTGCATTTATTTTTCTGCATGAAAATTCTGGCAGCTTTTCCTGCTGCCACC
This sequence comes from Nesoenas mayeri, assembly GCF_963082525.1. Lineage (NCBI taxonomy): Eukaryota > Metazoa > Chordata > Aves > Columbiformes > Columbidae > Nesoenas > Nesoenas mayeri. The sequence continues at coordinate 8,350,962 of NC_137566.1, forward strand.
CCCGGCACCCCAGGAAGCAGGACTGGAGCTGCGTGTAGTCAAGGCAGCCTGGTCTTGCAGAGGGTGGAACTGTCACACCTTTTAGTTTAAAACTATCTAATCCTACCCTGGTTTGGCAAGGAGGTTCAGTGCCAGGGCTGGCAGGCAGTGGTAGCAGGAGGCTCCCGGCGGGTGCTGTTCCGGGCAGGCAGCCCAGAGCCCTCCCGATGGGCGTCGTGCCGCAGAGCACACCTGCCTGCGCTCACCTGCCTGCACTCACCTGCCTGCTTAAATGTCACATGGGCAGAGCGGGGTCCAGCTTTTCAGTCTCCCCGCAGGGAGCTGCACTGTCACCTGCTCCGGCTCGGTTTGGTGACCGGGCTGAGCCTCCGCCGCACTGCCCTGGCCAGCAGCAGCCAACCGATGGGTCACAAGCTGCAGAAAGCTGCCTCCTCTTCCTTGCTTTGATGCCAGACCTGGTGCGCTGCAGTGGGGCAATGGGGGACCCCGGGGACAGGTGGGACCCCACGCTGGCCATGCACCTGGGCAGCAAACAGGTGCCGGGGCAGGAAGGGGTTAAGCTGAGCCAGTGGTGGCAGAAATCGGAGGATTACAGGTTTGTTGCCGGACTGTCCCATCTGTCACCAGCACAAAGACGAGTCCTGTCTCGGGCTGGGCTGTCAGCGAAGAGCCCACCACTACATTAGGACTCCATTAGGGGAGACTGGCGGTGGGAAATGGCAGCTGTCAGGGCACTATCATTTCTCCTATAATTCCTCCCGCTTGCTTCTCAACTGCACTTAAATAGCAGGTCTACCCACTGGGCCAATTTTGCATTTTCTTCCTCCTGCTGCTCCTCTTCTTTCTTTAAAGACGCAGATCCCTGAGCCCCTTCCCTGGCAGCCAGTGCCGGTGCTGCCCACACCTGCCCACGCCATCCCCGCAAGGAGAAGGGTTCGTGGGCACTGCCAGTGTCCCTACCAACAGGACAGGGATGGAGCTGTGGACGTGCCAGCCCAGTTTGCAGCAGGACCGGTGGGCTCAGTGATGGGACTCACTGCCCTGGGCACAGGAAGGAGGGGAGGTGGGTTATGACTTCCAATAACGGGTTTTCCCTGGACTATTTCCCATCATCCGGGACTCTCTCCAAGCTGGTGAATGTGTCCTCACCTTCACTGCCCACACCCAAAAGCTTCCCAGGCAGGGCTGGCACCGCTCGGCAAAGGGGGCCAGGGTGGGCAGGACAGCAACGGGTGAGAGGGGCTGGGGACCATGTCATTGAATAGTAGAATCATAGAATCATTTTGGTTGGAAGAGATCCGTCAAATTATCGAGTCCAGCCGTTAACCTAACACTGGCACAAAACCGTGCCCCTAAGAACCTCACCTACACATCTTTTAAACACCTCCATCTCACCATGTGAGTCTGACCTAGGGATAAAACCATGGACAACCACGTTTCCTGATGGGACGGCGTCATCTGGAAACTCTCAGCACCCACCGAGAGCATCCACTCCAGGAGGAGCCTTGGAGAGACATCTCAGCATGGTGAGACCCTGCTCACCAGCCACTTGTTCGCTGGGGGGGGTCTTCACATTCACAGCTCCCCCGGGACCCCCAGGGCCACCCGTACGCTGTCCTGCCCTCACCGCATCTCCTGCCGGCCCCGGCGCTGCTGCCGTGCCGGTGCTCCCCGCCGAGCCGCCGTTTGCGGCGGGGGATCAAAACAAACACTTCTGCAGGGAAGTGCATTGCAGTGGTGCTCGAAATAAATAACTAATTTCTCCCTACATGATCTCAAGGAGCAGGAGAGGCATGAATAGCAGGGCCCGGTGTCGGGCTGACTGGACTCCCCGGTGCGGTAATTCAGAGGATGACAAACATAAGCCAAAGAAAAATGTTGAAAAATGGGCACTTCCCGCAGCCCTGAGCAAAGGAGCTATTGCAGGGTTTGGAAATAACGAAGGCAAAAAGAAGGAGAGGGGGGAATTTTCTCATTGAGACCAAGTGAAGTGCCAAACAAGCTGCTATTATGGTGGCTTTGAGAGGCACAGGGAGGGGGTGATGGGGAGGAAAGCAGGAGGAAGGAGAGGAGGGAGGTGGGGGGAAGAGAGGGAGAGAGGGTGGGAGGAAGGGAGAAGGGTGGGGGACACAGGGACAAGGGGGACACGAGGAGCCAAGGGTGCGAGGTGACACGGGAGAGACGGAGAGAGGACCAAGTTGAGTGATGGTGGCAGGGCCACCACATGCCAGGGCCCTGTCCCTCGCCCTGGGTCCCCTGCACCTCGCCAGCCATCCCCTGTGCTGGTCCCCAGGCACCTTCCACTCCCCGCACCCACCACCACCAAAAGGGAAAGAAAAGAGAAAAAAAAAAAGAGATGGAAAGAAGGAAAACAAAATATCTACAGTTGTCGAGACAAGGGGAGAAAAATAGAGGCAAACATCCATAATTTTCTCTGTGGGGCTTTGCGGTAATTGAGCCATTTGGATAAAAATAAAGGCAGCAGGCCCTTTAGGTAAGAGGAGCTTTTGCAATCCAAGAAGCCGGAATTATGCGCCTTGTATCACTTGAAACCCCCCACCCCGTCACCCCCCTCCGCCTCCCCCACGCGACACCAAACCACTTTCCCTTTTCTTCTTCTTATCTTTTTTTTTTTCCTCCTTTTTTAAGTATCCTGTCAAATGGCATCCGACGAGAGGAGAATTTCAGCTGTCACAACTAATTTCAGCGCGTGTGTGTGTAAAGGTGTGTGTGTCTCGGGCGGGGGAGGCGGGAGATGGAGGCGTAGAATCACTCCTTTTTTTTTCTCAAAAGGAAGATTTACATCAGAAATTTGTTTCTGGGAGTGTTTAAGGCCTGTAATTTCCTTCTTTTCAATTGCCGCTTGATGTCTTCTTCTCGCCAGGCTCCCCCCTAGCCATCCCTCCCTGTCCAGCAGCCTGGCCCATTGCTCCCAGTCCTGCTCAGTGCTGAGGAGGCTCCTCCATCGCTCGCTGGGGCTTCAGGCTCCCAAAATTTGGCTCTCACAGCCCCGAGCTGGGTCTGGCACTGGATGCTACAGCTTCTCTCTGCTGGTGTACCAGCACTGGGGGATTTAGCTTTCAGATTCGGTCACCTCTTTTTGCAGCCACTTTGGGGTTGGCTGGAGCGTCATGGGGTGAATCTTGCTCAGGGCATGGCACCCAAGAGCTATGGGGGGTTGCCAGGGGGATTCCCCCAACCTGGGACCTGCTGGTGCTGAGCCTGTTGGGTCTTCCTGATCAGGATTAGGAGGGGGAAAAGTCCCTGAATTCAGCAAAGTGTTTGGCATGGCTGGAGAAATTCCCTCCATTGTGGTTGGAAGATGATGGGGAGGTGTGGTGATACAGGTCATCTTAAAATCCTTCCCCCGTGGGCTGTGTTTCTTTCTGCTAAAATAAATGGGCGTTTTGCGTAAGAAAATCATCACAGCTCCTGAAAGGAGGGAAGGCTGGTGATCAGCAAGCCCACTGGTGTAACGTAGGCGACCGGCAGCAGACTGCACATCCCAGTGAAGAAGCGTGTCCCCTGCTCTTGGAAAGCCACCAGGTAATTTCATCGGCCTCGGCAATTCCCGCCTACTCACGTAGGCGCAGATGAGATGCGTAAAACTGGAAAGTGCGAGAACCAGCGGAGAAGGAACGCAGCACAACTTGGGGCAGAGTTTGAGTTTTGAATTTAATACTTGGTGGCTTTGGGAAAGCGGGGTTGGGAGCAGGGAAACCTGGACTATTCCAGGTTCAACATGCAAACCCAGGAGCTGGTTGCGGGTGCAGTTTGGGAGATGAAGATCTCACCATTCACACAGCTGCACCTGTGGAGGGGGGTTTAGTTTAAGGCCCCCTGTGCTGCCAGGCTGGGGGTGGGGTGATCACCAGACCTGGGTTCCCACCGACACCCCCAGAAAGCACTGGCATCACCAGGCACCCCAGACTGCAGGGGCTGCGCAGGGGCCTGCTCAAGGAAAAAGCTTTGCATGTTCTTTGCATTAATCCCGGCCTAACTGGTCCTTGCATCATCCCAGAGTCTCCTGCTGGTCCCCTGTGGTGGGAGGGTGGTGACCAAGGGCTGATCAGAGCTGGGGCGTCTGGCACCTCCTGCAGCTCCAGTTCCCAGCACCCCATGTCTGGGACCTTCATGCAAAGTGTCACCAACACCATGGCAGTGTCCAGCCATGGCCATGCAGGCCAGGGACGTGGGCAGGAAAGGGGCACTGTGGGATGATGGGTTTCCACTGGGGGTGTTAAATGGTGGGGACTAATGATAGGACAAGGGGCAATGGGTTCAAACTGGAACACAAGAGGTTCCACTTAAGTTTGAGAAGAAACTTGTTCCCAGTGAGGGTGCAGAGCCTGGCCCAGGCTGCCCAGGGGGTTGTGGAGTCTCCTTCTGTGCAGACATTCCAACCCGCCTGGACACCTTCCTGTGTAACCTCATCTGGGTGTTCCTGCTCCATGGGGGATTGCACTGGAAGAGCTTTCCAGGTCCCTTCCAACCCCTGACACTCTGGGATTCTGTGGCCACCACCATGGCAGGGACGGGGGGATGGCGTGGGCTGGCTGGGATGGGACAAATAGGGATGAGACAGAGACGGGACAGACAGGATGGCACGGGATGGGACAGACGGGTGGGACAGGCGGAGGGGACAGACGGAGGGGACAGGCAGGGATGGACAGGCAGGGATGGACAGGCAGGGATGGGACAGATGATGGGACAGGCAGGGATGGACAGGCAGGGATGGGACAGGCAGGGATGGACAGGCAGGGATGGACAGGTAGGGATGGGACAGGCAGGGATGGACAGGCAGGGATGGACAGGCAATGGTGACACGGGCAGGGCAGTCTCTCGGGTGGCGCGGACAGCACCCGGTCTCAGGCCCGGCCGCCCGTTCCCGCTCGCCCCGCGGTTCCCGGTCTCTCCCCGCCCCCGCGGTTCCGGTGGCGCGCGAGGGGTCCCGCCGGGGCGGGGCCGGCGCTCGTGACGTGCGGCGCGAGCCCCCCCCGCGGTCTCCGCCCCGCCGCGTCTCCCCCGCCCGCCCCCCCCCGCTCCACTTCCGGCGGAAGCGGGGGGCTCTTTCCCTTTCCGGGTGCGGGTCCCCGGGCGGAGCGGCGGGACGGCGGGCGCGGGCCATGGCGGAGCTGGCGCAGGGGCAGAGCGCAGCGCCCGTGGGAATCAAGGCCGAGGGCTTCGTCGACGCTCTGCACCGGGTCCGGCAGGTAGGCACCGGCCGGCGGGGCCGGGAGCGGGAGGAGGCCGCGGGGCGCCGCTAGGCCGCGGGGCTGAGGCGGGGCAAGGCCGCGGCCCCGCTGCCCCCTTCTCCCGGGAGGACGGAGCCGGCGGCCCCTCTCGGGAGCCCCGGGGCTGTGTCCTGCGGGGTCGGCGGCTCTGGGGCTCGGGGCAGGCCCGGGAGGGGCGGGGGCGGCGGGGTCGGTGACAGTCCCGTCCAGCGCGGGTGGCGGCTGGTGACACGGCAGCGAAGCTGCTCTATGGGGCCGGGGCCGGGCTGGGGCCGGCGGCAGCTCTTGTCTGCCAGGCTGTCGTCCTGCACTTTGCAACGAGGGGGTGTGAGCCTCGTATTAATTCGTTTTTTGAACGCGGCTTTAAATGTGCGTTAGGCCGATCAATTTAAACCCTGGCAGAGGGGCAGCTCTGCATCCTCCCCTGGGAGGCAGAGAGAAAGTGGGGAGCAAAGTGCTCCCCAAAGGAACTTCTGAGGTTGCTCAGTGCTAAAATGGAAACTTTTAGTGAAAGTGCCCAGACCCGCAGAAATCAACACTCTTGTCTCCAGTAGAAGATATTCCAAGCATTTGTGTGCTCATCAGACTGTGGAAAATGGCTGCAGATACAAGAAGCTGCTGCTTACAGAGCAGATTCTGTGACTGTTTGTCGCATCTCTTGTTCCATGGCTGTCACAGGTTGTTTATTCCATTTCTGAACAGGTTGCACTTGTGCTTAGTAACTGCTCCTCAGCAAGGTGTGATCCAGCTGAATACCAGGCCCACAGCCCAGCTGGTGCTTAGGGACCCTGACTTTATTCTTTCCAGTGTTACAGACCAGGTGGGAGAAATCTCGTGTTGCCCAGGCTCACTTTTCTCATTTCAGTGAGAAGCCCCTGAAGAAACTAAGCTGGACCCTGAGACCTTTGAGGCGATAGCTCTAATGGAACTTAAGTGGCTTAGCGTCACTCACAGCTCACTCGTGAATCAGTATGGCAGCAAGTCTGCTTTCTGTGTGGTCCTCAGTGACCGGTGCAGAGGTGCCTGATGCTCTAGATGAACACCCTGCCCCTTCCCGGGGGAGACCACGAGCTGGGCTGCTCTTCAGTCATTGATTTATTTCTCAGCACCAGTACTGCAGTAGGCAAGTTGCGTGGTAGCTGCCTCCCGCGTGAGGCCACGCGTACCTTTTTTTCAGTGGCTGACAAAGCGCTGTGGCCTTGATGGTTCCCAATTTCTGAAAGCTTTGCTGTTAGCCCTGGGATTATCTACGTGATGCAGCTAAATTGAGCAGTGTTGCAGCTGTGTTGGTCTTGATCTGGTCGGCTGTTACTGAAGGCCTCTCATTGCAAAAACGGCTCATTGAATATCTGATAATATTATCGCCCACTAGCAGCTGAATAATCTTTGAATAACCCGTTTATATAGAAGCAAACAATTATTTGCTGGTCAGTTGCATCTTGTTGAAACTATTTTGTGAGTACGCTGAAAGCGCTGCAGTGTGTTCCACTCATTTGATGAGTAACAGGTGAAATGTGACAGTGGGATGCCTCAGATGGTACTGGACTAAAACACAGCACTAACTGGAAAATTATTTGAATCAGTGTTACATTGGTGCTGTCATCCTGTTTGTACCGTGGATCTGTGAGGCCCCCTAACCCACACGTGAAGGAGATGGAATATTAAATAATTCTCGATTACTCTGATTTTGCTGTTCATTACACTTGAAAGAATAATATGTCGGGTTTCCATGAGCCTACAACTTGAGTTAACCTGAATGAGAAGATTTCAAAATCTTGCAAGCTGCCAACTTCAGGTCAGGCACTGCAGCGTAACAACCTTCCTGCTATCTCCTCCCGCTGGAAACAAGCGTGTTGAGAAATGTGCGCTCTGCACGTGGTCACGCGAGCGCACTGGCCTGCATTTTTGTGCAGTGACTCGTATGCTGCCTGTTGAATGTGATTTTTTTTTTCTTTTAGTATTTGTGGGATAAAAAGAATTGTTGGCAAGTGTTAAAATATCTCCCCCCCTCCCCCTTAAAAGTAATTGATTTAATGTAGTGCTGTAGGGGCTTTGTAAGGGAGTAGCCATTCTCTCCTGTGCGGAGTGGGAGGACTGAGTTGTCACTGGACACTTGTTCACTTGAATGAACATGGCTTTCATTGCTCAGGGGACATATATTTACCTCACCACCCAAATAATCTGTGATGGAACATCCTGGCTGAGAGTCAGGTGGGATGTAAAGACACTTGAACAGCTAATTCTTCTCTGGAGGTGATGGCAGCACTTTCACTGTGTTTAATGCTGTATTTGCCTGAACTATACTGATCCAATATATAGATATCAGCTTTTGTACAGCCTCTGGCCAATCCATAGCCTTTTCTGAATATTAGTTTTGCTTTAAGGCAGGGAGGGAGCAGAGGAAAAAAAAAAGGCAGTTGTAGTTCTTGCATTGTGGGTTGGGATGGCATCCCTGGCTTGCCATTAGAACTCTCTCAAAGTTTAATCTCACACTTAAGACTAGTAATCAAATTTACTAAGTTCAGTTCTCATGAGAGCCATAACACTAAAATTGGGCTGTGGAATACAATGCTTAGTTATGAATAACTAAATCATTCAGGAGAAGGAAGACTTTCCTGATCAATCATGGTAACTGCATTCCTCAAGGTCACTGGGATGTGAGATGACGTAAGAGTAAGAAATCTGGAATACCTCTGAAAGAAATGACTTGTACGTTGCTTTCAGTGTTTGCGCTGGACTTGCTCAGGTTTTTTGTGGACTCTTAAGTATTTGAGGTGTATCAAAAATTACTTTTTCAAATGAATGCTGAGGCTTTGAGATGGTTTGTCATGCGTCTTCTGCACCACACCTTCAGTCAGTGGATCATAAGTGGTGATTCTGCGGGAATGGAAGACGAAACTAAGCTGGACTTAAGACTTGCATTTCTTGCATTAAGACTTGCATTGGTCTTAAGACTTGCATTTCTTTATCTCTTTGCAGAGCACTTTTCCAGATCATCCTCGAATAGATTCAGGGCTTTGCAATTACTCCAGTATTTAGGAAAACCACCTGCGACATGAAACTTAAATGGTTGTGGATAGTTTTGCTGTATCCTGCAGAGTCCTGCAGAAATGACCATCACGCAAATTCGAATATTCTGCTTGGTGACTGGGAAGAGCAGCAGAAGCACTGGAATTGTCTGAAGGGTCAGATGGCAGCGCTTTGTTGTTTTATATCCTGCTAATATCTAGAATTGGTGATTTTGTCGGTTGCTGTTCTTTTGCAGGACAGCGTGGAGAGGTTCTTCCCAAAAGCTGAATTCTGCAGATATTGGTGTTTGAGTCCTGCTGTGCCTAGAAAAGGAGCTTCATAGTTAAGTGTTTTGGTATTACACCATATTTAAAGGATGGTAGAGGTGTAGGGGGACAGAAGTGCAAGGTGTAGGAAAACATGGATGTTTGTGGGTTATTTTTTTGTTGTTTTCCTGGCTTTACAATGGCAATTTATAGCTCAGGTTTGTGCTGTGTCCTTTAAAGTGTTTGTTGGAGAGCTTTATTTTTGGGGAAATTAGGTACAGAAAGAGTTCTGTGGTAGTGATGCTTTTTTTCCAGTGTATTTCAGAGCTTAGTAAAATTAATGTGTTTGGTTTAGGGGAAAAAATAAATTAAAAAGGGGGAAAAATAGAGCGGGACAAAAGCACTGGCTGGCAGTACATTACTCAAGGTCGTTTAGTCAGATAAGGGCTAGGTCTGCTTACTTTTGCTATATTCTGACTTCAGTGCTTATCTTCTTACTGAACCTATAGTAAAAACCAATGTTCCCATTTAAAGTTGAACATAAGAAGTCAAAATGTATTTTAACTGCTGCATCTGCTTAAAAACCTCAACTCTTAATTTTGCAGGGTGTTTCTCTTCTTGCAGTTGTGAGGTGGCGTGTTGTCTGTGTGTAATCCGGTGGCAGCGGGGAGGCTTTAGAGATAAGGGTGCAAGTTTAAATAAAAGCTGGGGGGGGAAAAAGGAGGAAAATATCCCAAAATCTGATAACATAAAAATTACTCTGACTCTCTTATTTTGCCCTTTATTTGGAGGGTTCTGTGCCAGGGTGATCACTGTGCACTGAGCACGGGTTTGCAAAGCTCTCACCTTAGTGCTGGTGATCTGCTCACGCACACCTTTGCACTTCACACCAGATTCATTTTGTGGGCCAGTTTCTGCTCTCCACACACTAATCTTTTCTTTCCTTTGAGTGTGTGGTGTGTGATTTCAGCTCCAAACTCTCAGCTGGCACTTTCCACAACTTACGTATTTTTTTTCGAGTAAATAACTGTTAAAGGAGTTCATAAAGAGCATGTTAAAATCAAATTCCAAAACATGCCAGGGTGTGTTTAATCTGACACTGTTCCCTTTGGCGTATGTTTTGAAGTTATTACGTGAAAGCTGTTAATAGATTGCTATCAAATATATTTTTAAATTTCTTTTTCAGCATTGAAGTAGTCAGGAAACATCTCTGCTCTTTGTACCCTCATTAAAATCCCCTGCATCCCAAACATAAGGGGAAAGCGTGTGTGCAAAGGGCTGGAACCATGGAGGCAGAACAGTTTTCAGCAAAAAATCCCAAGGCATTGCCTGGCACTCCCTAGTATGAAGTGGACAAGGTGTAGTGTCTGTTAATGTCTTCAGAATCAAATTTCCATGGGTTTATTAGTTTTTGGAGATGCTGATATACAAGGTGCTTGTCATCAAAGCTTCTCTACATGGTCACTGTGCAGGTCCTGCAGGAAGATTTTATTCTCTAGCTCTAGCATTTCTGACACAGTGAAGTTGTTGTCTTTCTGAAAGAGGACAGGAGGGAATGGACTATGAGAAGAAAATGGTCAAAACTTGAAGCGTTTTTCATGCAAGGCATTGAAGAGAATGTTTCCTGTTCCTTTCTAAAAGTAGTGCCCTCAGTATTTCAAGATTATTTCAAATAGCTTTCTTTCTGAACCCTGTGGTTCTGAACCTTGGGCAGCTGTTTATTCCACTGCAGCAGCTGATAGTGTCAACAACCAGAGTTGCTGTAGATGTTTTTCTGTTGCAGTAAAACTCACATTGTAGAAACACCTTTAGCCGTATTTGTCATTTACCCTTGTCTTAATTTAAAACATATCTGTGTAAAATGCTCTTTCATCTGTTCCTGTTGCTTATTCTCTGGTGAAGTTCCAGTTATAATAGATGGTAATCAGGCTTCTATTAGATGTCTCCAGATGTCATTAGAGACAAGCTTAGCTTTTCACTTTTATTAAGCGTTGTTTAGGTTTCTCTCTTGCCTTGTTTATTTGCTTACCTTGCTCACCTTCCTGACTGTCTCCTGTTTTCTGTAAATATCCCCCTTGCATCCTGGTTTGGTGGGAATGGCTGTTCCCCATCTGTAAGGGGTGGAGGCAGAGGCACAGGCACCCTTAGTCACATTTGTGCTGTATGGACCTCTGCAGGAAATTTAATCTAATTCTGGGCTTATCGTTTGCCCACTGGCTTATTCTTTGTCCTGCAAACACAAGGTGGTCCAGTCTCTTTGACAAGGAGTCCCCAAACCTGTCCTTGTGCTGTGTATTTTCTCGTTATTCTCCCTCCGCTGATGTGTGAATTTGCATTTCTGGATATACACAGATGCAGAAAGAAGCATGTGTCCTCCTACACAGCTGCGGTGGTGGCAACTTGTTCAGGATGAAGTTGGTGAGCTAGTTTGAACACTCCCCTTTGCAAGATTTGGCTTGTCAGCTGTCCATTGAGTGAACAAACCCGAGTATAATGTTCCAGGGAGTAAAGAGCTACTCATGATCAGGAAGAGGGACTGGCTGAATGCAATCTTAATCAAACAGCTAGTAAAAGCAAGCAGAAAATTGTTTGCTTTACAAATGAAGCACTGCTGTCTTGGAACTGTTATAAAGCCACCTGTATAGTAAATAGCTGACAGAAGCTTGGACTGGGGTAAACACCTTACTGGAAGAGAGAGTGTTTAGCTGTGGTGGCTGAAACTTCAGGTGTGCTAATCATGCTTTTATCTCCTGTTTTTATAGATTGCTGCTAAAATTGGAGATATTCCTCACTTGAATAATTCTACAACACTTGTGGACCCGTCAGTCTACGGTTATGGAGTGCAGAAACGGCCCCTGGATGATGGAGGTAAGCTGGCTGTGATTAGTCAGCCTTGTGGATTCAGCTCCTGAAATTCACCTATGGAGGCAGTCGTCTGCTTTAAGGACAGAAATCAATCCATCTTTCTGTGTATAGAAATTTTATACAAGATTCTCTGTGCTGTTTAGTCTTATCTAGATAACACAGGGCTCCTAGGTGTTAGTGGTATACATGTGAAGCACTTCTTTCTTAGTTGGTGAACTTTGGGAATTAGCAAACAAAACCTGTCAAGCTCTGATTGCTTTGTATGTGAATTTTAAGGAGAAGGGTCATTGATGTAAGTTGATGCAAGTTGGAAGGAAACTTCCCATATTAGGCTTAGCTTTTACCATAATTTGAAGCTCTGAAGCTTTTAACATTGGCCAAAGCCAAAGAATAATTTACTGAGTGGACCATATCTGGTAACTGTAGTGAGTTAATATTGTACAAAGTGTTACAATTTTAAAATGAGTTACTAGTTTTTTATGGGAACAACAAAATCTAATGGTGTGCACCATTACAAGAACTGTTTAAACTGTGTTATCTGCTGTTGACTAGATGCAAAGAGCTCTCTTTTTCCTGTGGTTGGCTGTAAAAAGAAAATGTGACTATGTCTTCCTTTTCTTATTTCATCTAGTATTTTTTTTCTGACACAGGTAGCGCTGCAGGGTTATTCTCTCCCCCACAGATATGTTTAAGAGCACTGAAGTGATAAGAAAGCTGCTGCCTTGCACTTCAGTCTGAAAATAATTTCTTCTGTCTGATACAAAGGCTGAAAATACCACAGGCGTGCTTCTCCTTCTGAAAAAACGTGCTGGAGCACTGGGAGAAGGTTCTTTCATGTGGAGCCTCTGGCTTGTTAACATTACTGTTTCTGAACAGATGCCACAACCCACTTTGTTCTCTGGTGTTGGCACTATTTGAGCAAGAGGTTGCTGCTCCTTTGGTTCGGTGTTTTAGTAAAGAAGGGGTTTATGTGGGTGAGCCACTGCGCCTTGTATGTGGGGCTGGAGCACCGCTGTGTCTGTGAGAAGCCGTAGCTCTGGTATTACTGGTATGTGATGGTTTCTGTATGGGAAGGTGCTGGGCTGTCAAGCTGGCTGCTCAGCACTGAGGAGCGCTGAACAGCTTTGAGCTGTGGCTGAATGGCTGAGATAAGTGGCTGTATGTGAGAAAGAATAAAAGTGAAACCTTCTAGGAACTAGTCATTCGTAACCTACTTCTTCCATTGATGCATCGGACTGAACCAAGAAATCTGACCTCTTGGCAAAATGTTCTTTTATGAACTTTTAACATGTGAAATGGTTGTAGCGCTTAATGGCAGCCCAAGTTAGACTTTGTACTTAAACTTTTACCGATGAGCCCTATGACTTGCTGGGCCTTGTTTGTGTTGGCGCAAACCGTGTCAGTACAGTTGCAGTCTGGACTATAAATGTGTGTTACTGCTGGTTTCTTGTGTTGTGATGGGTAACTCCGTGGAGCAGATACGGTTCTGGGAGAGCCTTCCAGGGCGGTTGTACTCCCAGTCCTTCTGTTCGCTGTTGTTCCACTGATGGAAAGACCTACGAGTGTTCTCTCACCCTGGATCCATGTTCAGTGCTGAGCCTTGTTTGTAACTGTTTTTAAAGTAGATCCAAGAGCTGTATTGTCCCTTGTCTACATCTATAGATAATATAACTTTGTTCAGCTCCCTTCCCAAAAATCTGATCTGTTGAGATCTTAGAGCAGAAATGATGGAAGTAACATTTTGAAGGGCTGGAATTTTACAAGGAAACTGGAATTGTCAGGATGGCAGCAAGGGCTGTATTGCATCTTACAGCTTTGGTCATCTTGGGGTTTATTTCTAATAACATTAGTAAGCCCTATACTGAAATACAATTGTGTGAATGAGTTCCCCACCCAACAGCGTGATCCTGCGTACTCAGAACTGCAGCCTGGCCAAGGAACTTCTGAAGCAGCAGCTACTTCTTGCTCTATATTTCTTTGCTATGATCCATACCTTAGCGAGTCTTAGGCTACCTGCTCTTGCTGCCTTGACATTTAAAGTCTATAATGCAGCTTTAGCCACCTGGAAGACAGCAGTTGTTTTTAATAGGATGCTTAAATTAGGGATGATCTTTTAGTCCTGTGTTAGCTGTGAACAAAGGGTGCTGGGATTGCGTGCCCACACTTTTCTCCATTTTCTGCTGGTCTGTGAAACACAGTTTGGGGACATTGTTGTTCAGAGGCGATTATTTATATTGTTAGGCATGCTCTAGATATTTTATAGCACGAGGGTTTGGATACATTCTGCTGCTCTGGATAGCTTGGAAACAAATCTGGTGCTAAAGATTTTGATTGTTAACCTTTGTATACTGCGTGTTCACGGCTGGGTGCAGGTCTCACTGCTTCCATATGCCCACAGAGCTGTTAGAAAATTACTTCTGTTCCTAATACTCCTGAAAAAATTGGGTCCAGAGGAAGTATTTAAGGTGACAGGAGAGCTGTCTGTCTCTCAGGAAAATCTAATTGTGCCTGTCCATTTTTGTAAACAGCTGCTGGCGTGGCTGATTGATGTCAGCTTAGGAAGTGGTCTTAAGACAGGGTGACAATGCGCTGGTCAAAACAAATTTAGCTGCTTTTAGAGCATTTCCAGGAAAAATAGATTTGTCATTGTATTGGAAAGCAGAATGTGTGAGTGTCTTTTGCACTTCCTTAACATAACCTTCATCTAAAACCAAGAGCTGCTAGGAGCAGCCCTGCTGACCTGGTATATTGGTATTAGATGGAGCTTGAGATGGATTATTTCTCTTTTTCCCTGTTTTTATTTCCCCTTTCTGGAAACAACGGTAAAGTAATCCTGCCAATAGCTATAATGCAGGAAAGAGATCAGGTTCATTCGTACTGCTCACGGTAAGTCGTAGTTGACGTTTATATGGCCACTCACAGCAGTTGATGTTTCTTATGAAGATGAGTGCTGGAGATGAGCTGAGTCTGAGCTGCAGGGAGACCTGGCGGTATCTCGCTGAGAGATCCCAGCCCTCCTGTTAATGGCCGACGGCTGCTGCTGGCCTCCATTCTAATTAATGGTTCTCTCTAATTACCAGCACAATTTAATAAGTTTATTTAATGTGAAATAATCCTTAAAGAAACAGCCTCATTTTGCTCAAAGGAATCTAGTGTGCTGGAAGGAGACTGATTGCTGGAACGTTAACCTTTGTTTGCTCTGGTTTGGACCTCTTTGAAGAAGTTTCCAGTGATATACGCAAGGTTAAGCAGCAGTGTTGCACCTGAGGGCTAGGGCATCCTTTGAGTCTGGGGAAACAAAGATGAGGGACCTTGGAGAACCGCACAGCCCCTCTTCACCCCTGCCTTCCCCAGGCTTCTGTAGTGCATCCAGATAGGAAGGTGGCCTGCTTTGGTGTAATAAAACTTGGTTGTATTATAGTAGAGCCGGGGGCTCAAACACAACATGATCCTGCTGTACAGAATACGCTTTTCCTCCAACGTATTTTCAGTGAAAATAGCGATGGGCAGAAGGAAATGCTGATGGAAGTTAGTAGTGATGCTCCTTGACACATCTCTAGCAGCAGTAGGACCGAGCAAAAATCCAGATCTCAGCAAAAGGTTTAGTGTAATAAGCAAAATCCCAATGTTCTTCAATTCTCAACTTTAGAGATCACTGTTTTTTAAATAAGGCATTTAAGGAAGGGGGTGGGAAACCCATAAAGATTTACAGTGAAGGCACACATGAAAATTATTTTTAACCATTTAATCAAAGTAAAACCTAGCAACATTTACTGATGAAAAATTAGGGTAACTAGTGACTCCTTGCAGCTTTCTACAATTTATCGTGATCCCATTTTAGTTCAAAAGTATGAAACACAACCCTGTTCCACTGCTCTGCAGGAGATGCATCACTCTGATTTTATTCTAGCCATGAAGATATTTTTGATGAGATTGTATATTCCCGTCATGCACATTAATTTAGTGGGAGGCACTGCACTGTTTTATGGGGTGGAAAAAATATCCACATTTGTTTTGAGTGTCTGTTAGGTAGAATTCAGTTAAGGTGAAGCATGAAGCAGAGTGAAGAGTTATCAACCAGCAGGTGCCATTAATAGGAAATTGTGCTGATTTTATTCAGTTTTTTTTCTTATTTGCAGTAAAATGACTGCAGTTACAGTTAAATTGTATTCAATATATGTAAAAGGGGGAAACATGTATGTGGTTTGTCAGAGTTCAGCCCCTTTTATGGCGTGAAGAGGGAGATGGAACAGCAATAGGTTTTCAGTGAGCACTGTCCACCCCAGCCCTGCCGCTCTGGTGCTCCCCGTGTTTCAGAGCAAAATGGGCCTGTTGGGGAGGGAATGGACCTTTAGGTTGTTTGAACCCAGAGCCACGTCATTTCTTTTCTCTTTTCTTTTTCTTTTATTCCCCCAAAACCGATAGAAATCATAACTGACTTCAAGTAAATCCCTTCCAGTTCTCTCCATCTGCCTTCTATCTCAGCTCTTAGGGAGGTTATCTATGAAATGTTGCCAGAATAATCGCACACCTAAGTTATTGTTGGTTAATTTTTTTTAGCTAATTGGTACTATAAATAAATACACACACAGTAAGGCTGATATCTGCCCGGGCTGGTGAATGGTTTGCTATGTATAGCACTTGGAATGGATTGGAGCCATTGTTATGTGTATCTAAAGCACTATTTCCCTGACTGATTTAACTGATGCTGGTACAGTTTTCCCCTAAGAAGTTGTCTTTTTCAAGTGTAGGATTGTGTTACAAAATGACGGTTCTTCTGTTCCTTATGTGAACTTTGGGAGTTGATTATAGGATGTGTATCTATCTCGTAATTTGTGGGCAGCAGCCGAACAGACTGCAAAGAGCCATTCTAGTGAATTGAAATGTGAAGTGGATATTTAAATAGAGCCTTGTAGCATTAAGACCAATCTTTCTGGCATCTTGGGGTAATGAGTGGCCTGGTCCATGGCAAGGGCAATCCCACACTACAGCAATAGTCACTAGACCTATTACATATAGCAAAAGTATTCAGAGCACAGTTTGGGGCAAGAAGGTGAGATTCTGAATTTGCTCAGCAGTAGTAGCTTATCAGCTAGAGCAAATATTCCCCATTACATCACCTGCCTTTTTTGACTGCAGTATTGATAGTTATCAAATTAGAGCTTTTCATATTTGGGGTGAGAATATGCAAAGACAAATCTAACAGAGTCAATAACACAGCGGTTGTCTTACCACTGAGCTGGGGAGAGTAATAAAATATATATGCTGTCAATATTTTGGTCCTGAACTATTATGAAGGTATTGACATGCAGCAGAAATACAGTATTGACTCTCTTTGTCTGTTTTATTTGAGTAAAGTGTTTGGCCGCAAACTTTACGCATTTTTCTGCCAGATTTAGAGAGCGTGGGATACATCCGCTCTCTAACCCTGCCAGCTGATTGCCAATTTATTTCAGGTCAAAGAATGTGCAGGTTGCTGCAAGGTAGTTTGAAACAGCATCTGTATTATCACAGCTCACATGTTGGCTGGTGTCATTTGTTTCGCTGCTCGTGCCCTCCAGGCGTGCAATATAATCTTTCAACTGGTTGTTAGGACCAAATGGTCTGGTTTTTAGCTGGTTTGCTGCAGGCAAAGTCCAGTAGGAAGCCCAGCAGGGCATGTGTTCCCACTTTGCATGAGTTGGTCTAATGATATTTTCCCCATTAATATGTGGAAGAAAGATCTAATCTGTTGGGGTGATGGGGGCGGGGGGGGAGAAAATCTGTTTGCGGGTTGTCAGCTGGGGGGAGAATGGCTGATCATAAATGGACCACCAGCTAACACCGCAGATATGCCTGGAATGTATTCAGTAAAATGTGGTGGGGTTTTTGTTTGTTGGGGTTTGTTTTGTTTTGTTTTGTTTTAAAGTACTTGTTGGGTGCCATACAGTGACTTAACAGCCGTATTCCTTTACCAGGTCTCCGTGTAAGTGGGCTCCATGGAGCACAGATAAGAGACACAGAGAGAAGTACGTGCGAGTGGTCTTTGATGCTTTTTGCCTGGACTAAGTCCCTGAGTCTGCTCAGCTTTAATTTTGTTTTTTAATACATAGTCTGCTTGAAATTTCTCTTCTTCCCCCTCCCTCCACTGCTTTTCTCTCTTTTTTCCTTTTTTTACTACTTAGGGCTTAATTTAGGAAGGGGGGAGGTTAGTTGCAGGGATTTGGATTTGGGCAGGCAGGATTTTCTCCCATGACTCTCAGCATGGGCAGACGCGGATCAATTCCCTATCCTGTGTTCAGCTGGACACTGGGTTATGGTGTGTGTTGATCAAGAAATCCCCTCCTGTTTTGTACCACATAACGCATTCATTTCAGCTACTGAACCTAAATTACTGTTTTGCTTTTCTTTCTTTTTTGATGAAATGGTAAGAACTCTTTTTCTATAGGGATGAAGTTAGTTTATCCGTGCTAATGCTTTGATTTTTTTCCTTTTTTCCTCTCTCTGCCACAGTAGGTAACCAGTTAGGGGCCCTGGTACATCAAAGGTAAGCAGTGGGTTATGTTTTATTATTTATTGATCAATTCTAATTGTTTATTGATCCACCATCTGTAGTAGTGTTAGCAAGTCAGAGGTTGAGAACGTGGAGAAACCGTCAGCTTAGCTTTTCTCCAGGCTGGGGTTTCTGCTAACCCGTTAAGGCTGTTTGTCGTGGTGAAGAAAGGAGAGTTGATGTGAAACTTGAATTTGGTTCCTGTAAATCTGCAGGACCGAGCAGAATAAATCCTCTCTCCTCTGCCTTCCCTGGCCTAAGAGGGAAAAGAAAGAACAGGTAAAAAACACTCTGGCATTTTGACAAAAGTCTGTGAAAAAGAAGTGGCTGAGCAAAAAAACCATAAAGATAATTCCTTTCTACTTGACTATGGTCAGGTCTTAGGAAATTGCATCAGGCCCTAGGATTTGAGGCAAAGACATGTGAAAAAGTCCAAAGAGCAATAGATAAGGAAGTCTTGAGATAATAAGGATTCAAAGGATAATTGAAGAACACCTTTTATAAATTGCAAGGAAAATAATTATAAGGACAGGCAGGGAATAAAATCTGCGCATATCAGAGAGGGTGTTCGTATTGGAATTGGCTTTGATTAGCGTCTCTTGGCAAGAACGTGTTCAGGAGGAGTAGACAGAGGCTGTGGCTTGGAAGGTATAGGCGAAATATTAAAGAAACTTTGTCATTATTCTGTTAAATCTGCCCGGAGCAAGAATGATGAAAAGAGATTCTTGTATCAGCTTCATTGAGGATAATGGAGAGTAGGCTGGAGATGTATCCAGTGTAGGAGAAATTAGGTGACCACGAGAGGTGTCTTTCAAAACAAATGATTTTGTGATGCAGTGTTTGCTTGTGTGTGCAAAAGTGTTATGGGCATAGTTGTCTTCCATATTCTTTGTAAATGACTATTTGATTTTTTAATCTTCTTTTTTTATTTTTTTATTTTAGGGCT
This sequence comes from Nesoenas mayeri, assembly GCF_963082525.1. Lineage (NCBI taxonomy): Eukaryota > Metazoa > Chordata > Aves > Columbiformes > Columbidae > Nesoenas > Nesoenas mayeri. Next base: position 8,369,814 of record NC_137566.1, read on the forward strand.
GTAATAACAGAAGAGTTCAAAGTGCCTGATAAAATGGTTGGATTTAGTAAGTATGTTTTTTTGATGTGTCTTCTGTGCAGGAATGCTGTTTATTCTGATGTGCTTGCAAGTTTTTGTGCTTATTAGCCTTGGATAAACTTTTTCTAATGCTGTTTTCATGGGGACCAAATGATCTGTGTTTAAAATACAGGTGCAAACTGCATGGGGAAGCTTGGTGTCCCAGTAATAGGAACAAGACTGTGTGGTACAAATTACTGAGAGTTTTAGTGATTCTCTCTTAAATTCCCACTAGTACAAGTCAGAAGAGAATTCCTTTCCCCTCACTGAAACATTTTACTTCCTTTGAGTATGCAAACCTGTGAGAGCTGAGAGAGGAAAACAGCATTTAAATGTTAAAATAAGAGTTGACTCAAAGCAAGTTAAACAGAATTTTAAATCCCTCATCCATTCGCTGCAGGGAAACGCAGCCAGATGCATTGCTCAGATGAGACGTTTTCCTAGATTTGCATTCCATACTCTTCTCTTTCAAGCTTGATCCTAATTTCTCTCTTCCTCTTGATGATTATTACTGTTCCTTTCAATGGCACCTCCTGCTGCTGTGTTACTACAGCGATTGCATTGTCTCTTCCACTGCTAGATCTTTGTGTATCTCTTCCAATTTGATATATGGAGTGTAAAAAGGAAAATAACAGGCTGTGATAATTACCCCTTAGTGTGTGAAGTTTTGTCCCGACTCTAAAGACACTATAAAACTGTAACTCAGATTCCTGTGAAGGAAACGCTCGCTCTCCTCCCACCAGACCATTTATCGGCCCTGGTGTGGTGTGCACATGGGGGATGTCAGCGGGACACTGCAGCTCGGTGAGGGCTCTGCTGGTGCGTCATCCTTGTGTCTGATCCAGTCCTGGTTCAGGGACAGACAGATACAGGAAGGTGACAAACCCACAGCAGAGAGATGCTTCTGTGGGAGCCCCTTGAGCCAGACGTACCTGTTTGACTTGATGGTTCTGCTCTTTTTACACTCCGGGAAGCATGTGAATGATAATGGGCACATAGTTTCTCCCCAGTATGTCTCATGAAATAGTCGTGTGCCGACTGCAAGAGTTAAGGGAAATGGGTATTTTCATTAAGGTTGATAAAGCATTTCAGTATGTAGCACTTCTGGCAGAGTGCAGACCAGCCAAATAGTGTGACCATTGAAAAGAAGCAGTAAAATATGAATTTTAAAGAAATAAAAGCCAAAGTCTTTGCCTTTTTTAGTACCCCAAATAACTGGTTCATTGATTCAGGCTGAACAAGATATACTTATATTTCTCTTCTACAAGCACTCAAATGAGTGTCTTATTTCTTGCATACTGTGTATTTCCATTCCAGTGCAAGACAGGCTTTTTTGTTTTGTTTTTCCAAGCAAGTAGAATAACTTTGGGCAGTATTTTAAAGTTTTTTCTGCTGTGACAAATTTGGTCATGCTGTGGATGCCTCTTCTGCAATGCTGGAGTCAAACTGTTCCTTTATAGATAGCTGAAGCGGAGTAAAAGGGGGAAGGTGCTCTGCAGTTACTTGGAAAAACGGTGTGTTCTGATGCTTGTTGAACTCATTTCAGTAATCGGCAGGGGAGGAGAACAGATCTCGCGGATTCAGGCAGAGTCTGGCTGCAAAATTCAAATTGCTCCAGGTAAGAGCCTCTTTGTATGGCGGCTGAACAGGTTTTGATGTTGTGTACGTTCGATCGGGTCCCTTGCCATGCTCATGGCATGTTATCACCATTAACAACTGATGTGCAAGGCTGAAATGTTTGGGGAGCTGTTGTAGGACTGACCTCCCGACTAGCATAGAAAACACCTTTGTCAGGTGGCTTGGGGAACAAAATGAAAAGCCTGTAACCAGCATCGGGGTACAGTGCAAAAGGACAATCCATGTTGTACTTAGACCCGAAGTTGCAGCTGCTGAGTTTTCTCCTGGTGGTACCACTTTGCTCGGCTTGTGAAGTTTGTCTCCGATTAATCCGATCAACTCCAGCTCCTGGCAGAAGACATCTCAGCAGCTCTAAGTACAAGTGGCCTTGCCTCGAAAAAATGGGATGATCCGTTTGCTTTGTGCTAGCGTCTTTTTGCTTTGGGGAAGACTGTATTACAGTTCTGTACAGGAAACTGTTGATGAATGGCATCTAAGTTCTTATTCCACTCTTTATTGCTGGGGAAGACTTTAAAAGAATGCAGACATCCAGCAAATAATTTAAAATACGTTGACCCTGGATGTCTTTGAATTCATTCACAAGCTTTGTGTGCAGGGGGAGGGCGAATGCTTCCATTAGTGCTTGATAGTTACTGAAACAGCTGCCATTTTTTTTAATTCCATGTATTAAAGGTTTCCTTCTTGTTTCCGTTGCAGACAGTGGTGGGATGCCTGAGCGGCCCTGTGTGCTCACCGGGATGCCAGAGAGCATTGAGTGAGTTCCGATTTCATTTCTCTCCTTTTTCCTTCTTTCTCTTCTCCCTAATGCTGTGCTCTGTCAGTGGTGCTACTCCGTTAGCCACACCAGCAAATGTTGGCCTAGAGAAACTTGAGGGCCTCAGGAACATAGAGCCTCTTGGTCTGATGCTTTGAACCGTGCACCTCAAAGGCTTTTTTTCAGTTGCAGTTTGAACTCTCTGCAGAAATTGCTGTGGAATCCCCCTCCCCAGGGCGAGGTTGCTCTTAGGGCACCAAGGATGCAGTTTTCGAACTGCGCCTTTCCAGGATACTGAGCTAAGCTGTTGAAGGGCACTTCTCTTCTCCCCTTCGTTTCCCCACTCCTACTGAGATGACCATCCTTCCAGCTGAAGAAGGGGCTGCATGAGGCCTCCAAAGCCTGTCGGTGCCCCTCCAAAATAATCTGGAGGTGTTGGTGTTGTTGCAGAGCAGCACGAGGCCCATGGGTGTGCTTGCCTCTGCATCGCTGCCAACAAGAGGCAAAGGACTGAACCAAAGTCTCGAATTCTGATCCCTGCATGGTAGAGACACGTGGCCAGCTAGCAGGGGCTTCTACTCTTTAGGCCTATAGAAACTTTAGGGACAGTGTTTCCTCCCTCCCCCTTCCCAGGAGCTGAGTTTGAGACTCTCACAAACCAGTTGAGGACCTCCTGCTGGAACTGGATCCAGGATCCTCAGGCTTACAGGAACACACTTAACATATGGAGCTGCTCTTTCTCTCCCCAGCCTTTGGGTAGGTGGGTTTTTTAAAATCCATCTGGAAATCTTTGAGTTTCATTTGATAGTGAAAATACATGGGCGCAAAGACTGTCTCTCTAACGAGAAGACAATCGTCATTCTTCCATTCCTAAGAGATCTAAGGGTACTTAAATCTCCTTATTCTACCATAATACTGCAACCAGTGAACCAGAATAAATATAATTGTCAAGCTCACGTTATAGGGCAGGCAGTGTATTCTTGCTGATATTGAAGTGCTTTTCCCTCTTTAGCAAAGGATATTTCAGAATGAGAGCACAGTATTAAAAAGCTGGGGTGCCTGATGAGATGCAGTTGGGGGGAAGTGGGGAAGAGGTGTAGTTAAGACTTCATGATTCTGAAAAAAGCAGTTAAATGTAGTCGTGTCCAAGGCTGTCTTTAAATAAAATACAAATGAATAAAAATAAGTGAGAACACTCAATTGGTGAAGCAGAACGTGGTGGTGAGGTATTAGGTGAAATTGAATTTATTTTTGTGCTGAAATTCTTGTTGAGTTGGTTATTGAACTAGTTTTTCAGGCTACTTGTAGAAAAAGAAAAGGAAATGAGGAAACCAATCTAGATGTCGGATTTCTTTGTGAAGGGTTTTGTGTGAGGAGTCTTTCCATTAGTTATACCCAGTGGCAAACTAATAGGATTAGTTTCTAGATGACCCCTTCTCATCTGAAATACATTGTGCATTAACTGTTGTGGTCTCTATATTGTCACTAAAAGAACTTTATGCAAAATATGGAGATAGATTAATAAAACGTCTGAAGGCTCTTCCAGAATATTTGAAGTGGGCTTCTAGAATTCCACTTTTTGCCTTGTTTTGTGAGGAGAGTCGAGAGAAAGCAGCGCTCTGATCTGTGTGCAGCCTCAGGCCACCGCACCGTCAGCTGTCTGGGGTCAGTGTCTGTCTGTGAGGGATGACTTTGTGCTGTTTCTTCAAATCTCCAGAGAGAAGAGTGTCCTCCTAGGATGCCTGATACGGCTTGGTGTGGAGTGGAGAGAGGGGAAGATGCTGCTTTAGACTGTGTAGGGAACCAGCACCATTCTTCTGCCTGCTTGGAGATGGGTTATGGGAGAAGGGCAGGGAAGATGTGTGTTGGCTCTAGGAGCCTACAAGATGAAGGGAAACATTGTCAGCTGCCTCTGATCTCCTAAAGATTTTAAAGGAGGTATCTTTAATATCCCATACGCTTCTTTGTGTCTGTCTCTTCTCACCAGGAGGAGAACCCCAGTCTTTCACTGGTCACTGCTGCAGTATCCTCGCCTCATTTCACGGTGTAGCTTCAGCAGCTGCTGCTTGGGGCAGGGGGTGTTAGAACAGTGTTGTGGTGCTGCTGGGAAGAGCGGGCAGAGAGGAGCGAGTTACTGATCAGGGTGGTTAATCAGTAGTGTTAATATCAGAGCGAAGAACAAGGCGGTTGCTGATCAGAGAGTGGTTAACCACAGTGCTGCGTTCAGATCAGAGCGGTGTGTGGGTTCTTTTGTCTTGACCAAGAAGGAGAACAGAGCTTGAGTTTTAACAAGGGTTGTATATATGTTTAAAAGGTTTAGAAAAGTTTAAAATATAGAGTATCTTCATCCAAAATAAGCACCCCAAATGCTATAGCTCAACGGTTATCCTTAACATCCAAAGAGGTCAGAGCATGCTGCTGCTCTTCCTTCTCTTTTCCCCTCTCAAATATCAAACCTGCTTATAAATAATCATGATAGGGGAAAATATACATCAAAGAGATTTTTAAAAAAAAAAAGCAAACATTGTGCTAACTGTGGTTTCCTTCATCTTTTCACTTCTTCTCCTCTCCCCGATCACTTCCCATTCCAATGGCTCCTGGTCTCTTGGTCACGTGGAACAATGTTGTCTAATGGTTGTTTCCCTCGATTCTTTTCCAAAGACAAGCAAAACGGCTACTGGGGCAGATTGTAGATCGCTGTCGGAACGGACCCGGTTTTCACAACGATGTTGATGGCAACAGTACGATTCAGGAGATTTTGATCCCGGCATCCAAAGTGGGTCTAGTCATCGGCAAAGGAGGTGAAACAATAAAACAGTTGCAGGTGCGCAAGATGCATTTACTTTAGGGCTCTCTTCCCTACTGCAGCTTCTCTAGATCAACAAGAGCGTGCTGAAATGGAGAGCCTTAAATGCTCTAACCTTCTACAGCAGGGACTACTCTTCTGCCTTCGGAGAGCTGGACTCAAATCCAATCTTGTGTTAAAAAAGAAATCGGTTTGGCCCCAGCTACACGTGTAGTGAAGTTTTGCCAGAACTGTGAAAGAAACTCGTGTGCTTTAGATAACATTTGGTACTTGCTGTTTAGGAGAGGATCCTTGTAGCCAAGGAGAGGTATCTATTCTGCTGCTGCAATGGTTTTTGATGCCAGCCGTGCTGTTGTAAAGTGTTGTGCTTCTCTTCTGTTGCTGCTCTGTGATAAAGCTGGCATGTGTCTTCCTGTTTTTTTCTCATCCCACTCTTTTCTAATTAAAAGTGTTGTGTTATGTATGAATCTATGTTCCTAGACGTTCTTTATTCCTCCATCTGGAACAAGTTTTTTAAAGAACAGAGGGTTTCAGAAGAGCACCTAGGTCAAAAATGTAGGTTTTGAGTGCCCCGATTAGGCCTCTGTCATCCCATAGCTTTAAGGCTAGTTACTTCGTAGCTGTTACATGCAGACAGCTATGGATTTTGGAAAGGGCTGAAAAATCAGTTGTTGAAGTAGAGGGGTTCTCTTTTTGCAAGGGATTCGGCTATTTGAGACCTTGAGAAGTAGCACACTTTCTGACAGTCCTTTACACTCTGGGACTGTTACTGAACTTGTGCTGTAAGTACCCATGAAGAGCTAAAATAGTGTTCTGTAAAGCTGCTGATTTGACCTACGTAATGTTTAGTAACCGAAATATAGTCCCTTGTTGTAGGGACTCTGCTTAGCAAAGTGCTCTGTGCTTTTTCTTCAGGAGCGAACAGGTGTGAAAATGATTATGATCCAAGATGGTCCGTTGCCTACTGGAGCAGATAAACCTCTCCGTATTACTGGAGATGCATTTAAAGTACAGGTATGTAATAAAAGTAAGCGATTGCCCTAGAGAACTGGTGAGAAATTTGAACTTGAGCATAATCGTCAGCATCTAACGGAGTCAAATCCAACTGTAAATGTAATGATCCTTGCTGGTTTTCTCTAAGGTGGATGGAGTTTGAGTAGAGCAAGTTAAAACACCAGGCTAGCAAGTGTTGGCTTGTTTACAGGGTAACCTAGGAGTTCTCACTCCACATAGATATTAGACATGGGTAGAAGAGCTGAGGAGGAGGGTTTGGAGAAAGTAGCTTTCAAATGCTTTCCAGTCCGTGAAGCAAAAAATCATATGTTACTTGAGCAAAGTGGTTCTTAGTGATTCACTTAACCACACATTTGAGAAAGTTTTGTGCGAGGTTCAGTATCTCAGACAGCCAATTGACGCAGGTAATTTAAATAAAAAATAATCCCACGACAACTCCTGAAACCAAGAGGTTTGCTTAATAGCGATACCTCAGTCTCCTTGTGTCAGGGTTCTACAGCCGTGTTCATACCTGCGGTTCAGAGCAAAAACCCATCGTCACTGGAGCCTGGAAGATTGCAGCGTGATGGGAGTGCTTGAATTAAAGAATTAAAGTTTAGCAGTGGCACGTTCCACTTCCCAGCAAGTGCTTTACATACCTTGCTAAGTACTTAAACCTAGCTTAGCATTCCTGTCCCTAATAAAAATAGTTCTGTTTCATAGGGTCTCCCTAATCATAAATTGCCGCAACAGTTGGCGTTGCTCAGGGATAGCAAGTTTGGGTTGTTTTTGTCAAACTTGTTACTGCAAGTGGGCTTTTAGATTTTTCAATTTTTTCACAGTTCTTATTGTGGGGATATAGATATGCAAAAAGGAGTTTAATGGCAGTCTTGCTACTTTTAACCAAAGCATACTTTAAATGCTGCTACTTCCCAGGTGGTTTCTTCTGCCTTGCAAGACCTGCTGGTGTCACATCTTCCGTGCCATAAAGCATGCCAGGCAGTCATGGAGATTGCATGGGCTGGAAGATCTTTGAGCCACGTAGGAAAGTCGAGCATGCTTAGAAAGCACTTAAGAAGTTGGGTGAATCCTGGGTTTGATGGGATTCTCTGGATGCTACAACAGTGTTTCTTAACTCTCAAATCCCTATGAAATCTCCCCGTTGCCCTTTTTTCTGTCTTAGCATCGCTGAAGTGTCTTGAGTTGTTCCCTTCTGTAAAAATAACCCAGGGGCATGGAAAATATGTAAAAAGGGTAAAGGAGTGTCCCTCAAACTTGGAAATAGAACCAAAATGTCAAAGGTTTGACTGGTAATATGTAGAAACAAAGGCTTTGGTGTTGACATGTAGGTTTTTTGGTATCAGTGGCTACTGTTGCCTCATTTCCAAGGTACACTTTTACTAGCTGGGCCACATCCAAGCTTGTGAATGGCCTTGAGGGCTACAAGTAGGGAGGAGGAATATTCATTTGTCTCAGAAAATGTCTTGCTGGATTGCTGGAGGCTTGGGCTTAACTTTTGAGTGTCGGTAAGCTCAGTACTGCCCACCTGCCTCCTTGGGGTGTGCTCTCTAGCTCTTAGGGGACATGATCTCCACTGTGTTACCACAGCTTCTGCCTTACTGTGTTGGTTTCAGTTTTACCAGTAGGATAGAACTTCCTTTAATTAAAAACCAAAACCAAAACAAAAAAAACCCCTTCAAAGTTGTTTTAAAAGCTAAAGAGCCTCTTTGAAAGACTGAAGGAAGCAATTGCACACAAGAAACTGCCACCTTGCACACTTGGCAGATTTTGTCAGGCATGGAAGATGCCGTTGAGAACAGATCTCCCTTGATTGTGGTAAAAGAAATTGTCAATCAGAGTGCTGTTTCCCTTAGCAGATGGAGGTCGCTTTGCCTGAAGCATCCACCGTTAGCCACTGCTGGGGCCCCAACACCAAGATGGCAAGCAGAATAATTTTAAGCTAACTGTAACTTCTTTCCCCATGTAGCAAGCGAGGGAAATGGTACTGGAGATCATCCGAGAGAAAGATCAGGCAGACTTCCGAGGCGTACGCAATGATTTCAGTTCTAGAATGGGAGGAGGCAGCATAGAGGTACGTTTTCTTCACAAGTACTCTGCTAACCTCCCCGTGGGACGGGTAGTGGGTGGAAGTCATCACATTGCACATGTAACCTGTACGCTTATTTTTCAATGCATTGTGTTCTGTTGCCAGAAGAGCGAGTCTGGCTGCAAAGAGGAGGAGTTCACGTGGACTCCCAGATGGCACTTTTCTAATTGTCTTTTTAAGCTGCATTCTTGTAGTGCAGAATTCATTTAGCGGGGAAGGAATTTGTGGCCACATGTTTGTTTTTCTTAAGGGATATGGTTCTGTAGCCTGGAGCTGCCTCACGTGGCCTGTCCCCATATTTAAGAGCATCTCCTTGTAAAATCAGAGTAATTCAGACTAGTTCTCTGAGCTTTCATACTGCTTTGCCTTTCCCATCAGGTCTCTGTGCCCAGGTTTGCTGTTGGAATTGTGATAGGAAGAAATGGAGAAATGATCAAAAAGATTCAGAATGATGCTGGAGTTAGGATTCAATTTAAACCAGGTTTGTGTGAGGATGGAGAGCGGTTACTTTCTGACCAGTGTTCCAGTTTGGGATCGCTAAAGTGAATCTGATCTGAGGTTCCAGCAGCTAGGCTTTCCTAATTTAAGGGTGCATTGTGTCTCTTTCTGAAACCCATTTAAATATGGTATGCTGCTTCCTTGTGCACTTTCTGTTTTTCAGAGAGTAAGATTATATACAGCTCATTTGCAAACATTAGATGTCACAACAGTCATGTCTTGAGTGGTAATTATATGGATAAACAAAATAACAATAACAAAAAGACTTTTATTTCCTGTTAAAGAATTCTCCTTCAGGACATTAAAGCCTTTGGGGATCAGGAGTTGATTAATTCTAAGTAACTTTCTCTGGGTCCTTGGCTGTCTGATCACCTATCAAAGCTGCCTTTGCCCTCTTAAAATTATATCAGTCTCTTCCATGGCTTGTTGACATTTTAAAGTGTTGCCTTTTGAATGTTGTTCCCTCTGCAATGTGGGTTGGGTTTCATCTTGGATTTTTGTCCATGGAACAGGGGCTGAAGGTGGAGGGAAGAGGTAGCTCTTGGGGTAGTTACGTTGTGTGAAAACGCCACCAGCAATGGTGGTGCTAGAAGGGAGCTTTTGTTGGCTGGTGGATGTTTTCTCCTTTTAATTTAGTCCTTGCCACCTCTCTTCACAGATGATGGGATTAGTTCTGAAAGAGTCGCACAGGTCATGGGGCTTCCCGATAGGTGTCAACACGCAGCGCACATCATCAGCGAGCTCATTCTCACAGCACAGGTGGGTTCTGGAGGCTTTTGGGAGGAAAGTGCTTATCTGGGAACGTAGTTGGTGTGCGTGCAGCTGTGTGGATGGATGCTGCCATGGCAAGGACAGCAGCGTTAAGTTTGTCCCTCTGATGGGCCACACATGCTGCTGCTCAGGACGGAGCTGCCAGGTTTGTTTTCTGTTATTTGAGTTTTTTTCATGTAAACTGAGCTATGGGAAGGTCTCCAGTTCTCAGGCAGTATTATGAGGCCTCATTGTGGCTCCGTGTTTACCCCTCATGTTTAGTTGTTCTTAAGTTTTTTGGAAATGGTGACCTGGTGGAATGCAGCCCAGCAATAGCATGAGACAATGACCGAGTCACGCTCAGGCAGCAGAGTTACCAGTGATGCGTCCTTCAGACTCCTGTCCGCAGGTCTGGTGGCTGGGGGTGCAGAAGGCAGTAAATGTTCACGTATGCGCTCCCTGTGCTCTAAAAAGGCAGCAACATACTGCATTGCCTGAGAGCAAGAATTAGAATGTGAAGTAGTAGGGCAGACCCATGAAGGAGGATGTGTTTTCCCTTTGTATTATGAAAAGCAAAGCGGTTAGACCATTCCAAACCAGATACCTGAGCATAATTTCTCCAGCAAGAGTAGGTCTTGGTATCTCTTCTTACCCTGAGATCTGGTTTGAATACTTGATTTCATAACTTTTAAGCATCCGCTTACATTTTGAGGTCTATCATGGTAGTCTCTGCCCATAGCTTTGCTTTTGGAGGAATCAGTTACCCGGAATAGTTATGTCCTTTAAATGCCTTTGAACTTAAAAGCTTCCTTTGGAAGTTTTGGAAAATGTGCATTTCAGCCGAGTAATTCCAGCAGTTTTTTAAAGAATGAGACTTGAAAGGGTTTGAAAGCAACTTCTGTGTGTGTCAGCACCAAGAGCTATTGGTTGCTCTAAGGAAAGCTCCCATCGCAAACCAAAAGTCCTTTAGCAGTTCATGCTTGTTTATAGGTTTATTTCAGCAGATACAAAGGCATGCATTTAAAAAATATAAATATCTTCCTGAGTCAGGAAGGCAACTATAGCCTACGCTACTTGGCATTTCTTTAAAGTGCTTCAAAATCTTGAATGTGAAACTGAAGTCCAAGAATATCTTAATTCAGTGCCATTGATTCTAATGCAGTTTAACTTACCTTGCTGTATTTTATTTTTAATGTACATTGGTGCCAGCAAAAAAACCACTGATAATTTTTTTGGCCTTCCAAGGAACGAGATGGCTTTGGAAGTTTGGCTGTCGCCCGAGGAAGAGGTCGTGGCCGTGGGGACTGGAGTGTTGGAACACCTGGGGGCATGCAGGAGATAACCTACACGGTGCCAGCCGATAAGTGCGGCCTCGTTATAGGCAAAGGTAGGTCCGGTGACACTAATATCAGAGCTTGCAATCTCTCCATCTCGGGATGGTTGTGTTCTTGCTGCCTGACAGTGAGGCTTTGGAGTTTTCTGTAATTGCAGGTATTTAGTGGCCGGTGAATGCAGCGTAGGAATAAGCTATAAGCGCTTGTGGTTGTTTTCTTTGTGGTGCTCTTGCTCATAATTGTACTCTCCAGGCCCTTGTTCACAATATGTAAGAGAGGCTCTTCATGCAGAGCTGTCAAGTAAGCTTGTTATAACAAGCAGCTGGCTGAGAAAAGGCAGGTTCATTTGTAGATTCTTTTTATAGAGAATTCGTTTAAAGGACAGTTTATCAGGGACAAGCAGAACAGTCATTTCATCGTATTGGGTTTCTGTGAGTGCTGTGTGATGAAATGGAAGGTCTCTGAATGTGGTAATAACAGTAGCTGCTTCCAGCCACATACCTGAAGTGCTTGATGAATAAAGTGAAGCAGCAGGTTTGTGCGTGGCGGAGCCTGGCACGGAGCAGGCTGTACCGCATCTCGCTCAGACGAGACGTTTGCTGCTATGGAGGCCCCTTTGCTGTTGAACCTCGGCGTACTAAGGAGATGGACAAGGAGTCATCTGGCACTTGCTCTCAAGAACCAGAAACACGCCAAGACAGTTCTGAAACCAGAGCATCAGCAGCAGTCGCGGTTTGTCACAGAGCGTGAGCTGCACGTTGGGTGATGGCAGAACTTAGAGTAGAGCCAGGACTAGAAGATCTCTACCATTCTGAATTGTTGCAGTGCTTCGGGGTTAATACACTGATGTATCAAAGGAGTTGTATTTCATTTTTCTCTCTGCTTATTTCAGTAAGAAGGACGTATGTCTTAACTAGTATTTAAGTAATCACAGTTGGCTTTTAGCCTCAGCAGAGACGAGATGAATAGAGCAGGAACAGATTAGCTACAGCAGCAAAGGAGGCAGAGACTCGAGGGCATTGTGCCATGTTTCAGTGACATTTATTTTCCTGCCGTCCTGTTGCGCAGGAGCGAGCTCGCGATGAAACGTGTTGTGGCCTCTTCCCTGCTGCTCAGCCTCGCTGCATCCAGCTTCTTCCCTTCTGTGTACCTGGCCCCTATAGCACCCTGAACTCCTGCCTTGTTGGATGACAAAGAACAGAGATATCGGACACAGGCATGTCAGCAGTGTAGCTACAATCATTTTCAGATGTTGTTCTTTGCTATAAGCTTGTTCGCAAACCTGAAAACTTCTTTCAAGATGAAAAAACACCTGCTCTCCCCATGATGCAGAAATTACAGAGCAGTTGTGCTTCATCTCACTGAACAGTCCAGTTGGGCAAAAAGATCAAGCAAAGCAAATGTTAAGCCCACAAATGAGTTATACGTGTGAAAAAATCAAATTATAATGAAACTTTATTGCTGTATCCATTAGTCATCCTTAATAAAGGATCAGAAAAGGTCACTTGTTGTTCAGCAGTGCACTGAAGTGGAGCATTTGTGACTACAGAGAGCATCGTGTGCTGAAAATATAAATGCAGATAGCGGAGTTGGATGTCTCAGCGTTCAAGTGCAGGGCCTGGCACCGGCTCACTGTGGGGGTGAAGGGTAGCTTTTTACCTTTTGTTTCCACAACAGCAAAATAGGGATTCTTACCCAGCCAGATCAGAAGCTTTCTGGAGTGACTAATTACTAGTTGTATGGTGATTTGAGTGCTTGTAGCTTTGTAATACCACCTTGTAATCGGTGTTCTTACAGTGCCTGTGCTCTTAGTCTCTTGCAGCCTTCATTTTTGTCAAGTGAGTGATGGCTGTGGCGTTGCCTTTTGGGGCCTGGACCAGGATGGGTGTACTGCACGCTCCATATGTTGATGCAAGACACCTGCTTCTTCTTATTTCCTCTCCCACTGCTTATGGGGCAATGTAGGGGAGAAAGGATGTTAGGTTAGTTTGGGTTTTTATAACAGTGACCAATTGTAAAACCTTTGCTCCTCCCGTTTTAGTTTCTGATCGGTTTCCAGCTTTTTTATTTCTCTTTTTTCCTTTTTTCTTTTTTCCTTTGCGATACAGGACTTGCTTGTTAGCTTTCTCTGTAAAATCTGGCCGAGTCCTCCGGGCACACACGGCTTAGTCTCCGAGGTTGGCACCCAAGTGGTGGGTATCTTGGGTGTATCGTATGTGATGTGACCAGGTAACTGCTGCTGTGCTTCCAGCTCCATGTCACCACTCGGGAAGAGGGGAAAAAGAGGGAGATGGGGAAGTTTCCCAGCTCAGTTTCTGCAGTGTGTATGATAAAAGACATAGGGCCCTTTTTTCATGGGCATCGCTTCTCAGCTTGGGAGCATGAGCCTTTATGAGCTGATAAGACGCGCTCGGCTCCCTGCAAATCCTGTGCGTAGATTTTTCCTCTAGAGGGTGGGTAGGTGCAGCTTTTCTTTTCTGAAAGGCTCGAGGAAGGGTGGAGACGAGCACCATGCACATGTCAAGGGCTTTCTCTGTTTGGTGGTGCTTGGAACAAACCGCAGCCTCTCTGGGCCCCCGCTGGATTTCCATGATAAATACAGCAATATTGACAGATAACGTGGCCGGCCTGGCTCTTGTCAGCTCTGCCTTTTAGCAGGTTTGATTAATTGCTTTACGATTTCACATCCAGCTGGGGGGCCACTCTCGCATCACTTCTGCCCCCCATCAGGTAGAAGAATGGAGCCGGGCTGCTGAATGCGGCTATAGATGGCCACCATGTGCCGAGCGGGTCACCTCAGCAGGGCGGAAAATGAACTCCTGCCGGCACCGGGCAGCATCGTGTGGCTCTGTTTGCACACTCTGGAGACAGAACTGGGATAGCTGCGGTGGGAGGGAGCCCTTTGGCACATACCCGTCTGGAGGGTGGGGAGGAGAAGGGCACCAGCTCCTGGGACAGGGGCAGGAGCTTGCAGCCCCTGACCCAACCTGGAACGGCAGTGACCTTGATCTTGCGATATGTTCTGGGAGGGAGCTGATGTGGAAAGTCCCAACAACCACAAATTTGGTGCTGAATGCTAAACTGGGAAATTATTTGAAATCTGTACTCTCCTTGCTTCTAGTTTGAGAGTGCTTCAATGTTTAATCCCCTTTTGGAAGGAGAAACTTAGTCTGCTGTATGAGTAGCAACCTGTGGTTGTGCCTCTTTCGCCCAGTAGAATTCTCCTGCTCCTTCCCGATCCAAAGTATGTTGGCTCAAAGGGTCTTATGTTTTCGTTAAGCAGATGAAGCATCTGTTGATTCAGATCTCACCTCGGTATGTAAAAAACAGAGCTTCAAACAAGTCTGCATCAAACAAAAGCGTTACATAAAAAAACCTTCTTGGTTTTGAAACTTCATCTCACCACTTTCCCATGCTTGACTGAAAGTAAGGGGGTTGGCTTTTGGCTGCACAGTACAATCTCTGTTATCTGCCCAGGGATGTGACACGATTATCTTTTGTTAAATGCATCTTCAAAAATTCATTTAGAAAGAGTTAATTGCCCTTTGGCAACTTTTCCTCCTCCCTTCCCGAAGAAGGCTTTAAAATGTTAAAAAGGTCACGAGTCCATTACAATGAAACGAACAAGTGTCTGCAACATCCACAGTTTGTTTTGAAGTTGTGCTAGATGTATAGAGATGGAAATGCGAGCAAAATTGAGGAGATTATTTTTAGACACTCTTTTTAATTAAAACCAAACAAGAATCTCAGCTTAGTTTCCTTTGCTCTGTTTCCTGCTTTGCTGTATGTCCTTTTGGCTGGGGATTTTTAATTTGTGATTTAAAAGCTGTAAAACCCCTTCCTACTCTGCACCCTTTAATTTCTCCAGTTGAGTGGAGCTGGTCTGTAAGTTGTGCGAGCTTCCAAAAGAAGAATTGAACCATTGTAACTTTGGCTGAGGCTTTTGTTAAGCAAATTTCATTAAGAGACCGGGGACCTAGCCGGTCTTGAGGAAATCAGATCTGCTTTGGCTGGCCCTGCCGCGTCCTGCTCGGAGCACCCCTGTGCTCGACCATATCCAGATGGCAAACTATATGTTCCCTGCATGCACAACTAACTTTGAAATAGCAGAAGACCCAGAATCCTGCACCACTGCGGCTGTGCGGAGGGATGCACACGCTGCGGTAAGCGGAGGCTTCATTGAGGGGATAAGCTGTTAAACAGGACGTGGTGTGAGAAAGCTTAAGCTTTGGCTTTAAGCTACAAGGTATGTGGCTGGTGGCTTTTTGCCTTAGTGGAATGAAACGTCTAGTGATGGAGAAAAAAAAAGCCTAATGGAAGAAAGAAGCAGCATGTTTCATGTGCAGGTGACTCTTTTCTTGAGGAAAGTGCAAAACCATCAGAATTTAGTCAGTACAGTTTTTGCATCTGGTTTGTCAGTGTATCTCAGCCATGCTGCGTTTTGGTGGGAGTCAAGCCATGTACGCATAAGAAACAGCACCATTCATGACCCCAAAAACTGTTACAGTAGTTCACAATTTCAGGTCATGCTTACGAGGCAATTGAAAGGAGCAACATGAGCTCAGGTGTGGTGGCTGCTGTTGCCATCCCAAGGCACACAGAGGGAGTTGAAACTATATTCCATTACCAGAAGCTGACTTTGTTATGCTTTTATGGAAAAAAGATACTGAATATCCTTTCTACTGTCTTGGTTTTCTTCAGGTGGTGAGAACATCAAGAGCATAAACCAGCAGTCAGGAGCCCATGTGGAGCTCCAGAGAAACCCACCTCCCAACACAGACCCTGGTGTACGAATATTCACAATCAGAGGAGTTCCGCAGCAAATTGAACTCGCTAGACATCTCATAGATGAGAAAGTTGGTGTAAGTCCCATCTCTTGCTCATGCTCTGTCTGTTTCAGATGTGTTTTTACTCTTAGCTACACGTAGGCCTGGACTTCCAGGATGGCACAGAATACACACGCTTATGTTATTTAACTTCAAAACCATGTGCGTGTTAGCAGCTCTCTTGAACTTTAATTGCCCTCCAGCATGCATTGGACTAGTTTTTGCTGTGGCCCCTGAGGTTCTGACTGTTTGCTGACATAATCAAGGGTAGTGTGCAGCTGTAGGAGAGGGAGGAACAGCGATGATAAGGTATGAGAAGGCTTTTTTTAAAGGGAAGACAATAGTGTCACTGCGTGAGAATGACACAATCCTGGCATCATCGTCCTGAAAGTAACACTCAGCTCCTTGCTCCAGTAAATCCAGGATGACTTTTATCTTCCACTTAATGCAGTGCTGTGGTATTAAAGCTTAATGTCAGGCTGGCATGCTGCTGAAGGGGGAAACTTGGGTAAAAGAAAGTATGGAAAATACCGAACCCGGGGCATGGTAAAGCTAAAAAGCAACCTTCCTGCTGAATTGTTTGAGAGAAGGCTTGATAGGATGCAGGCTATTCAACGGTGAACTTCCACCTGTGCAGTAGTTCCATTAGTCCCTTTGTGGGCTGGCCAGAGTTACTTTTGAAGCTGGTCTCCTGGAGTGTGCTGACAGTTCTGAGAACTCTGTCCTTGGATAATCAGTCGCTTCTTTCATGTTCTGGGGTTTAGTGGAGCACATCCCAGGCTATCTTCTTCCCTTTCTTACTGTTCATACTATCTACCTTTGCTCTGTGCTTGGAGCTGGCGTTAAGTATTTGTGGATTCTGTGACAGGGTACCAGCATGGGTGGACCTGGAGGATTTGGTCAAAATCCGTTCAGCCAAGCACCCGCGACACCTCATCAAAAGTAAGATTTTCCATCTCGTCATGGGGGGGCTGTGGGGAATGGCTGGGAGAAAGGGTGGGGGGCCCTGAAGGGGCGATGGACAAGTGGAGCCTTTTGGAGATTGAGCATTCAGAAATGAGTGAGATGAAACCTTTAAGCTTGACTGCACCAAGTATTATAGCTATTAAATTATAAACAAGGTAGGTATTGGCATCTCCAAAATTCCTGTCTCTAGTGCAGTGAGAGTATGGAAGGAAGCCTGAACTGCACAGGTCACGAGGAGTACTGTTGGGTGTGATGTATCTTCATGGCTACAATATCAAGACAATTAGCAGTCACACCTCCTTTCGTTTCCATGTTAACCTGTTTGCTCAGCAGTTGCTGACTATAAGTACCAACTTTCCTTCTGTGGACAACATTATATATATACGGCCTGCCAAGTATTTTATTGTCTGCTTCAGCATGGCTTTTTGTCTCTGCAGCGGTCCTCAGGCGTTCATGACGCAGGGTTGGGGCAGTACCTACCAGACGTGGCAGCAGCCTGGGCAGCAAGTCCCAAGTAAGTGTCTGGGTGCTGGTCTGGAGAAGGGTTGGTGTTCCCTTTGCAATTGCTGCTTCATCCCTCAAAAACACAGGTTCACCCATGAGATCACTGGGTGAAACAGCAAGATAACTCCTTGTGCCGTATGTAGAGGCACGTTGTGGTGTTTGAGCTCTGAATATGCTGAAGACAGTTAAACTGCAACGCTTTTTGTGCATTTAACTGCTTACTGCCTGTTTCTGCTCTCTCTGTGTAGAAGTTTGGTCCATGCTGCCTGTTCCTTTCTAACAAGAATGTTTCTGCCTTAGGCTCCCTTCTGCCAGGGTTCTGCAGGCATGCACTTGTGAACCTCGCTCCTAACAGGCACACTGTGGCAGAGAGCCTTCCCAATCCCTTTGTTCATTACTTTATCAGTTCTTGCTTATTTTCTTTTCCTATGAGATCTTCTTGATGTTCCAGGCCCAGTCTGATGGCAAGACTGGGAAAGGAGATGCAAAAAATGGAAGGAAGGGTAGGCAAGGCTCCTGTGCTCGTTCATCCTCACTGGCTGTAGCACTGTCTTCTTGTCACCTTTTGGGAGTTGATGAGAACAGCTCAACCTCTGCAGTGCTAAATGCTCAGAATGAAGCCAGTGGAATAACCAGCTTTCAGACCAACAGTGCTTACACATCTTTAGTCATAAGTTCAAAAACTGAACCCAGATCACCCCTGCTGCTGGGCTCTCTCTACTTCAAGCCGGCAGCACTGAGTCAGACTGGCTGTTGTTCTTCAAGGTTCCAAGTGTCATTTCTTCCTAAAAACCTACTTAGTCAAAATTCAGCAGATTGGAATAGGAAGTCCTGCTTTTCAGAATAATTGAAGTAGTAAATGCTAGTGGTGATGTTGGTAACGGCATCATCTTGTGTCTTCATCAGCCAGAGTAATGGTTTACCCGAAACAGAGCAGATTCATGGTCTGCTTGGTAATCGCTAAACTGGTGTGATGGATTTTAATGTCCAACAGACACTTTTCAATTACAATTTTTCAGGAAATAGGAGTTTTTATTGGCCTGGTCCTGTGAAAACTAAGGCTAAACACCAAAAAGTGTGTGTGTGGCAGTGATTTTAAAGGGGTTTAATGACAGGTGCTTTTCAGTGCTAAGGCTTGTTTAGCAATGAAGTAGATTATTAACTTTGGTGTAAATTCCCACTCTTTGAGGTGCCTGAGGTAGAGGAAATGCTAGAGGAGCAATGTCTGCAGTTGCATTTGTGACTCATTGCAACACTAGGCATGTTTTAATGGTTATGAAATTGTGCACATATGAAATTTAGAAATGCTATATGCTGCGTTATTAACTTAGAGCACTTGTATAATGTGCGCTACAGTAGGATGTAGGAACCCTGCATGGGAAGTGTGTGTTAAACTGTAAAAACAAGTCTCTGGAAGAGTTCTGCTCCTTATAATTGCAGTCTAAAAATCAAGACTTTGAGCTCTAGGGGCTTGTAGAAGCTCGATAGTTGTTCTGTTTTCAGGACAGCAAAAGGCAATGGTGGGCTTGAAAGGGGTTTTTTTTGTGCAGGAGTGGAATAGCATGGCACTGCTGCTGGTGGCTCCCAGGAGCAGTGAAGCATCCTGCCTTGTCATTATCCTTCCCCTGGACAGGTTTAGTACCGCAAGGCTGTGTTTTGGGGGCAGATGTTTTACTTCTGCTGCTGAACCTGATGGGAAATGTTGGCTCTCTAGTTCCATGTCTACTTAGGATCCTCCGTGTTCCCTTTGTAGCCCGCTGAAGGCAGTCTAGTAAGGAGAGAGGACAGACAAGATAACGCGGTGCTTTAAGCAGCTTTCACCACTTTCTCCTGCTGCAGATCACAGCCGTACCCAGTCAGGCCAGGTGGAGTTCACCAAGGCGGGGGAGGATTATTGTAAGAACCTAGGTAAATACCTGCTTTTGCACTTTAAATTTGAAAGCAGTCTTGTGAGGGGTCCCTTCTCCACACGCTGCAGCCCGTTTGTTGGCGGCTCTGCTGGCCCCGTCACAGGCTCGCTGGCCTTCTCCGAGGGACAGGCTCCAGAGAGCCCTCCTTGTGGGAGGAGGGGCAGACCCCCACCCCCTACACATGTATTTAGATTTTAATTACTTCCCCCCATCTTAAATAAATTAACTGGCTGGGGAAACATTTTGCTGTGAAATGCATTTAGCTGCGTGTCCTTTCAGCCTGCTGCGGACTGTAATTCTCCGAGAAGAAAAGGCATTGAAGGAGGCCCTTTGTTGGCATTAGCAGGTGGACAGTTGAGGCAGCCTTGACCTCTGCCAGAAAAGGTCCTGACTTGTAGCGTTGGTCAAGTCTTTTAACCGGCTTTTATGCCCCTGGACAGGACACTGCTGCCCTGTTCCCTCCACCCACTTCACACTTGCAGTGTATTATTTTTTCCCCCTTCCTCCCACTTCAAAGCCCCCTTTGGCCGCCGGGCCGGGCTGTACAGGGAGACAGGGCGGCTGGCCGGGCTGGGGACAGCTCGATCCTTCCCTGCGGGCAGCGGCTCGTGCTCAGCGCTCGCTGTGCCTGCCTCTCGCTGCGCTTCTCTAACTGCTGCGGGTTCTGTTCAGGGCTTTTTTGTGTGTGCTGTGTGTCTGGCTGAGGGCTCTTTGCTCTGGGGGAAGCGTGGCCATCGCGCCTGTGCACCCAGCTGGGCTGTCTCAGTGCTTCAAAGAGAGTGAGTGTGCTGGGTGAAGACTGAGGTTTTGGGGTCTCTCAGTGGCACCGCTTAGCACAATGCAGGAGTCTGGGGACCGCAGCACAGAGCCGGTCGTGGCTGTTAGGAGGGTGTTGTGGATTCCGCTCTGGGGGAGCTGGCTGGGCATTGTGCAGGGCTCACGTTCCCTGCCATGCTGGGGACCCCATAGCAGTTTGGCTATGCTGGAGGCGGCATGTGGACACTGTACAGACAGGCATTGCCCTCCAGGGCTCCTCCAGGCGTGCTCTGCTGATGAGAGTCGGGGTGAAGGATGCAGAGCCCTGAAAATCAAGTGAGATTACTCAAAACGTGGCTCTTTCCTTGGCAGCTCCATGGCTGGAAGTTGAGTTGACAGGTCTCAGTTCTATCAGGGGTTTGAACTCTCTGTCCCTGTGCTAGATGGGAGCGAGCTGGCACCCTAGGGTGCCTGATATGCAAACCTGGCAGCTCCCAGTAAACTTGCTGTGAGTTGAGCAGATCCCAGCACGGGGCAGACCCGACTTAACGCCCTTTAACAGGGCACAGGCAAGATGAAATCAGGAACTCGAGCTTTTCCTCAGCTTTCCCTGGACTGAAGGTGTCCAACGCTGTAGAAAGGTGGAAGCTCAAGTGTGGAGCCTGGGCAGCCGACATAGATCCAGGGCCTGTCTAGTGGGAAGGTGGATGTCACTGGCTGGAAACTGTCACCTGTTACATATTGACATGCCCCTTGTTGTCATCTTTGCACAGGCCAACAGAGCCAGCAGCAGAACAGCCATCCCGATTACAGCAAAGCATGGGAGGAGTATTTCAAAAAACAGAGTGAGTGAAACAGGGTTATTGGAGATGAATCAACTCTTGTTGTAAACAGAGAGAACTCTAATCTGATAACTTGCGTCTCCATCCTCTGCCATTATTCGCTTCCAGTCCCTGCAAAACCCCTTTGATCCTCTCCTGCTGGTGGTGGTACATGTAGTTCTGCCACCGAAAGCTCTCGGTTGTGCTGTCTGCTGTCGCGCCTCGGGAGAGCTGCTCCCGTTGAACCACGGTACACCTTGTGTCCACTCGGGTGATTGACCTTCCTGGGGAAAACAAGGCACACGACAAGAACTGATGCTAACAAAAACCAGAAAGCTGAAGGCGGGTTGTTGAGAGGGTAGGACTGCTCTGGGCCTGGCTTTCTCCGCTCTGCTAAGACACGCATGATGCCGACTTGTGGATTTGCATTTGACACCGTGCTGCTGGAGCCGTTGGGCTGCGAATGAAGGGTGCAGGCTGTCACCTGTCCCTGCAGCCGCGGGAACGCTCTCTTAACACTTTCTGGCCGCTGCCACACCAGCTCAAAGCCTGTCCTGTCGTATCCAAACAGCAGATAACCAGCGTTGCGCTTTCAGATGTCTGCAGCTGTTGGAAGAGGACTGGCTCTTCTTTAAGCTTTACAAAAGGAGATCCTAAGCCTGCGTTTGGTCTTATGGAATTGCTCATCTCTCCCTTTTTCCCTTCTTTTCCTCCAGGTCATGCTGCCAGTGCTGCTTCTCAGGCAAGTTCCCAGCCAGACTACACGATGGCTTGGGCAGAGTATTACAGACAGCAGGCCGCCTACTACGGGCAGACACTAGGGCAGGCTCAGGCCCACAGCCAGGTCTGTATTCGTGTTCCTTGAACCCCACTGCTCTTTCCCTCGGGGAACTGGGTGCATTGGCCTTGCCCTGGTGTGGGGACTCTGCTTTGGGTTCACATGGTGAAGCAGAGAGAGATTTTGTGGCTCAGGGAGTGATCACAGAAGGGAGGAATCGCTCCCTGCTCCCCGTCATGTTGTTTCAACATCAGTGTCTTATTTCCCTGTACGGGGTGAGGGTTTTTTAGGGAGAGAGGACTGGAAGGTTAAATGTTTCTCCTGGGGGCTTTTCCTCATAACTCCCAGGCTGTTCTGTGGCTTTGGGAAATTAAAGTAAAAGGAATGATGGAGCCAGGCTGGCGAGGTAGCACAACACCGGCACATCGTGCAGTCGGGATGGTGTGTGCACGCTTCGCTTCTTCTCTGGCAAGCTTTGTGCTAGGACAGGAGCTGTGCGCTTGCCTGGGGAGGGAGCAGCCTGTCCTGAAAGGGCGCAGACAACTTGAAAAGTTATTTGGATTAACCAGCTGCCAAGTAAAATCTCACCTCACCCGTCACTCGGACTGCCGGAGGGTTACGTGAGATTTACCCCTGTGGTACCTGCGGCGCTTTCCTGAGCACCAAGTTCACAGAACGAACATCTTAGCATTCGGCAGAAATGATGTGCGACGCCCAGGACAGCGTGCGCAGCCCCTTCTCCCCGCCGCGTCCCGCTTGGCTCTGGCTCGCGGAGCAGACACGGGTCCGGAGGCGGCGGGGGAGCAGCTGCCGGGGTCGAGCCGGGCGCAGGGACCGGCGCTCGCCGCGGGCGCCGGCCAAGGGTGACCTGGAAGCGGCGATGAAAGGGAGTTCTCTCCACTCCTCCCGCACAGCCTGGCCCTCCGGAGAAGGGGGATCTTGTTCGGGGAGAGGCACGAAACCCTGGGAGGACGGGGAGCGCGGGGTGGCGGGCGGTGGGGCACAGACCTCGGGGGCGCCGAGAAGCGTCCTTAGGAATCCCGCTCGGGAGCTTGTCGGGGGAGGAGGGCGCCATGGCTTGAAGAGTCGCTGCTGCTGAGTAACCTCTCTCTCTTTCCCCTCTCTAGGAGCAGTAGAACAAGGTCCTCGTGGCAATTTATTTTGTTGTTTTCCTCGAAATCATTGTGGAAGAAAACCTTTTTGTAACAGAGGTTTCTAGATTTGCAACATTTTGATGAAGACTTTTCTGTTTGTTTGTGAAACACTAGCTGTAGGATAATCTATACTGAACTTTTCTAAGAATCAGGAACAATTAGTAACGTACTAAACTTATGGACATGCTGGTAATTTTGTTTCCAAATTTATAAAAGAACCTCCGGAATTCTTTTTTGGAGAGAAGGCAGAGAATCCGCAGGCGCCAAAACGCACCCAGCGCTGTGACATTTCAACACGTGGGTTCTTTGTGTGTATTTTTCCTTGAATTTTCCATCTTTTCTGTTGCACCAGGAAGCGTTGGCTTGGAAGTCTTAGGTGGTATGTAACAAATCAAAAAAAAAAGAAAAAAAATTTAAACAGTATTTAAATATTCTTAAATATGTAAATTCATTAAATGTTTTACTTCTAATTTCTTGTATCTTGGCTGTCTTTGATTTTATTGCATTTTTTAAACGACTGAACTATGGTATGTATTGTAATTAATATGTGAACTCTGTGCCGAGGCAGCGGCTGTTCTGCCATCGGGGGGTTTTGTAGGGTTTGTATAATTTCTAGAGTCTAAAGGGGTAATAATATAAAACGTGTTAATTTTGTAGCGGTCCGTTCCCATGTCTCCGGTGCTGGTTGCATTGATGGATCTAAGACCTCCAAGCTTGTTTAAAAAAAGAAAGAAAATGAAAAAAAAAAAAAGAGAAATAAAACCTTTCCTCTATGCTCTCAGAAATATAAATACTGTTATTTTTAATATTAAAATGAATCTGCTATTAGTACCTTTAACAAACACTGTGGAACATAAAACCGTATAAAAGGTAGTAACTATTTTTTAATTCCAAGGTGTTTTTTTGCTTTTTTTTCATTTCTTTTAAATATTTTCATATCTAATATTTGTCGAATTACCTAGAGAAATAAATGAATCTAGTATTAACCACAGTATGCGCTAAATAATTTTGATTTAATAAAAGGGATAATATGATTTCCGATGTTTACTGTAGTGTTTCTTGTACAGATAACAGTGTATTTTTAAAGGAAAAACGGAATTGAAGCTATTTTTTCTTGCATTTTTAATTGCCCCGCGGGACATTCCGTTTTGAAATGTACTGAAGTTACTGTTCTTGGGTTCTTTCCTTATTATTTTCCTTATGCTTGAAATGTCTAACTATAAAGAAAGGCCGTTGGATAATGTTGAGCATGGTGTTTAAAAACAAAACAAAGTGTTCTTTTTATTTGACTGACAGTTGCATTTTACACTCTATATAATAAAAGTTCCACAAGGTGTCTTGTGGGTGAAGTATCTCCGGTCTGGTTTGCTGCGTTCGCTGCCTCGCGCCGTCCCCCCAGCGCTTTGGGGTGCGTCACCCCGAGCCCCCATCGCGGTGAAGCTCATGTCACATCCACATGTCTCTTGTGACACAGATTTCCACCGTCAGGTGCTGAAATTGGAGCTGTTTGGGCCAGAAGGGGCTGTTTTAGCAAAGGGAGGTTTTCTACAAGCGGAGCAGGATGGATCTACAGCTGTATATTGATGTTTTGTCGCTTGTCGAGGAGGCGCCAGCCCTTGGGTTTAATACTCAGAACTTGTTGCTCTGCCACGAGTTGGTTTTTGTGGCTGATGCGGGGGGACGCGGCTCCGGCCGCTCTCAACTATTAGATATATTAGGAGTAAGTTTTGGTTGTGGTCAGGTCAACTTTGGCGACACCTCCAGCCCCTTTGGAGATCCCTCTTGTAAAATGTGAGTTTTCTGCTCCTCCGACCTAAAATCGCTCCCTCCAGCTGGGGGAGGGAGGGAGGGAGGATCCCATCTGCAAAGCCGGGAGCGGGAGGCACGTTGAGAGCCGGAAGAAAAGGAGATGTAGCATCTCTAAATATACCTCCAGAGAATCAAGAGAGACAGTGAAAGATGGGATAGTAAAAGCCACTTGGAAAGAGGGGAGAGGGGGGAAAAAATGGCTGGAGGAGGGCATAAAGGCTGCTGATGGGAATTGGGAGCGGGCATTACCGAGAAGACTTCCTTCTAATTCATCTTCCAAGCTCTGTGCCAAAACAGCATTTGGCATGGTTCACAGGGAGCAATTGTGTGATAATGAACCCTAAGGTGTCCCTTAATTGAAGACTGAGTATTACAGATTGTGCCAATAGTCGTAAATGGCGCAGGATTGTGGGAGGATGCATTTTCTTAAATGTATCTGTAAGTACAGATTAGTGACTCTCCCCAGTGAAATACCCATACTATAAATTATGGAAATATCTCTTTCTGATGCAACCTTTTATTGAGGGGGTGGGGCAGCAAAAGAAATAGTTTGCAAGCCTTTGAAATTTGGCCTGTCATTAAGATGGTGCCTGCAAAGCTGGGTTTTCATCCGCAGTCTGGTGTCCTGGAAGGCTAAAGTGCTTGAAACGTTCCCAAGTTCAGCAATTTGTTTTCCATTATTGCTGCCTGCTCGGGGCGGAGGAGCCGCAGCCATTAAACTTCTCCCCGTTGTGAGTCCACGATGGGCAGGACAGGAGGCAAAGAGACGCCTTGACACCTCACGAGGGGCTGGGGGCTCCCCCAACCCGCCGTGCAGCCCCGCTGCCCCGTTCTCGGGCTGGCCGGGGGTCCTGGGGTTGGGGGGGATATCCAGTGCCACCCTGGGGCACCTCGCGATTCTCCCTGGGGTCCCTCATGTCTCCTGGCTCAGGAACATGTGCAGCCCAGAAGCTGCTGTGGTGCCTTCAAGCCAAGCCTGGGATCTCCAGGAGAGGAACCGAGTCTCTGGCTCAGCTCTGGGCAAGTTTAATCCATAAATAAAGTGGATTAAGCACTTTAAGTTGGTTTTCATTGCAGGGAGGGTTTGTCTGCCCCCTGGGCAGAAATGTTGGAGGTTGCAAGGAGCAGGGCAGGTCCCAAAGTGCCGTGTAGGAGCTGGCGTGTGGGTCACGTTTGGAGCTTTGGGGTCCATGATGGGCAGTGGGGACAGTGCTGCCCTTTCCCCCTGGCAGGGGACCAGCGCGGGGCTGTGTCCAGGTGTGAGTCGGCAGGAGCTCCCACAACGAGACCTTCGGTTTGGGGAACACTGCACCGGGGCGCAGCGTTTGTGATGAGGAACCAGAGCTGAAGGCCACTCCAGGTGAGTGCCCAGCGGGATGTCCCCAGCCCAGCTTGTTGGCTCCTGCTCTTCTACAAATCACGTCCCTTCCCTCAATCGTGGTCCCTTCCCGAGCCCTCGGCTCAGGCACACGATGGCTTCACCCCCAGCACCGACCCATCACAGCGGTACCCAGCCGCGCATCGCTCACGGGAAGGTGCGGGGGTCCATAGGGCCCCCCGGGCTGTGCAGCCCCCACCCTGCTCTTCGGACATCGAGACTTAAGTAGAAATTTATTGCAGTCTCACAAACCATTTCTGAGCAGCAGCCTGAAAAAGCACATCAGGAGAGCATCTTGGGTTCAGGATGGCTCCGTTGCTCTCCTGTGCTCTATATTCGGTGTGCCTGAACAGGCAAAGGCTATTTTGGGAGCAGAGACTCTAAGATAGTCTAAAATACTTTCTTTAATTTTGCATGATTTGAGAACGAACTACATTATGGACATTGCGAGTTAAACCGAAATGGTTATTGAAAGAGACAACGAGGCATGGGACCTTTTTTTTTCCTTCCCTGAGTATTAAATATTTAATTGCATTAGAGCACCAGTATATTTACAGTAAGCTGGGTGGGTGACGGGCGGCGTGGTCGGAGGGAGAGCTCATGGTATTTAACGTGAAGCTCTTTGACATAACGTTCATGAAGTCCCATCCGCGCTGCTGCTTCCCCTGCAAACCCACTTGGTTCATCTCAATTTTGGGTGGATTTTGGGGACTGTTGGTGCTCGTAGGGTCGTGGTGTGGGGTGAGGAATCGGGACCTCGCAGTGCCAGGTTGTTCCTGTGCAGATAAAGGTGTTGGTGTATCGAGAAGCGTAAGGGTGTTATGTTCTGTACAAGGAGCCGTTGAGCCTTCATTGGGCTGGTTTGGTTTATTCCCCGGATCTGTGGTCAGTAGCGGCCATGCGGGGCGCCTGTCGCAAAGGGGGCATTTCTCTGCCTCTTTAGGGCTGGAAAAGACACAAAGACAATTTTCCACAACTTTTGATGCTGGAAATCAGCAGAAACCGGGCGTCGGGACAGGAGGGACACCTGAGTCAGGTGACGTGTGGATGCGCTGAAATAGCCACAGCTCCCTGGCCCATTGGTGGGAGGGGACAGCAGCACCCAGCGCCGAGGACAGCGAGCGGGTGCGCACTGAGCCCCCACCCTTCTCTTGGTGGCACCTCGACAGGTGCTGAAGATGGAGGGGGACAGCAGAAGTGACCAGCAACGAGCAGGACAGGGTGCCCAGGTCCCCCCGCCACCTCCCTCCAGGTCTGGGACACCAGAATTGAGGCAGGTGACCCAAAAGAGCATCTTTGGGGTTGACATAAGAGCAGGTACCGATGCCCCCCTCCAGATTATCTTCCCACCCAGCCCCTTATCACTTGAGGAAATCCTATTTCAAGGCCGCTATAAAGAAGCCTCTGATCTTCGCAGAGTTTGGCTCGCTCCCCTTTAATCCCAGTCAGGCTGGGGTGCAGGTGCCACAGTCCTGGGGGATTAGACGGTCCCTTCCCTTTGTGCGAGCCGTCACTCACCGGCGGCCGTGCCCCGGCAAACCGTGCTGACCGGTGGGGCTCCTTGTTTGAGCCATTCACTGGGGAATATTAAACTTCACTGTCACGGAGTCATTACATGGGGAGGCAGGGGCCGCCGCTCTGTTTGTTTTGGAGAGAATAGGGCCGGCAAAGGGCAGGAGCCGCGGGAGGGCTCGTCTCCCCGCCTGCCTCCTCGGCCCCGCGCCGGGGTCACCTGTCTGTGGGGTGTCCCCGCTCCCGGCACCCACAGCCCACGCTGCCTCCTCCGGTGTGTCTGGGCTCGTCGCTCCCCTCGTCCCCCAGCCCCGGAGATGCTGTACAGGTGTGGTCCGGGGAGGCCGGGGCCGGGATGCAGGAGTGATGGTGGAGGATGCGGCAGAGGTGGCGGTGGGATGTGACCGTCCCGTCCCCAGGTCGCTGCCAGAGGGGAGGAAAAGGTGCGGAGATTTTCCGTCTTCCGCAGTCCCAGCGCCCTCCTGCTCCGCGTTGTCGAGGAGAACCCACTATGGGCTGGGAGCACCTCTGGTGTCCAGCCTGGGTGCAGAGACCGCAGAGCTGAGAACAAGCAGGGGCTGTCCCTGTCCCCCCACCTGGCCCTGGCCCCAGTGGGACCCCTGGGAACACCCGACTGCTCCAGGAGGTTGAACCCTCTAGTGCCTCACTCGCCCTCAGCCAAAGTACTTGTTTGTGGGCAGAAAAGCCATCATGAGGCTGTTTTACACTTCCAGGGCACTGGTATCCAAAGGCCCCGTGGCACCGGCTGCGCTCGCCGAGCTGCAGCATCGCGGACACGGCTGAGGAGTGTCTGCCGTGATTTGCCACAATCGCGTTTCGTTTCAAGGCCTCCTGAGCCCCACAAAACAGTCGGACACAACCTGGAACGTGATTGTTTTATTTTCCCCTCTCCTGTTGGCTTTTGTGCACCGTGTCCCCCTCACCAAAATAATACTGGAAATACTATTTAAAAAAAAAAGAAGGGGAAAAAAAGAGGCGAGAAAGTGAGTGAGAGCGGAGGGGAGAGCACTCAGCATCTCTGCTCGGCTCCGCGCCCTCCTGCAGAGTGAAATGGAGGCAAATAATGCCCTAAAGCTCCTTTTCCGAGCAGCGCAATCAGGCTGCTCGGTTCGGAGGGGCTGCAGCGCTCTGTGCCGGAGCGCTCGCCGGGAGGGTCACGGCTCCACCGCACCAAACCCGCCCGGCCCAGAGCTGCCGGACACCTGTCGAGGAGCCGGCACTGCTCAGGGGCACCCCGAACCCTCCCCGCTGCTCCTGAACCCCTCGGAGGAGGGCAGGGACAGACGGGCAGGGACAGACAAACAGCACAGGGTTTGGAGGGGGATGAGGGTCTGTTCAGCTCCATCCTGTGGATGTGGCATCTTGGGGACAGCCGCTCTCCTCCTTCTTGCCCCTGAGGAGGTGACAGCGCATCCTCCGCGCCACCCGCCCATGTGTGCCCTGTCCTGGCACGTGGAGAGGGGAGCAAGGGCTGCACCCATGGGGACCCTCAAGCGACAGCTCGAGGGCACCGTGTGGGCCCCGGAGAGGGGGTGAAGCCACAGGGTGGGGGCCTCACCCCACGTGGGGGATTTGGGGAACAGCAAGGGGGAGGGGGCACCCAACCCACCGAACCCCCCAGCCTAGGCTCATCCTGGGCACCCCCTTGTCCCCCTGCACCTCCTGCTCCGGGCCAGTGGTGGGAGCGTTCCCGGTGGTTGGCGGGAGCGTTCCCGGGCGCAGGTAACATCTGGGCGCATTCCCATAACCAAGTGCTGCCAACTGCTGCCACAGCAGGGCCGGAGCCCCCTCTCCAGCGCTGCTGTTTGCTTTGCAGCCTCCTCAGCCACTATTGAGGCTTTTCAGCTCTGGCCCCTTCAGGGGGTTTAAGTAGGTAAAACCTGAGGAAGAGGCTATTTTCCTCCCTCCCTTTTGAGCCCTGCCTTGTGCCCAAAAGGCCCCTTGTTTCACGCGTGCCAGTCACCTGGCTGGGCCCCCAGCCCCTTTCTCTCCCAGCCTCCCCTTTCTTTCTCCTTTCTCTCTTTTGACTTTTCCAGGAGCCCTCGCTCTCCAAACGAGCTTCAGATTGGATCCAGATTGAGGTCCCTTTGTCTTTCAAGGGTTGTACTAAGCTAATTAAATGTGATCCCAACAAATAAACGCAGATCTCCCCATTACATTCAGGCCTGCCTTTCAGGCAGCACCGGGCGGCCCCTCGCCCCCGCCCGCTGCGCACAGGGTCCCCCTCATTGAGTCCTGGCCATTGAAAACACTGCCAGGATTTCTTTTGTGCCGGGGGTCTCCGAGCCCTTTTTCCATCAGAAAAGACCCCCAAACAGCAGCTCGGCCTTTGTGAGTTTGCAAGCAAACGCCAAAGAAAAGCCCCCTGAATGCTTTAATAAATGACACATTTAGCAACTTCGGAGGCGCCTGGTTCCTGCGGCAGCCGCAGGGGTGCAATGATCGCTCCTGCCTGCCCTTCCCTCCGGCTCCCGGGACATTTGCAGCCCGTGGAGGTGCGGGGATGCGGCCAAAGCACCTGACCGCCTCGGCTCCCAGTGCGGCTCTCGCCGCCGTTCCCCCTTCCCTGGCGCTCGGCGGGGCGCACGGAGCAGGTGATGGGGTCGGCCGGTCCGCGCAGCGCCGGCCCCCGGTTCCAGGGTCCCGGGCAGCGAGCAGAGCGCAGCGGGGCGGCGGGGGACGGGGGACTTTTGAACTCGAACCCCCGTGTCCCTTCGCCTGGTATTAGCGCTGGCAAATCCCAAATCGTTTTTAATGGCACACACCACCCCCACTCACCCCACCCGGGATCGGGGGCTCCGCTGGACGTTTCTCAGCTCAACTAATATCTTTTTAATGACTTTGGGAGGGGGCAGAGCCCTGCTCTGCCCTAGAGCCTGGATTGCTCCAAACAGATGTTGGGGCAGAGGGAGGGGGATGCTCTTCCCTGCCAGGGACTTTCTTCTAGAGTTCAAACGAGAAGGGAGCTTTCAATCACCGCTAAAAATGTATTTCTCCCCATTGAACAATGGGCTCCTTTCTGCGCCCGGGGGGACTCGGCAGCGATCGCGTTTCTGCTGCCGGGGAGGAGAAACCTTCGAGTTTAGAGCAGGAAAACTCAGCTCCGAAAAGGGCTCTTCCTTACACCGGTTATTTCGTAGCTCCGCATCCCGTCTGCCTTACATATCAAAAAAATAACAACCGTAACAACGAAGAAACAACGATAATTTCGCGGCTGTAGCCGTTCCTCCGCCGCGCACAGGAGCCGCCCGGAGATTTATTTTAATATATATATATATATACATATTTGCGATAAAGCCGAGCGGTTTGCAGGTTGGAGAAGCGAAGCTCGGCTGCCAGCGGCCCGGGGCAGCGGCGGCTCCGGCCCCGGCGCGTCCGTCAGTGGCGGCCCCACAAGAGTTAAATTTTAAAGCAAATCAAATTCCCATTGGCCACTGTATATTATCTCAGCAGTCTTCATTTGATACCTCTTTAATACAGAAAGGAGCTTTTCAAACCCCTTTTCTCTCTTTTCTCCCCGCCACTCTTTAAGAGCAATAAATGTTCAACTGCAATAACTATAAATCAATCTCCGCTCTGTTCAAATCCTATTCATCCGAAGGGCTGGAAGAGGGGAGAGAGCTCCCCCCCTACCCCCCGCCCCCCAAAAAGCAGCTGCTGGGCTCTAATCTCCTTTCTTGCACTGTCATTCACCCTCATTTTTCCTCCATCACCCCATCCCTGCAATCTTTTCTTGTTTTGCTTTTCTTTTCTCTCTTTGCTGCATTATGATCCCATGTCTCCCCTCATCAGACCCCAACCTTGTCCAGATCCTGACCATCCCCTTGTAGGCTGTGAAAGAAAAGAAGAGTCCATGGATGTCAAATTGGTCTCAAAAAGACCATGAAAGATTGATTTGCTCCACTTTTCTTCTGCCTGACATTATTTCTGAGGGTCCTGAATGGGAAACCAGAAAGTCTGGGACTGGAATAAAGATGTTCTCTCTGTAAGGGGGAGACGGGGGGGAAAAATGCCCATTTACTCCTGGCCCATCAACCCTGCAAAACAGAGCAAAAGAAAAGAGGACTGTGGCTATTCAAAGTCAGACCAATATGTACACCTCCCAACAATATGCCAATATACTGAGGGCTTCTCTATTAACACCCATGAATATTAAAGTGCTCACTAAACGCTCAGAAGGAACTTTGGGAATATACACATGAAAATACAAGCAGCATTGTGCGGGGCTCAGAACAATGGGGCGGCGATAATGGCCCTTCTCTATTAACAGCCATGAATATTAAACTTGTTTCCTCTTAAATGTTAAAAAGGAGGGATAGCTGCGATATTAAAAAAAGAGAAACGAGGAGGGGGGGACACACACCAAAGCACCTTTCTAGGACCGGGAAGAAGCTTTGGGAAACAGCTGGGGATATTTAAAACCACGCAGAAAATGGAAGGGGTTTTTTTTCCCTCCCCCCTCCCACCTTTTTCCATCACCGCCTCTCTGAGCCCCCGCAACCGGGACCGGAGTTGCAGCGCAGCCCGTATGGGAGCGCCCGGGTTTTTAAGAGCATATATATATATATATATATATATAATTTTAAAATTATTATTATTATTTTATTTTATTTTGTCCAGGGATAACTTGAAGGTTTATGCGTTTCCTGAGGGGGTAAAAGAGGCAATCGGAGGGAATCGCTTGCCTCGGCGGCCGCAGGAAAATGTGTGTTGTAAAAGCTTTCCACCTGATGCGTTTTATTTAGTAAAGCTGAAACATTCACACGGCACGTCGGCTGACGGCTCCCGTAGCCAAAGTCCAGGAAAAAAACACACAAACCAACCCACAAAAAATATTTTTACACGAATTAAACTCAAACCCAAACCCTGGTAGGTAATTAACCTCTCCTTTCTAGGGCAGCGCTGCCTCTCTCCGGGCAAACACCCTCAGTATCCGCAGGTTTGGGTTGATTCCTGACATCTGCGCTGCTTCTTGGATGGCTTAATAGAAATCATTGCACCTGGGTTGTAACATCACTCTCGCCAAGGGGAAGAGCCGCCCGACAAGATCACCCTATAAAATACCCACCCGGGGGATTGGGAGGGTTTGGATGTGCCCGGTTCCTTCTTCGAGCCGGGTTTGGACCCCGCGGGGCTGCCCGGGGGTTCGGAGTGCGGGAACCGACCTTTGAGTGCTTGAGGAATTTGGGGGCCCATCCTTCTTCTCCCACCCCAGCTCTTTACAGCCCCTCGTCCCCATGAAAATCAAAAGAACAAGGCTAAGGAGAGGGCTCTAAGCTCCGACACAGCAGGATTGGGTTTAAATCCAGGAAAAATTAACCCTTTGCTGAGCAGGCAAAGCTGCCGGCCCTGAGAGAGAGAACTGATTTTTGTGGGGACCGCTCTGGTGTCACCCTCCTGGGGGACGAGGGGAGCTGTAGGGCTCGGTGGGGCGGGGTGTGGCGTGGGCTCCGTGGCTGGCCGGGAAATATTTTTGAGTGCGGAGATGGGGATGCTGCGGCAGCAGAGCCGCGGGGATGCTGCAGCCTCCCCTGGGGTGGGGGCCCGGCCCTGGGGGGCGACAGTTGCCGTTGCAGGGAGGTGGGGGATCCACTCCGGCCCATTTCGCCCGTGGGCAAAATTCCCGGCTCTTCCCTTGGAAATACATCGGGGATGTGTGTTTGCGGGCCGGCCGGGGTGGAGGTTGGAACCGGGCGAGTCCGGCTCTGGGTGCAGGCGGGGACCAGCCCACGGGAAACAGAACCCGCGCTCTGTGCTTGGGGACTCTCCCCGGGGTTTGGGGAGGCAGCGCCGCTTCTTCCTGGGGCCGCCGGTACCGACCCGCCGGGCCGGGGATGCGGGGAGCGAGCGGGGAGCTGCGGCGGCTCGGAACCGCCCGAGGTAGCCCGGCCCGTTTCCCCGGGGCCACGGGGGCCAAACGCCGCCGAGCAGCGGGGGCTGACGGCGTCGAGGCTGCCAATTTCGTTGTGATGTGCAGCGGCCCCGAAGCGCCGCGTTTCACCCCCAAAACGAGAGCGGGGAGCGGGGCCGTGCGGGACCGTGGCCGAGGGTGCGCTCCGTCCGTGGGGCACCGGCGTGGGCATTTCTGCCGGTTTCGTAGTTTTTTCTCCCTCGCCGGGGCCAGGTACCCGGGTTTGCTTTTGCCTGGGCCCGGGGGTGCGGGGAGCTGAGCCGGTGTGTGTTCATGTATATGTATGTATATGTGTGTATATATACGTGTGTATGTGTGTGTGTGCTCGCCGTGTCCCTCCCTCCCTCCAGCCACCCCACCCCCGGGGAGGGGAGGGAAGGAGGGAAAGGGGGGGGCTCCGACGGCTCGCCTCGCTCCTGCAGCCCCAGTCTCTCCGCCAACGTCAGGGAGGTCATTAATAACCAATTAGGAGGGTCAATGAAGCTCATATATAGCCGGGCGGGAGCCGCCGAGCGGCACGGAGCCCGGCCCGTCGCCCGCGCCCCGCCGAGCCCGGCCCGCCCGCCGCCTCGCCCCCATGATGGGCTCGGTGCTGCCCGCCGAAGCCCTGGTGCTCAAGCCCGGGCTGAAGCCTCAGGGTCTCTCGCTGGCCGAGGTGATCACCTCCGATATCCTGCACAGCTTCCTCTACGGCCGCTGGAGAAACGTCCTGGGCGAGCAGCTCTTCGAGGAGAAGAGCAGCCCCAAGACCGCCTTCACGGCTGAGGTCCTGGCTCAGTCCTTCTCTGGAGGTGAGTAGCGGCACTGGACCCCCCCCGAGCCCCCAGACCCCTCCATCGGCCCCGGGACGGGCTCTCGGTGCCCGGCGGCGGGATGCGGCTCCCGGCGCCCCGCTCTCCCCAGGCGTGTAATAGCAGTTGACTGGGGAAGAAGGGCTTTAAATTCATTTGGTTAACTTGGGCTTGACCTGAGAAAGTTCCCACTTAAACCGCGGGCTGGGGAGGGGGCCGGGGGGGCCGGGGCCGCCCCGCATTCAGCAGCCCGGGACAATATCTTTTCTCTCGCCCCGGCATCGCCGGGGCGTCCCGGCTCCCTTTTCCCCCTCTCGGATTTCTGTTCCTCTCTTAATTTACCATGAAGGCTAATTCCATTTCCATTCACGATATGTCAACCATCTCATCTCCCCATTTTGTAAGAGGAATTCCTGGGCCCTTTTAAACAAGCCCTTGCGCCATTCAGGCACAATGTACCGCTACAGCATTCCTAAAGGACTAATGAATTTAGAATTAGCAATTTCTTTCTAGTTGAGTTTAATGAATGCAGATCACTTTAACAGCATGACAAATTGCTGGATGGGCCGAAATAGACACCATTTAACCCCCTTTCTCAGCCCCGCTCCCTCGCCCAGCCTGGGCTGCTTTTCCCAGGTACCTCCTCAATGCCCCGGGGGGAACCTTGTACCGCTTTGTAGGAACCCGGTTGGGCATTTAAAAGCCTCAGACCTGGGATTTGGGCTGGGGCCGGCGAGGGGTCCCCGCTGCCCGCCTCCCCGGGCACCCCAGCCCTTCCCCGCGGCCAGCCCGGGGGCGGTGGGGCCGGAGCGGGGTGGAAGGTGCCGGGTCCCTTTTCCGAGCCCTCTTCGCCGTCCACAGAGGTGCAGAAGTTGTCCAGCCTGGTGCTGCCGTCGGAAGTGATCATCGCCCAGAGCTCCATCCCCGGGGAAGGGCTCGGCATCTTCTCCAAGACCTGGATCAAGGCTGGCACCGAGATGGGACCGTTCACGGGCAGGGTCATCTCACCGGAGCATGTGGACCTGTGCAAGAACAACAACCTCATGTGGGAGGTAACAACTCCAGCCCGTTCCTCCAGCCCCGGGCTCGGGGAGAGGCAGGGACAGGGTGCGGGGACCCGGGGGCTTTGTCCTGCACTTCTGTGCCATCAGGCACCCTCCCCGTGCCTCAGTATCCCCGTTCAGGCAAAGATCTGGCTTCCTCCAGGGCAGGAGAAGGACAAGGCTTCCTCAGCCTTCGGGGTGCAGCCACGGAGGAGCCCTGAAGTGTTGTTGCTCATGTCCCATGCAGCAGGATCACACGCTGCCCTCCCCTTCCCCACCGTGGTGAAACACCCAGCTGGCAGCTGCCCACACACAGTGGGCAAAACCAGCCCTGCCCTGCCCCTGTTTTGTCCCAGCCCTGGTGCGGTTACCCCTGAGTGACGCTGTGGGGTCTGGGGGGACCTGAGCTGCCAGGACACCGCGCATTAATACCCAGATAGCAGAGTGGGTTTTCATTTTTTTTTCCTCTTACTGAGTATCAAACCTGTGCTTTTAAATTATTATTATTATTATTATTATTATTATTATTATTATTATTCCATGCCTAATAGAAGCTTGCCTCATTTTTCCAGTCACCCTGCAAAGCATCTTCCCCCGAGGGCCAGGTCCGGCAGCATCTTTCTCCTCCGCCCAGGGATACCCCAGCTCCTGCAGGGTTCTGAACAGCTCCTTCGGGGCTGAGCTGAGCAGAGGGACTGAGGCAGGGAGCTGGGTCACCGGGGTGGGATGTCCTTCATCAGCCCCACTCCGGATGTGCAGTCCAGCACCATGAGCACGATGGGTTCTGGCAGCTCCCCGCAGCAGCTCCTGCGCTCTCAGCCCTGAGGATGTGCTGGCTTTGAGCGTGTCCCCAGGGAGTCCCCAGAGCACCGTAATCCCCAGTGCAGGGGGCAGAGGGGCTTGGTCTGTTGTGGGCAGCATCGCTATCAACCGCTGTCTCCCCCTCCCAGGTCTTCAATGAAGACGGCACGGTGCGGTACTTCATCGATGCCAGCCAGGAGGACCACCGCAGCTGGATGACCTACATCAAGTGTGCGCGGAACGAGCAGGAGCAGAACCTGGAGGTGGTCCAGATTGGGAACAGCATCTTCTACAAGGCCATTGAGGTAAGCGGGTCTCGGAGGTAGCTGAGCATCCACGGGAGGGGAGCAGGGCACTGGGACTCCCCACTCCACAGACCCTCCTTTGTTCTTTGGGCTGTTGCTGGGGTGTCCGTGGCTTCAGCTTTGCCATCCCCAGCACCCAGACCTGCTGGGACAGGTAGGGACCATGGAGAATGGCCATTGCATGGGCTTCAGGGAGCAGCAAAGAGTCCTTCTCTCTCACCTTTTGGTGGGCTGACGGGGTGATGTGTGCTGAGCAGAAGGAGAACAAATGCTGCCCAAGCTTGTTTTGGGGTGTGAAGCATGAAAAGAGCTGCAATCCTGACCTGGCTGGGGGTTTGAGTAGGAGCAGGGTTTTGATACTGTCTCGAAAAACGGGATTTTGTGCAGAACCTGCTTCTCTTTAGCATGGGAAACTTTGGGGGTTTTTGTGAGACCCAAGTGCAGGCTGTGCCTGGCTCTGCACAGCTTCTGCCCAGGAGTCACAAGCAGCTCTGGCTGTAAATGGAGTGTGAGAGGAGGATCGGGGCTGTAGGAGCAGCAGAACACACAGGGTGCGGCACTGGCACAGCAGCAGGGCTGCAGGGAAGGGGCTGATCCTGCCTTGCTCGTCAACGTGCTCCCATATGAAGCACTGGTGAGTGCTGGCCCAGTGGGGAGCAGGGACAGGTGTGGGGTCCCAGCGATATCCCAGGGCACAGGTTTTCATGCTGTGGGGTGAAGGCTGGAGGCACCCACAGGTCCCCGCGGGAGATGCTGGGGTGGAGGTGGATGTCTGTCTCCCCGGCATTATTGATGCCGTGGCGTGCAAGTCACACACTGCCAGCAGTGTGACAGTTGGGGACCAGCCCTGCTTGTGCACAGTGTCCCATAACCAGCGCTGTTGCAGGTGGCGGAGGGTGGTAGCTCAGGGATGCATCCCTGTGCAGCTGCTTTGGCTTAAAGAGTCAGGAGAGGGCACATCTGCCACTCCACCCCAGAGCAGCACTGTGGGACTGTCCCTCTCCTGTAGTGGGTCTCACACTCTCAGGACCATGGGCTCCCATCCTGCTCGCAGCTGGAAGAGGCTCTTAGCTCGGAGAGAGCGCGAGTGCCTGCAGGTTCCATGGGCAGCTCCCCGGATCTGTCTGTGCTCCTGCTCTACCGTTCGGAGGAGCAGATGCTCAAACGCTCTGTGGCACAGGACCACGGCCCAATCCTGCATTGAGCCAGCATCAGTGCTGGGTTTGGAATTGTTGCAGTGGGATGGGAAAGGCAAGTAGGTGGGTGAAAACAGGTATTTTCTGCTGGTGCAGGAAAGTCCCGTGTGCCTCTCGGGGCTCTGCCGCTTTTCCCCATGCAGCACAGTGAGCAAGAGCCCCGAGCTTCTGCGCTGCTCTCTCCATGCCGGACACCCCTCCGCAGGCTGCAGCTGTACCCGGTTCTAACACCTGATATTCCTGTGGGCAGCTGTGCCTATTGTGACAGAAACTTAACCGCTTTTTATTACTGTTCTGAAATTATGCAGAGTAGTAAAATAATTTCAGGTAGCCATGGTGTAATTAGGAATACAGCCGTGTTTCTCACACCTTGTGCGTGTAGAGATGATGGGGCAGGCGAGCCGATATTTGGGGAGGTGCGTGTAGAGGCCCCGTACGGTCGCGGTCAGTCTGCAGTCTGCTCCCAGGGCTGAGGCAGCGAGCACCACAGTGGAATGAGCTTAATTCCCTTGGCACAATGAGTGAAGTTGAGCTGTTGAGAGTGCTGAACCCCAAGTGATGGGGAGGTGAATGCGGGGATGGGGAGTGTCTACTGTCACGCTGCGGTGCGACAGGTGCCTGGCAGTGCTGCCGCTTCGGTCGGGTCCATGTGGGTCCCACCAGGTGGATGTGGGTCCCTTCATGCCAGGAGGAGGAGATGGGGCTGCGGCTTTCTGGTGAGAAGGAGAGGAAGGGACACATGGAGCGTGCGAGGAGCTAAGTCACAAGCGGGCACTGAAGATCTAGGATCTGCATCTTTTGTGGGTTCCCCATTCCCACCTGTGCCTTGCACCACACCGGCAGGCACACGCGTGTGCATGCACACGTGTGGTCCAAAAATGTTTGCTTGTTCAAACCAATTGGGGTTTGTGCGCCCCAAAAGAAAAGGAAGAGCAAGAGAAGATTTTCCTTTTGTGGTTTCTCTCTGCTCATGAGTCCCCCGGCGTGTAGCCACGGGCGCACAAACGCAGCATCTCTGGCCGAGTGAGTTCCCCCCTTGTTACCCACCGCTCCTGCCTTGGTGCCTTCCTCCACACAAACTGGAGCGAGAGCACAGCGTCAGCCCTGGCACCGCTCAGGCTCGGGCAGGATACGCAAACACCGACCTGACCTCAGCGGTGCCGTCTGGCAGCAGCATACGTGTCCATGT
Source organism: Nesoenas mayeri (assembly GCF_963082525.1). Classification (NCBI taxonomy): domain Eukaryota; kingdom Metazoa; phylum Chordata; class Aves; order Columbiformes; family Columbidae; genus Nesoenas; species Nesoenas mayeri. The sequence continues at coordinate 8,408,422 of NC_137566.1, forward strand.
ACGGGCACTGTCACCCTCAGCCCTGTGCCCACTGCACCCCCTCCCCGTGGGCACCGTGGGCTGCCCACCCCTGTCACTCTGCACTCACCTCAAAATCAGATTTAGTGCTTGTCTTTTTCACTATTTGCCTTTTAATATATTCACGTTTCGCCCATTCCTGCCCGTATTGCTAGTTCATTCTTCCCATCCTCTTCCTCAACAATTTCAAGTTGCTGCTGCTGGAAAATAAAGTGAGGGCGGTGAGTTTTGGCCTTTGATCTGAAGGCCATGAAATTCCTGGGGGGCAATTTAAATTGCTTTGGGGTGCATGCACATGAGTACTCACCCACTGCTGGAAAAGATGCACCAGCTCCAGCAAAGTAAAACATGAATGCATAGATGTATGCACACATACGTTGTGGTTTATCCTTTTTGACAATATTTTATTCCATTTGCTTGTATTTAAAAAAACAAAGAACCAGAACTCCCCAAACAAACAAACAAAAAACCCCATACCTGATTTTCTGTTAAGAGAAAATGACATGGAGAAACAGCACCAGTTTGGGATACAAAATGATATCAGCTTCCTACTCCACAGCCCCAGGGAGGTCTTTATGCAGATGGACATTTAAAAATATGAAGTTAAAATTCTTGCTTTTGAGTGCTTAAAATTGGGCACATTTTCAGTGCTCAGGTGATGTAATGTGAGCTGCGTTTTGTGTGGATTATGTTTTTCTCGGACTACATGTATGGAAAGCCAGAGGACTTTCCCATTCCTAAATTAGGTTCTTAAGACTAGAGCCCCGAAAGGAAAAAATCTGGACAATTTTCTTATAAAGTGGTGTTGTTATTAGCGTTGCCTGAGCCGATGCGAGAGCATCTGTCTTCCCAGCCACGGCTGCTTCACGTGGGGTGGCTCGAATGGTGTTTTCTGGCTGCTCGCCCCGGCAGTGCGGGAACATCGGGGAAAGAAGTGCCATCGTTTCAGGGAAACAGGAGCGTGGGTGGTGCAAAAGCCCTTCCCTGGTCCTGTGGATCTCCTCGGGCTGTCGCAGACACCGGGGCGTTGGTGTGGGATGTAGGAGGCATCTCGGAGCTGAGCTCTCCTCCGATTCCTGGGCTGACGAGCCCTTTGCTGGTGCATCTGCGTTTGCACCTGCTAGAATGGGCCCCAGCTGGGTTGGGTGGGAGATGCTGCCTATGTCCTACAGCAGGAGGGGGCCGGTGGCTTTGTCCAGAGTCAAAAGGCTCTGTGTCACAGCTCACTGCTTTGGTGTCTGTCACTTGAGCCTTGCTGCAGTTCACAGGTCCACAAATGGTTTATTTCTCCATGTGTCCTCATCTCACCAGGCTTCAGGGACCTCTGGGTTCTTCACCCCAGAACCCCCAGCTCTGTCTGTTTGCTTTGTAGCTGCTTATTTGCCTGTCGTGTTGTTTGTGGCCCAGCCTGGGAGAGACTGCAGTTCAGGGGGTGATGGTTTTAAACTGAAAGAGGAAAGATTCAGGCTAGAAATGAGGAAGAAATTCTTTTACACTGAGGGTGGTGAGAGCCTGGCCCAGGTTGCCTGAAGAGGTGGTGGATGAACCATCCCTGGAGACATCCCAGGCCAGGCTGGACGGGGCTCTGAGCAACCTGAGCTGGTGAAGACGTGCCTGCTCATGGCAGGGGTGGCACTGGATGAGCTTGGAAGGTCCTTCCAACCCAAACTATTCTCTGATCCTATGTGCCATCACCTCCAGCACTGCAGCCCAGGCTGGGCTGTGCCTGCCCGGGGGTGCTGGGGACAGTTAGCGGGTCCCAGATGGCAACAGAGTCTCACCAGAGATGCGGTTTGGCCAGTGTAGGGCTGAAGCAGCTGGCCGATGATGCATAGGGAGTCATTCGCCGTCCCCTCCTGACACCCCGGTCTCTGTCTTTCTTTTTAGATGATTCCTCCAGATCAAGAGCTGCTGGTCTGGTACGGAAACTCCCATAACACCTTCCTGGGCATCCCAGGTGTGCCGGGGCTGGAAGAGGAGCAGAAGAAGAACAAACATGGTAGGTAACATCAGAAACAGCCATGGGTGCAGCATCCCTGTGTGTTCTCCGTTCACCCTGTCCCCAGATCTGAGGCCATGGGGCAGGAACACCCCAGGGGAGGTGTCAGATGCCCCAGCTCTCTGGTGACACACACAGGGACTATGAGACAGATGATGCAGGTTGAGCAGGTCCCCGGGAATTCAGGAGATTGCCGTCGGGGCTGGTTTGCCCACAGCGGTTGCTGGTGCAGTGGATAGCAGGGAGGAGCAGGAAAGGCATGGATCTGCACTAAGGCACCCCCAGCGCACTGCAAAATGTGAGCAGATGCAGCTGCCCGTGTCCCCACCCTGCATTTAACACATCTTTCCCCAAATCACCGCCACGAGAGGCTCTTCTCTCCCTAGGCTTTTGCGCTCTGCTTGCCTTGGCAGCTCCCTGCGGTGCCCCTCTGCGGGCAGGCAGCAGAGTGCTCAGGCATTTTTGGGGGATGCTATGTTCAGAGCCAGACCCCATATGTGCTCCCCAGCTCCGAGAGAGCCGAGTTGGAGCCCAGCGAAGCAGGCTGAGACTAACGAAGGGATGATGTTGCTGCTGCAGGAGAGCCCGGCTGTGGGTAGGGGGCTCCTGTGCTCACCCCGTCCAGCTCTGCCTGCAACCCACGGGAAAGTGCTTTTTGTGCCCATCTATTGGGGAGACATGTCAACTGAGTGTTCCACTTCACCTAAATTTGGACGACCCTGTTGCCAGCTCTGGCCTCATCCCAAGCCCTAAGTGCTGGGACTCTGCTCTGCCCAGGGTGGGGGTCTCTGCTCATTAGGAGCCAGCAGGGGGGCACAGGGTGGTTATTTAGCACAGAGGGGGTGAGCTGCTGTGCTGGAGGGCAGTGTTTGACTGTCCCCTGTTGTCCCCAGAGGATTTCCATGCCGTGGAGACGGGGGCCAGCACGACGGGGCGCATGCGCTGCGTCATCTGCCACCGCGGCTTCAACTCCCGCAGCAACCTGCGCTCCCACATGCGCATCCACACCCTGGACAAGCCCTTCGTCTGCCGCTTCTGCAACCGCCGCTTCAGCCAGTCCTCCACGCTCCGCAACCACGTCCGCTTGCACACCGGCGAGCGGCCCTACAAGTGCCAGGTTTGCCAAAGTGCCTACTCGCAGCTCGCCGGGCTGCGGGCGCACCAGAAAAGCGCCCGCCACCGGCCCCCCAACGCCGCCCTGCAGGCTCATTCACCCGCCCTGCCCGTGCCCCATCCCGCGTCCCTGGCCCATCACATCCCCACCATGGTGCTGTGAGCCCCGCACGGGTTTTTTGGACAGCAAAGACTGACGCTGAGACATGCCGTGAACTGGGGGTGTTGGCCCTTGGCAGAGCTGGGGGGTAGAGGTTTTGTGTGTTGGAGCGAGGGTGACGGTTTATTTTTGGAGCATCGCTGTTTGCGTGGGGTTCGGCAGGTGGTTTGGTGAGCAAGGGGAAAACTCCTCAGCTCTGCAAGATGCTGGTGGGATCCTCCTCGGGGAGACAGAGTGCAGGGGGGGCTGTTGGTCCCTGGGGCCGGTGGGGGAGAGGGACAAAGAGACACGGTGGGACATCCTGCGTGGATTTGCCGGTGTGCTGGGGGAGGGCTGGGGCAGCCTGAAAGTGGGGCCAGAATGACTCATGCCCGGGGTTTACAGATAACTTGATGGAAAGAAAAATTGCTCCTATCCCTCCTCCTCCACTCCAGCGAGTGCCCAGAGGGACACAGCCCCGCTGACGGGCTGGGACACCCCTGTTGCGGCCACCCTGTTCACCCCAGGGGCAGCTTTGGCCCTGGTGGCTCTTTCCAAGGGACACATTTCCCTCCTCGGGAGCCCTAATTTAGCAAACAGTCACATTTCCTTCCCGCTCCCCAATCCCTTTGCCTTTCCAAGCCGTGTGCTGGGGTTTTCCTGCCACCTCCGAGCGATGCCGTGGGGGATACGCCACATGTCATGGGGACACCCCCAGTACGATGTGCCAGGTGGAAATGCCCACCCACGGGCAGGATTTGTGGGGGACCCGGTGCTCAGCCCCTGGAGCGTCATCGCTCCCCGTGGTGGGGGAACATTTCGGCTGTTACTTCTGCTGCCCTCTGGGGACAGAGACAACTCGTCCCCGGGCCAGCTCTGTCCCCAAGGACAACTCTAAGCGCCCTCTGCAGTTCTGCCATGTGTGAGAGGGGGTCTGTGTATCATAGCGCTTAAAAGAAGGTATTCTAATATTAATTATAAGTCTAAGGTGTATAAAGTTCTCACAAACTGTGTTTTACTTCCAGAAAAAAAAAAAAAGAACAAACGACTGTCACTTTAACTTTGTACATATTTATGTAAACGTTATTTACAAAACTTTGATATTATATATTATTTGATTGTATATGTACACAGTGTAAATACATTTGTACCTTTCTCTTGTATTCTAAATAAAAATTACTTGGGATATTTATCATTTAGAAGACGGATGGCATGGAGAGCTTTATTTTGCTGTGTGCTGGGGAGGGTGTAGGGGTTGGGGTGAGGGAACGTTTTGACCAGCACGGGGTGAATAAGGGGATGCGGCATCATCTGTTGGACCAAATAGTGCAGCTGGGAAGAGGGAAGATCAGGTTTGGGGAGAAACGAGCCCTTTTGCAGGGCTGGAAGGGAAGGGGCGAGTGCGATTATTTGGTCCGTACGTTCCTGCCTCCGTATTACAGTCTCTATTTGAAGCAATGGCTTTGTGATAGCTTTAATGATATCCTTAGTGAAGTAATGGGCATATTTCAGCTGTGATGGGCTACAGGTGCAAGTCGTGCTTGAAAGAATAACGTTTGATTCTGGTCTGGAGGAAGAAACGCATTTACTGAGGGTCATGACTGGCTTCGTTTTCCTTGGTAGCTCTGAGAGCCTAACTGCTGTTCGAATTAAATGAACCAAACTCCCACACAAATGCATTATTTACCGTTAGAACAGTTTTGCCAGGAGAAGGCGGTAAATCCCTTGTTCCCTCAGAGACGTTTAAGTCAAGCAGGGGCACCCCCAGAAATAGGGGGTGCTGTTTCACTTTGGAGCAAACACCCATGGTGCTGCTCGGGGTGGCCTCCCAAAGTGGGGTGTTGGGAGCCCCAGGTCAGGGGTGTGGGTGGGAGGAGGGAGGTTCATGGGCCTCGCCCCTCGCCATGGGGCCCGATGCGGTGAGCTGAGGCACCGTGCCCGCACTAAACATGGCCCCTCTCTCCCCTTGATTCCCAAGGCAGTGAAGCCCACGGCTCCCTTTTCTGCCAGGAACCAAAATGGCCGCCGAGCAACGTCACCGCCTTCCCATCACCGCTGCCCTCATTCAAGATGGTGGCGCCCGCGCCTCGGGCGCGTTTTCGCCAACAGCCAACATGGCGGGCGGAAGCCGCACCTGGATGGGATTGGCGGCGCCGCCCGCACTCAAGATGGCGGCGATCACCATGCGGCTGCCGGTGCCCCGCAAACTGGTGGGGCCCAGCGCTTCCCGGGGCGGCGAGAAGCACCTGGTGGCGCCGGGGGACACGATCACCACGGACACGGGTTACATGAGGTGCGGGCAGCGGTGGAGCGCAGGCGGCGGGGGGAGGGCGCAGGCCGGCCGGCCTCGGGGTCTCCTCAGGCGGCCGCTCTCTCCGCAGGGGCCACGGCACCTACGTGGAGGACGAGAAGCTCATCGCCTCGGTGGCCGGCGCCGTGGAGAGGGTGAACAAGCTGGTGTGTGTCAGAGCGCTGAAGACCAGGTGAGCGTGGCCACCCCCGTGCAGTGAACGTGAAGCTGCCATGGCGCCGGGCGCTTCGCTGGGGACGATGAGGCGTCTGACGGGCTGATCTCTCTCGGTCCCCCTCTCTCTCGTCCCCCCTCTCTCGTCCCCCCCTCTCTCGTCCCCCCCTCTCTCGTCCCCCCCTCTCTCGTCCCCCCCTCTCTCGTCCCCCCCTCCCTCTGTCCCGCTCCCAGGTACAATGGCGAAGTTGGCGATATCGTGGTCGGGAGGATCACGGAGGTAAGTCTCAGTTTTATCCCCGTGGTGCCGGGGAGGAGGATGGTGCCAGGCTGGCGTGTCTCGGTCTGATCCCAAGCCTTCTGACCTTCCTAAAAGCACATTAGTGTCCCTGCACTGTAAGCGTGTGGGGTTTAAATAAGATGAGGCTGGAAGGAGTCAGCAGAGCTGTCTCCTGCTGCAGGGCCTCTCACTTCACTGAAGAGTTTCTGTTCGTTTTTTTGAGCATGGGCCGTTTTCCTTCTTCAGGTTCAGCAGAAGCGATGGAAAGTGGAAACCAACTCCAGGCTGGATTCAGTCCTGTTGCTGTCCTCTATGAATTTACCTGGGGGGGAACTGGTGAGTGTAGCTCATGCAGAGCGGTGCCAGAGCCCTCCCTGTCATCTCCTTCCATGGCAGAAGCTGAGGCACTGGGAAGTTCTGGAGCCCTTTCCACACTTAGAACAAGGGTAGTGTTGAGTTTTGTGGGTGGGTCTGTGGTGCTCTGATATCTTTAACTCTGTTATTTGGACACAAACGCACCAGGTCTGATTTTTCTTTGGCGACCAGATTGTGTTTTGCACGACATCCTAAGGTCCCCCCATAAAGCAGGTGTTAACTGATGCATTTTCATTCTGAGCTACACGTAACTTTTCCTGCACTGTGCGTTTCAGAGGAGGAGATCAGCAGAAGATGAGCTTGCGATGAGGGACTATCTGCAAGAAGGAGACCTCATCAGCGTATCCTTCCACTGCTAGCGCCCTGGCAGAATTGCCAAGGGGCATGGGGAGAACAGCCAGAGCTCTCTGCTGATGACAGCCAGCGGCTGGTGGCACTGGGAAGCCCTGTGGACCTTGTTTCCTTAAGTGGCGCTGACAGGCAGAGGTCCAGTCTGTATTTTCTGATGGAGCTGTATCACTGCACACCCGGAGTCTGAAGTATGGGAAGGTAAGTTGTTCCAAAGCACTTTGACTTGGCCGACTTGTACAAGGCCTTTTCGAGAGATTTTTTAAGAAAAAAAAGCTCTGTAGTAGAGCAGGATGTTGTTATAACCAAGTCCTGCAGGTTGTGAAGAATCTGAGGTCCTATACAGGAGCACTGAGCAGTTTCCCAAAGCAGAGGGAGTACTCTTGAGTTGTCTTTCAAGCTGCTGCTCTCCCTGTCCACAATTACAGCATGCAAGTCCTGTTTTCCCCACTACTGTTTCCTCACTTGAAAATTAAATCTTGGGTAGAAAAATCTTCTGACTCAAACTTCATCAGTCCTTTTCTGCAGGTCACTGCCCCTGTGACTTGTTTCTCTCTCTAGGGCTCTATTTTAGGCTTTACGCGGTTGGCATTTATCTCTGGTTTTGTGCATTGAAATAAGCCAGGGGGCCGTTGGAGCGTAGGCTGCAGTTCAGGATTACCAGACCAAGGGTATTAGCAGTTAAAAGATGAAAGCAAAGTGTGCTGATTACACAAAGGGTGAAGGACAGTGATTGGATTAAGAGGGAAAGTGTTCTGCTAAATTGCTTCTCTCACTCCTCATTTTTCTGCAGAGATGGCTGATGTGTAGTTACGATCGAGATATTATTAACATTTGTGCTAAGCACTTGGAGTATTCTTAATCTTCAAAGGACTGCAGAGGCATTAGCTAATCCTCCCAGCGCTCCCAGAGGCAGGCAGGTTTTATATTCACTGTTTCACAGGAAAAGGTGTTAAAATTGGTTCCTAGACCAGGAGTGGCGTGCATGTTGGTGACTCAGTGTTATCTACGGTGACTTGTGTCTCATGCTGAGTCTCTTGGTCTCCACTTCAGCTTGGCCAGGGCGTGCTGGTTCAGGTCTCGCCCTCCCTCGTGAAACGCCAGAAGACTCACTTCCACGACTTGCCCTGTGGTGCGTCTGTGATCCTCGGCAACAACGGCTTCATCTGGATCTACCCAACTCCAGAGCAGAAAGATGAAGAAGCAGGAGGCTTCACCCCTAACTTGGAGGTGAGGGTGCAGGGAAGATGAACCTTCTACTGACGATGTTTTGTTATTCTAACATAGAGGCACACTGATAACCTGAGACTTTCAAGATTTGGTATTAGGTTCGTGGCAAAGCTTTTTTACAGTAGGCTTGCATTATTTCCCTGCGTGTTCATCTGTTTTCCTCTATCCTACCTCAGCCCGTTCCCTTATCTGACCGGGAGGTGATATCACGGCTCCGAAACTGCATTGTGGCTCTGGCTACTCAGAAGTTGATGCTCTTTGACACCAGCATCCTGTATTGCTATGAAGCGTCCCTTCCTCATCAGGTATAGAAACCAGGGGTGTTTACTTTATTCCATGCTGTGGGGAGGGAATGGAAAGGCCGAGTCAGTTACTGCTGCAGTCTGTAAGTTAGGTGGTTGGGCTTCCTTTCATCTTTCCAAAGTAGCCTGTAGTAAGTGACAATAGGAACTTCCCCCCTTCTGCATAACATAAATTGCCTTGCACATTTTCAGGCATAGTTTGAAGGGTTCTGCCTCAGGCAAATTTCAACTATTCCTATAGAGAATGATTTCAGTGTTTTGATAGAGTGTATCCCTTGCTGGAATTACGGGCCCTTTGTGATCCCTGGGAAAACAGTGTTAAATTTGGGATTGTTTGAGCATACGGTACACTTTAAGAACAAACGAAGAAACAAGTGACATGTATTGTACAGAGACCAGTCTTCTGTTTGTATCCACATCCTGCACTGCTGGAAGGTTCCCTCAGTTTGACCTTTTGCTATACAGCTTTTCTCTGTGATTTCTGCCAGCACAACCACTGGCAATTATTTCCTCATAAATGGATAAGATCTGAATTGTCTTCCACTTTTGTTCACGGTGGCAGCCCACTTCACTAGGTCAGATGTTCTTTTGAACTATACTTCTGTGTAAGTCATCTCTCCCCTTCCCAAGTACTGGTGTGTGTCCTTCAGAAGAGATCAGGAACTGTCAGTAGCATCTTGTTAGATTTCTTACACTCTATATAAGAATTGGTGACTCTGACAACGTTGACTTTGCCTTGGACCATCTGCCCTGACAGTCTTGTTCAACCACAACCCTCTAAACTCGCCGCTCATTGCTGTGTGCCAGAGACCCTTGTTCCCACAGAGCGTGCAACAGTATTAGTTGCTTTACAGTGCCATTGTTACTCTTCTCTCCACTCTAGATCAAAGACATTCTCAAACCAGAGGTGATGGAGGAGATCGTTCTGGAAACGCGACAGAGGTTGCTCGATCTGGAGGGATAGGACACGTGGCCAGAAGCAACCATTTGAAGTCCTGGCATGGCAGCTCTTGATTCTCAGTGTTTTTTTTTCAGTGTTCTAGTCCCCAACATTCATTCCACACTTCATAAACCACCAAAATTCCTCATTTTAACTCCTAGGATACCTCCTGAGTCCTTTTAGTACAATAGTACTAAATAGTACTTGACTACAATAGCCTTTTAGTACAGCAGCCTGAAAAATTGATGTCTGACCTTTATGAAGATGTAGATGCAACTGGGACATATCCCACAGCACTTGGTGTGTCTAGTGCCCCTGAACTTTGCATAGAATGATAGAGAGGAAGCGACGTTTCTCCCTCCCTAAAGGCTTTCTAAATGGTTTTGATTTTCCTTTACTGTGACACAGATCTGCCAGTCTGTCCTCTGACTGAGAGCTCATGTTTTTGGGACTGTAGATCACAGGTACAAGTCTTTAGAGGACAGGAGAGTATCCACACCTTTGCTAACCACATTTTGGGTCTGGCTGTTCATGTCTCAAGCGTATGAGGTTGGATGTGGCACCATGTGGCTGGCCACATGAGCCAGGAGCTGTGGGCGAGCGGTGTCTGTTCAGTCTGTGTGCATCCTGCTGGTCTTTTTTTTTATGCCTGATGAGTGAGCTTCTCTGAGGAGGCTCCAGTGTTGTTTTCTATGAAATATTTTACATTTCAATAAATTTTTTGAAACAGATCAGTCATTCAGGAGTCTGTGCATTAGCTTGTCTTTTTCCAGAATGAATTGTGTCTAGCTTGGTTGGCTCAAGTTTCCTTGTGCCGAGACACTTGGAATGGTTGCAGTGTCCTGCTGTCTCCTCATCCCATTCAAGCAGGACTTGACCTTCCCCTTCAGTGCCTCTTCTGCGCAGGGTTCCTCTGCAGGCAGATTTCCTGGTTTTGTTCACAGCGGTGCTCTCGGACTTGCATCCCTGCAGGATCCCAGAGAGGTGAGTCACGCAGCAGCCCTGTCTGGGGGTGATGGGGAGCCCAGTAAGACACTGGTGAAGATCCTCCGGGCAGTGGGTAGAGGTGGGTGTGCTGAGCCAGACCTTGGCAGTCACTTGCCTTCTCTGTATGGAACGGATGTGATGCTTTCCTCAGAACAGCCTCAGATCTTATATTAGAGCTGTTTGTATTACATATATGTATATATTGTATTTGTATTGTATTAGAGCTGCTGGCACTACAGTACTGTAATTCTTCAAAAGAATGAAAAAGCAAAAAATCTGCCCTAATTGTCCTTGAATCTAATTTTGCTGCAAATTCTCATGCTTGCCCCAGGCAAAAGGAAAAATTATTTGTTCAATCTTTTCCTGGCAACTAGAAATACTCTTCAGTGCTTCTCATGTGTTTCAGACTGCTCTGCCTGCAGTCCAGAGTGGCACTAGGTGGCAGCTTTGGATCACGTTTGAAGTATTTACCTTCCCCAGCAGCTCTGCCTCGTTGCCCTGCCAAATAGTGAAGGCTGGATGTCTGCCACCAGCACTGCTATCCAAATACTGGAGCTTTATGGAGCTCAGTGGCTAAGGACAAGCAAGGACATGGGTAATCACAAACTTCTGCCTGTGCTGCCTCTGCAAAATAGTACTTAACCTCTTGGGCATATCATTAGAATACTCCACCCAAAACCTGGGCATTGTTATTTTTGAGTTTTATGAGGATTTGCTGTGGAGGTGGCTAATTTAGGGTTGGATCACGCTCATGGGTACCAAACATGAGCTGTCAGACCTGCAAGGTGAGACAGCGCCAGGTTCTTACAGCACAGATCTGAGGAACAGGGTGCTGGTGTCTCGGCCACAGGATGTGTGGGCTGCACAGCAGAGTTATCTTTTTTCTTTCTCCTTTTCTCTTTTTTTTCCTTCTTTTTTTATCCTCTACATAGCAGTCTCTAAAACTGGTTTATTTCTGGGCTTCTTATGCTAGGCCTCTATCCCTAACATGAACCTTTTTTGGTTGTTTACGCTTGATAAATGAGAGTATATAACATGATAAACAATGAGCTCAAAGATCTGAACTGCTTCAGCTCTGAGCTTTCCAGTTCCTCCTGCTCACTGCAGCATCCCTGATATTTTTGCCTTGGGGATGTATTAAATGGGGGAGAGTATATGACTTACCCAGTTCCTGTGCTCCCCAATACCTGGCATTTTTGTTTTTAAGTCTGAGAACAAGTTTGTAAGCTTTGGTTAATGGATGTGGGGAGAGAATTGAAGGTCTCAGTATTTTCCTCCTTGGCCACGAGAGGTCATTGCCGCCATTATTTGGAAATGCAGCCAGTGCTGTGCCAAGCTCAGCCATAAATTCTGTAAGGAGGCTTCAGAGAGGGCAGCGCTGGCAGTTCTGCAGCCCAATCACTCACAGCTTTGTAAGCCAGCAGGTAATGAGAGATGAGAGTGACAAACGTGCATGGGGAGAAACTTCCTGAGCAGTTTCAAATGTGCCTAATAAAGGTACTGGGTCAGCTCCTATTTACTCTTGATTTGGCTGAATCCCTGGGACTTTCTGCTCTCTTGATGAAATGTTGAGGGCCACCAGTGCTCATCCATCTCAAAAGCAACTGGGGCTCATGGTTCTCACATGGAGAGGCTTCAAGTATCACTGTTCAGTCACAACGCACAATACGGCAAATTACTTTCCTGCTGTGCCCAGTAGAGATGAGTGAGGAGTCAGATGGGGTCTGGGGGAGGCTCTGACATCTTGGGTGGGTGGGGGAGCTGGGACCCCCTTTTTTCCATAGGCAGCTGTGCATGGGAGGATGGGCAGGTTGTATAAAAATGCTTTTGGAACGGGGAAGTGCTCGAGATGTAGAGGAGGATTTCAGCAAAAGCAGCGTCCTCTTGAATTCTCCAAATAGTCTGTGGGATTTTGCTCTCTTGAATTCTTGAAATAGTCTGTGGGATTTTGCTAGGCAACTTGTAAGTAGGAAGGGTGAAAAGGAAGAAACTATAGCTTCTCTGGTTTAAGAACAAAACCATAGTCAAAAGTGGGGTGCAAAAAGAACTAATAAGTGTTCATTTTTGTACGGGAAACTAAAATGCCCACACAGGCGTTAGAAGAGCTTAGAGCAATCTGATCTCTTTGGTCAGTGGTGTCTGACGGTGTGGAGCCTGTTTGTAAACCCTGTGTAGCACCTGCTGGTGCTGCTTACTCCAGGGTTATTACCTGGCACAGATGTGCTCCAAAGTGGAGCTAGTAAATAGTTCCCTTGCTGGTGAGCGCTGCCCACAGAGATGAGAACACAAAATCACTTGTCTGTAGAAATAATTTTCCTGTTACTTGGTGGCAGTGTTTGATTCATGCACTAGTATGAAGAATGGCAACCCCTCCCTCTACTAATGGGTTATTAATCCAATTACTGCTGTTTATTACATTACTTCTCTATCATCCGCATGCAGTTTTGCTGTTCAGTTGAGGTGAGTGGCATAAATACAAAGCTTTGAGCAGACCCTAGAAGATTCTGAAACCCCACTGAGATTATAGGCAGTCTGGAAATGGTTGTCTCAGGTTCCTGAGGGCTGCTAATTAGTGTGCTAAAGTTTATTATTTGGTAAAAAGGTTGAAGCTTTAGGATATTGTTATGGAGGAAGCATCACTGCAGCTGTTGGGTGTAACAACCCACACATAATTGAAGGTAAACAGAAAAAGTATTGAAATTTCTTTTATGAAATGTATGGGATGTATACAGGCCACACGCAAGGCTTGATTGAAAGAGTCTGTAGATCTTAATTTATTCTGCATTCACACAACCTTTCTGTTCTCTCTAATAATTTCTGAACACACTGGGCAACTTCAGATTTGTTAACGTGAGACAATCATGTTCACAAAAACTGGCAGCAGGGCAGGGGACATAAAATAGAATACCCTTCAGGAAGGAAAAGAGGACAGATACCTTGCTTTGGTATTTGGGAGTGACCAGCTGGCCCATCTGCCTGTGTGTAGCCCCCGATTAACTACAGCACTGCTTTGGGAAATGGGAGATGCTTTTGGAGCAACTGCTGAGTGGAAAGCGATTGGGGACTGTTGGCAAAGAACCTGCCCCGCTTTGCTGCTTACGATTGGAAAGCATCAAAAGAAACACCTGACTGTTAGGATGCTGCAGCCAGAAGCTGATCTCCATTACTGAGATAAACCTGGACAGATTCTGCTGGGTTCAAGAGATGTGACCCTGGATTTGTCTCAGCAAAACGTACCAGAACTTCTCTCTCCTGTGTGTGTGTAGCACAAACAGCCTCAGTACCAGCAATATGAGTCACTGATGGAGAAATGCAGTAGAAAATGGTTTGGGGTCAGTCTCCTGGTTAAGAATTAGTGATGTGGGAGCAGACGGGCACAGCAGAGGTGGAGGATCCCTTAGGGCCCTACGAAGTGCTACATTTCAGATGCTATTGTTGGAAGATGAAAAACACGCGTCTGCCAGGGACCTTGAATATGGCGTAGGAGACACGGAGTATGTTTGGATTTGTCACAAGGGAGGAGTCGGTATAAACAAGCCGCTCTGTGTCCAGATGGTTACGCTGAGCAGGAGGCTACTGCACAAAATTGCATTTGTGTGTCGTCCTGTTGTTGAGTGGGAGCAGCCACAGACCTTTGACCAAAACACCCTGACCTCAAGCTGCTGCCTCAACCCTCTTCTATTCCCAAGGTGAACTGCAGAACGTATGAGAAACTAAATATCTTCAGCGTCGCCGTCTGTGCTCTCCAGCTCGGGGAGTGCGTGTGCTGCACAGTGCAGGCTGAATTTGGGGGTTTAATTTCTTCTTTGTAGCAAATGTCGCAGGAAAATAGATCAATAAAATATTTGTCAAATTCATTGGCCTCTGTGGCTGGTTTTGGCATCGAGTTGTGCGTGTGCTCTGACAGCGTTAATAAGGCAGTGAGATCCTTTGTGCCAGCAGGGTGGCCGATCCCTGGCTGCGGAAAAGCTGATGGTTGTGCAGGCAGCTGCCCTGGTGGGGATCCCTTTGTTCCTTGCCCATCTCTGTGAGGAATCCAGAGACCTGGGGAGGGCTCTGGTGGGTTTGAGGGCCAAGGAGCTCTTGACAGATCTTGGGGAAAACAACTTGGGTGGCCCTTGCAAAGGAGTAAGGGATTTGACATGAGCTTTCTGGGCCCTTGGCTGGCATTTGTTATACTGGAAAATCCCTCTTCCACCTGTCATTTCCACCATCTTCACCTTCATCCCACTCCCCTTGAGGTTTCCCTTGTGCCCTCCCCATCCACCTCATCTTCCCCTCTGGCCCCTTCACAGCACCATTTCCCTCATGGCTTCACCCTGGCGATACCTCTGTGTCCCTGTCCCCCCACTGCTCCCCCGCGGTGCCTCTTCATGGCTCCCCTCACCCCCTCCTTCACCCCACGCATCCCCCTGCTCGGTCCCTCATTCCCCTCCGAGGATTCCCCCCTAATCTCCTCGGGCTCTCCCCTCACAGACCGCACGGCCCCATGTTGCCCGGGCCGCCCCTTCTCCGCCCGGCCCGCTCCCGTCATGGCGCCGGGCGCGCTGGAGCAGCGGCCGGGCCGGGCGGGAGGCGGGGGCGGTGGAGGAGGAGGGGCCGGAAGGGGATGTGACCGCCCGCCCCGCCGGCCGGGGACGGGGCTGCGCCGCGCCGGGGGTTCCGGGATCTCCCTCGCCGCCCGCAGCCGCCCCCCGCCAGTCTCGCTCCGCATCGCGCCTTCCTCCGGCGGCAGCACCCGGGGTACCCCCAGCCCTGCGGCCCCTCGCTCCCCTCCTCCTGCCGCCTTTGGCGGGGCTCCCCCCGGGCGTGCGGCCGCCTGGCCCCGCCGCCCCCCGCGCGTCCCGCCCGGGCTCGGCCCCGCTGCCCGCCCGGGCCTTGCCCGTCCCCGGCCTCCTCCGTGGGGATGCAGCCGGCCCGCTCCCCCCCGCCTGACCTCTTCTGGCTGCTGTGCAGGAGTCGGCCTCCCGGAGCTCGTCCCCGGCCTCGCAGCCCATCCCTGGCAGCCGGTTCCGCCTGAGGCGGGCAGCAGGGCCGGGAGGGCGGCCACCTGCTCGGGCCCGGCCGCCCCAGCGTTGCTTCGACGCCTCCATGGCCCCGCATGGCCCGCTGGCCCGCGGCGCCTCGGCGGGGGACAGGTAGCGGCGGTGCGGGCAGCCCCAGGCCTGCGATGGGAGAAGCGGAGGCGGCGTGAGGAGCCCACCCGCCATTCCCCTCGTCCCCGGGAGCGTGTGGAGCCCACCAGGCCCGGAGCCCCCTCGGGAGCTGCCATGGCTTCGGCGTGCTCGATCCCGCTAGGCTGCAGCGGTACTTGAAGGCGAATAACGTGGCTCTTTGGCCGTCGCTAACTCAATGCTATGCAAAAGAAAAGGAGGAGGAAAAAAAAAAAAAAAGGAAACCTTGACACTGTTTGCAGTGGGAATGGCTGTTTCCTGCCCTGGGTGAGCCTAAGTGTGTTTTCTTGCTTGTGAGATGAACTAATGCTGCTTTACCTGGTAGAAGACACACTACAAATGGCAGCCTGAAACTTTGGTAAGGCTTGGTCATTACTAAGCAATTGGAACTTTTACTCTTTTTTTTTATTTTGCCTAAAGTCACCTAAGGAGCCTTGTTGTCATCTTGAAAGCACTGGAGGAATCTGCGCTTGTCTTAATTCTTCACCTCAAGTGACTTTATCACGCAACAAGTGCAACCAACGCACCCACCTGAAATACATTCTCCTTCAAAGCTCCTTCCCAGCCTGGAAGATCAGGGATCACAGACTTCTTGAGAAACTTCTCATCCTGGGAAAGGCTGCCCATAGTTACTTTATGGGGCAGCAGCCTGGAAAAGTTCTTGGGGACCAAAGGAGGCCAAGTCTGCCTGCCCTGCACTTTATCAAAGGAGCAGGGAAGAAGGAGTCATCGAGGCATGGGGGCCCACACTGTAACGTCTTCGTCGAACATGGTAGGATGTTTCTGCTGGTATTTATTTAGGTTTAATTTTGTTTTGCCGAGATAGATATAATATGGATTTATTCAAGAGTATGGCATTGTATTTTATGGTAGTCTTTTGTTGTCTCCCCCTTGCTTCTTAATGCACATCTTCTGTGATTGTTAAGAAAATACTCAGGTCAAGATTGCTTGTTATTGTACAGCTAAATGCGAAATACAAAGAAGTAACATTTTAACATTGTAAAAGTTTCTCATTTCTGCCTCAGATATGTTCTGGTATAAAGTCTGGGAAAGTGTTTTATACTTTTGGAGTTGTGTCTTTCATGGGTATGGACCAGCCACAGCTGATGGTGATGCTGTGGTCAGCGACAAGTGTTCTTTAATTCTCTTTACAAAAAGGACTCTGCTACTTGGTGGGGGAAAAAAAAAACCCAAAAGACTTCTTTTGGAAAGTTTGTGGATGCTGCTGTTGTGACAACTGATTGGAATAAAACAGTTTTCTTTATTTGTGTAGTGCTTTTAGAGCACTTGCTGTTAGTGGCTTCCCATAGCTGCTTAAGCCTTCATCTTGTGCTGTGATGGATTTAAGTGCTAGAAGCAAAATGTGGCCAAGTTTGGGGTACAGCAACCCTGTCACTTGCTGGTCTCCCACAAATTGGGAGGGGCCTCAGAATCTCAGTAAAGAAGCCAGATGAAAAAGCTCAGTAGGACTCAGAGGTAGGTTCAGTAACTGTTTCAAATGTGTTGGTTTTTTTCTTTCTTTCTTTAAAAATATTTATAAATTGAAGGCACCTCTACAAAAACGAGATGCAGAAGTGCATTGTTTTACTGAAACGTCTTGGAGTAATCCCTGCTTTTGCACAACGCTTTTTCAATTCTAATGTTCTTTGAGAAGGCATGCTACTGGTTGCTATCTTTGGCTGGAGAATGGGATTTTTATAAAGCTTCTTCAGCTATTTTGTCCTCTTGAGGAAGTTTATCTGTGAACAAAACAAAACTGCGTCTATAATCTTCATATAGTAAAAAATTGAAGTATTTTCTGTGTCTGAGAGCACAATCTAGTAGTTAGCAGAAAAGTTTTGATTCAGTTTTGTTTTAGCTGGGCTTTGCTCTCAAACTTTGTCTTATCCTGTGTTTCTAGAAGGGACCGAGAAATCCTGCGCAGTGTTCAGCAAAGACACAGACAGATGCTGTGTATGTGTTACTGTGTTGAAATATTGTTTTGAGTCACATCAATGTTATTTCTTCTGATGTCCCCCACAATGTTTGTGCGCTGAGGTCATTTGGAAATTGAAGGTAAATAAGGGAAAAGCAGAGTGTAAGGGCTAACTTGGCCTTCTGATGATAAACTCACTGCTGGATTTTTCCAAGCTGTGCTTTCAGTCCTGTGATACGCTCGTTCCTCTGCCTCCAGTTTAGTTGCTGCTTTTACTACTTTGGAGAGAGTTTCAAGGTCAGATGAGATGCAGCGAGACTTCCAATGGCAAGCAGCACCATATTCTAACTACCTTTGTTGTTTTGATGTGGCAGAAGAGCCAGAAACGCTCCTTTTTGATCATCTAACAGGAATAGGCAGATGGTAACTTCTTGCCAGTATGACCTGAGGTCAGAAGATCCCAGCACATTTGCAAAGAAAAATAGCATCTGTAATGTCCATACGCCATATGTCCACAAGAGACCTCAGTGTCTTGATTTAGAAAAGAATAAACTTGAAAGGGGACATCAAGGCCAGTACATCTGTTGAAAGAACTGCAAAAGATCAGCCTCGCTTAGCCACATGAGGAAGAGTTTCTTCCTTTGGGTGTATGAAACGATTCTTCGAAGCACAGACAGTAGAAGGCTGTGCCACCATTGTTTGTTGTTCAGCTCTGGTTTGAGTTTGTGCTGCTCCTCTTCATTTCCCTCTGGTTTTTTTAATTGATAATTTGTCTTTGAAATATGTAGTCTGACATACTTTAAAACTAATGGACACAATAGTATTTAATAAGTCCTATTCAGATATGGTTCATTAGGCTGTAGCTCATAAAAATAGATTAGCATTTTTTCAGGGCTTAAATTTTTGCATGTTTGTCTTCCAGTACTTTGATTACACAGTTTCTTCTAAATGCCAAACACTGTATCTGGTTTCTCTTTCACACTGTGGGAACCAGTTTGTCCCAGGAAAATTGTGTTTCTTGCTTTTCAAAATTAAGAAATGCATAAGAAGAAATTCCAGGGCGGGCTGGAAGCAAACCCTTAGAAATGGTAGGACTCTTAAAGGTATTTGTTTGAAGTTCTTGTATATTAAACCCCATCATAAAACAAACAAACAAGCTTGTAGCATGGCTCTCCTGCTATGGTTGTGTTTTTGGAAAGCTGTTTCGTGACCTGCTGAGTTCTGCTGAGGCCCATTCAGCAGATGCTTAGCAGTGATTTTCAGAGCACTGAAGATCTTAATGGCTTTGGTGATATTGATTCTAAGCTGAAAGAGTTAGTGACTATTACCAGATACTAACAGTGGAAGGCAGAATAACTCTGAGGGAAGTAATTCTGTTTCTCGGTCATCGTGCTCTCCATAGCACTCAAAGCAATGCATCGAAAGGCTTCTGAAAAGCAAGGAGGCAACTGGCCAGAAATCAGCTCTGCTGGTGGTCAAACGTTCTGTGAGAATAATGCAGAAAGGCTCTAAATTTTGTCATGAGTTGACAGTTGAGTGCAGTAAGGGGGGGGAAATAATCTATGGACAAGTTTGGGGCTTTTTTCTTTGTATTGCTGCTTTCTCCACTGAGTGTGTTTTACAAGCTGGAGTTCAGGCTGGTGTGGTTACTCAGGGCAGCAGAGTAGCCCTTGATGGGATTGTAGAGATTTCTTCTTGATGCAGATTACTACGTCTCTTAAATTGCTTGCAATTGAGAGGAAGTATAAAGGCAATGTTTGCCTCTTGCCCTGAGCTTTTCTGCACGGAGAAATCAATCTGTGGTTGTTACTTTTTGGGAATATCCAACTGAGAGAAAAGCCATGATCAGAAGACAGTTAAACTGAGAATGACTTTGTCAATGCATTTCAAAGTTTGCACACTAGTGTATCGTGTGCCTTTCCAGGATGTTAATCTCAGCAAAACTCAAACTTCTGAAAAGAAATGGGTATTCCCACAGGGCTCAACTCTGATCCAGAGTTGGCAGTGGTTAACTGGAGTAATCGGCAAACACACCTTCTCTAACTGTCTTGGGTCGGTGTTGCTGCGCTGAAAGATGAGCAGATTGCCTGAAGCATCTTGGCATAACAGTATCTTCAAGCAAAAGCAGCACCTGAAGGCTTAAAAAATAAATTCTATCCATCAGAGCTGTGATGCTGAGGTGAAGAAGTGATGTGAGGATAATTCTTCGATGAGGTGGTGGATTTGGTCCACAGCTTTGAATTCTGTTTACTGTGCAATTGACTGTCGTGGTGCCGCTTGGTCACCAGCAGAGCAGTGTAGGTTAATAGTTGGGCTTGATGATCTTGAGGGTCTCTTCCAACCAAAATGATTCTATGATCAGCATATACGAGTATATACTACAATATACACTGCTAGAGTTATATTGCTGTTTAATATTTGTATGAAATGATCATTGTCATACCATGCAGAAGAATGCATTTTTCCAAGAAGTTTTATTCATTTTGTTGTGAGTAAAATGTTATAATAACTGTATGGCTTTGGAATATACTTTTATCAGCTGGGTAGCCTAGAGCAGGTTGCGAACAAGCAATAATTAATGATTTTGCACTCATTAGCCTATATCTTACAGGTGAGCACAATATATCTTCTTTATATGCAATATACATTTGTTAGATAGTCAATTGCCCATACATGGAAGTGATTTAAATGAGATTCCGTCCATATTAGAACTACTCTCTTTCTTTAAACCCATGTAGTTACAAACCCTGCATTTATCTCTTTCTATAGTTCCTTAGGGCATTTTTATATTTCCTCTCTGCTTCACCAACTGCAAAACCTGAGACTTTGAAAGAAACTGCTTCATTACTCTTGGTTCCGCTTTAGACCATTCACCTGGAATTGTATCATTAGCACCAGCCCATAGGAGCCCATTCTTTAGGATCCGCCTTCGGGATCACAGCTCTACGTTCTAAACTGACAAAACTTTGTTCATTGTTAGGCTGGAGATTTGGCAGCTCTCAAGCTTTAATCTCCATCCCTATAAGGAGCGACTTATCCCCAGCTTTTGAGATCATGGCTTATGTGTCCAGCTTCGATGTGCATCTCTGTTAACATGGTTAATGCTGATGCTTGCTGCAGACCAAACACAGATTTGTTCACCGCCTCTGACTATATCCCTTTCCACCATACAAAGCTCTTGCTATATTTTTTCCTGTTCCAGTTATCAAATACCAGTAGGTTTTGCTAAGAAGCTCTTCCACAATCCTTGATTTTGGGTTGGAATATGTTAAGGAAGCGGCCTAAGACTTGCTAAACTGTTTTTTCCACACGCTGAGGTGGAAGAGGATGATGGGGAAAGGCTAATCCTTCTCCTGGGCAAAAGCAGTTCTGTTTTGTGCACAGACTAATCTTTGATAACTTGCCATGTTTAAGCATTTCATCTCCTTTGTGATGAATAGGTAGCAAGTTACTCATATGTCAGGCTTCCCGTAATAGATTATGCTGGCTCTGCATTTTTATTTACAAATTTTAATAGGAAGGCTATGTGAGAAGATCAGGACAGGGAGGCAAGAGAAAGCTGCAGGGTATTAGTATAGAAATCATTGCTTGTAAGCAATCACTTCATTCAGCACACTTCAACATTTACCAAGCAGCTCACCGTATTTTAAATTGAAGAGTTTAAATCTTAAGCCTGAAAGAGAGGAGTTGGCACAGTGATGTTGCTGGGAATTGTCGTTTCAGGGCGGGGACCCGTTCTGTTGTGTCTTGGATCATCGGGGTTGTGTTTCCAGCTGTGCTTACAGGAACTGATAAAGAGGATGTTACAGGTGTCATCTCTTTCTGCTGTGTAAAATGCTTTGATTGATTCGCTTTCATGCAGCTGAAGGAAGCACATGAAATACTCCTGTCCTTCTGGAGTTATTGTTGCAGATGGACTTTGCTTTCCTTTTTTCTTTTGATAGGGGACGGAACTGCTTTCTGTCTGCAATGCCTGTTGGTAGCTGTATAAAGAGCACCACTGTCTTCACCCAGATGTACTGTGTCATTCTTGTGAGACATAGTGAGTGTCCTTATAGAAAAGTCTGCTGTGAAGTGCAGAAGCTCATCCCTAGGAATGTGCAGAGCAGCTTCAGCAAAAGAAATAATGACTCTTGTTGCTTTGCTTTTTCTGATTTTTCTTATCAGTTATCTCTTATCCTGCTCTATGCTGATTGAAGGTCTATCTAAACAACGTGTGAGGTTGTCAATCTGCTAATCAGAGTATCTGTTTTATCAATTTAAAGATGAATCTTGCGCAAAAAGGGTAACGAAAATCCAGGCAATTTTAGTCAGTAGAGCTGCCTAAGGCAATGTCTTTCCTTAGTTCTTAACTAAATTAGTTCTTAGAACTTTCCTTAGTTCTTAACTTCATTTGTTCTTTAAACTTACATGTTTAATGCTTGTTCTGCACTTAGATATTAAGCATAACTTTTTTGTGAAGTGGCTGGAAGTTGCACTGCCCTGATGGCAACATTTGACACGAATCTGCTAAAATGGTGTTTTATGCTGTCAGGAGTCCCTTTCCACACGTCTTGTTGCAATGATGGAGCAAACATGTCCTCAGTACCAGCTTGCTTTGGTTTTTTGCCTAAGGTACTTTCTCAAGTTAGGCCTGGAGATAGATTTGGGGTTTTTTTTTGGTCTTTCCCAATGTTCCTTCCTTGCTGTTAGCGCTGAGGTTGTGAAAAGCAGGAGCTTGCTTTTCCGCAGAGCGATCGCTGCTAATTTACATGGGTGCGAGCAAGATCATCATTCTTTCATGAGCGAGGAGACTGCCTGATTTATGTTGTGCCATCTCCATGCTCTGCTTTTACTTAATGAATAGAATTTCACAACAGATTATTAATCATTAAGACTTTGGCTTCATTGTGTGTATTGAAGAATCAATATTGCCAGATGTTGCTTGCTTTGAGAAGCTTCTTATCCATTAGCGCCGCTTTTCTAAGGCATTTTGATGCATTTATCTTTTAGACTGACTTCAGTTCCTACCTTATTCCTGCCATACCAACTCAGTACTTCTCATACACCCTTACAGGGTGAGCGTCGTGTCCAGGCTCATCTTTTGAAGTCCTGTCTGACCAGTAGCAAATCCTGCCGGTTCAGTCTCTCCTTAAAGCTCAGAAAATAGTAAAATGCTCAACTTTATTCTGCTGTGGCTTGCACTCCATATTTGCATTATAGAAGGAATGGTGGATTTGGAAGCTGGGAATCATGTGTGATGACAATATGGAATTTCATATTCTGCTGCCTGTGAAATGCCTGAGTTTCGGGGTGGCAAAGCTCGCTGAAGTGCAGGATTCCCCCTTCGCTGACTTGCTGTTTGTTCCCTGTCCGATGTCCATCTGTGGAAGTACAGGGTGACCTGGGCATGTCACTGATGCTGTTTGGGAGGAAATGTCACTTACTCTGCACATCCAGAATTAACCAACACACACATCGACTCCATCAGGTCATTGCAGCGAACTCAATGAGCTGATCAGCTGCCAGTGGCTTTTTCATGGCCTTTATTTTGGTGTGTGTTCCCAGAATAAACAATGGTGTTTTTCCAGAGACCGAGTGTGTGAATGGTAGCGGGATAAGGATATGGAAACTTTAAATAGGAAATAGTTTGGGCTTTCAGGAAATGTTTGCTATTTCATTGCTGTTCGAGTTGCCCAATTTCAAAGGCCACTTTTTAGCGTTGTCTCATTTAATGTAACTGGTGAAAGGCTGTTCCTGAGCTCTCAGTTTTCTCAGTCTCTGACGTGACCACAGGGATGTTATACAGTAAACTCAGCTGTTTTGCTTGGATGTTTGTGAAGCTTTTCTAATGAGCCATGAGAAAATGAAACTGTTGTTTGATGCACTGACCACCAGGTGTCTTCTCCGAATCTTTCTAATAACTCGCTCTGGTTAAAAACGAACCCCGTGCAGTAAAAAGTGTCTTGGAAATAAACAAAAGCTAATGGAAAGAACCGGGGTCAGAAGTGACAGCCGTGCATTTCAGGAATAGTGGCTGTCAAGTCTTTTTAGTTACTTTCAGAGCTTATAATCTTTCTGAGCTGCTTGCTGATGGAAAAAGAGCTTGGTAGGTGAGGTTTGCTTTTGCTGTTGATGGGAAAATCTTGCTCCCTCACCTCTTTGAGCTCCATTTCAGCCCATTCTTCATCTTTTAAAACAACAGAAGTAGTTTTCAGTGCTGTGTTCCTTTTCACTTATTGCTGTCTACTGCATTTGATCTCATTCCTCTAC
This sequence comes from Nesoenas mayeri, assembly GCF_963082525.1. Lineage (NCBI taxonomy): Eukaryota > Metazoa > Chordata > Aves > Columbiformes > Columbidae > Nesoenas > Nesoenas mayeri. The sequence continues at coordinate 8,431,958 of NC_137566.1, forward strand.
CTCCTCTGTTATGCCACAGAAACTTCTATTATTTTTTTTTTTAATGTTATGTGGTTCTCTCAGTTTAGAAATTGATTCTGTAAATCCTCTTGTAGCATTGTGTTTGGCATTTCTAAACATAGGAGCTTTTCCTGGTGAGGATGCTCAAGGAATAACTGCAAACAACATTCAGCCTGTTACAGACATTGCTGGTCTTGCCTGAATGTCAGAATTGCCATCACAAACCTAATTGTGGAGTTAAACTTTTATGAAGTCATAACTATGCTATCAAAATGAAGCTCTAATCTAGTAACACACTATTTTACTCAAATTTCTTTTGGATGGGAGAATTTTGTAATAAGGAAGAAGATTTAGTGCATCTAGCAAGATAGTTTAAGCTATAAATATGTATGCTTGAATGGGTTTTTATTATTTTTATTAGCTCTAAGCTCTCTTCATATCCTCTGTAAATCTGACAACACATAATGTTCATTTAAAAGGTACATTCTAGTTTAGCCAGAATTACTGGAACAGCTATTAGAACTGCTGTTGACTGACTACACCTAATGTTTGCAAATAAATTAGGAAAGCTCAAATGAAAAGTTTTGAATTAATGCCAAGCTGTTATTTCTTCTTAAATATATTTAACTTGATGGATAAGAAGATGCATTTAAAATTCTCTGCAGTCAAACCCTTACTTCTCTTAAGACTATTGATGGATTGCACTGAACGTTCGCTATGTGTATTTCTTTCCAAACATGCAGCTATTTAATACAAAATAGATGCCCTTTCCTGGAAATTAACTGCAGGGAAGCTATTCCCATCATATGATACTGTTGATGTTCTTATAGAAGCTGCATTTCTTTAGGTTCTGTGGGTTGTCTGTTATGTCTAAATAGTGCCTCCCACACAGAGATTTGGATGTCAAGGTGCTATCATGTTCCGGGTATTAAGCAGTAATTATTGTTACGAGGTGCTCACATAAGGCAGTGTAAGTATTGCTCAGCCTTCACATTCCATGTCATTAGGAAAAAAATCTGTTGGGGAAACTTCAGTCTAATTAGACCTCACTGCAAGAATTACTGGTTCTTTTTATCTTGCTTTTGCTAGACAGTGGATATACAGGGAGGCTTTGTTTGAGGACAGGTACATCAGACCATGCGGTGTGTGTTTTGCACTGTTTGCTAAATACAACTCGCTGACCTGTTCCAGGAGTTTGTTCTGGAACTGCTGCAGCGATGGGTCTGAGAGGGCCAAATCCTAAAGGCTGGTACTAGTTAGCGAAACACACAGAGCTTCTAACACCTCTTAAATAAGTAGGTCAGATTTTGAGCCAAGAAAAAGGATGAATTAGATCAGTAAAGGTTGGATTTTTGGAGGCAAACACTAGCTTTCAGCGCTGGTATCGTTTTGGTTACTGCAGTTTTGTCTCTGCAAAGCAAAGGTACCGTGTGACGTTTCATTGCAGACCTGCCGCAATGTTGATAAGCAGACCTCTCCTGAGAGTAATTGCCAACTTCACTGAGCAGCAGCATGACTTTGTAATTGTGGTTAAAAACACAGGATTTGAAGAACTTTAAAGGAAAATAATGATCAGTGCTGCATTTAGTATCAGGTACGGATTCAAAGAACCGTGAAATGTTAACGTGAAGTATTTGCGTTTTGCTCACTGGAATAAGTAGCACAAATCCAATGAGGTGTTTTTGTTCTAATTTGATAATTTGGGTTACTTTTCCCCAGAAAAGTGAACGTTACGGTGCATCAGCCATATCCACATCATTTATTCCTGCATAAGTACAGAGGCATTAAAAACACCAAGGTGAAAGACGCAGACACCGACTGAGCAGATGGTTTCCAGCTCAGACGTTTCCAAATTCGGAAGCGATAGGCTTCAAAACCAGATGATCTGGGGCTCCTGGTATGAGACAACGTTTCATGGCTACCAGATATCTTGAATCAGCGGGTGCTGAGGGTGCCTCGTCACCCTGGTCCCGGTGAGTCACGGCAGCGATGGGGGAGTTGCCGTCTGCGGCTGATAACAGCTGGATGTTGTGGCTGAAACGGGGAGACCGCTCTGGTGAGCCGCATCCGGAAGAACTACACCGCGTGGTATCCGCAGTGCTTGACTGGGCTGAAATAATTGTGCCGTTCTACCTTTAAATCAGTTTAAATAGCTCCGTGGATGTCACCATTTTGAAAATCCAGAATTAGAAGGACGGCAGCTCTTGTGTGGTTACGAGGCTTTCATCTGCTCAAGTTGTATTTCAGAAAGTTGATGCGCCGGTTGTGAAATGCTCCCCTTAGGCAAATCAAGCCCTTTGGGGTGAGGGACTGCGGACTTGAGCGAATCAGACAGGCATTTTATGTTTCAATTATTAATATAGTACTTTTTATGATTCTCAAATTGGAATTGCTAGCAGCTGAATTTTAAAAATGTACTACTTCTAAAATTTTTAGAAGGAAAACTAACCTCATGTAAGTAAAGGTGCTCTGTTCTGTCTCAGAGACCTCTTTACTATGGTCTTACACAATCACACTTGGATTTGAATTTCTTTATCCTTCCTTTGGTGTGGACTGTGGTCATATCTGTAGCCAGATGACGTGGAGGTACCATTGGCGCAGCACATGGAAGGGATGAGTCCCTGAGAGCTTTGCAGCCTTCTTTGGAGGGAAGGGTCTTACTGAGGGGGAGATGCCTTGAAAAGGTAATTATAGGGTGTGTTTCTGCTTCATAAAGAAATTCTGATTTATTTTAAAGGGATACAAATATGCAGTGCTGGATACAAAGCTGAACAAATGGACTTCTTTAGACTACAACTCGTTGGAAGAGAGTAGGCTGGATGCTCTCCCTTCTCCCTCTCTCTCTCTGTGTCACCCAAAAAGTGTTTAAAAAAAGTCCGAGTGCAATACTAAAGGCAAAGTACTACCAAAAAAAAAAGGGTTTGAGGGGGAAGGAGACCTGTGGGGGAGCTTTTGCTAGGAAGTTCCACCAGTGCACCCTCCACCCTGACACTCCACCTGTCCCGACTCCTCATTTCGGGGCCTAACACATCAGTCTGAGCATCCTGGCTTTGCTGCTGTGGACAGAGGATTGCTTTAAGCCTGGGATCATACCTGGAACATTGTATGAAAGGAGCTGGCCTGGCCAGGAGTCAACCTGGGGGTGTCTATGAGACGCACAAGAGCGAGCAGATAACGGGGCCGGGGGAGGAGGGCGATGGAAACGCTCCCGGCCGCTCCGGGGCTGTTCTGCCGCTTCCTGCTGCGGGGGCAGTTCTGAGCCAGCCTGGATGACAGAGCTCCTGTTATTTTGAAACGTAGCGTACAGCAGATAAACCGCGACAAGGACCTTCATTCCTACTTTCCCTGATGCCACCTACGCTTTTCCTCCCACATCTGGCTCTTGCATACGGCAGAAAACTCTTGCTACCAACACCAAACCAAATAAAACTGAAAAAAACCCCAGCTCCTTCTTTATACCTGACACCAGCTAGTATTGTATTTGAAAGAAATATTGAGTTTTGGTTTTTTTTAATTGTTTCCCCTCAGTGCGAGGATTCTCCTTGGATAAGCAAAATGTATATTTTCACGTTAGATAGAGATTTGTGGTGGGAGTGATTCCAGGGATGCGCCGGTGCTGAGGTGAATGAGATGCTGTGTTCTGCCTTGTAGCGGGGAAACAGCCCTGAACATCACGGGTAGTTAACACGGACCTGCTTTGTTCATTAGTCAAAAACCAGATCCTTTGTCTTTATGTCCTTTATCATCATAAAGCTGCAACTTCTTGCTCTATAAGCCTATATAAGTAGGTAATAAGACTTATTCATAGGAGCATTAGGGGGTTAAAAAATTGGAAATGCTCAAGGGTACTTGGGGATGGGATAATTTGTGTTTGCCTGTTTAAATTGTGTAAATTAAATTGTTTAAAAAGTGCTGCCTTTAGCACAGGTAACGGTGCCGATACACAGAATGCTATGAACGTTGAATTTGCTTCGAGTTTTCTTTGTGCTGGGGGAAGATTAAACTCTTTTTGTAGATCACTCTCTAGTAGGTGCCATCCAGTAACTGTCTGTCCTTTGTAAATTCGTGTAGTATATCCCCTGACACTGCACACTCATCTTGTAGCTGCTCACCTTTTGTCTCCCAGTGTGTTAAAGCTTCTTTTTGCTTTGTTTTTGCTTTTTGTCTCTACCAAATTGTTGCTTTTTCTCCTGGAGAAGCGACTGTCCCTCTTCAAATTGGATGCTCTTGCAGGTTGGCTGATTGCTTTGTATTCTATCGGACTATGAAAATCCTCCTGTTGAGCTGAAGGAACTGAAATCCTCGTTTAGAAAAGAGAATCGCAATTTCTTACTGCCTGCTAGAAAAGCTGTTGGCCTGCGCTTGCAAGTGACCTGCCAAGGATTTGAAAAAGAAAAATGAGGTTTTATCCTCTCTTTCTGGTTTTAAGATGGTGAAAGCTGGCATGAAAAATGGTGGTTTTCTTAGAGGGGCTTTGTCTGCCCTAAGCAGCAAAAAAGAGCAAACCTAATCTTGTTTTTCTTCTTGGGTCACCTTGTAAGCTCCGGGATATATTAGCTTGCTATTGAAAAGAGTATTTCTTTCTTTCTGCCCCTTTATGTAAAGGAAATACATGCCTTGCCCACTCAATTTGCTATTTTGACATCTTCTTTCTATAGTTCTGTGTAGTTGTTCCTTCCTGCTGCGTTTCGGGAAGATGGTGCTTGGAGATTGTCCTTTTTGGGGCAGCTGTGCTAGAAACGCCAGTGGCACTTGGTAACCGGACATGGGGTGCCCCTGCTCCCCTGTCCCACCGCAGGGTATTGCTCTAATAATCACAAAGGGTGCAACCTCCGATTGCTGCTTCTGTAATTAAATAGAAAAGTCTCTGTAACCTGTGAACAGTCTGATTTTAGCAAATACCTTTGCAGCCTCTAATGTGCAAAATATTACCTCCAACTGCTTAGTGGAAACAAAAAATCAGACCTGTTCTGGTGAAACTTGCTTTTCAGCTTTTTTTGATGAGACTGCTGAAAGTTTGTACCCAAACTCATCTGTATGTCTGGGCTGTACTGTCTGAGTGAGGCCTGAGGGATTATGCGGGCAGAAGGCTGTTGTGTGTTATAATAAAAAGCTTTGTTTTGAAAACCTGTACTTTTCTCTTAGTTTGCGGTTCCATGCGCTGGGTCTTTGATTTCCACTTTGTCTTGGCCAGTGGTTGAGGTCTGACCTGGCGCTCGGAGGCCGGTGTGATTGCAGCGCTGTGGTGCAGGACAGGCATTCAGGACTCTGCTCAGACACCTTCTCCTTCAGCCTCCTGATTTTTATGTATTTTAACAAACAGTGGAAATTGAAGAACCAATGCACAGGTTCACCTTGCCGCAATTTTCCTGCTTCCATCAGCCCTGACCAAAACAGCAATGGGAAAGAAATGTAATTGTAGCAAAATGTTATGTCTCCTTCATACCATAAACCCTGTACTTTAGCAAAGATTGTATTGCTGGACTCAATAATCCAGAAACATTGTCCTTCCATTTTTTGTCCACGTTGTCCCTTTCCTGCAAATGATATTTTCGTAAGATGCTGTCTGAATTAATGCCATCTATATTTTTTTTATATGACCGGTTGTCCGTCTAGTGTCATAAAATAATAATTGCAGCTGAGATTGGGTTCATAATTCAGCATTCATGTTCAAAGAAAACGTTTTAAGGATTACCGAAAGCTAAAAGCCGGGAAGAGGGGAAGAGGCCATCTTGCTTTTGGGATCCTTCGGGCTTTGAGATTTTGGTTCACAGCATTTGGGTTTGGTTTTTTTACCTCATGTCTAGGGACATTTTATCATCCTCCTCTTTCCTGTTCCAAGCAATTACCATTTATTTTATCTTCAAGCAGCAGCCTGTAGCAATAAATTTTAGGAAATTCCTTCCCGCCCTTTATTAAGCCCTACATAATAGCTTCCGCTACTCACTCATACATTCATTAAGAAGAATTAAATGAGTGCTGGCGGCCATTAGCAGAGCGTTTAATAACCTCTCCAAGGGAAGGTGCAGCAGATTGGAATAAATGAACAAGAGCGAAAACAAATGAAATAACTTCATGGAATATGCTCAACTAATTTGTTCGTTAAAAAAAAAAATAACTTATTTACATGAATGTAGCACTTTAAATGGTTTGAGACCCCTGGCTGAAGAGTCCCCGTTGGGAAGATCCGCAGGCAGTGGCAGTGAGCGCTTGGCTGTGGTGCCCGGTGGGAGGGTTGGGGTTTTTTTTGGGGAGAGAAAGGGCATTTTTGAATGTTCTGCCTGTTTCCCAGCTGGGGAGGCTGTCGGCAAGGCAGGGGGGGCGTCTGGCTGGAAGGAGCTGGACCATAACCAACAGCTCTACCGTCTGGTACCAGCCACGTCCCATTGGGATGCTGGTAGTGGCCGGTCCCTGCCAGGCTGAGTTATGTCAACACGTGAGACCTGTGACCAGGGAGCAAATCACCCCCCGCGCCAGTTCTTAACTGCTGCTTAAAGATTCACTGGCACTGACATTTGGCATGTGAAGGATCAGAGCCTAAATACCCCTAAATGGCTTTTCTGAAATAAAGATAATTTAGCGGGTATCACTGCCAGTAGTTTGCTTAGGAGAGCTCAGCTTGTGGAGCACTGGGACTACTGGGAGACCTGGAGTTCTGTGGTACCTGTGGAGCAGCTGAGGAGTTTCCCACTAGTGAGTCCCTTCCACTCCTGACAGTGTTTCAATGTCCACGTGCAGAGTCCCTTCCACTCCTGACAGTGTTTCAATGTCCACGTGCAGACGAAGGGAAGTCACTGGGACAGGTGTGGATTAAAATGCTCTTTTAATAATTTGTGAGGCTGCTTAGCTGGATTTACCTTTCCTATTGTCTTGGTGGAGAATAAGCAGAGTGTTAAGATGACACCAGCTGCTGTGACACCAGCCTGCTCCTGTGTGTAAATTAGAATAGCTGGGCATTCCAGCTTAAAGCAAGCACTGGACACACGTGGAACTCCCAATGCCATAGGAAATGTGTCTCAGCCTTGCTCAGCATCCTTTAGTGCTCAAGGATCCGATCCTGCCGAGTTCAGCACACTCCAAAGCTTCAGGCTGGCTTTTACTTGCAAAATTAAAAAAAATATACTAAATAAAAAGTGCAAAGACTTTACAGTAGTCGTTTTTATGGCTAGCGTTTCATAACGGAAATACTGACAACGTTAATTGCATTTTACTCTTACCTGTTTTAGTGGTAAAAATATTCACATGTGGTTCAGGTGGTGTGGATGACAAGGTTTTTGTTGGGATTTTGTGGCTGCTTTTTATTGTTTTTCTGTAGTCATTTCTGATCTCATTTGAAGACCTCAATGAGTTGAGAACAATGACACAATAATTGCTGTTATTGAACCGAAGATGCAGTTTAAGACTTTTACCTGGATCACTACATTTGATTGATATTTTAATTTGGTTTTTTGGCAGATGAAAGATAATGAGAATCAGTTGCAGTTGAAAATATTTGCACTGGAGAATTTATTGGGTTTTTTTAAAGTTATTATTTTTTCCCTACTTTTTAGTACATAAGCAAGTTTTCTATTGTAAATTCTTCATTATATTTTAAGCATCAACAGTATACAAATGGAGAGAATCTGCACAAATGATTTCAATATGCGATATGCTGCTAATACGCTCAGAATATCTTATTCTAGTCTCTGTGCCAGATAATAGCTCAGATAATAGCTTTCAGACACGTTGTAAATAACATTGGAGATGGTACAACATTTGTTTTTAATGTACAAATGTAGATATACGAACCTGGTTGTTTGCATCGCTTTATAAACAGCTTAATCGCCTTTCATCTAAAGGCAGAAGTAACTGGGAGACGGGAAGATTGTGATAGAGCAGATTGGTTTTGGATCTCTCTCGTGCTGTGATACGTGGACAACAAAGTGTTCCGAGCGGCAGAAATGAGCCTGCAGCTTAGCACAAGAGCGGGATGAAATACCGATGATGAGCTCATGTATTCTTATGGGGTCACTCCCCTGCTAGTAAATAGCAGCGTTGGTAATTCTTGCTATTTTCTTGCAAGTTTGCAGTATTTCACAGCGGAGCCCTGGCTTCTGAAGGCAGCGGGGAGAAGCTGAGATATTAAAAGCAGCCAAGGAGCAGCCCCCACCTCTGTCTCCATTTTCCCCACCGCTTTCCTCCTGGTGTGAGTTGGTGGGACTGGGGCAGATCTTTCTCCATTTTAATCGTGCTGGAAGCTTCTGTTCCAAATTTGAGAAACTAAGTTAACGGCACAATGTAAACTGCAAATGGTTGCCCCGATGCTAATAAAAGCTAATAATTGTAATAATATCTTTATTGGTTCGAAACAATTCCCGGGTCCTTTCTTCCTTTCAAGTCGTCCAAGCCATTGAGCGCTCTGACATTTGATCGGAGCCGGGGCAGCCGCAGAGCCGAGCGGCAGCTTGCTAATGGATTTCTGATTGTTCTCCCGGTCCATTCTCCTCCTGATGAATGGCGCAGTCTGGGGAGCTGATAAAAACACTTTGCCATCATGTCATTACGTTTCTCCCGGAGAGAAGAGCAGATTTCCTCTGCTGTCCTGATAGCTGGCTATCCTGCTCAATTAGAGATATATCTATAGAGAGAGAGGAGCAGCCTCCCTATTAGAAGCTGCAATTAGTCTTACAGCTTATATTAGGTCTTTCCTGGGCGGCTGCTGGAATCCCTGCTTTCTCTGGGGAGGCTAGAGCAGGTTTTCCTACCGTCATTTTGTTTTGTGAAAGCCTTAAAGCCCCCATGTTGCACAGCTGAGTAGTTGGGGCTTTCTGTGGGGAGGTGTGTGCTGGGGGGGGTGCTTTTCTGCCTCCTGAACAAAACACCTTTTGATGCCAGGCCTCTACATTTCAGGTGAATGTTGCCACGTCTGCCTGGGGTCAACACGCTGAGTCCCCTCCAGAGCTGCCTTCAATGGGGCTTTTATGCCGGGAGTTCCTAAATGTGCTGCGGCTGTTGGTTTAATAACTCAGGTTATATGGGTTTGGGATGCCTGTTCTAGGGCTTGGGGGGGTGCTAATGGGGAAATTCAGGATGATCTTTTAATTTCAGTTGTTACAGGATAACAAGCATCTTGAAAATAAAATAACAGTGCGGAGAAAACCCTAATTAGGAATGATTCATTGCAGTATTTTTATCAACTTAAACCCAGCATTTGCAGCCCCTTTACCATCTCTAACAACTTTAACCAGCTCATTCCTTTCCCTTGAAGGATTGATTCCTTTCCCACTACTCCCGGTGAGCTGTGAAAGTGAATTTCGGGCTTTGTAATTAAGATACCTTGAGTTATTTCTGATTTGTCAACATGACTAATGAAAGGGGCTATGCGTTCTGGCTCCTTTCACAGCCATGCTCTTGCCTGTGGAGGCGTTTTGGGGGTTTGTGGGTGTAAATCAGCGGTGTGCCAGCCTGCAGACTGCCGCTGGAATGGCACAGCACGGCCCACTGAGATCCCCTCCAGGCTCTGCACCCGTGGCTTTTGTTTTCTGGAAAACTCCAGGTTGATTTAAGCATGGGGTTTGAGGTTGTTGAAGATAGCTGATGATAAACTGTGGTGTAACAAACCTACATGCTAAACATTAATAATGCCTTGCAGTATGTTTTATTCCCATGCATCTGAGAAATACCTGCTGTATGATTTAGCTTGTATTTCAGTAGATACATCTTCTTCTTCCCCTCCCAATTTTGGAAAAAATACCTAATGAATTGTTGGCTTAGTCAGTGCTGGTTTTGTGGCTTAAAAGTTCAGGCTGTGCATTTCTTTTCATCACAATCCCATTATATTCCGCAGCTACCTGTGTCGACCTGGTTCAGATAAACAGTATTAACTTGTATTAAAACCCAAACCCCGTGTCCATGAGCTGTGCCGTCTTTTCTTTCCCTCCAGATAAGTCATATCAAGGTTAAGTCCTTCCCATGCAGGCGGTTGCCTCTAGGGAGAGCTGACGTACAACGCAGGAGCATCGGTGGGTTTTCGGAAGCAATATTTATTTATTGAGCTCATCTTCTCTTGATGAGAGCGTCGTTTGGTCAGCACACGTCATCATTTGGTAGGATTTTGAAGTGATAACTCCCATTGTTGTAAGAAGCTTTTAAGCAAGAACTTTGTGCTTCCGTCGAACAGAGAAGGCCAGTTTATCTTCCTCTCTCGCTGTTACTCACTTGTTTTGACTGGTACTCTCGCCGTTCCTATTTTTCCTATTTACATGATTTTTCTGCCTCTTTGTTTCATCTCTAGTCACTTCAGCAAACGCAAGCCAGCGGGATTTCCTGCAAACCTAGCACGGCTAATGGATCAGTTTCAAAGCCATCGGATCTGGCCCTACTGAGCGCTCCTCACAGGAGGGCCCATGTTCGGGACAGAATATCTGATGGTGTCACGTTGCCCAGTGCGGTCCCCGCTGAGATGTGCAGCTGGAGCTCTCCTCTCTACTCTTTTGTTTGACTCCTCGATAAAAGCAAGTTGATTATTTTAACTTGTAATAGTTATACCCCCATCCTGTGGACAGGCTAATGCCAGATATCTGCACAGGCTTCCATTATCTCTTCATTCGTAGGGCAGAAAATGCGAAGAAATGTGCTGCTTTTTCCCGTGGATCCGTAACGCTTTGGTTTAGTAACCAGTTTGGGGCCTTATTTGCTGTTTTAAGCGCAGCCATTTGGGTGTTTTCTTATTTTTGAAAGGCTGCCAGCAAAACAGCATATTCAAATGTTTCCAAACTTTCCCGATTACGTAGAAAATAATCGCTGTGCCAGAACCACCAGGAATCTTTCTTATCATACATGTTTTTTTTCTTTGATTACAGTCTTGCTGAAAAGCGGTGTTTAGGCAAACATTCCTCTTTGTGTTCCCCGGGATGGGCTGTCAGTTTGTTGGACTTCCAGCAGTCCTGTTTATTCACGTGTGCCTTTGGAAGAGTTGGGACGCAGCGGGTCATTTTCTGCCTTTATTCACTTCGGAGCAATTAGAAAATAATTTATGGCTTTGTTTTTGCTTTCGAGTCCCTTAAGAAAATGACGGCGTGGTCTTAACCCAAGAACCACGGCGCTGAGAGCTCTGGGGTGCTTTGCTGCTGATTGGGCCCTTCAGCTGTTCCTTAGAATTAAATGAATAATGAATTTTTGCATTCAACCAGAACTGGGTAAGTGGTAGAAGTGATGTACGTGCTGGATCCCTGCCTGGGAGCAGTCTGTAAAATCGAATGCAGTTCGCTGGCTGATGTGCACGAGTAGTTGCGCGTACGTGACATCATTAGTACTTCAGGGTCCGTCTGCCCCCTCCTACCAGGTAGTTGCTGCTTGTAAAAAGCAGTCGAGGTTTTTATCCTAACCCAGTAAAACATTTGTGTTGTGGATGCGGAATTAGCGCCTAACTTTATTGATTATCTAATAGCCTGGTCCTTGACTGTTTAACCTGTTGAAGGTTAATTAAAAAAAGGAATGGCCAACACAGCGACGTTATCGTTAATCTGAGTATGACTGGGCAGAAGTGCTTTGCGCGCTGGAATGGGTTTATAGGCCTTTTCTAGATTGCCTTCCCTCCGCCCCTGCTCTGGGCCTGGCATTTTTTTCCCAGCTTGACATAAATATTTGGCTAAGGCTAAAGGGATGAACGGAATTACATACTATCAGCAGAATTGGAGGGGGGGAAAGAAGTTCTTCTGCCAATCACATTGGGTAAAGCAAAGACTTGACTTAATGCATCTTATTGTATTTGCCGTATGCTAAGCAGGATGGAGATGCAGTGGGTGCAGGTCATCGCCCACGGCGCGTTTCCCAGGCTTTGGGAGAGCCCGTCATCCAGGAGCTTCGGGGCTGGAACGAGCGGCATGTGTCGGTACCCGCTTTGCAATGTGACCTCTGCCGCGTTCCCCGGGCTCATTCCTGGCATAACTCGGCCTCTCCATCCCCACCCCCTGTCCTGGCTGGGTCATGATCAGGCTGGAGAACCCTGGTAACCCCGGCAGCAGGACTGACCTGAGGCAAATTTAACTGTTTGCTCGGAGGCTGGAGATCGGCTCTGGGTCTGAGCCCACCGTGGCACAACAGAAATGCTGTGACGGGAGGGGGTGGCACGTAGAAATAGCTCTTGTCCTGTGATTTGGTGTGTACCAGGTGTGCTAAACCCAACAGCCAGCATTGCTGTCCCAGCAACACAGAGCTCATGTAGCAGGAGAGGTGGAGAACACCTGAAAAGCACCTGGCTGAGGCAATGACTGGCATTAAACTTTATTTATGTGGAAGAGAATAGCTAGCTGTCCCTTTGTTGGCTTACCAAGCTTTAGACCTGTGCAACCTCACCGTGTGAAGGTGCTTTTCTTAGGTAATGGTAGGGTAACCCCTTCCAAAGTAATTTAAACTGAAGAAATCCATAATGCTGGAGTGTCAGATAATGGGTTATGTGTCTTTATGTGTGACCTTTGGATCGTAGCAAAATGACTAACAGGCAAGACCTTTTGCCTTGGGTTTTCTTTGAGGGTGTGCTCATCAGCCTGAGAACAGCTGTTGGTATGAGACGTAATTAAGGTTTAATCAGAGATGTCCATTAGGAGCATAGAGTGAGTAGCACTGGGAGAGAAGAAAGATGAGAATAAATTGTGAAGGTTTAAAAGACGAAGAAAGTTTAAAGAAGAATTAACAGAGAAATGGAAGCTGATGCAATATTGGTGCAATGGAGGAGCAAAAAAAGGGCTGAGGAGCCACGCTGGAGCCAAAGGGCATTGGAAGAGCTGAGCTGGCGGATCAGATCTCAGAAATACAATTGCCTGAATTATTCTGCGATGGAAGGGGAGCTGAGGAGCATCAGGGCATGAATTTGAAGAGCTTGGAAGTGAAAAGGGGTGTTTTTTGGATGACAGAAGTATAAATGGAAAAGGGCAGGAGGTCTCTTGGGGTGAGGTGACAAGTGGGAAAGTGGTTTGCTGGAGGGCCCTGCAGCTCTTGGAGCATGTGCAGTGATCCTGGTGAACAGGAGTGGGTGTTGAATTACTAGCAGAAATGCCCTGTATCCAGAATATCATTGTCAATCTGTCTTAGTGTCAGTGCTGCGTTTAAACAGAAGTTTACGGCCCTTGCTTTTGTCATGTCAGAGTTTCAAGGGGTTTTGTTTATGTCAAGCATATTCGCAGTGGCACAAATTGCTCTTCAAGTGGTACGTGTCCCCACAAATCAAAAACCCTGCAACCAATCAAAAAAAAATAAAGCAGATCAGATTATCCTGGTGGAACTGTAGGGGTGGGAACACCTCAGTGAACAATCCTTTATCTTCCTTGTAGCTTCGCAGAACCAGAGGCATTGAGCAGGGCAGTGGCTTGTCCTTGGCCGGGTGGGAGGTCCAGATTGGGACAGATTGAAGGCCGGTGGCCATTGCAGATTGTCTAGGATGATTTGCCCTATCAATTCTAGCCAAAGTGAAAACAATTCCCTTAAAATATTTAGGCAGACTCTACTTAAACATCCCCTGGAGTTTCCTTTATTTTAAATTGCATGCCGAAATACATTTGAAAATTCTGCCGTTGAAAGTGGAAGGCTGCACGTTAGCAGTTTCTAGTGAATTTTCTGACTGTGAGCATGTGCATTTAGTGCCTTTGCATTTTCATCACGCCCTTTAGCGGAGTCGCTTCAAACCCTTTATGGAGGGAAGTGCCTTTTCCTCAGAATCTGGGAATATTTGAAATGCTGAGAACAGATTTAGTATCGTTTGATGAGAAGGTTACCCTGGTGCTTTGAGCAAAGTCCTGGGAGCTGTAAAAGTGCAGGGCTATTATGCTCGAGGAGCCAACTGACTTTCCTCTCCCTGTGACCTCCAGCAAGTCCTCAGACCTCTTTGCATATCATTCAACCCAGCTGGAAAACCTAAGTAAACAGCAGGAGCCTCGCTGGGAGCCAGAAGCCTCGACTGACTGAGTTATTCTGGAGAAATGAAATAAGTCACGAATTAGAATCAGGTAAACAACATGTAGATTTGATTGTTTTAAAGAGAAAATAATTCTGTAAATATCCAAAACACCTTTAATTTGGCTTAGTTTGAATGCATGAAGTGATTGCTCTGTCCTACTTTACAGCAAAGGAAAGAAAAAATTAGACTTGCAGTTTCCCATTTCATCAGACTGTTTACAGAGTGTGTAGGAATCAAGTTAATCAATATTTCTATTAGACACATGCTTGGGCCCAATGCCACAAGCACTCATTTTTAAACCCTTCAATCTTGTATCATTTATGGAGATTGTATTGTCAGAAATAGCGCTGTAAATAATTTATTTTGCTGCCAGTGCTTTTCTAAAGGTCTCTAGGCGTGATGCAAGATTTCCTCCAGGAGCTGTAAAGCTTCCACATCAGTTTGCTATGGCAAAGAGATTTTTTTTGTCTGAAAGACAAGTAGGATGGTGGAAATGATTGGTTATTCAGGGAGTGGCTGGCGGCTGTCTCTTTTGCATCATTATTATAATCTAGAGTAGTGAAATTATTGCCATCTCGTTGTTTTGTGGGTCGTGTGGAATGAGTCGAGTTCCTCGGTGTGCACAACCTCCTGAACTGCAGATGTGCCTGTCCCAGCCAGTGTCCCTGAGCGTGCGTTTGGTGTGTACATGCATGGGGGGATGTACCCATGGGTGCACCGGTGACCTGGGGTGCTGGGAGCAGCCGAGGCATGGGAGTGAAGTCAGAATCACAGCATCATTTTGGGTGGAAAAGATCTTTAAGGTCATTGAGTCCAGCCTTTAAGCCAACACTGCCAAGTCTACCACTAAACCATGTCCCTGAGAACCTCATCCATGCATCTTTTGAATCCCTCCAGGGATGGTGACTCCATCACTGCCCTGGGCAGCCTGTTCCAGTGCCCGACAGGCCTTTACATGAATAAATTGTTCACAATATCCAGTCTGAACCTCCCCTGGTGCAACTTAAGGCTGTTTCCTCTTGCCCCATCACTTGTTCCTGGGGAGCAGAGCCCAACCCCCCCTGGCTCCAAGCTCCTTTCAGGCAGTTCAGAGATCAGAAGGTCTCCCCTCAGCTCCTGTTCTCCAGCTGATCCCCCAGGTCCCTCAGCTGCTCCATCACACTTGTGCTCCAGCCCCTCACCAGCTCCGTTCCCTTCTCTCCACTCGCTCCAGCACCTCAAGGGCTTTCTTGGCATGAGGGGCCTAAAACTGACCCCAGGATTAAAGTTGCAGCACTTGGCCTCATTGAACCTCATCCAGCTGACCTCAGCCCATCGATCAGCTGGTCCAGATCCCTCTGTAGGGCCCACTTTGGGCCTGCTGGGCTGCAAGGAAGGTGTGTTGGTGTTGTAATAGGTAACATGCTTCAGCGTAGCAGACTGTGCTTTTCTAATTGTGTTGCGCAGCTACAGAAGTGTGGTTTACGCATTTGATGTTTTCCTGTCTCTCAAGCGACGCTGTTTCCAACTGTGCTGTCAGTTGCAAAAGAAATGTGGCACCGTCTTCTCTTTGTATTGTTCAGCGCGAATCCTTCGTGGGCTGCCTGGGTCTCCTCTCCTCAGCCATCCAGACGGATTGCACTGGGTCTTCAGCCTGCAACAGAAGATTGAAATCTGTCAGGTTTCTGAAACTTCTCAGAGACGAGAAACTTTGCTAATTGAAGAGAAAACCCCATAGCAGGTCTAAATAAACATCAGCTATGTATTGGGAGGCTTGCAAGAAAGTCACTATTTCCAATTTACTCTTGAAAATCTTCCCAGATCTTTAGCGCTGTTATGGATTTCTGGGTAATGAGTAGAGAATGCAAAAAAAAGGTTCCATGTAAACTGACTTGGTTGACTCCCCAAACAAATTAGAAGGCAAGTATCTAACAGCAAAGCAGGCACAGGCAGCCTGAGTTATCTCCACAAACTTCATTTGCTGGAAGTTTAGACCCAGAGAGCTGATTTGGCTTTAGCGACAGTATATCAAAGCTCTTCCTAAAGCACTGACAGCCTGTTGTCCAGAGACCACTCGGGCACCACATGCTCCATCTGTCTGCTCTGCGAGTCTATATCCAGCGACAACCCGCCAAGATTGGTTGTTACTGATGTAAATGTTAGTGATTCCTGGAGATGCCCCTGCATGCCCTGACCTTCAGGTATGTGCAGAGAAGCTAACAACTTCAAGTAATGAAGACTATAAGCAATTTAAGAGAGCAACCCTGTCATTTTGCTTGGAGGAATGACAAAAGGCGCAGCCTGGCTGCTGTTGTATTGCAGATGGTTATTTACAGGTATCGGATGAAAAAAATGGATCTGGTACTTAGTATCTGGGTTGTGATGTGCCCGATGCAGCTCAGGCTCCTCCATCCCCATGGACATGATGTTGGTGCCATTTGTGAACAGCTTGGCCAGCCATGCTCCGGCTTCATCAACAGATGAATCCTCAAATGCCTGGTTTGCCTAGATGTATGTCGTCTTAAAAATTGCTTTTTTTAGTGCTTTGGGAAGCACTAAGTGTAATAGTTAAAAAATAACTTATATCTCTTCATGTCAGATATAAAACATTGCATTTCGATCCAATCTGTAGATTAAGGTGAGAGGTTGCGTCTTGCCTTCTTTTTGTTTAATCAAGCTCCATCTTTCCTTGGCCTGTCCTGTATGCCTCCATTTAGCCGCCGAGGTGGCTGTTTCGTATGAAACAGTATCGTTAGACTTTGTCAGTGATTTTTGTGCTTCAAAGGAAAGGCTCAGGAACTGAATTTATCATCATCAGAATATTTGAAGTTTCCTTCTTAGATAATTTTTTTCATGACTTATTTTGGTTTCGTTGTGTGATCTATCCCGACATTTCCATCAGTGTGCTTAGGTACACAGGGCATCTTGGGCCGGTGGACTTTTTGGTCGCATCCCTTCAGCTAGTGGTGTATTTCTGGCTTGTCTTGTCCCACGCCGTGATCCACGGAGCCAGCGCAGCGGTTCGTCGCTCTGCCACTTGGTGACAGTCTTTCAAAATAAAACCAGCACCGCTGAAAAGAAGGTTTGAACTTTGCTTCTCCGCAGCAAATCTCAGTGTAAATAAGCGCTCGTGTGTGAAGCAGAGATGTAGATCTCTAGCTCTGCGATGCCACTTTGCTCTAAACGCCATGTTATCAGTTCCTATTAAATCACTCTCTGGAACGTGATTTCTGGTAGGGCTGTTTTTGTGGAGCGATCAGGTAAAGGACAGGGCTCCATCGCTGGAGCGTTGCTCAGGGATTTGTCACCAAGGGTGACACACACACACATGTTCGCACCTTGTGAGCAGCTTTTAAAGGCCGTTCATGCCACCTTGCTCCATCTCCGCAGAGCCACACAAAGGCACAATCCGGCTGCCCGTGAGGTTTTTGCTGCTTTGTTCCAGGCAGTGAATCTGCCCTTTTTTCAAGTGAAAAAAAGATGTTTTTAGGCAGGTTTCCTGGGTGGTGTCTTTCTGTGTGATAGCTGGTTCACACCTAATAACTTGCAGCCCAATTTAACCCAGAAATGGAGGGTGAAGCAGGGAAAACTCAGCTGGTTTTGTTTTTCTTTGAAAAAAAAAGTATGTTATCATATGTGTTATCTGGGTTTCAAATGCAGTTCCTAATAAGGGACAGTAGGTACAGGTACCATGACAGAGACCAATTGCTATCAGAGTTCTGGAAGTGCTGAGGTCCCACTTTGTAGGTCTTGTTTGCATTTATCTTCTGTGGTCAAGAAAAGCTGATGCAAATATTTGAATGAATTGCTCTAAACTCACAAAAGGTGTCTTGCAATGTATCCTTTGCTTTGGGGGTCTTGTGTTTTGAGAAGAAAATGACCACCATCATTTTTCATTGCGCTGGGATTTGTTTTGGCTTCCAAATTTGCAGATCTTTATTTTCCAACTTCCTTCTGCTTATTGCACATTTAATCCATTAATTTCACCATATTTTGTCTTCTCTTTCTATTTAACACTAGTAAAATTCTCCCAGAATGTCAGAGCAGTAGGAGAAAATAAAAGAATTAGCAGTTTGCTCTTTTTGTGCCTCTGTACAGCAACACTTTAGCTGTTGAAACATTCATGAATCCATCTAGTATTGAGCTATTTCAGTGGATTTTGTGCTGCTGGTGCAAGGAGAACCTTTGTACAGACACAGTCCTGGAGCAAATTGGTAATATGAAGAATTTGGGATCAATTAACCGGGGTTCTGAAATCTGGTGTGCTACAAAGTGAGTTCATTTGTATTGTGTGCCGAATTGCAGAGTTACATGGTAAAAATACAGCGGTGCTTTTGGTAGTTGTTCTCTCTTTTTTTAATTTTAAATTTGCAGTTATACCTCAGGATTATAAGACGGAATTAATGTGTGGTAGAGGCTAGAGTATTTTCTAGAATAAACCAGTTGAATGGGGTTGCTGAAGGCAGCAGAGGGAGACTGATGTAGGACCCGCTCCTTACCTAATGCAAGCTTTCGATTAAAACATCACAGCAGTAGTTTCCTTGTTGAATTTTGCTTGTTTCTTAAACTCCCTGGGCAGCAACATCGACATTGTAGAAAATGATTTTCCATTTTCAGCATGGTCAGCCCTCGATTTCCGCGCCGGCCGAGCGGGGAGCGCACGTGCCCAGATGCCGCTGGCCAGCTGGGCAACCTTCCTGGTTCCTCATGTAGCCGAGGGCCGGGCTGCAAGTGGGCAGGAGAAATCCAGGCTCCTGCCAACCACGGGAGCAATCCCTTCATGTTTCCATTGTGCTCAATCGCAGACAAATGGTCATTCCCAACACAAATTCGGAGGGATCCTTGTTTTTTTGCAGCCCGAGATGCACCAGCCGCTCCTGGTCTGTGACTCGGGAGGACAGCGGTGTCTCTGAGCTGTCTTTATGTGTCTAGCAGCAGAATATCCTCTGTCTGGGCAAAGGATAGTGGCTGCAGTGCTGCTTCAGCTGCTGCTTTCAGTGTCAGCTCTCGGCTTCTGATTCTCAATGGTTTGGAGAGGACAGAATTGGGAGGAGGGGCAGAAATCCTCCATACTCTGGATTTTGACATGGCACCAGTGATAGAGGTTGGTTTTCATGCTGTATGTTTAAGGCAGAGCACAGTTTCCATCTCAGCCTTCTGATGCAGAGAGTAATAAACCCCACATCTTTATTGGTGAAGGTGTAGGATGCTTTTGAGCTCTGTTTTCAACACAATAAAGTGTATTTTTGAGAGCTGTGGATTAGCAGCACCACAGGCATAGTCTGGCCTCCTTTCAGTAGGCTCATATCTAACTTTAAGTTGTAACTAATCAGTTCGGGACACTTGGCACGCAACCACAGTCAGAGGACAATATATTGGGTTATTTAGATGGCTTGATGCACCAGAGAGCTGAATTTTGACTCCGTTCCTTTTGGTCTCGCTCATAAGCTGGAGGAGCAGGGGAGCAGCTTCTGCAGCTCCAAGCTGGTGCGCTCCAGCTGACCCGAAAGAGCCCTCGCTTGTGTCAACACTGGAGACTCAGCCTTCTTGGAACCCAGGTCCTGAAGGATAACATGCCATATTTTTCTGTGTTCTTCCTCTTTTCTGCATTTCCTGAAATATTAATAAGCCATTTTGAAGTAATTGACATCGGTTTCCAATCAGCGCTCCCTTGCTAGCCGTGATGACGTTGTTTGGCCCGAGCGGCTGCCAGGTGAGTGAAAGTCGATCTGGAGTTGTGGAATGAGTGGAAATAATGTGGCCTGGGACATGTGTATGTAATTTGTTCAGATGATTCAAGCGAGAGCCATGGCAACTGAGATAAACAGAGGAAAAGATACTGGAAAACCAGCAGCGGCTTCATTTTAATAGCACAGCCTTTATTCCAGACAGCTCAGATGTTTACTAGAAGAGCTCCATCTTCCTGCGTGTCTCTTCCCCACCACCCCCATTGCTTTGCATGCACTTAGTCATGAGATCGGATGGCTTCTGGGGTAAAGCTCCGCAGGCCAAATTCCACAGTTTCTACTTGAACAAAAAGCTATCGACTGTCTTCAAATATGGGCCGCAGAACTTCCCTCCCTGTTTGCACATCTGTGATTCAAAGGACCTTAATAAAAATGCATTCTATTTGAGTTTGCTGTGGATCAAAATGTACTTTCAGATGATTTGGCCAAGCGTGATGTCTGAGCTAGGAATGTGCTTTTTCTAGAGATAAAACTACTGGGCAAGCGCAAAGTAAAGGTAATGTATGGAATGGAAAGAGCGGAGCGATGCGCGCCACCGCCGCTCTTCCCGTGTGAACTTAGAGTTGGCTGATCCGTGGCTGTTGAATAACAAACAGCTCTTGAGAAGATCGCAGCTTCCATGCCAGGGCTCTACCACGTGCTTGGCAGCGGGGCCGTGCTGGTGTGTGGGCTTCTGGGCAACCCAAACCTCAAGCTGCAAGTGGAAACAAACCCAGCGAGAGCAGCAGCCGCCTTGTGCTGTGCCGTGGAGAGAGGATTGGGAACCGGGACCTGAGCTCTGACTCCAAGGGAACGGCCCCGATGGCTGCGCTGGCTGCTTGGGGTTGTGTAATCTTGCGAAGGGCTCCGGTTGGGTACGTTTATCCCAAATCTCTTGGGGAGCTGGTGGTGATTCACCTCTCTGAATCACAATTCCTGACACTTTTCAATTGCTGTCCTCAGTGCGTCCTTGCTGCAAATCCAGCCTGATTGGAAGAAAGCAGCTTTCCAGCAGTTTAAAAGCTGGCCAGATTCTTACACCAATCCATTAATCTTGCATCAGAGTTTTACCTTTGCGCCTCATTTCTTTTCTCTGTTGCTTTAAGAGTGAACTAGGAAACACAAAAATGTAGAAAAAGCAATTTAGCTGGCTGTAGAAATGTGATGAATATCTGGTAATTTGATTATGTGAAAAAGCATGCTGTGTATAGTTTTCAGTTCACAGTTTTAGTGTATTTATCTGTTTAGAAAATCTACTCTTTTTGTCATGAATTGGCAGGATCTTCAGTTCTCTGTTGTTCCAAGATCCTGCAAATTCCAATTAAAAGAATCTAAATAAAGCTGCACACACTTAAACTCTAGAATACCTTTTAAACATATGGTTCGGTATAAAACTCCCAATGTCTGTACAGAAAACGCTAAGCTGTATGTGCTTTTTTTTGAATGACTGGAAATAAGGATTAAAGCTGATTTTGCAAATATCCCCCAAGTCCTTGTTTTGCAGTAGGAATGGAGCCAGGGCATTATTTGCTAAACTCTTGGTCACTGACCATATAAATCCATCCTGCACTTCTCAGCATGTCCCTGCCTTGCTACCTGCCCTTCTGGTGGCCCCAACCTGCCTGTTTGCTCCATATTCTTGGTCACAGATGCTCAATATCTGTAAGAACACTGGTTGTGTTACTCTGCGACGGGAGAAGATGATGTTGGGTGCTGTCCATCCATCCCCTGCCCGCCGGGGTGCAGATCTGGTGGTGCTGCCCTCGCCGAGCCTGCAAACCGAGTCACAAACCCTCTGCTGCCAAAATATTTTGCATGTTGTAGAGAATGAAGCATCAACAGGTTTGTCTTAAACATTTATCTTACTTATTTTGGCTCGAAGCGAATAAGCGGGCTCTCCAGCAAGGGTGCCTCTTTCCTTAAGATGTGTATAATCGATGTTAGTGTAGATAAAACAAGACACTCGTCTTTGTCTCTGCATTTTTTTTCCCCGTTTCATTATTCAGTTTAACATTTTTATGTCACTTCCAGTTCTCTTGTGGCAGTGAAATCTTTCAGAATGCATAAAAGCTGAAAGCTACAAGCAGAAAGATAGATTTTTTTTTTTCAGCTGCC
This sequence comes from Nesoenas mayeri, assembly GCF_963082525.1. Lineage (NCBI taxonomy): Eukaryota > Metazoa > Chordata > Aves > Columbiformes > Columbidae > Nesoenas > Nesoenas mayeri. The sequence continues at coordinate 8,453,711 of NC_137566.1, forward strand.
TTTGCTATCAAGCAGCAAACATAAGTCAGAAGCCCCGTGTTTGTTTTGCTTTTGTTACCATTCCTGTATGAAAAAATGTACATAAAAGGTCTGTTTGCAGTGACTGGGGGAGCACGAAGAGCTGAGTGAAGCAATTCAGAAGGAAGAGATACAGAGCTCAGTCCTGAGTCATGGAGATGCTGTGCCCAGCCCAGGGTTTTGCAGGTGTCTGACCCATGGTGGCTTCACGTATCTCAGAGTCCCCCACTGCTTGGCTTGTGTCCCCTTCAACATTCCCTCCCAGAACAGATATTCTCTTTCTTTACCTGCATGCCCTTGCTGGCACATAGAACTGACAAACTGGGAACCAGTGTGAGCTTGAGAGGGATTTTATGTTTGCAGGTGCTTTGAAAAGATGCAGCTTGCAAGCAGAGGTTTGCATGGACACTCGGTGGCAGAACTGTAACCACAAACGCACTCGGAGAAGGTTCTGAGCTGGACAGAACTGGTGGGCCAGCTCTCCGAGGCGTTCGGTCAAGGAGCAAACTATTTTCCACAGGATTTCATAGCGGAAACTTCAGCTTTCCTAGAAGTATTCCCAAGGAGTGCCAGTGATTAATACGTTTCCAATAAGGATGGGAACTGAAGCTTGCTCCCTGCTTCACGGGGTAATGCCCGCTCAGGAAGAACACCTGATTTATAAGGTTCTTTGGTGGCCAGTTTCTGACTGGAAATGTTTGGAGCCTGTTTTGAAGCTGTGCAGAAGGGCATGCTTGCGTCATCCAGAAAATGCAGTGAGTCAGTGGAGTCCTGAGGGAGCTGTAACGGCTCAAACAGAAACTTGGAAAATGAAATGGGGACGGATTTAAAGATACAGCATTTGTGACCGCTGCTCTGGTTAGAGATGGTCGGCGTTCATCGAAGGTATTGGCGATGAAGGGGTTCAGTAAGGACTTCGGTGCTGTAAATACAAGAGGAGCTGTAGAAAAGCGATCCACCCGGGGCAGGGTGTGGAACTGGAAGAGGGTGTTAAGCTAGTTCTGCTTGCCATTATACTCAGGATTTTGGTATTCAGGGAATCTCCATGAATTCTTCATTGATTTGTGTGTTTTGGTATGTTAATGAATAACTTATTGGGAGGGACAGGAAGGAAGGCGGGGGGCAGCCTCTGGGTTTGGCCCCCGCTCATCTTTTTCCTCAACGTTTTCAACTGCCCTCAGATTTGGATGGTTTGTGCAGCGTTCTGAGCTCTGTGCTGTTGCTGCAGCGCAGCTGTCTTGGGATCCATCGCTCTTGGGCCATTTCAGCTGCTTTGGGAAGACAAGATCCTGTTAAGGAAGCACCGTGTGGGTTGTAAACTCGTGTCCAGATCCTCACTGGACCATCGGGGCTGTTAGAAGCACTTGCTGCTGCCACTGCCACAGGGGGGTTTGCTGCTAATGGGCACTGCCATTTCTCTTCACATCCACCCACAGACAGACAGAATGGGTACGGGATGCCCCCTTCCTTCAAACCACATGGTGATTCACATTTCAGGGATTAGGTGTGTTCTGAAAATGCTTCTGGTTCCTATTGCAAGTGAAATAGCCAAATGTATTGCGATACTGTTGGTGCGTCGGTTGTTTTGTTTGAAAACTTTCCACGATACCAGCCACTGTAGTATTTGGGCACCTCTAAAACCACAAGTGAATTAATCTTTATGATATAATTCTGGAAGCAAAAAGTATCCATGAAGTCAAAGGTAATGTCCTGTGTTTCATATATTCCCTATTGAATGCTTATAATTTTTGCTTCAGAACTGAGAGCCCGTGTTCCTCATTTACGAGGCCAATAGGCTGAGGCTGTTCTCCCAGGAGAGGTAGTAAAACATTGCAAAAAAAACCTGATGAACCTCCCTTCCGAGGAGGCTTTTCCCCCGCTGCGATCGAGCGCTTGTAACGCAACTTCAGGTTCTGAGCTTTGTTGATTTGTGTCTGAGCACAACAGAGTCGGAGGCATCAAAGCTGGCTGTGCCTTACAGGTAAGGTTGTGACTTTTCCAAAAATAAAACAGCTGGTTTCTGGAGAGCCCAGAGTGAAGGAAAAGGAGAAAACGTGGCTTTTTGTGAGTGCGGCAGCTCAGTCTCTGGGCTCCTCGGGAGCGATGCTGGGGTGACTCGGTGGCTGCATCACTTCACAGGGTATTCAGATGTTTGGAATGAACATTCCCATCTGTCCCACAAGCCCGGCCTCCTCCTGCTCTGCAAAGCTAAATACAGGGTCTCCTAAGCCTCCGGGTTTGCCGCTGTCTCTCTGGTTTGCTTGTTTCAGATTGCACATCATTGCTGGGCCTTCAGTTCCCCCCTATTTGCTAATTTGCTCTGAATATCCCCATTCCTTGAGTTTGCTTTCATTGAGTTCTATACCAACCTATGTATTCTTCTGTGTGTACAGGCTCTTCTCACACTTTATCAGGAATGTAAAAATGTCTTGTGGCTGTAATGTGCATGGACATCAGTGTTAGGGTTCAGCTTTAACTCTCTTGCTGTAGCTATTCTGTTCAGACCATGAAAGCTTCATTAGTTCATTTTGATTGAAGAGGGATATGGTCCCCAGCAATGCTTATGCAAATTGATGACTCATTTATATCTTTAGAGTTTAATTTAAATACCTATAAAATTTTAGACTTAGGCAAGTAATTGAATTACAGTTGTGCAACTTCTGTGAAAGTTGGGTTTTTTTTAATACCCAAGGCCATATTTCAAACTTGTGACTTCATTCCCATAAAGCAAAGCTATTTCATTACATCATAGCTGTGCAATTTGACTTTTGATAGCTGACATTTGCATTTATATTGGATACATTAAATATTTGGCTGCTTAAAAAGCCGGCATTGGCGTATTAGCTTGTAAATGTTAATTTAAAAATTTGTTAAAATTGGTATTCTTTTGACCTTCTCACTGGTAGTTTTGTTGAAAACAAGTAAATTGTAGTGTTCCATTCTATCATCACGCTCTGTTTTCCAGACAAAAATGATTAATGATTTTTCTGCCTTCGCAGCTGCTGTATTTGATTGCAGTCTGACTTCATTAGTGATACATACGGAAATATTTCTGCAGTTAATCGGATGTTATCACATCCCCAGCAGGTGACTAAGGCCATACTCCTATGTAGCTGTTCTGCCTGGTGCAGGGCATTTTCCCCTCGGTGGCACTTTCCCCCTTTGTATAGTGATATCAGCTCACAATTTACATTGTCTAAATAAATACCTGAAGATCTTAGCGTCCAAGATCTGCTGCCATTCACTTTGCTTTGAGGCGCTGTGGTTTCCATGCCGCTCTGATTAAAGTTGTATTTCAGATAAATTGGATGAGTCGTGCGCGAATCCTTAGAGATGAGAAGGGATCAACATATATTTGAAACCGTACAGCGTGTCAGTCTCTTACAAGGTACCTGTTTGCAGGCTTTAGTGTAAATGTTGAATACTTAGGTTAATATTTACTATCCTTAGCAATGGACAACCTTCCTCTGAGCACACTGGAGTGGGCAGCACCAAGATTAATAATGTTCTCTTGGCACTGTACGTTCTGGAGATGTAGAGTTAAATCCTCGCTCAATCTTACCTCCTCGCTAACACCTCCGTGCCATTGTTTATTTATATTCAAACCATAACCAATAATAATTGCCCAAATTTTGTAAAATGGCAATTTTTGCACATTCAGCCTCAGATGGCGTTTGACCCTTAATACAGATGGTTTCACTTAATATATTTTGTTTAAACAATCCCTGTTCCTGGAAGTGGTTTCAGAATAGGCTGCTCCTCATTGCTGTTCGTGTTTGCTTTTTCTTATGATATTGTAAAGAGAGAGAGGATTCAGAAAAGGGCAGTAATCAGTGTTACCCGGCGTTTATGTAAGCCGTTGTATTTTCCACTTCAGTTACTGCAGCTTTGTGACTCCTCACAGCTTTCGAGACTGAAGTGCTTTGGAGCACTGTTTCATTAGGCTGTTATTCTGTTTTTCTGTTATTCCCATGTCTGTGAGAGACCTCGGGGAGTCCCAGCATGTTTATGTGGAACGTTGTCATCGGAGATCTCTGATTTCTCCTGGTTTTCCCCATGAGATAGACTCCCTGGTGCTCCAACACACAAAAACCTTCTCTTTATCTTGTCTGTTATCCTTGGGTCTAGCTCATTTTCGGTGACAACCAATGATAGGACAAGGGGTAATGGGTTCAAACTGGAACACAAAAGGTTCCACTTAAATATGAGAAGAAACTTCTTCCCAGTGAGGGTGTCAGAGCCTGGCCCAGGCTGCCCAGGGGGTTGTGGAGTCTCCTTCTGTGCAGACATTCCAACCCGCCTGGACACCTTCCTGTGTAACCTCATCTGGGTGTTCCTGCTCCATGGGGGGATTGCACTGGATGAGCTTTCCAGGGCCCTTCCAACCCCTGACATTCTGTGGTTCTGTGACTCCTTTTCATGTCTTACCATTTCTGCATGTGCAGGCTTTTCGCAGATCGTTGTGCTGTTGATATCGAACATGCCCTGGGCGAGCTGTGAACAGCCGGCATCAAGTTCAATGTCAGGAATCTTTCTGTGCTGCCCTCTGCCATGCTGTGAGGCAGCTCCGCTGGATGGAAAGAACCAGTGCTCTCCAACGACCTGAGAAATGTGGTTTATAAACCGGAAGGTGGGGTATCGGGTGTATATTTAATTTCTTATAGTGGGAATAATAAGCAATTAGTGCCATGGAGCACCAGACACTTCACCTGCGTATGTGAAGGAGGATTGAGGGGAGATATGGAGGGTGTGGATAAATACTGTAATTCAAATCACGTGATTGTAGATGTTTTTATGTAGCATCCTTTACGCTTATATAGACGCTTTTTAATGGATATATTTAGAAAGGGCTTCTACTTTTTCTTAAAAGAATGTACTCCCCTGTGCATGAGGTAGTGGAGTCTTGATTGCTCATCAGAAGGCACGATTGTCCATTTCTTTTGTTTGTTTGGGGTTTTTCGTGTGTGTCTTTTTGTTTGCTTTTCAAAAAAATTACACTTGTTACAGTGCAAGGAAATGTTTACACTGTGTAAAGGTTTCTGTCCGTCAATATTGAGGCTGTTCAAAAGCAACTCTGTTTAAGATTAGATCCCCTGAGAAAAGGGATCCTTGCAATTGAATTGATCCCAGTCTCCTGTTGCTCCGTGCGTTATTACACTTTAAATCTTCTGCATTTCAGAAAATGATTGTAATTTTTGCTGAATTCAATGCTGAAACAGCTTTGGTGGGTGAGGACCAGAGGAAAGGTGCACGGCTGGGTAGGGAGCCCTGAAAATGGGAATACTGCCGCGAGACCTTCTGTGTGCGATCAGCTCCAAGGCAAAGGGCTTAAATTGCTACTGGGTTTGATGGATTGTTTATTGATGGATGTTTATTGGTGGACTGTTATTTGTGTCTGCTATGCATGGTATTTTTCTCTTTGCTTTTCAAGTACTTTGGGGATTCCTGTACCTGTGGCAGCAGCAAGTGTGCCAGACACGTTCCCCGAGCTGTGCCCAAGCGGCTCTCCCCTTGGGAGAGGAATTCCCGCAGGGCTGCGTGGCTCTGGTGGGGAGAGCGAGGAAGAGAGAAGTTTCAGCTCTTCCAGCGGTATTAATTCAATAGCTGATGCACAGAAGGTTTTCACATTGCCCAGGGTTCAGGTGCTCGGAACAGGTCGATGTTCCCGAGCTGTGGATGTGGGGAGAGGCCAAGTGAGGGTGTTTGCAGGGATGAACCTGCCTCCTCCATCCTCCTCCTCCCCGCTGGGTATGGTTCAGTAATACTTGTTTTCTTTTCTTCCTCTCCCCTTCCACCCCCTCCTCATGTGTAATTTGATCTCTTAGGCCTGGTCTTCTGCTTTGGCAGATTTTTTTCAGCTCTTGAATGGAAGGAATTAACCACTTCGGTGCTGTTGGGACTGAACCATGTTTTACTGGTCCTCCTGACCCTTCTGTGGATGTGCTCAGGGTGACACAAGTTAACTCAGGGTGACACAAGATAACTCATGAGCTCATCAGCACCCAGCTCCCCGTTTTAACCTCTTGTTTTAACTTTACCTTTTCCATCTCCATTTCCTTACCCTTTCATTTAAAAGAAATACGGAAATGCTCCCACTCAAGATCTGAGTCAGTATTTGGCGAAGAAACCTCTTTAAAATGTATTTTCTGATCCTTTCCAAGTATGTATCTTTTCTGATGGAGCCCTGCCTGGCTGTGAGCCCGCTCTGCTCTGCCCTGGCACAAAATACTGAGCTTCAGTGGGATCCCTAATTCCCCCTATTGCACAGAACCTCTCCCTCTTTTACAACCTTAATAAACTGACTTAAGTAGGAGTTTCTTTGATTTTTTTTTTTGTGTGTGTATTTTTAAGGTAAGTTGCTATTTTTTCAGATCTGAAAAGTGCAAGTTTCTCTTTGCCTGCAGATGTTTCAAAAAGTGTCCAATGGAAGACACCCAAAACTTTTCCAGTGGTTTGTGAAGAGCCCCTTGGTACTTGGATTTAACCTTACAGGCTTCAAACACTAATGCCCAGGCAATTCCCTGCGGAGCTCACAACTCATCTTGCTTTTTTGCGTGAATATTGTGAAAACACACAACTATTGCAGAAATCTAGTGCTATCCTCTGCCTTATTACTACCTTAAGAAGGAGGATTCTCTCCTGTTGCTTGAAAGGAATTGCAAGTCATTGAACATCCCCTCTCTGAAATCCCACCACTTCTCAGCCTCCTCCTGCACTCATGAAAATTGCAAATAACAAACATCTGTTAAATCATGGAGAGAAAAAACAACAAATGCACATGCTGTGTTGCAAAATCCTTTGTTTTTCGGTTGATGTGTACAGTGGACTTTTTGTGACCTGGCTTTTTGTTGTTAAGTTTCTTCCTGTGAGAGTGGGATTCACTAAGTCCAAGTGCCACAAGTGTTAATATTTCATTGTATGTGCAGATATCTGGTCACGCTGTGCTAGATGGTTTCTGAAGAAAGGAAGGAAAACACTATTTGCGCTCAGGTGTTAACCAGCCTTTGTTCAAATTGATGCGTGGCGGTTTTTTATTTACAATAACGCCTATCCTCGACTGATCAGATTAGTAGCAAGAGGCTTTTGTTTTTAACTTGCTATTTTAACTAGCTATTGTGAATCCGTCAGCTGAATTTTCAGCAAAGCTTCAATAGAAAGGTAGAATAATGGTCTCTATAAAAATATTTTGTATGTGAGCTGGAAAAGAAAAGGCAGAGATGTCTATATAAAAAGGTAGAAGAAAAGAGGCAAAGGCAGCGCTGAGTTCTGAGCTGCGGCAGAGCTGGAGAAACTGGGATGACACAGATCATGAGGGTTCATCTGGGCTGAACCGTAAAACCACCTGAGCCCTGTTTGTCTGGGTGTGTGTTACTAATGCCACTGGTATTACTGACTCCTGGAGATCACCAAATACGTATCTTGGTGCTTTGGGCTTTCTCCTTGGGTGCATGAACAAACTTGGAAAGTTTGACTGGACTGATGTAAGTCATTCTATGCGCAAACACCACCAAGGGCTTTTCTCACCCTCTACCTATTACGTGGCAGGTACTAGTAATAAATCACAAACATAATTGGCTTTTTGTGTGGCGCTGTCATTGGTAATAGGAGAATGTGGGAGTATCCTGGCAGACTTGTTTTCACTTGTTCTCTGGAGTAGTTACAAGGTGTCAATGAACAATTATTGAGATGAAGAGGTGACTGACTCAAGAGACAGTTGCTTAAATCTGAGGTGGCTTTTAATGGGACGTGCACTCAGGTCTAACCCTGCCAGTCTCAGACTCACCCTCTGCCGCGCTCTCTTTGACATACCATAGTAAAACTTAATGTGCAAGACCTACTGATTGCATTAATTGCGAACAGTTCTACAAAACTCCACCAGACAGTGTTTTGTGCTGCACGTGCCAAGAAGGTAGAGTTAGTAGCCACGATTTTAAAGCTGTTAGTCATATCAATCTAATACCCATCTAATACACACCAGTATCTTCCAGAAAGTTTGCTACATTGTACCTAAGTGTGGATATAGGCATTTAATGGTGGAGGATCTGAAAACCCAAAGGGAAACTGGAGTCTGTCAGACAAAGCTGGACCAGCCCCTAGGAAAACAGTCAATACTGCATTTGCTGCTGGATCAAAGCCCAGCTTTGTTACAGCTGTGTCTGTAGCACATGCTGTGGTCATTCATGGCTTTCAACATCAGCTGCTTTGATCATTTTCATATACACATATATTTTTAATCAGGTAATGGTGTTAGAATGTGTTATCCCACTATGTGAAAGATGTCATCAGAAGAGAGCTGTGTAGCGTGGCAGCGCTCTGTGGCACAGTCCTGTTTTTAATCACAAAGATAGTGACCTGTGAATGCCCACAATAACATGTAAACTTATCACTTACTAAGAGAAATGCATCTTACAAATGATGCAATTCTACTTTTCATTGCTCCAAATGCCTGGAGACAGCAAAGTGCTTTACAACCTGCATTGAGTTAGTCTTGAACACCTGTGGGGATATTCTCAGTTGCATTTAAAGAAGAGCAAGATATGGCCCAGGTAACTTATAACTGTAAGCAAGAATCTGCTCTTTTTCTTACTCCTTTGCTTTAACCACTAGTTTGTGCTGCTTCTGTTTCAAGTGACTTTTTCCATCCGCAAACAGCTGAACATGCCCCTCAAAGAATGCCCAGCGTTTGGGGCTTCAAACTCTGTTAGCTTTCTGTGTTTCAGATTTTAAACCAAAATTAAGCTCTGCTTTTTAAATGGGCGACGAGCACTCAAGCTGTTTTTAATGGTATCGCAACAAAATTCACTCCAGCTGCTAACGTGGTGGGGTTGTGCCAAAACTCACTTTCTGCTCATGGAGCCCAGTCCTTTTGCTGCCACTGTCGTGCATGTGTGCGATCGCTCTCTTTTGGAAAAATCCCCGCATTTTGGGTAGCTTTAAGACAGTAAAGAACAGATAGCTATCTGCTAGAAGCAGCTCAGACATGAAGGCAGTTGGCTAAATAGGTTTACGCTGGTGTATGAGCATGAACAATAAAAGCTAATGGATACTGGATTGCATTAGCAAGAGCAGAGCCAGCAGGTCGAAGGAAGTGATTATTTCCCTCTTTTTGGCGCTTGTGAAGCCACATCTGGAGTGTGGCGTCCAGCTCCTCCTTCCCCGGCGCAAATGCTGACACACTCGGGGGCCAGAGCCACCGGTGCCCCCCGGGCCGAGGGGGCTGAGGGTGTCCCAGTGCCCCCGTAACCACCCAACCGGTGACCAGAGAGACTCTTCCCAGAGATGCACAGCACCAGGAGGAGAAGCAACATTCAAAACTTGCAGCAAGGCAAATCTGGATTGATATAAGACGTTAAAAAGTGTTTCAAGCTGCCCAGCAGTCTCAGTTAAAGTCGAGCTGCAAAAAGCCTGGGACAGCCTGATGTGGATAGGTGGCTGCCCTCGGAGTGGGAGGTTGAGCTGGGGGCCTGAGGCTGCTCCCAACCAAAATTGTTTTGCTATTCTGCAGCAGAAGCCGAGTTGAAGGTTGCAGGAGCCACTCTGTAGTCCAGAAGTCTGCGTGCTTTTCCTGACTGATTTCATTCTGAGACGTGTATATGGCAAACAAACATGAAAGGGATTAATAGATGTCAGCCATAAGAGCGGCAGAGTTCATGTGGCGCTACCAATATGGCTTTTATTTCTATATCTCCAGTTAATTCCATGGCATTTTCAGGGTATTTGCTCGCAGTATTTACAGCCTAGTTTGCCATGGCACAAAAGAGGAAACATTGAAGGATGAAGTTTGTAGCAGAGGGACCACACAAGCTTGTCTGTGTGGAAACATAAAGGAAATTAATTTGTTTATCTGCAGAGGAAGTTATCCCAGGGTAGCTCTTTGTGTTTGACTCCCCGAGTGGATGCCTTTCTCTTACACTGAGGCTCTTCTGCAAGCGGGTTAATTTAATTTGAGATGAGGCATTCTTCTGCTGGAATAAGAACCCCAGGACTTCATCAGGAATGTAATCCGCATTAATTCTGCCAGCGCTCATCATATTAACCTTAATTGTGAGGGCTGGGTGATGTTCCTGGGGGGCAGCCTTTGTGCTGCCAGGGGAACGCTACGGGGATTCTGTGTCCCTACAGCCGCACTTGGAGGAGAAGCGGGACAGGGATGCTCCTCGCATGGAAAAGAAGTTGCGTGCAAGATGCCTGGGCTGCTCTTACCATGTTACTTCATCCCAGTTCCCTAAACATGACACTGGGCCTAAACATGTGATGACTGAGCTCCTCCTGTGATTTATATAACCTTCCTCCTCCAAATCTGCTTTTAACTCTTGGGGTTTTTTTTCATTACCTCCCAGTGCAGTTTTGCACAAGTTCTCTGCGGTTTCATCTGAAGCTTGGCAGGCGAGAAACCAAGGAGATAGTGGTTGGTTTCTCTTTAAACTCTCGTGCTTCCATAAAATAGAAATGTTCCTCCAAAGTGGAGAGAGGAAGGCGGAGCATGGGGAGAGCGGCATCGTTCTCCTTCTAATGCACGTGCAGGCTGCCAGAGGTGGGGATCACATCTGTAGCCTCATCTCTTCTCTGGACTAAGCTGAGGAAATGTTTAAGTTCTCTCCCTGTTTCCTGGTTTATTAAATGGGGAGATCCATGTTAATCTCTGAGAAAAAGCGTGAAAGCACTAGGAACATTGTGCTGTCCTCAACCGTGATTCTTTCTCTGCTAGAAATGATGTGACTTGTGGTAGTTAAAAAAACGCAAATGCTCTTATTGCAGTTATGGGTTGAGAGACCACGGATTTCTTGCCAAGCTGTCTTTCAGGTGTACAGCCCCCAGTCTGAGGCAAAGTAATGCTGTAAAATAATGTTTAAAGAGCCTGAGCAATGTTTGCTGTTTGGAAGGCATGGTCCTCAGATGCTGGAAGCACGCGGAGTTTCCCCCAAAGCATCCAATGTTTGAAAACGTTGGAGGGCAAAAGAGCGCTAGCTAGTCCGTAACCTTGCCAAAACAAACTGTCAGATGTGGAGAGAAGTTTGCAGAGACAAAAATGAAGATTTGCTGCTTTGTTGATCCTGTGTGTGACACACCAAGCGCTCCACACATTGCAGAGGGGTTTGGGATGGGGTCGGCTTCCCAGTCCTTTATCCCCAGCCTCTCTATTTGGCACCCCAATGAGCTTTGCACCCTTCAGCTCCTCTTGCTCTGAGCAGCAAAAGCACCCCAAGGTTTGGGAAATGAAAAGGGATTTCTGAGTGGAAAAAAATTCAACTGTATACACACCCAATTTGCTGTCTCCTTTATATATACAATATGTATACACATATACAGAATATAAATAAATATAGTGGAAATGATGGTTGTTTTAAAAAGGAGACACACAATAATGCCAGAAAGCACTCTCTAAAAAGTGCAAAACTGGGCAGTTGTAATTAATGTGTAGCCTTGAGAAACCTGCAAGGGAAAGGCACAGTTTGCAGGGGGAAAGAACAGTGGATGGTGGGACTTTTGTGCAAGGGGAGTAGTACCCTGCAAGTGTAAGTGCATCAGCTGAGATTGGAATCCATTTGCCTGTAGTTATCACAGCGATACTACGACTGGATCTCCTGGGGAGCACCCCCAGCTCTTTGGCAGGTTTTGTGCTGGGCTCAGGCGGGATCAGCTCTCACTTCACTTCTCCCTGTTGCAAGTCGCTGTGAAACAACCCGCATCTAAGACTTCTGACTATTGCCTACAACTCGCTTTACCAGAGCCGTGCACACGCACCACAGCAGCGTTATCCCTTAATCCTCCCTTTCCCCCCTTCCCAAACTAACCAGGGCTCTCCCAGAGCAGGGAAACTTGTTGCTTTTCCACCCTGGCGTTGTGCGAGCAGGCAGGCGCAGGCAGGAGGAGGGTTAAGGAGCGAGGGCGTTGCTCGCCCGCCTGATGTCATGGAGGGAGGCAGCGGCTGAAGGGGCCCTTTGTTGGCAGCCCTGCCTGCACCCAGCCCTGCCTGCACCCAGCGCCGGCAGCATGCGGGCAGCCGCCGCTCAGCGTGGCCAGCGCTAACTCTGCCCAACTTGCTTGGATTTGCTTTCGTTCTTCTTTTTTTTAAAAAAAAAAAGAAAAAATCCCCTTTTTTTTTCTTCTTTTTTCTTTTTCCGCCCCCTCCTCTCTCCCGCCAAAAGAGTTGGGAAGGAGGGAAGATGGCTGGAGTTCACTCCCCGCGAGAGGAGACGCGGGGCCCCAGGATTTTCCGCCTCTCGGGCTCACCCTTGTAATGGTTTTCAGAGCGCTGGATTTCTTAGACTTTTCCTGGATATTTTCTCGTAGACTTTTCCTGGATAATTTCTTTAAGACTTTTCCCGGATATTTTCTTTTAGTCTTCCCGTGGGTATTATCTTTTACACTTTTCCTGGATTTTTTTTAAACTTTTCCCGGAGCTTTTTTTCTTTTTAAGACTTTGACCGGATAACTCGAGAAGAAGCTTGAAAGAGGACGGGGGGTGGGAAGGGAAACCAGACAGCTGAAGCCAAACTCTAACAAATGAAAATGTTGGAGATTTGCTTGAAATTGGTGGGTTGCAAATCGAAGAAAGGGCTTTCCTCCTCCTCCAGCTGCTACCTGGAAGGTGAGTACCCAAAGGGACCTTGTTTGGGACGTGTCCCTTCGGTAGTTCCCCAAGCAACATGGCCCGACCCCGTCGCCATCCCAAACACGAGTTTTATCCCTTGCTTGCAATTCGGGGCCAGGCTTGGGGCAGTATTTGGTGCTAGCCAGCTTTAGGCTCAGCTTTTGCGTGCGGGGGTGCGGGTGTACGCAGCATCCAGACCCCAGGTGACTTTCATTAACTGCAGTATACAAAGGGAGCGCGGCTCTACCATTTATGGTTGTAAAATGTCAAGTGATCTTATTGCCGAACCCATAAACAAAACTGTATCTTCAGGCCTTAGCTTTATTTTTATTTTACCAGTGGAAGGATCTTCCTTATTTTGGATGTGAGGGGAGGATGATAAAACCAACTCCAGGCTCAGGAAGAAAATTTAGATGAGTCTATCACTAAAATATTTTCAGCGTATGTTAATACGTATTAATCTCTTAGTTCATTTGGGTTGTCCCCTTGTAAGTTTGCTTTCCATAGGCATTCATTTAACTGTTTTTTCTTGCATGTTTGCTTTTAAAAGGTGATTTTTGGGTGACAACTGTGGTTATTTGGAGACACTGAGATGTTAAACACATGGACCCGACTAGTTCAGATTGAAAGAGTGGGTGACAGAGCCCCCATGCCGGGCTGGGGGACTTTGGGCCGAGGTCTTGTTCAATATGAGCTCGAGCAAGTTCTTCACCCCAGTGTGGCTTCAGACCCAGCTTCTTCAACTTCTTTTGTGTTGCTGCATGTTGCTTCAGTAAAAAATAATCCGCATGCCAGGGCCGTGCCAAGTCGTCAAATCAGAGGCACGAAAGGCAGCAGCTGATTTCCCGGGGCCTATCGCAAGTTGCTGTTGCTCAACTCTTGAATATTTAGTGGAGAAATGGTCCTCGGAAATTCATAGGTCAGGAATCTCAAAATCTACAAATGGCTTCTCGTGGCAAACCCGTTTGAAGAAATTTCGGATCGAGAGTCTGGATTTATCAGGCACATTTAGTGGCTCTGAAGAGTTTTGTGTTGTCTAAAATCAAAGAAGAGTTTGCAGAGGACTTTTTTACTTATTTAAAGTTTCAGAAACCTAATGGTGGGCGGATGCATATTAATAATTTCAGTCTTTCCTACGTGACTGAGTTCTTTCGGGTGTAGGAGATCTCAGTCCGTGTCTGGTTTACTTGGGGCCGCTCCATTCTGTCCAGTTGGATCTTTCAATACGGCCCTGGGGGAGCAGGCAGAGCTTGGGGCCTCTTCCCTGCTGGAATGAATGCTATGGGATGATGTTACAGCGGCGTTAGCCTGACTGTTTGTGCAAGTTTTCCCTTTTCTGTGTGTGTGTGAGCTACAACCACTCCCCCCCCCCAATTTGCAATGAAGTTGCTTAATGAGATTACAGCACAGCTTGACTTGTGCCGTATAGGCAGTATCCAGTTAACAACATGATGGTCGACGCACTGAATATTGTAGTATTTCTGCCTTCAGCCTCCCTGGGACTGTGGCTGTGCACTTATTTTTTGTGATGGGATAGGAAATAAGCATGGAAACAACTTTTAATTTCTCTTCTATCAAAGTAGCTCAGTCCCATTCTCAGCTCAGTGTGAGGCAAAACCGAAGCCAGGACCCATGTGGCATGTTGAAGGTGAACAAATGTGGCAACTACAATCTTAATGTAGGCTACTGTGGCTCTCTTGGAAAGCAGGGTGAGAAGTGAGGAGCTATTTGTTAAGGACATCTGGAAAAAAACCAACCAACCAACCAAAACCACCCAAAACACTTGTGTTATTAATTTCTAAACCTGAAGGTCCCCACATAGTATTCCTAGGCAGCTTTCCTATTAAAATGTTGGTGATATTGAAAGCCCTACTGAGGACTCTTCCAAAGAGTAGAGGTGGCTTGTCCCAAACCCTTGTGCTTCAAGGGCACAAGTGAAAATATCCTTGTGTTATTACCCTGAGGAGCATAACAGGTTTTTACATCTGGGCTGGTTCATTTTGACAGCATCCACTTCAACTTGCAGTCGTGTGAAGGCCGGACTGATGGTTTGGGAGAAATGGGCAGGCTTGGGACAAAAGAGGGGGACCCTGGGTCCCCGTGAGCCATGTGTGGTGGCCAGTCCAGCCCCACACATGTCCCACAGCCCCCCAAAGGGCTGAGCAGATGACGGTGACACCACTGGAGGATTCCTCTCTGCTCTCTTTGCCTTATTGTAGGGGAAGCTGTTGAGGATGTGAGAGGAAAGCTGAAAGTTTCTTTACTATAGTAAAGTTTCTTTACTATGTTTACTATAGTAAAGTTTCTTTACTATGAAACCTTAACCATAACTGCGTAAAGGATGGAAGGTCTATTAGTTGTGTTGAAAACCAGTTGCAGCTTGCAAGTGAGATTAAATTGTACCTAAATCAGTTTCTTATTTTCATTTCCACATGTTAACAGAAACACCACAGCATTTGCTTGGTGAATAGCATGGAACTGTAACAAAACCAAATCTGTTTGTTTTGTGGTGGTTATTTTAAACACACTTCTGGAAAATACTGTCTTGAGGTTGGGTTTGGTGTAAGGTTGATGTAGAGTCAGGCACCTGTGTAGATGGACGTGTCTTTTGACCAAGTAATCCAAAATGTGGGGTTTTTCTTTTCGAGGCGGTCCTCTTCTGAAAGGCTCTTGTGCTGTGTTCGTGTGCAGGAATGAGGATTTTTTGGTGAGTTGTGTTTGTGGAGGTGTGAAGAGATGGCAGGAGCTCCATCCCATTGCCCAGCGCTTTGCTCTGTACAGCCAGGCCTGAGACCTTTTCTTAACTTGATCAAAAATAAGTTCAGATTAGGTCTAACGATTACTGAGATTTCGTATTGATGTTGAAGCTGGCCATTTTCTGCCCTCGTTTCTCTTCCCACTAGTAAATATTATTCTAAAATGTGAGAGATCTGAATTTCTCTCATCTGCTTTCTCCTTTCTGCCTTTGCCAACCCGAAGGATTCCTCGCCCACTTCACACCAAGAAAGGGTAAAGAGTAGAAGAGAAGAGGCACAGCATGTACTGCTGCCAATCTGATCTGGAAAACAGAATGTGTCCATGTCCCAAATAGGGGCTGGAATAGTCTTGCTGCCTTTTTGGGCTTGCTCTGCCACCAAAAGGCAGAAGCCTTGTTTAAAATCCATCAGTGTTCTCAGTAAAGTTTAAAAACTGTTTTGGGGGCACTAGTAAAGTCCTTTGTTTTCTAACTGAAGTGATTTCTGTCCCGCCAGCTGTCAGGTTGTCTGTATTTGTTTCTTTTCATCTAAGCGTGTCCTGTTACAGTCAGAGGAGCCTGGGGAGGAGCAGCAGCCCGTGGATGTTGCCTCGTTCCTGGAGAGTTTCTTTTTATGCCTTTGGGCATGTTTTGAGCCAGACCCAGATCTGAAATGCCGACGACTCATTCTGCCCTGATTTCGCTGCGATCCGCAGACAGATCTCGGGTCAATCTGTTGGGAAGAGCGAGCGCGTTAACACGGCGTTGCTGCCTCCCAGGGCAGGGCCTTCTGTTTGTTTCTTGGCTATTTTTTGCTCCTCACCTCTTGGCCTCTTGTCACTCAGTAGAGTTCTTCTAAAATGCGTTTGTGCCTTTGTAATGTCTTGCTAGTTACGTCCTTGTTCCAGTGGTTCTTGCCCGTCCCATCCTTGTTAACAAATCAGGCTGATGGTGCTGGCTGCCACTTCCCGTGGGTCATGGTGAGGAAAGGATTATAATTTCATAGGGAAAGCCGTAACTGTCTTCAGACCTAAAACTGATCATCCACAGACATGTTAGTCCTTCCCCAAGCAGTCTGGGGCTGCTCAGTAAATCTCAATGATTCTTTCTTGGTGCTTTCCCTTCCCAGGGCTCAGAAACGGGTAAACCTCACTAGATCTGCTCCCTTAGTAATGGAACTGAACAAAAATTGTGGAGTTTTCAGAAATACGTGTCATTGAAGTTGACTTGGGTACTCTTTTCCTTTCCCAGAGGTTATAATCTAAGGCCAAGCAGCAGTTATAGTAGGAGATTTGGGAATAAAACCCGAATTTCTGCCATACCCACTATTGTGCTCCATACATCTACAACTGTGTTTAGCTGGCTGGAGAAAGATGATATTTACCATATCACTAAGGAGTTATAAATGGAATAAACTCAGTGAATGAACTCGAGTGGAACCTGCAGGTTAATGTAAGAGTGAACATTCAAAAAAACCCAAACAAACAAAAACCCCACAACCAAAAACCAACAACAAAAGCCACAAGATGATGAAGGCACCTTCCGTCAGGCATAGGGAATCCGTGAGGGCCGCTGAGGAGATACTGGGACAGGGAGACAGCTGCTCCATCAAATGCACTCAAACTGATAAACATTTGGATATATTAAATCTGCGAGGCTATTCTGCTATTTATCATCATTTCTTCCAGGGGAAAAGGAGAGCAGGAGAATGCAGGGAAAGGAGAAGCTTTAGATAACGTGTGCTGTACCTCTGAAGAGATTATTAGATGTGTTCTGTGCTTTCTCGTGCGAGAAACCTCGTGGAAAAAACGCCAGCGCAGTCTGTAAGCCCACAGGATGTTTGTTTTGTAGGGAGACAGGAGGTCTCTTCCTTCTCTCGGGACTGCTGGAAGAGCTGAGTGGAATTCTGTGCTTCTGCCTGTTTTCCAACCCTTCCCTTAAATTACTGAGGAAATCTGCTTGCGTTGGTCTGGACCAGAATTTTTCATATCTGAGAACTTCTTCCACAGTCCCTAAGAATGATTCATGACTTCGTATAAACAGTAATTAGCAGGAGATAGCTGCGCTTATGAAACCTTTCTGTGTGCATACATAAACATCTCCTGGTAAAAAAATTAGGGGGGAGACGGAGACATTCTTATGGTTAATGCTTCAAAGTAAAAGCTGCTTTGTCTTATTTCGAAGTCTGCTCTGCTTTAATTGTTGTCATTTAGTTGGTGTTAGTGGAGAACTGAATTCCAGCGTTGCCTGGGGACTCCTCCCAGGAGTCCGGGTGTCATCTGGAGCACGGTGTGATCAAAGTAATAAATCACAGTCTTGCTGGGATGTAGCAGAAGACAAAGTGGATGCGTGGGAGGAATCACAGTGCAGAGATAACAGATTGAATTACGCTCGGTTCCTGCCCTGTCACCGCACCAAGATCCCCTCCTGTAGGTACAGCAGCCAAGCTGGTTTGTTAGGAGGAATCTGTCCCGTTGAAGAGCTCAGGGGTGTTGTAGAGTTGTAGTTACCACCAGCAGTAGGAGGTGAAGAAGCTGTAGTGTGTTGAAAAAGACCCTCAATACGTATGAACAGCAACGTCTAATTCCTGTGCTGAAGGACTGCGATGTCTGGGCAAATGTACTGGAGAAGAGCTGCTGACAGCTGGCTGTGAGTGGCTCCCAGATGGCCGTGTCCTGTCAGCTTCTCTCGCTTCATGGTTTTGTGTCCCGAGTCTGCTGACAGCCCCCTCTTGGGGCCCAGACCTTTAAAAGTGTGTTTTGTCACGGTCTATCAAGCTTCTGCTACACTCGGGTCACCACAACTCTGCTCTTTCCTTTACGCTCTTCTGTGTGTTGGCTCATGGCCTCCTTCTCTGGTTCTTGCTGCCCTTCAAGCTTTGTTCAGTCGCTGCCTTCCCTCCCCCTGCTCTTAGTTCGGGGTTCCTGCCTTCTGGAAATGCCACTATTAACCCAACCTGAGACTTGGGTCCTGCATCTCCCCGTCGTGCTGTCCTCCTCGGTGTGTACCTCCCCTGGGCTGATAGGGAAGATACAAACCTGTCTGTGCGCAGCATGTTCTGTGTTCGCTCAGGAACTTGTGTGGTTTTCCAGCTTATCGAATTCTCATCCTTTTATTTATCAGCCCTTGCTCTCGCCGGTCCCTGGGTTTGCAGACAGTGATCACTGAGTCAGTGTTTGTAGGAACGTCGTCGAGCAAAACCAGCCTTCCTTGACTTTCACACCACAGCTTGGTTTTGGTGTTCGTTGTCTCACGCTCGGAATCGAAGCGCATACCTTGGCATCCACGTGCAATGAGTCAGTCCTAGCATCGCCGTGCTCTGGGCACGAGGGAGGGATTCTTGCGGAGCGCTTGGCTCTCCTCCCGCATCTCCATCCGTGGCCGTGCCTGCGCCGTCCTCGCTGGGCTGCGATCGCGCTGGAGTTGGAGGGGAGCCTGCCTTGGATTTCCTGCCTTCCTCTCCAATCACTCCCCCGTGGGGGACGCATTTTCTTTCCTAGCAGAGGTTACAGTCCATCCCACCATGCAGCATGCACTGATTTGTGCTGTATTTGGGGGAGAGCATCACCGCGTTGCTCCTCGCTGCCGTTGTGCGTCTGCTCCTCGCAGCTCTGTGCTGTCTGTTCCAGGTGTTCACTGACGGTGTAACTCCTTGGAGTATCTCCAGTCACTGCAGTGCCCTGTGTTTGATAAGGGAGCTTAATGGACTTGACAGGATCAAAGCGTTTGCATGGTAAAATGATTATAGCTTAATTTTCTGAAAGTGGATTTTCTGTTTCTTTTCTCATTGTCCCTCTTGAAGCAAACCCGGGCTATTAAAATGTCTTCTCCTGCTGGAAACGGGAGGGGGAAGCAAGAATGTCCTGGTGCTTTAAAAAACCACCCAAGACACCACCACCTTCTCTGACTGGGGAATCATTTGGAAAGCAGAATTATTTGACTTCTTGGATTCACTATAAAAATATATCTCCCTGCAGATATGGTTTGGCTAGGAAAACAGGCCCAACAACATGGATACTTGTTGCTTTGCTCTCTGCCCACATTTATGATATTACCTTTTCCAAAGAACACAGTACTACTCATTTTCATAAATAATCACCCAGAGAGCCTTTACCAGTGGTGGTGTGACTAATACACCGAGGACGCCAGATTATCTGTGTGGGTGGCTAGTGGCACTTTCACCACCAAAACAATGGGATTTGTTATCATTGGTAGGGTTAGCGTATTCTTGTTTTGTGAAGACACTTGGCCTGGGATTTCTCCCTGCAGAGCCCTGCTGTGTTCACCTGTGCAGAAGGAGGATTCAGGGCTCTGGGGGAGCAGGCGGCGGCTGATGCTGAGTAACAAAAAGCAATTTCGTGGTTCGAGGGACTGGGTGCAATAGCGCCGTGTTTCCTGTCCCCATAGCTGCGCTGACGCGATGGTTTGTGTGCCGTGACCTTGCTCAATTAATCCATCCAGATGGAAAATAACCCTTCAAAAAACAAGATTGTTTTCAAAACTTCTTGCGCTGGGTTTGTGCCAGCACAGCTGGAGGTGGCACATTGGAGTGAGGGGCACGACTGCCTGGAGCATCACTGCCACAAACTCCTGAATCGTGATACGGAGATAACGGTTTGCAGGGGTTTTTTCTTGTGATAAAATTCACTGATGTGCTTGGACTTGCCTGGTACACAATATTACACGCCTGATGTGCTGCAGTGTACAAAAAACTTTGGTGGTTGGTTTTAACTCGCCTGTGAAGCTCAGTTTTTAGGCATCTACTTTTCTGGAGGTGACTCAGGATTCCTGAAGATGTGGAAAGCTCGTTGTGTGAAGTGCACTGGCCACTGCACTCTGGTTTTGAGAGCAGCAAGCAGGACAGAGGGCAATAAAAAAGGCACAGCCTTGTACTCAAATAGGAAATGATTAAAAATACAGTGACCCACGGAAGTACGTATCTCATTCTCAAATACCACATCTTATAAATCTCCCCCTGCCTGGCTGCACGTTCTGGCGATTTTGAAGGCCTTGGGTTTGTTTTCAAATCTAACTATTCCAAGTTGGGAATGAGCCAAAGGATTTAGCAGCAGCAAAGAGCCTACATGAGCAGCACAGAGGGAGAGCGGCTTTCCCTTTCCTAGGGGCTGGGGACAGCTCTGGGACGAGCGTGTCCTGCCCATGTGGCAGGAGATCTGCATTAGAAAACCGTCCGTGGAGCGCACATGGCAAGAAGCACAATGCAAATGAGAAAATCAGAGCGTGTGGGTTGACCGGCTGGCTTTTATCAGCACAAATGAACCTGCTTTTTCCCCTCTTTCTCTCTTCCTACTCCAGAAGCCCTTCAGAGGCCGGTGGTGTCGGACTTTGAGCCCCAGGGTCTGAGCGAAGCAGCTCGCTGGAACTCCAAGGAAAACCTCCTGTCCTGTCCCAGTGAAAATGACCCCCACCTCTTTGTTGCACTCTATGATTTTGTGGCGAGCGGGGACAACACTCTCAGCATAACTAAAGGTAAGGTCGCCAGGCAGAGCGGTTCTCGGAGTGTGTGAGAAGGCACAGAAGGAAAAACCACTGTGGGATAACTGAGTTATACACTAAACCCTATGGAATTTTTTTTTTACTGTGGGAATTCTTCTTAAATAAATACAAATGTTTCCCAAAGTCGTAACCTTTTAAAAGGTTAAAACTCTTTGAAGCTTTTGCATTGGGCAAGAAACTGTTTGCCAAAACTAAGGTCTCGGTTAGGAGCAAGAATTTGAACTGAGAAATTAAGCTGATTTTAAAGGCTGACCTCTATCATTTTCATAGTTCGCCAGAACACTGTCCCTGTAGGAAAAATGGCTGTATAGATAGTGTTTTCTTACTCGATCCTTCTGTTCCTCATCTGTACTCCAGGTCACATCAGCTTACCTCGCTAATTGAAATGATTTTTTAATTGTTTATCCCCTCCTGCTCTCTCCCAGCCCCATCAAGCCAACTCAGTTCAAATAAAATTTGCTAGGTGAATTTTTTTAAGCTCAATCAGTATCAGAGCTGGTGCAGAAAACTCCTGAAGCATGTGTGTGACTTTGTTTGGCTTTGAGGGTCCACTCAAAGAAACACACATGCTGCTTGCTCAGCCAGATATCTGTTCTTACAGGAGATGATTCGATGACCTGTAGCCAGAAAGAGCCCAGGTTTGCCATGTCTAAATTTATTCTCTTTTGTGCTAAGGTGAAAAGCTCCGTGTCCTGGGCTACAACCACAATGGGGAATGGTGCGAGGCCCAAACTAAGAACGGACAAGGCTGGGTACCCAGCAACTACATCACCCCGGTGAACAGTTTGGAGAAGCATTCCTGGTATCATGGACCGGTGTCACGGAACGCTGCCGAGTACCTTCTGAGCAGCGGGATCAACGGCAGCTTTCTCGTGCGAGAGAGCGAGAGCAGTCCAGGCCAGAGATCCATCTCCCTGCGATACGAGGGAAGGGTGTACCACTACAGAATAAACACTGCGTCCGACGGAAAGGTAGGATGTCCAAACCATGAAAGAAAACCTTACCGGTATCCTGACTGTACCGGATCAAGTAGTAGCAATTGAATTGGGCAGTTCTGAACTCTGATCGCAATGTTCATCATCTGTAGTTATTATACAATAAACTGCAACTGTCGCATCAGTGACAAAACAGGTTTATTCCTTTAGCAATCTTCTGGTGAGATATAATACAGCTCAGCAGCGAAACACCATAAGGTAGGTGATAGAGTTACATCAGAGCTGTATGTAATAGATATTAAGATGATATTCTGAGGATGAATTCTTGTCCCGTATGTTCAAAAGGTAATCTCTTTGCTAAATCAGACAAGTCAGTGCCTGTTTCTGATAATCCTGCAAATATTAGGGACAGGATGCTTCTTGAGCTATTCTGCAGTATTTTTAACTACTGTTTTGATTTCTCTACAGTATTTCAGCGTGATCATTGGAGACGGGTAGGCACTTTCACTTTTATATGGGCCCAGTCTCTAGTTTCTTAAGTTTGTTTCTCTAGATCGTTGTGTGCTGTAGCAGTGTTGCAATGCTGTGCTTTGTGGATGCTGCAGAGAAACGTTAGCATAAAAGTGTAGTTCTCCACAGATTTTTGTTTTGTTTGAATTTCATGGAAACATTTCTGCTGGCATTGGATTTTGGAAAAATCTTGTTTGTAGCCAATCTGTTTGAAGCAATGTCTCTTCAGATCCTGTGCAGAAGTTGAAGTGTGGATCTGGAGCAGCATGGCTGCTGAGGCTCTTCTTGCCAGCATCCAGCAATGACAGATTCTGTGCCATTAGAGCTCTGTAATTAAAATTAAAAATCAAGTATAGTAGTGGCCCACCGTGGCCCATTTACCTTTGTCCTGCCAGAGCTTTATTCTTCTTACAGTGATATTGACAGCAAAATCTTTAGTATGAAAACCTAGGGAGCCATAGTGTCACCTGTTTATCAGACTCATCACTCTAAAACTTTTAATAAGATAAACAGATTTTATTCAGTAATGAAATACCTTTTGTCTGCTTTGGCAGACAGATTGTAATAGAGACAATTCTGACCATGTTAGTTAAGATAATGTATTTCTAAATTATGGCACTTTGATTCTTCCTTTTTCCTCCAGCGTAGAAACGCTCTGTGGTCAGAATCAGCCCTGGGAAATGCTGGCGTGCAGCACGCTTGAAGGACGACATGGCAATCTGGAATATTATTCCTCCCCCTGTCTCTCTAGTTGATGTTCCTTCAATTCACATTGATGCTGGCAGATGAGCAATGTTCACACGTGAACATTTCAATCCAGGCCGCCTTCAGTGGGTGTAAACACGCATGTGTCCATGATGCGGTAGCACGTTCTCCGTTTTAGCTGTGAAAGGGTTTGGCATATGAAGGCTTTCATCCCAGCAGAGCTGTTTTTATCCCTAAAAAACAGTTCTGCAGCACTCCGATAATCCGTTAGGGTCCGTATTAGCCAGGTTAACCGTTCATTTTCCACAAAGTTGCTTGAATTGGTGTTTTTGAGAAAAGGCGCAGGTCAGCACAATTCGCCACAGCAGATCTGCAGCTGGTGGTGGCTGCAAATACAAAATCAAGGAGCGGCAGCGACCGAAAGCTTTGGCTGCTCGTGCCTGGTGAGCAAAGAGGCAGCCACAGCTCTCCCCATTGCCAGGGCCAGCATCCCTACATAAGGGTCGTTTTGCCATGTCCGTGCACCAGTCGCTGCAGTTTGCAGCCTGACATGTTAAACCACATTGGTTTTAATTCGTGTTAATAATCTGGGCAGTGAATTGTGACAGCTTCATAGCAGCCGTGCTGCCTGCTCTGCTGCTGGGCTCTTCCAGCACCCATCCCCAGCCTTAAAAGCCGAGGAGGCACGAAGAGAAACAACTAATATCTCTGCTTTTCCCTCTGAAATGAAGACTGATGGAGCAGGTTCCCCGCTCCGAGCTGCTCACGTCATACTCTATTACCCACTTGGCAGCACAGCACGGCTCTGCCCAAAGAAAGCTCTTACCTTCAACTCCCCGAGCACCTGGGGCCTTCCCAGCCCGCTGGGTCATTAGTCAGCCTGTCTGGGGAACTTAATATCTGCAGGAAGGATGAATGGCTTTGGTGGGATCACATCCCGTGACTGAGAGAAGATGCTATCGGGAGAAAGAGGTATTAGAGAAACGTGCGGAACAACGGCTGCCATGCATCGCACAGCCCGGCCCAGGCTTTATCCTGGGGAAAGCTGAAAGGTCTAGGAAGATCGAATAGGGAAGTGTCCTAATTTTAGCACTGCTCATACTGAATGTATTGAGGTTCAACTATTTTTTAAGGAAAAAAAAAAATATCCTCAGAGCATTTTTTATTTTATTTCCCAGTTTAATGGCTTATATTCTTCCGGACCACCTTTGAATGTTTTGTTGGCATCTGGTAAATGACTTCTGTGGTACAGAGGACTTGGTTTTCCTGACTTGATAATACTTGAGGCAAAGCCTCCTGTTGAGTAACCCAACTGAATAAACAACGTTGTCCAGCCAGTTCTTCAAATCCTGCTGTCGTCAGCATTAAGGGTGCAGGACACGGATCCTGCTTGAGTCTCTTGGAGCTTCCAGTGGCTCAACTCACTCCTTTATCACAGACCTTCATGGATTTTTTGGTGTGGATGTTCAATTTTGTCTGCTGACCTGGGAGAGGGAATCCCATCAGGTGAAAGATGTGTTGGGTGTCAACACAGGCTGGTTTATATTTTAATAAAATATACCAACCAGAAAAAAAAAGATGTGTTCTGATGAGGGAAGCTGCAGATGAGTGACTAACTTCATAGAAACAGGGCTGGTGTTACAATTTGACTGATGATACACAAAAATTGCCCAAATAATGTGTCAGCATCGTAGCCAGGAAGCAAACTGTACGAGTCCCCCTGTAACCTGACACATGCCGAGCCTGTTACCTCTGTTGGAGCAGGTTTAGCAGCATCAGATGGTTTTCTTGGGGGAAATTCTCCAGCCAGCAGCTCGAGTTAAGGTTTGGTAATGGGGAGCAGCGGAGCAGGGGGGTCGCAGTGCATGGTCGGTGTACGCGGCTCACTGGGCTGTGTTGGCAGCACGCCGTCCATCGCTGCTCTGTGCTCCATCTTCCTGTGATACAGGCTGCAAATTCCAGATGAAGATTTAAACACGGCATACCTCTGATTTCCAGTAGTGCTGATGTGAAATAAGGCCTTCGGGAGTTGGTATTGAGATGTAATGACTGAAAAAAACCTTTTCTGCCAACAGAATGAGCACGTTTAGTGGGCAGATGTGGTTTTTTGATGTAAGTGGAAAGCTTCACATGTGTGGCCTGGGTAGGATCATCCTGTTCTGTTCCCCATCCTGGTATGGGTTTGCTGTGAAACCTTTGGCCACTTATTTAACTTATTTCTCTACCTGTAACAAGATCATAAGATCTGTCATGCAAAACACAGATATTTCTAATTCCTATGAGATTTTGAGATCATGAGATACAAGCCATCATAAAAGCATGGGTAGCTTCCTTTACTCTAATTCTCTAATACTTCCAAGTGATCGTGGCATTCAGCATCATTTTCTCCATCCATACTTTTATATTTTAGTCCTCAGTGTAGCATGTGAACTGCTCGTACCGCTGCGAGTACACAAGTCATTCCAAGCAGGTGTGGCTTGTTTTAAATTGTGGCTGTACTGCCTGATGCTTGGTGGTCCAAGCCATACAACCGTAAACACCTCTCTGATGTTGTCACTTTTCTGTTCTCAGAGCAGCTGGTTTTAAGGTGATTCCACCTCTTTGACCATGAAAGGCATGTTCTTTTTTTTTTTTAATCAATCTGTGTTGAAATGAGGTTTCGTCCATTTACTTTATCTAAAGAGCATCCCTCTCCTCCAGGTGTTATCAGCATAACCTTTTTAGAACTCAGATTTCTAGCATTTGTCACCTTGCCTAGAAGAAGACTGGGCTTGAGTGAACACTGGAAATACAAAGCGCTGGTGGTAGGGAGTCACTTGTGGGTTATCTTTAGTAGGCTTTTAGGCTTAAAATGGATCTTCTGTATAAATGTTAAAAAAGGTAACGAGTCTAGGTTACCATGCTGCACAGCAGGTTCTCATTCAGTGCTAATGATTTTACTTCTGCGTTATTGACCGGTGCCCATCGTGGGATCTGCGCAGAGCAGCCACCCGCCTTGCTGCCAAACACAGTGCAGGAGCTTGGGCCACATGCAGGGAAGGCACCAGTTTGCTAGTGACACTTCAGAGAGAATTTAGGCAGGTGAAGATGTCATAACCCAAACAGGAATAATGGAATCAGGGCACCGAGGTTGCCAATCCCCTGCTCTCCAGGAAATATCCCCCCATCTCTACTGACTGGCCTTTTGAAAAAAGACATTTCAAGCAACAGCATGCAGATTTAATGCTATTTGCAGTCATTCCTTTCACATTGTTACAGCGAAGTGCATGTATTTTCTCCTGAATCCATGCATTTCCATGTACGTGTTGATTGTTGGCAGCTCTCAGAACTGGTAACAGAGCTGGTGGAGCTCATAGTACTGCAGATCGAGTAGATGTGATGCAACACTCTGGTTTCACAATTTTATAATGTAGTTTCTAGATATGAAAGCTCTGATGTGTGATTGAGTTCTCTCTCTCTCTTTGGTCCCTAGCTGTATGTCTCTTCAGAGAGCCGTTTCAACACCTTGGCAGAGCTGGTCCATCATCATTCAACCGTTGCAGATGGGCTCATCACCACTTTGCACTACCCGGCGCCCAAACGCAATAAGCCCACTATTTACGGCGTGTCTCCAAACTACGACAAGTGGGAGATAGAGCGAACTGACATCACGATGAAGCACAAGCTTGGTGGAGGACAGTATGGAGAGGTGTATGAAGGAGTCTGGAAGAAGTACAACCTTACGGTGGCTGTGAAGACTCTCAAGGTAGGACTCAAATCTCAGAGCGTTCCCGTTCATCTCCTTTTAGCAGGAACCGAGTTTGGGCTGCTTGCCTGCTCTCAGCCTTAGTTAAGACAGTTTGGGTTGGTGACAACCTTTCCTTTCTGTGCTGTAGGTTTGAAATATGAGTATTTTTGAAAGAGCTTGATCCTATTATGGTTTTAGGTGATACCTGAAACACTTGTAACTCAACAAAGGAGAATGATAACAGCATGATTTTTACTTTAGAACAGATGAAACCTTAGACAAGTAAATAGTGCCATGATGTCTCCCATTCCGGGTGTAGTAAAGGAGGGCTGTTCACGCATGAACGCACTAACACAAGCTGGTGTGTTAAGGAAAATTGTGAATTGTGAGTCAGTCAATATAGAATTCAAAGGCTGTGCTTCAGGGAGGCTTTGCATGTTTTGATTTTGTGTCTTATGTGGCGTCTTACCCAAAAGACAAGCTCCCTGTGTACCTGCAAGTCTTACGCAATTGTTCACAGCTGCTTCTTATCAAAAGACGCAAGAGGAGGAAAAAGTGTTTCCGAGCTAAAATATATTAACATTCATAAGTGGCTTTAATGAGGAACTGGATAATCAGTTCTGTTTCTGGCTCTGCTCCCTGATTTGTGTCTTGGTTTCCTTGTCTATTGAAATGCAAATAATGCTCTTTGAGTTCATAAGGTCATTGCTTAATTCATTTATGTTTATAAGAAATGTCTTGAGATCTTCTGGCACCATCCATGCACATTGCATTTGATTGCTTAATAGGAGTTTATGCTAACTTGACACCGTGTTCTCTCTCCTCGAATGGGGATGTGGTTTGGTCTTGCAGAAACAAACAGAACGGGGTTTTTTGTTTGTTTCTTGGGTTTTTTGCAGTGGAAACTTTGAAGTGGAGAGAACTGTGTAGATGCTTTAGTGTCAGGGGAAGAACATTTCCTTGATTTGGGGAAAATATTTCTTCCTTACTCTCTGAACAGCGGCTACCTCAGTAATTCTGGGTTGCCATGGTTGCAGAAAGTACTTTCATTTTGGCCTTTTTTTGTCCTCTGGAGATTCCTGTTGCTGCTCCCCAGTGGAGAGCCCAAGCTCCTGCTTGCACAGGGAGCGAGTGACACCTAGTGACATCCCAGCTCGGATCCGTCGCGCTGGGGACCGCAGGGCTTGCTCGGAGCGTTGCGGTGCAGGTGGAGCTGGGATGTGACCAGGCTGAACAAAACGCCTGTTTCTCCTGAACAGGAGAGACTGGTTGTTTCCAAGAACATAATTTGCTATAACATCTCTCTTCCTGCTTCCGGATGCAGTGTGAGGATATTCCATGTCTTCAGATTTCTCATTTTTGCTCCAAACTGTCGTTGTTACTTTCATTCTCTTCTCTCTAAAACCCATCAGCAAAAGCAAATTGTGTGTCATCCAATAAAATGTGTTAGTGCATAGGAGAAGCCTAAATACAGACCATGGCTGTTTCAAATATATCAAATAAATATTTAATGCAACATAAGTAAAAGTGGTTCATAATGTAGTATGAAGCAGCATGTTCCACTGGGGAATGTAAGAGTCACCAAGAAGAGAGTTGAGAAACACTTCAACCTGCAATTACGCACACTAAACCCATCCTTAAAAGCAAATTTATAATCCACCTTCTTTAAATCCATCAGCGCACTGCCTGACAGCTGGGATTATAGCTTGCTTCAAAGTTTTGGGAAACATTTTAAAATCACATTTATATCCCAGTTCTGCTGGGGAAAACAAGCCCTCCGCAGCTTCTGCACAAACCTTCACATGACTCACTTTATTTTGCTCTGAGAGAATATTCTTCACAATTTCGTGTGACTCTTCGTGTTCCTTCCCCATGTACTCCAGCCAGCTTGATAAGAAAGATAAAGCGGGGGGGGAAACTAAAGGGGAAAAACCATTGTTCCAGCTTCTTTTTGAACAGCGATGCTTACAAACACCCATTTGTTGTTGGTTTTCTATCAAGTCTCTCAGCGTAGCTCACAGCTGGTGCAAACCTCTGGATCGCACAAGACGGCGAGCAAAGCAGCACACGCCGTTCCTTGATCGCATTTTACTGGCAAGTGCTGCTCAATGTCTTGCTAATTAGATGCTTCCAGTTAAAATAGATCATGCGCATTGCGCAGGACACATCAGTGTTTATAAGGGTCTGTCATCGTACCATGACACACTCAGAATTTGGGGTTTTACACTAGATGTTGATGGAGAGGAGCATGAGGTAGGAGTGGGGCTGTGACCTGTGTATCACTGGACTGAATGCCGCCTGCTGTGACCGTGCCCAGCGCTTATTCCCCGTGAGGGCCATTTAAACACCATTTAATCTCAGCATGTTCCTCACTGCACTATTCAGTCGCCATCCTTCAAGACTGCCTCTTATTTTTTCTTATTTCATTTTTTTCCCCAGCAGAGAAGCCTGTGTTTCAAATTAGGCAACATGCAACCCCGATGTCCCTTAATGCCAGGGAGTGGACCTGTGCTCTGCTAGGAGAATATTGTATAGCCAGAACTGGTTTATTTCTTCCGTGGCTTTGTCCGGTGGAAGAAGGAAATTGGTTAAGCTTGATCCTTTGCATAAGATCAGGTTTTCAGAGAGATCATTTTACAGTAGTGCTCTGTATGTGTCCTTCTTATTAATTTGGTCACTGAAAGGCAAGAGATTTAAAAAGGTGGCACAGCTGTGCAGAGGAGCGACCTTTCAGAGCCTGGATGGCGTGCGTAAGATAAATGCATATTTAGGGTAATTTTGCAACCTGGATTGTTAACCCGGTTTCCTCTGCCAAAGAAAACAGTTTAAGGATCTACTCACAAGGACCTTTGGGCTATTAGTTTTGACAGAATGTGTTCAGCAAATCACAGCTGCCAATCAAGCTAATTGGCAAGGAATAGTAAATGATTGAATGAAGCTGTTTGAGAAGGGTTCTCGTTGCTAACTGCAGAGCAGGGAGCTGGCTGGATTGCACAGCAAGCTGCCCACTGTTATCATGCTCACCAGCAGCAGTAAATCCTTCCCAATCCTTCCTTAAAACACTTCGTCCATGTAGCCTGTCAACATTAATCCACCAATGAAAAAAAAAATATGGATATAGAAAGAAACATTGCTTTAGGAATAGATCTGTGCTTTTACACCACTTTGAAATGACCTTCTGGCCATTTGGGGCGTATTTTCTTCTGAAGAATATGTCTTTCGAGCAAGATCTTATCTTCCTCGGGTTTGTGTTGTGCCAAGCAACTTTATGGCGTTCAATAAATAGGTGGTGAGACGTCTGCCTGGACGGTTACGTCATGGGTCAGGCTCTAAATGCCAGAAATCGGTGAAACCTCGGGCTTTCAATTAAGGAGAAGCTGCTGTCGGTCCTGCCCCCGTCTGAACGGGGGGATTTCTTGTTCCTGCCTAGTGAAACCAGGGACCCGCATTTCAGCTGCTTCTCAAGCATTTGATTGTGGCAAATCCTTCCTTTGCTGTTGCTTCTTGATTTTTTCCTGTACTTTTTATTTTGTGTTATCTTCTGCTCTGTTAGGAACAAGCACATTATTCCTTTTCAACTCCTGAATGGTCCTGTGAGAGGCCTTTCACAAAAGGGATATGGATTTTCTTGCCCCAAAAAGCTATGTTAGAATAGGAATGATAAAAATATATACGTTTTTAAATCCTACAAAAAAAAAAAACCCAACGTTCCTAATTCCCTGGCATTGTGATGTGGCTACAGGGAAAAATTACCTTAAAAGAACTGTGGCTTATGTTGTCACTTTGCAGTTCGTTTTTGTGTCCACATACACAAAATCCGTTCCTCCTTTGTGCGCGCTGTCCTTGCCAAAGCTTTGCCATTGTTCTGCAGGAGGATACCATGGAGGTGGAAGAGTTCTTGAAAGAAGCTGCAGTAATGAAGGAGATCAAGCATCCGAACTTGGTGCAGTTATTGGGTAAGTGATAAATACTAAGCAGAGGGATTGGAACTGAACTCTTGTGCAATGATATGGATGTTAAGGAGCGGATAAGCTGCTTACCATACCAAGGCTTTAAATACAGACACTTATTGTCTGGCAAAATTCACAATTTGTACCACTAATACATGATTTTTAATGATCTCGTCTCCCTAATGTTTAAATTGCCAGAGCCTGAAGCAGGGAATTAAAACCCTCTGTTAACCATTTCCAAGCAGAACTCATTCTTTCTGTGAGCCCCATATTTCTGCCTTCTAGAGGGTATCAATTGCCCTGGAGAAGATTCACTGATATTCTCAAGCATTCCTTGTAAACTTTCTGCTGATCCCTAGGGGTGTGCACACGGGAACCTCCTTTCTACATCATTACGGAGTTCATGACGTACGGGAATCTGCTGGATTATTTGCGCGAGTGTAACCGGCAGGAGGTGAACGCTGTGGTGCTGCTGTACATGGCAACTCAGATCTCCTCAGCCATGGAGTACCTGGAGAAGAAGAACTTCATTCACAGGTAGGAAGGACAGTGGGCACCACTGAATTTCAGCACAAAACACCGCTTGATTTATTTTTCCTGCCTTTCAGGTTATCACGGCATTGACTTAAAAGCAGTTGGTGTCCTATAGTTAACACACCAGTGTGTTGTGTTTTGATACCGCACCTTAACCTGTCTATAGGATATTCTCCTAATTGGTTTTGTCTCAGTGTTTTTCTCTTACCTTTGAAGTAGATGCAGGTGAAAGGCATGCCAGCACTTTTATATTTTGGGCAAGGGCCTTAAATCTGAATGCTTCCCGAAGTAACAGGCTTTTAATGGAGCAGATAAGCTACTGCTCCACCTTGGTTCTAACAGCCATTAAAAGCTGCTGCAGTTGCTGGATGCGTGCAGGTGCTCGCAGCAAAGCCACCCCCTTAGTGCCGCCCTATCCTGTGGTCTTTCTTGTTTGTTTGACGTTTTTTTTGCCATCCTCTGTAGGGATTATTTCCCACTATTGTCCAGATTGTGTATTCAGTTTAATAAGCATCTCTGCAGTCTTAAAAGTCTCAGAGACTCTGACCTTTAAGTGTGCTGCAATTATGGCTGGAGCTTTGCATTCTTCATCTGCAGAAGTGGCCTCCTAGCAATATAATGACACATCCTGCGCGAAGGTTTGAGACGCTGAGCTTTTATACAAGATGTTCTCTGTGCCATAGTGTGACCTTTCCTGCCCAATTAACTGCAATATGAAATTAGCACGTGTTTTTTTCATAGAGACAAATAGGAAGATTGTGTGTGAAGTTCTAGGTGCTCCTCCAAGTCATACATTGCATTTGCTGCTTGAAAGGCCTGTTTAAATGCTTCTGTCAGTCAGTAAAGTGAACGGTGATGCTGCAAATTAAGATTTCCAGCCCTTGATTTGCTCTGTTGAAAGTATTTCATCCCATCAGCCTGCAGGAAGTGAACTTTAAAAACTGCTTTGTGTGAATCCCATTTGTCTGCTCTCCCGTTCATTTAATTTCCTCTTATTTCTGATGACCCATTTATCTAAAATAAATAGTAACGTTTTTCCTTATCAGCCACCCCCATACCCACCTACCCAATTATTTTAAGTATGTTTTCACAATTCACATCCATGGATTCAAATGCTGGGCTGTGACCTCATTTAATGAATCAGGAAGGAGGAGGAATTACATTATGAAGAGGAGCTTTTATTTAGACACACATTGTAGTAATCAGCATTGATAAGAAGGTGTATTCAAAAACACTGTGAAAATTTAATGGGCATCTAGTGAGACGTACTTTTAAAATTTATTCTGCTTGAGGAGAACAAGCAAAAGAAACAGCAACGTCTGCCTCCTATCTAAAGATCTCTCTCAAGCTTCCTGGTAGAATCAATTTTTAGTTCAATGTGACATAATCTCCAAGTGTTTTTAACAAAACCTAATATTAGGAGAAATATCCTTCTGTGCTTTACGTTTTTATACTCATGAAGCTTTTCCGAGGGTGCTGACAGCAAGTACGAGCCGGGGAAGCGGTGCATATGATGTGCACATCTCTCATCTGGAGGAAAAACGTGGAGGAAAAGCTTAATTTGCTTATTGCCCGGTGCTTTGAAAGTACCGATAACAGGGGCTTACAGCAGCTTTGAAAAGGGCAAAACATGGTATGAAAAAGTCCTGTTGTAAAATGTGGGGAGGAAGAAGAGCTGGAGAAGGAATTGTGGAGAGCGATGGGTGCTGGGGTGACCGACGTGCCGGAGAGATGGGCAAGAAGGGAGACGTCGCCACATGGTTTATTCAGTGCTCATCCTCAGCTATTGATAACTTAAGCACTGACATTTCTTGAAATTATTTTTATCCTGAGGGTGGCAGCTTTTATTGAAAGTGAGGGGGCTTCTTGAAGCTTTTGCTTCAAATTATTTAACAAAAAATAAAAAAGTTTGGATGACAGTCTTGCAGAGCCAGAATGGAAAAGAACTTTCTCTCTTACATGTATGTGCATAACTACATAATTTCTGTGTAATGCTCTGATCCAAATAATCACGTGCAGACGCAGGTTTCCTTTGGAACAGCACGTTTCCTTGCTGTCGCTACAAGTGAGATGGTAAAGACTCCTCATTGCCTATTTTTGTTCATGTTTTTAGGGATCTTGCTGCCAGAAACTGCCTGGTAGGGGAGAACCACTTGGTGAAGGTGGCGGACTTTGGCCTGAGCAGACTGATGACAGGGGACACGTACACTGCCCACGCCGGAGCAAAATTCCCCATCAAGTGGACGGCACCAGAAAGCCTGGCCTACAACAAGTTCTCCATTAAATCTGACGTCTGGGGTAAGAATTTGCGCGGACGAATTAATGCAGATTATAGTTCTTTCGCAGGGCTGTGAAATGAGGACGTTGTGAAACATTTCAGGAGGGAGCACGTTCCTTGGTTTGAGCCAAATTGTTCTATGAGCTTGTCAGAGTGCAGGAACTAATCTTTGCTAAGTCAGTGGATGCCAACCTGACTTTGTGTGTTTGAATCATTGGCAAATATGAAAATAAAGGATACTGTAGCGTTTATCGAAATGTATGAAATGGGGCTGGAGGGCACTGATATTATACTATTGACTTAATAAGTGTTCTGACCCAGGACTATGAAACAATATATTGTTATATAGTTAGAAACTTTCTAACTACTTCAAGGAGGAAAGTGAGAATCTGGTTCATTTTATGTTACAAAAAAATTATATGTGTATCTGTGTAGTGATAGCTCCAAGCTTGTCTTTTTGCATTTTAAAAGGATAATCTTTGGAATGAGATGAGGAGAAACGGAAGGAAAATTTGATGACAAATGGTTATTGAAGAGCCCTGAGGTGCTGGTGATAAGAGTAGGCTCAGCTAAATGGAACTACATTCTATCAAATCTGACCCCAGAAAATCTCATTGTACTTTTAATCAGCCGTTCTTCGGGTTTTCTATCTCTGCCATAGCTGTTGGTCAAATTCTCAAAAGTGCCGGTGACATGAGATAGAAGTTTGCGGGACGTGGTCGCCAAGGCACTTGGAAAATGTTATCCTGAGCATCTGAGCATCTTCTATATGAAAAACAACACAGTGAAGCAGCAATGAAGTTTTCTGGAGTTTTGGGAAGCTGTGCAGAGAAAGGCTTTAGTCAAAGAAACTTTTAGGTAGATGGCTGATGCAAAATGTGTTATAAGTGGGAGGAAAACCCAAACCAACCTCCCAAGGAGTGCGTGATTGCTGACCGAGGTGTTTCTTCTGCTTCGGACTCGGCCGTGGCGGCGTTGGCTGTTGCTGGGTATCCACGCAGCCTCAAGGATGCTGCTGAATCACTGTGGTGGCTGCAGCATCCCTATTGCATCTAAATGGTAGAGTACTCGGGGAGGAAAATCCAAAAGGAGTATTGGGTATCTTTAGTTAGGGTTTACGTAGTGAGAGTTGGGCAGTGGGTTTGGGATCTGATCAGAACAAGCCGCCGTGCCCCGGGGCCACGGGTGCTGCTGGGCACACCGGGGTTTAGACGCTTTCACCTCGCTGCCTCGAGACACCAATCAAAGAAAATTGTGCACAGAAATGTCTAATGTAAATCGCCCTTGGTGGTGGTACCATATAATGTGATGTGATTTCCTTACTTATGCAGAATTGTAATCGCTTTCTCTTCAGGTTAAGAACAGAATAGGGTGACTGAACTAATTACATGCAGGTTGTTGAACTGGCATTGAGTCTGTTCTGCCTGCCCGACTGCTGGCTTGGCTGCCTGACCCTGCTGCTGACCTGCATCCCCCACCCACATCTGGGGCTTGAATGTCTCGTCTGCCCCAAAACCCCTTTTTGATGTGCTCTCCCTTTTCCTGCTCAGCTTCCCCTGTGACCAAAACAGCTCGTCCTCACCCCATCTTGTTGGTAGCAACTGCTGAAACTTTCCCCTCACCGCTGCCCCCCCGGTTTCTCCTGCACACCATGCAGCTAAACAAGGGCACCCCAAAAACTAGTCAAAAAAAGCTATTAAAATGTGCGAGTCCTGTGGGGAGAGGCTGCAGATGAGAGGAGCTGTCAAATTGAGGGAGAGACTGCAGTGCAGCAGGGAAACGGTTTCAGCTAATCCACTGTGAAGTCTCTTAATTGTGCCTTTAATAGGACTTGAAGGATCTCAAGACGTTCAGGTTTGAGACAACTGATACATTGAAAATTAGTCTAATTCTACCCTGTCATATCGCAGGAGACTTGTCTGTGTTGACGACGAGGCTTGTTATGCTTCTTTAACATTTAAGCTGCTGCTGAGCATGGGATCTGAGCCACCCAGAGCTGGTTTAAGCGTGCAGCACTGTTTAGTGACTGCTCCCACCAAACATCCTTTCAAATTTAAGATGAAAACAAAGCTTATTGATTTTTTTGTTTTCCCTTTTTTCTTTTCCTTTCTTTCTCCACTGCAGCCTTCGGCGTTCTGCTGTGGGAAATTGCAACCTACGGTATGTCCCCTTACCCTGGGATTGACCTGTCTCAAGTCTATGAGCTGTTGGAGAAAGACTACCGGATGGAGCGCCCCGAAGGCTGTCCTGAGAAAGTTTATGAGCTCATGAGAGCGTGTAAGTGTTCCCCAGCCCTGCAAACGCGGCTTCTTAGCTCTGCAGAGGTGCCGTAAAGGTGCCAGGATCTGGCCACGTACGGCAACACACAAGAAACCCCCTGCCAGTTCCAGTGTACAATGCTGGGTACAAGTGTTTGATTAAAACTGTTTTCCCCAGAGGATGAGCACGCTGTGAAACCAGCCATTCTTCCCTACTGGGAGCACATAGGCCTGGGGGAGAGATTTGTTGTTCAGCTTGATGTTTTCTTTGTCTCCTTTTTCCTGACAATTTAAAGAAAAGCTTGTGCTCTAAGGATGAAGCAGGAGCTTCATTAGGCTTCTTAAGGGACTGACTGTTACTCTTCTACTGTGGCCTCTTGGTACGTGACTTAGCACAATATGTTCTTTTCCAGCATTAGTTTGGCTCAGTGCAGACACCCAGCGCCCTTCAAATGAGGTTTCCATGTCGTTATTTCATCTTGCCCATTTTATAAAATAGGAACTGCTGTTACTGACTCCTCCTGGTGTACTGTGTGGAATGTCTGACGTGGTGGGCAGTTCTGAGCAGTGCTGTTTTTGCAGGCTGGCAGTGGAGCCCTTCCGACAGACCCTCCTTTGCGGAGATCCATCAGGCCTTTGAAACCATGTTTCAGGAATCCAGCATATCGGACGGTAGGTCTGGGGCCCTTGGCCCGACAATTCCAGGGATGGAAACGGGGCCAACTGCATCCTTACCTGTGTGTTTTTATGGACTGCTTTGCAGTGAAACTCAATCCTGGGTTGTACTGCCCGGTGCAAACAGTGTGGAAAGCAGAGATGTGTTTGCATTTGGACATTTCTGTGGATGGGCACGTGTCTAATTTTAAAGGGCCAAATGGCTGAACAACCTCAAGGAACCTCTACTTTGTGTTGTTTGCTTTTCTTTTGTGGTAGGAACTCTGAACAGCACAATAGTTTTGATCTTTTGTTGATTGTAGTGATTTTCTTTGTTGCAGAGGTGGAGAAGGAGTTGGGAAAGAAGGGCATGAGGAGCGTAGTGAGCAATTTCCTCCAGGCCCCAGAGTTACCAACCAAAACACGGACATCGAGGAGAGCTGCTGAAAGCAAAGATGCCAACGAGGGCTTGGAGACCACACATGCTCGAGGCCAGGGAGAATGTGGTAGGTTTTAATTAAAGTCATTATTCCTTCAGGAAATACAGAGGAAAACAAAATACACGTCCAGCTCCAGGTCTTCACCTAGGAAAAGCTGACTCTAATAACAGGTGCCGTCTTTCCTTACCAGTGTTGTGTTTCTGGGTGACAGGCTGCTGAGTTTGCTTTCCTGGGGTCAGAACTCCTTTTATTATTTTTTGCAAAGGCAGGTTGTTAATTTTGGGACCAGATACACACGGAGCAGCTGGGAGTGTGAATCTTTGCACTGGGTGAGGCATTGACGCTGTACCTGCCGTTGCTTAGAGGAGCCCTCGGAGTTCTTTTAACTTAATGGCTGTAGCCTGCAGCTCCCTGTGGACCAGAGCCTGAGCTCTCTGATCGTTTCCTCTTCCCACTCCCTGCTAGGAGCTATCAGTGGGATCTCCCACTGCATCTGCGTGCTGGGTAATCTGCTGTGTTCAAGCCACTTTACACTATCACGCTGCATAATTTAAAGCAGGACGATTGCTCGGGTTTAGCAAACCCCACAAGGGATGTTTCTTCACTGCTCCGTCCTACCAGGTTTGTACTCGGAGCACTGAAGAGTATTACTCTTGGCAGGTACCAAATATAATTTCAGCAAGGGACAAAGAGGTATTTACAGAATCTTCTATGAAATTAAACTCTCAATCAGTTTCTTCATCAACTTACCTTGCATTTTGAGATAATAAAAGCAATGGTAAAATGCTGAATGTGTGGAGTAGATTAGTATCTAGTTCATGTGAAAAAATAATAAGGTAAACCAAAATGCAGTGTTTTTTTTCCAGCTCCTGTTGAGGGTGGCTTCTCTAACCATTCATATGACTGACCTTTCTTGTGTAATGTCAAATTCACTTAGTAGTACATATTTCAGTAGCAGATGTATGTACATGTAGACAAAAAGGGGCAAAAAAAAAAAAGAGGTGGTAAAATGTTGGAAAAAGAAAGTATTAGTGACTTAGAAAGGAAGGTTATTTACCATATATAGGGAATATAATTGCCTAGTATTACAAGCTTTGAAGTAAAATAACTTCATTTAAGTACTTGAGGGCTTTGAGAGATTCAAGTGTAGCAGGAATAATATGATTTTAACATTATGCTGGGAATCATTTCGCTCTTTATTGTGAAAGAAAATTTTTCACATTAAAGTTTTATTGTGGTTTCCCCTTCAATTGTCAGTGTTTCCATTGCAAGTCCAGCAGCTGGAAGCTGATCCTCAGTGCAAGCTGCTGGTTTTCTCTGGATCTCCACTGTGTGCAGACACAGCAAGGCCATGGTCTCCTCAAGTGCTGAGAGCTCTGATGGTTGTCCAGGGCCCCATAAGTAGTTGTGTGGAATGGTTTAACTGCAGTGGGGCTGTGGAAGTGTGCTGTCTTCTCAAAGTACACAACCATTTTTCTTCTGATTCTCCCTCCTCAACCAAAACCCCTTCCTCAAGCCAAATCCTACCCATAGCATGATGATCACCGATACGTGACTAAGCAGCATCCTCCTTTTCCCCTGTGACTCTGCTTCATCTCCCCGCGTGGCTGTAGCTGTGTGCTGCCCTGCAGGCATTCCTCCTCAGAATTAAACCGCCGTCTGAGCGCCTGGCCTGGGAATGGGACCCTCTGTCAGGGAGAGACCTTCAGGACTCTGTATACATTTATTATAAACCACTATTCATTTTTAAATATCTCTTCTACGTGGAGAAGGGGTCACCCACCATTTCTCCCTGGAGCAGTGCTGCTGAAGGAGACTTGCTACCGCTTTCCCCCGTTATTGTACAAAACCGGTTGTCTTTGCAGTGGAACGACCTGAAGGGTTCAGCTGTCGAAGGGCATCTTTATTTCTGCTTGTGAAAATGTTATTTCCATTCCCCACAAAGGTTTTCACCAGGGAGGAGACGGGGAGTATCAGAATCTAAATGAACAAGGAGGCTGGGGATGGAGGTGGGTGACAGAGATGCCTTATTAATTCAGAGGGTCGGCTGTTCAAGAGACAGCAACAGCACAGGGACTGAAGCAAAGGCCTCTTAATATTTATCTTCATCACAGTGCGAAGCTTAGACAAGTCTCCAGATGCAAGGGCAGGAATCTGAAAATAAACATTTTGTGTTTGTATGTCACTGTTTAAATCAGAAGCCTTCAGGGAAGGTGGTTTGGCAGCTGAGTCCTGTAGCGGCCACCTTAGAAATGAATGTATGCAGGACTGGGGACCGCGCTCAGTCCAGGCTTGAGTGTGGCTGCACTTGCTCTGATAGTGTCTCTCTTTACAGAACCTGCACCTTCCGTAGGTGCTGCAGTGCTTTGATCCTTGAAGAAAACCGATTATTCTGGCTGTTGAAGCAATGCTCAGTAGACTCTTTTCTTTCCCTTGCAGACCCTCTGGATCACGAGCCTGCTATTTCTCCCTTGCTTCCGCGGAAGGAGAGAGTGGCCCTGGAGAGCAGTTTGAATGAAGACGAGAGGCTGCTTCCGAAAGACAAAAAACACAACCTCTTCAGCGCCCTTATCAAGAAGAAGAAGAAAACTGCCCCTACCCCTCCCAAACGGAGCAGTTCCTTCCGAGAGATGGACGGGCACCTGGACCGCCGGGCGGGTGGGGAGGAGGAGTGCAGGGATGCTGGCAACGGAGCTTTCGTCGCACCCCCCGCAGACACAGCGGACCCCAGCAAGTTTCAGAGCCCAAGCAACGGGTCTGGTGTCACCAACGGGGTTGTCACAGGGAGCTCTGGATTCTTATCTCCCCACTTACGGAAGAAATCCAGCACGATGAGCAGCAGTCGAGGGGTGGCTGGTGAAGAGGAGAGTGGTTCCAATTCCAGCAAGCGTTTCTTGAGGTCCTGCTCAGCCTCCTGTGTGCCCCATGGAGCAAAGGACACCGAGTGGAAATCTGTGACTCTGCCTCGGGATTTGCAGTCCACGGGACGCCAGTTCGATTCCTCCACTTTTGGGGGACACAAAAGTGAAAAGCCAGCACTGCCTCGGAAACGGGCAAACGAGGCCAAGACTGACATTGCTGTCAGGGGAACAGTGACCCCTCCTCCGCGGCTGCTTAAGAAAAATGAAGAGACCACTGATGATGTGTTCAAAGATGCGGAGTCGAGCCCTGGCTCCAGCCCTCCCACTCTGACGCCGAAACTTGGCCGTAGGCAACCTGCCGCCCCTCCTTCCTCCAGTGTGCTCCACAAGGACGATGGAGTCAAATCCAGTGCCTTAGGTACCACTGTGACAATGGACCAAGGTTCTGCTGCCAAACCCACCCCTGCGGGGTTCGTGGGCGCCAGCAAGGCTTCCTCTGAGGAGCCGCGGCTGCGGAGGCTCAAGCAAACCTCTGAGGCAGCAGGGAAGGACAAAGGGAAGTTATCGAAGCTGAAACCAGCCCCTCCAATTCCGCTCTCTTCATCCTCCATCGGCAAGTCCGGGAAGGTTTCTCACAGCCCCAGCCACGAAGCAGCAGCAGATGTGACGTCTGGGCCAAAATCCAAACAGTTGACTCAGGTTGGAGAGGCTGCAAGCAGTGATGCTGTCAAGCCAAACCAGTCGGGGGAAGGTGTGAAAAAGCTGGGGATCCCCTCAGTACCAAAGCCCCAGTCCTCTACAAAGCTGCTGATGAGCACAGCGACCCCAGCTGCCTCTTCCTCAGCTGTACCCTCTGCCCCCGGTGGGGACCAGCCATCATCTACAGCCTTCATCCCTCTCATATCTACCAGGGTCTCGCTGCGGAAGACGCGACAGCCCCCAGAGAGGATCGCCAGTGGCACCATCACTAAGGGAGTGGTGCTGGAAAGCACCGAGGCTCTACGGATCGCCATCAGCAAGAACTCTGAACAAATGGCAAGCCACAGCGCTGTCTTGGAGGCTGGCAAGAACCTCTACACCTTCTGCGTGAGCTACGTGGACTCCATTCAGCAGATGAGGAACAAATTTGCTTTTCGGGAGGCCATCAACAAGCTGGAGAATAACCTACGGGAGCTTCAGATCTGCCCAGCAACAGCTGGTAGTGGTCCAGCAGCCACCCAAGACTTTAGCAAACTTCTCAGTTCAGTGAAAGAAATCAGTGACATTGTTCAGAGGTAGCAGAAGCCACGTTTAAAACTAAAATTACAATGGGCCAAAGCCAACTGTGGAGAGAGTAACGTGTGGACTGACAGGGGAGCGGGGCATCCAGGTTAGGGCTGTGCCAAAGCCACAGACTGTGAACAGATGCCCCAGCTCCAAAGGGCAGGGCTGTGTTCAAGAGGCACTTTCCACCCTCTGAACTCGGCTTCCCTGTGTTTCATATACTCGTAACCATCTTATCTGTGGAGTTCTTGCCTTGTGGACTACAAGTCTAAATGCTGATGTCACACCATGCCTTTTTATTAATATTTTATTGTTCTGGACAGACCATTAAGACTGAAGCCAGACTGATGGACACTGAGATGCCATCCTCCTCAGGAGGACTTTCTACTGCATTTCCTTCCCCTCCCTCTGCCCCACTGCACACAAGGATGAGTGTTTGAATAGCAATATACCCACTGTGTTTCTTGCAGAGTTGCAGCACGTGTCCCTGGCCTGAGTCTCACTCTTATGTGATGTTCATGCAGTAGACTTGGTGCTTGGGAGGGAAGGGGGGATAATTGTTACTGTAAGGTTTCTTTTTAATGACAGAATGCTACAAGTGATGTTTGCCCAAATTCTTCTGGTGATTCCACTTGCTGCCCTTCATTTCTGTGTTTTCGGTAATTTCTTGTTGGGCCCAAGTGAATTCCCTGGGTTCAAAATGTTGCAGGCAGCACCCGCTGGTGTTTGGAGATCTCCCTTTGGTAGTGAAAAAGGACTGGAGAAGGATGTTCTGTCGCACCCTGGTGATATCCAACATTAACAGGGCTGGTGTTTGGGGTGGAGGCTGCAGGAGGCATCGCTCCCTGCAAGACAGGAGTGCTGCAGGACGGGGAGAGAGCTTAGGATGAGTGCAGAGACACCACCGTGCCTCCAGCGTTGTTTGGCTGAGCTTACACATCGCAGACAGGCCAGAACTGCTGTTTCTCTAGCTGAATTTCCAGACTTTTGTACTCTTTGAGCAGAGGTGGGACCCGGCTTGTGCGGTCCCATAGAGACCTGGGCTCTGGGGGCCTGCAGTGCCTCCCTTCCCGTGCCGGTGTGAAGCCAGATGCCAGGACTTTGGGGTTCAAACCGTCAGTACCTTCATGCCGCCGTGGTTCCATCCAGCATCACACGAGGAGCTGTGAACACTGCAGACGTTTCTCTTGGGTGCATCTCCCGAGGAACCTGCGCCGAACGCTGACAGCAGGACTCTGCGCCTCCCCTCCGAGGTCCTCTGACCTTCCCAACTAATGCAACGCGACTGGGAACTAACTGTGACTTGTGACAGTAGTGAAAGAACAAGGTTTAGGGCTATTAACAGTGCAATTTAACTCCTCTTAACAGTTCCAAACAAGAGAAAAAAAGCATTTTCCACGTCCTGTTCCCCTGTAACTCTTGTGACCCCTCTTGTGTATCTTAAACACTAATTGCCTTCAATTGTATTTTATTCTGTTCTCTTTGGAACTGTTTGTTTTGTATATGATTTCTAGTAGTTCACTCGTGTGTGTTCACACCACTTCTCGCCCTCACAAACAGCCGTGACTTAACACATGACAAATGTTCGAAAGGAAATACACCCTTCTGCCACAGGCTGCCTTGGAAAATGTAAGGAAAACAAACACCACAAGCCTTGGACTGTCTCTTTCCTGGAGGTACTGTTTTTACTTTGATAACATATTGTGCCACTATATTATACATTTGTATCTTGTTATTACACACTTTTGTAGACTCGTCTTTTTTACAGTGTGTAAATAGCTTCGTCCTTCATCTCTGTGATACTTAAGGGGGTTGTTTCCCCTTTAATTTGGTCTAGTACAGATTGTTTCTGTACACGACTTTCAATTCTTCCTCCTCTCTTTCTCTGTTTTTCATTTTTTGATTTATTTTTTATTCCAGTCTCTCTTGCCTAGTATATTTAAAAATAAATCAATGTTGAGGAAAACCCGCGTTTGTCTGTTAGTGTGACTTTTCCAGCCCAGTTACCTCCCCTTAGACTCCACATCCAAAAAGGGGGGTTCCCTGTTCACCATGGGCTGGTCGGAGCCGGGCAGCAGCACCTTCCACGGGCTTTGGATCTGGCTCTGAAAAATCAGGAGAGAAAAAAGATGCACAGATGAATGGCTGTGTCATCGCCTCTTCCACAGCAAAGACTTTGCTGTTGTCTTTGATGAGATTTAAATCAGAGATTTGACTTGAAGCTTTTCTTCCTGTTCATTTTTTGTCTTCTGTAGTACAACTGCTGTTGGTTTTTCCTCCTGCTCTATAAAACAACCTCTGAGTTTCTCTGCTCAGACAGTTCTGGCTGCTCTCTCCCTCATCTCCAGTTGTTTGCTGGCTCAGGCTCCTTGGGTGAGATGCTCTGAGTGCAGCCTGCAGTGAGGAGCTTCCCACTCCCCTCCCTGGAGACTCCAGCACGTCACACGGTGCTCCCCGTGCGGCTTTACTGCCTAAAAACTGGAAATAACAGGTCCAAAAATCCATACTTATTTTCTGTTTTCAGACTACAGCCTCTGCAGCAAATCTTGAGGGAGGGACAGATCCAGGTGCTAAGCAGCCCCCAAAATGAGACGCTGCCTTGATTCATGAAGGCGTCAAAACAGGGCGAGAAGGAAACGAGGGCAGATGAAAGCAAGTGATATGCCCGAGGTCCCGCGGTTGCTCAGAGATGTTTCAGGGCTATAACCCAGCTCATCCAATTTCTGTTCCCCTCGACAAGTCCCTGGTGAAATCTGTCGGTCCTGGCGTAGGGAACCCACAGTTCACGGGCCATGGGGACGAGGCTCATCGCAAACCTTGTCCTGCTCTGACAGCGATTGCATCGGGACGCTTCCAATAAGCGTGAGGTGAAACGAGAGGAGAGGATGCTGTGGGCAAGTAAAAGTGTCATTAATGGCCTGCACTTGGCAGGGCTTGGGCTGCTCCTCAGCAGAGTGTCCTGTGAATCACACGCG
The DNA here is from genome assembly GCF_963082525.1 of Nesoenas mayeri. Lineage (NCBI taxonomy): Eukaryota > Metazoa > Chordata > Aves > Columbiformes > Columbidae > Nesoenas > Nesoenas mayeri. The sequence goes on from NC_137566.1 coordinate 8,497,665, forward strand.
GAGCTACAAGGGGTTCTTGGTTGGTTTGTGACAATGGCACTCAGCAAAAATCTGAAGCCAGGCTGCTCTTGGTGACTTGGAGGTGGTGAGTAGCGGTGGGGTGAGGGAAGATCTGGAGAAGCTTAACCTGCCCCTAAATACAATTGCACCTGGTGATCTCCATCTCTGCTGCTCCGGGACTGGCCCAGCTGGGGAAAACCCCGGGATGTGCAGAGCTGGGAGTGAAGGAGAAGGGGATTAAAGGCTAAATTTAGCTGAGTACAGTAGGAGTTGATTTAACAGATCGATGCATTTAACAGTTTGATTGCTCAAATTTTCAAGGCTATTGAGCTTGAAAGTGAGAGTGCTCTGGGGGAAAAATAGCTGTGTTTGTGTTTTTGTTTTGGTTTTCATGTCTTTGAAATTACAACGTCCTCTCTTTTAAGCTTTCCTTTAATGTCATCCTGCCTTTTGTCGAGAAGTTGCTTGTCACAAGATGTAAAATGTGGTCAGTGTTTTACGCTCGCTTCTTTTTTCTCAAAAGAAACCCCACCAAACAATTGTACTGTGGAGATGCTGGTGGAGCAGCGGCACTGCGCGGGGGACGAGGGACCCACTGACAGCCTCTCCCTTCTTTGACATTAATCCCTTCACGACTGAAGAGAGAGGAAAATGCACCTAAGCTCCGTGTCACCTCTGAAGAGAGGGTTTGTGGCATCGTGTGCATCAGAAAGCACAGAGCGAGATGGCCCATGGTAATGATGCTCCTGGATTACGCAGCTTCTCCGCCCAGCGCCGATGCCCTGGCAGTGGTGTTGGTGTCCCTAGAGCTCTGGGTTAGGGACAGCCCTGCAAGTCATTTGGCAGTTTAGGCTTGGCTCCAAGCTGTCCTCCCTGGCAGTGGAGGGTTGCTCGGTGTTTTTTCAGCAGTAGATCCAGCTCAGCAGATAGTTTACCTGCAAACCGGGCTGTGCTCAACTGTTTTCCCAGCAATCGCCCCCCTGTTGAAGGTTACGTGTTTGGCCTGACATCCAGTCTGCTGATAAAGGTCCCACCTGTGCCCCTGGGGCCGCAGTGCTGAATGACCCAGTTATGATGCATTAGCCCCTTCACGAGTCCCTTGGATGCGATTGAACCCGGCTCTCTCTTTACAGAGGATCTGCGTGGGCTTCTGAGATTTGCTGCTCGCGTTGTGTGTGTTTGTGGGGCTGCTGGGGACGGTGGAAAGACAACAAGCAGCTACAGGAAAGGAGCAGATGAGCAGAGATGGAGCTGGGGCCAGGATGAGGGTTGTGCCCTGGTCAGGGAAGGATAACGGGGTGTTTTATAGAGTCTCCCAGCACTGGTGGTGGTGGCAGCAAGTCTCTGCATCGGGGTCCACGGGCTGTGTGTAGCGTACCCAATGCGTGTCTGATGCCCCGTCTACACTCAGCTCTGCCGCAGTGAATCTGGCCCCTTACGATTCAGTGTGTGGGTCATTCTGTGCTCTCCGGCTCTCAAAGGTGTTGGGGTCTGGGTGTCCCCCTGGGAGCTGCCCCGCAAAGGGACCCGGGAGGGGAGGAATTGGGAGGGGACACAGATTCCCGCAGATTCTTATGGGAGCTGGATGGGAGACACCAAGTCCAGAGTGCAGGGATGGGCTTTCCAACCCCCTGGGGGTCCCTCCTGGTGTGTTCCCCGCTCCTTCCTCCCAGGCAACACCCCCAGACTCCAGGCACTTATTTTCCATTCACTTTCACCTCCTCCCCCCAGCATCAATCACCAAGGACAATAACAAAGAGCCTGGCCTGCTGCCTTTTCCCAAGCACATCACCATCCAGCTGAGGGCTGGTCCGGGGTGCTGCAGACCCTTGCACCCCACGTCACAGCCTGGGGGGAGCCGGGGGACAGCATCACCCCCATGACACGGAGCTGCCCATCACGGAGCCCCTGGACACAGGGGCTGAGCCCAGCTCCGTCCCACCCGCCAGGTAAGTGCTGTGGGGAGCACTGACTCTTACTTTTAAATAACTTACACAGAGGGTTATTGCGCTTCAATCAAAGCCTCGTTATACCTGGGGTTTTATCATGCTGCTCTGAGCCTTTTCCTCTCCCGGGCTTGAGAGCAGGAGCCCAGACGTCCCCCCCAGCACCGCGCAGCAGGTTTTCTTTCCCTTCCCGCAGCAGCCGGTGCCGCTTTTCCCTGCAATGATCCATCACCGCAAAGCCAGGGCTTCACTCGCTAGCCCAGTGTTGCTCCAAAAATTCTTTCCCCTTCCTCCCACCCCCCCATTCCAGCGCAGGGTAAAATTGATCAGTGCATATTTATTGATGGTTTGAACACTCAAAAGAAAGGGGGGGGGAAGGGATGTTGCCATAGAAACATCAATAAAGCTCCCGTGATGTGAGTGCTGCACCTGCATCCCCTGAACCGGTGGCCTTTGGTGAGGTGGGAGTCGAGAGGAGTCAGAGGTGGGTTTGGGGGTGCCTGGGGTGGGGGGCTGTGTGGGCTCAGCCACCCCGAGTGCCAGTGGGTCTGTTGGTCACTGCTGTGGTCCCCGCAGTGCGATGGTGACCGCAGCAGAGATGCAGGGGAAGGAAAACACCCATCCTCTCCCTCACCATCCTTGTGCAAGGGCCAAATCCCAAATCACCCGTATCCTGCAAATCCAGAGTCCCCATTCTGCACTCGTGGGGCTGTGACCCACACGTAGCTCCCAGGAGGACCCTGCACCCCATCACTCCCCCCAGGCCTGGCCACCTCATGGCTGCTGTTTGCCACCCCCAGTTCACCCCCATTCTGCCTTCGCTTACCCCCGCTCCCGCTGCCAGAGCAGCCCGCGCCGCTGCCGGCAGCGCTCTATTAAGCGGCCTGTCTGCGTGATGGATATTACAATGCACCTCTTGAAGCCTGGTTTTTATTTTTCCTTTTTTCCCCCCAACCACGTCCTGCCACAGTCTTTGATTCTGAGGGTGCAATTTAGCGCTTGCAAATAATTGCCCTGCTTCATTTTTGTGCCTGCGATGAAATATTAGCAGTCGTCAGGTGTCTAACTCGCTGTTAGCGCCTGCAAGCCGGGTAGCTGGATCTCTGCAGCGGCAGGCGCAAAGCGAGCGTGGTTGTTGGCATCGGCAGAGGTAGATCTGCCCGAAGGAGGAGAAGGCGGTGGCTGAAGAGCGGGGCTTGTCCTTTGCAGCTGAGCTGATTTTGGGGCTAGCGATTCCCCCAGCTGCACCGCCGGCGGCAGAGGGGACTGGAGAGCAGGAGGACACTGGGGACATGTTGGTGGCCCCAGGTAGGTGCAGAGGTCCTTGTTTCAGCCTCTCTGCACCCCAGTTTCCGCAGCAGCTCCAGCTGGGAAGAGGTGGCGATGAGGGCAGGTTAGGAAGGGCCAGGCTCTCAGGCAAGCGCTGGGGTGATGCGACAAGGACGCCGAAGGTCAGTTATCACCGTTTCACCCTCACAAGGACTCTGGTGGCACCTGAGGACGGGTCTCGGGGTGGTGGGACAGCAGCGGGACTGGTGATGCCAGGGCAGGTTTCTGTGCTCACGCTGGGGATTTCTAAGGACAAGATTTTCTCCAACCCCGCTGCTCTGGCCCGGTTTGCACACAGGAGTTGGCTCTTCTAAGTGGCATCTTGACACTAAGCAGAATTTGCTGCCGGAGGGACTTTTTTGTAACAGACGGGAGAGCAGCAACTCTGCAGCTCCGCAGAGAACTCAGGGAGACCTGCTCGTCGCTGACAGCCCTGCCTGGGACAGGCCATCCCCAGGGGGCTGCCACCACCAGCACTGTCCCTCTGTGACCCTCCAGCCTCACCGCCTGGCTCTGCCTGTCCCGGGGTGACATCCCCGCTGTCAGCCTGCACCGCGGTGACCCGGCGCAGGGCGTTGCACTGTGCCCCGGGACAGGCCGCCTGTGATGGGGAAGGGACATGGTGGCTTCTTTTTAGGGCAGGTACCTCTTCTTCCATTGCACTGGCTGGTAATGGGCATTTGAGATCTGTGGCAGGGCTGCGAGTGGAGCAAACGCGATGTCCCCCCTCCCCAAGGCAATCCCAGCAGCAACCCCCCCAATCCCCTTTTGTCCGAGCAAACCCAGGTGAGATGGAACAGAAGGACAGGATGGGGTGACCCGCAGGACGTGGGGGGGTCGAGTCGAAGTCCTCATCTCCCGAAGCGGAAGGTGAACCCCCCTTTTTTCCTGTTGTAGCCGGTGAGCTCCTCGGCCAGGTCCCCCAGCGTGCCGCTGCGCTTCTCCCCTCCGGCCGGCAGCAGCGGGGACCCCCCCTGCCGGCCCAGCCGCTGCCCGCTGCCCTCCCTGCCGCGGCCCCGCAGCCCCCGGGCGATGCCCAGCAGCCTGCTCAGCCCCTCGCCGCCGCTCCGCGTCCCTCCTGCCCTCCAGCCGGCACCCGAGTCCTCGGCCACCGCTGGCCAGCTGGGCTTGAGCGCCGTCCCTTCCCTGGGGTCCCCCAGCTCCTGCCGCTCGCTGCGGGGGAGGCAGGTCCCCAGGCTCAGGAGGAAGAGGCAGGACAGCGAGTAGGGTGCTCTCATCTGCAGGGAGCAGAGGAAGGGAGAGACACATCGGTAAACCACAGAGCATCCTCGGGCAGTGGTTAAAGCAGCAGCACGGACATGTGGGTGCAGAATCAAAGAATCAGAGAACAGTTTGGGTTGAAGGGACCTTCCCAGCTCCCCCAGTGCCACCCCTGCCATGAGCAGGCACATCTTCACCAGCTCAGGATGCTCAGAGCCCCGTCCAGCCTGGCCTGGGATGTCTCCAGGGATGGTTCATCCACCACCTCTTTGGGCAACCTGGGCCAGGCTCTCACCACCCTCAGGCGCAACAGTTTCTTCCTCATGTCTAGTCTGAATCTCCCTCCTTTAGTTTAAAACCATTACAAAGGGTAGAAGGGCTGCCCTCAGGAAGCATGTGTCCCCCATCCCTGCTGCAGCCCTGCCACCCCATAGCCTGTGAGAAAACCCCTCCAGCCTCCTCCTGCAGCCCCCACAGACCCGGCTGCGGTGAGGATGCTGGGCGGTCCGAGCTCTCTCTGCCTCTCCCCTGCCTCCTTCAGACCTGCTCCGCTTCATCTTTAGCCACTCTATGCTCACAAATTACAGCCTTGCAGCTGCTCCCCCGCTTTGCAGCTCTGCTTGGATGGGGGGCTGAGGGGGCTATTAGCCGGGCTGGCTGATGGGCTCCAGAGCCGCTGGCTCCTCTTAGGAGCTCTGCGGGGAGGACTTAAGTGCTTTCGCCTGAGCCAGCCTCATCTTCCCATCGCGCAGGTCCTACCTGCCGTGCCTGGTTAATGCAAGCACAGAGGAAGGTGCTGGACATCGTTCTGCTTTAGGGGGCTCAGAGGTGCCCCCCCAGCAGCAGGGTCTGCTGAGCAGAGCTGGGGGAGCGCAGTGCTGGGCTGCGGGCGGCAATGCCGCAGGCACCCGGGGTGACCTTGACACAGGAACGAATGCTCTGCGTCCCCTTCCTTCTGCAAGAAAGGCTCAGAAAGGGGACATGAACTTTATTCTTATTATTATTAGTATTTGTTGCTGCAGATGTTGCGCTGCTGGTGACGGGGGCCAGGGTGTCTACCCTGTGATTGCAGGATGGGGGTTGCTATGGGTGCCCCTCTCTCCTGCGCTGGACCCAGCTGTGCCCATCACCAGCCCTCACCTCCTTGCTGCCTGTGCTGCTGGTGTGAAGAAGACATGCGGGGGAAGACAGACAGACGGACAGACAGATGGACAAGTAGACAGACAGACAGACAGACAGATGGACAGGTAGACAGACAGACAGATGGACAGGCAGACGCACAGCCACCAGTGACTCACCTCTCTGCCTTGGGTGATGCCGCCACGCCACCTGCCCTGGCCCTGCTCCGTGCTGCCCCGCGCCCAGTCTGAGCTGGCCAGTCGCTTCACCCGCTGTTAAATACCCACCGGAGCTAATTACCCACCTGTGCTAATTGCCATGTCACCCCTTGAGTGCGTGGCCGGCCAGCGGGGCTGTGGCTGCAGAGAGCGGGGGACGGGGGGGCTGAGGGCTGGCCAAGCGCCACAATGGGAACGCGGCACCATCGCTGATTAACACGCCTCCTTCGTTAGCTGCCTCATTTGGAGGAGAGGCTGGGTGTGTGCCACGCTGGAGCTGGCCTTGAGTCACCGGCAGCTTGTGGGGACACTGGCGGGAAGGTCTCGTCTGGGGACACAAGTGTCCCACATCCCCTTGGCTGGTGCATTCTTGTGTGCGGCTGTTGGGGTCCCAGATGTGTGTGGGCAAGTGGTGGGTGCACAGGCACCGCCGGAGCCCCCTGTACCCCCAAACCTGCTTCCCCCATCCTTGGCCAGCACACACAGCCACCGGGGTCCCCAGTGCCTGGCACTCAGCTGTCCCCTCCCGGGTGCCCCAGGCCTGGGGCAGAGCGGGGTGTGGGGTGGGCAGCAGGATGGGGCTGGGGGCATCGCTCGGTGCTGCCCATCAGCACAGGCAGCTGGGAGCAGGTCCCCTCGTCACCAAGACCTGCCACCACCCTCTCTCCTGTCCCCAGGGCCACCCCGAGGCCTCAGGTGCCCCATCCCTGCCCTGCTGGGTCTCCCCAGCCCTCCTGGCAGTTTTGCAGGGCAGTTTGGGCAGGTCGAGCCCATGATGGGCCTGATCCCAGCGCCTTCAGCACGGCAGGAGCTGCGGTGACCCGGTGCCGCACGGCAGGTTCCTGCGGTCCCCGCACCACGCCATGGGCACAGCCACCGACACACCGGCTAACGATGAGTTCCTTTTATTAAGGAGTTTAGAAAGTCCACATGTACAGCGTGGGACACACTCACACATGACCTAGACGTCACGGCACCGCTACACACCCGGCCCAGGGCTCCATTGGGAAGGTACGTGACACCATTCCAGACCTGTGGCCACCCCTGCCCACCCCTCTCCAGGGACATGTCACCACGGACGGGTTTAAGCCTAATCCGGGGTCATGGAGCAACGCGTGCGCTCTTGGGAATTATCCTGGGAAATCCTGCGTCTCGGCGTGGATTAAATACCTCTCGCGCAAGTCAAAACAAAACCATTGGGGGGTTGTGGGTGACACAGGCAGTTATACAAGGGTGTGCTACTGACAACCTGCATGTACAACGTCCCCTCCCCAGCACGGACAAACACCGGTGGAGGGGTCCAGGGAGGGGACGAGCCTTCTCGCTTGGGGCACATGGCTCCGTGTGCCTTCTTGTCCTGAAAACAAGTGCTAGAAAACTCAGCTACAGCTAATCCACCAAAATAAAGGAAGAAAAAGTAAAGATGGGTGTTGTGCTTCCCACCTGTGTGGGACCCTTTCCGGAGGGTCTGACCCTTGGGAGTTACAGGGGGTCCTGCTCTTGTGCTGGCCAAGAGGTTCCACCACCGAGCACCCCCAAACCCCATTGCTGGGGGAGCCAGCCCGGCCAGCTGCTCCGGGCAGGGTTGCTGGGGATGGGGCCGGTGTCTGTGCTCGGAGCTTGTCCCTGGCAGAGGGGAAAGCTGCCATGATCCCTAGTGCATCGTCCGTCTCCGTTTCCCCATCAGGACAGGCAGACGGGGACTTGCCCTGCAGGAAAAAGGGCTCATCCAGCACAGGATCCAAGGTGGAGAGGGCTTAAAAAAAGGAGAAGCACGTGGGGAAATACAGAGCTGCCACAGCTGCAAAGATCAGCCTTTCATCTCCCAGTGCCTTAAGCCCCCATTGAAATGGGGATGGCAGCAGCTTCCCTCCCCTCCTCGGGCAGTCTGTCCGTCCGATGGTGTTTCTTGGGGCCAGGGCTGATGTGAGGGCTCTGCTCCTTCTTGCAGGCAGAAAATCATGTAAAGGATGGCGATGTCCCAGCTGTCCCCCTCCCCTCCCTGTTCCTGCACATCCTGCTCAGGCTTGGGCTTTTTTTTTGCTGTTAAAATCCCCCGTTTGAGTCTTCAAAGGGAGCCAGAGGGAGCAGTCAGCCCCACACCCCCGGCAGCTCCTCCTCGGGTCGGCCGGTGCGCGGCATCGCCTGCCGCCCGGTTATCAGAGCCCTGCAGATGTTAAGCCCCACTCAGGGCTTCTTTTTGCAAAAACCTTAATGGGATTTGAAGAAATGAAAGGCTTTGAATATCTGCAGGTGCTGAGCCAGAGCGTGGCTCATCCTGGGTGAAAATTAATGCGGGTCTCTGGGCCGGGAGCGAGCGGAGGGGGTTTGCGCGGGGGCACGCAGGCGTGCTGTCCAAAGTCAAGGGTTTGGGGAAAGGTCGCAGCATCTGGATGCCAAAAGTCCAAGGTGAGTCCGAGCGGGTCTGGAAGGAAGAGAGGAGCTGCAAAACACAGGCAGAGCCATGCTGGGAGGTGAGCCTTCCTCGCCTCCTCTTCCTCCTCGCCCCAGCACTGCCAAACCAGCTCCGTGCTGTGCTGGGTTCCGGGTGTGTGCCCTTGCAGCACTGTGCCAGTTTCGGGGTGCCCCAACCCGCTGGGAGGTGCCAGGAGCCAGGACACTGGGGACGAAGGAGCTCGTGGATGTCCCTTGCCAGCTGCATTGCTCTTGCAGGGGGAGAGGCGAGCGTTTACAGACCGGAGAGGGAACCGCTGGCATGATCAGATGTTCAACCCAGCTGAGACCTCCCTGTCCCCGGTAGCACCATAGGCTAAGCTGGCACCGCACAGCAGCAGCCTTGTCCCTATCCTAGAGGCCTGAGGGTCCCCACGGTGAGTGTCCCCCGGTCCCTCACCAGCTCAGCTGGGCCACTGCCAGGTACCTGTGCCTGAAGCGGAGATGATGGAGGTGCCCAGCCTGCTGCATCCTCCCCTTCCTCACCCCACCCTACTGAGCTCCCCAAATCCCACTGCCCTCTCTGCCGCAGCCCCAAGCACCGGCTGTGGGTCACGTTCCAGCCAGGAGACCCGTTTTGGCTGCAGGGGAGCCATGGAAGTAGGAAACATAAGTCTGGTGATGTCTGTGGGTGGCCAGGAGCTAAAGCCACCCTGCCTGGGAGCAGGTGCTCCCCAGGGACCCCTGGAAGATAGGTCGGCCCTTGGGGAGGACGGCAGCTGGGGCAATGGGGCTGTGGGGCGGTTGGGAAGGACAAGGGGCTGGGCACTGCGGGGGGCTCATGCCATCCAGCTAATTCTCCTCCCGGACAGGCCGGATCTTCATCTCGGTGAACTTGAGCGAGTACTGCCAGCCGGTCCAGGAGGACCACTCGATGCCGTCGGCGTAGGAGCTGTGGTGGCCCTTGAGGTACTGCCCGTTGAGGTTGGAGGTGTGGCAGTTGCGGTACCACCAGGCGCCGTGGTAGAATGCCGCGCAGTTGTTCTCTGAGTGGTCGTTGTCCAAGTCCTTGGTAGTGAACTTCATCCCATTGTGCTTCAGGAAAGAGTCGCCTGCCACGGTAGGGGGAAAAAGAGCCATGATGGGCCCTTGCTGTCCCACATCCTGCCCTCGGGCTGTGTTCCACGCCCTGGGCACCCCAATGAGGTTCATTTGGTGATTTACATGGCACTTGGGGTCACCCACCCTGCAAACACCCAACCGCAGCCCATCTCCTGCTGGTTGCAGGGATGCAGCTGGTACTGTACCAGCGCCAGAGGAGATGGTTGATGCCCCAGCAAGAGGGTTTGATGATTGTGGGTCCCCCTGCCCCAAAGGACCATGGATGTCCCCCCATCCTGCTGTGCTACCTGCTGTCCCCGAGTAGTCAGCGATGGAGATGGGGTACCCGTCCTCCTCGGGGTCAACGGAGAAGAGCCCCACGCCGAAGCTGCCATAGTGGGCAAAGGCAGTTCCGTTGTCAAAGTCCTCCAGGTCGATGCGGAGCTCATAGCTGCCCTGAACTGTCAGCACATGGATCCGCTTCAGCCCTGCGGCGGAGGGACGGGTGAGTGCGGGGGCCCCGGCTGGGACAGGGTGGCTGGGGGGCCCTGGGGAGGGGTGCGGGGTGGGATGGGGAGCGGTTCCCACTCTCCAGCCCTCACTCTGCTGTTGCTGCACGGCCAAGGGCATCTGCTCAGCTCACGGGCAAACAGCCCCATTGCTTCCCTGCACAGCCAGGGCTATCACTGCCAGGTGTGAGTGCTGGCCAAGGGGGTCGCGGTGTCCCTGGAGCTCCCTCACCCCACCCTGGGTTTTCCCATCTTGCCCAGGAGCAGCCAGCCCCACACACCTAACCAGTGCTCCCCCGTCAGCTTCCCGAAGCCGTCCCGGTAAGCTTCCCAGCCACGGAAAAAGTTGACGGAGCCGTCCTCCCGCCGCTGGAACACCTGGGGAGACATGAGGGGCATCAGTCGTGGGGCTGCCTCGAGCATCCTGAGCAGTCCCCTTGCTCCCCATCCCTCCCTGCTGCCGCCTTATTAAATGCAGGTGGCAATTAAACCCTTTAAACTCAGTAATTACATGAGGACACTGGTGAGCAGGTCCCCGGGGAAATGCTGGATCATTATCCGCGAGCTCCCAGGGACAAGTGAGTGGGTTCAGATAAAATGCTTCACTGGATCCTCCACCTGGAAACAGGAGCAAAACTTGGGGAAAACCACAGCGTATTCTTGTAAGAAGGCAGCTGGTGCCCTGGGAGGGGTGGGCAACCCGCACTCCGATTGAAATGGCTGGGGCTCTGCCATCGCATGTGGTATGGACAGACAGACAGACAGTGTGACTTGAGCTCTGTCACCACAGCTCGTGCTGCCCAGGTCAGTCCAAGCCATCCTGCAAACAGTGGGATGCTCAGTGCTGTGTAGAACTGTGCTCTCCCGGGCATCACTCCCATGGCAGCCTCGTTAGTCTCCAAGAGCAATTAACTGAGGGGCACCAAGCACCCCGACTCTTGCAGGGTCCCCATGTCCTGGCCAGATCCAGTGTGGCTTTTCTCCTCAGAGCCTTTCCCTTTACCCTCTCCCATCTGCTCATTGCCATGTCACGCCCTCTGTGTTTCATCGCCTTTTATCCACACTTTTGGGTTTGATTTATTGACAGTGATCCAGAAAATGCTATTCTGCGTCTGACCATTTGAACTTAATTAAGCCTCCAGCCCTGGATTAATTGCATTAAACTTGGCTGAGCCAGCCTGCTCAATTGTCACCGAGCACCACGCTCCTGTGGCCGAGGTTGGGGGCGATGGGGCGCTCGGTGATTTTGGAACAGCTACCCCATGCCAAGGGGCCAGAGCACCCTGTCCTTGGGGCTGGGCTGTGCCCCCAAGCCCATTCATCCCAATTCCAGCATCCCAGGCTCAGGCATCACCATCAAGCCCCTGCGCTGGCCGGGAAGCCACTGTCCTTTGCTCCACTCTGGGAATGTCCCCCCATCCTGCTGCCCTACCTGTCCTGTCTATCTATGTTGGGTTTCATCCCAGCCTGTGGAGGAGACCCAGCTCTTGAACTTCATGCCATTTTGCCCTTCACCAAATGGGCATTTTCGGGGCGGTGAAGGCTCCGGCGCGCTCCTCGGCACGGCAGGGCTCTTATCCTGCTGTACTTACCTTCTAGAATTAGAGCCTTAATTTTTATCCCCGCGTTGAGCACTTGAGAAGCTGCGGCTAAGCCCGTTTAAAGGGGCTTTCTTCAGACTTGCTAGGACGGGGGGGATGGCACGGCTGGACAGGGGCCCGAAGCTGATTTTACCCGGCCAATGTCAGCTCCAGCGCTGCCGCGCGAGGAAGGCGGCACTGATGCTCTGTCTTAATCGGCTTTTACCCACGGTTGTAAATAGGCCAATTGCCTGAGCGGTGTCCAGGGAAGCGTGTGGGGCACGTCTGCATCGGCTGAGCCTCAGCACGGCTCGGCGATCACCCTGGTGCTGGAGGAGCCGTGGTGCCCCATTGCCCCCCAGGCTCAGCCCCAAGGGGATTGAAACTGGGTCAGGAGGGCTAGGGGTGCTGTGAGTCTTGTGTACTCCTGGGTCTCCTGCTCAATCCTCATCATCTCTCATGCACAGTCCCTTCTTGTGCTTCAGGCATGTACCCAGTTCTCCTATGTGCTGATGGGGATGTGGGAGCCTCCTCCTTGCCCCACACTGGGATGCTGGGTGTACTGGGATGCTGGATGTACTGGGATGCTGGGTGCATTGGGATGCTGGGTGCATTGGGATGCTGGGTGTATTGGGATGATGGGTGCATTGGGATGCTGGGTGCACCAGTGACCCGCAGGCTCGCTGCCGTGCTCCCAGCCCTGCCTCACTGCTCTTTTCATCCTCATCAAATATGCATCGCCCCCTCTTAAGCAAAAAGGATTTCCTTCCCTTCTTTAAAGGCAAGGCTGAAATATTTATCTTCCCCGGTCGTGCTGAGCTCATGGGGCAGGGACAGACGCCTGCAAAGGCACCAACCAAGAAAAATGGGTTAAAACCAGAGAAAATCAGGAGTGTCAGCCTGATGCCAGCCCCTAGAGCCGCAGCCTGGCAGACGCTCGGCCATTGCTTCTCTGCCACTGCAGCACTCGAGCTCCTGCGCAGGTTTTTGGCCCCACGGTGTTCTCTGAGCCCTCATCACAGCCAGGAGAGCACCTCTAGGTTCAGCCATGGAGAAGACAAATTCAGAGCTGATCTCCAGGAAGAGCCAGTCCCCTGGGATCCCCTGTGAACACCACAGCGGCAGCGCTGCCCGTCCCAGGGACCCGGCTGCTCCTGCCTGCCCCTGCCAGCAGAAGCATCTCGTCCCCATTAGTGACAATACATAAATCACATCTTTTGGAAACAGCATGCATTTCCCTCAGCTTGTGCCATCCGCTGCCTTTGGCTTATCCCAGCCTGTGTATAAATGCATTGGTGTCTGTTCAAACCCCCCAGGGTGGATGACAAGCAGGCTGGGTGAAGCCACCCCTGTGAGCATCCAGGTGCCCATAAAGTTGGCAGCTGTCACTTAACATCCCCACAGCCCTTGTCCTGCCGGCACAGCTTTTTCTTCCTCATCCTTCGGCTTTCCCACCATTTCCCAATACGTGCTGTACATGGAAAATGACGCTGACGCCGCCGGAGCTGCTGCAGTTCTGTTGCTCACAGAGCCAAGATGCTGATCCCGGGGGCTTTGCCCCGGCCGGGCAGTGATGGAGGCTCAGGGCACCGGGAGCAGCGCAGAGGGTTTGCAAAGACTTTCCAAGACAACAGCACATGAAACAACATTTTCAGGCCTCCTGGGATGCCAAGCCTCTCCTGCCCTCCGTCACCCCATTATTACTTTAATAAAGTGCCGAAGGTGAGTGTCAAAAGGGGAATCAGTGTCAGGCTGGGCAATTACACGGCTGCAGCCTGGCGCTGCCGTGAGGCTCAGCCCAGCCCTGGGGTCCCTGCAATTAAAGCTGATGCTGAGCACAGGATGCGGATGCTCCTCTTGATGCAGGTGGGTGCTGACCCACACCCCAGCCAGCTGTAAACATGGCCCTGCTGCTGGTGGGCAGGACAAGAGAGGGACAAAATGGACTGGGGGGTGTGATGGGGGCTTCCCTCCCACATTGCTTTGTTTTCATGTTGCCCTGCCCTACACGGACACCAATGCTGCTGCCCTCTCTGCTGGGTTTCTGCTTTTAGACTATACAGAATAGGCATCCAACAGCCCCAGAGCTGCAATCACTGCCAGCTGCCCTTGGGACCCTGCTGCTGGCCAGGGGACAGGGTGACACTGCAGATCACACCATGGGGACCCAGTAAGTGACCGCAGATGGGTTTGTCCCCAAGAGAGCATCGGGGCAGCTCTTCCCCCAGTCCCACTCCCCCAGGTCTCCAAGCCGGCCGTGCAGGCTCAGGCTCAGCTCTGCTGCTCCCAAGCTCCCGAGTCAAAATGGATTCAGCTGCTGCCATCACTTCCACCCACCCACCACATGCAAATAAGCCCAAATGTCAGGAGTAATCGCTCTGGAGGAGGAGGGGAAGGAAATAGCCCGGGCTCTTCCTCAGCACGTTACCTGGAGCTGGGGTGACTCCGTGCCCCAAGGAACCCGCCGTGTCACCAGCCCCACAGGAGATGCTGAGACACCCCCTGCACCCTGGGAGACTGGAGGTAGGTTTGGGAGCCTGTGCTGCAGAGCAGCCCTGAGAAATGGGACCCTGGGGCAAGCACCCTGGACCCTGCTCTGGATGTGCCCATCTCCAGAATGCTGGGATTTGGCAACTGGTTTGGCTCCTCTGCCCCAATCGAGGGGGGGGCAAAGCTGTGCCAGCCCTGCTGCTGGAGCCTGTGATGCTTCTGGGTGTAAAATCATTTTCTTCGCCCCCTACCCAGCCCAGCTGGGGCCCCCCCAGCTGCAGCAGCTTTAAATAAGCCTCTGAGTGTGTCGCTAATCACCTTGGGCTGCTCTTCAGGCAGTGCTGGAGCGTGGCTGGGGGAGGCTGTGCCTGGGGTTTGCAAGGCCCTTTCCCACCTTGGGGAGCACAAAGGGTCCTCCCTTTTCCCTCAGTGAGCCCCCCAGGAGCTGGGGTCCCTAGGGCTGCCCTGTGCCTCAGTTTCCCTGCTGGAGCTGCTGGTACTGACCCATGCATGACATGTTGCTCCCGCCCAGGGTGGGCTCTGGGCAGACTGAGGCTGAAGGCTCATGAGCCCCCCGAGGGCAGGGGGGCTAAGCTCCCTCCTGGCACTGCTCAAAGCTGCTTAGGAGAATCAGATCGTGGGGATTTGTTTCCTAGAGCACCCAGCTGGAGGGGCGCTGGCTGCTTGGATCACCCAGCGTGTCCTCAGCGGAGCAGCCACCTGCCCACCCCTCCCAGTGACCCCTGTCCCCTCCTCGGGGACCCCCAAGGGGTGCCCTCCTGGGTAGAGGCTGTTCATACCCACGGTTTTCCTGGAGCAAAGGATGTCCCCACACTTGGGGCTGCCAGTGTCTCCCCGCTCCCTGCCATTATTACTGTAATTACGAAGCTCTTGCAGCCACCATAGCAAAGCGAATCAGACAGGGTGTCCAGGGAGCGAGTGAATCAGTGCGGCACCCAAAGCGCCCCAAGCATCCCTGTGTTAGATGAGGCAAACTACACTGGGTTTGGGGTCTGTCCTGAGCCCCAGCACCATCTCAGGGGGATAGTGAGGACAGGACAAAGCATAGCCCATTCACCCCATGGCACAACTGCAGCCATGCACCCGCACCACCAACAAGGACAAATCCAGCCATAGCATCAGCTCCCCACCTGAAACCCCCCTCCAGCTCCAGCCAAGCTCCCCAGGGCAGGGCCACCAGCACAGGTGACATGGACAAGCCTATTTGCTCGCATCCCCACGGAACTGAGCACCCTGTGCCCAGCCAGGCCCTGTTTGCATTTATCCCCCATCCTAACGACACATCCAAATGCTGACAGTGACATCTCCCACCCCCAGCATCCCAGCACAGGGACAGCCAGTGGCTAGTGGTGGCATCACACAGCGGCCCCCAGCACGGCGCCAGCTCACCGTCCAGCCGCCCCCGTCGGTCGTCATGTCGCAATAGACCTGGAAGCCGGCAGGATAGTGCGTGGGGAAGATGGAGTAAATCCCATCCTCTTGCTGTCCACTCGCATAGATGTCAAAGCAGTCTCGGGGCCGGGAGCCTGCAGCGTGGCATTGGGATGGGGTGGGATGAGAAGAAAGCTGGTTAATTAATGATCTAATTTAATGTCTTGCCATTTCTTTCAGGCTCCCAACCTTGCTGCCAGCTCTAGTCAGCAGCTCAGAGCTGCCTTGCTCTTTCCCTCCTTTCTCCTCGGATTCTCAGGGCGAGCGGTGCCTGGGGGGACACAGCCACCATGGGGAACCCCCCCAGCAGCTGGTAGGGACTGACCCTGTGTCCCTCTGTCACAAGGACAGGCTGGAACCCAGCTGGGGAGGAGGGAGATGATGCTCAGAGGCAGCTGCAGGCAGAGTGTGGGCACGTGCTCAGGGCCCCGGGACAGGCTTATTCAGCTTCATCTTAACCAAATGATGATGAATGTGACTTTATTCCGAGTCCCATGCAGCGCTGCCGTCTGTATCCAAATGGTCGCTTCTTGGTCTGCTTCTGCCCCAGGTACATCTGTGTGGGGAGCAGGTGGGTCTGCAGGGGTGCAAAGTGGTTTTGCTGCTGGCTTTGCAGGCTGGTTTGTGGACAACTGGGGGCTGCACGGTGAGGAACACCCCTTGTGGAACACAACTTCCCATCTCCCCCCTGCCCCATCTCTCCAGTCTCCTTCCCAGCCCCTCCGCTGTATGAAATCCCTTCCCCAGGCTGGTTTCCCCCATCTCAGGTGGTTTTCTCCTTCCCCTATTCTCAGGTAAAGACCTGTGCAGAGCAGCCCCATACACATCCCTCTCCTGCGGACCGACGGGGACACCACCTCACCGTTGGAGCAGCCCCGGGGCCGCGCTCCCCTGGCCGGGGCTCGCTGCAGGTCGGCCTTGAGCCGGGGCCGGGTGCTGCCGCGCTCCTTCTGCAGCGTGTCGAGGACGTCGCTGACCGAGCTCACCAGCCGAGCCATGTTGGTCTGGCTCTCCGAGAGCAGCTGTGGTTGGGGGACACATGGAGGGGACAAGGTTAAAAATGGTTAAACCTCTTCCACACACCCCCCCAGCCCTTTGACCACCCCACTGCAAGGATGCTCTGCCCGCTCCCACAGCTCCCCAAGCCTGTGGGCAGCAACATTCCCTTGCAGGATATGACCTGGTGGGGACCGAGTGGGGACACAAAAGCCACAGCAGATGCCATATGGCATCTCTGGTGCTTTTTGGTCAGCGGTCAGGGTCCAGATAGTGCCTGTTGTCACCAGGGCTGAGCAATCCCCGAAGCTGGGTGCATTGGTGCCGCCACCCTACGGAATAAAGAGCATCGCTGGGCAAGGGGACAGGATCACAGAGGTGGCAGGAATAGCCGTGTCCTGAGACAGCCGCCAGCTCTCTGCCATTCCCTGAGGTGACCCAGGCCAAGCAAGTGACGTGGGGTGGCTGCGGCAGAGCAGCAGGACGGGGAGCAAAGTGAAGGAGCAGGGATTGAACAGCTCCAGCCAGAGCGGGATGAGCACCAGGAGGGACGGGCACGGAGCTGAGCATCCAGCTGTGTCCTGGCTCTTGTACCCAGGTAAGCATTTCAACACAGTTCATCGGCTGGGAACTTTTTGTGACTGTAAATAAGAGGGGGGTGACTGCTGCACTGTGCTAGTCCTTGGCTCTGCTCGGAGCCCGCAAACTGGACCCAGAGCTGGGAGACCCACAACATGGGGGGCTGCACACCCAGTTCACTGGCACTGGGGTGCTTTGGTGGTGAGATGCAGGTAACCGATGAGCTGGAGCTGCAATTGTGTTTCCTACCTTGCCGTTCCCAAGGACCTGCATTAAACCTCAGCTGCTTCTGCTGGAGGTCTCGCCTGGATGCTGTGGGCAGGGGCTACAAGCAGCCATACCCTGGGGACATGGGGACAGGGGCAGTCTGTCCCAAGGAGCACCATGTATCACCCTCAGCCCTGTCTCACCTGGATGAGCCTACCCTGCTCTCCCTGCAGGGTGCTGAGCTCCTGCCCCATGGCGCTGTGCCCCTTCTTCAGCCCCTCACAGTCTGTGCGCAGCTGCACGGCGTGTGTCAGCAGTTTGGCCACCTCATCTGCCACGGTGACCAGCAGAGCCTTCTGCTGGCTCCTGGTGGCCTTGGCCTCGGCATCGTGGTCGGTGACAGCATGCAGGAGGGAGGTCTGCAGCCCCTCCAGGTGCCTAAAGGTGCCCGATGCATCGGGGCAGTTGGGGTCGATGAAGATGTTGATGCGGGAGCTGTCGGCTTTCTCGATGGTGACCAGCGCGTTGGCTTCCTCCGTGTTGGTGCTGATGACGGGGGGTGACTCGGTGACGGGCGTGTGGTAGTGGTTCATGAAGAGGATGGCCCCTGTCACTGTCACCGCCAGGAGAACGGCCACCGAGAGCAGGACGGTGCACAGGATGTACCCGCAGCTCATCCTCTGCGGACAGAGAGATGGACACCGTTGGGACCCATCTGGATGGACCCATCCCGCTCCCCTTCATCCGACAGGTGGGTTCAAACCCTCCCAGGATCTGGGGTGTTCCAGCAACAAGGGAGGTGGTGTTGGACACAGGCGTAGTGGCAGAGGAGGGGATGCGGGGACCTCGGGGAGCCCTGAGGTTCTGCCGTGGATGTGGAGGCCACGGGTGAGCACTCAGCGAGCAAAGCAGCTCAACCCGCCTGGGAGCTGGAGGCATGAAATAATAAAGAGAGGGAATGCGTGGCGGCTGCCTGCTCCTGCTGGCATGTTTTATTTAAGGTGATGATACACGGCTGGAGCAGCCCCGGCTCCTGGGGGGTGTGTGTGGGGGTCCCTGCTGCCTTGGGCACAAATATGGGGAGAAAACTGGAGTCAGTGTCCCCTGGAGCTGAGACCATGGGGAAAGCAAGGAGGCAAGGGAAGGCAGGGGCTGTCCCCAGCAGCAAGGAGAGGCTGCGGGTTGATGTTGGGACCACACAACCCTGACCATTGTGCGGGAGCATCTCCCAGCTGTGTGAGAACCATGTGTACCCATTCCGCTGAGCCCTTGCTGTCTGCTGGAGGGGAGCAGAGCTGCTCCCAAAGCCCTCAGACCTGTTCCGGAGCCTCTTGGTGAGGACAAGTCGCTGTGGGAAAGGTTTCTGACCCCCTCAAGCACCTCCAGCAGCTCCACCATGGCAGGAACCCGTCAGCTCAGCCCACGGGAGCTGCTCTGTGCACACCAAGAGCCTTTTCTCCTTGCAAAGCATGAAGCACCGAGGCCGTCAGCGTGGAGGGAATGAGCTGCCACCTGGCTCCATCAGCCCCTGTTCCCCCCACCGCATCCTCTTCTCATTACACCTGCAGGACAGAGGCTGCGATTTCCCCCTGACCCCCGCCACGGCTGTCACAAAGAATTGCAGGGCTGCCAGAAAAGCTGCAGATTCGGAGAGACAAAGACTACTTTCCCCAGAAACGAGGGGAAAATTGCTGCATCTGCAAAGATTTCCCAGGCCCTGTCCCCTCCTGTGCACATCTATCTGGAGTGACACCTTCCTTCAAGCACCCTTCATTTCATTTATGCTCCTGCAACCATTTGCATTAAGGTGACCCCAGATGCGGCAGCGCTGGCCGAGCAGGGACTGGGGGGCCACAGACACCACCCCCAGCCCTGCGGGGATGCTCTGGGTTTCTCCCCCAGCCAACAGAGCAAGGCTGGAGATGCAAACAGTGCTGGGCTGAATGGGAAGCCATCCTACCGGGATCTGTGTGACAAGGCAGCCTCAGGCTCAGCCTCTCGGTGTGCATTGAAAGGAGATGTCAAAGGCAATAAGGGGAGCTTTTGGCAAGGGTCAAGGAGTTTGCCCCACATTTGTAGATGCGCAGCCCTGGCTCAGAGGCACGAGGAGCACCCAGGAGCAGCAGGATGCTGGTGGATAGAGGTGGGAGATGTCCCCATCGCTGACACCATCACGTGGACACCCAGGACCTGGGCTCAACCTGGCCCCTCAGCACCCTGCAAGCACAGAAGTGACAGGAGGAATGGCAGCTGACCAGAGGCCAACGGCAAGTGGTTTGGGATCTGTAGGGTGAGCAAGGACTGTGCCCCTGCGGCTGTCCCGGCTACCACAGCACCTTCAGCTGCCCAGCTCTGTGCCCTCCCGTCCCGCACGCTGCTGCTCCCCACCACATTGACATCTCCAGCTGGAAACGTGCCTGCTGGGACATGTGGATGTGCTGTAACGACTGAGGGACCTGTCTGAGCATTAAGGGTTTGGGGAGCAGAACTGTGCGTGGCCAATGCTCTGTTTCCTGCAGCCACACAAGTCCCAGTCGGGCTTTAACACACCAAAATCCTGCAGCTCAGCCCGGGAGCTGCATCTCACTGTTTTCCTGCCCTTGAGCCCCAGCATTGCTGCCCTCCTGCCAGGACCTGGAATCAGGGCAGGAACCAAGAGTCGATCCCCTTCACACTCAACTACCTCTGACTGTGACCACCAGATCCTGAGCAGTGGCAGCTTTACGAGTCCCACGGCATTTTGCTGGCAGGTTGTGTTACCTGGCAACACGCAGTGGGGAGAGGAGGCAAATGTTCAGCCAGCGGTATCAGCAATGCTCCAAACTGGGGTTTGGGTCCCCCCCCCCAAGCCCCTCCAGCACAGCACCATGCAGCGCTGCTCCCGGTGCAGGGCCATGAAAACGACACTGCCACAAGCTCCTGCCCCACCATGGCCACAGCTTTAGGGCTTTCTGCTCTCTACTGTGTGGCCTCAGGCTGCTGGTTCTTCTTGCCAAGGCTTTTAGGCAGCCACGGGACATATTTCTGCTAACCATGTGGCAGCTGCCCCGGTTATTCATGTCACCGTGGGGATATCCATTGGAGGTCCCCATGTCTCCAAATCACCCCTTCCTAAGGAGAGGAGAAGCTATGAGGCTGGGAGGTGCTTGGGATAAGTGGAGCTTCACTTGCAAACCTGCCCTGCACCTTGGGCTGTGGTCCCCGCTGCCCCAGTGCCCGTCATCCCCTGCCCAGCATCCCCCAGCTTCCTCAGCCAGCCAGCCAGGGGAGCACACAGGGAAGGATGGGGGCTGGCTTGTCCCTGGAGCAGAGCCGGAGGTGGGCTGGCCCCCCAGGAGCGTGGATGGAGCATGGTGGCGAGAGAGTCTGAGCTCTGCTCTGGGAGATGCTCTTCACGGGGGACATGCCCTTTGTTCCTGCCAGCTCGCCAAGCAAGCTCTGCACTCCAGGATGGTGCACAGCGATCATGAGCAGCCCTGGGTGCTCCCCCCTTGAGCTGAGCCCCCAGCCATGTGCAAACCAGGACCCTGGTTGCTCTTTTGAGGCAGGTGGACACCATGCTTTGCATTGCCCAGGCTCAGCTGCTGGGGACCACCTATTTCCAAAGGAGCCCCAAGGCAGCAAGTGCCAGTCCCTCACCACCCCAAGCCATCGCTCCCTCCAGGGCAGCTAAAGCAGCACATTTTGCATCCCAGCAGCTTGCCCTGTGCTGCTCTGCTGCCCCTGTCCCTCCCTCCCCTCCCAGCCTGTCCAGCTCCGCCGCCGCTCAGATTTGCGCAGGGCTGCAGCCCCCGTCCCTGCTCGCCCTGGGGCTGTACCCCAGCCACCCCCCTGCACCCTGCTGCTCCCTGTGCCTTTCTGCAGCCTAACGCCATACTTTGCTCGCTCCCCGCAGGCACGGAGGCAGATGAACTGAATCCTGCTCCCGTTACCTGCTCTTCTCCGTCATCCAACGCCTGCCTGCTGCCGCTCCTACAGCACGGAGAGATTTGCAGCTCTGGGAGAGGAGAGGGCTGGCAGGCACTCCATGGGTGAGCATGCAGGTGGGCTGGGATGGGTTTGTACTGGAGCTTATGTGAGCTGGGATGGGTTTGTACTGGAGCTTAGGGGAGCTGGGAGCCCAGCATCGTCTGCACAGCAAACTCTGTGCCTCCTTTGCAACCCCCTGCATGAACCACTGGCTTCAGCCTGCGTTGTCCAGCCCCCTACGCCTCTGCCAGGAAGGGGAGAACAGAGTGAGGTGTCTCTCTTGGGGGGGTTTGGGGCCTCCGGTACTGCTTGGGGTGGGCTGCCCCTCTCCAGCGAGGTGAGGGAGCCGTTCGGCATGGATGGGCTGACCGGGGTGAAGAGGCTCAGAGCAGGGTGCGCAGAAGGGAGAAGTCAAGCAGAAGTCCCTTTCCCGCATCGCTGCGGGTGGCAGGGGGACAGGGAAGTGGCAGACCTGGGGGTGAGCATCTCACAGCTGCTTCCCCCATCCTCACCCAGCACCGCAGTGTGGAGGAAGGGGCAGGCACTGCCAGCTCTCCGCTCCTTCCCTGGACTCACAGCCTCTATCGGAGACTTGCTTTCCCCCAGCTCTTCCCAGGCACGCTTGCCCATGCTCCGCACCCCTTTCCTTCCCACCCTGCCTGCACCCAGAGCGCAGGCAGGGCAACCACATGCCCTGGGCACGTAGCCACGCTGGAGGCCAGGCAGCTGCCCGCTGCCTGCCCGCTGGGCTGGAGGAGCTGGCACATGTGCGGCGGCTTGTGCAAACAGGCTCTGGCACGTGCCGGATCCCCCGTGTTGTCACCGCAGGCTCTGCCACCGCTTCACCGCACCCCACCGCAACGCCAGCCTCTTCCCCCCAAAAACCTGGGAGGCTCCTGGAGGTTAAGAGAGGACCAGGCAGCAAGGAGTCCCCGAACCAGGAGGGACGGCACTGACTGCAGCAAGGAGCAGAGATGCCAAATCCCCTGTACAGGGTTATTTAAGCAGTTTAAAACGTGCAGCCGTTCAGCAGAAGCAGCCCCGGAGCATCACCCGCTGCCTGGCAGAGGGGCACCCCCGCCACGGGCTGCAAATAAATAAACTCAATAATTGATGGGGGCGATTGTGGAGGAAGCCCGGGGGACTCCTCACAGGGGGGGGCGCTCACCCAACCGGGCTGCACCGGGAGAAGAGCTCACTGGAGGTCGGTCATGGCGAGGCTTCGGTGGGACCCCCGGGCTGCCCCCTGCTCCCCCCGCCGGCCCCCGCCCCGTACCTGCGATTTCTCCTGCTGCCCGTCCTCAAGTTGCGAGGCTCCTCCCATGGTTTTCCAGCGCTCGTTCCCCATCGCGCCGCCAACTTCCAGCCCAAGTGCCCAGCAGACCCCCCCAGACCCCCCACTCCGGCAGCGCAGCCCCCGGCCCGCCCGCGCTGCCCGGCTTGGCCGCGGCGGGAGGACGGGCGGCGGGAGGACGGGCGGCGGCGGCGGAGGAGGAGAAGGAGGGAGGAAGAGGAGGGAGGACACGGGCACGGACACGGGGGTGGATCTTCTCTCCCCCCGCCCCGCTCCCCCCGCCCTCTCGCCCCTGCCTCGGGGGGCGCTTCCCGCTGCCCCCCCGCGCCGTGCCCGCCTGCCCCCCGGGGCTCCCCCGGCCCCGCTGCGGCGACACCGCCCGGTGATGCCTCGGGGACTCTCCCCGCCCCCCCCCAGCACTGCCCTGCGCTCCCCCCGGTAGCCCCAGCGGCTCCGGAGTCCCACCGGATCCGACCCACCCCCGATCCTGCCCCGGGGCTCCGCAGCTGCACAGATGTGGCAGCACAGCTGGAGGAGCAGCAGCAGGTAAGGTGCCAGCAGATCCAGGGCTGGTTTAGGGAGCTGGGGGTGGGCAGGTGTCACGGGGACAGGCTCACCCCCTTTCCACAGCCACAGTCCCCAGTGCAGCCCCCCACACTGGGCAGGTGCTGGGCAGAGGGGGGAGCAGTGGCATCGCTACCACCCCGCCATACCTGTCTGCCCAGGGGCAGCCAAAGTGCTGGAGGTCTGTTAGCAAAACCCAGCGCACGGTGGAAAGCTGGTGCTGGCTGGGGGGAGGCAGCAGCCAGGTCCCCAGCACACAGGGTCACACCAATGCTCACTGGAGCATCACTGCAGCCGGTGCAGTGTCTTACCCAAAGCTCAGCTTTCTCAGCCCAAAGCAGCGGTGCTGGCACAAGCTGTTGTGGGCCTGTGTGCCACCAGCCCCCATGTAGGCGTCCCTCCCCGGCCTGATTTACCGCCACCTCTCCAGGCGTGGATGTGGTTTTCTTTACCGTACCTTTGCGGCACCTCCCTTAAATCTTTTATTTGCCGGTTGTCTGATCTGCGGGCAGGAGAGTTGCTAAGAGGTTCAGAGGAGCATCCTGAGAGCAGCGCCAGCTCAGCCCTGTGTTAATCCAGCTGGGGGGAGGCTGATTTATCTCTCGATGCTGAGAAGCCCCTGGGAATCCTCTCCGGGGGGGCACCTACAGCCCCTCTGAACACTGTTGCAGCTGGGCTGTCCCTGGGGCACATGGGAACTGGGGGTTGCTCCGAACCCCCCTGGGTCTCTGTCCCTGGGACTGGGACCCCCAGCAGCTCCCGTGCAGCTTTGCTGGAGTGGGGGCTGCCCCCTGCAGCATCAACCAAGGCAGCAGGTTGAGTGTGCTGGGGCTGGGGGGGTCCAAGCGGCTCCTCTCCAGGACACACAGCCCGTTTTGGGAAGAGTGGGGAGTGTGCTGGGCTGGCAGACAGTGCCGAAGGGCTCTTGGTGACAGAGAGACGAGCACAGCCATCAGCTCGAGCAGTCGGTACCCATGTGTGTGTGTCTGTGTGTGCGCGTTGTCTCCTGGCCAGGTGCAAATCTGCCTTTGGCTTTGGCGATGTTGTGTGGATTTACCGGGCGATGCTCATGGCTGGCAGCCCAGCTCCTTCCCCACGGACGGCTTTCAAGGACTTCCCTTTACAGCTGAGCCCGTCCAACTCATTCCAGCAGTGGGGTGTTTGGTGTGCCCGTGCTGGCCAGGCTCAGCCCCCGCACCGCTCGGCCGTTCTGGAAGCTGCGAGTGCCCGGGAGGCTGTTTTAGCTGAACTCCAAACAATAAAAACTTATCATTAAAAAGAAATGTATCTTGGCTTCGTGTAGCCTGGCAGCGCGGGGAGGAGTGATTCAGTGGCTTGTCAGCCCTGGGTGTTAGGCACGCTGAGCTGCACAACTGGACACTCTCCAAGTCCAGCAACTCATTTTCTGCAAATGGAGCCGGGCCCGTGCGGCAGGCTGGTGTTTAATTTGCAATCCAACACACCTTGACACAACCCATCACTGGATCGCAGGGGCTGGTGCGGGATGGGATGCTTGGGAGCCCGCAGGGCAGGGGCGTGCGAGCAGGGCTGGGATTCCCCCATGGTACCCTGACACTGGGGTCCCCACAATGATGTGGGTGCAGGGTCCGGTTCAGTGGGTCCCAGTGCCGTTGCTGGTGGCCAGTGTGAGCCATGGCCATGTGGTGTGAGTAGGATGGAAGGTGCCTGTCTAGTGGAGGGGTCTGTGTTTCTGGGAGCCCAAGGGATGCTCAGACACACCAGGGACCAGTGGGGACACTGGTCTTGCTCATCACTGACTCACGCCGAGCCATGTCACCTCGTGTTACCCATCATGGGGTCTGGCTGGAGCTGTGGCACTGGGGACATGGGAAGGGACGTCTCCAGCCAGCTGAGCCCCATGGTTCCAGCCCTGCCACCTCTGGTGGCCCCATGGGCTGTGCTGGGAGGAATTGGGTACTTGGGGTGCAGCCGTGCACCCAAGAACTTGGGCACGTGTGTTTGCCAGGCACAGTTGGGCACAGGGACCCCCTGGGAGCTGACAGCAGCTTGGCTGGGTGGGGAGAGGGTTTCTGCCAGCAGCCTGGCCCAAATCGATAGGAAGGCTGAGGGGATGATTCATGTCTCAGGCTGTGGCCTGAGGGCAAAAACGGGAGCGATGTTTGATGTGAGGATGCCGGCAGGCGCTGCAGCAGCGGGAGCTGCGGCTCCTGGCAGCATTTCCCCTCCCCAGGCCAGCTCTGCCCACGCTGTCCGGGGGTCCTGGCTTGGCCTGGGGGCAGAAAACCACTGAAGCAACACAAGATCAGAGCCACACACTAAAACTAGTCTTTTTTTTTCTTTAGATTTCAAACACTGTTTTCTGTTTTGTGGTCCAAGACAGCGAGCAGAACTGCAGTGGTGGTGGCAGCAGGGGCTGGGCTCACGTCAGCTCTGTGTCCCCCGTGGGCATGGGATGCTCTGGGGAGCAGGGCACCATGAGACAGGGCTCAGTGGCACTTCACCCCACATCATTGTGTTGAGCCAGCAGAGTCTGTGTCCCAACAATGTCACAGTGCCAGAGCCAGCGAGGGGACCGATGTCCCATGGGTCCATTCCTGCAGGTTCCATCCCCAGGCAAGTAGCTATGCAGCTCTGTTATTCACTGTCCGAGATGTGGAGTGATGCTGGGGATGGGAAAAAGACTGATGGGGGGGGACGACTGACCCCTCCCCGAGGAGCAGGCTGTGCTTTCCTTGGCAGTGTGCCACCGGAGGCAGAGAGCCGTCGCTGCGCACACACGGCGTCAGACATCATCATCATATTAATAATGAAAGGGCAGCTCCTTCAAAGCTCTTCGCCCTGTGCTGGCGAGAGCGCGGAATGCAGAGCAGACGCGTGAGCCTCATCCCAAGCAGCCGCGGGGAGGACACTGCGATGCCCGGCCGGTCCTCTGCTGGGCCACTGACCCGCGGTGACAAAAAACGTGCCGGGTTCCCCCTGGGTGCTCTCCCTGCTGTGAGTTTGGGTGCTGGGGGGTCCTTGCATGAGAACAGGATGATCTGTGATGCCCCCAGCCCCTGTCACTGCCTCCTGTCCCCCTGTCCGGTGGGAAAAGGCTGTTTTGGCTGTTGGGGAAAGCGTGTCTCCTGCAATGCCAGAGTGCTCTGCCCATCATTTACCAACACCAATTGCTGTGCCAGAGCCTTTTCTTTTCACCAGAAGATTGAATAGCTCAGATAATGAGACAAACTGCCTCCAGAGAGGTCTCAGGCTGCAGTCAGAAGTGGGTTCGTGGCATCCTAAGGCATCTCTTCTGCTCATCACTGTGCAAGCCCTCTGGGTTTCCAAAAAATCCTTTCTTTAGCAACTCCCTTTTGTCCGGAGCATCCCTGAACCTATTCTCTCTTCGTGAGGGTCTCAGCAGGACCAGACCAGGGGTTGAGCATCCCATCACCTCTCTCCTCTCCACCAAACCCCCTGGGGTGGTGGGAGCTGGGAGGGTTTTGCTGCAGGTGCCGTGATCTGGGGAGGAAGGAGTCAAACCCCCTGTGCCCAGGGGAGGTGAAGCATCCCATGTCCACCCCATGCCTATGTGCTCTCCCTGGCACCACACGTGTTTTGGGGAGTCTCATCCTGTTGTGCCCCGCGCCTCAGCCCTTCCTACCCAGCCCTTTCTCAGGCTTTTTTTTTTCCTCCCTCCAAACAGAACAAAACCCCCCAAATCCTCCGCAACTGAGGAATTTCTTTTTGTTTCTCTTTTCCCTTTGCTTTCTGCGGTGGCAGAGTATCGATTGGAGCTGATGTGCTGTAATCCACTGTTGCTGTGAAAAGTTGGCACCCTGGCGTCCCTGGAGGGGCTGAATCCTGCTCCTGCGTGGGTCTCGCTCCTCTTATGGACTCAGGGCACAACAGTGAGGTTGTGCCATCCCGTCCCATCCCATCCCATCCCACCCCATCCCATCCCACCTCATCCCATCCCATCCCACCTCATCCCATCCCATCCCATCCCATCCCATCCCATCCCATCCCATCCCATCCCATCCCGTCCTTGCAAAGCCAGGGACTAAATGCCTGCAGCCCCCCTCCACTCCCCCTGCCTGCTCCACCACGCTGCCACTCCATCTATACTTAATGATGGCAAATGGGCCAGAGCTCCGGAACGCGAGAGGGAAAAGAAAACCAGCCAAAAACCCTCCAGAAAACACAGGCAAGATTTTAATTTAAAACATTTTCCCACATGAAGAGCAGCAGCCTGGGCCATCTGGAGGAGCATATGCAGGTGAGCGGGAGGCGGCGGTGCCTCCCCCAGCTCCCTTGCTACCGGGAGCCCCCAAAAGGGCTTTTGGCTGGTAAAAACTAACCCTGGAGGGCAGCCAAGCACCCAGATCCCAGCTGGTAGCATGGGGGAGCCCTGGATTTCCCTCCCGAGCTAACAGGATCTCTCTGCTTAATTGCTGTATTTGCAGGAAAAGTGATTATGAATCCCAACGCAAACTGCAATAGCGGCTGAGTTTATTGCAAGTGATTAATTCAGCGATTTAATTGAAACTGCAGGAGTGGGCTGGGAAAGGATCAGTCCGGGGCTGGGAGGAGGAAGGTCAGCCCTGCTCAGTCGTACATGCATCTACCCCTAACCCCCAGCGATCAATGAGATCCAAATTAGCAGATTTACTCGTCAGAGGACTCCTCCATTGGCTGAGCATCACATCCAGCATCCCAAAGTCTCCTAGCAACCCCCCAGCGCTGCCTCTGCCCACCCGTTAACCCCTTCATTGAGCCCCCTCGCACCACACACTGCATCTCAGGCTCCGAAGGCATCTCTGCCACACCGGGTGCAAGTCGGGGTTTCATCCAGCAAATAAATGCACAGTGATACCTGAAGGATGCTCAGGATGCTCAGCCAGGTGGGTGAGCTGAGCTGGGCTTATTAGTCAAGGCTCAGAGTTTTTTACTCCAGGTGGCACAGACAAATTCTCAGGGTTATGTATTAATGGGAGGGGATTAGTTTCTAAATATCCTGTTAGTTTGGAAGGTTTCATCCTCCCAGCTTGGTGGAGATGTTGGGAAAAAGTCAGGGAAACCCCAAATCATCCAGCTTCCACCCAGCATCGGGAGAGACAGAGTGTGAGTCTCCTGGCCCTTCCTCCAATTTCAATAGTAAATCAATTATGCCATTTGTTTGGGAAGTGGATGAAGAGTGCCAAAGTCGCTCTCCTAACCTGCCCAAGAATTAAAATGTCCTTGAAAGTGTAAAATCGCAGCAGGACACGGTGTGATGGTCGAGCCCGGGCTGGGGAGTGTGAAGCTGCTCCGTGATGGTTGTTATTTTGGTTTCTGATGTCCGATACTTCCCTGGTTTTGCCTTTAGAGATCAGAAGGCTGGAAACAAGGGCTGGAAAAAATAGTAGTTTGTTTGTTGAAAACCAACAGTTGACATGAAGAAAAATAGTCTTTTTTTCCGAAAAAGAAAAAAATCAAACTCTCTTAATATTTATGGTCTGGGAAATATGTCCAAAGATCATGTGCCACTGAAAAGGATAAATCACTTCTCTTACTGTAATGTGCTTTGTCGGGCTTTATCTCAAACATAGTTATAAAATTACCAAATTGAAATTTTAAAGGGGGGAGGGAGGGGGAAAAATATCTGGAGGGTTTGTTGCTGCTTCTATTTTCTTATTGCCAAATAAAATACAATTAAAGCAACATTTTATATGCCAGCCAGCATAGCTACCATTGGTTTTCTGATGGCACTTTTTTCCTGTCAGCCAATGAAAATAAATGATGCAGGATTACCAGTGAGCATCCAGCTCCGTGGCTGGAGGGGGATTCGGAGCAGCAGGCATTGGGTACGAAACGGAGGGATTTTAGTCCCGTTCTAAGTGGAAATCTCCGGGGACGTTCCCCGCAGAGCTCTCTGCCTGCGCCTGGAGTGATGCTTTGCCTTTGTTGCTCTCCCAGTTCCCACCAGTGCTTCCCAGTCTAACCCAGTCCTTGGCACAGGACCTCTCCGGGGGTGGCAAATTAACTCAGGACCCTCGCAGGATTTCTGGGGTGGTCCTGGCTGGATCAGCGTGGGTCCGGTCCCCCGTGGGGCTCAGTCCAGTGCTGGGGGCTGGCGGCAGCTCAGCTGCTGACTGCGCTGAAATCCCCGTGGTAATTGGATGAGGGCACTGGTTTCCATGAGAATATTAAATCAGAGCCCCAGCCCTGATCCGGGGAGACACATTTGGGTATATAAAGACACGGTAGATGACATTATGGGGTGGGAGGGGCAGTTATTTCTCCTGCTTTAAAGTCAAGGGTAGCACAACAATTTCTTATTTGTCACAGAGTCGATTGGACCTGCTCTTATGGATGGGAGGGAGAGGAACTGTGGAGGAGGCTGTCGCTGTGCAGGGATAATCCCCAGTAGAGAGGCTGAGGACTCGCAGCTCATCACAGTGATGGCATTAAGTGTTTTCCGAGTCTGCTTTTCCCCAGCCCCTGAGAGCCCATCGCTGTGATGAGCTGTGAGCGCTCAGCACATCTCAGGAAAGTGCCCGGAGAGTGGCACAGGGAGTCACTAAGCAAATGAGGGGCTTCCAGCGCCCTCCCACTTATCGGTTTAGCCGGGTCTCCAGTTGGAGTGACCATCTGGTGGCATCTGCTGCTGCTCAGCTGTCACCCACCCTCCTGGTGAAGGGGGATGCTCAGGGCTGGGGTACCCAGGGGACAAGTCCATGGACCCAGCACAGGGTTAGGGACAGCGATGCTGGGCACATCCCATGGTTCCTGCCACAGGGGGGACAGATGGATGGATGGATGGATGGATGGACAGACAGATGGACTTCTCCCCAGCCAGAGCAGGGAGGCAGGGGAGGACAGACAGACAGATGCACCTTGTTAGCCAACAAGGTGGCCTCAGGTGATGCTGACAAGCCCATTAAGGGGGTTTGTCAAGGGAGGCCCCAGACTGACAGGGAATGCTGCTGGTTTTATCTGAGATGCTGCTTTTGGGCTGGAAGAGCTCTAAGCTCCTGCTCGTTAATTAGAAAAGGCTTCAAGGAGGTTTGCACTGGTTGGCCTCACTTGTGAGCAGCTGTAATATGATGAGTGATTAGAAACTCTGAAGCTTTTTCGCGGGTGTCATTAAGCTGCTGATGAGCTCAGGCAGGGAAAGAGCCTTTTTGGCTGTGCTTGGCACTGGCCAGTCTTGTGCTGACCCGGCTCTTCCTCATCTCGTGGTCCTTGACCTCCTGAGCCCTGAGGAGATGGGTGAAGCGTGAGTCCTGGGGACAGTGATGGCTCAGCTGTCACCCCATATTTCTGGGCTGGTGTCCTTTAGCTCATCTGTGAGATGATGAGCTTGTGGTTGTGCATGAGTGAAGCTGGGATGTTCCTGTTTTCATTATCTGCCAGGTAAAGAGAAAATTTGGGGATGTTTAGCTCTAAAATGGGGTCTTCCAGGCTCTTCGTGCATCAGGGGAGAGCATGGTGATGGCTGTCCTGGATATTGCTCCAGGAGCATCTTGTCCTCAGAGAGCTCATTTCCCAATTATAGGCTTTCATCACTTGTCCTCTTACTCAAGAGACATCCTTTTGAGGAGCAATGTCCCTGTCCCACCCTCCTCTCTCCCTCCTGAGGCCCCCAGGGGCTGGGGCAAGACAGGGAGCGTAATCTGCTGGATTTTCTCTGCCTTCTCTTGTCTTCTCCCATCTGCTTTGGCAAAACTTCCCGCGGCTCGGCAGCATCCTGCCCTGACGTGGGCTGGTTGGCATCACTAGCGCTGTATTTACAGCAGTGTTAATTAAATACTTTCTGTAATCAGTGCCACACATGACCCTGCTCCCTGAGATGAGGTTGGGCTGTAATGTGCCATCACTGAGTGAGAACATCACTGCTGCTGTCCTGGGGAATTTCTAATAGATTTACTCATCCCAGGCCTCTCATTTCTCTGTTTCATGACATTTTGCAAAGTTCAGGTTTACAAAATAAACCAGCGCACAGACGAGATGTTCCTGATGCTATTTACACTGCATGTGCCATTTCCCACTTATGGGGTCTTCACCCTGTGGTCAGCAGAACCAAGGTGGGGTGGCAGTGCTGGCTGGTCCCCTCTGCCCAAGGGGGAGCTGCTTTTGGTGAGGACACCCCATCACCCTCACACAAAGCCCTCAGTGCTGGAAAATCCTGCTCCTCGCACACCCCTGCGTGCTGGCAGAGCAGCAAAGCACAGTGGCTGCGTCAATTGAAATGCTGGTGGCATCGTGCAGCTGAACCTGTCTCTAATCCCTGTTCTGATCCTGGGGTGAGGGATGGGGTGGGAGAAAGAGAGCGGGTATGGCTGCTATAAGGCTGATGGGCTTTTTTGGGGGGGTGATTTGGGGTGCTCAGCTGCTCTGCTTTCAAAAGTGAGCCTGGATTAAAAGCTGGCGGGGAGGCATCAGGATGCTGGCAGAATGCTGTTAGTGTGCGACAGCCTCCTAAGGTCTTGGCTATGGGCAGAAAAAGCCCTTTTTGGTAAATCACCTCTCCAGGAGGAAGAGGCAGCATGTGTCCTAAACCTGGGGATGGGGAGCAGGAAGGAGGGGTCTGTCCCAGAGGGGCACAGCTAGTCCTGGAGACTTTCCATCCTGGCATGGAGATGTAGCAGCACAAGGTGGTACCCAGTGCCTTTCTGACCCACTCCTGTTTAAGCCATGCCCAGGCTTTGGTGGTGGGGCCTGGGGCAAACCACCCAGCTGGGTGACCCAACCTCCTCTCCTCCTCTTCCTCAGGATGAAGCTGGCCAAGAGAGACACCTCATCTTGCCCTGTGCTACAGCAAGGGAATCTCATCCCTTGTGGCGCATTGGGAGGGTGAGTAGTGGTTGAGGGATCTGGGGGTGTTTATCTTGGAGAAAAGGAGGCTGAGGGAAGACCTTATTGCTCTCTGCAACTACCTGAAAGGAGGTTGTACCATAGAGGATGTAGGTCTCTTCTCTAAAGTAACAAGTGTTAGGATGAGAGGAAACAGCCTCAAGTTGCACCACGGAAGGTTTAGATTGGATAGGGGGAACAATTTATTCCCAAAAAAAGCTGTTGGGCATTGGAACAGGCTGTCCAGGGCAGTGGTGGAGTCACCATCCTTGGAGGGGTTGAACAGATACAGAGATGAGGTTCTTAGGGACATGAGGTAATGCCAGGGATGGGTTAACGGTTGGACTCGATGATCAACAGGGTCTCTTCTGACCAAAGGTACTCTGTGATTCTGTGACCCCTTCTGGGGAAGACTCTGCTGGAAACCCAGTGTGTGCAGGGGCACTGACCCAGCTCCCACCCCAGCCCCACAGGATGGGACCACCCTCAGCCCCATGGGCAGTGGAGGCAGGTAAGTGGGTGGTGGCACCTGGTCCCACACCCCAGCACCCTGTTGAAACCCGGCTGGGCTGTGGGTGACGGGGCTGTGGGCTCCAGCACACCTCGCTCCTGCCTAGCTCCTGCCTTGTCAGGTCTGATCAGGAGGAGGATCAGTCGGCCTTGCGCTCTCTCTCCAGATTTAATTAACGGGCCTTTCATCTCTACCCTGAAGGAATCTGCTATCTTCTGTCTTCTTAATTAACGTTCATTAAGCAAATCAGAAGAACTTTTTCTCCTCACCGCCTCCACGGATCTTAACCCTTGCGGGGTGCCAGGTCTGTGCCCGGGCAGGAGAAGGCTCCTGGGCTGTGATGACAGGTTGAGGTGTCATCACATCCTTGGCCACTGCGTCTCCACTACGCTTGGACCAAAGTCCTGAGGCAGGAGGTGAAGTGTCTCCAGGTATGGAGGACTTGAGCTGAGGTTGGGCCCTGCTATACCAGCAGGACTGGGGGAAAATCCCAGCTCTGGTCGCTCTTATGGACACCCTTGGTCAAGCTCACCCATGTCCATGGAAGACAAACGGTTTCCCATCACCAGCTTTATCTCCTTGTCCTGTCCAGGGGTGGAGCTGACCCATGACAAGGTGCATCTGTGCATGGAATTTTTGCTGAGAAGCCGCCATCCAAACCTGATAGTCATTGCAGTGCAGGGAAGATATATCCAGCCTCTTGTTCTCAGAGAAAAGGGATTTATTTGGGGCTCCTCCTGCCTGTTTTCCTGTGGACTGAAGTTAGATGTGGTGGGTTTTCTCCTCACCCTTGGTGGACACTCATAGGTGACAGGGTTGAACCCAAGCCTTCGGCTGACCTTTCTCTTTCTGCAATCTACAGCGGGGTGGCTGCTGGTCACCAGGGCTGGGGGGGGATGTGCAGAGATGGGGTCTCACACCTCCCACCTCCTCATCAGCTTTGCTTCAATCCACCTGGTTGTGTGGCCTCGTCCCTCTCCAAGGTGGAACCCTCTGCAAGAAGGGAAGAGCTGGACAGGGAAATAATCTCCTGGGTGTGTGTAACATCCCAAGGAGGAGGTGGCAGACTCATGACATGAGAGAGTCTTTCCTGCCCAGGGCTTGCAGCCTCAGTAGCAAGGGAAAAGCAAAACACCTGGAAAACATCATCCCTGCAGGATGCAAATCCACTTAACACTGGTGGTAGAGATGCAGAGAGCAATTATTGAGCTGAAAACCTCTCTCTTTCCCCTCAGAGGCTGGCAGTGGGTTTGCCACTGGCTGCCCGCTCCCAGGCAGCTGCTGCACGTCTCCTCGGTGCTGGGAAATCCGCCTTTCCCAGCGGAGCTGGCTCCAGCTGTCAGAGCCCGGGTCAATATATGGAAATGCGGCTTTGAACCGGTGCTGCTGCGGGAGCCGCTGCCCAAGACTCTGATTCACAGCTTCCCTCCGGTGCTTTCTCCCCGCAGTGTGCACGGAGAGGGAGAATAAAATAAATAAGAGGAGAAGGGAAGGGAGGAAGGGAGCTTAAATTATAAATGAGGGCTAAGTTTCCAGGGCTCCTGTGGGCAGCTTGGCCAAGCAGCATGAGGGGCTGAGGCAGCATTCCCCTGTACACCCCAATTTTGCAAATGCACCCCCTGCAGAGGGTCTGTACACAGACACAGCACTGTGCCAGCCTACCTCTCTCCCCATTTTCTGTCACCCTCCTGTCCCTGTGGGTCAAATCTGGAAGGTGCCACAGTCATGAGAGGGATCCACTCTGGCACAAACTGTAATTAGCATTACAGTTAATAAGCTGTTAATAAAGTCTGGTGATGATGTGGCTTTGCCACCCCATGGAGATGCCTCCACAGGGATGTGCCCTGGTCCAGGGGACTGGGCTGTCCCATGGCAGCAGGTGGGGTAGGACCCCACATCTGGGTTCTGGTGTGGAGGCATTGGGGGTGTCACAGACCCAGCCAGGTTGACATGAGTTGGGGAGCAGTGAGGTCCCTGTAAATCTGTGTGGGGAGTGAAGGGGGTGCTGGATCTGCTCCAAAGCCTTTCCCCCCAGCCCACCTTTGATTTTGGGGGCTGTGAGAAAAATGGTGACTCCCACTAATTTAAGGGAAAAACCCACATGTGGGGCGTGTATCACCACAAACATCCCTGGGGCCGAGAAATGAATGAGCTCAATTTCACCCACACAGCTGAAGATGCAACTCCCCCACATACCTGAAGCAACAGAGATGGGGTGCACCCCACCAGAGGGGTCCCATCCTGCCCAGCCCCCTGTTCTGCGGACCAGGGTGGCCTGGAGGAATCCCAAATCCCGCAGCCCCGGCTCACACGCGAAGCTTTCGACATTCCCAGCAGCTTCCACAAGATGGACCTCGGAGCGAGAGGAGGTGCCAAGCAGGGGGACACGTCCCATCCCATCCCGTTACATCCCATCCCGTCCCTCCTGCTCCTGCTGTACCATCCCGAGGAGGCTCAGAGCCCGGCCAGGCGAGCCCCAGCATGGCACGGGCACCCCTGCTCTGGCTGCTGCTCCTGCTGGGGCTGGGGACGGGGGGCTCATCCTCCTGCTGGGACCCCCAGGGCCAGCCCCGCCGCTGCATGCCTGTCTTTGAGAACGCTGCCTTTGGCCAGGCCGTCCAGGCCACCAACACGTGCGGTTCCCCCCCTGAGGACTACTGCCTGCAGATGGGCGCCCGCCACGCCAGCGCCCTGTGCCACCGCTGCGATGCCACCGACCCCCGGCGCCACCACAACGCTTCCTTCCTCACTGACTTCCACAGCCAGGAGGAGAGCACTTGGTGGCAGAGCCAGTCCATGGCTTTCGGCATCCAGCACCCCAACTCTGTCAACATCACCCTTCATTTGGGTAAGTGCTGGTGGGTCCCCCCCCTTGCAATGCTGGTGGTGGGTGCATGGAGATTGGAGTGCATGGCTGGGGGATGGATGGTCCTGCAGCTCTTGGTGCTGCTTTGGGGTTAAAGGCAGGACCCTCCATGGGGCTTTTAGGGGGTGCAAGGAGTGAGGTGCCCTTTGCAAAGTGTTGTGGGTAGATCACTGAAAGGACTTGGGAATACCCCATCCATCAGCCCTGGTCCCTTGTGGGGTGAGGATGCTGGTGGCTGCACCCACCTCTGCCACGTCCAACCAGCTGTGCCTGGGGTGTCCATTTTCCCTGCTCCTCCATGGCTGCTTTGTACTGATTATGCAAGTTTTTTGGAGCAGGAAGAAGGCGGGGGAGGCACAGACCCCCCCTGTGAGACCTTTGCACTGGGTGAGCACTGGAGATGCCAAACCCATGCCATTTCACCTCTGTGCATTGCTGAGGAAGCCTGGTACAAAGGGGGGCAGAGCTCTGCACACACTGTGCAGCCCCAGCAGGTTTCCCCAGCTGGGATACAACCCGCTACATTCCAAATACTGTGCAACTCGCCTGCTTGGAGGATATTTAAACCCATGGGTTACGCCTGGCATTTTAAAAACGATTTTTAACATTTTCCTGCCGTCTAAACTATCCTGGCTATTAGGCAGTGCTGTAAAATCTCCATTCTCTGCTGTCTCCTGCCATCTGGATGCCAAAGTGTGGTAGCGGAGGGGCTGTGATCAGAGCCGGTGAGCTGGTGTGGTGCAGAGCCGTGTCGGTGGGACGCGGTGGCCAGGGTTGGGGTGACAGTGGAGGGTCCATGCCTGCCCTGGAAGGGACTCGGGAGCTGCCCGGCTGAGCAGAGGTCACCACTTTCCCAGCCCCCTGCAAGCAGGATGACATCTGATCCCTGTCCCCAGGCTGGGCTCCCTGCCGGGCATGAGAAGCAATGCTGGAGGAGCCTGCCAGCCCCACGTGGGGGGATCTGCCCCTCTTGCCCATCTCATGCAGGTTGTCACATCACCCCGAATTCCTTTGTTGTATTCCCGAATACAACCTACATGGCTGAACAAGCCACCACCGGTTCCTCTGGTGGCCACAGTGTCCCCCCTACACTGACAGGTGACTTCCAGCCTGCTTCTGTTTGCCTCCTATTAGCACATCTGAGGCCACACTGTTGCACCAATTCACCTTCAGCTCTGGGCCATGTGTCCTTTTCTGAGTGGGAGCATCCCCCTGCAATGTAAGAGGGATAATTTCCTGCACGGCTCATGTAACCTGTCATGCTACAAAGTGCCATGTTGGTGCCTGAGGCATTGCTGTCTGACGTTTCCCACAGACCCCGGGCTCTGTTCTTGTCCCAGCTGCAGACCTTTTTATTGCAACCTTAATGCTTTCGCTTGGGTTATGGAGGAAAAGCCCAGCTGGCCCCTTCAGCTCCCAGGATGTGGCCCAGGACAAGTTCTCACTCCTGAGCTCTTCTGAGTAATCAGGATTTTTAACCCGTGTAGCGTGTCCCTGCCAGCGTGCTCGTCTTGCTCAGTCAGACGTCTTATAGGTTCTCCAGCATGGTTACCTGGGGAGCTTATTAAATAAGATATTGAATGAGTTGGACAAGACCTGTGTTTACCTGCATGCTGTTGATTGGCGTTAATTAGATTACCCTCCTTTAAATCACTCTTCTCGGTGAGGTTTCAGCCATGCCATTACAGTATGTCAGACTCAGAGCGGATCGATAATCCTGAGTGCCCATGGTCATTGCATTTACCCTGTCAGATGTCAGGGAGGAACCCAAAATATCCATGGGCTGGCAAAGGCAACAGCTACCTCGGGTAGCTACGGATGCCAGTGGCTCATGTCAGGGTGTCTGGATTAGGCAGCAAACGCAACTGTGGCTCTGACTCTGATTTTCCTGTGGGATGCGAGCCTGCGGTGGGCTCCGGGAGCTGAGGTTGAGGTGGCCGGAGGTGGCTCTGGTGTGGTCCAGGCCATGGTTTGGGCTCTGTGAGAGGTGGGTGAACACTTTGTTCAGAGGACAGCACATCTGGGAGAGCAGCCAGGGGTCCTGGTGCCATCGCTCAACACCCCTGTGTACCCTCCTGGTGTCCCCATCCCACTGCATGCCCGACTTCGGGACACGTCACACCCTCCCAAGCAGCAAAAAAGAGACAACCAGCCTGGGTTATTTTCTGGATATTTTTTTTTTCCTAAGCAGAATTTGGCCTATTCAAAGGCCTGTCTGGGAACAGCACGCGCTCCCTGGGGACAATTCCCAACAGCTTTGCGTCTCCTCCGCCCCAGCTGGAGGCACCACTTGGGCCCCCCCATCCCATCCGCCCCCTCCCCTTGCCGGGGCCACTTGGGGCAGGGGCTGTTTATTGACACAGCACCGAGCTCCCTTCCTCTCCCAGAGGAAACTGCTCCGGGAGGTGACAGCCCTGACCTCGCTGTTTTGGTAGCCATCCCACCCGGGATGGTGCTGTCTGGGAACCGGCACCCGCCGGCATCCCCCTCACTGCGGGGTGCAGGGTCCCCCACTGTCGCCAGCCTGGAAGAGTCCCAGAGGGAGGTTAATTGGGGGGTGGGGGGCACAAGAGAGGGCAGTGGTGGTGGGACAGCCCGGTTGCAGCCCCTTGCCACCTCTGGGTGGGCTGTGAGTGGGTCTGTCCCCCGCCCGGGTGCTCCCCGCATCCCTGATGGGAGGCAGCTGCTTTTCCCAGCGCCGGTAGCCCGGCTGCCTCGGCTCCCCCGCAGCAACGTCGCAGCACATATGCGACAGTATTCATATGGGCCCAATTAAAGGCTTGTTTTCCTAGTCCCGGAATAACCCCTCTAACATTCCCAACTCATTATCTTTTCAAATAAAGCCAAAACCTTGCAGCTAATTGTTTTGCGCTGTGAGGAGCGGCATTGTTATGGAGCAATCCAGTCTTTGAGCTGGTCCTTCATCTCTGGCAATTAAACGGTTCTGATGTTCACTTTGGTGTTTTCTTTCTTCCTTTTTTTGCTAATTCTTTCAAGCGCTTTCAGAGCTCCGCCAGCCACTCTGGGGACTGGTGGCCTCTCTTTGTCTTCATGCCGGCAAAGACAGCAGTGATGCTGGGTCCTGGCACACGGCTCATCCATGGGAAGGGTCTGCCCTTGACCCTTCCCACCTCCTCATCCCTGTAGTACCACTGTCCCAGGGATGCTGCTCAGTGCTGGGGACCTAATTATGGCTGGTTAAAGCCAGGTTTTGCAGTGGCTTCTTGCCCATGCACCCACGCCATGGGGGATAATTTCAGCCCCGGCGCAGGCTGCGGTGCCCATGGCGGCAGGGAGAAGGTGACAGGGTGGCGGGTCTGTCCCCAGGCAAAGCCTACGAGATCACCTACGTGCGGCTGAAGTTTCATACCAGCCGCCCTGAGAGTTTCGCCATCTACAAGCGCAGCCGCGCCGAGGGGCCCTGGGTCCCCTTCCAGTTCTACAGCGCGTCCTGCGAGAAGACCTACGGGAAGCGGCTGCGGCACTACCTGCGGCCCGGGGAGGATGAGCAAGTGGCTTTCTGCACAGACGAATTCAGCGACATCTCCCCGCTGAGTGGGGGCAACGTGGCCTTCTCCACCCTTGAGGGACGGCCAAGCGCCTACAATTTCGACGGGAGCCCCGCACTGCAGGTGCTGCAGGGTGGGAGGGGGGTAAAAGCACCGTGATGCCCTGAATCCCTGTAAGAAAAGGTGCAGGATGCATCTCGTTTGGGAGCTGGTGGCCTGGACCGCTGCCCAAGGCGTCTTCCCTGTGTCCCCTGCAGGAGTGGGTGACCGTCACCGACCTGCTCATCTCCTTGAACCGTCTCAACACATTTGGGGATGACATCTTCAAGGACCCCAAGGTGCTGCAGTCGTACTACTACGCCATCTCAGACTTCTCCGTGGGTGGCAGGTGAGGGGCAGCGGGGGCCAGGGTGAGGGCAAGGTGGGGGAATCTTTCTGGGGCTGTGGGGCTGTGATTTGGGGCAGCTGCTTCGCACCTCAGCCTTGTTTAAAGTGCATTTTTGGGGCAAACCACTCAGATGTGGCTTCCTCCATCTGTAAGCCAGAGCTGGCCATGCAGAGATGGGTGATGAAACCTGAAGACCTTTAAGTTGTGCCAAAGGAGGTTTTTTCTCCCCAGGCTCTCTCTATTTGCCACCAGCTGTATTTGCTTTGCCCCCTCCCACCCCAATGGCTTCTGAAGGCACTGTTGCTCCTCCTGTAGCTCTGCTTGGTTCCTGGGAACAGCAAAAGAGGGTCTGGGGGGGCCAGCGGGGAGATGCCCCAAGGCCACAGAGGCTGGTGGAGGAGCTTGGAGTTGGTATGGCCATGGCCAGAGGAGCCTGAACAGCTGCCCGTGGGATGGGGGGACTGATGTGGGACAGAGACAATGGTGGCACCCACCATCAGTCAGCCCCAAAAGGGAACGCTTGGCCCCAAAGCAAGATGCTCAGCTCCTAAGGGGGATGCTCAGCCCCAAAGGGGGGTGCATGTGCCCTTCCCAGGCTGGGGCATTGGGAAATCTCTCTGTCCTGATGAGAGCTGCTTCCCCCAGGCGGTGGGGCTGGGGCTGCTCCCAGCTGGCCAGCAGACCTCACTGCTGTCGTCTCATCCCCAAAGCCCCAGCAGCTGCAGCTGGTTAGCATCTCACATGGGCCACCCTCAGTGTGTGACCTCCCAGCTGGCCAGGCCAGGAGCACCTTGGGGACATGGCAGGTGGCCTCAATGCCAACACAGCCTAAGCTGCATTTCTTGCCCTATGGCCACCCCAGGAGAGCCCCCACACACCAGCATCTCACTGCAGGTGCAAATGCAATGGCCACGCCAGTGAATGTGCACCGGACGAGGCCGGGCAGCTGGTCTGTGTGTGCCAGCACAACACAACTGGCACCGACTGCGAACGCTGCCAGCCCTTCTACCAGGACCGGCCCTGGGCTCGCGGCACCGCCGAGGCCGCCAACGAGTGTCTGCGTGAGTATCGCCGGGGCTGGGTGCATGGTTATGGTGTGTGATCAGCCCCAACAGGCTGTGATGATGCTGCATTGGCTCATCCAGCAGCTCCTGCCCTCCTTGTGCAAGAAGAAAGTGCCTGCTCCATTTTGTAAGGTTGCTCTGGGCAGGAAGGGAGAATTTGCACCCCAGGTTCCCCCTTCACAGCATCACCCTGAGGATCGCCCAAGCTTCCACAGATCACAGAATGGCTGGGGTTGAAGTGACCTCTGGAGAGCATCCAGTTCAACCCACCTGCTAAAGCAGGGTCACCAGAGCAGATTGCACAGGAAGGTGTCCAGGCAGGTTTTGAATGTCTCCAGAGAAGGAGCCTCCACAACCTCTCTGGGCAGCCTGTTCCAGTGCTCTGGCACCCTCAAAATTTCCTTACCCCATGAGTGCAGCCATCTGCTCTGTGCACGGTGCGGCACCCATCTCCACTTCCAATGGCAGAGGCATTGCCAAAAGCTCACACTGCTGAGCCAAGCAGCCCCTCTGGCTCATCCACCCCCCAAGGAGGGCGCTTTATCCCCTGTGCCTCCTGGGTGCTGAGCATCCTTCCTGCCTCCACCTGCAGCTTGCAACTGCAGCGGCCGCTCAGACGAGTGCTTCTTTGACCGGGAGCTGTACCGCCGCAGCGGGCACGGGGGCCACTGCCGAAACTGCCATGACAACACTGCCGGGCCGCACTGCGAGCTCTGCCGGCAGAACCACTATCGCTGGGAGCCGCAGGCAGCCTGCCAGCCCTGCCACTGCCACCCCGCAGGTGCGTGGGGCTGCCGTGCAAACCCCTGCCCTTGCTACGGCTGGGAGGGATGGTTTTGGTCAGTTCTCCCTCACCCGGCGGCTCCACATCTCCCCACCATGTATTTTCCCTGCTGGACTTGAGTCTCAGGGCTGGCCGGGGTCCCTGCAGGGTCCCTGCACCCCCAGTGTGACAGCTCTGGGACCTGCCTGTGCAAAGCCAACGTGACGGGCTGGAAGTGCGAGCGCTGCAAGGACGGGTACCACAGCCTGAGCGAGGGAGGCTGCAGGTGAGGAGGAGCCCGGTGTTGTGTGGGGACAGCAGGACAGGACTGGGGGTCACCTCCTGCCTTCATGTCTCCCCATCCAGACCCTGTGCCTGCAACCCCGCGGGCAGCATGGGCACCTGCGACCCCAACACGGGGCATTGCACCTGCAAGGAGAGGGTGGAGGGGCATCTGTGCAACAGGTAATGATCATGGTGCTGGGCTCGGGATGGGAGCGCTGTCCCTTTCCAGGCTGGGATCAGTGCTGGGCAGGTGTCTTCATGTCTATGGGTAACTGCTGCTTCCCCAGCCCCTACATATGACCCCTCGCAGGAGCTTTGTGGTGGGAATCCTGTAGGGTCACTCCCCACAGAGGCCACAGCTGATGAGGCTGGGGTGCCACATCCCTTTGGACCACTCAAAGCTGACACCAGTGTCCCGCTGGGATGCCACTGTGGTCCCCCACGGCTCTGCCTGCCCCATGCCATGTTCTCCTGTTTCCTCCCCATGCCCAGGTGCCAGCCAGGCTGGTTCAACCTGCAGCCCCACAACCCTGCCGGCTGCACCAGCTGCTTCTGCTATGGCCACTCCACTGCCTGCGCAGCGGCCGACGGCTACGAGGTGACCCACATCCGCTCCGACTTCAGCCAAGGTACTGACCCTCAACCCTGGGTGAAACAGAGAGCACAGCTGCACCAACTCCAGCCAGAAAACTCCAGCAGTTTGGGAAGGCTGGGGCTGAGCATCCTGCTTTGGGGCTAAGGATCTCCCTTCAGGACTTGACTGGTGGTGATTTCTCTGGCTTGCCTCTATTTTGCTGTTAAATATCTGGTTTTGCCCCCAGTTCTGTGGGGACAGGCTCTCCCTAGCTCCCTATGGCATCGCTCCATGCTGACCTGCTCCCAGGGCTGTGCGTGTTCAGGGAGAGCTGCGGGGCCGGGCACTGCCATCCCATCACACCAGGGACTGCCGGAGCGCTAAAAATCAACACAGAAAGATAAAAAACAAAAGGATGGAGCCTGGTGGGAACTTTCCCCCTTCTTGCCTCCTCTTCCCATCCTCAGCTGGGATGGGGCAGAGCAGACAGGAGCCACGGGTGCAGGATGGGGTGCTCTTGCCTAGGGCTGTGCGTGGCAGAGCTGGATGTGTGCGGGATGTTCAGGGAAACCCTGCCATCTGCCGCACAGCCCGACGTGTGCAGCCCCGGCTGCGGGCACACATTGCAGCCCCCGCCACAGCCCCCGCTCACCGGGACCCCTGCCTGCCCCCCGGCAGGGTCTGGGCATCCACTGCAGGTGTACATCACTCACCTGCACCTCGATGGGGCGCACAGAACAACGAGCAGATGGAGACAAACACGCCAGGCGCAGGTTTACCCTGGTCGCCTTTAAACCCCGCTGCCAATTCCTGTGCTGCTGAAATGTCTTCCACGGCCTTGAAACAGAGCCAAGCTTTAAACCGAGTCCTTTTTCCACCCTTCACGCAGCCAATTAGGGCTGCTCCTTTAGGGACAGGCTTGGCAGAGCTCTGGGTTGGGTTGCAAGAGGCTGAGCCACCCGGCCTCCCACAGCCCCTCTCCCCAGAGCCCCCCCAAACCTGCAGCTGAGCTGCAAGTTTCCTGTGCTGGGTGAAAGACTCCAAATTTGGGATGATTTGATAATCAAGTGCAGTCCACTTGAGACCCAGGGAGACATTTCCAGGAGCTTGTCCTACAGCTGCCCAAGGTTGGAAGAAATATCTGACCCTGGGGAGTAGGGGGGGACTTTAACTGATTTCCGAACTAAACCAGCTTAATGCAATTTCACCTCATCTCTCCCTGGGCTTCCTGTCCTTTCAGCCCACAGAAATGCTGGAACCACAGCACAGGCAGGGGGGCAAAAGTTTAAAGATAATAATTTCCTGCATATCTAAGCAAATAAACAGATGGGGGAATGGCCAGGGCCACTCACCAGCACATGAGAGCGCAGAGCCTGAGTGGACCAGGGCATTACAAAGCACTTTATAAGACCCCGGAGAGTCTTGGGGGGAAGGACAGAGCCCCCAAAAGTTGGTGCTGGGCTGTTGGGGCCTCACTGCTCCCTTCGCACATGCACCACTGCCGTGTGCTGTATGCAGGGCTGGAGGGCTGGGTGGCCACAGCGCCAGGCACTGCGGACCTGCCAC
Organism: Nesoenas mayeri; assembly: GCF_963082525.1. Classification (NCBI taxonomy): domain Eukaryota; kingdom Metazoa; phylum Chordata; class Aves; order Columbiformes; family Columbidae; genus Nesoenas; species Nesoenas mayeri. The sequence continues at coordinate 8,540,958 of NC_137566.1, forward strand.
TACGCTGGGCTGGAGGGGAGATCGTCACCGAGTGGGATGGGGAGGAACCAGTGGATTTTCTTGCACCAGGTATTGTGTGTGCTGGGTCCCTGGGGTCCTGCTTTGCCATGGGGACCCCTGGGTGGAACATCTCACCTCTAAGCTGGTGCATGAGGAGCTGGGCTCCATCCCAGAGCTGAGCGTGTTTTGATAACGCAAAGCAGTGGGGGGGATTTGGGCAGTGGGCTGGGACCCCAAGAGAGCAGGTTGTAGCTCTGGGAAGGTGGCTGTGGCTTCAGGTGATGCTGGTGGGGCCCTGCACAGGGTCACGTCTGTGTTCTACAGACTTTGCTTCTCTCTCCCCTCCCAGAGAAGTTCCTGCAGATGCAGCGTCTCAGTTATGGGCAGCTCCTGTCCCTGCTGCTGGGAGCAGAGCAGAATGGGACGGGGATGGAGAATGGGGTGCCTCTGCTCTGGGTCCAGCTGGTGCTGGAGGGCGAGGGGATGGAGGTCACCATGTCCAGCAGTGAGAGCCGGCCCCAGCGTGGGAAGCAGGCTGTCACCTTCAGGTACCACCACAGCTCTTTGGGGAGCCTCGGCTGGGTTTGGGACACAGTGTGGCTGACCTTGCCTGGGGTGTCCTGTGCTGGGGAGTTCAGCCCCTCTCCCTGCCCCCCTCGAGGATTTAACTGTGCCCCCATCGCTGTGCCCGGGTGCCAGCTGTGGAGCTGAGCTGTCCTGCGGCATGTGGCTGTCAAGCTGCCCCTGTCCTTCCTCCCATGTTCCATCTCCAATAGGCTACACGAGACAGAGGAGGGTGCGGAACCTTCGCTGTCAGCCATCAGCTTCCAGCGCCTGCTCTCCAACCTGACAGCCCTCCGCCTCCGCGTCCGCCGCGGCCCCGTGCGAGGTGGGTGGCTCACACAGTGTCCCCACAGGCACCAAGCTGGGATGGGGCTGGGGACATCAGAACAGCTCTCGGGGACAAGAGGCATTGAGGGGGAGTGTTGGGGCAGGGGCTGGCTCCTCTCTGAGAACCCCGCTGGGCTCTCCAGGAGGTATTTTTGGAACAGGTTGGCCAGAGAAGTGGTATATGCCCCATCCCTGGAGATATCCCAGCCCAGGCTGGGCGGGGCTCTGAGCAACTTGGTCTGGGTGAAGATGTCCCTGCTCATGGCAGGGCAGTGGAATGGATGAGCTTTGAAGGTCCATTCCAACCCAAACTATGTCATGATTCTCTGATTTCAGGGTCTCCTATGGCTGCTCAGAGCATTTCCAGACAGGATGAAGAGCATAGGGCCAGGGGACATGCCATCCCATCCTCATACTGTTCTCTCCCTCTCAGGCAGGTTGTTCCTGAGCCAGGTCCAGCTTGTGTCGGCTCGCCCTGGGCTGGGGGAGCGGGCGGGCTGGGTGGAGGAGTGTACGTGTCCCCCAGGCTACACTGGCCAGTTCTGCCAGTCCTGCGCCCCTGGCTTCACACGAGAGACCCCGTTCGGTAGCCCGTTTGTCACCTGCGTGCCCTGCGCCTGCAACCAGCATGGGGACTGCCACCCCCTTACAGGTGGGCACCTCTCTGCTTGTGCAGCCACTGCATGCGTGAGTGACAAATCGTGTCATTGCTTGTTTGTGAGGGATGCTGGAAACCATCCTGTGATACCCAAAGTTTGCAAGTTGAATTGCTTGGGTGGTTAGAGGGGCTGGGTTCATAACTGCAGAGACAATTAGCAAATTGCAATAATGCTGGTAAATAAGAGGAGCATCTTTCATGGTACTTTATGACCTTAAAGGAGGAGAAAGAAGGGTGCTGCTCCTCTGAGGAAGGAGGGAACGGTCAGGGCAGAGGGTTTTGCTTGGCCAGGTCTCACAGGGCATCTCTGCCCAGGAGTGGAGCAGGACTGGTCCCTGCAAACTGGGATGAACCTGAGCAGAGAAAGAAGTAAAAGAGCAGGAGAATACAGCAGCGCTGGGCTTGTGGGAAGGCACTGGAGGAGCCGGCTCCCGTGCTGCCTGCCCAAATCCTGCTGTGCCTCCAGACCCAGCTCAGAGGTGCAGGATTGCAGCACGGACTGTGGCTTGAAAGGAGGAAAAAGAAAAACCAAAGTCTTCAGGGCAGCATGGCCATGTCAGGGGCGGTTTGCAGGGTGTTGGTGCTCCCCTCTCTTGCCAGGCAAAGTGTCTGGATGGCACTGGTCGAGGAAGAGAGGCAGGATTGCAGAAACTCTGCAAACTCACCCTCATCCCATGGAGCCTGGGCTGGCACCACCAACTCCATGGTCCCCGGGACGGAGCCAGGCATTTGATGTCCCAGCACGGGTGGTGCCAGCCCGAGCCAGCCCGCACGCTTCCTTTCATTTATTTTTCCACTCCTTCCTGCCACCTGCTTTTCCTTTCTTTTCCATCGTCCAGAAAATGGAAAAATACCCATTTCCTCCTGCACAACCCCACAAATAATGGAGAAGAATCCTCCCCCTGGCTCCTTCTCTCTCTCTCTCTCCAGTCAAACAGCATCCGCCGGGAGGTGGGAGGCTTCTTGAGCATCCTTCCTCCTCCTCATCCTCCCAGCTGATTTTGGAAGGCTGTGACTCACTGGCTCGGCTCGCGGGGAGACACTCGCTCCCTGCTGGGTGCCGGCCAGCTGCTTGTGTTTTCTATGACAGGCTGGAAATTATGCTCCTCGTCACCGAGAAATGTGTTGTCAATTATCGTAGGCGCCGACAGGCTCCGTGCACAGCGCGGGGGAGCGTGGGGCTGGCGCTGGGGCCCCAGTGTCCTCTCCAAAACCTCCTCCTGTCGGCAAAGACGGGACAAGGAAGGAAAACATTACAAGTCTTGGTCGGGGACATGCAATCCCAGCATGAACCCTTAGCTGGAGCTCTGCATCCCTCTCAGCACCCACAGTGTGCCACACTCGGCCCTTGGCTCTCCATCCCCTCTGTGGCCCCTGCTGTTATTCAGGGCTGGGATTTTGCAGCCCCTCAGCTGTGTTTTCCTCCTCGCAGGGCACTGCCAGTGCTTGCACAATACCGAAGGTCCCTCCTGCGAGCGCTGCAGCTCTGGGTTTTATGGCAACCCCTTCATCGGGCACTTTGATGACTGTAAACCGTGCCCCTGCCCCGACCGCTCACCCTGCACTCAGGTGCCAGGCAGTGGGGAGGTGGTTTGCACCCACTGCCCCCCTGGGCAGAGAGGTGAGGCTGGGAGTGGGTGGCCGAGGGAGCCGTGGGCAGCACTGCCACGGCCAGACCCTTCCCACCTTTTTGCCTTCTGCAGGAAAACGCTGCGAGCTCTGTGACGATGGGTTTTTTGGAGACCCCCTGGGGCAGAGGGGTCCCGTGCGTCCCTGTGTCCCCTGCCAGTGTCATGGGAACGTGGATCCCAACGCCGTGGGGAACTGTGACCCTGTGTCCGGCCGGTGCCTGCGCTGCCTGTACAACACAACGGGCGAGCACTGCGAGAGGTGTCGGACAGGCTTCTATGGGGACGCGCTGGCTCCCAGCCCTGCTGGGAAGTGTGCACGTACGTACGGCCCCAGGGGCTGGTCCTGGTCCTCTGGGTCCCACTGCAGCCAAAATCCTCCCAGCAGTGCAGGTGGGGTGTGGACAGGGGATGTCCAGCAGGTTTAGGGGCTGATGGATGGTCTGGGTTGGCCCCAAAGGCTCGGGAATGGCTTTTCTCCGCTCCCTCCACTGCTATCCTTCCCTGGAGATAGCCCAGTCTGCTAGGGCTCAGCCTCTCAGAGCCCTGTTTGATGGGGGGCAGACAGCTCTCCACATTTTGGGGGCTCGGCCCCAGCACCCTGTTCCCATGGTCCCATCTGCCAGCCCTGTGCTGCACGTCAGCAGCGCAGGGTGTTTCAAAAAGACAGACCCAATTTCAAAGCAGTATATTTCAGAATGGCAACATGCTACAATTACACAAAAATTTACAAATGGTTTAATGAGTTGCCAGGTTTTAGTAACCTTTTTATAAAGGCTCTGTGTTCCCTCCACCTGCTGTATGGACAACGTTGAGATGATAGTTTGAATTCATCCCAAATAGCCTTTTGAAACACCCTATATTTTGTCTCCTGTAGCTTGTGATTGCAACCCCGATGGTTCGGTCCTGGAGCCGGAGGAATGTGATCCCAGCACGGGGCAGTGCCGCTGCCTCCCACACGTGACGGGCAGGACCTGCGGGCTGTGCCAACCCGGCTACCATGGCCTGCAGCCCACCGTGGGGTGCCAGAGGTACGTGGGGGCTGCGAGGGGACAGCGGTGACCCTGGCTCTGGTCTCTGCATCACTCATCACCCTCCACCTCTCGGTGCCAGCTGCCAGTGCCATCCCATGGGGTCACGGGACAGCGGGTGCCACGCAGTGACAGGACAGTGCTCCTGCCAGCCGGGCGTCACAGGGAAGCGATGTGACCGATGCCACCATGGCTTCTTTGGCTTTTCTGCCAGAGGATGCCGAGGTACTGGGGATGGGGACCGTACCTTGGATGTAAAACCAGGGCTGGCAGGTGTGGTGTGACACCTCCCTGTCGCCGTTGCAGCCTGCAACTGCTCTCCGCTGGGCTCCGTCACCCTGCAGTGCCACGAGAACAGCACCTGCCTCTGCCGCCCCGGCTTCGTGGGCTACAAGTGTGACCAGTGCCAGGCCAACTTCTTCCTCGACCCGCCGAGCTCCCGCTGCCAGCAGTGTCCCACCTGCTACGGGCTGGTGAAGGATGAGGTACAACCTGTGTCCTGCTAAGGTGGGCACAGTGACCTGGCCCCTGTGCTGTCTCAGTGTCCCACTGTGTCCTTCCCATCTCACCCACAGGCTGACCAGCTGAAGGCCAGGCTGCAGGAGATGGAGGAACAGCTGCAAAAACCGGGCTGTGACACCCGCCTGGGCCAGTCCCCCATGCTGGGAGATGCGCCCCGGGGAGACGGGCTGCCCAGTGCTCACCTCCTGCATGGTATGGGGGACACCCCTTCCCTCCACCATGTGGGGAGCCCCACGTCAGCCCTCTGGGGACACCCTGCTTCCGTGGGGTGACATGCTGGGTGGGTGCAAGGAGAACCCAGGTCAGCGCTGAGCTCAGCAGGAGTGATGGGGTGACCGAGATGGGGAGGGTGGGGATGGCCATGCTGTTTTGTGTAGGACAGCTTGCACGCATGACATTCTGGAGCAGCTGGTGGCGGGCATTACTGGGGACTGAGCATCATGGGGTGTCCTTGGGGTGCTGCACCCCTGGGTCCCTCCTGAGCACCCATGAGGGACTGTCATCCCCTTCCATTAGCAGGCATAAGGGAGGGTGCTGGGGCATGGGGCAGCCCACAGACAAGTGGGGAGCCCCAGTCACCTCTGTGAGCAACAAGAACCTGCTTGTGCTGCCCACAGGTGTCCGGGTCACCCTCCTGGCGCAGCTGGGGCGGCTGGCTGGGGCGCTGGGCACCATGCAGGGCCAGCTCAGCAACGCCAGCCAGGCCATAGGCTGCTCCAGCCACGGACCCCCCAAAACCTGCATCCTGCTGTCAGAGATCGGGGCCACGCTGCGGTCGGCACAGCGGGAGATCCTGCATGCCACAGACACCCTGGCTACCACGGTGTGGGCTCCTGCTGGTCCTGGGCTCCTAGGGGGCTGGTGGCCATCCTGGGAAGGATGTGCAGGACTGGTGGGGTGGGATGTGACCAGCACAGTGGGTGGGTGTGAAAGCCTGGGGTCCATGTGGGTATAGCCCTCATTGCAGCTGAGTCACACAGCTACAGCGTGTTTCAAAAACATGGACCCAAAGCAGTATTACTAAGGAATTGGATCCATCTTTTGAAATACTCTGTATTTCCCTTGCTCTCTCCTGTTTGCAAACCTCCTCCTGCACTTTGGGAGGTTCTCACTAGTGTTGAGCTAGTGGGGTCCAGGGGTCCCTGCTCCCCGCTGGGGTTTCACTGCCACTGTTTGCGTTTCAAGGAGATTCCCTCGGAAATCCCTCAGCAGCCCACAAACTGGAGCCACCAGGCACTGGAGGCACGGGAGCTGGCCCAGAGGTACAGCTGCAAGTCCCTTCCTTTCCCTGGCAGTGATGGATGGAGACGTGGAAGCCCCGAGCCTGGGCTTTGCAGTCCCCATTGCCGAGGGTCCACCTCAGCCTGACCCTGCCTTGTGCCATCACGGCTGGGACTGTGGGATGGCTGCTCCTTCCCCAGGAGGCCAGTCTTAGTATCATCTCCCTGGGTGTCCTTGTCCCTGCAGCCACGAGGACATGGTGGCGCGGGTGGAGGCGGTGGTCGGGAGAGCACTGCGAGCCTCCAACACCAGCTCCCAGCTCCTGCGGAGCTTGCTGGAAGGGAACACGACGTGGGAGATGCAGCAGGAGCTGGAGGCCGGGTGAGGGGCTGGCAGAAATGGGGGGCTGGCAGAAATGGGGGGCTGGCAGGGCACCACAGCCCCTTGCCTCTGGCCAGGTCCCTGTTACAGGACTTGATTATGGTGGTTTGACACCTGGTCAACAGGGACATGACTGAGTCCTGTCAAACTCATTGTACCATAGTGTTGCAAAGCAGAGAGCCAGGGTGCTGCGTGTTGGGGGTATTTCATGCCCAACGTTTGCCCCTACATCCATGTCCAAGAGCCAATCCCCAAGCCATCATCTTCAGCCTTCAAGGGTCCGGAGGGTCCTGGGTCACCGTGGCGTCCTGTCCGTGTAGGTATGAGGAGATCCAGCGGGCACGGGAGGAGCTGGCTGCTGGTGTGGTGGAGGTGGCAGCGGAGGCCAGGAGAGCGTTGGCAGCCGTGCAGCAGGTGAACACAGACATGGCCGAGAGGCTTCTGCAGGTGGCTGTGCCGGGGCAGGTGAGCAGCATCAACACTCCTCTTTGAAACCCTACCCCCTGCTTCACCCGCTGGGCAGCACTGCCTCCCATGCTGGGCGATGCTCTGACGGAGCCTTTGGCATCCCTGATCCGCAGCAGACGCTGCCGGCGCAGGCTGCAGCCCTGGCGCAGGAGCTGGCAGCGCTGGAGCAGGCAGTGCAGGTGCAGGGGCCGTCGGCTCGGCGGGCTGTCGAGGCATCCCGTGCTCTGGCAGCAGGATTGCGCCAGGAGCTGCAGAGGACTCGTGGCTTCGAGCAGGTAACTGCTGCTCATTTGCGTGGGGCGTCCCTGCAAAATAAGTGATGGGGAGACTCCCAGTTCCAGCTGGAGCTGTGGGCACGCTGGGTGCACCCCTCTCCTGCCCTCCCACCCAGGGCACAGGGGGTGGGTGAGCCCCATCCCTGCTGCTGTAGTGACCAGAGGAACCATGCTGGCAGCCAGGGAGTTTCAGCAGAGATCTCCACTTAGGATTCCAGATCTCCCAAGGAGCTCACCTGACGAGTGGGAGCAGCCTGGGACCCACATTTCCCAGCTGGGTGCAGCTCTTCTCCTCTTTCCCAGCCTCACTCCTGCTTTTCTCTCCCCAGCTGCGGGACCGGGCTGGCTCTGCCCACAGCACGGCCACCTCGGCCATCGCACGGGGAAAGGCTGTGCTCTCCAACACGGAGTCCCTCCTGGCCAACTTGGAAGGTAAAAGCCACCAGCTACAGCATCTCCGGCCACAGCTTGGCTCTCACCACTCTGACTCTGGAAGTCATGGGGAGAAAGAGCCAGCTGGGTGACAGCCAGGTTGTCCCTGCAGGCATGAAGAAGGTGCTGGGACACAGGAAGGGCCAGGCTGCTCTGAGCAGGAGGATGACACTTGTGCGGGACAGGACAATGGTGGAGGCCCAGAGGAAGATCAAACAGGCAGAGAGGATGCTGGGAAACTCCTTGTCCATCTCCACCACAGCCCGGAGGAAGGCTGGGGAGGCTGAGCAAGTCTCTGGGGAGAATGCAAAGGTCCAAGTGGAGGGATGTGGGGTGCAGGGAGCCCATGCCAGCTGCATGTCCCCAGGTGACTGTCCCCATCTCTGTCCCTTTGCAGAGGGCACAGGCTGTGCTGCAGGAGGGCAAGCAGACCCGCAAGCATGCCAGTCAGCTTGCCGTGCGTGCCAATGACACCCAGCGAGAGCTCTCACGGCAGGAGCACGTGGCTGAGAAACTCAGGGGGGACCTGGAGGAAACGCATCAGGTGAGTCAAGTCCCCTTGGGCAGCTCATGTTCTCTGGAGCCTGGAAGGGGATTTGCCCACAGCTCAAAGCATAGGGAGCAATGTGGCTTTTGGGCTCCAGTGTATGGGGAATGCTTTGGGGACATTCCTGGGATGCTTTCCCTTCTCCCATCCAACCAAGGGTCAATGATGTCTCTGATCTGGGTGTCTGCCTGTGTTCAAAGGTGGGGATGGAGGTGAGTGAGATGGCAAAAAGTCTCCAGGAAGCCCGGGGCTCACTCATCTCGGACATTGAGACCCTGAACAACCTGCTGAGCAGCCTAGGTGAGACCTGGGGGAAATGGGGTGTGGGGATCCAGGCTGAAGCAGGGTGCAGGGACCTGGGGAAGGGCCAGGCTGTTGGAGTCTACGTCTCTCCTGCTCACTGGTTCTGGGTCTCTTGCTTGCTCACCACCCAGGCTGAGATGGATGCCCTTTGGCTGAGATCGCTCAGGGTTTTAGCAAAACTTCTTGAGGGCTCATGTCTTGAAGAAAGCCCTTGTGTAGAATAAATTGGGTCTTGCGGAATGTATGGGCTCACACCTAGTGCAGGGACACTCATGTCCATTGGCATCTCCAGGAGGAGCAGGGCTGGGTCAAGGGTTCAGTCCCTTTGGACCCAAGGAGGTGATGGGCTGGGTTCACTCCCTGCTGCTGGTTGGTTTTGCATCAGCTCCTTCTGCTTTGATCATCTGGGTACATTTCTGAGCACTCTGGGACTCCTGCGTTTGAGAAATTTTGCAAAGGGGTGGAAATTTTCACCCATCTGTAAGAGAGAGACCTGCCCAGGCTCTGCCTGGAGCCTCAGAGCTATTCGCTTATCTGCAGTCGCTGGGAAGCTGCAATGCCTCCATGCCCCACTGCACCCACTGCCTCCAGTTTTCCTGGTGCCGAGGGTCAGAGCCCTGGAGCATGTCCAGAGCCTTTCCTGCCTCTGACCCATGTCCTCTCCCCTTGCCCAGGCAACCTGGAGCAGGCAGCGCAGCTGGAGCCAGTGCTGAGCGCCGGGCGGCTGGAGCTGGAGCGGCTGTGGCTGCGCCTGGCGGCACGGGGCAGGCTGGCCGGCCAGCTCAGCTTGCTGCAGCGCGAGGCGGAACGGCAGCGGGAGAAGATCGACGCGTTCAAGAGCGACTTGGCTGAGATCCGGGCTGACAAGCAGAACCTGGAGGACATTTTGCGGAACCTCCCCGAGGGCTGCTCGAAGTGGCAGTGACAGGTTCCTGGTCACCATCCCGTCACCATTGTGCCCCCCTGCGCAGGGAACGGCAGAGCGAAGGACACCCTGCGGTCACCAGCATCGATCCCTCCCACTGTTCATCATGCTGTCCACCACACAATATCACACCCCAGGTTCTTATCTGCACCAGGTCAGGCTCAGCACCCTGAGCTCTGCAGCATGGTTTCAGTCACCAGCTCTGTCCTCAGGGCAGGGGGACAACCATCTACCAGGGACCACCGATGTGTCTGTGCAGGAGACGGAGCACTCACAGGGTTGGTCTCTCACTGTGGAGGGAGCAAAGAGCTGTCACAGTTCTCCATACCAGACACATCTCTCCATCCCTCCTTCCCCACTGCAACATGGTGCACCAGGGAGGGACAACTTATCAAGTATGGAAGGTACCAAAGGGGGTCCCTCCTGCCCCAGGAGGAGATAAGAGAGGCTGTTGCACATGTGCTGGACCCTTAACCAGCTCTTGGCAGGCAGGTGAGGCATCCTCTGCCTGCTTGCAGGGTAAGAGCAGCTCTGTCCCTGCTATTCCCCTGCTCCAGGGTCACACAGTGTCCTCTGCTTGACCCACTGGATGTCACCAGGTCTGGCTATAAACCAGCCCAATTGCCGGTGGTACCAGGGGCTGGGTGGAACAGGAATGCACCAGGCAGAGAGGTGGAAGAGCTGACGCAGCTGCATCACCCCACAGCCCCCATCACCACCCACAAACCCCCACAGACACAGACCAGCCGGACACGGCCAGCTCCTGGCAGTGTCACTGCCGCGGGGTGGCAGAGGTCGGCAGCTATATCGCCTTTAAAGGAAAGGCATGTGCGTTCCCCCCCTGCTCCCTGGGCTGGGCTGTGGGGCCATGCAGGCAGCAGAACCAGGTCCTTGTTCAGCCCTGCCATGCTGGCTGTGCCGTGACTCCAGGTAGCAGTGAAATCACTCACGTAAGACCAGAAACGAGTCCCCAGGTTGGAGCCCCGTTCACTTTTTAACCCGTTTTACCTGTATTCTTCTGCCCACAGTTCTGGAAATCAGGTTTGATAAGCCTTGCGTAACGTTCTATGTAAAACTTCTGCCAGAGACATTGGACCCCCCCCCCCCCCAGCATCATCTCCAGTGGGTTCAGCGGTCTGGAAGTTACACAAGGATTTCCTACCACAAGCAAACCATCTCCCCCCAATTCTGGACAAAATCTGCCCAAGGAGTGGGGTGCCAGAGCTGCAGTGCTGCAGGAATGTCACGGCAGGGTGTCCCCTCTCGCTACCCAAGAATAGTTCTGCAAAAGCAAAACCATGCGAGAGCACAGCGTGCTTCAGCTTGGCCGAGAGGCAGGGAGCCACAGTCACTTACTGTCTCCCTGGCTAGACAATTCTACAGCTCCAATCAACACATCAATTTACTGCTCTTACAGAAATGTCAAGCCTCTGCCTTGTGCCTGCTGCTGAAGATGTGGTTCCTCCTCCCTCCTGCTCTCCCTGGAACTCCGTTCTTTTAGCTGGTGACACCTGCCTAGAGCTGTATCCATTAAAAATTCTTAATATAATACATAGCTGCCCATCCGCCTGCGTGCACAGCAGCAGGAGGGACACACGCTGTACCTGCACTCGCTGCTTTCTCAAAGAGCAAGTAGCTGCACCCAGGGTTGAAAGGCAGCTGGCTCTGGGGTGGTGTGGGGCACCTGTCTGACAATTCTACTGAAAAACCTCACCTAAGTACAGGTCTTTAAAAAAGAAGGTGTCTAGCTGAGATTGTGGGGGGAATGAGGGAGCTGAGTGCCACGACCCACATTAGATCCTGGCCAGGACACGCATCAGCTTTGATCGCGTCTGTCCTGCGCTGCAGTGTCTTGTCCTGCTGCTCATGCTCCAGTGCTCACCAGCACCGACTTGCAAGCGGTTGTGCTTTATCACACCCCAGAGCTGCTCCCAAACAGCAGCTTGCAAACCTGCCACCGGAATCAGTGCTCGGTGCCCGAGGCGGGTGCACCTGTACCGGGATAGCTCCGGAGGGGATCCGGGGGGTGTTCCGGGGGCCGCAGCCGCTGTGCGCGGCGCCAGGGGGAGCCTGTCCCTTCCCTTCCCATCCCGCCGGGGGCTCGGCCGCTGCTTCCCCCGCCTCACTCCGGATCAGGCAGTTCTCCAGCAAGACCTGACCGAGCGGCTGCACTCCGCGAGTAGCCGGCTTACGTCCCCCGGGAAGAGCAGCCCGGAGCGGGGCGGGGGCTGTCAGCCGCCGGTTCTCGGCAGGGAAGGGGTTAACGGGGGGGGGCGGAGGTCCTGCACCACCCGCCCCGCCCGGCCCTGCCCACCCCTATTTAAAGCGGCGGCGGGCTCGGGGCGGCTCCGGGAGATGGCGGTTCCGCGCCGGCCGAGCGGCGGGGGGCTGCGGCGGGCCCCGCAGGACGGGCGGCTGGAGGAGATCAACAAGGTGGGGCCAGGACCACCCCCCCGACTAGAGCCGAGCCGGGGCAGCCCCGCGGGGACCGGGCAGGGGGGCTCCGAGGGGCGGGATGGGGATGGGGGCGGCCGCGCGGGGCTGAGCCGGTGCCCGGCGGGATGGGAGTTGTGGCGGTGCCGGGCGGGGGAGAGCAGGGAGAAGACAGGGGGAGCTGCCCCCTCTTCAGCCTGTGCCCCCTGGGAGGGAAATCCGGCTGGAGGAGGCGGTGGCTCTGCGGGGGTTTGTTCTCCAGCCCCACCGCCCGGGGTGCTCCCCTCGCAGGCTGCTCTTTCTTCTCCTGCGACCACAGCCTGGGCAGGTTCGGGGGGCGGTGCGTGCTCAGGGTCCCGTTGCCACGGAAGTCCCCTTGGGAACGTGCTCCAGCAAGAACAGGAGTTATTGTTCTTCCATCCACTGTATTGAGCACTTCAGTCTCTTCTCCTAGGAGTGAGGAGCATCTGCTGGTCAGAAGAGCTGACTCAAGCCTTTCTAGTTTTTGATTGCAGTGGGTGAATGGGGAGCCCAGGATGGTTGGGTGTCCCACAAGCCTTGGGCCAGGGGAACAGCAGCTCCTGGATTAGTACAAAGTACGCTGGGCTGTGTGCCCTTCATGCTGGGGTCAGGCAAGGTCCTTTCCTGGAGCTTTGGGCTTGCCCTGTCCCTTGCTTGGCATGGCCTGTGGGGGCAGCTCCATTGGCATCTCTCCCAGCTGAGAGCTGTTCTGAAGGTGAAAAGAAGTTTTTAACCTTGAAACCATAAACGATGGGATTTCTAGGGTCATTTCTAGGTGGGCTTGGTGGTCACTTGTTGATATAGCCAGTGGCCCATTGGTGTTACAGGTGGAGAATTCAAAGAGCTGCGTGAGATGAGAACCTGGAAGAGATGGTGGGCTTGCCTTGCCCCCACATTATCTGGGCTGTGGAAAGTGCCAATATGTTCCTTCAGGCAGGGCTGAGATGGTGGAGGTGGAGTTTATGTAGGTCACTGGGAAGGGAATTGGATTATTAGAAACTAGGAGGTGCTGCAGTAGAATAAGAGCAATTGGCTAAAAAGGAGCCTCTGAAACATGCCATGGGCAGGCAGCACAACATGTGCCAAGGAGGCATGTCAATGGGTCTCAACATGTCCCACATGGCCAAAGTGGAGCTGACTCTCGAGTTGGGGGAGGAAGGGAGTGTGTTGTACCTATTGCTGCAGTTTCTGCTGCTGCAGAGCTGTCCCCAGCATCACTTGGGCACAGGGTGGGTATGTGATCCTTCAGCTGGCAGGAGCCGTAGGACTGAGCCTGGGGAGCTGCTGCTGAAGTGCAGCTGCTGTGCCCTAGGGCTGGGGGTTCTTCTTCCTCCCGTGTTCCTGTCCTTCCCCAAAGCAGCCATCACTTCTGCCAGACTTTTTCTCTGTGTGAGGTTTGGGTCACAAAAATGAAACAAGCTACGTGACTTCCCACTGACAGAGGTTAGAGCTGCTTGTTCGTGTCCTTGCTGCCCTGTGTGTTGGCTCAGGGCTAGGAGAGGAGATTTGAGCAGCTAGAAATCAAGCTGTGGATAGCAGGCGTAGCAGCTGCCCATGGATCCAGAGCAGCCGCTGTGCTGCAGTGGTTCTGGGCAGCAAACCCCGGTCTGCTGTTCTTTGCTCGCTCTGCACAGCAGCACTGGGAGAGTTTGCAGTGAGTGTGCAGTGAAGCAACTCGCACCTCCCCCTGACACGGAGCTGACAGGTAAACCTGGGCTGATACTAAGGCTAGAGCCAGGGAGGGGGTTTCCCAAGCCTTGAAGAGCCCCAGGTGTAAAGTGCTCCTAATAAAACCTACCATCAGGCCAAATTCTTATCAGGCTTAGTTTCATTGTCTCATCCTAACACTTTGTTCCCTCCCAGCCCTGTTTTCCTGGCTGGTTTCTACCACAGACGTCTCACTGGGATAAGGGTCTTTGGCAGGCAGCATCCTAAATGCACATGTGCTTCTGAAGGGCTAGTATTGAATTCTGTCTTTTCCAGCTTGAAACACTCCTCTGGGGTCCCCTCTTGGCCGTTCCCCTCTTCCTGGGAAATGGCAATCACATTGTTCAGCCTCGTGCATCAAGGTGGCAAGTCTAATCCAGCACAGATTAGTTTCAACCTAGTTTTACCCTCTAATGCGCTGGGCTGTGGGGATAGAATTCAGCCTGCCAGAGAGCAGGTACCTGCTTTCACATCCAGGGTTGGCACGAGCATCCCTCAGCCCCTTCCCAGCCCCAGCATGTGGGGTGGCTGGTGTCAAGCACTTAAACAGCCCAGTGAGAGCGTGGGCTTCTGGCTGGAGATGCCTTTTTGGAAAGGGAAGAAGGATCTGGCTTTGCTCAGGTGGTCTTGCAGGTAGCTGGGACTTGTGTGGCTGAATTTATTGGCTTAGAAAAGTCAGGCTGTTCAGGGCAGGAGTGGGGGAGAGGCTGGGGCTTAGTAAGCAGTTCTTATTAATAGAACGTGCCTCTTAAAATGGAAGATTTAGTGAAGGGCTTGAGGAGGAACTTCAGCCACTCGGCTGAGTCTGAGTCACTGGCCCTGGGGACTGAATTCCTGTGTGCTATTGTGAGTGTTTGCCTTATCGCAGTGGTAGCCCAGTTTGCATACAATGTAGAGGGTGGAATGCCTTTGAAATATGCTGCCCTGTTGCTTCCTTTGGTTGTGAGCAGAGCTGTGACGCTGGTGGGCTGCCCAGCTCCCCTCCAGTTGAAATGCAGGAGGACTGGGTGCCAGGTATGTGCACAGTGTCACCCATCCTGCTCTCACACCATGCTGCCAGGGGCTCTTGGACCCCTGGGCATGTGTCCCTCAGCCATCCTGTGCACATGTAGTATTCTCTTCCCTTGAGTCTTCACTGTTCCCGTGCTTTCTTGCTCCTGAAGCAATACTGCACTCTGCTCTCATATCCCCTGTTCTGCTGGTAGGTGCAAACTGCTGCTTCTGCAGGAATGAAGCTGTGACCTGGTGGTGAGGAGATGCTCTGGCCCTGTTTTTGTTCTCAGGGATGTTTGGCAGGTTCCTTCTACAGGGGCTGTTCAGTGGTGATGGCAGTAGGTAACATGAATCTCTGGTGACTTCTGCTGTTGGCTGAGCCCAGGTCTCAAAGCTGAATTGGGCCCTTTGTGTTAGGCTGGCAAATGATACCCCTGGGTAGAAATAATTTGAGATAAATGGAGTTGGTAAAGGAGAGTGAAAGAAGGAACTGGGAACATTGCTTTTCACCACAGTTCTCAATTTGACGTGGTGTCCATGGTGATAAGGGAAGTCCGTGTCACGCTGGTTTAGGGGACATGGTCTCTGATGTCCTATCTGGAGTCTGTGAGATGGGAAGAGGGGCTGGCAGTAACTTCTGTCCTAGCTGCCTTCCTACAAAACCTTAGTTTAGCTGCACATAAAGGACTTGCCAAAGCAGTGGTTACCTGGCAGTGAAGGTTTGAGGCATTTGCACATTTGGGTTCCTGATGACTGTGGGGACCTCCTGCAGTCCTGATGCCCCAGTGTCTGCAAATGGGGCTTCTTTTGGATGAGGGGGCCTGTCTTACTTATCACAAATTATGCTGCCCCAGTACTACCCATGTCAGAGACTCTACTATCTTGGAGACCCACTCCTGCCTTCCTTGTGAGGAACAGATGCCCAGAGTGGGGAACAGCCTCAGCCCTCCATCCACTCTAACCCCTGGAGGGGTTTTCTCCAGGACAGGCAGTGCACAAACTGTACAGATGTTAATGATTTCTGCGCTGAAGAATGCGGTGGTGTTGCTGAACACAGACCGAGCTGTGACGCTGCGCTGGGCTCGCTGGGGCTGGGCGGTGTGGGAGGGCAGAGAGACCGGCTGCTCGCAGCTGCGGTGGTGTTGCTGGCAGGGCAGAGCAGCGGAGCTGGCTGTGCGAGTCCTGCTCTGTTCGCTCCAGTACCTGAAGGTTTTTCAGGTGGGGCCAGGGACAAGTGACCAGAACTGACACAAGATTTTCCTCTCCAGAGTCAGGGGGAGAAGTGAATAGGCACTTTGAGAGTGGGTGCCTGTTCCCTTCCCCAAAATACCTGTCCTCTTTTGTTTCCATGGTGTTCTGCGGACTTTGACTCTTCTATTTGCTAGCCCTCAAAGTTATCCAGGAGTTTAAAAACTCTGAGATCAGAGTGCTTTTTGCAAGCAATAGGAGCCCTTGCTGGGAAAAGGTGCCTGATCGATGTGCTGTGCGTGCTGAAGCAGATATATGGGGAGCTGAAACCTTGGGTGCAAGAAAAGGGGGTTTCATGCAGTTATTCCAAAGGCACCTGAGGTCCCGTCCTCCCTCAAGCTGTTGGTGGGAAATCGAGACACCAGGTGCATTATTCCCCTTGCACTGTAGTGTTAATGATAAGGTGTGGAGGGATTAAACCCATTTTCAAGCCTCCTGTCACTGTTACTCAGATGTGGCTCTCTGGGAATTGTGTAGATCTTCTGGATAATGCTGCGTTCATACATGCCCTCTAGAGTGTTTAACTTTTTTTTTCTGCTTTAGGAATTTCTCTGTGACCCAAAGTTCAGTGATGAAGAAGATCTGGAGGAGAAGTTGGCAGTGTTCAAAGGTACGAACCAGTGGGTTTCTGTGTCCTTTCAGCCTGACTGTATGCTCTGAACATATTATTCTCCTCAGCACTTGGACTGTACCAGCCCGAGCTTCTCTGCCAAATACAAGTGACTGAGCTGGGACAGATGGATGGATGGATGCCTCCCCATCGCTTGTGGGACTCAGTGAAATTCCCTGGAGAGGTGGTTTTCCCACACGAATCTTTGTGCTTGGTGAGGCAGGGACATGTCACCCTGCAGCCATCCTGCCTGGCAGCTGCTGGTACTGCAAAACCTGCTGCGTGGACAAAACCCTGGGGAGCAGCGGGAGGACGGTTTCTGTCTAGATACCCAGACAAGCTAGCTGGTGTAATGCACGATGCAGTAGCTGGACTATTTTTTAAGTGAATAGGAGGACCTCTTCCCACAGAGCAGAGGTCTCAGCTGCTTGCTGGAGGAGCTGGGGCCTTTCTCACCCCACAAGTTTCTTTGGTTTGATCTGATCCTTTCCGAGCCCCTTGATACCAGAAGCAACAGCAGTAGCATGTCTCTAGTCCTGGCCAAAGCCTAAGGAGGGTGGGCTGACAGATTTGGGGCTTACGTTTGGGCTGTTTGCTGGGATGGGGGATAGAGAAAGAGCTTAAAAGTGTGGAGTCCTCTGGAGCTTGTCCCCAAAGTGGTTACAGGACAAGATTTGGCAGGGTTGTTCTGGGTGCATCCGCTTTCATTCCAAGCAGTGCCTGAAGGCAGTTGAGAAAACATGCCTTCTGCGTCACACTGCCCTCGAGGTTTGTCCTCAGCCTGGCTCTAACCAAATACAGCCTGACCTTGCTTTCATTTCAGGCGTTGTCCGCTATTTCCCTTTGAATTTTGGCTTTGCAATCCAGCGTGGCTGGGGTTTTGTGATCCCTTACCCTGCCAGGCACAGAGGAGCCTCCCGTGCTCCCTGTCGTTTTTCTGTTGCCTTTTGTATGGCTCTGGCTTTTGGCTGCAGCCCCACATTATTTTTTCCCATCACAATTGGGGCTCTTCAAACATTGCAACTGTAGGTCACAGGCTCAGAATTCCCTGTAACGAGAGCCTTTGGCATCTCCTCGTGAGTTTGCCTCCGTGGCCTGTCCCGCTCTCCAACGCCTCCTCCAACAATCGGCTCATTGTGTGATGATGATGGGGGGAGCGTTTCTTCTCTGTTGTCCTTCCCGCTGCCCTCCCCGGCTGGGGAGCCCCTGTGCAGTGTTTGTGTAAATGCATTTGTGTGGGGAGGGATTGCATAGTTTTGCCCCACTGAATCCCCGCAGCTGGGATGGGAGGGAAAGATGAATGTGCGAGCTGAGGCGTAGAGCATGATGATGTAAAGCTGCCTCTATTCTCGGCGCTTTTGACAAAGTGTCAGCTGAGAAGAAAATAAAACATGTGCTGGGCAGAGACACAGCAGAGTGGGGTTTGTGTCCCCGAACGCATGCTGGGGTGCCTGACCCCCTCCCAGGGAGGCAGCAGCTCATTTGCACAAGGTCATTTTGGCAGGGCAGAGTATGCAGAGGGACAGTTCCACATCAAGCATTGCTTTGGCCCCTAAGCACATGTGAGAGCCCTGTTTTCATCCAGGATTGGTTGCTTAATGCTTGAAGGGAGATGTTTATTTCTGCCCGAAGCACAAACAGCTTTGTTTTGCACGTGGTATTGCTGTATGTCTGCCCCGTTCAGCTCACAACAGCAGCAACCCACCAGGTGAAGACACGCCAAGCTATTCCTCTGCCCATCGGTCCAGCCAACCTGGGACTTTCCTTTCAGAAACACAGGTCCTCAGAAGGCTCTGACGTGTAAAATATCCCCTCTTCCCTTAAATTAACCTGCCACTTCTCTGTTCACACTCATCTGCTTGCTGGTGTCCCTGGAGCAGAGGCAAAAGGGCTTTTTCCCCTTGGGGAAAGGAGCAGCCTGGGAGCTCTCACTCAATTTGAGTGCCCCAAGGCTGTTATGGGGACCGTGAACCGCAGGGCAAGTGGCGATTTCTGCAGCTCAGCGTGGATGGATGGTGGCAGCAGGCATCTTGCTCTTCTCATTTAGCAGAACTGAGATGATGGGGGGCCCCCTGCGGCGCTGGGAGCTCTATGGTCTGTAAGACAGACAAATCCTTGCCTGAAGAGCTTAAAGTCTAAATGGGGAACAGCTAGCAAGGGGGGTAGGAAGCACCAGGTGTGCCACTTCAAAGGTCAGAAGCAGCACAGGACTGAAATCCTGATTTTTCTGACTCAAATCAGTGCTGTCTGTTATGGCATGCTAGCTTTCGTCTTGCAAAGCTAACCAGATCTTCTTGAGCTGGCTCTGCCTTTCTCTGGGGATGCTGGAATTGCCCAATTCAGCAATGTTTGACAGCAGGCTGGAAGAGTGAACAGCCTGCTCTAGCATGACTGTTCCTGGGGATGTTCTTGTCTTTGACCTCTTGATGTGGTCCTTGAGCATCTCTGCTGGCAGGTGCTGCTCTGGCAGCAGTAGAGTCTGTCCCTGGTTATTGCAGGCAACCACGCCATTTAATCCCCCTCCTAATCGGATCAAGCTTCATTTTGGGAGTGCTCAGTGTTTTGTTTTCCTTGCTACTCCTCCTGGGAGGCTGTTCCAGAGCTTTGTTTTTCTGGCTGGAAACCTCTTAATGTTATTCATGGCTAGCTGATACCTTGTTCTCATGCCAGTGTTTTCCTTCAGCTTAAATGAAAAGCAGCCACAATTAAAGAGCACTTAACTCTAGAGCCTTGGAATTGAGATAAGGGTGCTAAACCAGGTCTCATGATGGTCTTCCTCTTTGAACTGTATATCAATCTTATCCCCTCATCTTTTAATTCATTGCTCTAAGCAGGCAGTGCTCCAAAGCCCTGTGTACCTCCTGCTCTAGCATCCTGCTAACTTACTTCTGTGTCTCTTCCAGAGAAGTACATGGAGTTTGACCTGAACAACCAAGGGGAGATTGGTGAGTGACTCAGGGATGCTGGGCTGAAAGAGCAACAGCCTGCTGAGATGATATCTGCTGCTTCCCTCTGTACTGGCGTTGCTGAGGAGGAAAATCTGTGGGCTGCTTCTGTGTCCAGCCTTGTTTGCTCTTGATTCCCAGCCAGGGGTTTCCTTGGCTCTCCAGCCCCTGCCTCTCAGCTTAGGCTTTCCTCACCTGCTTCAAGATCTAAGCTCTTTTTTGTTGTCTTCCTCAGTCTCTGCTTAGTTCCTTCTTTCTGCTCTAAATGCCTTTGATTTTCTTCTACATTTTACTCCACTAAAGCTGCCTTCTCCATCCTCAGCATTTCCAGAAGCTGCAGGGCTTGGGCAGTCCTGGGTTTTGCCTGGCTTGAGGCAGAAGCTGAATGAAACCATGAGCACTTCTAGTGCAGAGAAGCTCTTTGCTTTGCTGGGAGGGGAGCGGAGGGAAGCAGGGGATTTGGGTGTGAGTCTGGCTCAGCTGAGCAGCCCTGGTTTGGGCCCAGAAAGCACCAATTACATAAAAATCCAGCCTTCTGCAGGCCTGGAACGCACATTGAAGTGTAATCACTTGCATGCTGTGCCGTTGCAGGAGGCTGCTGCCTCGCTCCCCTCCTCCACCAGTTCCCCAGCTGAAGTAAAGCCTGCGGGGAGCTGGAGGAAGCCTGACACAGGGCTGCGCTGCCTTTCCGGGAGGGAAGGGGCCACAGGTTGCAAAGCAATGGAAGGAAATGGCCTGTGGTGATGGGCAGGGGCACACACTCCCCACAGCTTATTTCTTTCTGGCTTTAACCCCCGTGTTGCTTCCCTCTTCTCCATTCTTGTGATTCTTGGCACCATGCTCTGAGTTGGAGAGCAGTGTCACCACATGTCTCTGGACCACTTGGAGACTTGTCCCTTTTCTGTGTGCACGGTGCTTTTATTTTGAGCTGCACAAATGGAAAGGGCTGCTCTGTACTGGGCTCTACTGGAAAGCCTCTCTTGGCTTCAGCAACAGCTTTACTGCTTTCAGCCCCTGAGTCTGCAGGTGAAGTGGTCTGAGGTGGGAACTCATGCCTATGTCCCTTGGGTTGGTCTGTGCTCCATGTGGCCACTTCACGGCAACACCGCTTGCCTTGCTCTTGCAGATTTGATGTCTGTCAAAAGGATGATGGAGAAGATGGGGGCTCCAAAGACCCACCTCGAACTGAAGAAGATGATCTCTGAGGTGACTGGAGGGGTTAGTGAGACCATCTCGTACCAGGACTTCGTCAACGTGATGCTTGGGAAACGCTCTGCTGTGCTGAAACTGTGAGTGTCCATGTGGGGGGAGCGGGGGACACACAGGACCTGAGCTGGCATGTTGGGGAGCAGAAGCTGTTCTGCCTAGTGGATATAGAGCCGTGCATGGTTGGTGTTTGCAGAGGGGAGACGAGGACCCTTGTGAAGGGGAATTTGCAAAGGGACACGAGAGGGTGTATAACCCAGTGTCTGGGCTGCGCAGGGTGTGTTAGCACAGCCTTCCTCCCACGTGCTCTGTGCAGGGCGATTCTTCAGTGCTATTCTTCCCCTTTCCTGAGGGCATGCAGGCTCTCAGCACTGTAGGACTTCTTCCTTTCTCTTCCCTGTGGCTTTGGGGACATTGGCTTCCCCTGTGAATGGTGGCAGAGCTTGAGTGGCAAATGATGGTTGTGCCAACACCAGCAGTGCTGGCTCCTGTTTCCCACAGTATGCTCCCACCATGCCTGATTTTGGAGGGATGGGGCAGTAGATGGAGACAGGATGCATAATTGAAACAGCTGGCTTGTGCTGGGAGAGGTTTTCTGCATTACAGGCTGCCAGCACCAGCCTCCCACGGCCCCTCTGCCCCCTCAACAGGGCTCTCAAAGTCCTGCTGTAACAAACTGCTTCCCAACACTTGCTTGGCTCCATCCCCACCCCATTGAAGCCTGACTTTTCCTTTCACAGCCACAGAGGCTGGCCCTGCTTTTATGTCTGTAACCACCGTGAATAGGAGCTGCTCCTCTCCGTCCCCCCTTTCCCCTTTTTGGAGGCGGCTTTAGCAGCACAATCGCTTTCAGGGGAGGTTGGGGGGAAGGATCCTGCGCCCACCTCTCACATGGTCCCTCCAAGTTGGTACATGTTAGGTGATGAGTCTTCTCTCCCCACTGAGTGCCATGTGTCTGCAGGTTGGGATGCTCCCTTGAGCACACACGCTTCTCACATCCCTGCTCCTCTGTTCTTTCTCCATGGACGCAGGCTGAGCCTGCAGCCTGTCCCACATCTTCCACCCTTCCTCCCAACAGCAGCAGTTTTCACAGACGAGTCCCTTCTCTTGCTAACAGACACCCCATTGTCTGTTGGACTCTTTAGAGCAGGAGCAGAAATGTAAAACTCTCCCCAAGAGCAGTGCAGCCCTTTGATCCAGCGGGGCAGCTGGCATTCCCAGCGTAGCTGCCGTCCTCAGGGAGGAAGACAGTGCTGGTGGTTGCAAAATGCTTGAGATTCTTCTGGCCTGTGCCTTTCTCCTTGTCTCTGCCTTTTTTCCTGGCTGTAACTGCTGTCGCTTCTTTGGTGTTGGCTTTTGAATGTTCTGCTGTGTGGCGACGTACAAGGTGGGCCAGGGAGAGTATTTGCTTTTAGACATCAGGAGCACTTAGCGTACATTGTGTACCTGGGGGATTTTGGAAGTGGCTGTCTAAATAAAACGTGCTAATCCTCAGGGTTCTGAGAGGAAAAACCAGCAGAGGCTTTGGAAACTATCTCCTGGAAGCTACTGGAAAAGCCAAGCTGCCTCTGGGCTAGCAGCACTGCCCTCTGATGGCTTTGTCCCCTCTGTTAATTATTGGCTGCACTTTGCATAGGAAGCTGATAAAATAATTCAGCAGATAAAATAATCCCACCCCCAATTACGGGTAAAGATCTACCTGCTTTTTTTTCAGTGGTATTGTTTGTTGTGTTTTGCAGGGTCATGATGTTTGAAGGAAAAGCCAACGAAAGCAACCCAAAACCTTCTGGTCCACCTCCAGAGCGAGACATAGCCAGCCTCCCTTGAAGAGGACAGGCTGAAATATCGGCACTGTTTGCTTTGCTGGTCTATAACAGAGGTTATCTCTGCTTTGTTACTTCTCACTGTGGACAGTCCTAGTTTTCAACTAACATGCCTTAGAGGAACAGCAAGGGAAGCTGGAGACCCCCAGCTCATGTCTTTCTGCTGCATCCCGTAGCCAACTTGATTTGTTAGACAGCAGCTGTAGCGCCAAGTGTAATGTAAGACCAAACAAAAAATCCTGTGATCTTACTCTTTCCTCTGCCCTTCCTGCATTTCTCAGACAGGGAGCCGCTTTCCTCCCAGTGTATGGATTCAGAGCTGTGCTTGTCATGACAGGTGCTGTGCTGCCAGATATTGAGCATTTCTCTAGTAAAGCCCCTGAGAGCAGCTTCATGGGTGCAAAGAAAGTAAGTGCCTTCTCTGCTCCATCCTGCGTTTCCTGGCTTTGGACTAGTTCTTCCCTTCCCGACCCCACCAAAACACATCAGGCTCCCACCTCCGTGACTTAGTCGTGTGCTGGGTGGATGCAGGAAGGTGTGTGGACACCAGAGATCTGCCTGCGCGGTGTTTCAATTGGAGGTGGTGACCGCATATATCTGTCCCCTCCATGGGTCTGTCCTGCAGCCAGATCTCGGTGGGTCCAACACCAGCCGCTGCATGTGAGGGTGGTTAAAGCTCCCCGAGGGACACCCTTCCTGATAAATCTGTGCTTAGATCCGATGGTGAGCGTGACCTCTGAACAGGCGGTTGTCTGTCCTGTCCGTCGGTGTGGAAACAAGCCTGCTGTGACGTTTGCAGCCCTGCAGGAAAGCCCAGGGTGACATCAAACCTTTGGGTGAAGGAAGCTGCATGACCCAACTTGGAAGGACCTGCGAAGGTCCCTTCCAACCCAAGTTACTTTATTCTGAACTGTGAACCCAGTCAGACTGGGATCTGTCCTCACGCAGCCACTCTGTCCCTCTGAGTTCTGCAGACACCCCATTTGTGTTTCAGCTTGGTCTCCTGCAACTCTTGGGGACACTTCCCTCATGGATAAGCCCTCGAGTCTGCAAAATAAGAATGGTTTAAGTGTGGAGTGTGAGCTGGGATCCAGATGTAGCTGGGAGTGTGGTATCCACACGCGGGTTACTGCGGTGATTCTCACTCTATACACTTTCTGGAATCCAGATGTTTGCTCTTTGCCCTTTCCCTACTCTTTTCTTAAACAATCTTGGCAGCTTTGAACTTTTTTTTTTTAATCATGGTTTAATAAATAATTTTTATAAAGGAAATACAGATGATTAACTCTACTAGGCTGATTGTTCCTGCCAAAGGCTGCAGTTTTAAATAAAAAAAACAACATTCTTACTACTGTTTGCATGAAAACCAAAATTGTAATGGAGAGGAAAAAATTAAGAGCAAAAGCAGCACCAGTCTACTTCAAGGACTGAAAATAAATCTTCTGAAGCTCCGCCATGTGTCAGTGTATTTAGTTTAGCTCCTCTGAAGCTTGGTCCATATGATTGGTTGCAGATTAAGCGAGCTGGCTTCCGAGTCTGTTAATATAAACCTTTAAATAGATCCTAGAGATAAGTGTGGGCTGTCTTGATCTGATCTTCATCTGTAATAACTGACTGAATGCCATGGAGTTTGGGTTATGAAAAGCAGAGGCCGCCTCCTGAAAGCTGGTGGTTTGGTTTTTTTGTCTTACTGAAAGCAAGCAGGTGGTGGTGCTTGTTTTAAGGACTAATTTGTTTATCAAGAGCAGATTCTTGTAATGCTTCTCTTCAAAGTGTTGGTTTTTGGGTGGTGTTGGATTTTTTTTGTGGTGTGGGTTTGGTTGTTTTCTTCACTGTCTGCACATGAAGCGATTGCCTGAGGTTCTTATCTGATGTGAGTTATCAAAATGCAGACCAGGCTTCCTGGGGGAATGGCTGGGTGCACTTATTCCATGTGTTCCTCAAAAGGACAGAACTGCCCTCAGATCAGAGCCCTGTGTCTGCTTTCTGCTGCCTGGCAGCCTCTGGGAATGCACCTGCTTTTCCAGGCTGTGTTAAAGCCATTGTTCGGTTAGAAAATAAAGGTAGCGCATTACACGAGGGAAATTTGGATGCTGGTTGCCACACACAGTTTAGGTCACTGCCCAAAGCCATCACGGCTTTTGTCTCTGTGGAAATTCTCCTCCTTCTGGTCCTGGAAAAGACACGCATGACCTGCCAGAGCTGGAAACTGCATTTCTCAGGGTGTCCTTGTCCCCACAGGTCTAAGTGCTAAGGTGACACCCCCCTGTGCTGGCACAGTGTGATGGCTGAACCCTCTGAAATTGAGGCAGGAGGGAGCAAGGGAAGAAATCCTGCTGTGAGTGGGAAAAGCACTTCTTCCTGCTCACGTTTCCAGCTAGGTTGCATGTAACCAGAGGTGTATGGAACTGTGTGCTCTTGCTGCTGCCCAGGCTGATGGCGCAGGATCCGCTTAGAGCTGCAGAGCCACTGGATTCCTGCTGTGGAAAGTGTGGCAGCCCCTTCCCAAGGGCTGAGGGACAGCGTGGAGCAGCTCTTCACCAGCCCCACCATGGCACAGCCAGGGAAGTCCACAAGTAAAGACATTTCTAAACCAGAGTTGTAAGATTTCTGTTTCCAGAGGTTATATACATGCAGACCATACATACTCTTTCATTTCCAGGAAACCCTTGACATATCTATCACATTTCTTGGAAACATTTGGCACAGGTAAATGTCCACAGTGCACGTCCAATGATCCAGTGATCTTTTGAAGGTTGAAGGAGGAAGAAAGCGTTGTCTTCACGTTGTCCTTGGACTGAACTCATGTCCTGGGCACTCGTGGTTCCTTTGTTACCCGACTTGCAGCCATACACAGTCTGAACCGGTTCCTGCTCTGGTTTTGTCCCTTTAACCCCTCAGAGCAAGCACCTTGTCCTTCAGCCCTCTCCTGCTTGTCCTAACACACACCATTCCTGTGACCTAACACCTAATAAACACCTGAAGTCTATCAAACTTATTTTTATTAACTTATTTCTATCACTCACGTTGGATTTCGGGTACTAGCCATGCCCTGTCCCCAGCGGGTCTGTCCCCTCTGGACCCCCGCGTGTGGCCACGACCACGGAGGCAGACGCTGCCTCACAACATAACGAACCAAGGGGTTATTAAACACACCCGCTTGCCAAGCAGCCTCTTCGGCCCCCAGGGGTGGCGTTTATGGCCCCGTTCTCCAGCCCCGGGGGGACCCGGCGCCGCCGCAGCTGCGACACAGCGCAGCCCGCTGGAGGACTCAAGCCACCGCGGAGCATAAAGAGCTGAGGGCTAGAGCGGCCCCGCCGGAAGCGGAAGTGAGCGCACTGGCGGCGCGCGGGGGTTTCCCGGCCGTGTCGCAGGGCCGCGGGAGCGGTGGTGCCGCCATGGGGGACGATATGGACGTGATCCCCGAGCGGGAGATGAAGGTGAGAGGCGGGAGAGAGCAGGGGGACTCTGAGGGGGCAGCCCCCGGTGGTGAGGGGATGGCAGGCGGTTTGGCTCGGGCTGGTTTAGGCCGGGAGGGGCTGACAGACCGTGGAGGGGGTCGTCTGGGCCCATGAGGGAGCGGGACTTGGGGAGGACTTGTCCTGCGCCGTGAGGGGAGGTGGGCTGTGAGAGAGACTTGACTTGGGCTGTGGGGCTGGCAGGCCGGTGGTGGGGGCATTTCCAGGCATCCTTGTGAAGCACCTGAGGAATTTTCAGCTGAGTCCGGTACCAGCCTGTGGAGTGGAAGAGAGAGGGGATGGCGCGGCCTGTGGTGAGGGGGAGCTTGGTAGCACCCGGGGAGGGAGAGGCACAGTGTGCCGGTTGGTGAACTTTATTTTGGGAGAGGAGTGGTGTGTTTCCCAGACCTGTCAGCATGTCTTGTGCTGGGAATCTCCTGCTTTGGGGCACAGTATGTGTGATTATTGCCTATGGGACAGTGTAAAGGAGAGTCTTGCTGTGTGGTGCCAGCCAAGCCCATCGCTGTGTCTCCAAAGTTTTGCTGCGAGACTTTATAAATGAGGACACGGGGTTCAGATTCCTGTAGCCCAGGTGGATCTTCCTGCAGCTGCTTTCTGCTCAGGCCTCTTCAAAAACAAGAGACTTCAGCTGTTTGTTTTGCAGAAGGTTCTGAGTTGCCACAGCCTTCTCAGGTTGCAGGAATGTACTTATTCAGTGCTTTGGCAATAACTTGGAAATAAAACTCAGGTGGTTGATTTGAGTTACTGACATTCAATCCAATGCTCAGTTCAACAATTGGCACCTTGGGAAGAGACTCATTCCTAAGTGCAACCTCAGGTTTTGCATGCTGGTAGTGCAACTGCTGTTTCTTAATTCAGTCTGTAGTTTGGGATTTTGTATTCCTTGCTCTGCTTTTCTCTTCCTCCTTTTACAAAAGGACAATGTAAATTATGAGATAAGTGAATGCAAAAAGCCCAAGTTTGTTTATACAAAGTAATTGCTGGGGGTGGGTGGAAGGGAATAACTGTATCTGTTCTGTATGTCATTAATTACAGAAGAAAACAAGGATTCATCTAAGCAGGTATGTGCTTTGTAGCTTTAAGGCAACAGGGTTTTTTCAGTCATGTTATATCTCTGCTCTGTCCCCAGTGGGTGGGGACCCTGCCTTGGCAGGTGTTTTGTATTTCTTGTGGAGAAACCTTGCAACTTACTGTCTAGAGAAACTGAAGTAAACCATCCTCTGCATGAGCATGTGTACAGCTGCTTCCCAACTCTCTCACAACAGGACTTTCAGTTCAGAGCGCTGAAGAAGGTCCGCATCTTCGACGCTCCTGATGATCTTCCAAAAGAGCGCTCCAGCCTCCTCGCAGTGTCTAACAAATACGGGCTGGTCTTTGCTGGTGGAGGAACCAGTCTGCAAATCTTTCACACCAAAAATCTTCTCATGCAGAACCAGCTGGGAGAAGATCCCAATAAAATCGGTAAGGGATGTCTCGTGGTCTTTCCGGAGGCAGATTTGTATGGGCTTTTCTGATCTGATAGTTGTTGGGAACACATCACTGGGGTGCTGCTGTTCAGGCATCATTCAGGTTTGGCCATCTGTACTTAATTTTCCTCCAGGTTACTGAAGAAGGGAAGTGGAATTTTCTTAGGAATTTGGCAACTCTTGAGACTGTATTGATAGAGATGAAGGGAGTTGCTTTCACTCGGTTTTTCTACATTAGCTTTGAGAGCCACTGTTAATAAGACTGGTAATTTTTGCATAAACTTGTTCTAGTGCTATTATTTTACAAGAACAGTTATTGTTATTTATATTAATCCCATTCATTCTATCTTCCCTTTTTTTGTGTTTTAAGTGGAGAATGTTCAGAGTACCTTAGTTCCCATGAAGTTTCCTGTGCAGCACCTGGCTCTGAGCTGTGATAATCTCACACTGTCTGTCTGTATGATGTCCAGTGAGATCGGTTCCTTCGTTGGCTTTTTTGATGTCCGCACGTTCTTAAATCAGGTAAAACATGTGCAAAGTGGATTTGCTTTTTGGTTTGGTTTGGGTTTTTTTTTGAGAATATAACAGGAGGAGAGACATAGCTTGGGTGGGACTTTCTGTCTCTCTGTGGGAGGTGACTTGTAAAGGAATTGTTCAGTAAACTCAGAATCTGCTTCTTATATTTATCAGTCGTTACTGTATAGGAGAGTCAAAACTGCTTTGAATTATGACTTTAGGAGAACTTGGTTTTGTGCTCAGCTTTGACCATCTCAAGTATTTGTCTTTTCTAAAAGGCAAAACAGCAGAAACGTGCATTTGCGTATCACAAACTGGCCAAGGACGCGGGGAATGGAGCGATGGTCAATGACCTGAAGTGGAACCCCGCCAGCCCTGCCATGGTGGCCATCTGCCTGTCCGATGGCAGCATCTCCGTCCTGCAGGTCACGGACTCTGTGAAAGTGTACGCCACGCTGCCGTCCTCCGTCGCCGTTACATCTGGTGAGTGGCAGCCCCAGACAGAGAAGAGTAGAAGTGAAGATAGCTGTAAAAAGGCTGTTTGTCTCAAGGGGAGGTTTCTCTAAAAAAATTCTCAAAAAGGAAGTATCTAAACTCCTTAAGACTTGGAAAAATGTCTTACAGTATATCTGCTCTTTCCCAGTTGATTGGGGGAGCTGCATCTTGTGGATTAATCAAATGTTTTCACCTGTGGTTTGTGCTGCCTCAGACTTGACTGTGATTTCCAAGGAAGCATGCAAATAGGTCTCGTCATCAATTGTTTTTTGATATGTGCAGTCTTGCATTCTCTGTGACTGAGTGAACCCCTGCTTGTTTAATTCAGATTCATGCTATTCTGCAGGGGGAAAATTGTGGGTTTAAATTGTTGGTCCTCCTGCTTTTGTGGGGCCTTGTAACTCTCCAATTCC
The DNA here is from genome assembly GCF_963082525.1 of Nesoenas mayeri. Lineage (NCBI taxonomy): Eukaryota > Metazoa > Chordata > Aves > Columbiformes > Columbidae > Nesoenas > Nesoenas mayeri. The sequence goes on from NC_137566.1 coordinate 8,569,595, forward strand.
TTAGTGCTAACAAAATTGTCTTTTTTTTTTTTTGCTTAGTGTGTTGGAGCCCAAAGGGAAAACAGCTGGCTGTAGGGAAGCAAAATGGCACAGTGGTGCAATATCTGCCTGTAAGTGTTGTTGCTAGTAAAGTTTTATGTCTGCTGAGTAGTTTGTTTTATTTTCTTTGCATCGCAAGCTACAGAATTTAGTCAGGTGGCACATGGTGTGAGCCATGTGAAGCTGCCCAACCCCTCTGGTAAATATTAAAGGGTTTTAGACCAATGCTGGGTTTAAGATTTGCACCTGCCACTTAAATGTTATGATTTCAGAGTGGCATGTGGTGAGTGTTAAAGAGTGGATGAGTTGCTCTAAACCAGTTCTCTGGGCTTTCTGCAAACCTTGCAATTGACTTCGTTTGGTGCCTTTTTCTTTGAATTTAAGGGTAGTTTTATTTGCAGAATCTACAGGAGAAGAAAGTAATCCCTTGTCCTCCCTTTTATGACTCGGACAATCCTGTTAAAGGTACATATTTTTATTTCTTCTTTTAAAATACTATTACTCATTCCTCCTCATGTTGTTTTTAGTTATAACCGTACCAGTGTCCTATGCTAGTTACATAATTGCAGTGTGGTTTTGTTCATTCATTTAATTTGGATATGCTAAACCATAATCCCTGTTTGGAAACAGTAGCGTCATGTTTTGCCTGTGATATCATGAAGCAAATCCAATACATTCTTTTGGTTAGTGTTTGAAATTTCTGGGATCACACAGTTTTTGTCCCTAATAAGATTGATGTTCTGCAGACAGATCATTAAAAGGAAATATCCTGGAGTATTCCTGACTGAGGTATTTGTTTCCTTCTCTTTCAGTTTTGGACGTCCTGTGGATTGGCACATACGTTTTTACTATTGTGTATGCAGCGGCTGATGGGACGCTGGAAACGCCTCCGGAAGTGGTTGTAGCCATATTGCCTGTAAGTGCCAGCAAGTCACAATGACAGAAGTGTTTGTTGCTTGTTATTAACTTGTTTATTACAATGACAAGTTGCTTTTATTATTCACATTGGCATCGTGTAGGATTTGAGTTTGGTACTGCTGTGAATCGTGGGTTTAGGGGGACTGGGTGGAGGTTGTATCCACTTGAAAGCCGATCAGTAACCTGTTCTCTGCCAAGATCAAACTGGGAACACTTAGGAAGAAAACCTTGCCTGATGTAGAGTCCTGACACATGTTTTTGTTTAGGTTAGGGAGATTTTTAGGCCTGATGATATGCTCTTATTTAGTATCAGGTTATTAATTGCTGAGGGTGTTGTGAGATGTAGACTCTTTATTGTTCCTTTATATTTTGGAGGAGAGTTTGTGTTTGTTTACTTTGTTCTTTATTTTTCAAGTGGTCTCACGATGCTGGTTCTCTCTTGAAGTATGTGGCAATTATTGGTGTACCCTGATACAGTCATATTTATGGGAGAATTACTTGATTTCTGCATTGGAAGGTAAATTACCAATGTTGGTCTTACAGAAAAAGGAAGAGAAGCGACCAGAGAAGTTTATTAATTTCATGGAGCCTTGCTACGGGAGCTGCACAGAGAGACAGCATCATTACTTCCTCAACTACGTTGAGGAATGGTGAGTGGCAGGAATCACGGCACAGCCTTTGCCTTGTGCTGCGTGTCTGAGTGCGCTTCTCAGTTGTTGTGTTCCTCCCTTTTGTAAACTATATCTAACTTGAATATGAGGTGAATGAAATTGTTATTTAGAAAATGCTTTGTGGAAGTACAGCTAATTTCTCCTGCAAGCTTTATCTCTGTGCCAACATACTGATCTGTCTTGTGAGAATACTTATTATTCTTTAAAATCTGTCATAACCATTTCCCTTGAGATTGTAAGTCATAGGTTGGGTAAAGCATGAACTTGTTTTCTCCCTTAATTGTCTATCTGTGTGAAGAAGCTGCTTCTAACTTTTCTACTACCTGACTTGGACCATAATTATTTATGATGATACAGTGGCTGCCAAATCACTGTTAGGCAAAGAGTTTCAGCCCCTGTTGACTGCTTTTAAAGAAAAAAAAAAATCCACAGTGGTGTAGCGAATCGTATTTCCCTCATCTTGGGAGGAAAAGTCAGTTCTATCTTATAAATTGTATTCCTAGTTACAAATTTATATAGATAATAAAGAACTGTGGAACTGGGGACCTTGCCTTGGATCCTCATGTTGGTTTTAACCCACTTGTGTCCATGCTTACAGGGATCTAGTTCTGGCAGCTTCGGCAGCTTCCACAGAAGTCAGCATTCTTGCCAGACAGGGGGATCAGGTAATGTTCTTGTTCCTGTTGCATTTGTCCATATGTACCTTCCAATTCTAGAAAATCTAAGCAAGTATAACCTGTGTAAGAGCTGGAATACAAAGAGATGGTATATTTGAAAAAAAACAAACAAACAACAGCCAAAAGCCAAAAAAACCCCTTTCGTTTTACATCTGAGTTGTACAGAAACTTAGTTCATAGATGAATGAGAGATTTGAGTGACGCAAAAGTATAAACTGAAACACAGTGTCTTGTGGACCAAGCGCCATTATTCACTTGGTAGTCTCAAAATTTGGTCCAACTCACTATAATAAAGTGATTCATGTGAGGTCATTAATTGAAGTTAAACATTAAAACTGTATGACCTCACTGAACTCTGACATGCAATGATGTGTGAGAAATCACACACAAATCTGTGAAGAGCCTTGACATTATATGTTAATCTGACAAATTTAAGTAAATGCTCTCTAGCTTTTTGTGCAGTCTTATCTTTCAATTGTAGTGGTCTAGAGTTCTGAGGAAGGCCGACCGCATGAAAACAGAAGTCAAAATAATAGCCTTGCTTTTTGCAGAACTGGGAATCATGGGTTTTGGAGGACTCCAGCAGAGCAGAACTTCCTGTGACAGACAAGAGCGATGACACTCTGCCTGTTGGCGTTGCTGTAGATTACACCAGTAACATGCCCATCCCAATCAGTAAGTCCTGTTAGTCTTTCTTGTGGAATAGTCCAATAATAGCAATATATGAGAGATTTTTGAGGGGCAGCCTGGTTCTCAGGGTTCTAGGGAATTACTCTGAAAGGGAGACTGACAGAGAATCCATCCTGCCTTTTCATACCAAGCCCACAGCGCATGTAGGCTTACTTCTATGTAAGGCTTCAAATGGCAAAGTGTTAAATAAAATACAGTTCTTCCTCAAAGTTTTTGGCAGCCTGGGATACTGCACTAGTAGACATGGCAAACAGAGCACCTGAGTTATGTCTGTGTTTCACAGAGCTGGGATAACAGTGAGTTTAAAGGAGTTATATTCTAACACCGGGGATTTTGGACAGCCTGGGAGGCTTGCTTTCTTCTTGTAGCTTATGTCATTTTGCAGAACTGTTTTGTATGAAGTACATTTGTGCTGATCTAAAGGAAAAGTGGGTTAGTTTCAAAGCCAGAAAGAAACAGAGATCATGGAGGTGAATGCGTAGGTTTTAATTCTGCATTAGAGCACAGGGCGTGCACTGACTGAACCCTGCTGTGCTCTACATCTCCCCAGTTCCATTATTGCTGTACCTTCTGTGCTGCCTGAAGGCTCTTCAAAGCACCTTGTCAGAGGCTGAAGCTGAAACTACATTTGAGCTATTGTGTTGTACCTTAGTGAATTCTGAATACTCTCCCTTGAAACCCAGAGACAGATTGAAATAGAGATGCCTTCAGGCAGAGTCGAAGGTACTGCAGTCAGGAGTTCCTGAAGAGCACAGGGGGGTGCCGATTAACTGAGAACTTTACCTGGCTGAAAACTTACAGAAGGGAATTGAGGTCAACCTTTGTACTTGAATGAAAAATGGATTTTGAAGCATTTTCTCTCTTAATCTGTACAGTTATTGGATTAAGAAATCTGTCAGGGCAGCTTTTTTTAACACCAAGTTGTGCTGCTGTAGAGTTTTTAGAAAGGTTTTTGGAGAAGCCTTTTGCACATTCTCTGTGCTCTCACAGGCTGCAATCAGCTTGATTTTTAGCTGCACGTTAATTGGCTTTGCAGTTAACAGCAAGTTTGGATTTCAAAGAAACCTCATTTGTCTTGGAGCTTGTTCCCATGTGGAACCTACCCTTCTCTGGCATGGTTTTCTTGAAGAACTGATAGATAGGTAGAGAAACACGGCCATCCACTGCACTGCCCGACAAACAAAGCACCGTGAGCATAGCAGATTTTTCATTAAGTCAGAAATAGCAAGGGATAAAGAAGGAAAAAAAGAGAATTGGGTATTCACGGGAAAGGGAACCAAGATACAGGTGAAAGACAGAAGGGTGAAATGTAATAAATACTGTGCTAAGCAAGTCATGTGAAGGTGCCAATGCCAGTAGGAACAGAACAGGAAACTTTGGCTGTGGGATTTAACCTACGTGGTCTCTGGCAGGTGACGAGAAGACCCTTCCTCCAGCTCCAGTTCTGATCTTGTTGTCTACGGATGGTGTGCTCTGCCCATTTTACATGATCAACCAAAACCCAGGGGTCAGATCACTTCTTGTGACCCCAGAGCCGTTGCCGTTAGTAGGGGAGAGAGTTCCAAAATCGACAGGTAAGTGCTCCAGTGGGTTAGGGAAACACTTGCATTTGTGGATCTTTGTCGTCTTCATCTGTAAGTGGTCACGGAAAAGACTTTCTTTTTTTTTTCTTTATAGTGATAACGGGGAGCAGTTCTTGAGTGTTTTGGCCCCTCTGCGGAATGAGGCCAAAGCAATTCTAGGAGGCCCTTTGCCCAGCTTTGGGGTGTGTGACTGGGACTGCAGCAGTGACAGTGGGCTCTGCCTGAGGACAAGGATCAAGCACTGTGCAGAGCCAGAGCAGGGTCTGTGTGCTTGAGAGACGTGATGGTTCTCCTCCATATGTTTTGCCACAGGAGACCATGAGATGAACTAAAGTGTTTGGCTGAAGCAAAAGCTCATTTTAAACAGTAGCTTTTCACAGCACTGTGAAAATTGTGTTAGCAGGTGAAAAGTTGTCAAGGTTTAAGGCAAGGCGACTCCGCTGGGAGTAGTAGTTTTATCCGAGTTATGTGTTGCCATATGAAGTGTGAGGTGGGCAGGTAAAAGCTGATTGTGTTGCTTGTCTGCAGGCAGGCAGTAATAATTGCAAACCCACCATTTCCTTCCCTAAGCCCAAATTTGCTTCTCCTTCCCCAAAAAGAATGCTTTTATTTGGCAGCCTGCCTCCCTGCAGCACTGGCCAGCTTCTGCGTTGACAGCCTGTTTTATTTGAGATGGCAGGAACCTCATCAGAATCAATGGGGAAAAGTGAAGCCTTTTCATGAGAAATTCGAAACAACATTAATCTAGACAGACTGTAGTATTGATCGTGGCTTGGACTTGGTGCAGTTTCTGTATCACTTAGTGGGTTTGGGGACTGGAAGCCTGACTCTGTCATCTCTCTTCCTCACTGTCTGTCCAGTGAGCGAGATAGTGCTGAACTGTCCCCATTTGACCTTGCGATACCTTCTGCCATTAGTCACTGCTGCCAAACGAGTCTCCTCCTTCCCCATTTGTCTTTTCTGCAGGAAGTACCGCCACGACTCCAACCACTTCTCCAACTTCTGGAAAGACTGACACAGCACCGGGTGTTGCTCTGGCTGCGCCTGCCTCAAGTCAACCCCCGGCAGCGGGTGGAGCGGCTGCTTTTTCCTTTGTGGCTTCAGCTGTGAAGACGCCTGGTACTACGGGCAGTGATCCTTCGTCTTTCTCCTTTGCCACCGATGCCTCCAAGCCAGCTCTGGCTCCCAGTCTGACTGGAGCAGCAACGTTCTCCTTCTCCTCTCCTCCTAAGGCATCTGTGACTCCTGCACCTTCTGTAGTCACCACCACAGCTACTGCCACCTCCTTTTCATTTGGATCTGTGAACTTTAAACCAGCTGCAGAAAGCTCACCTGGGCCACCAGTCTCCACAACACCTGTTGCACAGAAGTCATCTTTTGCACCTTCAGCTTCTGCAGTCAAAGTGAACCTCAATGAGAAGTAAATACAGTACTTAATGCAGTGGCTAGACACTTGTTAAATTGCATGGATGTGAAGATGGTTTCTGGCTTTTTGCCCTGACAGCTGTTCCCCATGCTCCCAAGGAAGCACTGAGGAAGGCTCTCTTTATGCCACACATGGCTGTCTTGCTCTGAAAAACTTCTGTGCTTCCCATACCAGAGGTTACATTCATGGACAAAATACTAGTGGAGGGAAGATGCAAAAATTAGAGTGATAATTTACCAAATTGCCAGAGACCTAGTTGTTTCGTGTCTGATTTGTAGGTGTCAAACAGTAATTCTGTGCCTTGGTTTGGCTCAAATCATGGTTAAAGGCTCTTGGGAACAATGGGGTTTGAAATCCTTTATGTCTGGAACTGGTTTAGGTGTGGTGGTGATAGCGCAAGTTTCTTTGTTGAAGGTTCCTTACCCCTGACCTAAAGAGTAACTTGCAGATCTGACAGGAAGCTGTATCTATAGCTGATAGATTTCTTTTCCCCTCCTGTGTTCAGTGGAGCGGGTGGGTTTGTTCTCAAATGGATGCTTGCTCACTGAACACAAGATCTGAAATCTTCAAAGCTTGTTCATGCCAACTGAAGGAAAACTCATATCAATTAGAAACTGCAGAACAGATTTGAGCGATAAGTGCTCTCAGATTTCATATACCGACTCTCCCCTCCAACTCCTGAGACTTGCTATCTTTTTTAGGGGAAATCATTTAAAACACAGACCTATGTTAATTGGAGTTGTTTTCTGTGGAGAGCAATTCTAATGTAAACGCATCATAAGAAATTTCTGATGGTTCAAATGATTATTTTTTTAATTAGAAAAATCTTTACTACACCAGGATCTGATGGTAGCTCTTTCAGCTTTTAAAATTTTATATTTTGTCTATAAAGTAAATGATATGCTTGTGAATTGGCTATTTAAATTGCCTGCCTTGAGGAGCTGAGTTTGCAGATGAATGGAATTTCATATTTTGCAAAACTTCTAGTTTAGCATTGATGCAAGGATGACACTGAAAGACACCTCAGATTTGCTACAGGTGGTGCTTTGGTGTGAAATAATGAGATGCATTTTGAAGCAGAGTAGTATTTCTTGTTGGTGTTTGGCTTTTGCTCACTAGGTGGGTCTATAGTAGCAGGCTTGGTGCTTCCATATATTCAGAAATGATCCTGAATGGCTCCTTGCCACTGTCTCCAGAAGCTACACTTTTAAGTTTGTGTCTGGAGCTCGAGTTGTTTTGACTTCAAGGGATGCTAAATTCATTAGAACTTAGTGCTTCATTTTGGATGGAGGGAAACAGCCAAGACCAGTTCAGAGCTGAAAGTTATTCTGCTTTCTCTTGCAGGTTCACTGCTGTAGACACCTCTTCTCCCACTAGCAGCAGTCAGTGGACTTCCCCAATGTTTTCGTTCTCAACTGCTTCAAAACCTGCTTCTGGAGGTCCTCTGGGCCAGACTTCACCCCTCGCAGCCCCTCCTACCACACCACTGAAGGCTTCGACCCCTGTACCTGCAGCAGGTAGGAATCTGATGCATATTGTTGGGAATAATACGTTATAAACAATGTTCTAAAAGTTTTAGGATGCAATGAGCTTCATTTGGCTTCTTTCTTTCTTGTTTTTCGTGCTGTGTTTACTGATGCAGCAGAAGTCCTTGATTTGCACGCCATAGTGATGTTGATGGACTTAGTACTGAAACTGAGATGTTTTTCCATTTGTGCACTTTGTTCCCCAGACAGCTGTATGTGAAACAAATATATTCAGCTTCTTAAATTCATCCAGAAGTTCTGGCATTTTCAGTGATGTGTAATACAGCTCTGATTCTGAATATTCTGGGCAGTCACACAAGTCATTGCCTTATCTTGCATCTGGGGTAACTGGAGTTGAAAATGGTCACAAATGAGTTTGCATTAGATGGCATTTGTTAGCAGAATAATATTCCATTTCTCAGATGATCGTGTGACTGGGGCTTTTAAGGTCCCCTGGGAGTGGTACAGCCAGATATTGAAGAGTGGGAGTTGTTACCCTTAGCAGAGAACTGGGATGGGATTAAAACAGCACCTAAAGAAGGTGTTTTGTGCTAGGGCCTGTACCACTGTTGCTTTTGGATTTGACAGCGATGATTATCATCGTGTCTGATCACAACTTGTTTTCTCAGGCTTTGTGTAAGTTTATAAATCACTCTTCATCATCTTAAATCCTAGTGTCACGTCCTGCTCAGAGTGTACCTTCAGCTTCTACACTACAGAAGACAGCCAAAATCACCCCGTCTGCAGCAAAGCCAAGCTCTACTCAGGTAGTGGGAACTTGAGTGAGTTCTTTAGTGGGAGAATGTTGTACATGGCACATGAATTGCTTCAGATTCATTGGACTGAATGACTGTTCTTTGGTCAAAGAATTAGCTAGCAAATCTGTGGGACTAAAACTATGTTCTATTTATGTCTTTAGAGAGCTGCGTTTTGATGTATCTTGTCATAATCAGAGTTGTAGAAACTAATTCTTTCTGTTGTTAGAGAAATGAGGTTTCATGGCTTTCCTAGCTAATAAGCAGTTGAGACGCCTTGACAGCGTATTGAGAGTGACACCAAATTTGTTGGGTATTAAAATGAAAGCAGTAATACAGAGCAGCCCTCAAAAATTTCCTTTGCTTTCATGAAGCTTTGGCCCCATGTGCATACCAGTCTTGGTTTACCATGGAACTGGTATTGATGCTTATGACAGTTGTCTCCCTGATGACTGATGGACTAGACTGGTGATGGGTGAATGGAGCTTCTAACATCAGGCATTTTTTGATATTCTAAGTTCCTTATTGCTAAGAATATATCCCTAATATTGGCTTTGGGTTTGTTTTGGTTTGTTTTCAGGGCAAATCAGCACTCCCCAGCACACCTTTAGAGAAACAGGCCCACCAGTGGAAGGATTCAGACCCTGTCATAGCAGGAATCAGAGAGGAGGTGAGATTCACAAGCAGTTTATAAGTACACAGACACTTATTTTTCAGTTCACGTATGTTCAGATGGTGTCTGTCAGTAGTTTAGGAATCAGAATGGAAATTTTTTCCAAGATGATCAGCCTGGTTTGTAATTGCTGTTTGTGTGTCCTGTTCAGTCATCTTTAATTTCAGTCACCGCGCTGGAAAAATTGAGTATTCTTTCCTATTAATGTTCAAGAAGAATTTCCTGCTTGGACTGCAAAGTGACAAGTGTTTATGGTTTAGTAGAAACGGTGTCCAAGAGCTGTGACATTTGTTCCAGACCCTGGTGTGTTTCAGTGACTGTGCTTTCTTCCCTTGACTTCATAGATTGCACATTTTCAGAAGGAGATGGAGGAGCTGAAGGCCCGGACTTCCAAAGCCTGTTTCCAAGTGGGTACTCCAGAGGAAATGAAGATGTTGCGGTCAGAGTCAGATGATCTTCACACCTTCCTCTTGGAAATTAAAGAGACGACAGAGGTGAGCAGAGTATCTTCAAACTGCTTAACTCTTCAGCAATGACTGTTGCTCACCTGATGTGCTTAACCTGCTAAAACTGAGCTGTTGTAGATGGAACATCCGACTGCGCTGCTTTAATGTGGGGGTGACATTTGCATTTGTACTTTCAGGCAGATGCTTGCAGAAGCCCCTGTTCTAGAGATGGCAATGAAAAAATGTTTCTTTGAACCTTGTCACGTCTGTTCTATTTCTGTTTGCAGTCACTTCATGGAGATATTAGTATTCTGAAGACAACTTTGCTGGAGGGATTTGCAGGGGTAGAAGAGGCTAGAGAACAGAATGTACGGAATCACAGCTCGGGGTATTTACACTTGCTCTATACAAAACCTTTGGATCCCAAGAGTGAAGCACAGCTTCAGGTATGAAACATGTCACCCAACTTCTAATCTAGAGTTTTTTATATAAAACAGACTTGCATGTGCAAGTGCCCAGCAGTTTTGTTCTGCTCTGGGTATTTGCTATTTCTTTTATAGTTTAGTAAAAGTGTGAGTTTTGTTTTCCCTGAGTTTGCAAGACATGCTGAAAATCCTCTCCTAAAGCTCTTCTGTGGTGTTGTCATTTGCAGTAATGATTCAAAACTCCAGCTGAAGTGGTACACCTGAGATCCAAGGCTATTCTAAACTTAGAATGTGACTCTTGACACCCTGTTCCCTCTCGGCCTGTAGTGTTTGCTCAGAGATTTCAGTTAGAAGAATTTTTTTTCAACACTTTGTAGAAGAGTTCTTGGAATTATTTTTATCTTCAGCAAGTGCCTTCTAGAACAATTTGATTTATTATGACTTAGAGAATTGTGTGGTTAATTTCACGGATGACGGAGCATAAAGCTAAATGATATTCTAAAAGCTGGAGCACAAAAGAAAATAACCAGCAGCACATAAAAATGCTTTCAAAGACATGAAAGAAGGTGGGGTCAATGAAGCACTCTTTGTTACAGCTCTGGTGATGAGAGGGCTATTTAACCCTAAGCAAAATAGAGTGAATGTGCCCTACAAATGATACTTGGTCTTTTGTATGCTCATAAGTTCCCCTCTAGAAGTTTGACCAGCAGTCTGAAGATATAGTTGAATGTCATCTTTGTTACAGTAGGTATCAAGAGGATGCACACAGCCAGTTACTTTAAATCAGCTGACATGAAGTAATATCTTTTAGGTCTGATCTCTAATCTTCACCTGGGTTCTGTAGATTGATTCACAGTCTTAATTGTTTGCCTGCTCTGTGACATTTCAAGCTTATGCTTGTGACTTCAGAGTGATGATAATCTTGAAATGCTTGTTTCACTGATGTAGAGAGAGGATCATGAGGAAAGAATAACAGTGGGAGAGAGGTGGAATGTAAGGAGGGAGCTTTCAGGTCAACTTTCTGGATTTGGATTGAGGATGGGTGTATCACATTAGAATTTCATGCTGTATCTTGAAAGCAGTTGCAGTGGGATTTTTCCCAAGCTGTGTTACTTGTCTGCTTCGTCATTTTGTTTAAGTGAGCGTTTTGTTGAGCTGAAACTAGCTGCAGCTTCCATTGCCATTTTACGAGATCAGAGTTCAAGTCGTGTTCGTGCTGGAGGGATGACAATAGCGAGACTGAAGGCTGGTCTTGTTTAGGGAGCAAGACTTCTAGCCAGAGGCCTCTGGCTTAGTTGTGCAACTGTGTGGTTGTGGATAAGTCACTTTACTCTCTCTCTGCTTTATTTTTTTAATTATTATTTTCCTACCTATAAAAATCTTGTTAATTCTTTGCCTTATTGTGGGAGTTGTATTTGTGAATGCTTGAATGCTTTCGTGAATCACAGTCTGTGAATGCTGGTATCCCAGAGCCATGTGAATAGCCTGCAAAGCTTTGATCACCTATAATTGTTACAAGTTTCAACATTGTAAAATAGGAGCAAATGACTCATGATCTGGAAATGAGATTTGAACTAAGCTTTGTTTTGTAGAATGCCTGATGTTAGTAAAACCATTTCTGTAAAGACCTGTTAATGTTTTGCAAATATTATGGAAAGTACTATTTCTAGTTGAGAGCTGGGATAGTATGTCCAAGCCAAGCCCTCTGGCTACTCCATTGATAAGTAAATTTTCACTATGTTGGGTTCTGTTGTGCTGATAAAACTTTCCAGGCAGAAATACGGGAAAGTGCCACATGGCTTGGACTCAATGAGCCCAAAGGGTCTTCAGCTTCTTCACCTGAAACTGAGATTTCTGAAGCAAATTAAAAACTGACTTTATTTTGCATGGTAGGAAATTCGACGCTTGCACCAATACGTGAAGTTTGCTGTTCAGGATGTGAACGATGTTCTGGATTTGGAGTGGGATCGGCACCTGGAACAGAAGAGAAAGCAGAAGTAAGTAACTGAATCTGGAATACAGAACAACTGTAAGACACCTAATGGGAGTTATAGGCTCAGACTGTTTGGCTTCCCACATGTTGTAAGGTTGCTGCATCTCTGTGTACAGTGTTAATAGTGCTTATAGAAAAAAAACTGTAAAATAAACTTTGTAGAAACCAAATGCATCAATTGGTGGTAGCTAATAAATGAAACACCTTGAAGTAAATGAGCTAAAGGAATAAACTTGCAGCATCTCCAAAGGAGAAATATTCATTTGAAATGAACTGAACCGTTTTGGTGTTCAAACAAAACCATGTTTGACCTCGTGGAGTTTAAGTAGGTAGAACCACTAAACTACTTTGCATATGTGTGCCTGCTCGTGGCCAGATATATAGAACGGTCCTTATGCCTGTCTTTTCATCTGATTTCTTGAGGCGTCTGATAGTTCCTGAGCGAGAGACTTTGTTCAACACCCTGGCTAATAACCGGGAAATAATCAATCAGCAGAGGAAGAGACTAAATCAGCTCGTGAACAGCCTGCAGCAGCTCCGACTGTATAATCAGACATCTCAATGGCGTGTTCCCAGTGATACATCTTCTCTTAGCAGTGCTCAAAGGTATGTGGAACACAAATTCCTGAGTGGTGTTGACACTCCTCTCTTGCCCCCAGCAATGTGGAAGGGCGTATTCTTCAAAGAATTATGCTCTGTGGATGTGGTGTGGGAGGACAAGATGTCCTAAAAATGATATGAAACTATGCCCAGGTAATACAGAAACTCCTTGGTTATATTCTATGACACACAGTTTGATGATTACTGGAGATTTCCCCTAAAAGTTACAGGTTTTATAGTAAACGGGATAACTGAGCCTCTAGGCTGAGTGCTGCTGGTTTTCTGTCCAAATCCAGGGGAAGCAGTGCATGGCTCTTAGAGTTTTCAAAGTTTAAATAGCACAGTGTCTAGAGGAACCAATTGTTCTTCCAGATGAGCCAATGGTTCTAGTGGTTCCTTTTGTTCCTGATTTGGTTGGTTTCTTTCTGCTGACCGTGGTTTTTCACTGCTCTGCCTTGTTCCAGTTTTGACAGTGACCTTGAAAGCCTGCGCAATGCCTTGATGAAAACTACCTTGGAATCACATGCCAAACCTCTGCCTAAAGTACCTGGTAATTTATTCTTTCTTCCTGGCCTTCACACCATAAATGTGAATAATGTGAATTACTTTTTTTGACTTGCAGTTTGATTATAGACTAATAACTGTCGCTTTTTTTTTTTCCAGCTAAATTATCCCCTGTGAAACAGGCACAGCTGAGGAATTTTCTAGCCAAGAGGAAAACTCCACCAGTTAGGTCTACAGCTCCAGGTAAACCTTTAGTTACCATAGAATTCTGAAATACTTGCCAGGAGGATGAGTTACCTGCTGTCAGTTCTGAAGTTAGCTTTTAGCTTCTCACTCTACTTCTTATTTCCTCTTCCCTCATCTGCTCTCAGTAAGAGTCTCCTTCAGTTACTGTTATGTTGAAGGCTGCCTTTTCTGGCAGTTAAGAAACTAAATCCTATGAATGCAGGATTAAAAGAAGCCTAGAATAGGGCGCCTGTGTCTTGGCTGGTAGGCTGGATGGTTCTCTCAATACACCGATGTGATTTTGTTTCTGATATTGCAGCAAGTTTGTCCCGATCTGCCTTCTTGTCAACAAGATATTACGAAGATTTGGATGAAGTCAGCTCAACATCCTCAGTTTCCCAGTCACTGGAGAATGAAGATTCGCAGACAGTGGACCAGGAAGAAGAGGCTGCTCCAGTCCAAGTCCCTCGTCATGCTCCTGTGGTCCGAACCCCCTCTATCCAGCCTGGTTTGATGCCTCAGTCTCCATCCTTTGGGAAACAGCACCTTCCCTTGGGTACTTTGCACGAGTTGTTTTTGCGATCTGTGTGTATCCTTGTCAATATCTTTAACCACTGTATCTATTGCCAGTGCTTCAGATCCTGGAAGAATGAGATTGCAGCGTGCAGATTTACATTGCCAGGTTTCCAGAGTGGCATTGTAATCTCATGAACTTGAGCTAAAAGTACTAAAATAACTCAACTCATTGACTCTGTTTCTCTGATACCCTGTTTCTTTCAGATCGTACTGACCATTGTATTCCTTTAGTACTTTGGGCATTATTTTAAGAAATAATAGCATACACTTAAAGCAAAGTCCAGGGAACTAAAGTATTACTGCATCTGGTTGGTGTGGCCAAGGTCAGGAGTTCTGAGCCCACGAAGCCACAATAAGAATTATATTTGCATATCCTCAGTTTTCTTTGTACAAGAGAGGGGTTTTTTAATATCTCTAGCCAGAGAGAAAAATAAGGTGTCAGCAGAAGTGTCTGTAACAGCAAACTGAAAGTCATCTAATGCATTGAAATGACAACTATTGAGATTACCTGGCTGAATTCATTGGGATATACAGAAACTGCCAGGGACAGATTGTGTTGATTGTTTAAAAGCCCTGTGCGTCAGTCTGGTCAGAAAGAACTGGTGTACTTAGAGGAGCAGTTCAACAAAGGCTTTCAAGTTGCCCTGATTTGTAGAGATATAGTGAAGCGTAATTTTCTTTTTATTTTTCATTTTGTAGTGCCCACGTCTTCAAACAGAGTCATACCACAGGGGGCAGACAGTACAATGCTTGCAACGAAGACGGTGAAACACGGGGCCCCCGCTCCCACCGTCACCGTTCCAGCACCGCAAGCAGCCGCTGCCGCAGCCCTGCGGAGGCAGATGGCCAGCCAGGCCCCAGGTAAAGGCTGGCTGGTGGCCCAGGTGACCTCTGGGCAGTTGAATGTGGCTTTCACAGGAACTTAGTACTTTCGAAGGAGGAGATCATCAAAGTGTGATGCACATCTCTGTTTGTTTCTTTTGGCTTTTTCATTCCTGTAAGCTGCAGTATGAAATGCCTGAGAAATTCTCACCTCAGGTGTCTTTGTCTGTGCAATGACAGAAATGTCGATGACTCTAAAGATCCTGGCACGGCGGCTGATCTGTGTGCAGGAAACTGTTGGAGAGCAGAGAAAGGATGTCACTAGCCTATATTAATAACTCTTCATTATTAGCTATGCAATTAAAGATCTGAATTGTAAAACAGTTTTCATATTGAAAAGTTAAAGGTGAACTGCTGAGTTAAGCCTTAGTTCTGCTTGTAAGGTTTTGAGTTGGCAGGAGAAAGGTTCCCCAACTTAAGCTTTTCTCATTTGGTTTTAGATATTTCTTGGTGCTTCCCCAGTACTGCAGCATCAGCGCAGAAAAGAAACAAATTTCCATTACTGGTAGAGAAATTGAATTAATTTATTTTCCTTTCCCAAGGAAAGCATAAGTGCAGAAAGTGGACTAGTGACGTGAATTTTGCCAGAGGCTGGGGTATAACTGTGCAGGTCATTTCTGTTAATCTAAGATGTTATAATGTGGGTAAAGGAAAGTTCGTAAGAATAATTAGATTGGGTCAACTTACAAGCAGAGATGTACCAGGTATGTAGAAAGCTGTCTTCTTTGGTGTCCCTATTGAAGGCTGAGATAACAAATGTTTTGGGCCAGATACGCCACGTACCTTGTAGAAAATTGCATGGATTTCTTCTGGAGTTATTACAGGCACCATATTGATTGAAATGCTTAATATGGAGATCATCTTTACCTCCTTTTTTTTTTTTTTCTTAAAGCTGTAAGCACCTCCTTGACTGAATCAACTCTGAAGAACGTTCCTCAGGTGGTGAATGTTCGAGAACTCAAGAATAGTGCATTGACTCCGGCTGTTTCCACGGTGATAGGGTGAGTAGGTGCTCCCCTTCTCTCCTCTGTGATAACCTCAGGTAACACTTGCAATAGAGCACAGCTGCCGGTGGGGAGCAGTAGTAGTATTTTACATAGTCTATGTAAGGCCTAAAGTGGATGCATTTAGAGTATTGGGTTTATGGAATGAAAGGAAGACATATTTTCTTTCGGGGTCATTCAAGGATTTGCTAATGGCTTGCTCTGAACAAATGATGAGACTGGTATTTACCTCCTTCTCCATTAGTCTGTGAAATGTGCTTTAGTGCATCCCCTGCTTTTGGGATCCAGTGATTTCGCTGCTAATATGTACTTTGGATCTGATGTCTCTCCAGTCGCTACCTTTATTCTGCCTCTTTCTACGAGGGGAGTGCACCCCTCTGTTGCCGAGTGTGGTCTGTGAACTGAAGCTGTCCAGATGTTGTTCTTTCTACTTCATCATCCATTACAGAGAAAACCTTTTCTGGAGTTACACCACTTCTGTCTGTTCCCAGATTCACCCCCTGAGGCAGAACTGTGCTCTGGCTCTTCCAGAAACTGGTCTCAAATTTTTTAATATCAGAATTTGGGTGTCAGTAGGGACTGATCAGGTATTTAACCTTGAGTTTAAGATTTCTTGTGAGTTAACTGCAGCACTTGGCTTTCCTACTTCTCTGCCTCCTACAGACAAAAGCCAGCTCAGCTCATTCCAGAGATTTCTGTCTTATCACCAGGCTCTGTCACTAACCACAGGATTAGTCCTTTTCCCTCTTGTCATAATGACCTTGAAACTGTCTTTGCATGGAGTTTCTGCTGTTTTTTAAGACCAAGATAATACATGGCATGGTTGGGCTGGGCTGGGGAGGCAAGGACACTACTGAAAAATCTGAGCAAAGCTGGAGTTACTGCGTAAAGCAGGATAAACTCAGCACATACACCTGATTAAGTCCACATGGAGTTGCAAATGCTTTATTCATATATCTCTGGGCTATATGTGCAGCTTCTGGAACAGTGTCTGTGGTTACATAATTTCTAGTTTTGATATGTGTGTGTAACCTTCACTGCCAAAGAAAAAAGGTGAAATTCCTTTGCAGCCTTTCAAAAAGAGAACAGTCCTACCATGGTGGCACTCAGCTGCTGACCTTGAAATTCATGGTTTCTTCTACATTTTAATTGGGAAATACTTTGGGAGCTTTTTACTATCTTATTTTCTCCTACTAGCGATAAACTGAGAGGGAGAAGGGCAATGCTACATCTTTTGAAAGTAAAATTTGCAAACAGCTCTGCTTGGGAAATGTTACTAAAAGCAGAACTCTTCTATGACCTAGAAGAGTTCTCCACCCTTTGTTTCATCAAAAATACGATGAAAAAAGTAGAGAGTACTGACTGTGCATAGACAAGGACATGAGCGAATGGTACATATCGGTGACTGGTTTTCACTTGAACTGTAGTTAAAGACCTGTCTTACTTTCAAGTAGTTTTAGGCTGGCAGGATTGATTGATCTCTCTAATTTATAGAGCACCAGCTAGCTTGATATCTTGAAGGCTTTTTACAGTCGTATTTTATAGCTGACCTCATAAACTCCCTAAAAATTCTACCCAAATGAACCTGCGCCTGCCAGTCAGAATCAGCACTAAAATAAAGAGCATTCACCCAGCAAAGTTAATTCATCAGTTTTTGCTACTTCAGACATCCTGGCTCTCTTTTGCTGCCACAGCACACTCTTCGGGTTGTTAAGCAGTAATGATTTTTCAGTTGTTATCAGTTCCTCAGTGACCTGTGGCTGGGTGTACTGGGGGTCCCGGTCCAGTTATTCATGTATAGTTTCATGTATAGTGAGCAAGCGCTCGTTGCTGGAAGGAACTAGTAACGCAAAGGCACAAAACCCTATCCAAAACGAATGGCTATGCAAAAATACTGTTTCATGTGCGTGTCCCCTTCCTTTGGAATACAGTAGGAAATCTCTCTGAGCTGGCCTGTAGCTGTCTATATGGTAAATGCAGTTTGGGAGTTCTTGTGCTTAGGAGATATGACTTCGCACAGATCCACTTACTGGCTGGATTTGCAGCCTCAGCCCTTTCTATAGTACGGAGGTTACTTATTGCCTTAGGGAACGCCCGCCCGGGTCAAGATGGAAAGAGTCTGCTAGGCCAAGAGAAAACTGGCCTTTGCCACCCAGAGAATGCAGTCAGCACTGAATTTGTTGTGCTTCTGAAGGCTTTTATTACTGCCCATTTCAGCTGCTGAACCTGGTGAGCCACGGACTTGAGGAGAGGCTGAAATTGGGTGACTGTTCCCAGATTATGGTGATTTTGTGTGTTTATGGCCCACAGCATGTAGGATGCTTCACCCTGGAAGTAGATGGCGCTCTGCAGCAATCTGCATGCTCCGATGTACAATCTGTTTCATAGTCAAAATTTCCTAATCTATAATATAGAATATAGGTTAATTTTATCACGGTTCTTGCCATGACTTTGTTAATGTTTATACTACACTTGAAAGACATGAAGTGCTTCTGCTGCACACCCAGCTTAATCTCCTTGCTCAGCATTTCTGAGAGTTGCGTGTACTTGTCTGGGCTCCACACTGTAAAGAAGCTTCTTAAATTTGTTATCCACTAGGCATAAAATTGTAATCTCCTTACCTGCTGATTTTTCATCAACTCCCAGTAAAATAGAAAGGCCTGACTCTCTTCGATGACAAGAGCGTGTGAAGAAGACTTGATCGTTTAAGTCTAGAGCTTTAAACACATTTGCAGACTTCCTTTGTTAAATGTGGCTGATTCATTTAAGAGTTTTATTCCCTAATCAGATTTGTTCGTTTCGAGTTATGTGTGGAATCTTTAATAACAGTGGTTGTTCAAGACCTGTGGAAGCTGTACTTTTGGGGAGGGGAGGAAGTCTTCTTTTGGACTAGTCATTCATGTAATGTTTTAATTTTTCCTTTCAAGGTCATCTGTACCTCACTCTGCAGCCCAAGCAGTCCACCAGGTTTTGGCAACTGTTGCTACAAATCAAGCTAAACAGGTATCTTGCTGTAGAACCCTTTCCCTGTGGAAAACTGTACCTGGCTCAGTGCAGTTTGGTGATTTGATTGTTGGTGAACAGGTTATCTAAAAATCTTTTTGCAGCTTGTCCTGTGTTCTCGGCAAACTATGTATTTATCTGTGACCTCAACAGTGTGATGCCAGACATATCTTTGTTATGTCTTGCTTTTTCTCTCTTTTGAAGACTTGCAGTTTTCTAATGACCACAACCTTGCAGCACTAAGGATTGCGACTACCAAGAAACTGTATTAGGCTAGATATACCTAAATTTCACAAAAAAAAACCCAATACAAAACAAAATCCCACAAAACCAACACAACTTTGCAATCAAGGTACAGAGTAGTTTACCTGTCCTGTTATTCTATTGAAAACGTTGGTTGACCAGCTGCTAGGTTTTATGTCCACACATCAAAAAACCATGCAAGAGTCTTTGTCCCTCGGAATCATTGAGCTGTTGCCCATGGAGCCTTACTGGCCTCTGCAAGAGACTCATTGAAAAAGCTGAGTATTGATCCTGTACTTAACAGTCAAGACTGAATGGGCCCAAGATTGAAGGACATTTCCGAGCTCTTTGATCACCTTCCTCTAGTTTGTTCTTAAGTCATTGCATGAGTCTTGTAATACCATACCAAAGTCAGAAGGACCTTTGTTAATGGACAGACTGCACTGACCTGAAGTGGTTTTGTGTTTTCAGACACCTCTAACAAGCTCACTGAAGGGACAGGCTCCGCCTTCCTCCGTGTGTGCACCCACTCCTATGGTGTCTACATCTGGTCCAACGTCATCTGGCAACAAACTCCCAGGTAAGTTGCCTTTGGTGGAGATGGAAGTAAGGCCTGGATGTCTCTTGCCACCAGTCAGGGTGCACATCCAGAGAGTGAAGACACTGAGGAGAAAAGATCTGCCTCTACTGAGAGGCTGCTGTGCCAGACTTGAGGGAGAGAATTAGAAAAACCAAAGTACAGAAGAGCAGGGTAGTGGTTTTGTGTACAGCCCTATGTTTTGTCTCTGTGCCTGCATCTAGAATTCAAGGACACAATTCCTCATTCAAAATGGACTCGGAATATCTAACTGTTAACAAGAAATGTTCAAAGTGCATCTATGAAAGGCTACTGTAGTTTGACAGCAAATCAAGAGCAGATATCTTTGCTCTTTTGTTTTTTAAACATGAAACATTGCATTTGTGCAGGAAAGTGATTACATCCTGAAGTAACAGGAATAGTTTTTCCATATGTTGATGTCTGACTTGAGTATTTCTATACCACAGGATGCAGCACCATAAGAGTACCTGGACTAGTCTGAAATGAGCTAATTCAGGTCCTGGGTCTCTTGAGCTCTGGGCTTTGTGACCAATTTCAAAGCCAGTTCAGATACTGTGCTCTGCTGTGCACAGCTTAGAAGCTTCAAAGGAAAGGAATGCTCAGTTTACATCAGTCAGTGCAAATGGGAGAAGAGGAGACTCTTAGGGAAGGAATGAATTGATTTTTAATGTGTATTAGATAATAATGCTTGCATTGGACGTGGTTTTATAAGCCTCTTGCATAAATGTCTGAAATCCATCTCTCTTGCTCTTCTGCCTTTAATCCATGGATGTAGGTTGCCTCTTAGCTGGGGCAAGAAGCAGTAAAAATAACTAGGAATCATATTTGACTTGGCAAACACTTCTTAAATTTTGTTTTATTGAAAATGTAAGCTTCTGAATTTGATAGCACTCCCTTTATATTTCAAATGTGTTTTGATATGTAGATGAGAAATTATACTGAGAATGTCTTGATTTTCTTTTTAATTGTTTAATTGTCAAGATGGTTACACTTGTCTTTGCTCTAATCAGATATGTTATTTCCTTAAATCTTTGAAATAGTTCATGTGTTCCCTGTCATTGTAACAGTAGCAGGAATATTTCTGTGCACAAATATCAGACCTGGTATAAGTAACAAAAAAGCTTTGTTTCTAAGAGATGAAATTCCAGACTGTGTACAAACTATTCCTTTTTTTTTATAATTGGATGTCAAGGTGCTTTTTTTATTATTTGTAAGACTTGTTCTTGTAACTTACAGGACAAGGAACAGTAAAAACAGTTACAGCAGTGACTTCTACAGTGACATCAGTCCCAGCAACGACAGCACAGCTTAGCAAAGCGTTCTCATTTTCTTCTGTGGGGTCTGTATGAATGTTAATGTTTCTTTGTAGTTATTAAATATGAGTGTATCAGCTGGTACAGCAAGTGTTACCTACAAGGTGCATAGTGCTGTAAAAAGGCACCTGCAAATGGTAGATTGGGGGCAGAGTTGTTGGGAAACCTTGATGTTTGTGGAAGCCTCCCTGAGTGGGGTCTGAAGATAGGTGAGAATTTGACACAGTATCATGTTGCTTTGAGATTTTTGGGTTTGTAACTAACCAAGAAAATCAAGCGTAACTTCTGTCTTGCTATGAGCCATCTCCTTTTTTTTGATGGGTGGTAGTATCCAGTTTTTCTGTTTTGTACGTGCACTGTCTCTTAGGTTTTAGCTCTTCTAATTTTAAATAAGCTCCAGTCGCCACTGTGGCTTCTGTTCTTTCGTGTCCCAAAAGCTATCAGGATTTGGTGTGTGGTGTTCAGCTGCCGAGCTGAATGGGGACAAAATACACAGCAGAAAGGAAAGAATATGGGAAGATGAGGAGTGGTCAAAAGAACTTTGAACTGTCTTTATCCCTCTAGAGGCCTTATCATAGGGGAAAAAATGGAGCCCAGTCTGTGTGCATGCTTCTCTCTGCCTCTTTTAGTTGTTGGAGGAACTGTTCTTGTGCCTGACTTTGTGCAAGACTGTACTGGAAATCCGAGTTTCAAAGTTATGTTAATCATGGGGCTGGAAGTTTCAACACTTTGAGCGAAGTGTCATTCTTTCCCATTCTCCTCTTTCCTTCTAGATCTGGATTTACTTTTGGCAGTGTCACATCAGCTGCTTCCTCACCGACGCTGTCCAGCCTCCCTTCCTCGCAAGGTTAGTTTGGAAGAGTGTGCAAACAGCATCACATCCCTGCTGAGAGAACACTTACTCTTCCTCATTTGTGTGGTTCTTGTTTTATGTTGCACTTCTATTATTAAAATTGCAGTAGCTGCAATAACATTATATCCATATGCTGGATTATGCCCTGCGATGCACAGAAATCTAGGCCACCTGCCTTTCAATTAAAGAGTAAGCAAAATATTTGCTGCCAAGAACATCTAGGAGGTACTGGTTTATGAAAACAGTAACATTTGTAGTCACTTCCTGTGCTGTCTTGAATCTGTAGATTTTAAAGTTGCCGAGGTGGTCTGACACAAAGCTTTATTAAGTGAAATGAGCATTTATTAACAGGAGGGGAATGGTTGTGTTGCTTCTCAAGTTGAGGTGACAATATATAGGTTGCCTTTGCATTTCATAGGCAGATCATATTTGCCCAGTCTGGAAAAAGGGGACTGATAGGTCTACTTTGTAATATTCTTAAAGTTTTCTGCCTCTAATTTCAGCCTTGCAAGGGAGACTGTGTGGTCAGAAACTCGCTTCCAATGTTATTTGTTCCTCTGATAAAAGAGATCACCTCTTCTTACAAATCTTGGCTTGCTTATATCCTTAGACCATCACAGCCACAGCAGTGCTACTAATGCTCTGACCTTAAGCAGAGAGAACTAACTTGGCTTAAAACTTGAAGATTCAGTTAATGTCAAAGCTTAGGTTAATAGCACTGATTAAAGGAGGAGTGAGAGGTGCAGGGGACAGAATTGTAAACCACAGCCTTGTGTGAGGGCAGTTACTTCATGCTGCACTGTGGAATGGTAGAAACACCTTTGCCTCTGTTAGCTGGTGATGGAAGAACAGAAGGAATTTCAGTGCCTCAGGAGGAAAGAAACGCTATGTTATTCAGTGTCAGTTACTAATATACTTAAATATACTTAACATATTTACAGGATAAAAAACAAGGATAATGCCAGCTGTGCTAAGTGGCTTTTGCTTTTTGTTATTTGATCTCCATGCAGATTTCCTGTACCTTGTCCAAACCAACCCATAGTCCAAAGACTAATACACTGTATTCAAGCCAGGGGTGAAAATGGTTAACAGCAAATGGTCTGTAGTAACCAGGTCTCTTATGGTTTTATCATACTCTTGAAAAAGAGACGGGAGCCAAAGGCTGAAATTGTCTGTACTCAAATAGAAGGAGTTAAATGAAGTGACATGGAAGTAACAGTGTTTGTCACTTCAACCCTGTCCATAAAGGTTTCAGATATCACTGTTGTCTCCTGAATGCACATGGAAGTGGCAGTTTCCTGGTGGTCCAAAGCTTTATATTTCTGAGGCAAGAGTGCTGTCTTTCTGATGCTCTGTGGGGCACTAAAGCATGCTGTTACTGTGAGGATGATAAATGAGCTTTGCTTACCATAACTCAGTTTGTAACATCTGTCTTTCTCCCTAACAGCCCCTGCTAAAGAATCCGCCCAACCTGATTCATTTCCACTTGCCGGGAGTTCCAAATTTGGAGTAGTTGCTGAGGGCTCCTTTGCTTTTGGGTCCTTCAAGCCAACAAGTGCTCCAG
The DNA here is from genome assembly GCF_963082525.1 of Nesoenas mayeri. Lineage (NCBI taxonomy): Eukaryota > Metazoa > Chordata > Aves > Columbiformes > Columbidae > Nesoenas > Nesoenas mayeri. Next base: position 8,592,782 of record NC_137566.1, read on the forward strand.
GAGCCTTAGTAGGAAATAGCTCCTCAGCAGACGGCACCCAGTCAAACAAACCTGCTGCAACGTCATCTCCTGTTCCCTCCACAGCCTCTGGCAAGTTGGATGTCTCTCCATCTAAACCAGGAGATCAATTGTTTCAGAGCAATCTAGCTGGTGAAACTCTTGGAAGCTTCTCAGGACTACGTGTTGGTCAAGTAGATGAAAATGCCAAGACCACCACTAAAGCGCCGTCTACCAGTGTTGCAGCAGTACAGTCAACAAAAGTATCTACAATACCTTCTGGGTTTACTTTTGGTGCTCCGCTGTCATTAGGAAAAGCTGGAGAAGCTGCTTCAACATCAGGCACATCGGCTGACACAGCATCCCCGGCCATCAGCACTAGTGCCACAGGCAGTCTCTTTGGCAATGTCCAGATAACCAGCACGGGGTCTTCTGGGGTGTTTAATCTTGGAGGCTCTAGTGGTAACAAACCCCCCTTTTCATTCGGTATTCAGCAAGCAAACAGTATGAGCACGTCTACCTCTACCCCTTCTACTCTCTCTACTTCAACATCTCTCTCATTTGGAAGTTTCTTGAGTTCATCACAAACTGCTGTCCCCGCCGCAACTCCTAATAAGGGTGCAGGGGATGCCAAATTACCGCCTGTGACAGAAAAGCCGTCTGAAAATGAAGCTGCGGCAGCTGGCTCTTCACCTCCAATGCCGCAGTCATCGCAGCCACAGGTACAGCTTTCGGAGCCTGTTAAAGAACCCGCTTTACCCCAGACCATAGCCGGGGATGCTGGCTCTGCGGGCTCTGGCACCACATTGGCAGCACCTCCCTCTGAGGCTGTTGCTGCCCCTGCCTCCACAAGTGATGTGAAGCCACCGGTGCTTCCCACCATCTCTGCATCTGCCCCACCAGATCAGAACATCTCAGCAACAACCTCCACAACAAACATTGCCTCTCCTGCAGAAGCAACAAATACGTTGGCCGCTACCTCTGATGTTACTACGTGTGTTCAGAGCCCGACTGTTGGTGCCTCTGTGTTTGCCCCCACGTCTGCAGGCTCCTCAGTGTTCTCTCAGCCTCCAAGTTCCAGCTCTTCTGGCTCAGCGTTCAGCCAGCCCGCTGGTGATACAGCTGCCACTCCTGCCACACCACCTGTTTTTGGACAACTCCCAGCAGGTACCACAGCATCCTCTCCATTTGGGCAACTCACCACCAGCACCTTGTCCACTGCCACCACTACCACACAGGCTGCCAGCTCTGCTTTTGGTACCTCTGCTTTTGGCACCACCACTACTGGGGGCTTTGGTCAGCCAGCGTTTGGACAAGCACCGACCTTTGGGCAACCAGCAAGCAGTTCTTCGAGTGGTTTTACTTTTAGCCAGTCTGGGTTTGGGACAGTGCCAGCTTTTGGCCAGCCAGCGGCTTCCACGGCAGCCTCCAGCAGCGGCAACGTTTTTGGAGCACCGGCTAGCACCAACAGCACCAGCTCCTTCTCTTTTGGACAGCCATCTGCCAGCACGGGAGGTGGGTTGTTTGGCCAAAGCAGCCCTCTGGTGTTTGGGCAGAACACCGGATTTGGGCAAGGAGGATCCGTCTTTGGTAGCGCTGCCGCCGTCACTACTACCACGTCATCTGCTGGGTTCAGCTTCTGCCAGGCTTCAGGTAAGAACAAACCTCAGGGAGACACAAGACATTTTTTGATGCTATTTTCTTTCCCCTGTGGCACTTGACAATTTTTGCTTTACGTTTTTTGGTTTTGTTTTGTTGGGGGATTTTTGTTTGTTTGTTTTTAATCAGTAAGAATAGGAGCTGCAGTGTGTGTGAACGGGAAGCTAATGTTGGAGACCAAAGCAGCTTTTGCTCTGCTTCACTATGTATCAGTAGACCTCTGAATGTCACCTTTTGAATCCACTCTTGCATTCTTTTTATACTTTATAGTCTACTTGACTTAATTTTGAATTATGTATTGTACTGTCTGTTGCATGATAAGCATAAAAGGTACTAAACTAGTATGTTGTTGTAAATTGTCACACTGGAGTGGCAAGGCAGCTCTGAGTTCATAATCAAGGCACAGATGTGGCATTTCCTTTGGTTGGCTCTGTTGAATATGTGTGACACTGGATGTATAGCCAGGTATAGTCCTGTATCATGATCTGGGGAGGCAAAAAAAGTGTTAAACCCTCAAAGTGACAGGTTAGCAAGGAACTAGTCTGTTTAACCCAATTTTGCATTTGGAAAGACCTCAAAATTAAATATAACATGACCACCAGCTACCTGTCTACACAGTTAAACGCAGCTTGCACAGACCAAAGCTGCTTTGTCAAGTCTCCTTTTGTTCTCCACGTTATTATAATATATTGTTGGTTTTCTCCGAAGCTCTGTCTGTACAATCTTCAGAGAGATCTCAAGGATAAGTGAAAAGTACATAGCGATAATAGAGAACATGTATTTCCAAGCAAGAAAAACTAATTGGGTTCATTTAATTAAGTGATGGCACTGTAGGCAAACCGCTTGCTGATTTTTAACTACAGTACCGGAGAATAGTTAAATTGGGGGAAGTGAACTCTGCTTGAGAAAGGTGTTCCTAATTATAGAAATGCAAGCTGAATTACAAAATGCACATTTAAATGAACTGGGGAATGGAATGAGGAGTTCTTTTTTTAATCAAAATGTTTCATTATCTATAACGGGAATGTTTAGGAAATAAAGCTCAGCCCCTCCCTACAGAAGGGAAATCAGGGTGCTACAGTGCTTGTTCAAGACTTGCAGCACCCTTATAGCAGTGTTAACAGAAATCCATTTCTCTTACATTGTTAGCAACGATCCCATAAGTGAAAAAACCTTCTGTTTTCTGTTTGTTTTCATGTTGGCCAAAGAGAAAAGGAGAATGACTTTCAAATAAACTTCCAGTGGAATTTATTATTTGTGTGTTGGCACATACTTCAAATTTGTCCAGCCTAGATACATTGGGTAACATCATTTGTATCTCTGTTTAGGCATGGGAGACCTGTCCTTTCCCTGTTCTGGACTAGTGTCACCTCCCTGAATTGTCTTTCCCCCTAGTAATAGTTCTGGTGGTTTATTTTCCTTTCTTTTCTTGACAGGTTTTGGTTCTAGTAACACAGGTTCTGTGTTTGGGCAAGCAGCTAATACTGGAGGCACTGTCTTTGGCCAGGCAAGTATTTATTGGTTTTGCAGAAACATGGGACTGTTACGTATTGTGGACTTGTTCAGGGTTTCCTACCTATTTCTGATATATTAAAAAAGAAATAAAAATACAGTTTGACATGATCAATACAAGGTGTCTCAGCCTGTACTGAAGATATTTGCTATTGTAGGGGGCACTAAAGCAGCATCTGTATTGTCTTCCAAGGGGTACGGAGAGACAAATGTTTTACCACGTGCCAGATAAGATAGAGATGTTGTAAGTCACCTGCCTTTGTTCCATGTTAAGTGGCACGTGGACAGCGTAAGCAAGTTTCAAAAGCTTTATTCTGTATCGTAGATAAGGTTTAAGAGAGACTTAAATAAGATTTCATCGCATTTGACTTTGGAAGGTAATTGCTTCCTGGTTCTTCAAGCCCTTCATACATTCAGCAGAATAGGCCAGACAGAAAAATCAGCCCTGGGGGAATGTGCAGCTCTGATTTCTCTTAAATCACCTTTTTGTCCTTTTTCTGTCCTAGCAGCCATCTTCTTCCAGCGGAGGCTTGTTTGGAGCTGGAAGTGGTGGGAGAGGTGGAGGTTTCTTCAGCGGTTTGGGAGGAAAACCAAGTCAGGATGCAGCCAGTAAGAATCCTTTTGGTTCCTCCAGTGGGGGATTTGGATCTGCAGCTTCCCAGAGTAAGTGAACAAAACAAGAATACAAAACGTGCTGTGATTTCCGTCTGCTTTTGCGATCCCATCTGCTTTTCTGCTGTTAGTCACCTTTGAGTAAATTCTATGTTAACATGAAAGGCTTCCATGGGTAACAGACAGTGTGCATGATGTGTAAGCCAGAATTTTTCCTTTTAGGTTTATAGAAGGTAAGTAGAGAAGCCATTGAAACAAACATGCAAGAAGTGTGAAGAATATCTGTTCTGTAGGGAATTCTTGGCTAAATTCTTTAAAATTGAATACTCTACCTTCTTGTCACTGATTTTCTGCTTCCAACTTGGTTGAAAGTTAGAAAGCTCTAATTATTTCTGTTAAAATTGTGAAGAATTCTATTCTCAAGCAAACCTGAGTTAAACAAGTGCATGATGGATAGCAGTTTCTTCAGCCTTGTCCTGAAACTGTCTTCATGCAGCACATGCAAGGTGTTTTATCAAAATCTGCTGTAATATATGGATAAGCTCTCAGTCATTTTTCATATCCAGGAGGAGATGTGAATTTTTTAGTCACAAGGATGTAGTGAAGAAGAACAGATATTGTCAGCTGTTGAGTTGGGGATGTAGTCTGTTTTGGTAAGGAAGTAGAATTGCAGAGTTCCTTTTATCAGTTTTTATCCAGATTTGATAGGGTGAGTCTCTCCAGATAAACTCTTATAAAAATCATGAAAGCTGGGTAGATAGGAGAAATTCTACTAAAACCCTCTTTTGGAGGAGGGACTTGTCCTTCTTTTGCTCCAACTGTCAGCTAAAAGGCATCAGACCACGTGTGTTTCAGCTAAATCAATCTGCACGGGAGGTGCTGAACCAACCCTCCCATGTGTTGCTTCTTGCCCAGTCAACCAACCTAACAAAAGGAGGTATGAAAAGTAATTAAGACTACGTTAAAGCCACACTCGGGTTCCTTTGCACCAGGGACTTTAAGGGACTGTTAGAATTTTTTTTTTAGAAGCTATAAAGGATTAAGTGTAAGCACAAGAATCGATCACTGTCTATTAGTGTAAAGATTTAATTTTTTTTTATTGCCAGAATTGAGTTAAAAACACATTAGTCTTGAGTTTTCTGGGCTAACAGGTAATATTGTAGAATTTGAGCTGAGATGCATGGACGCAGTTGTCTGCTGTAGCAATTAGTTTGAAATACTAGCAGGCTCTCTTGTGCCTTTCCTGTGCAAGTATTGCAGAGCTGTGCTTGTTACATACATTTGTATGTCACAAAAGCTATTCAGGATGATTTCTTAACTGTGGCTTTTATTTAATGACTGCCCTGCTTCGTTATTTCATCACTTTTGGCTTGGGTTTGGCAGAAAGGGAAAGCAGAAGGGGTGGAGTCCACCCTGCAGCAAGACGGGGAAACAGCGGCTAAGATGTAAAAGTAGGGGAGCAAAGGAAAACTGTGGAGTGAGCTGCAAGGGTTTAGAAGTAACGCTTCAGGTCTTGGGAGACTAAATCCATTTCTTTTATTACATCTTTAATGATCCATTGGGATGAATGGTTGAGGTCGGTTCTCCAGCCTTGCTAATTTAGTCCTCCTTGATTGCAGTGCTGGGTTTTGTGATGAGATAAATCAGATGGTTCACTAGAGAGCAGCTTTGATTATTCCCTGTCTTGCCACTAGGTGCTAAAAATCTGTGTAGCCTTGTGAAAGATGAAAATGTGTCATTTTTCGGTAAGGCTGGAAAAGTTTGGCACCTGCTTTAAGGTCCTGACAGATAGTCATGTTAAGAAATACAGGCCATTGCCAGAATAGTTGAGAATCTTTAATTTGTAGTGGACTGATACTTGTGTTATCAAGAGAGACTGGTTCTAGCTGCTGTGATTTCTCACTTGAGGGATTGTCTGTTAGTGACTGTGGTGCAGGATGCAACTAAACAAATAATCCATCCTGTGATTTGCTAAATTACAGCAGTAAAGGGCTGTTAGTGGTCCATCTGATCCAGAATGGCTGGGTGGAACTACAAAGCGCTGTGGGAAAAGGTGAAAACTCAGTTTCTCTGCAGAGTGCTGTTCTCAATGCATTCGTTTTGTGTTTGGGGCTTGGGGAAGTAAAAGGGGTTTCGGTTTCTCTTGATCCAGTTAATGAAGTGTAACATGGAATATTGTCTGTTATGAGCTTCACGAGTATTTTTCTTCTCCCCAGATTCTTCCAACTTATTTGGAAACAGCGGAGCAAAGACCTTTGGATTCGGGAGCTCATCCTTTGGAGAGCAGAAGCCTACGGGCACTTTCAGCTCTGGTGGGGGAAGCGTGGCCTCGCAGGGCTTTGGGTTCTCCAGTCCAACCAAAGCAGGTACTTTGTTAACCCCCCCACGCTTTTCTGTGAGCTATTTAGTAGAGTATTCTACCATTTAGACGTCTGTAGCTTGGACTCAATATTATGTACAGGAATTGTCTTTGAGCAATAAGTAAAAAAATGACTTAGTGAGTGGAACTTCAGCTGGTGGATTCAAGGTAGAGATTTACAATCTTTTGCGCAGAAAAGCACCCGGTAAACTACATTTTCAGGTGTTCATTCCAGAAATTCCCATTGCAGTTTAAGAGCACAGCACTGTGTGAATTATTTCTGGTCCTATGAAGAGTACAGAATATGGAACTGAATAAGTTTTTCCTATTTCAGATGCTTTCTTGAGATGTTATCTTCCAAACTTCACTGCGGGTTTTGTCCCCGTTTCTTAATGTGTGTGAATGCACAGCTGTCTGCAATGGGAAAGCTTCTTCATAAAATGCGTATCAGATGTGTTTCAAGTCCTTTTCTATTGAAACCAGCCTGGCCTGTCATCATCACTTTCTTCTGTGGTTGAGATGTTGTTCTCTCTGTCAATGGAGTTAATTGAATCAAATATTGGAAATTTCACAAAACCTCTTCTCTTTTTACTGTCATCTGCCCAAAGAAAGAGCCACAAAAGTAGTGGTGACTGTAATATGTTTATTAGATGGATGGCAGAATGTTCATTTTGTTCATTACTAGGCCAAATGGAGGCCCAAGGGGTCAGGCAGAGCAAAGCTCTTCTCCTCTAAGCTCAGACTGTTCCTACAATGAACACTGCAGTTGGGTGTCTGCTCCACGTGTGGGTATTGCTTTCTGCTCGATAGTGGACCGAGTTTATTATCTGTTATGTTTTGCTAGAGGAGGAGAAGGACATTGGTGAAGGAAGTTCTTTCATTTGCCCAGTGACTCTTCCCTTGCTTTTCATTATTTTGGTTTCAAAATTCTTCTTGAGATAGGATTTTCAAGAGGTTTCTGCAGAAGGCACATCCACTCACACAGAGCCCCTCAGATCCTTCCCTCCTCTTGGTTGTATTTGCTACATATTGAAATGATTGATGCCTCTTCCTCTCCCAGCTGCAGTCAAAGGGTTTACTTTATTTGAATCCCCCTTTGTCCTGGTTTCACTACTTGTGTGTTTCATTTTCCTTTCTCCAGTATTTGTTAATATCCATTGCAAAAGAGAGCGTGTGCCCAGGAAAGCATCAGCCCCTGTGATAAATACTCTAGCTTCCTAGAGATAGAGATCACAAGATACCTGATCTGCATTTAAATAATTCAAGCCTAGCGTTTATTTTTTCCAGACCTTTTGTGTTTACAGCCAAACAGTATCCATTACCTTGACACGGACTGGAATTTCACCCCGGGTATTGAAATGTGTGGTGGTATCCCAGTCCCCAGCACTAGTCAAACAAAAGAGCAGGTGTCCTTCACGTTCCACGGTGTCAGTTAGAAACAGGCCAGCAATACCAGCGGATGAACACAGAGTAAAATAGTCTTGGTACAAGTCCATACCAAGTTGCAGAAGGCAGCTAAACCCTGAACAGAAATTGCCAAGAGCAGAGTTCAGTTCTTGGTTCCCCACAGGAATCATTTCCACCACTTAAACCAGAATTAAATAAAACCCTACCCCCTGAATCTTCTTCCATCATTGGAGCACCTCAAAAACAAGCTTGCTGTCTACTCTCTAATCTTAAGAATTGGGGAGACTTACCCATTGCATTGGGAAGTTCTTGCAGTTCCAGCATTTGCATGGATCGAGTGCTGAGCTCAGGACAGAACATTTGTCCAGAGTTTGAGGTTTGGAGCCAGGGTAAAACGCTGCAACCAAACCACAGCAGCAAACGTTCATGAAGTTGACCTTTACAGGAGACTTTTCATTCTGCATTGTTATATTCAGTTCATTTGGGGAGTAACTTGTTTAAATGCTTTACTTTAAAACTGACTGCATAAGCTAAGCTTTATTTCTGATAATAAGTGATAGTTTTATGATGAAGGATGGATTTATCTTCTTTATAATAATAGAAGCATCAGTCTATCGCCTGTTGTATGTACTCTTACTATAACTTGGTTATTGTGCGTGCTCTCTACCTCACAATTAAGACATTGGTCTTTTTTATATAAAGCAAATAGAAATTCCTTTATAGTGTGCAAGCATATACGATATATCACCACTTTTTAGTACAGCTCTGGGATTTGAGTTGAATTCGTCCTCAAATGTTCAAGCCATCCGGAATGTGGGTTTTTTTCTGCGTAGTCTCTTAATTCAGTTGCAGTTTTTTGCATGCATTCGGGCACTTTTCTTATCCATGTCTTTTGTCACAAAATACCGTGCAGTTTGGGAGCTTTGTGGTGGTTACTTTTGTAAAAAAACGCTGTGTCCATATGATAAGATGAACAGAGATAAATGGAGATTGTCTGCTTTAAAATCTAGTTTTTGCTTTTCTGCATTATTTTTTACATGTCGTTCTCGTCCCCTTTTTTTTGTTTGTTTTTTTTTGCCTCTGTTTTGCTCAGGTGGCTTCGGTGCTGCTCCAGTGTTTGGCAGCCCTCCCACTTTCGGGGGATCCCCTGGGTTCGGAGGGGTGCCAGCATTCGGTTCAGCCCCAACCTTTTCAAGCCCTCTGGGCTCAACGGGAGGCAAAGTGTTCGGCGAGGGTACAGCAGCCGCCAGCGCTGGAGGATTCGGGTAAGCAACAGGGGCTGGGGAAGCAATATTGCATGACAAAATCTATTGTGCTTTGTTACCTCTACGTTAACATAAAAAACGTATTCTGTGATTGATTGCTAAGCTGCGAGTGTCCTTGGTTTGGTTTTTTTTTTGTTGTTTGGTTGGTTTTTAAGGCATAAAACAAAGACATGAACCCCCAAGGAAATGATGTGTGTGATGTTTTGATGCTGAAACTACCACCTTGAATCTTCAGCTTTAGGGACTGGGGGGGAAGTGTGAATCATCTCACAAGTGTCTAAGGGAATGCAGGAGTGTTTTCTGTGTGCGCACTTACTGAGTTCAGATCTAGGCTTACAAACTGTCTAGCACAGAAAAATAATAAATATCATTATCCATGACTGTCTAGCCACCTTATCCATTGTGAGGTTTGAGCTGGAGATCCTGATGAGAATTCAGGCTGTTCTCTCACCTTTGGGGGGTGGGAGGAAGCATTTGTAACAGTCTGTGCTCCCAGAGCAATTTATGTTTATCCCACACTGATTGTTTTTACCTGTTTCTCGATGCCTTAAGCCTGTGCTTGGCACCAGAGCAGACAGCACTTTACTCCTTGTTTTGTTCAGCAAATACAGAATTTCAAACCTTGCAAAGCAGCTTCTGCAATAGGCAGTGAACGCACTTCTTCAACACCACACTGCCAGCCGGCAGCTCTCTGCTGTGCCCTACAATTACATTCAGACCAAATAGACCCAATTAAAAAAAAAACAAATAAAAACCTTCCAGTGAAAAGAGGAAACTGGATGTCTTCCCAGTCTAAGTGTTTACATATTTCACAAGTGTTTGTCTTTGGTTTCAAGAGGAACCGCCTTTACGTAAGGCACATTAGACCATCCAGAAGTGTAAGTTGTTAGTTCCCTGTGAGGTTGGCCAGGAACCCATTGGCCGGGGCACCCCTGTGCTGCAGGAGCTTCACCTGGGTTCTTCTGCAGCATTACAAAGCTCCAAACCTCACCACAAAATTTTGAAGAGTAGTTTAATTCTGCAGTGTCACGTAGGACATGTACAGGACTTCTTTCTGCCTTTCTCTTCAAATGCAATTTTAAAAACCCCAAATCCAGAAAAGTTGCTTGCCCATACATGATTAGCTCCTGAGATTGCCCTGCTAACCTGGGATTCATTGCTGCTTCAATTCTGAAAAATCTGCATCACTTGATAAATGACTTCAGCATCAAAAATAGAAACCACACTTCTTCAAAGTCTGCAGTTCAGACTGTTTGTGAGCAAATAATGTTTTGCTTTCATCAGGTAACCTCAAGTGCCTCTCAATTCTGTTCTGTATAGGAGCTTTGCAAAAGCCCTGAAAATCTAGGCAAGATAGGTTTGATTTGCTTGTTACCAGACAATGACTATACCTCATGCCTTTTATATGTTTAAAGAAATCATCTGTTCATAGCTTAAGCTGTTTGTGTGCTCCAAGTGTTCGTAGCATTTTTCAATGGGCATGTTCTTCTAATTGCAACTGCAAGAAGTGGTTTGAACCACGAGCTTCCTTGTCACTGTTTCACCGGGTAGACATAATTTGTGTGTTTAGTGGCACAGTCCTGATGAGAAGGAGCACTGTAGAAACCTCTCCTTCTCAAATGCATCACCCCATCTTGCTTCTTTTAAAAAAGACCTGCAAAACATGTTCTACCCTTCCTGGGAAAACCACATTTGTGGTTCTGAGCTGAAGTTTTTGCAAGGTACGTGGGTCAAGAGCCAAAGCAGAGGTTAGCGGGGCCAAAGACACAAAGTCACTGAACTGCCCGTTGTATCTCGTGCTGTGTGTGGCAGTAGCGTGTGTACGGTTGACGGTGTCTGAGACAGGAGAGGTGCCGTCCTTTACCAGGTGAGCTGTTTGTCACACTGCTCCAGGGGCTGTCTTTTATCTGGAGAGATGTGTTTTGATGTGGGCTTTTGTTTATTTTTTTAAAGTTGTCTAGATCTGGATGGATGGAGAGGTGGGTTAACGTGCTGTCAGCTCATGTTTTCAGTCAGAGCTTAAAGCGTGGAAACTACACATAGCGTGAACTAATACATTCTATTTGATGGCTGAAGTTGGTATTTCTAAGCACTTGAAAATGTACCCTGTGTAAGCACGAACATATTTGCCCTTGTGCCTGATGTACATTAAGGATGTAGGCTGAACAGACACTTGTATTTATAATATTCTTTCCCAAACCAGGCAGTCTGTTTCCAGAATGAACAGTTATTAAGTATTCATATTGGATGGTCTCGTACTTCTGATGTATCCTTGCTTAAGGATTGCACAGTTCTCATTGCAGGTATGAGAACAGACTTCCAGGCTAAGTGAGAAGATACTTGCAAACAATTTTTCTCTTTAAATTGCAGGTTTGGCGGTACCAGTAACAATACAGCATCGTTCGGCACACTAGCAAATCAAAATACCCCGACGTTTGGCTCGCTGTCGCAACAGGGCACTGGTTTCGGCACACAAAGCAGTGGATTTTCAGCTTTTGGGACAGGTGGAGGAGGTAGGAGAAGCTAAAATATAATGAACCTAACAGGCCCCATGTCTTCAGTTTTTCCTGGAACTGAGGTGTGACTCCTTGGCTCCCCATCAAAAATCTCCCTGGTTCTGGTCCTGCTATGGGGAAGGCACCATGATCTTTAGAACTGAGCTGCAGGGTGGGGTGTAGCACCTTCTCAGACTTTATCTCCTAATTCCATCACTGATTTGCTGTGGCGTGTCAATAAATCACTCTTCTTCTGCACGCCTCATCAGATTATTGCTTTTCACTCCTTTTTGTGGAGTTGTTCTTTCTTCTCAAAGGAAAATATTGAGAAATAACGAATATCTCTTTAGTACCATACACATGGGTATCTGTAAGTACTAAGTACTTACTGTCAAAAGAATATACGCTGCAAAATTGAGCTAGAACACCAATAGCCAACATTTTATCTGCCGTGATTCAGTGAGGGTGCAGTGAGAACAGAGCCTTGAGAGGTGACATGTTTGTTGGTCACCCTGTCACCGCTGCCGTGCGTTAAAGCACAAACTCTATCTTCAAAACGCAGCCCTCGGTTTTCATGGAGAGGTGGATAAATCGGGCACATTTTATGTGGTTGCTACTACTGAATGGCCGTAGAGAATGAGCAGTGAAAGCAAAGCCCTCTCAGGAACTAAGTCACTTTCCTTCTAGATGGAGATTTGACTTTCATTGTTTGCCCATCACTCCTTGCCTGGCCTAAGGCAGGCAAGAAGTGGTTTTCAATCTGTGTGTGGGAGGGCACGTTTACTACAAATCTTATGCATTCATTTTACCTTTTAACAATTATTTTTCCAATCTTGCATTTCTTTTCAGGGTTTGGTTTCGGATCGTCTAACACGTAAGTACCATTTTATGTCTAACTCTTCATTAAAAATACAAATAGAACCAGAACAAAAGAGCCGAGTGGTTTACAAGAGCAAGCTTTGAAAGTAGCGGTAACATTCTAGTTCTGATTTCCTTTTTGGAGACACTGCATAGAGCTCAAAGCGTAAGCTCTAAACATGTGCGTTCCAGGGAGGTTCATCTTTCATATAAGAGAATTTTCAGTTAGATCACACTCTTTCTCCACTTCTTGAGCACATGATGTGTGTGCACAAGCTGTGTGTGCGAATCTAATATCGGCTCCATTTGTCAGCTTGAAACAAGGAGTGAAGTAAACTGGTACCTTTCTGGTTGATCTGAAATCCTGATTTATGGTTAAAGAACGGGACTAAAATCCGAGGTTAACTCTGCCATCCCCTCTGCCACTGACTGCAGGGTTCCTTGAGCAAGTTTCTTTTACTTTGTTTCCCCGTCATGCAGAAGAAACCATGTGTGTCTCCAGATGGTAGGCTCTAGAATAAGCATAATTACATCTAGTTAGTGTGTGTTGATGCAGTATCAGGTGAAAGGTGCTGAAAATACCGATGAATTCTCATAATAAGCTCCTGATACTAAGGAGACTGAAGTTTGAGAGATCAGCTGAATTAATACTGTGTGACACTCTAGCACTCATTGCTGTGCTGTTTTTACCTTGCTCCACAGATCTTCCTCTGGATTTAGCGGATGGAGAAGCTAAGAGCATCCTGAACTCCTGTACAAGTGCCGTAGCGCCTGCCTTCATGAGTCACCTGCACGATCAATATTCAAACAGCTTTTCTTTCAAATAAAAGTTCTTGGACTTTTTTTTTTAAAAAAAAAGATTTTGCTTATTTTTATGCAACACTTGTTCTTGCTCTATATTAAACTATTTTATCTGTCTCGATGTTATTTCTGTTGGAAGGGTTTATGTCCCTGGATCACAGAACCCAGAATATTAGGGGTTGGAGGGGACCTGGAAAGCTCATCCAGTGCAATCCCCCCATGGAGCAGGAACACCCAGATGAGGTTACACAGGAAGGTGTCCAGGCGGGTTGGAATGTCTGCAGACAAGGAGACTCCACAATCCCCTGGGCAGCCTGGGCCGGTGTCTGTCACCCTCACTGAGAAGAAGTTGCTTCTCAAATTTAAGTGGAACCTCTTGTGTTCCAGTTTGAACCCATTGCCCCTTATCCTATCAGTGGTTGTTACTGAGAAGAGCCTGGCTCTATCCTCCTGACACTCACCCTTTAGATATCTGTAAACATGAATGAGGTCACCCCTCAGTCTCCTCTTGTCCAGCTCCAGAGCCCCAGCTCCCTCAGCTTTTCCTCACACGGGAGATGCTCCACTCCCTTCAGCATCTTGGTGGCTGCGCTGGACTCTCTCCAGCAGTTCCCTGTCCTGCTGGAACTGAGGGGCCACAACTGGACACAAGATTCCAGGTGTGGTCTCCCCAGGGCAGAGCAGAGGGGCAGGAGAACCTCTCTGACCTACTGGCCACCCCCTTCTAATATACCCCAGGATGCCATTGGCCTTCCTGGCCACAAGGGTCCAGTGCTGGCTCATGGTCATCCTGCTGTCTCCAGGACCGCACTTCCCTTTCCCCTATACTGCTCTCCAACAGGTCATTCCCCAACTTATACTGGAACCTCTGGTGTTAGTTTTATCTGCCGTGTATTTGAAAAAGCTCTTCCTTATTGTCCTTAACCCCTCTCACCACATTTAATTCTAAGGAGCCCTTAGCTTTCCTAGTTGCCTCCCTACAGCCTCTGACAACTAGCAGAACTAGCTGTGTGCTGTGGCTACCAGCCCCGTACTGGACTTGGCTTTCTGTTGTTTGTCCCTTGCTTAGACAAGGGAGTAGCTCGAGTTTGTTCCTGATGTAAACCGGTGCATTTTTCATTGAAAAGAATGACTGATTACCCTGGGCTCTTAAGAAGGGGCTGAAGTTTGCCCTGCTAATTTTAAGTATGGGGCACGTACCTATCTCACTGAAGTGCTAAAACTGAGTCATGTGTGAGCCAGAGGCTCGGTGAAGAAATAGGAAATGATCTGAGGAGAAACTGGCAGCGTGCAGAACACGTTCCCATGGCAGTAACATTCAGCAGGGAGGTGGGAAGTAAAAACTCTCCTATTTTTACCTTTCTGTACGTTTTACAGAATTCAGAAAGTGGAACTCGGGTTACAAGGAGAACTTCTGGCCCTGGAATTACAAGTGTGACCTCCATCCAGAGGCATTAGTGATTTTGCAGCTTATGGCTTTGGCTGTTGGATGCTACTGTCAGCTACATTTTCTTCTAACATGTCTGAGATTGTACCTTTTCCCTGTAGCTTTTGGCGTTAGTCAATAGCATTTGTGAAATTCTCCTATGTTTATACTTGAACATACTGAGCAAATGTTTTCAAGAATGCCCTGAAGGCATTCTGGACAAACACTTTCTATTTGATGCATCTGACCTCCATAAAACCTCTAAATGATGTAACAGGGTTTTGTTGCTCTGTGAAAAATGCATTTGAATTACCAGCTTATCTATTAGTTGAATACATGCAGATTGGATGGTTCTATTTTGTTGCTCCTATTCGAACATTTTGGGGTACTTCTGCTTTTTCTATTTTCAGCAGAAACATGATTTCTTTTTCCAGTACCACACAATATGACGCCAAGTGTCATTTTTCTGGTTTGGTGAGCATGTGGTCACTTTTTGGAATTGGAAATAGTTGATAACTGCTTGGTTTTGTGTCCAGTGTCATACACTCAATACTTACATCAACAGCTCCTGAAGAAATCGCCTCTTCCAAATCAACGTAAAACGCTGGCGTTTGACCCAGCTCCTGTCCTAGTTGTGCAAAGTGTCCTTCCCGTCTCTGGGAATGCCGTTGGGTAGGTCCCCTTTGGAAAGGAAAGCGCTGAAATATGGGGAATATAGAGTACAAGGGGGGCTTGTTGTTATACGTGGAGAGGCTTTGCGAGGCTGTGCAGGTTTTCCAGATGCCCTGGATTTCATGCACTGTTATTGGGAGTTGGATGCCCTCGTAGAAGAGAGCGGGTGCCAGCGACCCAGGGACCGCAGCCCTGGGACCGAGGAGCAAACTCTCTGGACTTTGCTGTTTTGCAGATGGAAGAAGCAGCCGAAGGTGGGTCGCCGTGTGCCCCCCCAGGGTGTTCTCCTGGACTACACAACATTTCCTAAGGCCTAAAGCGATACTGCCGTTCTGCTTTCCTTCCTCTTTATAAATAGCAGCCGGCCCAAACCATTGACCTTAAATTCTTCGCATTAATCTCCCCTCGCTGCGGCATGCGACACCTCCCAGCAAGGCCCTATCAGCTGCGCTCCCCCCGATAGCGAATAAACCTCTTGCTATGGAGAAGATTGGCTTGGTAAGAATGCGATGTTGGCATGCGGAGCCATTTAAAGGTTCTTTTTCGGAATGATGGGAGCAGTTGGGGGTTGTCCCTGCTGTGCTACCTGTTTAACTGCTTTACGCTCTGCAAGCGAAGGGCTGTAGATCCACTGCAGATCCTGACTGAACATGCATTATTCTGGAAATGCTTCCAGAATCGTGGCTGAAAATCCAGCGCCATGAACTATCTGCCCTTGAGAAGCGGGTGCTGCTCCTGGTTTCCATAGCAGCTGCTGGAGGAGCCGAGCGGCGCAGAGAGGCTGATCGTGACCACAAACCTACAGGAATATGCACGAAATGGAGCAAAGTCGACTTTGAAAAAAAATCTGCATGTTTATGAGATGACTGGAGGACTTGGCAAGTGCCTGTTGGTGGTTGCCAGAAGCTGTTCTGGCCTCTCTGGGTTAGGTGGCCTGTGATCTCGTGGCCCCCGTCCAGGTTGTTGTGGACAGATGTTCACCAAAGAATAAAGCTGCTAACACACAGAGCCGCTGTCTTGGCAGACCTGGTAAAGAAGCCAAGGACTAGCTGGGCTTGGAGCCCTCGTTTCATCAGTTGTGTTGTCCGTGCTGGTTAATCCCCAACTAACTAACAGCGACTGTTCCACAGCTGCTCCGCAGGAGCTTGTAATTTTATCTGTGCTAATGTGGTTGTGCCGTATTTTCCCTGCCATTTCAGTATGAGAAGAAATCTTGCAAGGCTTTTACCTTAATTATTCCTAATGAAAGAATGCATTTAATTTTTCCTCTCCCGAGATTAGACTGTGGGCTCGCTGCGGTGGGAAGGCGAGCGCTGGTGATGGTGCAGACGTGGGGGGCATATGTGGGACCTCCCCAAACCCACGGAGAGACCAGGCCAGGGATTTCTGCTCCCTTAAAGGCTAAAGAGCAACAAAGAAACATGCTTTTTTTCTGGAAAAAAAAGGGGCAAAATGTAGCTTTGTCCCAAAGAGGCACAGAAAGAAAGAAGAATTATTTTATGTCCTGTTTTGAAGGTTTTTACTGAGTAATCACAGTATCACAGTATGTTTGGGATTGGAAGGGACCTGGAAAGCCCATCTAGTGCAATTCCCCCATGGAGCAGGAACACCCAGATGAGGTTACACAGGAAGGTGTCCAGGCGGGTTGGAATGTCTGCAGAGAAGGAGACTCCACAACCCCCCTGGGCAGCCTGGGCCAGGCTCTGACACCCTCCCTGGGAAGAACTTTCTTCTCAAATTCAAATGGAACCTCTTGTGTTCCAGCTTGATCCCATTACCCCTTGTCCTATCATTGTTTGCCACCGAGAAGAGCCTGGCTCCATCCTCATGGCACTCACCCTTTATATATTTATAAGCATTAATAAGGTCACCCCTCAGTCTCCTCTTCTCCAAACTAAAGAGCCCCAGCTCCCCCAGCCTTTCTTCATAAGGGAGATGCTCCACTCCCTTCAGCATCTTTGTTGCCCTAATGCTTGGTATTCCAGAACACGGGTGTCTCGCAGAGCACCAGTGGTCTTGGCTGCGCTGGTTCTGCCTCGGCTGCCCGAGGGCCCCGTGGTGACACCGTCTTGCACCATCCCCACCTCCATTTTCTGCACCTTCCAGTAGGTCACGAAGCTCCTTCTCTGCAAAGGCGTCTCTGGCTCCCGCTGCAGAGCCGGGAATTCTCCGTACGTGGCTTTATCACATGCGGGCACGCTTTGTGCCGCCAGTGTCGCTATCTGAGCTCATTCCCCGAACTAGAGATAATTAAGTTGTATGTTGCCAGAAAACTCAAACACTACGGTGGGGGTGTTGCTGTGACACTGTTCCTGCACCTTTGTGGGGACCCACAAAAAATCCGCCTTATTTGCTTATTTGTTGTAACTACGTGCGTGCAACACATGGTGTTTTATTCTTTAATAGATGCTTCAAGGCTCTTCAGTGCATTGCTAAAAATATTTTGCTTTGAAACTTGAAAACATGAAGGAATACAAAGAGTGTTTGCAGCTGCAGCACATGAACAGCTCACCGAGATGGGAGATAGAAGAAATAGGAAACAAAACTAGATTTGCATCAGCAGAGGGAAGTCCCTGCAAAAAGTTTTGAGCGGGGACCATGGAGACCAGAGGGTATTTCTTCAAAGGAAGGAACTTGCCTCAGTTTGCTTAAAACCGAGGTTGGAAAATCACGAAGCCAAGCGACAAAACCTCAGGAAAGGTGAAGTTTGATTTGCAGCCTCAGCGCTGCCGTGAAGGATGGAGGTTGGTGTTACCCGAAGCACCAGAACTGGGCTCTGCTGGGTTCAGCAGCCCATGTCCTTCTCACCGTCCTCCTGACCCTTCTGCGGTGGCTTTTGAAGGTCCCTGTGCAGACAATAAGTGACCGGGCACTTTTGGCTCTTTCAGGGTGTCACCCAAAACAGCTGTGAGTTGGCTGGTGTCCCCTCCCCACTCCTCCCTCCCAAACTAGGACATCTAAATTTAACCTGCGACCAACAGATGAGGCTGGAGAGTTTCCACCACGGAAAGGAATCCCACCCAGAACCCGTCGTCCGCTCAGGCTCCATCCGTGCACATTCCTCAAGCCGTGACCTCCCATACGTTTCATTCCTCCCCTTCCCCTGCAGCGTTTGGGTTTGTGTCCCTGCGATGTGCTGCTGGAGCTTCCCAAACCATGTGGTGGCTGATGTGGGCACACACCTCTGTGCTTTGTGGATGATGGTACCAGGTCTTCCCATTGCCCGGCAGCACCGCGCAAAAGGCTCTGGAGCTGCAAAGGTTGGCTACAACCTTCAAGGGGCACAATGGGCTTGTAACAGGCTCTTCTTTGCTCCGAGGAGACGCAGTGAATGGGGCACACGGATGTGAGGTGCATCTTGTCGGGGGGTGCCCCACTCCAGCCCTGTGTTCAGGGCACACACCAGGAAAGCCCCAGCTGAGCAGGAGGGTCCTGGGGTGGTGGGTGGGAGCTGGTGGATGCAGCAGCATCGTCTTGCAGCAGAACTTTGTTCTGCTGCTTTTTGGAGAAGCCTTGATGCTTTTTCGTAGGGTGGATCAGAGCAGCAAAACTACTGACAGAACAACAAAAAAGAGCAACCTGTGTCTGCCCTGGGGCACAGCAGGTGGGAAGGGAGCTGGTGGTGGGACCAGCCCGCGGCAGGAGGAGCTGGAGAACAGACCTGGATGGTGTCGGGGTTGGGACCCGCGGATGAACGGGATGGCACGGGAGCTGTGCTGCTGCTTGGCCAGGCACCCCCTGCCCTCTGAAAATGATGTCGACAGTTTTCTTTACTGAACCTAAATATGAAAAATGAGGGGGGAAATAACGAAATTAATACAGCGTGGTATTTGCAAACCAGTTGTATGCTGCTGCAGCTTTTAACCTCTTGTTTGCCCAGGCTGGAAAGGGCAGAGCCGCTCTCTGCTGCCCGGAGTACCGCAGCCTGGCCAAACTGCTGTGTCTCTCCAGATGCAGCATTTACAGCTCACATCTGACCAGGCTTGTGCTAAATAAGCAAACAGAAGGAGACTGAACTTGCAGAAGTTCGGCTGCTGCCCGCGCCAACCGGCTCAGCTCCATCCTGCACTCACAAGATGCACAGCAGCCTGGCAGTGAAAAATGCAGGATGCCGGCTGGTATTTTTAACCAGAAACCTCCACGCTTGGATGCGGCATAAGAGCTGAAATGGGGAGAAAAGGCACTCATGGTAAACAGAGTGTTTATCGTCACCTTGAAACGTGAGTGCAGAGGTGGTGGAACCGTTTGTTTAAAAACAGCCACCGCCCAAACGACTCCAGGCAGACCTGTTTGAAAACTTCACTTTATTTCTCTGTCTGTTATAAAAGCAGGGGTTTGGGTTTTTTACATCTCTGTAAGTGTCCAGACTCAATACATCTTGGGTTTGTTTTCACAGTATCTCTGCAAGGACAATTCTTATTGCTGCACCAGGAGCCGGGGCAGGACGGACAGCAGCACCGAGGCTCGGCAGCCCCTGCCCGACCCCCCTGCCCAAACCCAGCCTTGTTCTCCACGGGTCCACCCCTCCCAACGCTGCTCGAGATCTCCGTTGACTCTATGCGGGACCATCACTCTCCTGCCACACTCATCCCGGTGTCAAGGGTAGGAAATGAGCCCTGGACCACTACGGGATTTGGACAGGGATGCTCAGGCTACGCTCTCAGCTCCTGGGGTGATTTGGGGCCATAAAGCATCACTGACGGGAGAGGTGAGGCAGAGACAAGCTCACAGGATCCTGTGTTGGTGCCCCATCACCTTCCCAGCGTATCCTTTGTGCACTCCTGGTTCTGCAAAATGCTTTTTATTTACCTCTGCTCATTGACCACCTTACTCAGTGCAGGATGCCCCAGGGCCCCAGACATTTAAGCCCCGTTTGGGACCCTGTCAATCCCCATTCTAACCACATGGCTCTTAACCAGCAATGTCTATAGCACCTGTCCCTTTTATATTCAATCTGTCCCCGTCAGTTTTGTAGCAAAGCAGCATTGGAAAGAAAAACAAACATCACTTTTAATCACAACGCATGAGATCTCCAAAGAGGCAGCATCACTTTCCTATGCTGTGTCTGGTGATGCGAATGGAGGTGGAGGGACACGTTTCAACCTAGGCACGGGAGAAAGGCATTCTTTGGGAAGGGAGAAGTCCATGCAAAGCCGACCCCAATGTGAAATTTGAATTTACTGCTCAGCTGGGTCTATTCAGTGCAACAGGACAAATTAGCCAGGAGGTTACTATCAAATTGCATGGATGCATCCAGTCCACCAGGTAGAGGGAGTAGGAGGAACCAGATTTACTTAATGTACGGGGAGACTAAGTCCAACACAAAGCTAAGTGGAAAAGGACGTAGGTGTTCCCTGAATGTGGTTTTTGGTGACTGAGAAGAAATCTTGCCTTGGAATTCCTTCGTGCAGCTAATTAAGACAACTGGGTCCGATTTCTTCGACCCATGCTGACATCAGTGAGAACTGTAAGTACTCAGCACCTGGAGACAAAGTGAATACCAGACATACACACCCCTTCTGCTCCCATCCACAGCACCACTCAGAAGTGCATCTAAGCGGCAGCCAAGATGCATCCAAACGTTATCAGCTATTCACCCACAGCTCACATTTTGTCCTCTTTTGCATGTATTGCCTAGGAGAAAATACAGACAAGTCCCAAATGGCTGTGCCAGTAGAGCTATAGTTAGGATTTGAATCCATGTAAGAAAATGGAGTGTAATACAGAGTGACTGTGTAAGTCAAAGTCTCCCTAGCTTCATCCTTTGTAGTCCCAAAGCCTAGATTTAGGCAACCTTTGGCTTGTGGATTTGGGTTTGATCCAGTCCATTTGTTTGCAAGCTGCTTGTAATGCTGGGCTTCCTACCTCGGACACCTGCCCGCTGGAGAGAGCAGCTCTGTGGCCGAGCATCTCCGAAAACCGGTGCGTGAGGAGGGCAGCTCCCCTGACACGGGGTCTGCAGGGACACAGGATCCTCTTTTGCTGGTTTGAGATCATCACGGTGGGGGACATATCTTCTGGGCGTGCTTTCCCCAGCCAGGTGGTGATGTTCAACCTGTTGCCGAAGTAGATGGTGCGTGTGGCTTTGGAGAGAGGAGGAGGGAGAATTTCTCGCTGGTAACGTCCTGTGTGGAAGTTGAAGGTGACAATAGCAGCGAAGTGGTGCCTCTCCGAGGGGAGAGCCTTTAGAGCAGCGTGTGTGGGGTTGTGAGACCTGTTCAGACCAGCTCAGCAGGGCCAGGCTTGTATCTGGCACGCTGAGCTCTCCTCAGTCCCAGCTCTCGAGGCAAATTGTTAATAAGAGGAAGAAATATTTTCTAGGGGAAGGAGAGAGGGAAGCGATCTGCCCCAGGCCGTGTGCTGGAGCAAGAGAGCAGATCCTCTGTCCAGTACCCTGTGCTCCAGATGCCACCTCTGCAGAACCTCCTCTGCCTGCAAACCCGGCTCCTTCAAGCCCCCTTCCCCTGCAGAAGTGCATCTGCTTGTCTCTGAAGCCGTCTGGTCTTTATGAAAACGTACAGGTTCCACCTCCTGCTCCAAATGCACCTTATTTACCCAAGGATCTACACCCCGGCTCGGGTGCTCCCTGCTCGTGCCTTCCCTGTGCATGGCAATGCGAGGTCCTGTGTGTGCCCCGCTCCTGACAGTCGTGTAGATCGTGAGGTCATTTGGAAGAAAGTTATTGACTAACCCCAATGTGATTTGTTATCATGGGAAGAAGAGTTTTCCGTAGCTTTTGCTCCCGCCGTTTGCTAGGAAGGGCTGCCTGTTATTTCCAGACGTGGCTGTTCCTGAATTATGGATATTGCTGGGTAGACTTGGTAGATAAGATCTGCCCTTGCTTACACCCATGCATCTCCAATGACTTCAGAAGGATCCTTTTTTATATCCTGCTCTTTTCTTACAGCACCGTCATTTGGATATTATGGGAAAACAGGACAACAGGTCTTCACCCAACAACAGCTGATACATGAGCCGTTGGCTTTTACGCCATGAGAAGGTGAGACCGTGAACTAGCTGGGCAAAAACATCTGCGTCCTAAAGACAAACACAGTGGGACATCCCCCCTTCTCGATTTATGTTGACTCCCGGGGCCACAATTCCAGCTGTGAGATGATCCCAAATTGTGATGCTATCAGGAGGCGGATACCCACGTCCCTGCTGCCCCTTCTGCAAAGTGGGGAGAAGCCTCGTAGCTCCCACTCCAGAGACACCCCACAGCAGGTTGGTTATTTGCATTGCTTTGAAACTCAGATTATTTCCATGCTTCCTTGTTCCAGGTTTTAAAACTGGGAAGATTTGCTTTCTCTTTTTATCACGCTTCTTCCAATCTCATGCCCTTTCCATCCATCAGCCTGTGGCACATCGGAAATCTACTCCTTGTTCCAAAACTTTCTCCCAAAAAATTCTGTAGAAAGGCCATTCTGCCTGGTGGTGGTTTTGTTGTTTTTCAAACATAGCTTTAAGGCAAAAGTTTGGCAATGCAAAGCAAAGTCTACATAAGGCCGCATGACTTGGATTTGCAACTCAGAACCTTACAGCTTAAAAAAAAAAATCCTTATCTTAAATAGTCAACTTCTTGCTCCGGGAACTTTTGTTCTCAATCGAAAAGAAAAAAAAAATAACCTTAAAATCCCAAATAAAATGTTCTTATTGTTCTGGGCAGTCTGGACAAGCTAATGAGACTGAGTTCAAACAGTAACTAAGATAGGGAAGAAAAATAAAAAGCTATACGGGTAGACATCAGTGTCAGATTCTTCCCTTAGGAATCCAGTGATGAGACAGACCCCGTCACAGGTCTCCTCTTTAGCTTTAGCACAGTGAAATCCGTCCCAATGGGAGAAGGTAGAATGGTTGCATTTGTTGAATGAATAAAAAGTGCATTTTTATTTTGCTCATTATACATGTGTGTTCTAATACTTAAGTGATTGTTTTGCCTTTTTTTTTTTCTTTTTTCCCCTCCGTTTTGGTGCCGGGACGTCAGGTTTGTATTATCGGTGTTTCGGAGGTATCACCACAAGTGGTGGTCCATCCTTTGGCCTCCACATGAGTACCTGAGCATCATTGGCATTGGGTTTGACAAGGGCACTAGGTGGTATTGGCTCATTCTTGCTAAGGACCTGGGGCTGCTCTTGAGCAGAGGGTTCCTGCAGCTTGGCACGCTGCCCCAAGGGTCTGCTGGGATTCACCTCGATGCCCAGCCTCATGCGCCATTTGATAGTCTGCAAGGTCACCATTTCGTTGGTGGCCGTGTTGGTGGCCACCAGCCAGGTGGTGAAGCTTTGATCCCGGTGGATGCTCGTCAGTTTGGCCACGTTGCTCTCGCTGACGGGCACCGCCCACGTCACGCTGGGGTAGAAGTTGTCGTTCATGCTGATGTTGAACTTGGACTCCTTCTTGGTGGGCCCCACGATGGTGTAGGTTTCTGTCGTGTTTCCATACCAGGGGTAGTTCACTCCGTCTGAGTCACTGATGGCCTGGATTTTACCGTCCAGTAGATCTGGAAGCTCCCAACTTGACCTGCCACAATCGACAACAAATTATGGATAATGCATTAATTAATTTGTTTAGAAAAATGCTGGACTTCAAGGAAAGACAGATGATGGAAAGACAGGAAGGAGTTTTTAGTGCATTCCCCCTTTTGCTTTTACTGGAATTTGTGCCTTTCGTGCCATCCTGCTGAAGGAGCTCATCCCTGCCTTTAAATCTGTGTCTGCAAACTTCCAGGACTGATCAGGAAAATCTGTCCTGCTGTTAAACACCACCAAAGAACCACCACCAGACTTGTCCTTGCGGGGATCGGTGGCCACCTGGAGTGGTTTAAAATATGTCGGTGTTTACATGAGGCTGCAAAGGGTGGGTGCTCAGGACAGCTCCGGCGTTGGAGCAAATCCAGCGCTGCAGGGACCTTCTTGCTGTCTGAGCAGAGGGACTCGCTCCAGCGCTGTGGTCAGGATCCCCTGACTCTTGTGCTGGTGAGAATGGGGCTCAGGGCTCAGTTTCTCCCTCTCAAAAGCCCAAAATCACCCGTGTCAGCAGAAAAATGGACAAGCTCAGAGCTGGCCCTGGGGGTGAGGTGGCAGAAGACCTCAGGGGTGGAAGTAAAATCAAGGACTTCTCCCAAGTAACAAGTGATAGGATGAGAGGAAACAGACTCAAGTTGCACCAGAGGAGATTTAGATTGGATCTTGGGAATAATTTCTTCCCCAAAGGGCTGTCGGGCATTGGAACAGGATGCCCAGGGCAGTGCTGGAGTCACCATCCCTGGAGGGCTGGACAGACAGAGATGAGGTTCTCAGGACATTGGGCAGTACCAGGGCTGGGGGAACGGTTGGACTCAATGATCTTGAGGGTCTCTTCCTACCAAAATTATTCTACGATTCTGTAACTCAACCAGACCATAAAGCTTCCCACTGCCCCACTCCGTTCTTTCTTTTCACTCCCTACCTGCAAACACTCATTTGCTCTCTGGATAAGCCCCTTTCCCTCCCCCTGTGTGCCGTGTAACTCATCCTCCTGCAGCCCGAGCAGGGACCCTGTTCAAAGGCTGCACACGCGGCTCGGGGCTGCGGATGGTGTTACAGTGATCAGAGGAACCGAGGTCAGCCAGCCTGTAAAACTGCCTGAGCCGGGCGTCTGCGCGCTGCGCTTGCGGGACTGACAGAAAGGTCAGTCTTTCTAGCAAGAAAACAAGTGGAAATGGTCCTCTGGCACCTTGTAATGCTTGATGCACAACTGGGATATATATATATATATATTTTTATTAACTTCCAATTTAATTCTTAAGATTAGATGTGCCAATAGAAGCAGACTGCTGCAAACGTCTCAGAAAAAAAGGTTAGATATTTGCAGAGCAAAGGCGCCAGGATGGCATAACCACACACCATGTGCTCAGCGCACGGCAGGTATTTTAAGGACATTCTTTTAAAAAACAGGCTGGCAGAGGTGGCTCTAATGTACCTTCTGCCTCTTGCTTACCAACCAGCCCTCCCTGCTGCTCGGAGAGGGTGTCCCTGACACCGAGGTGGCAGGAGAGGCTGTGTGGCGGCTCCCAGCCTGGCATTTGCACTTGACCCCACCGTGGGGCTGAGCACCAGCCCCCCCAGCGCCGCGGCTCCTGCTGCGACACGGGTTATCTTGGGAGGGAGACAGAGGGGACGCGCTTGGGCTCGTCAGGGGAACAGTCCAAGCTTTTAATAAGTCTGTGCTGTGGCTTAAAATAGCCCCTTGGCTGAAGTGGGGGCTGCAGCTGGGTGAAGGGGGGGGGCACGAATCAGGCCCAGCTGGCTCTGACATAGGTTTGGGACAAGCTGCTTCTCTCTGCTGGCCAGGACTAATGTGATCGTCTCACAAGGCTGTTCTGATTGTTAATTAGTTAATGACCGTGAAGTGCCTCCATGTTTGTAACCACTGGATTGTTCAGCAGTTGGCTGTAAATGTCTGGCTGTCGCTAGAAGATACCGTGGGGGGGTTAAAGATCTCATTTATCTTTTTTCATGCGAGCAGGGCTCCTCGCAAAAATCTCCCCTGTGCCACAAAGGCGTTGGGTGAAGGGCAGGAGGCAGCTGGTTTGCAGGTTGGGCATCCTGGGAAGAACCTGGGAGGTTAAGTGTGACAGGGATGCGGGGATGCTCTGCGGGATGCAGGGATGCTCCAGGGGAGGCAGGGATGCTCTGTGGGATGCAGGGATGCTCTGCAGGATGCAGGGATGCTCTGAACAGTAGGACCAGGGGTTAGCAGCAGCCGGGGGTTATGCAAGCGTGACATCTCCCTGCGCAGATTTATGGGCTGCTGTCAGCTACGGCACCGCAGCTGCAGCAATCCTCTCCTTGAGCTCATAGCCAGCAGGCAGAGGGAGTCCTTTCCCTGGAAGAAAAATTTTTAGCAAAGGCAGCCAAAAGGAGATCCCTGAGCAGTCCTGCCAGGACCCCCGGCCACGGAGAGATGTTTATATGCTCTGCTCTCTAAATCAGTGTCATCCTGGCTCATGGTCCCCCAAGCTCTTCAGCACGAGCTGAGAAAGGAAAAGCTCCGGGGATGCTGGATGAGCTCAGCCCTCGGTGGGCAGATGAGCGGAGGTCGTGCTCTGCAGCCCCCACCTCCCTGCATCTGAAACACCATCTGGGGGCTCTTTCTCTCCCTTTCAGCAGATGGTTCAGGATTACTTTCCATTCAGACAGTGGCTGCTACTCAGCTTGGCTGTCACCCCGGGATGAGATGTGACAGTTTGCTGGAGGTTTGCTCTGTGACATGCATGGTGCTAAGGTGCAGCCACAGCATCTCTGCGCGTGTGGAGGCGCCAAACCGGGACCTGAGATGCTACAAGAGGCTGATAACCCCCCCAAGGCTCCTCCAGCCTATTCAGGTGGGTGAATGGCAGAAGAATCAGGTACAGGCTGCTCAGAAACTGCAGGGCAACTCAGAGCGGCTTGTCCCCATCTTCATTCCCAGTAGATGTATCTGACCCCAGACCAGTACAGAATTACAGGACTTCCTCAGGATTTGCCCAGGGTTTAAACGAGAGCAAAATGGTGGAGTTATAATGGTTGCTGAAGGCAGGGTGCTGTCTGCAGAGCCTGGGAAACCCCACCACGAAGCTGAGCGCGGCTGCACCGGGGCGGCTCAGCAGAGCATCCTGCTGCAGGGAAGGCGTGGGCAGCAATGGGGAAGAAGAAACTGGCCTGTGTTTCTCTGTGGTGCCTCATTCTAGCGAGTGTGGTTAACCCCGGGGTTTCAAAACCGTCACGCTGTGTCTGTGCAGCTTAGAAATGAGAAGAAAAATGAGGCCTTATGATGGTCCCATGACTGGAGCAAAAGCACAGGCTGCCCGACGGTTGGTGCTGCTGTGGTTGCTCTTCGCCCGCTGCTACAGCAACACCTGCATGCCAGCCAGGTGAGCAGCCCTTGTTTGCACAGCCTGTCCATGTTAAATAACAGGCCAACAACTGCTCTTCTGGATGATTTTTGGAAAGAATGCTGTGGAATGATCTTTGGCTGCATCAGCATCTTTCTGCGGTGGTGTCGAGCCAAGGAAAGATCAGAAAGTGCCCAGTAAACACTTTGCTGACAATAGCAGGGAAGAGGCGTGAATAGAAACCAACCTATCTGGTTTCATGGATTCACTAGAGCTGATCGGCTCCAAAATCAGTAGATTCTGGCTTGTAATACTGACAAGCCTGCTTCTGCTGCTTCAGAAACCTTCAGAGTCTGTATTGGCACCACCAGAGACTGGAGTTGCCAACAAACCTCTCTTAACAAATGTCTCCTTGCTACCAGGAGAAGGAACTTTGAACTATTCCTTGTGGCACAACCGTAGCCCTGCTGCTGACAGCCAAGCAGCTTTAGTTTTATCCTCCTAATTCTCATTTGGATGCATTTCTTCCTATTCTGCCACTCAAAATGAAGTCTCCAGCTTCTCCCCAGCCCTCCAGGTGCTGCCCCACCACAAAAGCCAAAGCAATGGCTGCAGCAGCCTGGGCAGCGACAGCAAATCCAACCCGCTGCATCCAGCGCAGACGCGTGTATATTCATTTAACCTCTTCAGACAGGCATGGGCACTAGTGCATCCTCAGCCCCAGCTCCTTAAAGCCAGTCACAGGCCAGCTGGATTTGCGTAACCTTGTGCTTCCCAACACCCAACCTTTCCACCAGCTCCCTGATTCAGAGAAGCCCCACGCAGACTCTGTGCAGGTACCAGCGCGATGTGTGGGCGCAGTGAAAAGCTGTTCCAGGTATTTCACATCCCTGCTCCTACCTGCCCCCCTGTGCCTGCGACCGGCTGAAAGAAAGAAAACCTGATATTCAAAGCTGTTTAATTTTAAATTGTCCTTCACAGCGCCCCTCTCACCTACTCCGGCACATCAAGCAATTCAAGCCAGGGTCACGGCGAAGAACAGGAAGGAAATTTAAGCTGTTGTTCCCCCGCTGTCGCAGCCGCGCTGCTGTGGTCCCTCTTCCCCCATCCTCCAGCTGCACATTCCTGCCTCTGTTCTCAAACCGGCAGTGATGTTTGGTGCATGTTGGTTCAGGGGGTAAAACTAGGAGAAAACTGCAACTAAGGAAAAGTGATGATTTTCTGCTGGTTTAGCTGAGCAGGCTCAAGTCAGACTGGAGATCCCATTTAACTGGGCTAAGATGAGAGCTCACAGTGCAGGTAAGGGCCAGGGGACATACAAGGGCAGCAAAGCCTTTTCCTCTAAACCCCTGTGGGGTATCTCAGTGAATTCCCATGGCAAACTGATCTCCCTTCGCTTCCCATCGAAAGCAAAACCTTTTTTCCTTTGGTGAATCTGGTTTTGATCGTGTTTTCCCTCCCGAGGACCGGGGTTTATTCTCTTGACAAGTCGATTTCTCGAGTTCATTGTGTCTCTGCTGCAGGGCATGGAAGATTTAATCTCACCAGAGCGAGATGCCTGGTAAGGTAAAGCGATGATGTAATGCTGCCCAGCTGCCCCATCGGGTCCTTCTGGGCAGAAATATATACCTGAAACTTCTCCAAATCCTTGGCTGATCATATTCAAACTCTGATTTATTTATCTCTCCGTTTTGCATATCTCCATCTGCATCACTTCTCGCACATCTCCATGGAGATGCAGAAACAAGGCTGGGTGATGCCATTCCCACATCGCCTGGCTGCTGACACGGGTCCCAGCAGCTGCTGCACAACCCGGGGCAGAAACCAGCACCCAGCCCAGGAAATCCCAGTGGGGAACTGGTCCCACCGCACAGGTCAGAGCTCTGAGGCCTGATCCTGCTGCCTCCCGCTGCACAGCAGCATCCTTCCCTTGAGGGTTTGGGGTGAAACCCTGCTCGGGGGGAGCAGTGACACCAGCCATGGGGATAAAGGGGAGTTTGCCCCAGTTCTGCACAGAGCGGGGGGTCAGAGAGCACGTCTGCATCCTCACACTGGGGGTTTCATGTTCCCAGCAGCACCCACTGACTTGCATGTAAAATTATTCCAGCATTGACATGTTATCCGAGCTTTATTTTCCTTTAAAAATACTGCATTTAGCCCCCAAAATTGTCAGTGCCACTTTAAACGTGTGTGTCTAAATTATCCCTTCTGTAGCTAACATCCCTATAGGAGCGTTATGCACAGCTCCATCTGCTCCAGTATTTCTCAGCTGTTTCTGTCCTCAACATAATGGCCAGCTTATGCACAGCTAACAACTTCGAGCATAAAAGTGAAAAATTAATCCAAAGCCTGCTGTAACTATTAATGCTCTGGTTGACCGACTGGGTTTTTTTTATTATTATTATTATTTGGAGTTTTCTGTTTGCCTGTCACGCCAGTAATTAAAAATATGTGTGTTGCAGTAGTCTCTTCATCATGGAAAGTTGGGACAAACACTCTGTTGGCATAAATCAGCGTAGCTCTATGGAGGTCAGTGGGATTATGTCGAGTTACACCAGCTAAAGGCTTGGCCCATCCTTTCAGACAGGTCTCTCTCTACTTAAAGGTCTTCCAAGAGCATGTTTCAATGGCATTAAAAAGAAGCCTTTGCCCCCAAACACCTTTATTTATAGCTTTGAGATGGCGATGGTCTACAGAAAGAGAGTGGCGGCACAGACCGATTCCTCCTTATGTTTGGGTAACTCTTTTTTATATCAATTAAATGTCAGTGAACCTCATAGGGAAAAATAATAAATCTTTGTTTCCATGATTTTCTGGCTAATATCTCTTCTACACAGCTGCAATATTTAAATCTGACTACCTGTTTACAGCACTTAGCTTGTAGAGACAACTTTTTTTGCCTCAAAGCATTCCAGCAAGGGAAGACTGTACCAAATCATCCTTTTAAACACAGGGGAACTCAGGTGCAGAGAATTAAAAGGATGTGTTGAGGTTTGCAGCACTAGCAGAATAGCTTTCTGCCCGGTCCTCTTCATTCGGTGCATGTGAGCTGTATTTATACACAGTGGACTTCTCTTTTTTTTCCTTTGCAGCTGGCTGTTAAAG
Organism: Nesoenas mayeri; assembly: GCF_963082525.1. Taxonomy (NCBI): domain Eukaryota; kingdom Metazoa; phylum Chordata; class Aves; order Columbiformes; family Columbidae; genus Nesoenas; species Nesoenas mayeri. The sequence continues at coordinate 8,622,804 of NC_137566.1, forward strand.
ACAGGATTTCTAAATGAGCCTGAGAATTACACATACAAATCCCGAAGGCCTGGAATTGGGAACATCTGAGCAACAAATTGTCCTTGCTGAAGATGGTGATGGAGCCAAAAGACCTACAGATTTCGGGCCTGTTGTAAGTACTTTTAAAATCAAGATAAGCTGGTCTTGTCCTTTGCTGAGCCTCGCTGCTGGGGTTTGCCAGGTGCTAGTTTGCTTCTCAAGGCACTTTCTGCTTGAGCAGAGAGGGGACACGGGGACAGAAGGAGGGGACAGTCTGTCACTTAGGGCTGCTCCTCGGCGTGCCCTTCCCTCTGGTCCACATCTTACAACGTGTATTAGCTTTACATCTGAGAACCCGTCCTTTCTCCCTTGCCCCCAAAGACAGCGTCGGCACCTCCAGCCACCAAACCATCTGCCAGCTCTGCGGTCGAGTTTTGTCCCTGTGGCTGGACAGACAGATTTCTGCTGCACCAGGAGGCTGCACCCGGTGCTGCCCAGCACCGTGAGTTGCAGAATTGCTGCTCTGTGCAGGCATCCGGAGATCAGGTGCTGTTGCTGGTTTAATTGCAGGCCAAAGCTTGCACCAGCGTTTGGTGACTGGTGGGGCACTGGGGAGAGATGACTTTTCACAGTAGGGAGGTGACATTTTAATTTGACTCACTGCTGTCTCACTATGACTGTCTGACCTGTAACACTGGGGTTTTAGTGTGCAAACAGCCCCTAAATTCCCCCTACCTGACTACAGATACCTACACATTCCCACCCTTACATTGTTTAAAATGATGGTAAAGTGAAATTTTCACCCTGCTCCAAGGTGATGCAAAGGGTTTCATTATCAGTGGGTTAAATCCACCTTGTTCTTTCCCTGTTGGCTGCCTGCTACCATGGGCAAAGCATGCAGGATTTCTCCTGTGACGTTAAAAGTCTGTTCCTAGAGCTGGTGGGCTGCGGAGCTCACGCCATGGCCCACTGCAGCAGCAGCACCGCACGCTGGGGTCGGCACCGAGCCACAAGTGTCAGCCCTTGAGTTTCCCCGGGGCTCGTTAATGTGCGTTTTTACCCCGTCGGGGATGGGGATCAATGCCAAAGGGAGAAGCCGGCCATCAGGGGAACCCCTCGGGTAAAAGGCGCATCAACGATAGTGATTTCAGGATCTCCAGTGCTCCTCAAAAGCTGTTATGAAATATAGTGTTGCTTTTGGGTTCCTAACAGAACAAGTAGGTTTTGGTTGGGGCTTGGGCATATTCCCTTTAGAAGAGAAGGGCACGCACTCCTTTAGAGGGGCAGAGACAAGCTCTCCTGTATTTTAAACATATCAGAAAGTCCTGTTAAGTTTCAGAAGAGCTGGGTTTTAGGATCAAACCTACTGGATTTTAATTTTTGGATTAATCCAGTATTTCCCAGCCAGGCCGTGATCCTCCCGCTGTTTCTCCCCGCTGGAGAAACGCACCCGCACGCGCTTTTGGAAATACTTACATTCCCTGTTCCCCGTAGTGATTGTAAAATTCCATGTGGCTGCAAGCCTGGATCCAGCCCACGATCCAGGTCTCCTTCTTGGGAATAGGGGGCACCAGGACTTGTGCAGAGGCTCGGAAGTGAGGGGTCCGGTAGCGCAGGACCACGCTGGAGGACTCGTCGATGCTGGTGGGAATGGGATCGATGGAGGCTTTGACTTCAATCACTGAAATACTTTCCCGGAAAACTTTGGATTTGCAGCTAATGCTCTGAATACAGCCCATGGCATAACCCGAGTACAGTCCGACGCAGCTCCGAGGGTACTCCAGCAATCCTGGGGAATATTAGGCATTGAAATTATCTAGTGCTAGATCAATTACAGATCTTCTTAGTTTGTAATCTCAAAACCGATATCCATAGGATAGAAAATTTATCACGTAAAGCCTTAATTTGAGTATCTGTCTTACAAGTACTGCTCCTATTTTGAGGTTAGCTGCACTTCAGAAGCAAAGGGGCCTTTAAATGTTTTTTTTCCCCTTTTAATGACCCATTAACTCTCTCCCTCAAACAGTCTTTGGGTTAAAAAAAATGTCTCTTGAGTTCAATAAATAACGGTGGTGTTCTTAGCTGATATATTTAGTCCTTCCTTTCCTCAGATGCAGTCTGTCATTCACCGTCAAACATAGGACCAGCCGGTATTTCCCTTTATTCTTTGGATGAAAAGCAGAATGTTGATAGACACATCTATATAAATAATGAAATAGTTTTTAGCCCCAGCTTGTCACAACCGGTGTGGATTTCCACTTCCTGACTTGCAGTTGTTCATAACTTCCTTTCGCACAAAAATTACAATAATAACAGAAAGAAACGACGGGTGGAAAATGCAAAAAGTAGCCAATTCTCGGATTATAGAGGCTCCTCCGCCGGCGGTGTCACAGCTTTGGGAGTTGATTTTTTTTTCTTTCTTTCTTTTTCCTTAGAAATAGCCGAAACCATAAAGAATAACCCGGCGGTCCTGTTCGCGCAGGCGGGCTCCGGGGGCTGCGCAGCGGGGCAGGAGGCGGCGGCGACGAACCTCCCCCGCTGCCGCCCGGGGCCGCGCCGCTCCGCGCCCGCTCAGCGCCGCGGAACCGCCGCCCGTGCCATCCCGCCGCCACGCACCGGCCCGGGGGGCGCCGGCCCCGCGGCTCCCCTTCCTCCTCCTCGGCGAGCGGGTCTCCGCAGGGGTGTCCGACCTTCCTCCTCCTCCTCCTCCTCCTCCTCCTCCTCTCGCTGCCGCTGCTGCCGCCGCTCCCGGGCGAGCCGGCTGTGGCTCAACCCGCGGGGCTCATGGGCGGTGTGCGGGGCTGCTCCGCACACGCGTGGGCCCCGCGGGGGGTCACAGCAGCATCCCGCGGCGGCGGGAGCAGCGCCGAGCACCGGCCGCGCCGCCGCGCACCGCGCCGGGCTCCCTGCGCTGCGCGGGGGCGAGGTGCGGCGGGGGGGGTGCGAGGGGGAGGCTCCTTCTCTCGCCTTTTTTTTTCCTCCTTCTCCTCTTTGCTAGATGCCCGAGGAGGTGAGAGGAGCAGGGTCGGTGCCTCCGCCTCCCGGCTGCCGCAAGCTTCCTCTCTCGCAATACATTCATGCACACGGGGACGGCGCCGGCCCCCGGGTCTCAGCCTCTCCGGTGGAGCAAAGGGGGTGCCGGGGGGGGTTCCCGCTCCGGTGGCTGCTGCAGCATCAAAAAGGCAACCGGGTCAAACTTTGCAGAAACTCGCTCGTAGCCTTTCCGTAGCCCCGGGCGTGCCCGGCAGCTCCCGCTGGCTGCCCGGGCAGGGGCCGCCGCATGACAGCGGCTCCGGCGGCCGGATCAGCAGCGGGTCTCAGCTTCCCCCCCTCTCCCTGCCTCCCTGTCCTCCCTCCTTCGCCCAGTCCCATCCCTCCCCCTGTATTTCGCTTTTAAACTGCAGCTGTTGAAGCTAAACCTCCTTTGCACATGCAGCATTTCCTCCCACATGTCCGTGAATTGTGGGTAATGTAGTTTTTTTTAGAAACTGTGTTCCTTAAAAAAAAAAAAAAAAGCATTGTATTTTCTCTTGATTTTTCAGATTAAGATTTTCCTCTCCCAGCTGGAGCTTGGGTGATATATTTGATAAATAGATAGTCTTCTTATTTGCAAAACCTATAGCCCTGGGCTGGATGGGCAACTGGAAACAATTCAAGCAACTGGAAACCCAGAGCTCTCGCCATGACAGCACAGGGACCAAGCAGTAGCTGGAACAGTAAGAAGTGTTTGAGTCATCAGTGGCCTGTGGGAAAGTTGGAAACTTCTGTTATTGGCAGTTTTAGGAGTAATGTTGCTGGCTGGTCCTGCTGACCATCAGCCAGCTGAGGATCTGAATTTCAAGAGCTGAGCACTAGTTGAGGAGTGTATGTCCAGGTTTTCTGTAATAGCGGCTGTGTGTCAGGCGTTACGCAGGGCTCTTGGTGTGCGTGTCCTCCATGACTTGTTTCTAAATGGAAACCAGGGGCACTGAGAAGTAAAAATTGCTTTGCCGGTGCCACTTGCGGTATGGCCCAGCAGCACAGCGCTAAGTAAATGTCTTTTAGTCCTTCCCGCACTGCACTCTCAGCAGGCTTGATTAGTTCATGTAGTTCCTGGTGGTTTTTGACACTGTGCACTTGCTGTCTGCCCTCGGGCAGGTAGAAGAGACTGGAGCTACTGGGTGATCCTGACAAGCGAATGCTATGGCACAAGGGGAGGCGGATTTGCTCCGTTCCACCCACAGGAGGTCGAAAAAGCACAGTATATTGTTACGGGTTCCTTCTGCACATTTCTCAAAGCATTGGCTAAATATTTCTTTTAAATTTCACAACCTCTGTGAAGGGCACAATTATAGTCACTAGCCCTGCAACAGATATAAAAATTAAGAACACACTCAAGTAACAAGCGATTTACTATCATGTAGTAGAAGAAAGAGTGAAATTAGCATCTCTGAATGAAATATCCAGTTGCTTCAGCAGCCTCCAGAAGGTGCTGAAATACTTTGACATTTGCAAGGCTCTTTCACACTTTTCAAACAAGCTTGTCACAGTTTCTCAGAGCCTTATGAATCTGGTGAAACTGCATATTCTGCGACTCCCATTTCACTGAAGCTTCAGCCAGGTCTTGCTTCAACTTGGCTCTCTCTGGTGTTCTGGTCAACTAGGAAATTGCATTATCTCATCTAATTAAATCAGCTTTTCATCTTCAGCTGGAGTTTTCTTTAGGTTTTGGTCATGCCCGTCCCCTTTGCGCTACTGTGAGTGATTAAGGCATTAGCACAATCCACCCCAGAGCGGCTGCATTAAGCTGTGAGCAGAACGGTTCCTGTGCTTGCTGATGGAATTGCTGGAGATGCGAGGCCAAGCTGTGATAAGTAAGAATTAGGAGTGTCTGGCGATGCTGTGAGTTGTGTTTCCTTCTGCTGCTCGTTTGATGTACCTGTCTGTGTCTCATTGCCCCATTCCTGCTATTGCTCCCCCCATATCATGGCCAGCACTGTGCCTCCAGCCTGTTTTCCAGGTCTACCGAAAGGCAGGGTCTCCCCTTTACCATCTGAGCGGTAGCAAATAAAAGCAGCCCACCAGAGGCTACGCTGTGCTAATGGGCCTGAATGGCGTTGCTGTGTGTGCCGTAAACACTGCAGATTATAATTTATTTTGGACGGGCTTTTTCTTTCACCGCTGGAAGAATCCCACCCAGGAATGCTGCAGGTTTGCTCGCAAGCACTTTGGCTGCAAGCGCTGCTTCTTGGCTAGTGGCTGCTGGGGGCTGGGGTGCACCAGAGCTGCCGGTGAATTGCAGCGAAAGGGGACATTGCTGTCCCCTTGGTCCCACCCGCATCTCCAGCATGGTCTGCGTGGCCATGCCAGCAGCCAACTGCGTGCATGGCTGTGGCTACCAGGGGAATTGTGGTCAGCAGCCCCCAGCCCCAGGGGCTGCAGCACTGCATAGGGAGTGCAGCCGGGGCTGGGCGGACATGGTACATGGAGCGTGCCGGGTTTGTCCGTCTGCATTTGTCTGTCTGGGTGTTTTCCGAAGTGCTCGATGACCCGTGTGGATCATGTGTCAGGCCTGGAATAGCCCTGCTGGAGCAGGGAGTCTGTCTACAGGTTTAGCAGGGATATTTATAAACGCCTGGTTTTGTGGCTGTTCCGAGAGCATAGCGTGTCTCCTCTGAGCTCTGTGTGCATGGTGAGACGGTGCTCAGCATGGTCACAGTGCAGGAATTGGTGACATTTCCCTCCCGAGCTCGGTTTAACCTCTGGGACCAGCAGTGACAGCGCACCTGACTTCAGGAGAGACCAAATCTCTTTCCTCTCCTGCTGCAGTTTAGACAGGGGCTTCCCAGCCCTACATCTGTCCCATGCCGCCCTTCCTCCTCCATCCTCTTCCCTCTGGGATGCAGGGCTGGGTTCCCATAGGGAGGCTGAGGGAGCTCTGTGTGTGAGGCAGAGAAATTCCCCCGTATCAGTGTCAGCAGAAGAGACAGGCACCAGATTAAATTAACTCCCTCCTAGGGCTTTCAAGGTATTCTTTTTTTCCCAGGTGACAACACCTGAGGAATATGCTCAGCAATAGCTCGGCATCCCCAGCACAGGACTGGATAGGAGGGAGAGATTGAGTCTCCCTATTTCTGCAGGCTCCCAGCCACCAGCGCTTTAACCCTCTGCTCACAGATGTTTTCAGCAGCCCTGCGTGGAGCAGGAGAAGCGGGGAGGCTGTGGAGCGGGGAGGTGATGGCTATAGCCAAGCTGAAGCAGTGACAAGGGTTATCTGGCCGGCTGATGGCAGGTGGGCTGAGATTTTCCACATGCCTCGGAGCCGGGCAGCGGGATGAGGGCAGGCAGATAGGGACGGGGTGCTGAGTTCTGTGATAGCGTGAGAATGCGGCCACGCAGCCGGCGATCGGACGGGAGCTGGTGGGTGTCGGTGATGCGGAAACATCTGTGCACTTTCTCCGGGCTGCTGCAGCCCCAAATGATACCTGAGCCATGGGGTTGTGGTTTATGGGCAGGGTCAGGGTGCCTGAGGAGGGGACGAGCTCTTCTTCCAGCTAGGAGCATCGTTGCAGACGAGGGGTAGGTTCCTGGAGGGTGTGATTCAGAAATAAATTGACATGTATTATATTCCTGTGATCCATAACAGGGAGATTATGAGCAAAGGCTCCTTGGGACTTCTGGCACTTGCTTGACCAAGCGTTGTCCTCATCCCTGGCCAGCCTGTCAGATGGGCACAGGCTGGATGCAGAGTTCATCTAGAGGATTTTGAGAACTGTGGATAGAAAGTGTGAAGAAAGTGCAGAATTTTTCTTATTATCTTAGAAAGCAAATAACCACCTTTCATTTAGCACATAAGCTCTCCTGTGCATTTTGGATGAGACTTTTAAAGATACCTGGGCGCCTGACTCCCAGGGTTACCTGTACAAATGCTGATCTATGTTTGCACAGGCAAATGTCACTGGCACCAAGAGACGTGCCTGTTCTGCTTCTTGGTGCAATATTAATCTTCTCCACTTCTCTGTCCACAGGGGATTTCCAGCCTATTTGCACAGGAATAATCCTGTTTCTTGAGCGTGTGGGTGGTGTGGAGCCGCGACAGCCCATTGCGCTTGGAAGGTAACTCGGCGATGGCAGCCGGGGTGGGTCTGGCTCGGGTGGTTGCCGCAGCGGGATGCTCCTTCATGCCAGAGGAGCTGAGACGAACGGTGTCTCCGAGCGGTGCTTGAAGCTTAGATCCACACGGCTGCAGTTCGGGGGCTATAGAGAGATCATGCAGACCTGTAAACCGGAGCTGTGAGCACAGATGGGATGTTCTCAAGGGCTCATTGGTGGGTGGGAGATGTCTCGGAGGGTTCACCCCGCTGCAGTGGGGAGCAGGGAGACTGGCAGGCTGTGCACAGGCGAAGCGATGGAGCACAATGTGCCATGGCAGGAGGAAGGGCAATTCTTCCCTGTCCTCTGCAGGAGGACTCCCCAGGGCCTGGCATGAGCCTTGTTCCCCCTATCCCACCATGCCCGCTCCCCAGCGCTGGTACCTGTGCTGCTGATCAGCCCCGCGGCTCAGGGACACTGGCATCGCCTGTCACCTGCTGTCAGCGCGGGATCTGCGATGCTGGATGACAGGGCAGAAATGTGTGGAATTGAGGCCACGCTCGGTGCTGGGTGCAGGGGGATGGGAATTCATTAGCGGTGCCGTGTCTCTTTTAATCAGGAGGCAGGTGCTGCTTCTCCTCTGGTCCAGGGATGGGGTGAGTGATGGAAGTTGCTGCAGGGATGGACTCTGAGAAGGAGGGAGCATGGGGCTGGTGATGCTTGAAAGATACCCACACCAGGGATAGGTGGGTGCTATTTAGGGTGTCCTAGCAGGGGTGAGATGTTGCAGAACAGACAAATTGGGAAGATAACCAGGGAAAGCCCCTTGTGGGGAAGCCCCTGAGCAAAGCCCAGCATTGGAGCATGCAAAGCCAGGCGGCACAGCAGTACCTGCTGCCGTGGGGAGAAGGGGATGCCGTGATCTCCTCCAGCTCTGACTGTCTGATATTGAAATGTGAATTGTAATGCCAAAAAACTACATTTCCCAGTTTCCCTTGCAGCCCAGGGGAATAAGCAATTGGAAGATTTAAATAGACCAGGCCAGAAGCAACCAACCTTTGGCACGAAGCTTTTCCCTCCTCTTCTTCCAATCTATTGGCTGTTTAACCTTTTTCCCTGGCACTGGAGTGGCTGCCAAGCCTGGCATTAATTTTCCTTCCAAGCTTGCAAGGCCCATGAAGTAAACAGCCATGTGCATTCCTTACTCTATATTTAACAGCAGCAGGCTGTGCTGGGGGCAACTGCAACAGAGGGGAACCTTTGTAGCTTCCCAGATTCCCGGCTCGTGAGGGTGGGAGTTGGGGGAAGCTTTCTGCAGGGAGAAGAAGGATTTCTCTCCTTCGCCGGTATTTGCAAAGCAGGTTGCGTTAGAGACTGCAATGCCAGCATCCCAGCCGCGGTCCAGGGCAAGAGACAGGAACAATGTCCTCAACAGGGCTGAGTTCCTCTCCCTGAACCAGCCCTTGAAGGGGAACCAGGAGAGCAGGAGCTCCGGCAGAAAGCAGAGCAGCCAAGCCGGGGCAGCCGGTGCCCAGAACAGCAACGCCAAGGAGCGCAGGCAGTCGCAGCAGCTGCCCGAAGAGGACTGCATGCAGCTCAACCCCTCCTTCAAGGGAATCGCCTTCAACTCCTTGCTGGCCATCGATATCTGCATGTCCAAGAGGCTGGGAGTGTGCGCCAACAGAGCCTCCTCCTGGGGTGGTGCCCGCTCCATGATTAACCTCCTGGGGATAACGGGGCACGGGATCCCCTGGATCGCGGGGACCCTCATCTGCCTGGTGAAGAGCAGCACGCTGGCAGGCCAGGAGGTCCTCATGAACCTGCTGCTAGGTGAGTGGCAAACCTCCCTCCCTGCCCAGAAAGCCCAGCCCTGGTCACAAGGGACAGCGTTACCGGGACTCCTCCTCTGAGCGCTCCCAGGCACCGGCGCGGTTGGGAAGCAGGGAGTGACCTTTAGGGTGGATGCTGCACTTATCGGTCGTCTTGGTCCTGGGTACCGTGGGTGATGGGTGTAGCATGAAGTTGTCTAAGAGGGGTGGAGTGATCCTGGTAGGTGGTGACACTCACAAAGCAAGGGCAGGTCCCTGGTCTTGCATGGGGCAGGGTTGTCCAGTCAGCCCAAGGAAGTGTCTGTGATGTGCAGGTGGATACCAACAGCCATGTCTTTTATTTAATCGCTGGTCACCTGCGTTGGTGGTTTAATAGGTGAGGGAAACATAAAGATTTTAATCTTTGATCTGTGGATCGGAGCCTGAGGATATCCTTGAGAAAAAAAGATTTCCATCCCTTCGCCACCGGCTTGCGCAGACCCTGGCTCCACATTTCAGCTGCCGCGTGATGGAGTCCTGTCTCCTTCCCTGCTGTGGTTTGATCTTGCATCCTCCTTCCCCTGAGGCCATTTCTTGCTGCTGTCCCCATTTCCATGTGCTAATTTGACCTGGAGTCCATGCAGATCTGGGATCTCTCTAGTTCTCCTTTCCTGTGCGGTGGTTCTTGTTTCTGAAGGTTGGGATGTGTTAAAGGAGGTGCCTTCTCAGTTGAGCAGGTCCCATCCCAACCAAGGGCACTGATGTTCCACCAGTGACCAGGCTGAGCCTCAGGCGTGACTTGCCTTAGATCCTGATACCTGAGGACCTTGCTTTTTCTCTTCTGCCTTTGGCATGGGGCCTGGTTATCATGTTGTTCCTTGTGACTAATTACTGTCTCATCTGGCTGTCATCCACCCTCGTGTTTCACCCTCCCCAGAAAAACAGTGATCAGCGCTACTTCTTCTGGTTGGTGAGATAAACTGAAAACATTGGTTTTAGGCCTTTGCTTCTCAGGGAGACTTTTGGGGGGACATAGGGACATATTATTTCAGAGGCATCTCAGGAAAGGGATGTCCTGTCCACACGGGCTGACTGTGATGTGATGCGGTTTCTGCGTCGTGGTCCCAGGTGTTTTTCCAGAAGTTCATCCTTCAGAGAGGGGGAAGATTGCACCAAACTGGGTTGAAAAGCACAGCGGTAGCTGCCTTTTCTCCCCTCTGCCTTTGAAAGAGACCATCCTCGTGCTGTGACATCTAATGAAGGGAGGCCATTGCGGGGAGGAAGCCAGAATAGCATCGGCGTGATGCAGAGCCCGCCAACGTCAGCAGTTCTTCCAGGGGCTCCTCGCTGCGCGGGGTCAACCTCTCGCTGAGAAAAGCAGCTTCCATTTGAAAAGGCACGAGGATGAAATAGTAGGTGACTAACATCAGCCAGCACAGTTTCCAGATATCTCTTGACCCGAGAGCCTTTGATGGTTTTGGAGCCTGAAAACTGACCTCTTTGACTCCAAATTACTTGAGATCCTTATAAAGAGCTAATGCCGCTTTTGGCTTAAAAACAAGAAAGGTTTTCTCACCCTTCTGTTGACATGTGAGGAGGCCAAATGCAAAGCCATCTCTGGGTTGCATTGAAACTTTGAGTATCAGGTGGTCTCTGGGAGAGCTCAGCCATGCACCACTACCTGCATCTCCAGGTCTCCTGAACTCAAATGTGGTGCCTGGAGACGACACAGGGGGTTTCCGAAGTCTTGCTTCCTTACTTAGACACACTAGTCACGTCCCTTTCCTCCACCTGCCAAAAAAAACCCCAAACAAATAGTTAAATTTTGTGAAGGAGTAGTTCACAAGGTGACTTGACAGCCCTGTAGGTCTGGTGGCCTCCTAAGTGCTCAGTTTTGTCACCTAAATAGACAACTGGTGGGACTGGCCAAGGTGCCCTGAGCCTCTGTGTTCAGACCTTCCTCAGGAGGAGTTGTGCCAGCCCAAGAGCAGACGTCTGCTGTGAGCGTGGCCTTGGTTTGATATTTAAGATTGCAGTCAGGATCTCCGAATATTTGAGTAGCTGCTGCTGCAATACCTGCATTGCTGATGGAGGAAAGACTCCTGGGGAGCAGGGGCTGGTGGACCTCAACAGATCCCATGAGAAGTGGGGTCTCAAGAGCGAGTAGGAAGGGTATGGCATGACCGCTGCACCTGGCATCCTTGGTCCCTCTCACTGCTGGTTTCCCATGGTTCAAATCCTTCAGGATGTGGTGTAAAGCCCTCCTGGGTAGGGCCAGGTCAAAGGGAATGGAACCTCCTGGTGCTTCCCTGGTCTCCTGGAGAGGGAAACAGGGAATTTGGGGTTCACTACGGTACCCCTAACTTACCTTCCCTGGCTGTCCTCCCTTCCCCCTCTGCTTGCTGAGGGTTTGACACATCAAGCAGAATTTCTGATGCAGTCTCTGGGCAGGGAGCCAGCCCATCGCAGAGCGCTTGTTTAGGATTTGCTATCAGGCTTTCAAGGCGAGGAGACAGGAGACGACTGAAACGGGACCGGGAACCTGGCAGAAGCACCACTGCAGATGGAGGGGGGGCCCTTGTGCCCGAGGAGCTCTTGGCCAACACACGCGGGAGCATTTAGGGTGAGGGCGTCTGACCCTAGGATGCTCCATCCATCCTGACTGCAGTTGTTGATTAGCAACCCCAAGCAATGTTTTCCCCTCCGTGTTTGTCATCTGTGATGGAATTTATCGATTCTCCTCATGGTGATCTTTTCCGGCAGATGCCAAACAGCCAGAGAAGCGCACTCGCAGCCTGTTACTGAAAAGATGGCAGAAATCAGAAATCTGTGCCCATTGGAAAAATCCCTGTGCCAGAATGTGCTTTCAGGAAGACTATCGCAGCATCGTCAACTACTGGAGAGTCAGGAAGAAAGTTTGCACCCCATGGCCAAATTGAGAAAATCATAACTCAGGAAACCCCCAAATTTTAGAGATAATTTTATTAATCTACTGCTGTTGGAAGTTTTAGTACTGTTCAAGCTTTTCTTTTCAATCATAAGGATTTAATGAAAACTGAGGTGCTTAGAGAATCATTTGAACCTTGCAGTCAGGCTGTCATTGGGAACACAGACATAAAACCTTTCCTAAAATTCCCAGATCTGCTCCAGAACCAGACAGAAACTCCATTAAACCCTGGGGGAAGCAGCACCTCGGTTTCTGGTTCTGATCCATCTGCTGCGGATGTGGATCCAAATTTAGTGATTCATTGACTGCAAAGCCAGCAAAGAACATTTGGATCATTGATCTAACCCACGGCAAAATACAGGCTGTAGCACATCCCTTAATTTATTCCTGTTCAATTTGTTAAGGGGAAAAAACCAAACAATCTGATGTACAATTACAAGTGAGGGTGAACTTGTCAGAACCATTTCTATATTACTGCAGTTGCAGGTATTCTCACAAGCACCTTGCTTTTAGTTTGACTCTCCTCTTCCCTCCATTGTGTCTGCATCCCCTGGTCTCTTCAGCTGAATAGCTCTTTTAGCCCACATCTCTTCTGCCTTTCAATATTTTGGATAGCGCTCAAGCCATTTCTTCACCTCCTATTTATTAAGCTAAACAGACTGATCTCATTAGGCTGATGGTGTTTCCAGGTCCAGGCACCTTCTCAGTGAGATGGGGATGGAACGTGGTCATCTACCCAAAGTGGTCACTCTGAAGTCCACCTATTGTGTTTAGAGCCAAATCTCTACCCAATGCGGTGAACCTTGTTTAATTTGCTGCAGTCCAGCCTTTGCTGTCAGAGGATGTCTGCTTGGTTAACCCTTGCACATAAAATACCTCTTTGTGCTCAGTTTGGAATACCAGCCATTAACTGGTTGTGCTTTGGTCATGGCTTTCTGAAATAGGTGTTCAGACTAGGAGAAGAGAAGGTGCCCCTGGTCTTCTCTTTGGCAGCCGCAGTCCTGTCTTGGTGACACAGGTTCCAGCCCTCATCCATCTCCAGCTGCATCCACATCCCGCTTCTGAGGGCTGGGTTTGCTTTTTGGCGCTGTCACTAAGCATTTATTACCATCACGTAAAATGGTGCCGTGGGGTGTGGACGCATCGTTGTGAGCAGTGTTGTGAACTTGGGATAGGTGGCTTGTCACCCAAGGAGGGGACCCCAGGGTCACTTCTCCACTCCGAGGGTCAGCAAGAAGGTGGCTCCTGCTCTCTCCAGCCTTCTCCCTGAGTACTGACCTGACTTTAGTCTAACTGGGAATGAAGCCATGATATTCTGAGGCATAGTCCCCTGCAGACCTGTGACTTTATCCTGAGCCATATATATATTTATTTAAATACATAGATATGTATTTATAAATACATTTATAAGCCAGGAGTCTGCAGTCTTGCCCCAGCAGCTTCCAAGCAAGACTAAATTGGCAGGGAAGTGGTGGGTTAGGAAGGAGAGTGAGAAATGCCTTTGCCAGACCCCTCAAGACCTGCTGACCCTGCACCGTGGAGATGTTTCAGGTGTTGTCATGCCTTTCTTTGGAGTCGTGTGGTGCAAATCCAGATAGTACAGCCCGTTGCTGGTAAAGGTCAGTGAGTAGATGAGATGTCCAGGCAGCACAGACAAGCTGGTCCTGTCGAGCCCTAGGGCTCAGCAGCCCAGACCTGGCAGAGCAGCCAGGGAGCTGCATGACAGATGCATCAGAACTTGCTAAGCCAAGACCCCCAGAGATGGTTTGGGGCCAGATGTGCTTATTTTTTCCCCCCTTTCATTTCCTCACTGTGAGGCTAGGGGTTTTCTGAGCCAGGTGTTTCTGAGGTGATGATTTGGCAGGGGAGGGGAGAGCATCTCGGGAGCTGGCACCCTGTGAGAACCATCCCCTCCTTGTAAAACCTGGCACATGGAGGAGGTTCAGCCCCTGTCCTGCTTCCATCCCAGCCCGCCCAGTGCCCACTGGGATCCCAGCAAGTTTGCAGCACCTCTGCCCAGCGAGGTGGAAATGTTTAAATGTCAAGTAACCCAACATGACTGACCCTCGGTGGGTGCCAGGCAGAGGGAACAACACAGAGACCCGCTCCCTGCATCCAGCATCTCAACACAGGGCCAGCCTGGCATTAAATATTCCCCTTCATCATATCAGGCTGCTAATCTGCCTCTTGTTCTGCCCAGATACAGCAGTTAAAGTCCCTGGTCCTTTGGTGGGTGCTGTCCTCAGCCTTCATCCCCTCACAGCTGATGAGATCGGGCATCTCTGAACAGCCAGTGATGCCTGGCTCTCCCAGCTTCCCTCCCCCCTTCCCTTCCTCGCCTGCTTCCTCTATAGCAAATATATATATAAATATATATATACTGCTCACTGCAGGGCAGGCTGGCAAATCTGCAGTGTCCCTTCAGATAAAGGACAGTCAGTGATAAGCTGGGACCATTTGGCTGTGGCTGGAGCTGGCAGGGGGTATTTCCAGGGACCCATATCAGATCCATGGTCTGCTCAGCCCCTTGGTACCGGTCAGCAGCGAGGAGCTGAGGTTCTGGCCGGCTGTTTGGTGCGGAGGATGCTGCAAACCCTGCAGCCATCAGCGTGCAGCCCTTGGGGGAACTGCAGTCAGCTGAAATCTGAGTGAAATGTTCCACTGCCTGAATGCAGAGTGAAAGAGAAAAGAAGCGCCAGGCTTGTTGAATGGGAAGAGGGGGGAATAAACATGGGAAATGAGTCATCCTTCTGTCTGTCACGCCAGGAACCGCTTCCTAGTGCCCCTGCCTGCAGCCCAAAGGGGACAGTGGCTGTTTCACTGGGGCAGAGCCAGTGCTACTGGGGAAGCTGAGCCAGGCTCTGGCCCGAAGGGAAATCCCGAGAAATGGATGAGCGTGTTTGCAGCTAATGCGCTTTGACAGGAGCAGTGGTTGGGAAGAGGAAGGTGGAGAAGCGTCGGGCAGCGAGGTGAGTCAGGGGAAGGAGCAGAGCCCATGGGGTGTCCCGCTACCTCCAGGCTGGGTGGAGGATGGGGATGGGAATCAGATGAACTTTCTGTATTCCCTCCCCTTGGAAGAAAGCTCCTTGTTTTCACCTGGAATGCAGTTCTGGTCTCGCTCTCCATTTCTGTCTATCCAGGGATGCTGCCAGACCTAACTGAGCTGGGTCTAACGCACCATGAGTTGTGATGGAGGCTCTCTGAACACCGCAGAATCCGATTTACCTTATTGAATGCAGTAGAGTGTTAACACCAGCCTAAGCAGCCCTGAGTCTGAGCGAGGAGCCCAGCGTCTGTGGGCTGGGAGATGCTGTTGCTCATCAGCCCAAGGCAGTTTTGTTCCTCCAGCTCATCCCATACGGTGCCATTGTCCTTGTGTGTGTTGCTGCGCATGGTTCGGGGATGTGCTGATGTTACCTGTGCTCTGCCATAGCAGACAGGGGCTTTGCAACCTGTTGGAGCCCTTCTGGGAGGCAGCTGAGCCATCCTGGGGCTCAGCTCCTTTCCTCCATCAGCACAAGCTCTTCTCCCTGTGCTCACCCTCTCATCTGCATCTCGTCCCCCAGCCACACAGCCCCACATAGTCAATGATGCTGAGATACAAATTGCCCAGCTCCCAAGGGCACAGTATTTCCAAGGGGAGAACTCCAGGCAGCCTGTGTTTGCATTCAGGGCTGTTTCTAGTCATCTAGGATGTAGCTGGTCTATTTTTAGCTGGGTGTTTTGTTGGTTTAATTAATTGCACAATGCTGCTTTCCACCATTTTTTCACCTCCCCATGGTCACTTACCCCACTCCGCTGCTTGTTCAGCCAAAAAATAACCTCCCCCCAAAACACTGCAGTGTCTGATTAATTGGTTCTTCAGTGTGTCGTGCCATCTGTGCCTTTTGTCAGCTCTTACACCTAATAGTACCACATTTGGGGAAGAAAATGGAGTAGAGGAGTGTGCTTCCAGAGGAATGGAGCTCTTCTAGCTGCCACCAACTCCACCGGAGAGTGAAGATGCTTTTGAAACCTGCATCTTTCATTAATGTCAACTAGTTGAGGCTGCAAATGGCTCATTTTGCAGGTCAGGGAGCCCAATGCCTGTGGGAGATTTGGGCAGTTCAGAAGCAATAGGAGGGGGCACGTAAGTAAGAAGAAAAAAAAAGAAAACAAATTTGAATTCTAATTATGAAGAAACTGTTTCCTGGGAACGGTGATGTTCGTCCAAGGTTCACTCCTGAGCAAGGCTGGCTAAGCTGGGACATAGAGGACGTTCAGAGCCAGCCATGGCCATAACCGTGGCCTCGGGAGCTGTGATGGAGAGCATGGGCCATCTCAGCGGGGCCGGTGTGGCCTCCAGCACGGTGACACCAGGTCAGAGCAGGCTGCAGGCTCTGAAACCCAGGCACTGAGTTATTGCCAGCTTGTCGCTGCTTTAACATTGTGCTGGGGTTTGGCAGAGCGGGGTTGTTTGATGCACATCTGCTCCCACGCTTGGGTGCCTCCTGAGCCCACGGGATGGGCTCGCGCTTCGTTCCTGGGCATTTACCACCCCGTTTTGCTGCCTCCATGGCACTGGGAAGCCAAGTCCAGCTTATGGCTCTGTTTCTGATCCCGATCTCCCAGGCTGGGCTCTGGAGGGCCGTGTCTCATCCCAGCAGCCCCATGAGTGTGAAGTCATGTGAATCGTGGCTGCAGGAGCAGATGAGGCCAAGGGCTTTTTTGGCTTTCTCCTTTTTCCCTCCCTCCCCTTGCCCCCAGCACTGTACCCAGGTTGTTTTTCAGCTGCGGTTTTGATAACATGTTTATATAAACATCTCAGTGGGAATCTGCCTCCAGCCCTGGAGATGCTGCCTGGCTCCAGTGCCCCCTAGGATGCTCAGCCTCTTTCAGCCCCAGCTCCAGAAGGGATGGCAGCAGAGATGGCACCTTGGGCACTGGGACAGAAAGGACCTTACAGTGACAGAGGATGTCCAACTGTTTTGACATCCCTTAAATAAGAGCTTTTGGGGTTTGGCTTGGTTCTGCTGCGGCGATGCTTTGGGTTCGTCCTTGCACACAGGGCTCGCCTCTCCCCTCGCCTCCACTCCTAATGGGCTCCTAACATTTGGTGGCAGCAGCAAGGCAGATATTTGTTTTCCTTTTTGTATTAATAGATATAAAATGTCTGCCCAGGGGGCTCACTTGCAGCTCATTTACTGTGCATCTGATGCCAGATGTTGGCTATTTACAATACCAAGGTGATCTCTGATGCTAAAATTGTCACAGGCAGACAAGACTTGCTCTTTGGGTTTGCGCTTTAAGGAAGTTTTAATGGTAATGGAGCTTTTTTGCGATCAGATGGTTTTGCAGTTGAAATCTGAAGGATTGTTTCCCTTAACAGCCAGGTCAAAGGGGAAATCCTGGATATTTATGAGAAAAATGTGATAGGAGCAGTGGGCAAGAGCTAATCCTTCCTTTACTCTTTTAAATCCAGTGCTACCTGGATATTAAATCCAACACTGTTTGTGTATTAAATCCAGTGTTACCTGGATCTGGGGAAGAGCACGGTGAAAAAAATGCTTAAAATTAACATTTCTTGCTCCTTGCATCTCACCCCTTGGTCAGGCATCTCTCTGCCATCTCTGCAGGCTCCCTTCGGTGGTCTTTTACAGGGCTGTATTTCCTCCAGCCTTCAGTCTGAAAGGTTTTGCACATCTCTGTGTTAGGGGAAGGGCAGACTGAAGGTGACGATGCTGGTTTGCAGGTGGCTGTGGCTGTGCCGGCAGGTGCAGAGCTGAGGGGTGTGGGATGCATGGGTAGCCAGCAGGTGCATTTCCCAGGCAGAGACACCCCCTGCAGCTGGACCCACCAAGGGTGCCTAGAAGGAAGTTAACCCCTTAGCTGCCGAATGCTGGTGTACAATCACAGAATCATTTTGGTTGGACAAGACCCTCAAGCTCATCAAGTCCAACTGTTCCCCCACCCCTGGCACTACCCCATGTCCCTGAGAACCTCATCTGTGCGTCTGTTCGACCCCTCCAGGGATGGTGACTCCAGCACTGCCCTGGGCAGCCTGTTCCAATGCCCCACAGCCCTTTCTGGCAAGAAATTTTTCCTAATATCCAATGCGAACCTCTCCTGGCACAACTTGAGGCTGTTTCCTTTTGTCCTATCGCTTGTTACTTGGGGCAAGAGACCAAGACCCTCCACGCTCCAACCTCCTGCTTACAACCTGGATGTGCCCACCTGAGGAGGGAGGATTTGGTTTGCGTTGAGGGGAAAAGGCAGGTGAGCCCAAGTCCAAGCGGGGATGTAGATCAAGGAATCGCAAAGAAACAGGGCCAGGGCTGGGGCTGCTGGGCGACGGCAGCGTCTGTAGCTGCTTCTGCAGGCTGGGCTGGCGGCAGCGCTGGCGGCAGTGATGCTGCCTGCTGATTCACTCTGGCAGCGCCTGCCCGCCGGCGGCAGCAGCGGCAGCAGCAGCAGGAGGAGAGGGCAGGGGCGCAGTGCGGCCCCCCTGGGGATTTGCAGGGGCTTTGCTGAGACCTGGAGCTGGGCAAGGGCCGGGGCACCCCCCAGTGCCTCAAGGGTCAGGGCAGGGCAGGCTGTGGGGGCTGTTTCATAGGGAAGTTGCTCCATGGAGGGAACAGAAAGTGCAGGGGGAAATGTCAGAAAAAAGCACCAGACAAAGTGATCTTGGGTTGTTTTTTTTTTCTCTTTTAACGGCAAATTAACCCGCGGTTTTAATGCTGTCATGCCTTCAGATCTTGAAATGTGGGCAAACGAGGCTTTCTGCTTTCTGTGCATCATCTGACAAAAATCAAACCTAGCAGTACTGAAGGCCCATTTTATTAATCTTCTGAATGAAAGGATTACTAAAACAGCTCTTTGGTTTGTTCTCCATGCACACAAGCCTGCATCCCTCGAGTTGCCCTGAAATAGATTTGTAAGAACAAAATACTGACGGGCAATGGTGAACACCATGTGTTGCTAAAGCACATGATGCTTGTGCTACTGACCTGTGGGTGGATTTGGTGGGCAATGATCTGTGGTGGGTGTATTGAACACCATGTGGGGGGACACCGAGGATCTTTTGGGGTGTCCAGGCTGGTTCCTGGCTCCTGGCTGGGCTCCTCGGCAATGCAATAAGCTGCTGATTTCAGCAGGAGCAGCTTGGGCCAGAGTCTTCTCTTGGCAGCGCTGGTGTAGCAAATGAATGCGTGAGTCTGGGTTCCTGCAATCACACCCCATTTCGTTTCCCATCCATCCTCCTGAAACCTCGTCAGCTCTCAAGGAAAGATCTTTATCAGAGCCCAGGCAACTCGTGTTCCTGTGCTGGTGATGGTCTGTGTTTCCTTGTCATTGCTTGCGAGGAGCTGAAATCAGCACTCTGACTAATTAGGAGGGCTGGGGAAAAGCAGATGAGGAGATGAAAGCAAAACAAAATCAGTGCTAGGAAAGTGAAATGACAGTTCCTAATGGCTGGAGCAAAGGGGATGGGATGAAGAGGAGGATGATGAAGACAAGTGCTGATGGGTTTCATTCCCAAAGCAGTTAGGGAAGAAAGGTGATTTGGTGTTGATACCTGCAGCAAAAGCTCTTTTTCTTAATTGTATGGCTTTCCCCTTGGCTCACTGTCTCTTAACACTCATGTTAGTGAAATCTGCCTATGTAGTGTGGTCCTGCTGGCTGGCTCAGGGCAGGAGGGACAAGGTGGGTTTAGGAGAGGACGAGGGATGGCACCAGAAAGTGCTGTGGGACACCTTTTCTCTGGTGGTTTGAGGGCCAAAAGAGTTTCAATTTTAGCTTTACCAGTTGTTCTCTTCCTGCCCAGGTGGGTTACTTGCCTCTGTGGTTTGGGTTTCTCCTCTGTGAGACAGCGATAATGGCATTTGCCTTCTCTATGTGTGAACTGGGAGGATTAATTAACATTTGGGTGGTGACCTGAGGTTGCATGCAGGTGAACTATGAACATCTGGCTGGAACTGAACCCAAACTTTTATTTAAAGACACCGACAATCATTGAACGTTCTGCCATGAAAATTGCCCTTGACTTTGCTTCTGTCTCTGACCTTTCCCTCCTCATCTGTCCTTTTGTAGCCCTGCTCCTGGACATCATGATTGTGGCCGGTTTGCAGAAGCTGGCCAAGCGGAAGGGCCCGTATGACATCACCCCCGGCTTGTTGGACTACCTGACCATGGACACCTACGCGTTCCCAGCGGGGCACGCCAGCCGAGCGGCCATGCTCTCCAAGTTCTTCCTCAACCACCTGGTCCTGGCCATCCCCCTCCGGATCCTGCTGGTCCTCTGGGCCCTCTGCGTGGGCTTTTCCCGCGTCATGATCGGACGGCACCACATCACAGATGTCCTGTCTGGCTTTGTTTTTGGCTACTTGCAGTTCAGGCTGGTGGAGTTGATATGGATGTCCTCCAACACGTGTCAGATGTTGATATCCATCTGGTGAACATGGGGGACTTGTCGCCTTTCCACTTGGAAACTAGCAGATACTTTGTCTCCCTCCCAGTGTTTTCTACATGTTGTTTGTTGGAAGCGGTTGTAGCTTCCATGAGTAGTGGCGTTTTTTAATGTTGCTTCCCCACCTGAAAAAAAAATATATATATTTCTTGCAATGGATTGGGTTTTAGCAGCCAATGGCCATACCTGTGTTTTGGCCATATCTTCATACTGTGTTTGGACAGCAACCTAATTAAGCTTTACGGGTGAGAGAAATGAGCTACATGTCTGCTTAGTTTGGGTGGTTCACATCGGCACCTTTAATGTCTTCAGGATGGGCAGCGCCTGAGAGCTTCCCAACAACATGTTCGTTAACTTTTTTGAGGCTAAATGATTTTGGCCACAGCGCTTTTTCTTTTTGTAAGCCCAGCAGTTGTGTCTTGTACAGGGTCAGGACACTGCCGGCGCTTCAAAGATAATAAATAATCATAAAAATCCTGCCCTGTTTGGTTCTTATCATGAGGGAAGGGACAAAAGCCAGCTCAGTGTGGCTTTGAGATACGTGTTCGACTTGGAGCAGGTCTTGCAGTTTTGCTCACTGAGGAGATGCAAGCGACCACTGAAATGGTTTATTTTGAATGGGGTGGACCTGGGTGGGTGCTCAGGACACTGAGGGTGGCATGTTGAAGCTGGCCTTTCGTCTGCTGCTCAAAAATCTGGTCTGTGAGGGTGCTGTGGTGGTTTTGGTCTGGTGAAGGACAAATACAAGCTGCTCGTTTTCATCCTAGCAGGGAGTAACGTAACAGGCATTGTGCTGGGTCATGGTGAGTTTGCAAAGAAGGTCTAAACACAGAGCAAAGAGTCTTCTTGGCCATGATTTTATAATTATGCCAAATGATGCTGCAGATGGTAATTTCCCAGGTAAGCCTCTTAGAGCACTGGCTGCTTTCTGGTGGACCCCACAATGTCAATGAGCACAGGGCAGGAGGCAGGAATGCCCATGCCCGGCCTCTGCTCGCGTGGTTGGAACCTCCCTAGAGAGGGAAATACCTACTGTTTGTGTGTCTCACCCTGTGTGAAATGAGGAGAGCACTCCTGACCTTCCTTGATTGCAAAGCTGAGCTAATTGATACCTGTGAACCGGTCTGAGGTTACTGAATATAGACTTTGATGCCCAGACATGGTGCCGTTCCTTTCCACTACTGACAAGTGGCCACCTTGAAACCTGGCTGATCCTTACGCAGGTGATGGCCACGCTCAATGTGGTGTCTCTGAAATGGGTCACCCCTCATTAACTGTCTAAGAAAAACCTGTCTTTTTCACAGAACCTTCTATTTCTGCGTGGTTTCTGTGTCTTTAGAAGAGAGTTTGATCTTTGGCAGGTGATGGACACTACCAGACCCAGCACCTTCCCTGGTTGGATGCATCCTGCAGAATGAAGGGATCCCGTCATTCCTGTCTTCATGTCTATCCCAAGTGAACAAAATGCACCTGGCTTGCAAGGCCAGGGAGCGATCAGCTGCGGCTTGTGCTCTCATCTATCCCTGCATGTTGGGGAGCCTCTTCCTTCCAGGGCTGCTGGTGAGAAGGAGAAGACATTCAGATAATGACTGTTGCAAGCTGCTAACATTTGTTGCTCTTTGATAATTAATAGGAAAAGAAGCTCAACAGACAAATCTCTCCCTAGCAGGCGTCTCCAGCTGGGATGTCAGCGCAGAGCCCTCGGAGGCACTGACTTTCCCAGCTGGGAGGCTGGAGCAGCGTGGTGAGGAGAACTGCCATGGCCTTTGGAGAGGAGCCTCCCGCCGAGCTGCCAGGGCTGTGCTGGGCAAGGGTCCCCCGGGAAGGGTTGTCACGGTGTGTGTTCAGGAAAGGGGAGAGCTCTGGGTCTTGCCGGTTGTCCCTGCGGGCTGGTGCAGCAGCAGGCAGAGCGGCAGGGGGGTCGGTGCTGCCCCCACCCCTGCTGCTCTCTGTTCAAATGTGGGGAGCAGAGAGATGCTGCTGCACCTGGCCTCCATCAGGGGGGTTCTTTGCCAGCCTCCTTCTCCTGCAAATGTGAAGAAGTGAGCTATGGTGCTTTCTTCTAGGGGTTAAGACACTTGGCAGAGTTTATCCTCAGCCTGAGGAAGGATGGAGGCAGGTTACTGCAGCTCTGATGGTACCTACGTGTACCTGGAGACAGCGCCTGAAGCGGCAGGGAGCAGGGGAAGACTTTGCCCTGATTGCTTTGTGGGAAGCTCTCACTCTGTAGCTTGAGGTTTTAATAAAAATAGGCAAATAGGCTGGATGCATCTACAGCCATGTCCCTGGGTCCAGGTCCCCTTGCAGATGTGTCGTCTTCTGGTGTATCCAGGATGGCTTTGGAGGAGTTACTCCTGGTCTTTGCTGCTGTAATCAGGAGAGCATGGCCTGGAGAAGCTGCTGTGATGGGTGACTTCAGCTGGGCTGGTCTCATCCCAGCACGTGGTTGCAAAGCGAGGCAGGAGGGCAGGGAGAGGTGAGTTGGGGTGACGCACCGGGGTGAATTGGGGCTCACAGGATGGGGCTCCCACATAGGGTTTCTCCTGGGAGCCTTCCTCCTTGGCACCCCCAAAGCCTGCACCCCTTTGCTCCCCCAGAGCAGGGGAACCCCAGCACTTGCGTGCTCACTGCAGGGAAGGTTTGGGGAGAATCCCCAAGGTGGGTGCAGATCTGGGTACAGAGGCACCATGGAAAGCCCAGCAGAGCCTTGTCTCATCCATGCCTGGCCCTTGTGGCATGGCACCGTGCAGCATCCCTCGTCCCTCTCTCCTGGCTGCTGCCGTGCCAGAGGTACCGCTCAGAAACAACCAGCACCGCTGCGATGAAAACCAGCTTCTGTCTCTATAGCAACAGCGAGACATGGTGGTACCCACCATGGGGGTGCCTGGCCCGTGTCCCATGTCCCTGCCTGATCCTGTCCCCAGCTTTCAGCCCAAGTAACCCTGCCCCATCTGTCCCACTGCGGGCTGTGCTGGGGGCCAGGAGGCAGATTGGGGGGTTCAGCCCCCTATGCTGCACTCCAGGGCTGGATCTGAGTGGTGTGGCTCAGCAGCAAGGAGGGCACAGCAGCAGGAGGGAACGGACAATCTCTCTTTCAATCTGCACAGATGCCGTCTGCCTTCCAGCCCTTGACTCTGCTCGTGGGGAGGAGCGTGGGTGCAGCACGCCTGTCCCCAAAGCCCTGCAACCAGAGGGTTTTCTCCCCGCTCAGATGTTGTCATGTGGCTGTGGGGCAGCAAAAAGCCAAATGGTTAAAACTCCTCCAGGATTTCCCAGGGATGTGAGTGCTTTCCCTGAATCTTCAGATCCACAAATTAAGCCATGCAGGGCTCAGTGTGAGGCTCAGGGAGGAGTGGTCCTTCCCAAGCCAGGACACATCTCCATCCCAGAACAAGCCCTGTCTGCAGCCAGGCAGCTCTGGCCATCTTCTGATTTCCACTTTGTCCGACAGGTGAGGTAAGAAAATGTCCTGGAGGAGGCAAGTGCAGCGCATGGTTCCGGGGCTGCTGCATGGGTCTGTGCAACCGGGAGAGTCCCAGGCTGCGCTGGCGGTGATTTCGTTTGTGATTCTGGTGCGTACAGTGACAGGCCCCTCCTCCCCTCGCCCTAATGCTGATTATGCTCAGCAGCAAAAAAAGATATTTTAATTTATTAAAAAAAAATAAAAAAGGGTGCCATTGCAAGTAGCAAATCTGGATTATACCTTTGGGCATATGTGGGAATCACAGCTGGGGTGTTTAGTTCCCCCACCCCCCAACCTAAGCTGTTGTTCTATTCCAACAAGCAGTTTTGTGTGTTTGTGGCTGGGACTGTGCTGAAATGAAGGTGGGACAAATCCTTCCCACACTGGGGCTGTGGGGCCCTCCCTGCCATGGGGCTGCTGAGCAGGATCCTCTCTCCTGCCCCCTAGGAAGGGGTGACTTGGGCCCCGTGTCACCCTGGGGACGAGGCAGGTGATGGGGAGGGAAGCGCAGGCACTGGCTGGCAGATCTGAGGGCTCAGGAGGAATTAGGAAGGCTGTTACACAAGCTCTCCCTGCGGTAGCACAGGTGTGGCTCTAGTTCAACCCGTGCTGGGTTTTCTTGGGCAAACACACTCCTTTATTCACTGGGGGTGTTTCAGATGGCCCATGGGTTTACACAGCTCACAGCAGCTCGGTGCAGCAGCCCCAGCTCCCGGCACCGCTCCCCGCGGCACCAAATCGTGCAGGACAGCCCCGGCAGCCACAAACTCCTTTCTGGTGCTCCAAGGTTTCTCCCCAGTTAGAATCATCTATGTGATTTTTGGTTAGGTTTTTGTATTAAAGCAATAATTAACCAGGTCATTTGCAGGCTAAAAGTTTAATGTATTGGGCAAAGCCTGAAGAAATAGGATGGTTTCCTCCCCTTCAGATGTGTGTGCTGTCAGAGCAGGTGATGCTGCAGATGGAAGATACGTGAGCGCAGATGATGCCGTTTATGTGTTTGGCCATCTGAAATAGCGACGTGGCCGGTCTCCGCTGCAGGGTGGGAACAGGTGACCAGAGAGGAGTTTTTCTCTGGTGTCATCCAAGAATCCCTGGCTGAGGCACTTATATCTGAATATAGCACCTGATTTAAGGTGGTGCTGAGTGCTCTGCCCCCCAGGCAGGCAGGGATGGGGTTGCTTCGCTCCCCACCTCGCTGGGGCTCAGAGGCATCAAAGGTCTCTGCGTTCGTTCCCCAGGACACAAGAGTCAAAGCGGATTAAGGGTCTCTCGACTGATCACATTTATTTCATTATTTGAGCGAAATCCCTTGTAAATACCACCTCCCCCCACCCCTTCTTATAAAAATAGAAGGCAGGGAAGAATTGGAGATTTAGGAAAAGTTAATCGCAGGAGTCGCTTGAAAACCGTTAACCTCTTGTAGCCCGAGTGAGGCTGAGCAGAGTGGGGAGATGCTGCATGGCTTGAGGGGTGTACAGTGGTTTCCCCAGTCCCCCCAAAGCGGGGTTTTCTCGGAAAATCCCTGGTTCTTAGCAGGGGAGTCCTCTCCCGGCTCGGTGATACTACAGCGGCTTTGTTCACAGCTTGGCCATGGTGAACTGCTAATTGCAGTGTTGCAACAAATTGGCTCAAGTGTCCAGATGACTCCGGGGCGCTTGGGGAGGGGGACACATCTTGGCATCGTGGGCTCAGGGCCACTTGAAATGCTGACGCTCTTCCCTTTCCAGTGTGGTTACTCTGGGGACCTGGGCACTGCACAGGGATCTCTCCCAGATTAAGTATTTCGAACTAATTTCTAACGGGTGGAGCTGGTGTCCTCTCCCCAAAACTGCCCTGTCCTTGCAGAGTCCTCATCCCTGTGATACACCCTTGCTCATGGGACCCCCTCTGACTTTCTCACTTCTCCCAGGACCAGCAGCCTTGTGCAAGATCATCAGTGACAGAAAGTCAGACCTGCAGAAATTAATTAAAATAAGAGCAATGGGGAAAAAAAAGCTGAGAGCTACAGTGATGGATGGTGACAAAACACTTGCTCAGAGACTGAAGCGCTCTGGGCATTCGGTGGCATTTGCTTCCAGCCAAGGAGTCATGCAATAGTTAAACACACTTGATGTGATGGTGATTAAGGAATCAGACTCTGACATCTGGGTGCAGGTCCATTGCGAGGAGCTGTGATGCACCCAGCGCTGATGCCCATTTCCCGCTGGGATTTGCACCTCGGAGCTGGCAGTGCTGGTTTGTCATGGTTTCCTTCCCCTGGCTGCAAGGGGGTTTTTCATTCGCTTTAAATCCAAAACCTAAAGTCGTGTATTAATACCATGGTAATGCATAGCCTTTGTGTCCAAGCCAGGGGTTATATAAAACACAGATTAATGGGAATCAGCAAAAGAGAGGAGCACGGGGAGGGATGCGGTGAGGATGCCTTGGGAGGGGAGGCAGGAGGGAGCTGGCAGCTCCAGAGGGGAGGGAAGGTGGCTGAGCACATCCAGAGTGCTTCCTGGCAGGATTTGCCCCCGTTATTGTTCTGCAGTCCCCGATTCAGGACATTTCCTGAGCCAGCATTGCTGCCATGTCACGTCTTTGGCCCCTGGGTGATCACCAGAAAGCAGAAAGGGGGTCTGTGAATTTGACTGGAAATGGCTGTTGGTTTTTTATTTGTTCTTTGGTTTGGTTTTGGGTTTTGTTGGTTTTTGTTTGTTTTTTGTTTTATTACATACATCACTTTTGCACCTGCAAACAACAGGCTGGAAGATAAAGCAACAAGCAGCCATCCAAATGAAAGGCGCTTTTTTCACTAGGTTATAAATGAAACCCCCAAGGTGGCTTGTTTCCCCTCTCCCGTCTCATAAAGCGAGGTGATGCTTGGGTTAAGAAAGGCTGGGGATTGTCAGAAACTCCTTCTCCTCATTGGTGATCTCTGGGAGATCGGTGCTGGTTTCCAGGGACCACACACACCACTCAGAACAGCAGGGCCTGAGTTTTGGGCAGAAAAGCTCCCTCTTGCAGACTCCTCAGCCCAAAACCACTCAAAATGTACTGAAGGGGCAGCAGGGACACTAAACCAAACCCTTCCCTTTGCAGCTCCTCGGAGCACAGGCAGAAGAGATGAGCAAGAGGGGGAAAGCAACAGGTTTTTGGGCACCTGCCTCCAATCGTGACTTTCCTTGGGAAAGCACGACCGTCTCAACATCTCTCCATACAGGCAGATTCCTCCCACCCCCGGAGGAAGGCACAGCTGGGCACTAACCATCAATCATGTCCTGCCAGGAAGGGCTTCTATGGGTTGCGGGATTCCTGGTGGGGTTACTTTTTTTCAAAGCCTCCTGCAATAACAGCAACCGTTGCTCCGCTTCCTTTCTAGATAACCTTTTTCCTGCTGCCCAACATGCTTATCTGCTGCAGACAGACTGGCAAGATGAACCGGAAAGCTGATACCTTATCTCTCCCTCTCAAGGAGCTTATTTAAGTGCTGGAATGTGTTGCGATGGTAAATGATTGTTAGAATCCAAGTGGGGTACATGGACCTAAGGACAGGTCCTGCTGGGAGGGAGCACCTAGTCAAAAAGGACACTCATGGGACTACAGCCTTTCCGGGATTTTCTGGTTTTTATCTGCCAAAAGATGCATTGCCTAAAGTGTAAAATGTTCGTTTTAAAACCAAAAGGCATGGGTCAGGTTTCTCGATAATCTGTGGGTTAATGCTGCAGGCTGCTCCCACCTCTGCGAGGTCAACCATGTCCCTTCGATACGGCTTTATCTGTGCCTCAGTTTGCTCTTTGCAGCAAATATACTGCTGTGGGTTGGCCTCGCAAGGGGTGCAGTGAGGGTTAACAGCATGTGATATCGCATGGCAAGTGTTCCTCGCTCACCCTTAAATCTGTACTGGTGCAGGAAGCCGTAAGATGCTAACACATCCATAAAGGTAAATAGGATTTGAGAGCTATCGGGCTAATTGAAATGAATGGGGCTCGGCTGCTCAGACAGCATGATACAATGAAATGAGACCTCTCTGGGGACACCGAAGTTGAGCAGAGCTTCAGCACTTCACTTATTTCAGCCACTGCAAGTGGCAGCTACAGCAATAGCAATTGCAGACGCCGGGGTTTGAGCACTGGGACAGCAGAGGGGCCAGGGACAACCGGCGTGGCCGGTGTGATGTCCATAACAGCTGCTGAGGAGGGCTGAGACAGGCTTATTTTGGTCCTGTCCTGGGTAGAAAAATAGACGGTGGTGCTGGGTGCCAGCCTGGACAGAGCACGCTGCCAGCAAACCAGGGGTGCTCCCCCTCTCCATAAATAACTGTGTCCCAGTGCACCTGGGAGGTAGAATGGAGGAGAAGGGAGCAGGGCCGGCAAAACTACAGGGGAACAACCCCATACCAGTGAGCTCTAGGTGTGAGTGTCCAGATCCCAGCGCCCCGACCAGTGAGCGATGGGAGCTCACGAGGGGTCCCTGCACCCCCTTGCCCTGACCCCAGCACCCAGGGCCAGGCTTAGACTCGGGATGGCTCTTGCTGGTCCAGCTGCTCTCGCACAGTAGTTGCCAGAGAAACTGTACGGTGGCAGCACACGCTGCTACCATGGGCTGCTGCAGCTGAGAGTTAATCTGTTTCACATCACCAACTGCTTTTCCATGGTGATGCATAAGGAATTGCTGTCCCAGAGCAGACCTCAGCTCACCTGTGTGACAATGACAAGTGCTTCAACGGCAATGCAGGTGACCCTGTGGCAGCCAGGATGGGACAACATGATTTCTGGGAGGTGCGATCCAGTCTCGCTGGAGCTTGAGCTGGCCCGTCCTCTGAGGCTTTTTATTCCTTGCAAAACTCTTACAATTAGACACTGTCTAATGTGCATGTCTGCAAGGCCCTCTAAATTCTCTTTACATCTTACAAGGTCCTTGGCTCCATCCCGTTGGGTAGCACCAGGCTCCATCCCCAGTCACAGCCTTTTTGGGGGTTGCAGAGAGGACCCTGCAGGGAAGCAGGACTGACAGTGAAACCCATGGCACTCATTATTCTCCCCATGATGTGATTTGATTATGCTGATTGCAAATAGGGCTGGTATAGCCGCTACATGCTGACATAGCTGATCAATGCTGTTTGTCTCCCTCAGCCCTCCTTCCTCAATTCCTTTAGGGCAGCTCTCATATTTTGGGGATGTCACAGCTCCAGCCGTTGCCCTGCATCCCTGCTGGGCACTGTGACCATCAGGATGGGGCCGGGCTGTCCTGCAGATAGAGCGAGTCTCAAAGGTGCCCAGCTCCAGCTGCAGCCCCCTTCCAATTTAGCAGTTGTCCCTGTCAATGTAAGAAGTAGGAATGGGAGGGGAACCATCTGAGCTGCTCAGCGTCTGTGTCTTGTGATCCTGAAACCCAAGAGCCCCCCCTGACTCAGCAGGTTATTAATAACCCCCTGGCCGCGCTCCTGCTGCAGCGCCTGCCAGCCCTGGCATCGCTGGTCTCTCCTCTGCAGCCGGGCGAGACACACACCCCAGGCAAGGTCAGGGGCTCCTTCCTGCTGACCCCCTTGTCCCATCCCCACCCACAGGGCTGAGCAGACATGGTATGAGGCTCGTGGAGGGGCCTGGAGAGACCCCAAGACCCCTGCACCTCTCGCCAGCACTGGAGAGGCTCCTCATGCTGCTGATGTGAGCCTCATTGCACCCTTGTCCCAGGTCACCTGTTTTCTTGTACCCAAACCCAGCCCTGGTCCAGGCTGCAGGGCCGGTGAGTTGGGCTTTCTGGACTGTAGCATCAGTGACTGCTACCTGCCCCTTCCCCAGGCTGGGACACACTGGGTGTCCCCAGGCTGGTGCAGCCCCTGGTGGTGTTTGGTCCCCACATCTGTTTGGCCAGGATGGGGTCTGCCAGCCACTGGCTTTCCATCTGTCTCTGGTGAACCTCTTCTTTGGTCACAGCCTTTGCTCACACTCTTCTTCCCAGGATTGCGAGGGTGAAGCCACAGGTCCCTTGAAGACCCTCCAGGTACATGTGAGACCTAAGAGAAAGAACGGCATATTCTCACCCTCATTTCCCACCACCTCCTCTCCCTCTCCATATCCCCCACATCTTGGCCTTGCAGCAGGTGAAGTGTTTCAGGCAAAAACCGTTTCTCACCTTCTCGACGCCTTGACCTCCTCTCTGAGTGGTGTGTTCAGGACCACCATGCAGCAGGTAAGCTGAGCTGTTCACCCCCCAACTCGGGCCCTTTTCTCCCGGGGAGAGATGCAGGGGATGGGGCTGGCATCCCCCTGCCCGCGGGATGCAGCTCCCGGGGGGACCCACCAACCTGGCCGCCCGGGGCCGGGGGGACACGGAACGGAGCCCGCCCGCCGCCGGCTCCCAGGCTGGATGTGTCGCTCCCTCTAGTGGGGACACCGGAGGATGTCGCCGCCGCCACCCGGGATCCCGGCCCCGGGGGGGCGGCCCCGGGAGCCGCAGGAACGCTGCCCTTCGAACAGGGATGTCCGGACCTGGTTACACCCGTGTTATCCCCGTGGGGAGCTGTGCCCTGTGCGTGATGCCCCACGCCAGGTGAAAGCCCCGTGGGAGGTTACACCTCGTGGGAAGTTACACCCTTGAGCTCTTCCCGCAGGACTCCCCAGCAGCGCATGGGGACCGAGGGCCATTCCTGGCTGGATCTTCTCAGGGCTGAGGCTGCGTTTTGCTGAGCGGAGATATTTAGCGCCCACTGAAATATTTAGGAATTATGTTAATAATTAAAGAAGAGACTGAACTCGAAAGGGACTTTGTGTGATCTCATGAGACAGATGGGACAAATCTAGTAATGAGAAAAACTGCTCCCTAAAGTGTGGCATTATTTCATAAATTCTCCAAGAAAAAGGGAATACTGCAACTCTGGAGATGTTCCAAAAAATGTCCTTTGCCTCGGGACTCTGAGAGTGAATCCCGCAGCCCCTGTTTATCCCAAATTACCATTTTTGTCTCTGCATGTGTGCAGGGTTCACATGCTGGCCAGGCTGTGATCATCCCATCGCAGATCAAAGCCATGTTTGTCAGGGACAGCGAGAGTCTGCTTGCTTACACCAGGGGTTGCAGTTCTACCAGAATCACTTATTCTTATCAGCTTCATTGCATCCAGGAGCAGCTGATAGTTCCCTTTGGTGAGGCGAAGTGAGATATTTTTGAACTGTGAAACAACAGCCGTCTCGTAACACATGGAGCAGAGGAATCAGATGGTTGTGATTGAAGGTTGGAACCATGAGCCTAAATGTGTCCATGAACTTACATTCCTGCCACATCTGTGGTTTTTAAGAGGGTTTCAAGTTGGGAAGCAAAATTATGGGCCAGTTTAAATCTGAACTGAATATTAGGCATTGCAAAATCAATTACTTTAAAGTACCTTAAAACTCCTTCAGTAAATCTGGGGAAAGTGTGGATTCGTCTATCCTTGTTTTCCATGTTGGGGAGGTTTCCCCCTCTTTGCTAGTGTAGGTCTTGTGGTTAATAACAGCCTCAAATATTTGGCTGAGTTTGAACCCAAAGCAGGCTGAGGTTTTCATGACTGGACAGACCGGAGTGAACGAAATGTCATTTTCAAAAGAGAGTAGGGTTTATTACTAAAATATCTGGATCAGCTCTGCAGAGGTTTGGCTCTAGTGTTGTTCAGGACAATTGCTGATCTTCAGAGTCAGGGTGAAATAAGACTGAAGATATTAGTGTAATTCAGTGATCTGCCTATGAATGGTCACTGAAGTCAGATAGGTTGATCTAACACAGTCCTTTTCTCAGAACTATTCCTTGCGTTTTGAGATACACCGTCTAGCACCCTATGTCAAATAACTGTTGATTTTTTTTCCTCTGAAAAGGAGGGCTTTGACAGAGCAAACTACTAGAAAAGCAGATGCTCCTAGCAGCATTTTTCTGTGTGTTTGGGGAGTGAGCCTTGAATTGAGAAAACAGGTCTTCACCTGGCAAAACTTTAGTACTTGCACCTCCATTTCCACATTTTCTCCTCTTCTCTGAGTGTGCTGAAAACCCAGCATGTCACCAACAATCTTTGGAGTGTTTTGAAGAACACAAACTGTCACGTTGGGAAAAAGATGCGCGGCGTTGCTTGAATTTTTCTTGAACCTCTTGCTATTTAGGCAACCAAGGCTGTGCGAGGGCTTGCAAGTGGCTGTTCAAAGACAGAGTTTGGGCTTTAAAAGCTGTTTTAAGAGCAGCCTTGTTAGCTTCTGGACAGCATGGCCAAAGGAAAAATCACTGAGCAGAACTAGTGTTGTTTTGCAGTTACAGGGAAAAACTGAAGTCACGGCTGATGAAGTGCCTCCAAAATACTTGCAGTATCAGGCAACTGGTATTTGGTTCTCATTGCAAGCAAAGCTCAGTGCTAAAGCCAGCTGAAAGCAATTCACTTCTCATTGGAAGAATAGCTTCTTCCTTTTAATCAGCTCTGTTTTAAATTATTTCCTTTTTTAGTGCCTTAAATAGTCATTTTGGTTTGTCCTTTAGGCAGCCAGCATTTGCTCACGAAGAATGGCATGGGTCTGCAGCCTTTAAAAGGACAAACAATAGTCTGGCAAACAGAAACGCTTCAATGGCATCTCAATTTTATATGGAGCCTGACTCCCCATGGGCCACAAAGGAATAAAGAAAAAGAACAGCCTCTACCTGATCCAGCAGCTACAAGGAGCAATAACTAACTACTTGAATTAGCTCTCATCTGGGAAATTAGGGGGAAAAATAAAGAGTGGGGGTGGAAATAGCAAATAAGACTGCAGCTGGGGCACCCAGGCTCCTCTGCAGTAGGAAGGAACTGGAGTTGGTAGCTTTGTCCTGCCTCGATGGTGAGATTTATGGTGGAGAGTTAGAAGGGGATCATCTTAACTAAAGCACTTTCTTTCACATTCACCTGTAAAGTAAATCTTTGTACACATAACAGTTTAGCAATCTCAAGGCCAGAGGTGGATTTGGCGCTCTGTAAACTCGCCAGATATTCCACAAATACAGCGGAAGAAAAAAAAATACCCTAAGAAACTCTGCAACCTCAGTCCGCAAGCAGAGTGAGCAGAATTGCACTGCATGACACCAGACATGTAAAGCAGATGCACAGAGGGGACCACACCATGAGTTAGTGTGAGTTAGCATGAGCGTAGTGTTGCAGTCTTTGCTCTTGCTGATCACATTTAACCCAGTTTGGGGCAAAGACCAAGATTCCTGGGTTTTCATACTCTTTTCCCATTCACAGTATTTCATACTTAGAGAGTATTTCAGCTTAGAGAGGTGAGAGGCTCTAGCTTCCTCTCACATCAGAACGTCTCTTTGTTCTTCTTAAAAACAACTTTATAAAAACATCTCTATTGATATTAGGTGTTAAATAAGAGGAGGAAACAAACAAACCTTTTATATTTGAGACCCAATGTCCCTTTGTTCTGTTTGAGGTTAAGCTTTCAAAGCATTTCCTTTTATTTGGATAACACCATCATACATGGGATTACAGAGAACTGCCAGAGCTACTCAAATCTCCTCTCCCACCTCTCATAGATGACAGCTCGACTCTATCGCTGTTCTTGCTGACTGAGTTTTGGGTCCTAAGGCCCTGTTCACTTAGTTGCAGGCTTGAATTTCCCTGTAGCTTTCTCGGATGAGCTAATGAAGTGAGCACAGGCATGAGGCGTTCTTGATTCAGACACAACTGCATTTGAAATGGATTTTCACGCTTCAGGGCACAAACCAGCTCCTACATGTGGGACTAGAAAGACCTGATGGGACTAGAAAGCATATTATCCCGTGGACAGGTTGCTCCACCACTGTCCACTGTGTTTCTTCTGCAGCAGCTGACCTTGGCTGTGGTCTGAAATAGACAGAAACTACCTTGACCTGACCTGGTAAGGTGAATGCATATTTTATGTGTGCTGAATGGCCTCTGGATGAGGAACAGAGCAGGATCGCTTTGCTTTTTCCAAAGGGATCGTGGAGTTCTGTGAAGGACTGTGGGGGCAGTAAGGCCCTGTCTTGCACTTCAGGCTGCCATTTACAGCTGAGCAAAGTGGTACCGAAATGGCATAAGAGCACTTAGCGTTCAGTTCGCTCCGCTGTAAATCACTCTGCATGGTGCAAGCCATGGTCAGGGATTTATAGATTCAGAGCAAATTTTTGTGGAAGCTGTAGAATGTAATAGTAATTATATTATTTCTAGGAAGCTTTAGACCACAAGACATTTCTGTAGATGTGAATTCTATACTAGAGCTGTAAGCCCTCTGCAATGGTTATTTTCTGTTTGACAGGATTCTTCATTAGTGGAAGGATGAAGCACACAGCAAGGTTTCTGCTCTCACTTGTAATTAGCCCTGGGAAGAGGAAGCAGGACTCTTCCTGCTCAGGAGAGGTTGACTTTCTAGTCCAGGGGATAATTTGCTCAGCTCTCTGGAATAGGTCAACAAGCAGAGTGGGTGATCAGTCCTTCCAGAACAGATTCTGTGCATTGAACTTCATCCAAGTGAAACCTGTTCATCAGTCCTTGCCCAAATCTCTTCTTGCCGTCAACACTCCTCCCTCTCAGTTGGTTGTGGGTCTAATCGCACCAGCTCTCATCTCATACCAGTTGTTTTGGTTTATACTCAGGTGGTAAGGTCTTTTGAAGAGCAGTACAGGAATTAATCACCTTATGCTGAGGTCTGATGGTGTCCCCATGGACCAGGACAAAGTGGAGCCATGCTTTTCCCTTTGGTGGGGGCAGACTATGTCCTTTCACTATTTGTATCATGCCCAGCTTTAAACAGAGAAGAACAGCCCAGCCCCAAAGCAGTCCTGAGCCACGAGACTAGCAAAGCTCTGTAGAGCTGGCCTCGGCATGCCACTAGGCACGGTGGAAAAGCCATGAGTTTGTGGGGGTTGCAGTGTACACACCTGGTAATGAACGTAGAATCATCTTTTGTTTGCTTACTTCGGCCTTTTGATCTCCACAACAGGTTGCATTAGTTTGTTCTTTAATTGGTGCATCTATTCCCTTGGCCTTGGATTGTTGCCTCGGAGATGCAGAAGAGACCTTGGGAGAACTGCTTACGACAGCAGCATCTGTGCACAACGCTGACCTGGCCGAGCCCGCATGAGTCACCTGCGGATGGTTTGGGTTGTTGGTGGCTGCATGAGTCAGTGAAAGCGAGGGGATCCCACACCGCCCAGTCTCCTGAAGGGCAATATTAATGCCTTTGGGTGTTTGTTGTTATTGTGCATCAACAGCATAGAGTACAAGAAGGTTCACTCTCCTCTTCCTCCTCACCTGACATAGGGTGTGAAACAGCACAGTGTTGCAGAGTGAAATTCACTGAATGTGAAAAGCAGCAGCCCAAATCTGAGTGACCTGCAGTTTCTCTTGTGGAGGACAGTGATAGTGAGGTTTGTACAGGCAAGCAGCAAGTCAGAAGAGCTATTTGTATGTGTGTACTTGTCTGACTGATGGAGAAATAAAAACTAAACACCCCTGATTGATGCCCCGGCTGCCCGGGGAATCGGTGTGAGTGGGAGTTTGCTCATGTCAGGAAGGAGGGTGGGCATAAGGAGAAAAATGGACAGCATTGGCCTGATGTCTCTAGGCAGAAAAAACACACTGTGGGAAAGAGGAGATGAAACACCAAAGGGGCAGGAGGAGAGTGTAATACTTCGATATCCAGAAAAGTAGGGGATCTGACAACCAGGTCACGGTTGTCAGCAGTGCTGGTGCGTATCTTGGTAGCTCAGTGCCTGGCAACTTCGATAGCAGCGCAGATCAACTGTAGGAACATCACATATGGTCCAGAAAGCTGTTCATGCATTTCCTCCCCCTCCATTACTCCTGGTGACTGTTTGAGATCAAACGTGTCTCTTGAGCAGCGATCCAGGTCTGACACTGTTCCTGTAACCTGGGAAGAGGTGAGGACTCTTTCTACTGAGGCACTGCCAGCCCCAGGGAAACGTGCTGCAAAATCCCTCCAAAGCCGCCTCCCCTTCATGGGCAAGGACAAGCAGGGTGACAGCACATGGCTGGCCCAGGTGCTTGTGCCACATATATATTATGCCATTCTTGCAAACTGCTGGACAGTCACTAAGAAATAATGCATAAATACCTGCAGTGTGGCCTTCCACTGCAAAATATGTCACCACTAACAGGCACCCCTGTGAGTTTGTTACAGGAAGGAGAATTAAAGGGAGACTGGTCTGTCCTTGTACGCAAGGAGACCACGTCTTAGCTATGAAAACCCCTGGGCAGAGGAACTGCATGTTATAGCAACTCTACAACCAGATCTTCAGTGCCAGGTTCTGGCCAAGAACACTGCTTCATGCTGACCTGAAGCTCTTTTTGACCCAAGCAAGGACCATGTTTGCCTCATGAAGCTACTTGTATGTTACAGCTTGGTAGGGTTTTTTGGGACAGGAGTGTTCGCCTTGCTCCACTGCATTCATCACCATCAAGGAGAGAACAAATTTAAAAGTATTACTATTTCTGAAATCATTCCAAGGGGCAGTTCCTCTGGGTTGCCTTTGAACCTGCTGCCCATTAAACCAGTGAGAAGCACCAGTCAGCCTTCACTGGTATTTATTTTTAAAATGTTCTTTAAACGTCAATGATTGTTTGCTGCTGCCTTACCTACAGTCATGGTGAATAAAGCTATAGCTAAATGGAAAGTTAAATGTATTCACCAAGTGTCAATGTCTACATCTTTTTATTTGCAGTCTCGCAGAGAAACCAAAAGTAACTACAAATAGCACTGTGCTAGAAAGTGGTTTATTGACCAACAATGTCGCTTCAGCACACGATGAGCTGTTTCACTCTAAATTGGTCACAGTTGTTGACAGTAAGGGGCTTTGCGTTTGAATACGGCACGTCTTTTGGTCCATGCGAAAAAAAGTTTGAACGTTAATTATTCTCTGACACTTGGGAGTTACTGTTGCTCAGCCCGCGGGCGTGTGTGGCGCCGAAAGGCGCTGAGGCCCTGCGCCGCCGCCATTGCCGCCGCTCTGCGCCTGCGCCCGCCATCTTGGGCCGCCCCTGCGGTGCCGGCGGAGCCCTGTAGGCGGTGCTGTGCGGAGGGTGGAGGCAGCGGCGGCGCGGCGCCCTCCCGCGCGGGATTGACAGGCCGGGCCGGGGGAGGAGGAGGAGGGAGCGGCAGCCGGAGCCCGGATCGCCCCGCATCCCGCCGCCGCCGCGCAATCCGCCGCCATCCGCCGCTCCCTGAGCCCATCGCCCCTCCGCACCCGGCTTCCCAGGCAGTCCCGGCTCCCCGCCACCACCACAGGTGGGTATCGGGGGCCGGCGGCGGCCGCGGATATTTGGGGCGGTGAGTGGGGCCGGGGGGGGGAGGAGGAAGGGGAGGGAGAGGGAAGGTGGGACGAGGCAGCCCTAAAATGGAGCCGGAGCCAGCGGCTGCTTGCGGCTGCGGCACCCCGCGGCCTCCCGGCTCGGCCCGGCGCAGGGGAGGAGGTGGCGCAGCCCTGGCGGGTCTCCCGGCCCGAGGCCCTGGCTGTGGGGGACCAGAGCGGCCTTGGGGGCGACCCCGCCATGTCGGGCTGTTGTAGCCGCCGGTGTTTATTGTGCGACCCCCCGCCGCGGGGATGGAGGCGCCAGGGGCGGCCGCAGGGCCTGGCCGGGCCGGCCCCATCCCCGCTGAGGGCCGCGGTGAGGCCCGGGGGAGCTGGCGGGGGCCGCCTGGGTTTGGGGCCCGTTGTCCGGGCTCCTGTCCCCGGTCCGGGGGTGGTTTTGCGGGGCGGGTGTCCGGAGCCCCCCCGCCGCCCCGCTCCGCGGCGGGGTGCAGCAGGGGAGAGGGAACGTGGGGTGCGGGGGGCTCCCCGCTGCAAAGACGGCTTGTTTTCCTTCGTCGTCTGGAGTGTGACACAAAGATATTTTTGTCGCGCCGTGTGTGTCTCAGCAAAACAAGGCGGGGGGTGGCATCCAGAAGGCTCGGTGGGTTTGTTATTGTGTGGAACCTGCAAAAGGGCTGTTGGGG
Source organism: Nesoenas mayeri (assembly GCF_963082525.1). NCBI lineage: Eukaryota > Metazoa > Chordata > Aves > Columbiformes > Columbidae > Nesoenas > Nesoenas mayeri. Next base: position 8,660,485 of record NC_137566.1, read on the forward strand.
CCCAAAGATGAAATGCGGGGGGGGGGGAAACAAGGACGGAGTTTGTGCGCTTGGTGCTGGGCGAGCTTGTTAGGTAGGTCTGAAAATAATTTTTTGTTTGTTTAGGATGGAGATTTTCATGTCTGCGTGGGAGCAGATGTGCTGCAAGCTGGGGAAACCCTAATGCAGCTCCTAGGACCTGTACTGTGCATCTTCACCGGGGGGTGGTCGGTTTGGTAGTGTTGGGTGTGAACTAGGAGGGTTTTTTTCATTAAGGTGGTTCTGAAAACCTGCTGATCCCCATAATTCAAAGCTGGCGAAAGGTGTTTGGATGAGCTGGGAGTTGTGGGTTTTGTTAGGAAAGTTGTTTTGGTTTGGTTTTGTCTTCTGAACGTGCAAAGGGTGTTTAGAGTATCAGCTCATCGAATATTTGTATATTGATGTTGCTGGTGTTTGATGTTTATTTATATAAGAAATAGAAGTGTTTGGGAGTTTAGTAATTTTGTTTCATTCCAGGAGCAGGTATTTAGTATAAGCACATTGCAGTGTCTACATAGTCTCCTCACGAGAAAGGCTTCCCACCCCTTCCAGGAATGAATCCAGGTTTATAGTGGAAGTTTTGGTTGTGTTAAGTCTTGTCTTGCAGATGCGCATGGGGGTGTTCACTGGAATGGACCCTTTCACGATGGATAAATAGCTGGTCCCTGCCTTGGAGAGCCCAGGTTTGGAGAATCGACTCCCCATGAGTAGATTTCTCACATATAAACCGACGAGGATGTGGCTTGTGGACCTGCCTTTTCCACACCCTTTGCACATTCAGTTGGCTTTGGGGGAGTTAAACCCCAGTGTCCTGAAAGTGCTGCTCTGGGCCAGGGAATGGAGTCACCTGGAAGAGGTGGGGAGAAGGGAGCTTGAGACCATATTGTGAAAGTGGAATTTAAAGAGAGGATGCAAAGTTATGTTTTGGGGATGATTTCTGTCTGAAAAGTTGACTTATCTACCTGCATCTTTCACTTCAAATGCAATATTGTAAATGGACCTGGGTTTTGTCAGCGCATCCGAGATCTTTGTGAGTTCATCATGGGTGAAGCTCCTTCTTTCAGGACTGTGGCCTAAGAGGTTCTTCCTTGTTAGCAGGTCTATTTTTGGGGTATGATAAACAAGACTTCTCCCATATGACCTTCTTGAAACGTTCTACTATTTTTCTTGTTACAGTCGAAAAGTTCAGATGAAAAATCATACTCAGACAAGTCACAAATACTGTTTGAGATCGCTGGTGTTTTTTGTTTTTAAATTATGTTTTTCTTCAAGCTAGCACGAGTACATCTGTTGCTGTCTGCATTTTGATTTGATGTTTAATATGGTATGTACATTGGATATAAGTTGAGTTTTTTAATTCTTTTTTTGGTCTGGTCTTCTCTGCACAGCTTGAGTAGGCTAGATGTCTCATATTTTAGGATGCCTTCAACAGTCTTCACTGATAAGAAAATATATTTCCACATGACTTGGGCAGATCCCTTTCCTTTTTTTTAAAAAATAAAAAAGTAGTAGTAAAACACGAGTTTGATACAGGTTTCATTATGTCATTACGTAGTGCCTTGGTACGTTGTTTTTTCTAAATTAGGAGCACTTTTATATTTGGTCTTACAGTGCATTTTTTGACGAACTGTGGGCTTTTTTTGCTTTTTGTCTATATGCATGAGAGCTTAAAAATAAAACTCAGCCAGCTGGCAGAAGCTGTAAAAGTGAGCAAATAGTCCATACAAATGCTGGAAAGGAGGTGCAGGGTTTCAAAGTATGTTAGCTTTAATAAGTACAAGTAATGTTCATAAAGAGCTTCTATTAAAATGGTTTAACTTCATAGCAACATTTTAATAAAGCCTTTTATTAAAACTTTGGTAAAACCTAACTTCAAAGGCTAATTTACTCGAGCAACCTCCTTCTAAAGGTAGGGGTGGCATTAGAGTGTGTGTTTGTCCTACGCCTGACGCAGCGTGTTGTGGGATCTGAGTGATGGTGTAAAGGCAGACAAGCCTCAGTTCTCGTGTGTGTGGCACTGATGCTTTTGCACGACACCCAATTCCCTCCCCACATTCTCCTCACCCTGCTGGGTATTGCCTCTTGGAGTGCAACTGGGAAAAATCAGGACCGTGGTTTTGGTGTGTCTGATGGTTCCTCCTGCCTGAGCTCTACGGTACAGAGCCTGTTAGATTGTCCATTAGAGAATTACCTGCCTGTTTCAGATTCACAAGTGTTGGTTGCTCAAGGCCTTCGCTGTACTTACCTGAGTAATCAGAAGTATTGAAGGGTGAGGCAGGTTAGCTTTAGGTGCTGCTGCATTGAAAATAATAGTAAGCCATTTGATTTTTTTTTTCGTTTATGATGATAGTCTGTACAAAGAGATGTTGCTATAGTGGCATTTCGACTTGTAATGAGGCATGGAGACAATATGAACAGGACACACTTACTGAATACAGGGCAGTAACTTTACAGGAGGACTGAACCTCTCCTGTGGTCGTCCCTGCTCCTCTTTACTAGATTCCTCATTTATTCTGCAACTTGGCAGTGCCTGTGTTGTCTCAGTATCAGGCCTTGCTCTTCAGCTGATCGTGCCTTGTAAGTGGGTTTTGTTTTTCATGTGGCACTGACTCATTCTCCTAATAGGTCGATAATTTCGCAGCTCCTTATCACCAGTTTGTCATTGCAACAGAAGAAATACAACTGTCAGGTACCAGACAATGGGGTGAAAGCACAGTGAGCAGGTGAAGGCTGGGGAGGTGCAGCTCTCTCCTTTGCAGAACATCTTTTTCTAATGGCTGAAATTAAGTGGCTTTGTTACCAAAGGCCATGACAGCTGCTCCTGGAAAGCACCTTCTGGAGGGGGTTTTGCAGATAAACACAACACAGCTATATGTTTTTTTTAGAGTTGTTCTTTCCCAGAAGAGGTAAAAATGGGGCTAAACCGGGAGATTGTATTAAATGTTAAGCCTCACTGAAATGTAGCTTGGGCTCATTTTTAGTTAAGTAACTTGTATTCAGGATGTTCTCTGTGTGTGTGTGCATGTGCTTCCTGTGTAGAAATAACTGAGAAGTTTGAGCTTCTGAGTTGTTTATTTCGGAGGAAAGCTGTTTGGATGTCTATAGTTGTAAATCCTCATCTCTTTTTTTGGAGGGGTAGCATTGGGACCATAATTGAAGTGGATTAGAAGCTGGTCTAGTAGCCCTGGATTGTTACATGTTTACCTGTGGCGTTGGTTGGTTATAATGCTGTTTAACTTGCAGTGCTGTGGGGTCTATGAGGACAGAGCGTGGTTTGGAGGTGTTAAAAGGTGTATGTGCAGTTCTGCAGGCAGTCATTGTACTTACAGACAAAATAAAGTATCTATATTTTGGTTCTGAGCACTTAAATCATCAGGAAAGTGCTGGTAAACTGAAAGGGACTAGAGAAGTCACCCTTACATCTTTAAGAGACTATGGGCAGTGATTTTTGGAGAACTAGTGAAAACAATCGTGCCTTGAGTGAAAAGGAAGAGGTAATGGGCAGATTTGGAACATGCAAAAGGGAAAGAGGAGGTGGAGGTGAGTCAGGCTTAACACAGGAAGAAAGTGAGGATGTGCTAACAGCACCCTAGGACCTGGCCAAGAGAACTATTCAATTGGACTGTAATGCTTCAGATGTCCACAGGGCTTTGATTAGCTGTTGGGAGCATCCTCAATGCTTGAATTTAAGGTGAGTAGCACTTAAGAGGGGTAAACTGTAGTATTTGCAGAGTTATCACCCTGTTGGAAGAGATTTGGTGGAGGAATCCTTCCTGGGTAGCCATTGAGGCATTGACAGGAGTTGTAGTGATGGTGCTGCAAGAAGCAAATGGAGACAGGTTTGAAGAGCTTGCCACCCCCAGGCACTACTTGTGTGGGAATACAGTGGGGTTTTTTTGGAAGAGTTCTGCTGTGGGGTAGGTTCTTCAGCTGTTCCTACCTGTATGTGGGCTGGGAGCCCATACAAAAGCCTCGAGTGCTCTTGTTCAGAGTTTGGAGTGGGCTGTGAAGCAGGCAGGGCAGCAGGGACATGTTCAAGAAATGGCTTCTTCATGGCTGGAGTAGTATATGATTTTATATTTTTATATATATTTTTTTAATAACCAAAGAATCAAGCTTCCACCTAGCAATTGAATCTTCACAAACTGTCATTTAAGAGCGGATTGATGGGATCTTACATTATTACAGTGTTAGTGTTGTGCATCTGAGCAAAATGTTGCCTCTAGTGATGCCTTGTGATCCTATTGTGGTGAAAGCAATGCATGGGGTGGTTCATTTTGGAAGCATTTGCAGCGTTGCCCATCCTAGCACACGGACTCCTCCAGAACTCCTTGGGAACAGGGCTTCATGCTGCTCCTGACCTCACAGCATTAGCGAAACACCATGATCCAGAGGGTGGTTTCCAGCCCCAGAAAGCAGGAGATGCAGGGGCTGTTTGCTGCTCTGCAGCCCAGTGTAGCCGCAGAGTTATGCGGTGTCATTTTCCTATCTGGAAAACAGAAGCGATGGCGCTTACACACCTTGTCAGTTATGCACTGCAAATATCTATGTAAATTAAAGCATCTGTGAAATGTTTTCAGTTCTGTCCGGCTTGGCATAGTCCAGATGTCTTGTGCATAGTCTAACGTGCTTAGCTCTCCAGAAAAGCTAAAGCTACCTAAAGAAATCTGAAACTCCTTTCATTAGAGTGCTGAACCGTGACACATGTAGTGTTGTCGTTTCTTACCACTTTGTACCTGTGTCCTTTTCTCATCAGATTCCTGTTAGCATCCGTGACATTCATTTGCAGTGCAAATGGCTCCTGTGAATAGATTTTTCACTAAGAAAGGTTGCTGTGAAATACTGCAGTGCTCTAGTGTTGTTAAAATTGGGGAACCTGGAGGAATACTTCCTTGGAAGCTTCAGCATCTGCAGCGTTTATGAACTGCAGGCTCGTCTGAACTGCTTGTAATCTTATTAATGGTTTGAATCGGCTGCATCAGTCTTTGGCTGTGGGAAAACTGGAGAGATATGATGGAGAAAGATCTATTCAGCTCTTGCCAGGGCAGCGTTGTCCCCTGCAGTGTGTGTGGTGATGCTGGCCTGGCTATGAAGGTGTCTGCATAAGGAGATCCTGTTGATGCCTTGGGGAGGAACAGGACCTGAGCGATCTGTTCCACAGGGGGTACAGGAGCCTCTCCCTTGTGTGTGCAAGCAGAGATCAGCATTTATGGCCTGCCGATTGATGGCATCGGGTTTTATCTCTAGTCTTTCTCTTCATAAAAATAACCTTATGTGCATAACCTGAGTGGTTGCTGAGGCCCTGAAGCCAGCAGACAGCCTGAGAGTGCAGAGAGGTGTTACCAAAGCCCAGATCTGGTAGAGTGAGGCTGGTTGGCACAAGGTAAACACCCACCTCCCCATTCCAGTGTGATCCTTCCTGAGACTGCAGAGCTGCTTAGTCAACAGCTGATGGCATTTGCGTGGAAGGAGCTGTGTCTGTTCCCGAAAAAAAATAACTGTTAACCCTAAATACTGCCAGCTTTGCTCTGGTTTCATCTCTTAGAGCTGTGACATCTCTGATTTCCTTTCTACTTGTTTCCTATAAAACCTATGTTCACTACTGAGAGATGGAGTAAGTTGCTGAGCTTGGGACCAGATGAAGGATTTGTGAAATGTTTTACTTCATTGGAAGAATTTCTGTGGTCACTCCTCAAAACTCATCTGTTCTCTGACAGTAGTTGACCTCCATCCTTCTACAGGTCCTTGCCCTGGCTGTGTAGGGCTCTCCAAGGTGAGCTATCCCTAATGAATCGAAGGCTTGCATCTGGGTTCTGGAGCTGGCAACATAGGTGTTTCACCTCTGCCACACTTGCTCTATCTCACTGCAGTTATATGGATATCATCACTGCAATGTTTTTTTGTGTACTGCTGGACAGACAGTCTCTTCCACTGGAAGAGGTTGTTCTATGCCTGGCAGATGCTGCTGCAGTGCATTCACTCTGACTCCTTTTTACAACTGTTTCACTGTCAAGAGGTGCATTTCTTTTGAGAGTCTTGGCAGTGCAGGTTTGGGTGACTGGGGGCAGAAACCTGAGCCCTGGGACCTCTGTCGCTGTTACTTGAGCGAACTGTTTTCTCCGCATTGGTTACCCAGTCTGTAAAATAGAACTGATAGTACTGGCCCTGTTAGCCACCAGGAGATCCCTACCAGCTATTTGCAGTCTGTTATTGTTGCTCAGATACCTGAGTGCTCCATTTACCTTACAGTTCAGCTGTACATTGCCAGGAGCTTTCTGAACAGGTTGTGCCAACAGGGATTTCTTTTGTATTTGGATTTAAATTGCTTGCTCGTGATCAGCCTTCTTGCTTTGGTGTTGAGGGAACAAGATATATCTGTATATTCTCCCTGGACATTCAGATCTCGGAGGAACCTGAACAGGGAGAAATCGAAGGCAGAATCATTATGGAGGCTGTAGGTAGCATGTGTCAGCTCTGGGCCTTGGTTGTGGAGAAGCCAGAGCATAAGTACAACTCTAAAGCTAAAGATTTGTGTTTGAATGTGAGCCCTTCTTTGTGTGGGCAGTTCTTGGTCATCACAAGCTCATTTCCCTTTCCTCTTGTACTAGAGCGGTTGGGGTCTGGGTTTGTTGAATCCACAGCTTGTTCTTGTTGAATTGAACTGCTGTGTCCTCTGTGGGCTTTGCCTCTGGAATGTGAAACAGCAAAGGAATATGCTCCTTTATTTCTATCGTGTCTTGCTGCAGAAGTGCCTACAGGAGGTCATTGCTTCTGAGCCTGGCCAGGTTTATAGATGGGGCATCAGAGTCCATTGGTTTCTGGGATTGTCTCATTTAACACCTTTATGGCCTGGATGAGAGGGCAAGGAGGGTTGGTAGTTAGTGCTTCATAGATACCTTGCTGCCTCCCTGCAGAAATCGATTCCTGATTCTGAGAGGTAGGAAAGCCCTGCAGTGCTTCCTTTTGGTTAGAGATACAGTTATTCCTTCCTGACAAGCTGGGACCAGCAGGTCAGTTCCTTCTTTATGGGGCAGGTGGGCAGAAAACAGCATTTCTCTGGAGAGCCGTTGTAGACAGACATTCCTTTCAAGAAAAGATTTTACTGCACACCTTGGGTTTTCTGCTGCTTGAAAAGGAAGGGGAGTTTCATGAGCACAGGATCTTGGAAGCACTTTCTTTGGGCTATGGACCAGTTTTCTGATTGGCTTTTTTAATATTTTTTCTCCATGCCATAGTCTTGCATCCTCAGGATGAAGTATTTCTTATCTTTGTCTGTGTCCTCAATTACCGGAGATCAGGGCTCATTTCAGGGTGTTGCATCATCTGTCCAGCCCTTACAGAATGGATCACAGAACTCGTGAATGTTTTTGTGTAAATACAGTTGAGCTTTTCTCCAGAGTCCAGTCTGCTTTATCTGTTTTACAGTAAGTTAGAAATGCAGCCTGTCTGGCCACCTCTCTGTGCTGCCTGCCCTGCCAGTGCTGGGAAAGCTGTTTAACACAGAGGTGAGGCTTCTGGATTTCACAGGCCAAACCTGAGATTATGGATCTCTGTTTCTCTAGAACTACACTCTGGTTCAGTAACAGTACTTCAAATACACCAACAAGTTTGGAATGAGAATACGAGGCAGCAGGTGAGCTTGCTGAAGACAAAGCTGAGAAAATGAGAGGTCAGGTCACCTTTTAGGAAATGCCCTTTCTGCTCCCCTCTTGTCATATTTTGTCTCTGCCTGTACAGCTCCATGCCACAGAGTTAGTGATAGATATGCTGCCCAGAAGACTCTGCCTCTCCTCTTTGTGGTCCTGCTGCGTCTCAAATCCAGTGTGGCTTGGCTTGGCTTGACTCGGCCTGCTGATGGGGCTGGCCAGCGGGCAGGTCCTGGCAGCCGGCCTCCAGCAGCATTACTCAGCTAGCAGTGTCCCTCTGCAGTAAATCACAGGAGAGGTGATCCTGATCTCCCATTCCCTGTTTTTACAAGGAGATGGGATTCATGGAAAATGCAGAGAGAAGCTGGGATAATGCAGAATTTAAAGCATTGGTAGTGCCAAATATACTTGTTAGCTAAGCAAGGTGGGTCCCCGGTGTGAATCAAGAGCTGTCTTTGCTATGGGCTGCCTGCCTTTTTCTCTGCACTGCAGACTGCTGACTTGCTTCTCATCATCTGGCAGGATTTGATGCCACATTCAGGATCTCAGCAGTCCGTTTTTCAGCTGTACCAAGAAATCTCAGCAACTCCCTCTGGAAACAATGCAAAAGAACAACAGCAAGAGGCTTGGTGTGGCTCTACCTTGATCCTGTTGACTCTGTACGTGGATACTGGCATTCTCCTGCTGCTCCCCTCCTTACGAAGCAGTCTCTCCTAGGATCTAAATCCTCATCTGATCCCTTCCCAGCAAGGCTTCTACATGATATACGTGCATCTGACACCAAGCCCCTCGGGCAGCTGGTCACGCTGTTTCACCAAAGCCCTTCCAAGGGCAGCCTGTGGGGTCTTTCATCACTGAGGCAGGTGGCCAACATTTCTCAAATAGGTGATTCTTGGTGGAACATGTTCCATGTTATCTGTCTCTCTGTTGACAGATAAATATGTAGCTATGAGAAGTAGCAGCGAAATTGACTGTGTGTATTTAAGGAAGAATGAACATCATTAATCTTGTGTAAAACTATACTATGTTTTGTTTTGGTTTGTTTTTTTTAAAGGTTTCACATTACCAGTAACATTAGAAACTATAATAGATTTCAGTTTAACATCAACTCCAAATACTTTTCTGAAAATACAGTTCAGCTTTTGCAGCCTGTGAGTTTCTGAGCAATTTGTATACAATTTCAGGTCAAAAATCTTCCTACCTCTGGAGAAAAGCCTTTTCACTGTTCATCTCCATCCTGATGCTTTGTTTTGTGCTTGTGATGCTGCTGTGACTTGAGCAGGGAGTGCAGGTCTGCAGTGGTCTCGGGTCCTTTGTCCGAGTGATTGTACTCGAGGCGTGAGTAGCTGAAGTGATTCCTTCGTGTGTGTGTGTGTTACCTTTCATAAATGTGTTTGCCCTGCTCAGTTAAGGCTGGCTAACTTCCAGGTATTCAAGCTCCATTGAAGTCTTGTGAATAAAATACCAGCAGCCCAACCTCCTTCGTACATAGATTTACAGAGAGCTTTGCAGACAATCCCGTTTGTCAGGAGTCTCTCCCTTTGGCTGTATTTTGAGCTCGGGGGTTTCCAGTTGTTACCAGTGCCAGTTACTCAAGGTTTTCACATGGCTCTCTTTGCCGGACAGACTCCCTGTGCTTGGTATATCCCTCCTGTATCTCCAAGACTTGCGTACTCTGGCACAAAGTGTCACTCTTGCTCTCTGGATTGGAATCTACCCCTCTAAAAGGCAGCTAGATGGGGTCAATACATGTGAAGTCCAGGGTGGCAAGATGTGGACATGAAGACTCCAGGGTAGCAGAGCTCTGCCCAAGAAGTAATTCTGGTGCAGCTATTTGTACCCTGGAATCTGTAATGTAACTGGTCATACTGTGGTATTTTCTGATTACTGATATTTTTCACTCTGGTGCTGCCCTTAGATATTACAGGAGACCTTGCTGGTGCTGGGAATGGGAAGACGTAAGCTCTGTGGTAAAGCTGGTAGTGAACCTTCACCCAAAGACCTTTATAAACCCTGAGAGAAACCTTGCAGAAACGCTGGTGATTGACGTTTTTCATTTCTCTGTAACATGGGATGATGCTTTTTTCAGGGTCAGCTGTCAGACATGGGGACCCTGAGCACAGGTCAGAGGCTTTGCCAAGGCTGCTGGTTTTCAGTTGTCAGCATCAGTATGTGCCTTCTCATTCTAGCTTTCTTAATGAGCATGCAGGCTAGCAGGTCGGTTCTTTGTGAACTCGATTTTTTATCAGAAATGGCTTTGCTCTGCAAGATTGGAGGGCCTTGATGATCCCTGCATGGATTCTTTGCTTGATGGTGTGATGGGAAATTAGTCCGTTGGGGCTCAGCGCCTCTGCAGCCTCTGTGCACAGAGGTCATGTGGAAAGTGCCTTGCCTCTCCATGGGCTTGTTTTCCTCTTTGGAGTACACACGTAATGCACAAACAAAGCTGTGTTTTACCTTTTCAACTTCAAAGCATTGAGAGGGTTCGAAGTAAATCTCACTTCTCCACACAGTGGTTGTGGCTGCCCCAGAAAGTTTGACAAGGGGCTTTATCCCAGCCTGTCCCCAGCTCCTCCTCTGCTCTCAAGTGGTTGTTTATTCCTCCCGCATCCTTTTAATGATAGGAGATGTAATCAAGAGGCAGCTGAGACCCGGTTACATAACTGGTTGTCAGGGTTTCTCTTTGGCAGCATCACCCTGCGTGCTGTTTGCATGCTGACTTTCAGGACTCGGGATTTTCTGTTAACCAACTGACTCCTCAACCCCATGTGGTAGTTGTGGGGGTTTTTGTTTGTTTTCTTCCTTAATGCCTACTAATTTTGTCTGAGTTTTCTAAACCTCAAAGTGGGTTTTATTGCTTGGGATTGCATGTGGTAGGTATGGGATTGCCGTGGTCCGGCTCCACGGGGCTCGATGTACCTGTAGGAGCAGGTGGCCGCGCTCTTGCCAGCACAGCTGCAGCTTGGTGTACAGCACCCTGGGCTGTTTGCTCTGGTCCAGGGCTCCCTGTAGCTCTGCCAGCTCAAACAGGTCATTGTTCTCCATCCAGCTTCTACTTCTGCCAAGTCTGCGCTAATCAGTGGGGTTTTTTTTTCCCCTTTCTCTTTTAATGTCTGTCCTACTAATAAAATACATTGCAAATGGGCAAGCGAGGGAGGAGCTGTTGTTTTCTTTGGCGCACCGTGACCATCTGAGCAAAGATCGAACCAAACCGGAGCCAAAGATCTGTTTGCTGCTCTGCAGGAAAAGGTGCCTCAAGAACACTGGCCAGCCCTGTTGCCTCTGCAAACCTTTGTGCTGCAAACCCCATGTCGTGGTCCTGCAAAGGTGGCTGCGTGGGGCTTGTTGCAGGGCCTGGTGGTTTCCTGAGCATCGTGGGGATGCTTTTGCTGAGTGGTAGAAAATACTTTCTTCCTCAGTCGCTGACCTCGGTGCTTGCTGCCCGACACACCGCTGCTTGCTCCTGCCAGGCTCGATTTAAATCTTGCGATGCAAGAACGAGCACTGCATGGTGCCAAGGTTTGTTGGGCAGAAACTCGCCCCCTGACAGCGGCCTTTAGATGGATTTTACTCAACTAGTTGCAGATCGCAGTACGTTCTCAAACTGGCTGTGTCCCATGTGTTTGTGGTCTGTGCTTTATTTGATACCTAATACGCGATGGACTAATCCTCTTACCTGGACATCATGCTTGATAAGCTGTTGCTGGTGGAAGTTGTAGCCTCTGGTCAGATGCAGCTCTTTCAGAAGGAGGGATTTCTGACTGTTTGAAACATGCTTTTCAGCTGGATGAGTTTCAGAAAGGGTGAAGGGTGCAATGGTTTGAGATATATGGCCTTTCGTTACTCCAACAGAGTTAAAACCCGAAGATGCAACCTAGCAGATGGTGTAATAAAACTGCCAGCAGTTCTAGGCTTGAAGTGGAGACTTTACAACAAGAAATCTGAAAATTTAAATTACATGTGAAAAGGTTATGTTAAGCTTCCAGATTTGAGAAAATTTAGAACAGAGAATTATGCTTTAAAAAAATTAAAGAAATGCCTATTGAAAGTAAGGAAAGTTTCTTTTCTGAGAGAAAAGTTGACCTACAATGTGTGTGTTCCCCATATTTCAGCTTTATCATAGGCTCCAAGAGCCAAAAAGTAGAGACTGCCTGCATGAAGGGTGTTAATCACAGCACATTGTGCCAGCAAAGATCAGAATGACAAATGAACAAACCACATGCATTGTGAAAAGTATGTTTATAGCTAAAAATGGTGGTGAAGGTGCCAGCAACACAGAATGTAATCTTTTTTGATAAAGCATTTTCAATATTCATAGTAGAACTGCTGAACCCACAGGCTCAAGACTCTGAACCTGTTTCATTTGAGCATTTTTTGGCCTCCTTCAGTCTCTCTCAGGGCCAGCAGATGGGAAAAGGGAATTTGAAGAAATAACTCGGTTGCCTTCAGGTGATGCTTTCAAAGCATTAATTGCTGGTATGAGTCATTAACTGTGGCTGGTGTGGAACCACAATTCCAAACATTACAAACCCAGGTACCAGTGCTTCGGTGGGAAACCCAATGATAAACTCCAGTGTGGTGTAAGATACTGTGTTTTTCTGTCCTTTATGTTTAGGAAGCCTTGTGCATAGATACTTATTGTTAGACTTATTCTTTTAAAGCAAGGACTGGTGACCAATCTCTTGTATTCTCATACTTGAAGAAACTCACCTCTTTCAGCACTGAAGTGGCAGAAAACAAATGCTGATGTGAGAAGTGTGTTCCTGCCATTCTTTTAATTCAGTTTATGAATCTTTAGTCACAAGATGCTTGTGGGATTTAAGAGGAGGGAGTTAAAACCTTGTAACTTGCTGTGTCTGCTCACTGAATATCTGCAGTTCTAGCAGTTGTGCGTGTTTTACTTTTTACTTGTCTGTGGCCGAATAATCCATTTGATGGCATTTCCCTGGTTCTCTTTCATTAAAAGGCAGATCGGGAGCGGCGCAGAGAAATTTCCTTACTAGATGACATTTCATCGCAATGTCCGATCGTTTGGGGCAAATAACCAAGGGAAAGGATGGGAAAAGCAAGTACTCGACTCTCAGCCTGTTTGATAAGTATAAAGGAAAGTCAATAGAAGCTATCAGAACTACAGGTAAGAAATGCCTTCAGAAAGCTCATTTTGGGGTCTTCCATGAGTGTTGCAGAGCTAACTGAGGCTGTTGGCCCTGGGGTAGGCTGCCCAGTGGGAAGCAGCTGGGTTGCCGAGCTGTTGTGCTGGTGTCTAAGCCTGTGTTTCATTAGGACTTCAAGGAAAATGTCTGCGGTTCTGTGTGCTGCTATTATTGTAGAGACATGGAGGAATTATAACAAAACAGCTGGGCCCTTGTGTTCAGCCTGTGTCCTTGCTGCGAAGTGGTCAGGTTGCAAACTTGAGTGAAAGCCTAACCAGGGCCTTAGCCTATACATATATGGGGCCATTAATTTGAAGTGCCTTAAGCTGGTCAGATGTGTGAGGTGAGAGTCAAGGACTGAAGGCTTCTGGGGAATAACCTGAGTTGTTTTTGCAGGAAAGATGTGGCCAAAAGTAGATGGTGCATCAAAAAAAAAAAACAACACACACTGCATGGGCTGTTTCTGGGTTTGATGTGGGAGTAGAAAACCAAAGAAACTAAAATACCATCTTAATAACTGTGAGCTGGTGGGTGGACTTGGAAAATCTAGACCTTGGGACTCGGTTAGGTTACCAGTCTGTCTGCCAAGAGCTGGACTTGGATGGCCATTTCCCCAAGCTGTGAAAGGGCTATCAGTGCTGGCTCTCCATGGTGAAATGAAAGAGGAGTATCTGCACAGGTAGCTAGAAGACTCTGTGGGCATTTTCTGTTCAGGAGACTTTTCTCTCTCTCCCTCCCGGCTGTTGCAGGAGGCAGTCAGCTGCTAGAACAGACCGCTGTTTCACCATGGTCCCCTGGGAAATGACCTGTATGTTGGCACAGCTGCAGTGGTGCTGCTTGTGTACAGTTGGGTTGGGACTACACCCAGCCCCAGGATGCTAATTCAGGTTACTTATCGAGCAGATGCAGCCCTCTGTGACCTGCCCTCGTTCCTTTCTCACTAGTTATTCCTAGACATGGCTTACAGAGTCTCGGGAAAGTTGCTGCTGCCCGGCGCATGCCACCTCCTGCAAACTTGCCTAGCCTGAAGTCTGAGAACAAAGGAAACGACCCCAACATCATTATAGTACCCAAGGACGGTACAGGATGGGCAAACAAGCAGGATCAGCCAGACCAAAAGAGGTAGGCAGAACTCCTTTTTGCTAAGTTGTGTTGGGCAAGCAGCAGCATTTGTACACTGCTCTGCGTGTTGCATCTTACAGTGATCTCTGTTGTCCGTGCCACTGTAAAGGCACTGTTAGCCTGATCCTTTAGCAACTGCTGTATTGCCAGAGTTATTTGTCTCGTCTTGCCTGCCTTCCCCTTTGATCTCACCCCTGCTGTCTCTTTTCAGTTCCAGTGCGACGGCTGCACAGCTGCAGGAGTCGCTGCCGCAGCAGGGTTTGCAGAAATCTGTCTCCAATTTACAGAAGCCGACACAGTCAATCAGTCAGGAGGTAGGCGCAAGCAGTCTCTGTGACTGCCACCCTCCTTCCCCTGTCCCCAGACAGCTTGAGGGTTTTCTTTAATTGTCTGTGTTGCCTTGCACAAGTATCAGCAGACTGCAATTTACAGAACAGCTCCTGTATAATCAATTCTTGCAGAATTGACTGTCTTGACTTCAAGTTACTGTGCCCCAGTAATTGTGACTCCAAGTTACTGTGTCTCAGGAATATATAGAGTATAATTCTTTGTGTGTTACCTCTGTACCTTTTAAGTGTGTGCAGAAAGTGTAGCTTCAATCCAGAAAGAATGACTGGAATGTGGGATGGCTGGTTACCACTTGTAAGCTATTCAAGTGTCGCTTAGTGACAACAGATCCAGCTCTTGCTCCCAGCCTGATGAGACTTGATAACAAGAGATCTTCTCCTGTGGGAGAAATAGCCAGTGTTAGGACCTGAAAAAGCTGCCAGCAAGTAAGAAAGCTTCTCCAGACAGTACAGGGACCTGACCCCTCTGTGCTGCAGGTTTCGTACTTTTAGTTTAAAATAAAATTCCCAGCCGTTGAGGTTCATGAAAGCCAGGATGGGAGATGTTTTGAAGAGGAGAAGAGTGGTTAATGCATGAGAAAGCAGAGTGGCCTTCAAGCTGAGATGTAGCGTGGAATAAGTCTAGAAGATTAAGAGGGACCATTTGGGAAAATGCAACAGAAGTAAGGGAAAGCTTGATTAGAAAGAGGAAAGCAAGAAATGTGAGGAAATAGCTGAAAAGATGAGAGGCATGGCAGAGAGGAGGATTTTTGCTGTAGCATTATTGTACACAGGAGTAGGGAACAGCTGACTTGAGCCCCAAGAAGAATCTGGGGAGACCTGTGGTATCCAGCGACGTCTGGGTGATCTCAAGGTCTGAACCATAGAAGGTGCCAGCCAGGAAATCATAAGTAGTCATGAGACCTCACTAATCTGTGGGCATTGGGCGGGGGGTTGTATGTTTTTTGTGTTTTCAGAGTACAAATTCAGTGCCAGGTGGACCAAAGTCATGGGCACAGCTGAATGGAAAGCCAGCAGGACAAGAAGGTGGTGAGTATGATGAACAGAAATGGAGCTGGGTATGTGCCTGCTTTTCATAGACAGGCATGAGATGTGGTGGGCTCCATTTGTTCCTGCCCTCCCTGTCTAGACTGGTGCGGAATGGGACACATCTGTCTTGGTTACAGTGTACTGAGGCCATATGAGTCTTTTTTTTCAATCTTTGTAGTGTTTTGTCTGGAATGATGCAACTGCATCTATTCAGATCTGCCAGTGCAAGAGACAGCTTGAACAGAATGTGTCCCATCACCATCTGAAACCAGAATAATTCATATACTTGTGAGTTCTGGGAAGTCAGGGTTTTGAAGGAGATAGGAAACTTTGCAGAGCAGCATGAAATAAAGGTGCAGAAAACAGGGTGAAAGAGGGGACATCAGAGACTGGAAATATAGGCATCTCCATGCTGGTAGCATGGGGAGCTTCACTGAATTGAGTGGTCAAAAGTGAGGCTGTGGGTGGAAATGGCATTGGAGCTGTTGCAGGATGAACTTGCTTACGCCTTGGCTGAGGCCTTTCTGTTAAGTCTCCCTGAGTAACTGTGCTGCTAATGACTTCTGCTTGACTGAGGATCCTGGAGCAGTGTTAACGTAAATTGGGAGTTTAGTTGTCTTCAGATGCATCCATTTCCACACAGGGGATGGCTTCCAGCTGCACTGAGTACTATCAATACCATTAAAACTGTAGTGAGAACAGCTCAGTTCCACTGTTTCAATGTGAACAGACCTGGAACCGTTCAGATGTTGAGTGAAATTGCAGAGATTTGAAAGAATGAAGACGGTTGCAGTGTCTTACCTGAAAATCTTCTGATGGAAGGTCTGGTGCAGTGTGCAAGTTCCAGAAAGTGAAAATGACTTGAAGCCAATCCTTCATCACTCTTCAGGAAAGGAAAAATAAAGATAGATGGGACTCTTTTGTTGGGTCTTCAGTACTCTGCTGATCCTTCTGACATGATAATTCTGAAATGCCTTTTTAAAAAAGAGCATTAGCCAAGTAACACTAAGAAAGAATTCTCAAAGATATATATATTTATTTTTTACTGTCTACTAGTGCAATAATGCTGACAATCTCCTTTTGTTCAATGTTATCTTGCCAGCACATTCAGGAGAATTGCTGTTTTGTTTTCTAGTCACTGGCAAATCTTTAGAAGGGACAGAAAGCTGTCATTCTAAGGTGGTGGATGACTTGGCAAGACAATTTGCCAGTGACAAGAAATGAACCTGGCCTGATCTGGCCAGTGATCTGCATCTTAAAAACGCTGCAGCAGGGAGGAGAGTGGGTTTTATATAGCATATAGCGTTTGGCCATTATCTGTGGTCTTTCATTGAGTATATTGTCAGAAATCTTAACAATAGACTTCCCGAGAGTGAGATGTAAGCAGAAGGAGTCTGAATAGAAATGTCAAATGCTTGATAACAGGGTATCACCTATAAGTGATCTTGCAGAATTTATATCTCTGCCTTAGTCTTTACAAAAATAGTCGGAAGCTGAAAAAGTTCACTCTGACTTCCTTGAACATGAGAATTTAAATGAAGATTACAAGTTAAGAGTGTGGGAGTGCTGATGAGGACATGTGTTGTGGTGTTGGTGACGGTGTCTCAGTGTTTTGGATGTGAGCTGAGGTGCTGCTATGATAGTAATTTGGGTTTAAATGTGATGGAGGCGCAGGCTTCCAGAAAACACATTTCCAGGCTGATCTCGTGAGGGAATTGAAAGAGTGGAGAGATCTTCTCTGAGTCCTACACTTATTTGTCTGACAGGTTCAAGGGCCTCAAGCCGACTGTTATCCTTCTCTCCCGAGGAATTTCCGACGCTGAAAGCAGCTGGCGAGCAGGACAAGGTTGGCAAAGAAAAGGGCGCCTTAGATCCGTCGTATGGGCCAGGACCAAGCCTCCGCCCCCAGAGTAAGTGAATTATTGTGTCTTTCTGCCTTGTCCCAGCTCATAA
Source organism: Nesoenas mayeri (assembly GCF_963082525.1). Classification (NCBI taxonomy): domain Eukaryota; kingdom Metazoa; phylum Chordata; class Aves; order Columbiformes; family Columbidae; genus Nesoenas; species Nesoenas mayeri. Next base: position 8,677,753 of record NC_137566.1, read on the forward strand.
CTGTGCTTTGGGCAGGGGAATGCCAGTTCACACTAGTATCAGATATTCCATCCCTACATTTCCTTCTGTCTTTTTTTGAGCTCACGTGTGTCAAACTGCTTAGCAAACAACCACAGGTTCACATGTAGTGCTGGTTGATGTTCACTGCCTGAGTTCTGTGGTCCAGACAGCCAAGTATGGACTGTCATCTACTACATCGTTCAATAAAAATTGCTGTGTGATGTTGCAAAGCAGACCACTTCCCCCTGGGCTAAGGGAGGGTCACAAGTGAAATGAGTGGGTGGCGTAATGTGGCTTTTCTTTGAGTGTTTGTAAATGATCCAATTGGCCTTAATTCTGCAGGGTAAGGACTGTGGAGATGGGGAGCAGAATGGGTTGGAATTTAGGCTTATTGACAAATAAGGACTCCGCTGGTGTGGCAGTTAGTTAGTAATAGCTAATGCTGCTGCTCTCTTAGGAAAATAAATGCATTTGGAAACTTTCCTTGGTCCCTGGTGGTTTTCTACATGCTCAGTGTAGTTGGGGCTTGACCAGAGTGTTTTGAGACTTTCTGGCAGAGCGACCGTCTGCATTTTCAAATGTTAACATAATTATTACCTCCTTTCCAGATGTCACGAGCTGGAGGGAGGGCGGTGGGAGGAACATAACCTCTGCCACATCTCTGACCGCCTCCCCTACTGAGCTGGGCAGCAAGACCTCTAGCACCGGAGACGGAGCCCCCTCCTCAGCGAGCGCCAGCGATCCGAAGGAGCCGTCTCTCCGCCCAGCTCAGCCTGTCCGCAAAGGGGCTTCGCAGTTCATGGGAAATGTCTACCAACCACCTACATACCATGACATGCTGCCTGCTTTTGTAAGTTGTCCTTTCCCCACAGCTCTTTCATGTCCTTGCCTCTTTAATGTGCGTGTGGGTTGAAGAAGTCAGCTGAGATATCTGTTTTCTGGACTTGTTGATTCCCAGGGCTTGCTCAGGGATCCTTCTCTTGATCTATTTTTAGTTTCCCCTATTGTACATTTACACTTGTGTGCCAGAATAGTGCAGCGCAGCCTTGTTCCGCCCAAGGAGAAGTTGCTGCTTTCCCTCTAGAGCTGAAGAGGGGAACCATTAGCGCGTGGCCTGTTAGGCAGCCAGACGTGAAATGTTTGTTTTCCATTTGTGTGGATGCAACTACCATGCTTGTGTTGTAACCTAATCTGGGTAAGCCTTCCTGTGGCAAGGAGAAAAAAAGACTAGTCTGCTTTGCCTTGTTCCAGATGTGTCCGCAACAGCCATCTGAGACCCCTGCATCGCTGGACCGAGGGTCTTTCCCCCTTCCTCAGCTTCGCCTGGAGCCCCGCGTACCCTTCAGACAATACCAGATGAATGACCAGGACGGGTAAGGCTGCCATGACTGTCCTGCTTAAAAGCTGTGACATGAACCTTAAACTATGCAAGAATTTGGGCAAAGGATCCAGTTGAGTGGGTGACCAACACGCCCATTGACTGTTACAAACTCAGCTCTGTACTCTTCTCTTTGCTGTTTGCTGTTTCTAATAATTTCTTTGCATTTCCCTGTAGCAAAGACAACAGGCTCGGCCTGTCACGCCCAACACGTCCAGTTCGGCAGCAAATGGAGAGAGTCCCTCGGCCCACTATTATCAATGCAGAGAACCTAAAGGGGCTGGATGAACTAGACACAGATGCGGATGACGGATGGGCAGGTAAAGTGCTTCTATTCTCTGGTTTCAGGCAACAGATTAAGAGGTGAATCAAAGTAGTTACTCCACCCTGAAGCATGAAGTAGCCAGGATATAGTGATGGCTCTGTTTCAGTGCCACGGAAGGGAGAAGGGGAAGCAAAGAGTGGTCTGTGTAGTTGTGAAATTGCTGTTGGTGTAAATGATGACACAATGGATCCTTCCGATCCTTCCATCACACTCTGCTCAAGGAACCGGATCTGAAGACTCCTAAAAGCTGATAACACCAAACAGCAGGAGGATAGCTGTGAAGAAGAGTTAATCCCACGTTTTCAGTCATGGCATTCGGTGTCCACTTAAACACAGTCTAGCTTGGTGGGTGTCTCCTCATTTGCTGCCTCCGTTCCCAGACTGCTTGCCGCTCCTCTTCTGTGACCAGCCCGGCTGTTCAGCACTCTGGGTCCACTCTGCTCACATCATTTTCAGTACCTGTGGTGGACGTTCGGCTTTCCAAGTAGCTTATACCAGGCCTGAGCGTTTTTAGGTTTAGTGCCAGAGAGAGCATAAGCTTTATCAGGACAAGAGACGTGTTTCTTTTCTCTCATACATCTCTTCTCCAATCCTGCTTTTGTAGGCATTCATGATGAAGTGGATTACTCTGAGAAACTAAAGTTTAGTGAAGATGAGGAAGAGGAAGAAACTGTTAAAGATGGGCGACAGAAGAGGTAAGAAGTGGCTGTATTCACACCTATAGTTGTTTCAGTAAAAGGGAACAGCACCATGGTATTTTTAAAACTTGTTCTGAATGTTGAGGCTTGATCTGCCTGATTCAGACTGTGACTTTGTTGGTTCCACTGGTCATAGTTTGAGCCTCAAGGATGTGCATGGCTCTTGAAGCTGAGTGCCAGGATACCAGGCTTTTTATCCTCCTTTCTGTGTGCTACCTTTATCCTGCTGCACAATAGTGGTGTTAATCCTTGTGCACCTTAGGAGGAAAAGCTTATTGCTTGTTTTGGTGGGTTTTATCTATCTTTTCTGCTAGTCAGTTGCCTGTGATACTTGATAAGATTGCAAGTGCTTTTTGAGGCGAGTAGCAAATGTAATAGCAAAGCTGTTTATATGACAGGAACAGCTGGGATCCCAGGAGGCAGCGACAGTTGTCCCTGAGCTCTGCAGACAGTGCAGATGTCAAACACACCTTGGAGGAAGGAAAGAACTGGGGAGACTCAGCTGGCTCATCCCGTTCAGTCCGAAAAGCGCAGGATTCTCAGCAGCCTCCGAGGAAGTTGAATGGCTGGAGCTCTGCGTCTGAACACCAGGTAGGTCGAACTAACTTGAATGGGCTTGCGCTGCTGGATGCAGCGCATCGCTGTCCTCAAGTGGCCAGTTTGACATCTTATTGAAAACAGTGTGCCGATGAATTTCTCAATTCTTTGTTTATATCCAGCTGGAGGGAAATCCATCTGCATAGCACTCCCACTAGAGAAAAGAAATTGAAGCTGATCCAGAGCAGTGGGGTTGTCAGGCAATGAGAAAATGAAGCTATTGAACCACGTAGCAATAACTCCCTGCCAAAAGGGGGATTTGTGTGTGTGAGGATAGAGGGGAACGAGTCAGGAGGAAATTTTATCAGTGTGGGATACAAAGCTCAAGGTACAGGAGATGTTTGGGCCATACTTATGGAGGAACGTTTTTCCTTTGGCAGAAGCCCACAGTGGGAAATGTTCTCAGACAACAGTCCCTCGAGGATAAAGAAGAAAAGGTACCGCTGAGACAGAAGTTTGTGCATTCTGAGATCTCGGAGGCTGTTGAGAGAGCCAGGAAGCGGCGGGAGGAGGAAGAGCGGCGAGCCAGGGAGGAGCGTCTGGCTGCCTGTGCTGCAAAGCTGAAGCAACTTGATCAGAAATGCAAACTGGCTCAGAAGAGTGGAGAGACCCAGAAACACACCGAGAATGAAGACCTGCGACCCCCAAGCACAGAGAAAAATGCCGTGCAAGAGAACGGTCATGCTTTCCGTAAAGGTACAGAAACATCGCTCGCCTCACCTTGTGCAAACTGCTTTTTTATTGTTGTGCCAATATCTTACCTGAAGCATGGAGGAGTTCCTGGGAGGGATTGTTCAGAGGGTACTTCAGTTGTACTTGAGAGATCAGCTGCTTCACGTATTCTACAGTATTTTGGATTGGCCGTGGAGGTTCATGTAAAAAAAAAAAAATCCTATTAAACCAAATGCAAACCTCTGTGGTTGCCTCTGAGTGCTCAGTTAGCTGTGCTAGTAGAGACCTTGTTTGAATGGGCTTCTTGATCTTCTCATGGTTGGATGATGGTATTAAGAAAGTGCTCATGGGCCATGGATCAGCAAAATGGGTTATCAGTAAGTGCTGGCAGATTTAAGGAGTAACAGGGGAAATGAACTTTTTTCCCTGGTGCTTAAGCAGAAGACTCATGGCAGAGGAGGATCTCAGAATTTATCACTAAAACAAGATAGACAAAGCTCTCTAGAGCTGTCAAGTCAAATCAGAGGGATTGTGTGTGAGGTGGTATATATTATTATAACAAAACCCACCCGCATAACGCAGTCAGGATGTGCCCACACGCATGTGTGTTGTGTGATGGTGCACACACAAATCCTGTCACGAGCTGGGCTCATCAAGACCTATTTTCTTCTCTGCAGCGACCCCTGAGTTTCACAGCCAGGATGTCTCTGGTGGCTATCTGGAAGAGGAGACTCCTGCCCCAGCAGCAGCAGCCCAAAGCAGCAGTGAGGAGGAGCTCAGAGAAGCTCCGTCCTCAGCACAGGAATTCAACAAATACCAGAAATCTCTTCCCCCACGGTTCCAGAGGCAGCAGCAGCAACAGCAGCAGGTAATAGGTGTGACACTCCCACCCCTCTCCCTTTGGACCCCACCGAACTGTTTGCTTGGTTCTCAACACCGTCAGTGTGAACTAACCAACATCTTTAAGCTGGGAGATAATAAATGGGAATTCAGTTCTTCTTCCAGACACAGTGAGCCTCCTTAGGGCAACACAGTCAGACCGAGGGACAGAATATTCAGGCTTGAGATAATGTAAAGTTAATTGCCATTTTTCATAGAATAACCACTTGAAATGCAATATAATCAACGCTGCTGCAAACCTCAGTGAAGAGCTCACATTTGACTTTTGCTTGGAAGCTCAGTAATTGCTCTTTAATGGATGTTCCCTTGTGCTTGTTACTGGGCAGTTGACATTTTCATGATTCAAATGCATGGCAGCAAACACTGCTAATGTTACTCTTTAAAAGAGGTGCTCTCAAACTAAAAATAATTGCATGTCTTTGCTGTCATGCTGATGATACCACAGGTCATTCCGACTGAAATAACATGAAATTTTAATTTTATTTTCTTTTATCCTCTGTTTCGTTGGTACGTATGAGGCAGTTTGTTTTGGCTGGCTTGTGTTGCTGCTTTGGTAGCAATGGTTCCATGAAAAGAACGAAATAAAAAATAGTGTTCACATCATTAATGAATATTTTCTCCAAGGTAGTGGAGCACTAGTTAACTTGGATATAATCTTTGCATTTATCTGAGTTTCTCTCTTGCTGTAGTGATGTGTCAGGTTCAGATTTAAGGGTGTCTCTCTTGCTCTGCAGAGGACTCGCTTTTTTTACAACAATGTCAGATACTGTGTTTATAAGCTTAGTTAGAAAAGATGCTGGAAAGTTTGACAGGTAAATAGCCTTATTTCATGTTAGTTGGAGCTGTTTACGTTGAAAGCTTGCTTTGATACACAAAACTCCCTTCAAATATAGGTGGTTCTTGGACCTTTTGCTAAAGTTAAATGTCAGATCAGATGAACATCATGACAGTACTCAGCTAAAGGAAGGTGGACTGGCCATGTGGGAGATGGGAAATGACCCAAAGGTGTCAGCCCATCTCTGGAGCATGCACAGGAAATAATTTAAAATATTAATAGCTCTCCTAATTGAGTTGAGGGTGTTCTTATCTAATCTGTTTGGCTAACACTAAAGAACTTACAATTGCATTTCCTCCAAAGAGCAACATCTTCTAAAGTATTTGGTTCCAATTAGGAAATTGTGTTTGATGGGAAGCTGTCCTGCAGCTCAACAAAGTGTTGAGAAAATGCAAACTCTCATCTTGAAGCTGCAACATATTCTGTTTTTTCTGGGTATTTTGAGAATAACAACCGCCATGTTCCCAGTTAGTAGTGACATACCCTTATCTGCTCTACCTTCCCATCTGATTTGGTTTTGAACCTTTAATACATGGAGTGTGTTTCCCTTTGTCTGGCTGGTTCCTGTGATTCCTCCACCATGACCATCCTTGTCAAGCGGCCTCTCCTCTTCCCTGCAGGAGCAGTTGTACAAGATGCAGCACTGGCAACAGCAGCAGGTCTATCCTCCCCCATCTCACTCCCATCCCCAACGGACCTTCTACCCGCCACATCCTCAGATGCTTGGCTTCGATCCTCGCTGGATGATGATGCCCTCCTATATGGACCCTCGCATGGCCCAGAGTCGCACCCCTGTGGATTTCTACCCTTCAGCCCTTCACCCTTCAGGTAAGGTGTTTTTGTTGTTTCCATTTATCGTGGTTGTTGTGTTGGTCTGTATCTGGAAAGTCACTGCAGCTGTTTCTCAGACCTAAGACTTTGGAAGCGGTTTTTCTGGATTTGTAGGATGCCTATCCATCCCATGGCAGGTCTTCCTTAATAGTTTTAGAGCCTTAGTGGGTGTAAAAGCAGATTGTGCCCCTTGGAGGAGAAGGGTCTGTTTGGGAGTCACTCTAATCATGTGAAATCTTAATAGACACTTAATAGTCTAATCACGTGAAATCTTAATCTCTTCCTGAGTTGTATGCTCCTAACACCTTGTTACTGATCCTCAGTGGTGTGAATACAAACATCAGGATGTAGAAATCATTCCCTTGAGTTTGTGGTTTGTTTATTACACACACGTGATTGCAGTGATGGTGCACAGTGTTCTGTGCAGGCTGGGCTCTTGAAGCTGTGTCACCTTCTCTGTCACTCCAGGTGTATATCCCAGCTGTGTGTTTCTCAAGCACAGTCTCCCATCTATCAGAAAGGTTTCTGTGGCTGCAGTCACCTGCTGCCCTGGAAGGAAGGGGAGTCACATTAGCTGTAGATTGTTAATTCTTCTTGGCTGTGAGATCCTAGTGTTAATGGTATGAACTTTGTCATGACCAGGAATTATGAAGCCCATGATGCAGCAGGACTCCATCGGTGGGAGCAGCTGTCGGTCCGAAGATCAGAACTGTCAGGCAGGGCAGACGGAAAGGAAAACTTCTCCCTTGGATCCTATGCCGGTGTGGGGCCAGGAGAGCTACACGTCTCTGCAGAGCAAAGGGTACTCCCTGTCACATCAAAAACAGGCTGACAACATGACCACGGAGGGGCTGCATGCCAGGTGAGCGCAGAGCTCCACTGTGATGGGAGGTGCCACCATAAGTCATCTCCTGTTGAAAAACAAGTATAAACTTGACCCAAAAGCTATCTCTGAACATGGCAAGGTACTGACCTGGTAGCACACATACACTGTTGAGTGTTCATGCCACGGAGGTGCTTATAGGCTGAGCTATTCACGGTTTTTCTATATGATGCCAGTTCAGGCTGACCAGCTTGGAGCCTGTTCAGTAGGAGAGAGGCACTTGTCACCTACAAGGGTGGGTAGAGAAAACAATGAGTCAGTTTTCTGAGACTTTGTAGTTTGTCTCCTAGTTATTTGGGGCTTTCTGAAACCATTTCATTGTTTTCAGATCTCCATGTATGTTGGAGGCTGAATATCCATTTTTGTTTCTTAAGTTTGCTGCCCGTCATAGGAACTCCTTTCTTTTGTCATCCGTTGACTTGAGAAACCAGGCGGTACAGCCTGGGGCCAGAGCAGGCTTCAGGTATTTATAGGCTCATTGCCTCATGATTTATATCAAACCCAAATTTATTTATTTGTTTCCATCTCTTGTGCCCAGCCTGGGCCCTTGGAGATGTGCTGTGCTCTGCCTTAGCTGACTTTCTTTTGTTTGTTGTTTGTTTCCTTCTCAGGAATGACGGTTACCCTGCTTCTCCTGGAAGACCGGAGAGTCTGAGCACCCAGAGAGATCTCTTTGAGGAGAGAGGGGAGGAGTACTTGAATGCTTTTGACAAGAAGGCCCAAGCAGACTTTGACAGTTGCCTGTCTTCTCAGAGGATAGGCCAAGACCTCTTGTTTCAGCATCAGGAGACTGCGCAGGAAACCTGTTCTTCTGCCAACCGCCCTGCAAACTTGAGGTGTTCACCCCTGGAGCCTGATTTTATCCAAGTGGAGAAGAAGCCTGAATATAACGGTTGGGATATCAGCCACCATCAGAAACCTGCAGAGACTGCAGCGGAGGTTGCTGAAGAGGTGCCCAGGGCTGAGCAGTCCTTCAGTGCTGACCCGTGGAAGAAAGACGGAGCTAATACCAAACAGCCCACTGAAGAGACAGCAGAGTGGGCTCCTGAGAACCGAAACACCAGCGGTCAGCACCAGGAGCAAATGGGGAGGACGCGGCGATCAGGCCCGATTAAAAAACCAGTCCTGAAAGCCCTGAAGGTGGAAGAGAAGGAGAAGGAGATGGAAAAGGTTAAACTGGAAGGAGAGGACACCTCGCGCCCACAGAAGGAGAAGGCGGCTGTTCAGAAAGTAGAAAATGAGTCAGATGATTCTGCAGCCTTACTGAATTCGACGCGCTACCTGCTGGATGACAAAGGTTCTTCCCAAGCCAGCCTTGCCCGAGAGGCTGAGAAATCTCAAGAGGAAGAGGAAGAAGAGGAGGAGGAAGAAAAGCCAGAAAGAACCTGGGAGAACAAGATATCCAGAGAGTCCGGTGATCTACCTCCCACGAAAAGAAACAACTGGATCTTCATTGACGAGGAACAAGCCTTTGGTGGGAGAGGTCAAGGGCGTGGGCGAGGCAGAGGCTTCAGAGAGTTCACTTTCAGAGGCCGAGGCACTGTTGTGGGCAGCCGGGGAGTCTATAACAACCAGCGGAGCAGCCGGGGACGAGGGCTTCGGGAGTTCAACCAGCCAGAGGACTTCCCCAGAGGCAAGCCGAGGCGCCGGATCGCAAGCGAAACGCACAGTGAAGGATCAGAATACGAGGAGCTCCCCAAACGTCGTCGGCAGAGGGGCTCGGAAAACAGCAATGAAGGCTCTATGCTGGACAGGGAGGACAGCGATTTGAAAAAGGGAGACTTTAAAGAGTCTTGGAGGTCCAACAAAATCTATTCAGATGATCACACTAGTCTGGATCCTAAGATGAGGGCTCCGAGAGCTTTTGGGAGATCGCTGCCGCCAAGACTGAGCAACTCTGGCTACGGGCGAAGGGGTTTCATGGGGAAGGAGCCCACCCAGTGGCAGGGCAGGAGCGGAGGAGCGGGGTGGCAGGAGTACAACCACACTTCTCCATCGGATGCCTTTGGGAGCAGGCAGCAGTCTGACAGGGACTACATTCAGGATTCTTACAAACACATGGATTCCTTCTCCAGCCGGGTTTTTGACGAGAGTCATCTGGATGACAAAAGGCACTTTTTCCAGGAGGATTACTCAGCAGATCAGGAGAACATAGAGAACAGGCCGTTCAGGAGGCGACGTCCCCCTCGCCAGGACAAGCCTCCACGGTTCCGGCGCCTCCGACAAGAGCGGGAATCGGTTGGCCAGTGGAACCCTGAGGAAGGAGGCCCCAACCTGCTGCCCGGCCAGTGGCCTGGAAGACCCAAGCTGACCACGACAGAGAAGAGCAGCATCTCAGGCAGACGCTCTCCTGAGCTGTCCTACCAGAACTCCTCAGACCATGCCAACGAGGAGTGGGAGACGGCATCTGAGAGCAGCGACTTCAGCGAGCGGCGGGAGAGGAGAGACGGAGTTTCTGAGAGCGAAGGGCAGCTGGAGGGTGGGCTCGGGAGCTTGGGAGAGAAGAGGGAGCTGGCGAAGAGGAGTTTCTCAAGCCAAAGGCCACTTGTTGACAGGCAGAGCCGCAAGGCCGAGCCAGCAGGGTTTGCAGAGCAGTCTGTCAGGACCGGGGTAGGAGCAGCCTCCAGATACGAGAGCCAGCAGAACGGGACACTCATAAAAAGCAAAAGGTAAAGTAACGTTCTGATGTACAGATATTTGTCATCTGATACGGAGATACTGGAGGAGTGGAGAAAGGCTGGACTGTGGGTGAGAAGCTGTTGGCTGTGTTTCTGTCTAGTGCAGGTGACTTCCAGCACTGTTGCAGCTGCATTATATTGAGTTTAAGCACTGATAAATAGGCAGCTTGTTCTTTTTTTCTCTCCTCTTATGACTCATGTCCCCCAGTTCCTGGATGTAGTAACATAATAGTACTTTATATGGAAATAAGGGAGATGAGAGCTGATGTCTGGAAAGATGCATGCAGGTAGAAAGGGAAATAAAGGGAAAGGGGAAGCTTTTTAGCTCCCCCTCCTGAACTTGTCTCTTTTGCATGTTGAGTGCTGGGGAATGATGTAGTGGGGTGGTGGTCAAAGGGCCCCCCAAAAAATCTGTGTGAAACAAAATGGAAATACTATCTTTATTTTTTTTCTCAACGGTATCAACTTCTCCCCATCTCCCTTCCCTTCACCTGGTGCTTGCCAAAACAAATGTGGTAATTTTGAAGAGGACTAGAGGAGCTGTTAGAACAGTGTCCTAGGAGGGCAGGAGGTGCTATGCAGAAGCACAGAGCCCTCCTTCTGGGCACAAGCGAGAACATTGGCTTTGTTGCAGGGGCAATAGGTTGATTGACTCCTAAGTGCAAGAACTGTTCTGTTTCCAATAACATCCTTGTAATGGGTTGTACACTCAGAATTTTGTGTCTGCTTCAGTTGAGTAAAGGCTGGGGGAGGCTGAGGTGCAATTAGAAACCTGGCAAAGAAAATACAGCCCATATGTTTTCTTCATGCTACTTTCACTCATCTTCTAGTGACAAATCTAATTCCTTTCCTTTCTTTCTTTGTAGGTCTCCAGAAGAAGGAGGGGGCCTGGGCAACGCCAGTGGTGGGAGCAGCCACTCCATTTACAGCTTGGATAGGGCTTCCCACACCAACTCAGAGGGTGCTGAGGGGCCAGGGAAGAAGCCAGAGAAGGAGCCCAAATCCACTGTGCAAAGAGCAAACGAGAAGGGAGAGGCCCTGTCACAGTTTGAGCTGAGTTATGGAAGTGAGTGTCTTAGTGGATTTGTTTCTTTAAAGGCACAACACATTGTGGCTGACTACAAGCCATGTTAACTCAATCCAGTGTGATGCTAAATATCAGGTTAGATTACTTTCCGTCTGTTTACACACACAAGGAATTTCAGTGTATTTAAACAGGAAAAACATGGAAGAAAAAGAAGATGTTTTTATATTTTAAACTTAAACTTTCAGCCAGATGTGACACTCTTTTAAATTATTGCCAATATAAATCTTTATGTGCATACACACGTGAACAGTTTCTTCCCTGTATATGCTCTGTTCAGGTACCATCATCGATAATCGAGTGTCAAACACAGCAGAAGAGAATGAAGTAGGTTCTATGACAGGTGAAGGCTTCATCGAGGTTCTTACTAAAAAGCAGCGTCGTTTGCTGGAAGAGGAGCGAAGGAAGAAGGAGCAGGCTGCTCAGGTGAGGAATGGAAGGCAGAAGAAGCTTAACCTGATAAATTGTTTGGACTACAGTCAGAAAGACAGGGCCACAAAAAGTGTTTGGATGAGCAGAAAAACATGTAATCTGGCAGAATTGTTACTTGTGAGTGAAGGAGGGTTTTCTGAAGTGGCTGGAGTTGGTGGGATATGGCGCAGCAGTGAGCCGTGGAGGATCTCTGCACTCTTGCTGTGTCAACCATGTGTTATTGCTGGAGCACGATGTGGTAACTTCATTGCTGGAGATGTCCTGTTTGTGTCTGGGCATCTGACCAGAAAGAAACTAACTGGAAGAAACTCTGACAGTTTTGTGTTCATAATAGGATGGAGTTGACTTACAAGGGAAGATTTAAGACAGCAGTGTGGATATCTTAGCTAAGTGACGTTTAGGAGGGGTGCATTTGTCTACACATTCTGGAAGACTGCAAATTCTAGGGAGATGAGAGAATATTTTGACATTAAAGGAGACTTAGTGAAATCTGAAGGACTAAATGCAAATAAAAAGCATAATTGGGAAGTGCTTCCTGACCAGAAGGGCTCATGGTAGGTTCAGAGTCTTGCAAGCAAAGTTATGAAAGCCTGGTTGCTTGGCATTTTTAAAATTTAAGCTGAAGAGAACATGTGAATGTGCAGTAGGGAAAAGTCTTACAGTCGCAGAGAGAATAATGAGGGAGGGGTTCAAAATGACTTTGTATGGTTCACTTACATGAGTTGGAAGCTTTTCACGTTGGGGTTTGAACTTGCCAGGAGCACTGGGTTAGCCCAGTGCTGTGACAGGTCTTATGGCCCGTGCTTTTTCTCTCTCAGGCACCAGCTAAAGCCCGTGTCCTCCAGTCTCGAATTCCTCCTCGGTTTGCTAAGAAGCAGAACAGCCTGTGCTTGGAGCAAAGTGATGTAACGGTTCCTGGAAACAGCCTGGGCACAGAGATCTGGGAGAGCAACAGCCCAGGTGAGTTTGGGTCTGTTTGTTTCGACGTGTTTCCCAGAGCTGGGGAGTACTCCGGTGTGTGCAGGAGGGGTGTCCGTGCTGATGAGGAAGCAGCTTTCTCTTGCCTGATGCTGGAACTGTGAGGGGAGCTGGACATCTGGAGAAACATCTGTTCAAAGCTGTACTATTCCAACTCTCCTTGTCGTTAACCATATCAGTCTCCTTATCTATTTCTTGAGTCAATGTGTAACGTCAAGATCTTGCTATATAGCATTTTCTAGTCCGTTGGGCTGGATCTACTTCAGCAGTTTTCTTATTTTGCCTTCCTCTGTTTTCTCATCCTCCAGCACTGAATAACTAGTGCCTCCCTTGTTTCTGTCTCTGCCCTTTCTCCTGTTGTTTTTATGTTCCCGAAGAGATCTCTTCTCTGTTCGCTACCTGTATTCTCCTTGTATTTTCTGTGCTGCATCATGTCTCAACTGATTGGGCAACACTGGCTTTCTGATGTGGTGAAAATATCCCATCTCATGTCTAGAAATGGAAAGTTAATAGTGTAACATGGGTGATGTACAAGTTGTGTTCCCAGTTGTGTTGCAAGCAGCTGAACCTGCCCTCTGTTCTCTTCTAGGTCTTTCTGTTCAGTCTCCTGGTAGTGATTCCTGGAGCAAGCCTGTAAATACCTTTAATGGTACAGAATCTAGCACCACTGAGGTAAGTGGCACCTAATGTGCCATCCAGGTATTGCGTATATAAAATATTACCATAAGTGGCTTATGCTTCTCATTACTCCATCTGTGCTTAGCAACTCTCACCTCTGCTTGTGCAGTTTTAAACTGTCTCTTTGCGGTTCTGATTTGAGCTTGATGCCACTCAAATCTTGACCTAGAGGTTGGTGTTACGTGTGGATATAAATCTGGAGTAACTGTCTGGTAGAGCAATTCCAGCATTATGTTCCTAACTGGATGCAGAATGAGGATGGTGGAATCCCATAGCTCATGTTCGTGTGCCTCATGCTGTGAGTGGTGTGTAGCTGTAGCCTTAACGCAGGGAGGTTCCTGAATGCTTCACCTCTGGACACCAGAGTTTAAATCTGGTTTGGGTCACAAGTGAAATGCGTTTGGCAATCTCAGCCTAGTTGCTATGTGGGACATGTTTTCCTTATTCTAAAGCCATGATCCGGTTGGTGTATTGTCTCAGGGCTGTGTAGAGCTGAAGCAGCAGCCAAGGGATGCTGCAGGTCAGGCCAAACTCCTTTGCAGTTAAACAAGAATACGATTTGAAATGGGACATGATCTTGCTATTTTCTGGGATTTTTTTACTCCTTTGCGGAGCTGGGTCGGAGTCCAGGGCTTTAACACATTTCGTGCTTTGCATAGCAGGGTTTTAAAGGCAGCCAGGGGGATAGTGGCATTGACTTGAGTGCGGAGTCTCGGGAATCCTCCGCTACCTCCTCTCAGCGCAGTTCTCCATATGGCACCCTCAAACCAGAGGAGATGAATGGGGCTGGCCTGGTGGACCCAAAGCCTGACTGCCAGAAGGAGCAAGTGCAGAAGCAATCTGATAAAAAGGTAATCTGGATTTGCAGCTGAGCCAGACCACATAGTGAGAGTTCTTGTGAAGTGGTTGTGTTGTTCTTGATAGCATTTTTAAGGCTTGAGATTGGGTTATTCAGTCTTTGTGTCTCAGCCTCTCTGCTTTCCTGTTAAGGATTCAGATCAAGGCTCAGGACAGAACAAGGAACACAAGCCTGGACCAATCGGCAACGAACGCTCCCTGAAAAACAGAAAGGGTTCGGAGGGAACGGAACGGCTGGAAGGGAATATTCCCCCTGTTAACGGGGTGGAAATTCACGTGGATTCTGTACTTCCTGTGCCACCCATTGAATTTGGAGTAAATCCTAAAGTGAGGATTGAATTTAATTTTATCTTCTTGGTGATTTGAGCTTGTTGAGATATGAAAGCTGATTTGAGGCAGAAAGATTATTTAGAGGAGTCTTCCAGCTGTAGATTTGCCTTAGATTTCATTACTGACACAAACCAGGTACTCAATGCTTAATATGCTTTTTGGAAATATTTTCCCAAGGACCTGCTGGGGTGGTAGCAGAAGTGAGGGACAAAACTATGGCCATCTAAGCCTTTGTGTGCCTCTGGGGGTTGCCTGCTGCTGAGTGCTGACAAGTGTCTTTTTGTTCTCTTCAGCAAGGCTTACTGGAGGACAATCTTTAGTTTCTAGTGTCATGATTCAGGCTAAAGGCATTAACCATGGGAAGCAAATGGGTGACCCTTGGCCCTGGATTTGAATTTTGTGTATCTTGATTTTTCAGGACTCTGACTTCAGCTTGCCACCTGGTTCTGCCTCTGGCACTGCAGCTAACCCTGTTGCCAAACTGCAGGATGCCTTGGCCAGTAATGTAAGTATTTCTTTCTTCTTTTGGCATTGAGGTGCTCCTTAGTTAAACCTCAGATGCTTCCAAAGAAAGCAAGCATATTTATTTGCAGTTGACTTCACTCTTTATGCATAGGCAGCACATGTGACTAAATCACATAATGTAAATCTGTGCCCTCGAGGTGCCTTAATGAAATGAACATCACTAGCTCAGAAGTGACATAGGGAGCAGCTCCATTATCATTCAGTGACCTGTGTAAAGCAAGAGGTATTGCAGATCTCAGAGATCATGGTTCTACTTAGAAGGTCTCATCGGCCACAGTAAGGCAGAGAACTGTAACTTGTTAGTCAGGCCCTTCTAGAGGTTTCCTAGCTTATTCCTGCTATCTGGGTATTTCATCATTATGTGTGAAAGAGTGAGCATGCTGAAAGTCCAGCTTGTAGCTCAGCTCTGGACATCAATGTGAGAAATGCGCAAAGCTGCTTTTGAAATGTCTTCAAGTTTGTAGGCTGTTTGATTTTGGCGGTTTTTCTTAAAGGGTGTTTCTTTTCAGTAGAGCTCTTACAGAAGTAGGTTTTGTCTGAAATTTAGGTAGGTTCCAAATATGGGACAGGAGGGGGAACTCTTCTGCAAATTGAAATTACTGGGTCAAATTGCTGCTTAGGTGGAAGCCGGTGTAATTCAACACAGAGGGTGTCATTGCACATCCCCAAAGCTTCATTTATTTCAGCAGCAGAATGGATCATGGCTCAGTGTCTCTAGTACCACTGAGGGTTGATTCCTTTGAGGTGCAGTTACTAGAGCTGCCAGCTGAGGCTCTGTCAAGCCTTGGTAGCTCATGACATTCTCCTAAGAGTTTGTAAAGTATTCACCTTTTACGAATCTCCCCTCAGGCAGGGTTAACGCAGTCCATTCCCATTCTGCGAAGAGATCATCACCTCCAGCGGTGCATTGGCCTGAACCCCATGTCCTTCCCCACTGCAGACCTTACTCTTAAGGTAAGCAAGCTGGCACATGTATTTGTCTTTGGTGTGGATATTGTGTCTCCATGGCCAGAACATGAGGATGGAGAGATCCTTCCCAGGGTGTTTTGTTAGGTACTGCTAAATCTTTAATTAGCTTCTGTAAAAGTGGTGCATATATATGCTACTTGGCATGGGTGGAAAGGCATGTATTTCAACAGTCCTGTATGCTGAAGTCTTCACTGATGTTTAGGACAAGTGCAAGAGAGCTTTCCCACTGTTTCAGTAGCTGAGTAAGATGGTTGGTTGGGGATCCTAGGTTCTGGTTTAAAGAAGGAAAACACCAACAAAAAAAACCCCAAATATACAGACAGCAGCAATGACAACAAAACCCCAAATTAACCAAAACAGAAAACACCACCATCTCAAACCCAAGCAAATACCAAGGGGGACTGAGTGTTTGTAAAGGATGCTTGCCTGTGGGGAATTGGTGTGAAACTCCTAGACCTGAGAACTGCTGCTGTCTGCTCTAACTAGACTAGATTGAATTTGAACTAATAGGTCCCAGATGAGCAACTTTAGGCATCAGTATTGTCATCCCCATTTGAACTGTCTGTAGTTATTGTCCTTCATTTCCATAGATGGAATCTGCTCGTAAAGCTTGGGAAAACTCTCCTAGTTTACCAGAACAGAACTCCCCCGGAGGTGCAGGCTCTGGCATCCAGCCTCCTTCCAGCGTTGGAGCTTCCAATGGTGTCAGCTACAGCTCTTTTGGTGGAGTTTCTATGCCTCCTATGCCTGTGGCGTCTGTAGCACCTTCTGCGTCTATCCCAGGTACCTGCACACTGCAGCAGCAGTATTTGTGTTGTCTGGTTGGTATATAGAAATCATCCTCAGATTTTTAGTAAACTAGAGCATGGTGAGAACAGCTTCCATGTGAAAGTAACTGGCAGGCTGGTATTTAACAGTTTCTTAATGATTCAGGCAAGACAGAAAGAGGGACTGTCTTCTCACTCTGGAGAATGTTACCTGTGTGTTGCTGGTATAAACTTAGACCAAGGACGACTTTTTGGTGTAGTGGCAAGTCTCTGTGATGTCTTTCAATAGATCCTGCTTACCCTTCACTGTGTGCTCAATAGAATAGAAGGGAAGTGAAGAAACCCTTGGCTGAGAGACTTGAACAGTCCCAGTATCAACTGTTCTTCTGCTGATTTTGCTGTTGGAAGTCACAGGTTCTGAGCAGCTTCTGCTCTTTGTACATAATAACAATTTGCTTATGGTTCACTAAACTCCAGGAGGCTGGAAGGTCTTTTAGTGTCTCTGGCTTTTTTTTGTGGAGGTGGGAAACCTGGGTTTACATTTAGCCTCTTACAGAAAGGTGTGATTAATTCTCAGCAAGCCTGCTGCTCTAAGTGGGCTGCTGGCTTTGATATGTGCACTTAGGGGCTTTATAGGTTCTTCTGCGTGGTTACTCTGGTGTTAACTTGCTGAGATGTTGGAAGAGAGATGCAGATCTTTGCAGTGTACTGTGCCTGTATGTCCCTTGTACCTTGAATTTATAGCCTGCCTTCTCTGATGTTTAGGTAACCATATTCCACCCCTCTATCTGGATGGCCATGTGTTTGCAAGTCAGCCCCGCCTGGTCCCTCAGACGATACCTCAGCAGCAAAGCTACCAACAGGTAAAGGAGAAATACAACTAGCTAGTGGTTTCCCAATGAGTCTTCAGGGTGGTATTTAAGAGTCAGGGAGTCATTTATCTCTCTGATAGCCCGAAGGAGCTTAGATGTGGCTCCAGTTCAGTTCCTTGAATGCTGCTTCCCAGTGAGTGTCACAAGTTAGTGAAATAGAAGGGAGAGAATTGAGGGGTTTTTCCCTGTTTTGTACCAGTGCGTTTGAACCAGGTTTAACTGAAGCAGATGCAAAGGAGTCTGTGTAAAGTAAAGTGACTTTCAGTAAATTCCACCCCCAGTCAATACTGATGAGCAGTGTCACTAGCCTTAGTAAACAGGGTGTTGATAGGGCTGGGGAGAGCCCCTTAGAGGTAAGAGTGCAGGCAAGTGAGAGCTGGGACTGTCAGTGCCTGTTCCATGTCTGGAGCACATTGGTTCCCTCGTGTCCACAAATACCTCTTGCAGGCATCAGTCTCTTGGGTACCTGTGCAGTGTCTTCCCCTACCAGTGTGCTGCTGTTCTGTGAAACGATGCAAGGGCTGGGTGAAGGTGCAATGTAGGTCATTGTCATGGCACATTGACTGACGGAGGCAACTGGTGGATTTCTAACAGCCTGGGAGAGTTTCTGGCTGTTTTTGTTACCTCTCAGTCATCTTAATTTCTTCTGCAGGCTGCTGCTGCTCAACAGATTCCCATTTCCCTCCACACATCCTTACAGGCCCAAGCTCAGCTTGGGCTTAGGGGTGGTCTGCCTGTTTCCCAGTCCCAGGAGATGTACAGCTCCATACAGCCCTTCAGGTAACTGCTTCCAGTTTTTGTTTTCCTTGTGGCTTGATGTCTTATGTTCCTGATGGTTATGTACATTGATCAGATACTCCACACTTGTCTTCTCTTTCCCCTTTGCTGACATGTTGTTTCCTTCCCAAGGGCCTCAAAAACCCTGGGCACTGAGGCTTAAACCCCTTTTTTTTTTGCTAGAGCTGTTTGAATCTTTAACTGCTGATTCTTTTATGCTTTGCAAAACTGCTGCAGGTTTTTGGTAACCTGACTCCTCCCTTACCACTATTCCAGAGCTTATTGTGCACGATATTGAAACATAAACTTTGGATAGGACACGATATCGTTCTGTTGAATATTCCTGCAACACAAGGTCACGGTTGTAAAGGCTTAAAAGTGGAAGCAAAAAAAAAAAAGCCAACCTGTAACTAAAATGGAAAGTGGTATCACAGCTCCTTTCTAAGCTGTCAGTTTAGCAGAGTCTGAGAGAACCACTTGCTGTTTGCAGGCCTGATAGAGTTTGGCAGGGGCTGTGTGTATATGCTCCAAAGGTTTTCTGCATAATGACTTGAGCCTGTTTTTCTTTCCAGGTCTCAGGTGTATATGCACCCCAGTCTGTCTCAGCCCAGCACCATGGTCCTGACGGGAGGCACTGCTCTGAAGCCTCCATATTCCGCCTTCCCAGGCATGCAGCCCTTGGAGGTGGTGAAAACCCAGTCTGGGTCCCCCTACCAGCCCATGAATGGCAGCCAGACACTGGTTTATGAAGGCCAGATAAACCAGGCGGCTGGTATGGGAGCGTCCCAGATGATGGACTCTCAGCTTACGCAGGTCAGGAGCAGCGCTTGCCAGCCCTTGTACAGGCTTTTTCACAGCCACTTGTTTCTGAGGCTGAGTTAAAACTAATATTTGTGCTGAGTCATGTACTTGTGTGAACTAAGCTCTTTGTAAAGAGGCAAAAGGTTTCCCCAAGAGACTCTGTTCTGTGAACCATTGTTTCAGACATACAGCACCTCATTTAATGAGATTCTTGCTGATTACTTGCCTGTCCCTGCTGAAATGTCATTTTGTAACTTGGAAGTCCTCACCCGCAATATAGACGTTTCACGCAGACCAGACCTTGCAGTGCTTCATGCATAGGGGGCCATAATGCAATAATTGTCTTAAAAGTACCTCTTCAGAGAGCCAAACCCCAGTTGTTTCCAGATTTAGCTCGGATTCCAGAGTAACTAGTACCTTTTATTAAAAGCTTATCTATCTTATCAATGCATTTGTTATCCGTATCTTATTTACAACTTCTGCTGATCTGTTTGGTGGCATCTTATCAAGAATTTCATTGTGTGAAAAAGTTTTTGTCAAGCATGGTTCAGATGAAGACACTGAATCCTCCTGTCAGCATGTTTGTAGACATATGTTCTGATTCTCTGGAGAAGTTTGATAATTTTATTAAACTCATCTTACATTTATTTCATGCAACATGTTAAGGTTTCTTTTTTGTTTAAAGAGGGTTTTTTATGTTCTAACGTAAAGAGTTAATCCTGAAAGTAACTTAGATGGGGAAAATACAGAGTATACTAGCAAACTAAATATTTGAAGAAATGCTTTATCCATCATAGGCTAGTAACCTGGTCTCTTTTGCCAGCTTTAGATTTACCTTTTTTATTTATTGCAAAGTGTCACAGAACCTACCAAACCAGCAATTGTGAGAACTGCCAGATGAATCAGAGGGAACAGGAAGCTCTTGAGTCCTGAGCTGCATTTTTTTAAATTACTCTTAACTATTACCATCACCACTTTGAAGCTCATTGCAGAATACAGAGCTGAGGTCACCATCTAGAGGTCCAGTCCCCAAAATGCTTTGGCATGGAAGTGTAGCCAGCTTTCTGTTTTGGGCATCAAAGCTGCAAACAAAACACCTTACACTGAGCTGCCAGTGCTGTCCTATCAGGAGAAAACACACCCATGCAGCAACCGTGAGGAAGACTGAAGAACTGGATGAAGGTTCTAGGCAAGGACGAAAGCCCCGTGTCTGAGTGCAGTTATGTTAAACCGATGCCATGTTACAAGCCCAGAGTTGGCCACACTACCAGAAGTTGTATTTCAGTGTGTAAGTCCCTCTGTTCCACTGTTTTGCATTTATTCTGTGCCAGAATGCACTGTTTGTGAGCTTCCTTTTAGCAGTGCTGTGTTTTCAGGTGACGGCATGTCAAATACAAGACTGTTACCACCGTTAAGTAATTACGTGTCCTTATCACACAGCTAACGATGCCTGTGCCTGGCTCCCAGCTTCCTCTGCCCCGCTACGGCTCTGGCCAGCAGCCCCTGATTCTACCACAGTCCATCCAGCTCCCTCAGGGGCAAAACCTGCCTGTAGGAGCTCCCCGGAGAATCCTCCCTCCTGGATCCCAGCCCTCTGTCCTTGCTACCAGCAGGGAGGTAAGGATTAACTCCTGCGTGCTCACCTTGGCATTCGTTAAACCCTCCTGCACTGAAGTTTTGCTCCTTGATCTTGCTCGTCAAAGGGGAGACTGGCTTGTTTGGGATCCTTAAATATCAAAGCCAAGGAGTTGGTGTTAAATTGAAGAGGCCCTTTTCCCCACCCATCTCCAAAGTGCAGGCCGGAAGTTTTCAGGTTTTGCTGCTGGTCATCATTCTGTTTCCAGGGAGCCACATCCCGCCTTGATCCAGTTTGGAGACTCCAGTTTTATCACATGTTTACACAGGTTTCCCCAGAATGCTTGAGGGGTGGTGAGCTCCAGACACAGCTGGAATACTGCCCAGATATTTCACACTCTTGTGAAGCTTGTCCATTTGAGTAGGTATATTAATGTCATGTCTGGTTTGATGGATTCGTATCATACGTTTGTCTATTATAGGGGAGAGAGAGCACAGCAGTTAACTTCCAGGTTCTGTATTTGCTTGTGCTGCTGGCTTGTTGATTGATTACTTGACTTACAAGCCTTGGTTTCTTCACCTGAGAAATGTTTCTTCTTTTAATGGGCACAGCGGGTAGAAGGGCAAAGATTTGGCTTAAGTGTTAATATGAAGTAATGGGTGATTTGTGAATGCAAAGGTGATACTCTCTCTCATTTTTCCTCTGTAGTCCTCCCAAATGGAAATGAAAGGGTTTCATTTCTCCGATGGTAAACAGAATATGTCCTCTGGAGGGTCTGTACCATCACCGCATACGTACAGGTAAAATGTTTACAGAACTTAGCCTCTGTAGTCAGAATGGGGAAGAAATAGTGTTCCCCATTTGCTGTGACGTGGTGCATGCCTCATCCCTGTACTAGATTTGCATGTAGAATGTGCTTACTGTAGTCCAAATACTTGTATCAAAATCCATGATCATGTTTGGGTGTAAGCCGGTGTGTATCTGACTTGGCCATTTGTGCTTGTTGGAGATGCATAAAGTTATTTGTTTACAGAGTGTGCTTTTGTGTGTTCCTTGTTAAGGTGGAAAGTTTAGGGGTCACTCAATAAACATTTTAATTTTCAGCATGGTCCTTTCAGTGCTAGAGGTGCTAATGTCTGGATATACCAAACCTTTAGCTCATTGAGCCTTTTGGGATCCATGTGTTGTCTTTTGGGCTGGGGAGCTCACTGGTCTGCACAGCACACACCTGTGCCTCGGCTACTGCTGCTTTCTGCTGTGGTTTTGGGTTTTTTTTTTTTCCTTTCACACGTGAATAAGGTTCTCATTCCATTGTAGAATTTACTCCATGAATATTGTCGACTCTTCGATTTCCAGGCCTAGCTCTGCCAGCCCAAGCGGGAAGCCATCTGGACCAGCAGTTAGTATGGGCTCTGTGCAAGGACACTATGTGCAACAGGTAGTGTAGATCAGTGCTTTGTTTAACCCAAAAGCGTCTGCTCTTTCTGTACGGTTGTGCCTGTGCCTTGGAAAGGCCTGTGAGCTGAAACTGTATGTGGGAGCTGTTATTTTTCCCTGCAGGGAGAGTGGGTGGGTGTTTGAGTCCAAGAGTAATGCTGTGTGATTTGAAAGTCAGGAGAGATCAGAGGGTTGCCTGTTTGACAGTGTCCATGTTGAGTTTTTATGGGTTATTTGCATTGCCAGACAGGTGAGACACTTTGATATCCTACATGCGAGGTGTTTCAGGACAGCAAACTGCGACAGAATAGAATATCTGATTTTTTGGAGCAAATTTGATGTCTTGCATGAATGATGGTCGTGGGTTTTTTAAATATCTACATAGAGGTCTCTATGCTAGCTAATGCTTTGGTTTTTTTGTACATCAAAAGGCAAAGCAACGGGTGGACGAAAATAAAGCCAACCTGGGAGCGGTAAAGCTGCAAGAAACGGCCTCCACAAACCAGATGAAGCCGGTGCGCACGGGAGCGATCAAACCTCAGGCAGTGAAAGTGGAGGAAAGCAAGGCCTAGGAGCACCTCTGCCCAGCTGGTCCTGCTGCCTGAGAGGCACCGCAGCTTAGACTGGACCCCACTGGATCTCCTGAAAATCTCACCAGATCGACTCCCCGCCCCACATGGACTGACTACAGCGACATCACCCAAGCCCCTCTCCCAACAAAGCAGTTTGAAACAGTGGATATGACATTGACCTGCTTGCTTTAAAACAAACCAACCTTGTGACTTTTAAGTGGCTCGAGCCATTTTTTATTTTATGTTTTCCCCCCGTGCTCCATCCACAGCTGTGAGCGCTCACTTGGCAAAGCCCATCCTTCTCCTTCCCTGCTTCTGTCTCAGCAGAGTGGCAACTAGGGGAGAGGAGTTAGTTTGAGGTTTTTCATTTTAAAGGCAGCTGAGGTTTTTACAAAAAAGCTATACCTTTGTTTATAGCAGAACTTTTATATGTTCTCTCATTCCCGGCCCCCATCTTTCTGCTTTCCTCATTCCTTCCAGAAGAGAATTCCCTTCAGCTAAAATTATGTTCTGACAAAGCTCTGCTTAGTTTTATATACGGTTCTGTGCTATGTTGAGAATCATGATTCTTCGAAATTGAATTGGTTTGGGTAGATTTTCCCCAGATAATTTAGCCTTTCGGATTATTTGTTGTTTTTTTTTTTTCCTAAAAAAAAAGGAAAACAAACAGGTCAGTTATGGCATTCATTAATTTTTCAGTGTTTTCATTTTAAGCTAGAAGCAGTGCTTGCGTTAGAACTAAATGTGTACTAAAGGCATATAGTAGATCAGTGCATTAATCTTGAAACTTGCACCACTTTAATCGCAGCTTTGGGGTGCCTTGTGCATTAAAAAAATGTGATTTCATTTTAAAGAAAAAAAAAACCACCGGATTTCTGTTGCAAGCTCATCTGGATTTAGGTTTTTGTGGGTTTGGGATTTTTGTAGTGACTGTCAAACACATGACAAAATGCAAACAGCAGGTTTACAAAATGTAATATCTGTTAAGAAAAAATCCACATGGGTCAGAAGAGTTGGCTAGAGCCAACGGGTCTGTATGGACTACTTTTTGTAGTTGTGATGCTCTCTTACGCTCCCTACCTTGGCCGCTCTAATTCTTCATGTCTCCTGAGACTTGTTCTGTATTGTGTTCATCTCTTGGGGCTGCTCTCCTAAGCTTTGCTCTTCTGCCTTTTCCCCAGGTCTTGCTTTCTCTTAACTCATGGCCTTTTGTAAAATGTGCATAGAAATGTATCTGTAAGGGAGCCCCTCTGCAAAGCAGCCTTTTTAGCACACTTGGAACCTTCTTTTTTGCGTTGGAAGTGCTTGGTTACAGAGGCAGTTTGGAATCATCCTTTTAATCTCCTTCCCCAGATGAACAGCAAAAAGTTCTTTACTTTGAATACGGTTGCATATAGTATGTATACAGTGTCATCACCTTACACTTTCTTACCAATATTTGATCTATGAAAGGAAGATCCCATTGGGAAGGGGTTGGGGTTTTATTCTTTGGTTTTGGTTTGTGTGCGTGTGTGTGTAGATTTTAGGATGGACTTCCAAGTTTCAGAAAGTGCTTGGAGTCCTTCAGTTGACAGTAGTCTTAAGTAAACTCAACTACTTTCAACTTGGTTTGTGTTGTTTAGCTCTTTCAAAGTGTCAAGTAGGCTGGTCACTCTGAAGGGAGGGAAGGACAACTTCATTTCTGCAGGAGGTGATAGCTTGCTCGCTGGCTGTGCCGCCCGCCCCTGCTGGGTGGCAGCAAGTCACGCGTTGGTGGTTCCAAAGAAGATATTTTGAACAAAGAATGTATTTGGGAAAGGATCTGAAAGGTGTTCTTGATTATTCATTTGCTTTTTTTCTCCCCTTTCTAGGAAAGATCCTTCATAACTTTCTAGGGATGCATTTGAAGTTTTAAGCTAGGTATAAATAAGAATTTTATACAGTAGCTTTAAAGAGCTTAGAAACCTAAACTAACTTAGATGTAGTAATGTCCCCTCTCCACTGGTCCCCGTTGACAATGGCAGAGAACCCGAAGGGAAAGGGATAGGATGGTACTTTTGAAAAATTAAAAGCTCTTCTTTTCTCTCTTGTTTTATGGATTTTTAACTTCAGAGCAGAGTGTGCCAGCATCTCTCTAGCATCCTCCTTAAGTACAGGGTTTGAGATTCAGCGAAAAATATTTCCCCAGCCTTCAGACATCTCCCAGACCTGCATCTGCTAGTCCCGCTCCCAACACGTTCCAAAGATTGCTCCAGCAGTAAGTCATCCCAGTCCCCTTTCTGTTTTTTTCCTTGGAATATCATGAACAACAGAATTGTCTGGGTTTGATTTTTGTTTAATTATCCTTCTGCCCAGCTGGCCCTAGCTAATATCAGCCCAGGATCCAACTGTCATGGCTAAAGAGACTTATCTGAGCCCCCCTTCTTATCTTCTTCCTACCCTAGACACACTACTTAAGCTTTACAATGACACTAACCTCTTTCCTCCCACCTGTATGACTTTAAAACGGTCAAATGCGTTGGAGAAACTGGGTTATTGCTAGATACAAGTTATTGCAGTCCCTCTGGTGTAAATGCCATCAGAACTACAATATTTCCAGTTGAAAAAGGTCACCCTTCTTTCTCTTTTAACCCCTCCGTTCCTTCCCCCAACAGAATAAAACACTAGAATTTATTTATACGTATTTGATGTTGTAGGTCTAGGTGAAAAAGTAATTGTTTCACTGCTCTATTTATATATTATGTCTGAATTATTCTGTGCAGGAAAGGCCAAGAAATGCATGTGAGCTTCATTCCATTCCTCACCTTTGCGTGACCGTCAGCTGCAGTTGGCAAGACTCTTTCACTTAATGGAGTTTTGTGTGATGGAAAGCAGTTTTAGAGCCCAAATTTCTAAGGTGCAATATCCTTCTCTGGCATATATTTATGTTTGTTTGTTTAAAGCTAGTACAAGGTTAGTGCAGTTCATGGTGCCCTTCTTGAGTCAAAAGGAAAGCCCCTGATCCTCAAGGTGCAGAAACACCAAGGGTGCTGGGATGCTGACATGAATTCAGCTTGGGGAAAAGCAGAATGAAGATGTATAGAACGTGTATGTGGTTTATAGGGAGATAATTCTGCTTCCTATCTCCCCTGCTGAAGGGTCAGGCCCTCATGATTTATTCCTTTGCGAGTTGCTTTTGCTTTGACTGGAAATCAGCTGCCCAATTGCAGGTTCCTTCCACTAGGAAAGGTGCAAGTAAGGGAAAAAAAAGGCTGTCCAGTATATTTTTAAATAAGCGGAAGCAGCACAGTCACCAGTCAGACGAGTATTATTGTTGAGCTTCCGTGTTTTGCTCTTGGCTCTGCCTGTGGCAGCTCTACAGTCATCAGCAACTCCAAAATGTGTTCGCAGTCCATTGGACTCCCCTGCGTGGTTGTGCTCATGCAGAGACTCTCTAACTGTTTCCTTGAGAGAATGCTGCAAAGCTGCCCTGTGGTTCCTGTGTATTTATGGATATATATTAAAAAATGAGCCTATATATTAGAAAATGAGCCTAGCATTTTGGCTACATCTCACCTTTTGACCAAGCTATGATACTCCCTTTCGAGCAAGCACCGCTGCATGTCGAGACCTTGTTCTGTTGCATTGTTAACCTGTTTTGCTTCAGGCTGGTTACACACCAGATTAATTCCTTGCAACGCCCGTTATTCTTGACATACAGCAGCCCAGTCTCCTTGTAAAGAAAGATGCATTTATGAGTAAAAATTAACTAACAGGCGTCAGGATCCTTAGTTGTGGCCCATCGACATAAAAAGGTGTGTTTTGCTGAAGCAGAGACAACAGTCCAGCTACTTTTGTTGTTGTTGTTCTTTATTTTAATCCCCAAACAGCCTGATTTTCCCAGTGGCCGTAGATGCCTGTCCCCAGGAATTGAAGCAGCAGGGAGACGCTCGCCCTTTCGCATGTCTCGAGGCGCCGTCCTCGCCTGGAATCCTCCCTCCGTTCTGTATAAACCGCATTTGTTTCTCAAGGGGATACCATGCTCCTCCAAGCTTTTGCCCTCATCACCTGTATAGTACATTGTATTTTTTTTTTTTGGCCTTTCCTCTCTTCGTCTTTTCATGTAGACCAGATATTTGAAAGGGCAGACGATGGATAATTGTGTAACGTGCAACCTGTTTATATTTTTTGGAAACTTTTACTCGGACCGGAACTCGAATCACGGAATCACCAGGCCAGTTGCGGCACACTCTTTATCGCCCTTTTTTCCTCGTTTCAGTACCTATTGTTTCTCCTTTCAAATATGTGATTGTATTAGCTCTTTCCATATGAAAGAATTCTCCTTATTTAAATAAAAAAAAAATTAAAAAAAATAAAGCAGATTATGCTTTTCTCAAGTTCCCGAGTCGCTGCTCTGGTTTTGTTGGTTATAGGCTTGTGTATTTTGGTGGTTTGCTTTGTTAATTTGCTTTGGTTTTTGCAGAGTTGGTTTGTTTGGGGGTTTTTGGTTTCTGTTGATTGTTGGGGGGGGTGGGGTATGCTTTTTGAGGGGAGGAAGGGAGGGTTATTTGTTTGGTTTTTTATTTTTAGGTTTTTGTTTTGGGGGTGGGTTTGGGTGGTGTTGTGTTTTAGTGCTTGGTTTCTTGTTCTTGTTATGGGAGGGTTTTATTTGGGTTTGGGGTTTTTTTTGTGGGTGGTTTGGAGTTTGTTGGGGGGGGGAGGAGTGGTTTGTTTTGGTTTGTTTTTGGGGTTTTTGGGGGGCTCACAGCGGGGCCTTCACGGGGCCCAGCCGCCCCACGCTGGCGGTGCCA
Organism: Nesoenas mayeri; assembly: GCF_963082525.1. Taxonomy (NCBI): domain Eukaryota; kingdom Metazoa; phylum Chordata; class Aves; order Columbiformes; family Columbidae; genus Nesoenas; species Nesoenas mayeri. The sequence continues at coordinate 8,704,975 of NC_137566.1, forward strand.
TGGCAACGCAACGGGTTTCTTCCTTGCCCCCGCCCTCATGGCGGTGCGTGCGTTTGACGCCACATCCGGCGCCGCGAGTCATTGGCTGGAGCTGGGCGGTCCCGCCCCCTCCCCGGGTACGCGGGAGGGGGCCGCCATCTCCTCAGGGCCGGGGGTCCCAGTCCCGCCGCCTCCCCCGGGCTCGGCGGGGCTGCTGGTCCGGTCCCCTCCCTCCCTCACCTCCGGAAGGCTCTGGGCGGCGGGGGTGAGGCCTCATGGCGGGGGCAGTGGCGCCGCTGTGTACCCCTGAGGCTCAAGGGAGAGATTCCAGGCCGGGCGGGGGGTGGCTGGTGGCCCCGCTGCTCCCATAGGCCTTGAGGGGAGGGTGGGAGGCGGGTCCTGTGCTGCCCCAAAAACCACTCAAGGCTGGATAATGGGTCCTGTTGACCCTGTAATGCTCGAGGGTGAGGGCTGGTTGTGGGGTCGGTGCTCCTGCTGCCCCCATAGAGCTCAGCAGGGGGAACAAATTCCGGGAGGGGGATTAGTGGTCCTGCTACCCCCTCATGAGGCTAAAGAAGGGGATGCAAACCTGGCAGAGGGCTTAATGGTTCCTTGAGGAGGCGTGTGAGGTCTGGGGCACAGGTAGTGCTGCAGCCCAGCCCCGAGTTCCAGGCCTGTCTGCGCTGCAGGGAGGAGCAGGGTCCTCTGCATCAGGGGGTTCTTGGGGGTCCCAGAGCCTGCGAGGAGATGGCAGAGCACGGGTGATGGCCTGTGGTGTGGTGTGGTGCAATAGTGCTGGTAGAGACCGCAGCTTTGCAAGGGGCTTCTTAAACAGTCTGTTCCACTCAGTGCTTGTGTTTTGTAGGTAGCAAGAAACAAGAACGGTGGCACCGCACTTGCTGGTGGGGATGTGCTCACATCACCCTTTGTTCCCCCTTGATCAAAGCCGTGCAGATGGGTTTATTCCGGTAACTTTCTGTTGTGTTGAGGTGAGGAGATACAACACCAATTCCTTGCTATTTTCTTACCTAGCAGTTCTGCCCACAGGAGGAAAGAGTTCAGTCCCACTTGCTGCACTAGAGCCCTACAGCACCTACAACTCTGCTCCTATAGCCAATGTTTTAAGACAGAGGATGTTTGCAGGTTCTGCCCCCCTCCCCCCCACAAAAAAAAATATGATCAGTTTAGAAGGAAATAAAGGAAATAACTTTTTAAAAAAGAAAAAAAATGCTGCCTGAGCAATGTAGTGCCTGAGCATGTGGTTTGCCTGTCACTAGCGTCGGATTCTGGGCTGGGAAGTTTGCTTAGTGCAAAGTGGAATATAGGCTTGGATAAAGCTATTGCATTTCTGCAGAACCAGTGTAAGAATAAGCAGAGTTTCTAGCTTACTATTGATGAGAGAGAACGAGACACATGTAGAAGGAAGACAGATAAAAATCAAGTGTGTTCAGTAACTTCATATTTAGCGTTACTCTTGTACATACAACAGAAAACACATAAATGAGGGAAGTGAGAGTACTTTGTTATATCATTTACTGTGAGCTGCTAGTAGCAGCAAGTAGTGGTGTGTGCTCTCTGCAAATGATCTTCAGCTGGCTCGGGGTGAAAGGGTGACTGCTGCTCTTCTCTGTTGGCTCTTGGAGGTTTGGACAGACCTTTGACAGGATGCTGGGATTTCTGAAGAAGCCGGTTGTGGTTACTGTGGAGATAAATATGAACCTCGTGGCGTTGACTGTGATGGGATTAATAAGCCGTCTGTGGGGGCTTTCCTATCCACGGGCTGTCGTGTGAGTAGAATGGTTTATTTTCCACTTGAATGACAGAGACTTTTGGTTTTCTAAACATTTGTGAGTAAGAACGCAGGAGCAGAAGATCAGTGCTTGCCTGATGTCAGTCTCCGTAAATACGATGATATTGTTTCCCTCAGAGACACTCCTGGGGGGACAAGGGCAAAGCCCCTGCAGTTCATTGTACTCTGAGCCTTTTGCCAGTAGATCCGTGTTTCCTTCCCTGTGTCCCTGTAGCCTGCAGGATCATTCCAGTGAGGTTTGACACATATCTGCCTCTTGTGTTTCAGTTTCGATGAAGTTTATTATGGCCAATTCGTTTCTCTCTACATGAAGAGGATCTTCTTCGTGGATGACAGCGGCCCGCCTCTTGGCCACATGCTGCTCGCTTTGGGAGGTAGTGTCTCCTGAACTGATGTAAAGAGAATTAGAATCTCCCTTATTTAGTATTATTAGGGAGCTGTTGCTTGAGTACTGGGGGTGATAGAGCTGTGTATCCATTGCCTCATTGTTGTCCAGTCCTTTAGATAAAGAGAAAGGTGGGATGAGAAGTGCGGGTGACTAGAAATAGTTGGCAACAAGCAGATTTTCAGGCCTGAGATATGCACAACATAGAAGTGTCTGTATGGGAAGGAGAGGTTAAATATATGTGTAACTTTGTTACTGAGAATCTGTGGTTCCCAATTTATATTCTTTGTGCCTCTGCACGTTATCAAGCGTGGCTGCAGGCAAAACAGTACAAAAGAGAACCCTTTTGGGAAAGAGACCTTTCATGTGTGGAAAATCTATGTGTTTGGAAAATAGTTCTGGGACCACTTTAGCACCAGTTTTTATACTTGCTTTAGATTTTAAATTATGAATTGCTGCTTCTGTTGTAGGTTATTTAGGAGGATTTGATGGAAACTTCTTATGGAACAGGATTGGAGCTGGTAAGAGCTGATTTTAACTGTCTCATTCTTCTGAGAAAATAAGCAGTATTTCAGCGCCTGACAGGTTCCTTTTGCCTGACTAGTGGAAATATCGCTTTGTCTGAAACCTTCATTTCTCCTCTTAAATAAATCTGCAGATCTCTAACCGAAGTTTAAGGCATTAAGGATTCCACAGCACCCATTTTTTAATTGCTTAAAGCAGCTGGAGAAGTACAAGACAGACAATAAATTACTAAGACTAGGAGTTAGATTCAACAACTTGTTGTAGTCATAAGGAGTTCTGTATTGATCCATCTTTGCAATTAATAGTTTCCAAATTTGTCTGTCACTGTTGTCTCTTGTTTCAGAATATGGGATGAATGTTCCTGTTTGGTCCTTGCGGCTCCTGCCAGCCCTGGCTGGTGCGCTCTGTGTGCCTTTAGCATACCAGATTTTGGTAGAGCTGCAGTTCTCCCACTGTGCTGCACTTGGAGCTGCTCTTCTGATTCTCTTAGGTAAGATTATTCCCCTGGGCCCCATTGTTCATACAGGGGGAGAGTGGTCCCTTTCCTCCTTGCAAATTTTCAGGATGCATAAATGGCTGGAGCAGCATCTCCCCACAGAATTCTCACAACACGTTGGAGCCCATTTTCAGCCCTGGCCTGTGTCAGTCTCTGCTGAGCCCCTCTGCTCCCCTTGCTCCTCACAGCTCTGCAGCAGGCTGAGGCTTTACACAAGTTCATTTTATTATTAAGCCATAATAACCTCACAGAAAACCACTTTTCTTGCATCCAGGGAAGCCTGTACTCTCTTCCTCGGAAGTTTACAGCATGATTTAGCACATACTCGTTTTTAACAGCAGGGTGACCCTACTTACAGTCAGCTCACGAAACTTCTTCATCTCCAAACTGCAGCAAACCAGTCTGTGTCCTTAGCACCATGATTTGACGTGGCTCTGGTGTGTATAAGTTAGTTGATTTTATTCTCTGAAGGTCTGCTGGCGGTTGCCTGAAAGGGAAAGAGCCTCTCAACAGCCCTTTCGTAGTCTGATAAGGGAAAGCTAAACCTCTCCTAGCTATCGGCTGCTCTGATTGTGGCTCAGAGAATCCTGCACGAAGCAGCTCCCTTTCTTGAAGATTTGTCATCATGCCGACTGCCTGTTGGGGTCACTGCCTGGACTCTCTTTGCCTCGAGAAGCACCTTTGGATTTCCCAGCAGTGATTTTCTTTGCCTTTGCAGGGAAGCACAGCACCTTTATCTGCCTCCTTTACGACTTGCTCACCTCTTTGTCCTTGGAGACAGTTATGGCAACGTACTTTGCTCTGATGGAAAGTTTTTGTCCCTTTAAACCCAACACCTCCCTGTTACAGCCAGTAAGATTGAAAACAAATTGGCTGTTCTTAAAGGGGCAGGTCCTTCTGTTGGATAAAGATGTGATTGTTTGAGGTACAACTTGCCTGTAGATAAGTTTCCCTAATTTGATGTCTGTCTCTTTTCCCACAGAGAACTCTTTGATCACTCAGTCAAGGTTCATGCTTCTGGAATCAATATTGATTTTTTTTATCCTACTTGCAGTTTTGTCCTACTTGAAGTTCTACAATTTGCAAAGGCACAGGTAAAGCTGGATTGTCTCCCAACCTTTTGGATATTCTTGTGGTGACTTTGTTTAGGTCACAGGCTATGTGGGTTTTTTATGTAAGTCACTTTACTGTTTTGCATCTCACTTCATCTGTAAAATCCAATGCTTTGACCTCTCATATGGCTGGCCCAGAAGTTTTCTCTTCTGAGCAGTGTTAAAGACCGTTTTAGCTGGTAGTAAGGTTGTCTTTTTTATTTTACAATAAAAATAAAATCCCTTGGGAGCACTCCTTTGTCCATCCAGATTCTTATTGAAAGGTTTCCTTCTGTGCACATAAACGCTGATCATAACAGGTCACTTAATGTTCCTTTGTTAGTGTTTAGAGGCATTGAATTTAGAGAGCTTTGTCTCTCATCTTGTGGCTTCACATGTTCTCTGCTCCTTGCAGAGGATAAAGTTATCTTTAGTAAAGCAAAATTATCTTTAAACTGAGCCCAGCAAGTGATTTAATGCATTTCTTTCATCTGTAGTATCAGGAGGCACGTAGTGTTCAGTTTTGCTTTTCAGGATGCAGAGAAGTACATTCAACAACACTCTGTGGATCAGGGCTCAGAGTCGGTGGCATGGGAGGTTCAGAATGGGATACCGCTGAGTAGAATAAGGAATAGTGGAGTCCTGCAAGTTTTTTTTCAAGTTAAATTACATGAATTCAGGATCCTAAGAAGGTGCCCAGATCTCACCATAGCATTCTTTCCTTTATAATTTTCTTTAAGGTCCTTCTCTGGAAGCTGGTGGTTTTGGCTCCTGCTGACTGGAGTAGCTTGTTCTTGTGCGGTTGGGTAAGTGATTACTGTTTTTTAGCAAGCTGACTTTCCCGCCTGCTGTCTGAGGTATTGGGGGGGCTTCGGATTTTCAAGACTGATTCTTGGTGCTGTTCTGAGCAGACGCCTCCATGATTTCTTGATGGGTTAGATTGTTTCTATAAGAGGATGTCAACTCAGAGTAGGTGATGCCAGGGATTAGAGAGAACTTCCTGGGAAGAACAAAATTCATTTCTCAGGGATGGCTTTATGTTATAAATCACAATCTACATTTCACCCTTCCCTCCTGGTTGCCTCAAGCTTCAGAAAGTCTGAATTTAGGGACACTGTGCTTTGTGATTTGCCAGCATGTTATCAAGAAAGTTCCCTGTCACTGCGGTTATTTGATGTAGTTGGCAAACAAATTATATCTTCTGGTGTCAAAGTCTTGAGGCATATTTATATTGTTGTACCAGACTTGTCATGGATCTAAGTCCTTGGACTTTAACACATCCTGCTCAAGAGAAAGTTTGAACATTTATGTCTTGTATTAGATAATTGCATAGTTTTTAACCATGTTCATTTTTATGCACTTTCTTCTCAGAGTGAAATATATGGGCCTGTTTACCTATATGCTGCTCTTGGCCACCGCAGGACTCCACTTCTGGCACATGATAGGAGACCAGAACTTGTCAAATGTAGGTAGCACAACATGCAGAATACGTTATGTGTAACATTTCAGTACAGGAGCCAGCAGGTCCATAAATTATGATGCTGTCTGTAGATTGTTTTTGAACTAAAATTCCTTCTCTTAGTCTGCAAACTGTGTCATAGAACAGTTTCTCAGCACAGTTGCTGGAGAAGATGGAGTTAAATTTAAGATAAGCATGTGTGTGTGGCTGGCTTTTCTGCTCTTATCCATGTCTTGCTGATTTGTAGCTCAAAACCTTTACTGTTCCACATACCTCCTGCTGGCTCCAGTCCAAATCCTTCAAAGTTATCCAGCTGTTCATGAAATGAAAGCTAAATGAGGGTGCTCAGGAAAACTTTAAAAAGACAAGCAAACCAAGCCAAGTGCATTGGCATTTTTAATATTTTTAATATCTGGAGCATGAAACCAGTGAGTTCCCTGTGTTCTAGGTTTCCTTGATGTGCCATTTCCTGGCTAGAGGACTGGCCCTCATCATCATCCCGGTGGCAATGTACCTGTCCTTCTTCTATGTTCACTTGACTTTGCTGTATCGCTCTGGGCCTCATGACCAGATTATGACAAGTGCTTTTCAAGCCAGCTTAGAGGTAAAGGAAACTGATTTATTAATAGAGAAGAGGGGGAAATCACTATTATAAGAGTTGTGGGTGGTCTTGTTCCTTTGATCTTGCGTGTTTGTTCCTTTTATGTCATTTGACTACTCTGCTGTCATAGTATTGCTTTAAGATGAAGTAATGATGACTGAAATCCTGATAATGGATTAAAAGCTTTTCCCAGTGAACCAGTAACAATATCTTCACTCTTGTGCTGAAGGTTTGTCCCTTCCAACAGGAAACTCCACTGAACCCCTAAGTGATAACACTGTATACTAGAGGATGATAGTATGATTTTCTGTAGAAGAGTGCTTAGTCTGTCTTTTAGAACAGCAGGGCTTTAGGGAGATTCCCTAAGGCCTAAGACCTTCAGGCATTGATATATTTACTTTCTGGTGAGTATGGTGCTGCAAGATTTTACTTTTGTAGATTCAACCAAATAAGAAGGCATTGTGCTAATTTATTGCTATGTTTAAAGTGACGGGTGAATCTTGAAATAATTTAAACAGCCTCTAGGTTGTTTTTTCTTTCCACTTATCCTATCATTTTTCTTCTCAGGGCGGGCTGGCTCGGATCACGCAGGGTCAGCCCTTAGAGGTGGCCTACGGCTCTCAGATTACTCTGCGGAACGTGTTGGGCAAGCCCATGCAGTGTTGGCTCCATTCTCACACAAATACTTATCCCATCAGGTGAGGAGTCTGTCTGGGTCTGTATTATTAGGGTGAAAGTATGTTCTGGTTCTTCACCTGTCAGTTCGGTTCCTGGCTATCTCTTCATTAATCCTTCAGAGCACACTGCAGATGTGCAGGTTCTCTGTAGGAACGGAGCTGGTTTATGTTGCTGTAACTCTTGTTGAGCACAGAAATGCCCCGTTACACACCTGTGGGGTTTTTTTAACCTTCTGTACAGGTATGAGAATGGCCGAGGCAGTTCCCACCAACAGCAGGTGACCTGCTATCCCTTCAAGGATGTGAACAACTGGTGGATTGTCAAAGATCCTGGAATGTGAGTATGCCAGAGATTTAAATGCCAAGCTGCTGTAAGCATAGCTTCTAGACGCTTCCAAAACCTAAACAGGGCAGCGCGTAATTTCAGCTGCAGAGCTGGTAAGGGTGACTCTTTGCACAATCCTCCTCAATATGGTAAAAGCATTACTGAGGACTTGGAAATTCTGTCTGAACTGCTCCTGCCAGAACATGGGCTGCGCTGTGCACAAGGGGATCTTCGAACACTCATGAGACTGGTGGCAACTCTTCAGGTGCTTTGCATGAAAGGGAAGTTCTGCTTTTTGAAGTGTGTGAGCCATGGCATTAGAGTGCCTTGATGAGCTTTATCAAACTTGAATGAGTCTCAGAGGAGTGTGGAAATCACTTTTGCAGAATATTTCTTTGTATTTAAAGTGAAGGATGAGCTGTGGAATCTGTCCCACCCAAAGGGATTCCAAGTGGGCGCCTGTATCTGAGAGGCCTCATTTGTGCTGAAGTGTTTTGCCATTGTAGCTGTCAGTGGAGAGCAGGAGTTTTTGTTCTTGTAGTTTTGCCAGTAAAAGCCCTTGTGTGATATCATTTCGGATCGATCAAAAAGTTGCTTTTGTAGGTTTCTGTGTAGAGTCCTACCAGGACTGTGTGCCATTATAAATTGTATCCATATTGGGAAAGTTTGTCCATAGCACAAACATTTCAAGCAGGGACTCCACCAGAACCACAGAAACCCAGGATCTCTGTAAAATTCTTCAAATTTAAGACTCCTATGAGCCCTGGAGGATGTGAAGTCCTTCTGTAGAAGAGTAAAATACAGCAGTTATGTGAACTGCAGAGTTCGCCCTTGCCAAAGCATGCTTTAGCCCTGCCCAGAAGCAAGATGAGAGTTTGCTTTTCGTGGTGCAGATAGGCATTGATCTCTTGTAATTCTGCCACAAGTGACATGAGTTGCAGGACCAACACATGACAGACCTTACTCATTTCACAGAAGCCACCGAACAGCTGCGTGGTGGGAATAATCTGTACTTGCTCCTGACTGACCTGGATTCAGAGCACTGACCTAATGCCTGGGGTGTTGGTATCCTATTACCAATCCTCTGAGTCATTCTGCCCTTAAATCACCTTTGCCTAGATAAGCTTTGTTTCCGTTCACGTACAATCTATAGATTGCTTTACTTTCTTATTTTGCTGCCTGAATGTCTGTCCCCACCTGCAGCTTCTTGACCTAACAGTTTGGTCATTTCAAGGTTGCAATGTCTGTTAAAGAATGTAAGCGCTTCCTCTTGGGTGTTGCTCCACCAGGCAGCAGCTGGTGGTGAGTAACCCGCCCCGGCCCGTGCGGCACGGACACATCGTGCAGCTGGTCCATGGCATCACGACTCGGTACCTCAACACGTAAGTCCTTTTTTCATCTCCGCTGAGCCCGCTGGCTTATTCTGCTTTGTTGTCTCTCAGAGTAACTATTCAGTTCTTTTGTGTGCCTGTTAACCCAAAACCAACTCCGCTGACTTTGATGGCATCCTCCTGCGCGAAGGATGTGCTCTGTGAGTGGGGAAGATGTGCTGGAGAATCCGGTGTGCTGTGGCTGATTGCCACGGATTCTTGCCTGTTTTGCAAAGGCTGCAGATGAAATTGCCCCCGGACTGCTTCCCGAAGGGCGTCTGCGTGTGCTTGAATATCACTCAGATTAGGAAGGGGGTTGTTCTGAGCTTGAGTTTTTGCTATGTCCCTTCCAAACCTGATTTGTTTATTATTGGAAATCCCAGTGAACAGCGTCTCTGTTTGTTACAATCAGTGCTTGTTCTTCAGCCTGGCAAAGTATTGGCTTCCTCCGAGCCTGTTCCTGGCAGCTCTTGATAGTGGAGAGTGTTCTCTTTCAGAGTAAACAGTGCAATCTGTATAAATGAGTTACTCTTTGCTTTATTACTGAATCTGGTCTAAGCCAATTCATTACCTTTATGGCTTTGCTTTTTATGTGAATTTGGGAAATGGTGTTGGAGGTTCTTACTTGTCTTCTAGGCATGATGTTGCTGCCCCTCTTAGCCCCCACTCCCAAGAAGTTTCTTGCTATATTGATTATAACATCTCCATGCCGGCGCAGAACCTCTGGAGAGTGGTGAGTGGTCAAAGGGAAGGGAGCGGCTCATCGTGTTCCAGCGGAAACAGCTGAGAAAACATGACAATCAAAAGACATCTTTCTGTTGTAGGAAATTGTAAATCGGGAGTCTGACACAGACGTGTGGAAGACGATTTTGTCAGAAGTGAGATTTGTTCACGTGAACACCTCTGCAGTGCTAAAGGCAAGTGGATTTCTGTTTACTTGCCCCTGTATCTTTTGCTCCACACAGTTCTACTTATCTCTCTACTCCAAAATGCCTAAACCTCTATAACAAATAACCCAATAAGTAAATAGAAGGAAATGATAAACTTCCTCAGTGTGATAAAAGAGCGGCATGTGTTTCAGGTAGTCATACTCATACTTCATTCCTTTTCAGCAAGCAGAGCTTGCTCAGAAATGAGTGCTGAGTCTGTAATATGTGCAATAGTTATAGATCTCTTCACAGAGTTTGCCAGAATGACTTGATGGCTGTGGCATTTGTTCAGACAGTATCGTGTAGTGACTCCCCACATACTTTCTAGCAGCCCCTTGCTGTCACCCACTGCTCAGGCACGGCCTAGAAACTTCCATCCCGAAACTCCAGTTGCCAGGACCAGAAGTTCACAGTCCCCTCTCTCTTTCAGCTCAGTGGAGCATCTTTACCCGAGTGGGGATACCGGCAGCTGGAGGTGGTTGGAGAGAAGCTCTCCAAGGGCTACCACCAGAGCATGGTGTGGAACGTAGAAGAGCACAGATACGGGAAAAGTACGTCTCAGCTGTGTTCCTAAAACAGGTTTCTGTGGCTGGGGAATGCTTCATGTTGATGGGAGGGTGGTATCGTGTGTCTGTGTGTTCTGCAGGCTCTAGCTTTCTACTTATTATGTGTTTTTTCTTCCAGGCCAAGAGCAAAAAGAGAGGGAAGTAGAACTCCACTCTCCCACACAGATGGACATAAGTAAAAACCTCAGCTTCATGGCAAAGTTCACAGAATTGCAGGTGAGTGTCTTGTTAGTCCTTTATTTCTGCTGCAGACCAGGACTGCAGCAGACTCAGACTCAGCTCAGCTCAGCTCAGCTCAGACTCTGTAGACTCTGAGCCTGAGGATTCATGGTTTATTTGTTGCTGATAGTTTGCTGTCCTCATTGAAAAAAAAGATCTATTTCTGAATGTATTTAGAAGGGCATTTCAGACCTGTGCTATTCACTAACAAATACCCAGGTGATTATGAGAAAAAAGAAGAGGGAGAAAGATCAGGTGCGCACATAGAAGCTGTTTGGAACTGAATGTGTTGTATCTGCAGCTGGTAGTGTTGATACCCCCTCACTAACACTGTAGAAATTCATTAAGGAAAGTGCATTATCTAAGAACAAAATAAAACCATTGTATTGATCAGTATCCAGTATGAGATACGCAAAATCTTTCTTCCCTCCCAGGTTAAGAACTTAATGTCTTACATCTGGAGCTATTTAGCTCATTGTTTCCATTCTGAAAGCCTTTTGTTTGCCTTTTTTCTAGTGGAAAATCCTCACATTAAAAAATGAAGACACAGAACATAAGTACAGCTCCTCCGCTCTCGACTGGATCACGATGGACACAAATATTGCGTACTGGCTGCACCCGACCTCTGGTGTAAGTACGGGACGTAGCAGTAGATGTGAACCTGCTGGAGGAGGCAGATTCAGTTCCCATGTGAGCTCCGTGAGCAGGAGCAAGGCCAAGGAGCTGCTCCAAACAGACTATTCCTGTATTAATATATTTCCCCTGAGGGTTGGGGTTTTTTTTTGGCATGTGATGCAGCTTTGACAGTAGTTGCTTTTTATTTTGTAAAGGAAAACTGCAGTTTAATAGTTTCCATTATTGATTCCATTTAGAAGATGAATTCATCTCCAACAGCATCTTTTAAATGCTTTACATTACAAGAGAGTCTTGAAGCAGCAAAGTTTAATTTAACAAATCCATGTAGGTAATATTTAAATTTATCTAAAAGAGCTGCAGCATGTTCCTGCTTCTGGCTTAGACCATCTTCTCTTCTGCAGGCCCAGATCCACCTCCTTGGGAATGTTGTCACCTGGGCGTCAGCGAACGTTGCTGCTCTGGTCTATGTCTTTCTGTCCCTCTGGTACTTGATACGGCGACGAAGAAAAATATACGACATTCCTAAAGGTCTGATTCCTTTGTGTGCGTGTGTGTCGAGGTGGGGGGTTGTCACTTGTTCTGCTACACTTTAATGGCCCCAAAGCCACATTTTGCACCTATATACTCGCCTACACTAGGACTTTTTCCTACCCGCTAACCCTGAAATTTTTGTTAGGGGGACACAAGCATTTCAAGTAGCCCATGAAGAGACTGGTTATGGTCATTGCAATGTGACCATCACTTTATGATGCAATATAGTAGCCAGTATAATATTTATTTGACTCATTTCCCTGTGTGTGAGAAATCTCCAGGCGTCAGATTTGGATTCTACTGAGCCTTTTTGTGATGATTTAAAAGAGGAGGGTACTGGTTGTGGAGGGAGGGGTTTATGTTAGATGCATTCATTCCAACCAAGGTACCATCTCTCCTGTGTGGCCAGATGTTTTTTTGCTGATTTTTCTGGCTGTACATTTTATTGTCCTGCTGTGAAGCTGCTTCGCACCTAAAAGTGTGACAAATGCAACCATTTACCTCAGCTGAGTGTGGTGAAGTTAAACTTTATATTAGCACCAGTTGCAGAGGGTCCAGAAAAAGACCAAACCATGCAAGTAAGTGACCTCTTAGAGCTTTTAGGCTTCCAGAGACAGTGCTTTGAGATGGTGTCTTGTGTCTCCTGCAGACGTGTGGCAGCTCTGGGTATCAGCCGGGGGCATCTGTGTTGGAGGCTGGGCTGTGAATTACCTGCCCTTCTTCCTGATGGAGAAGACGCTTTTCCTGTACCACTACCTGCCCGCCCTCACATTCCAGATTCTCCTGATTCCCATCGTATTGCAGCATCTTGGCGATCATCTCTGCAGGTATTTGGTTTTCACAGATGGATAACTAGACAAGTGGTGCAGCTCTTTGCTCCAGGGTTATCACAGAAAAAGCAGTGATTTTTCCAGCAGTGGCGACACTTTGGCATTTGCCTTTAGAAAAGACGGGCCAGATTTAGGTCTTCCTTTTGCACAAAGTGTTTGGCCAGCCTTGACGTAACGTGACTGCTCTTTCCTTCTCTCACCCCAGATCTCTGCTTCTCAAGAGCATGTTCAGTGCCTTGATTGTAGCCTGGTTCTCTTCAGTTTACTTGGTCTATCGCACATTCAGTCCTGTGACCTATGGGGAGCCCTCGCTGTCTGCTACTGAACTCAAGGACTTGCGCTGGAAAGACAGCTGGAACATTCTTCTCCAAAAACAGTAACAATTACAATCTTGTTACAGGCAAAAGGAAACGCCTTTTATGCAAAGCCAAGAATTTATTGTTAGTAGAAATGCAATCTTAACAGTCCGATCAAATAAGAGTAGTCCAGATCTGCTACAGAAAAATAAAAGAATACTGTTACAAAAAAAGGTCTCAACAGTAATACAGCTGTTACGAGCACAACTCCCAGTCTCCACCCCTGTTACGTTCACCCTTCCACTGCACCTCAGGCTCTAAGGCTGCTGCCTTCAGTCAACAGCATCCTGGGTCCTTTGCTGGGAAGAGGACACTGAACCAGTTTCTTCTTCCTCTTCCCTGGGCATCTCATGTTGGTGGTTTCTTCCTCTTGCACTATGTTGCACTTGGGGCTATTTTAAATGTTCCCTAGCACCTTGGTCTGCAATTCCATGTTACAACAAGTTACTATAAATAGATAGTCTCCAACATATTAGATACTTTTCCATTTTCTTCCTTACCCTTAAAAACTGGGTTTTCCCAGCTCCAAAGTTTACACGTCCTTAATTATCAGTAATCAGCCCTGCAGTCTTCAGCATCATCCCATGACTATATTCCTCAGCAATGCGTTATTTGCCCCCACTTGCAATCTCTGCTATCATCCCTCTTTCATTACATTACAGCATTAAGCTAAGTTTATAAATAGTTCATTCTGCTTAGAATAATGACTTGGTACTGTTATCTATTTATAATCATTTGGCATAACCATAATTTTAATGAAGCTAAGCAAAAATAAAACAAATAGACATTACAAAAATTGCTGTTACAGCTAAACAAGCTAAAACAAAGCTTCAGGCAGGCCAAGAACTCAGCCCAAGCCAGCAGAATCCTTCGGCCTTGTGTTCACACAAAGCCAGCAGCCTGTTACTAGCAGGAGCAGTGTTGTACTCACCAGGTTACAGCTTAGATCTCATAGGAAGAGGGACTCTGAGCAAGGCAGAACTGATGGTGCTGCCAAGGAAACCTGTTCTAACCTGTACACAGGGGTTCAGGGTAAAAACATTGTCGGGAGCTCAGCCCATGCCTGGCTGGCACCAGCAGAGGAATTCACAGGGCGGGAGAAGGTGCAAGTTGGTAATGGCTCTGTACAGGTATTTAACAAGGTTATCGTACCTGTGCCACATTTGATTTCTTTTTTCCACGTGGCTCCAGCAGCGGGATCTTCCAATACAGCTCAAAGCTGACCAAGAACAGCAGTCCCAAACAGAGCAGGGGATTTTTAACCTTAGAGTTCCTTGCAGCTCTAACAAACACTATTCAGGGCTGCTCTGAGCTCCCCACGCTCCAAGAGGACGGTATGATCAACCACCACAGTCATTCAAAGCAGGTTTTAGTGACTATTTTGCCTCCGCTTCATCAGCCCCGAGAGCTAATGCTTCGTGCAGTAGCTCACACTCTAAGCCTGTCACCCTGAGCCAAACAGCACCAGCAGCAACTTGGCGATGAGCTGCTTTCTCCTCGGCGTTCCAGACATGTACCACAGAACTGTGGAGACCACGAACACACAACGACCCTTTACCAATCTCCAGTGTTGCAAAGACTAAAGGGATGAAAGTGCAGACTGCATTGCCTTAAGATACTGTTTTTTCTCCTCTAAAGCTTCAGCCATTACAGAACTAAACAATCTGGAGTTAAACGGAGAAAGAGCTGTTGAGTGTAACAGCATCTCCGGAAGGGCTCCCTCCCATACCTTTGTGCTGGTGTAGTGCAAGCAGCACAAATACCTTTTCTATAAAATGGTGATTTCCGCTCACTGTTTGTGCATTTCCTTATTAGCCAAATAACACACCCACAACCAACACAGCCAGACCCTGCTTTTGAAAAACTAGCAAATATGAAAAAGTTACTTTTCATAACATTTTCCCCCACCCTCACTCTCAAAATTACACCATAAATCCAGACTCAATATCACAAGGACATTTTTCAAAGGCCCAACTGCTATTTCAATTCAGATTTCTTTTTTTTCTCCCCAAAAACTTCATGTTGCTGCAGTGTCACTTTGGGGTAAACTACACAAACTGAGATGTCACTGTTTATACTTCCAGCCTCTTGTCTGCTCTTTTTTTCTTAGAAAACCAGACATTCTGGAGTTTAAACTGCCTGAATGCAAGGCAAGCGCTTTGACCCTGTCAGAGGGTTGAAGCGTGTCCAGAGAACTGTTTGTGCCATCAGCAGGGGGATCTTGCAGTTTCCAGCTTTCCCCCTTGCTGCTCTTCCCACCCAGCTCTGGACGTGGACGGATTCCACCCAGCAGAATCTGCAACCAGCAGGACAGAAATGCCCTAAAACACACTAATACTGACAAGGTCAGGTTTCCATTTCCATGAGCAACTCAATCCAGTTGGAGCTCACACATGCAATAACAGGAGAAGGAGACTACTTGGGTAACAAAAATAATCACACAGTTCGGAAGCCTACAACGGAATGAATTAGGAACCAGAATCACACAATTTCTTGGGCCTGTCCCCAGAATGAACTGCAAGTTCCATTTTGTCCCATACAGCCGCTGTTTCATCTCAGCAATTCCTCTACAGGTCAATCCTGCCCCACATGCTACTGCTGGCTAAAAAGTCTGGCTGGTGGGAGAGCAACGCCAGAACTCAAGGTACCAACAAAGTGAAGAGCAAGGACTGCACCAGCTCGTTAACAGGAACATGGTGTGAGCTAGTCTTAGATACAGAAACTGTTTTTCTTTTGAAAAAACAGGCAGATAATTTTCCTGCTAAGGAAGATGATCATCAGGGAAATGGGGTATCTTACTAATCATCTGGTAGCACTTAATTTTCAGGGGAGATCTCAGCATTAGACCTCATTTTGAAAATAAAAAATAAATCAAGTTTATCAAGTAACATAATAGCTCCTTCTTCTCCACTTCACGAGGAGTTTCTCACCGGTATCCGCTGCTGGGATGATACAAAGGGCACTTCACCAACCATTCCGTTGAAGTCCTTTCCCAAAGTTGTCTTCAGTGTTGGTCTGGAGCAGAGGCAAATCCTCCTGACACCGCTGGGTTAGTGGGGACGGCTGCTGGACTCCAGGTGGGAGCGTTTGCCAGTGGCGAGCACGCTGCTGCTCTCTGTCTGCTCAGGGAACGGGCGCTTGTAGGTCCGACCGTGTCCATTCATCGCCCCTCGCTGCCACTTGCAGATGTCTCCGTTCAGGATGTCTTGAATGTGCTGCACTATGAGGTTTATGGCAACTGCAGAGAGGAACGGGAGATACAGGACACATACAGGCTTTCAGACGCGCACAAAGGCAGCGGAGTGCCACCTGCCCTCTCCCCAACCCCAACAGAAATCAGATGGAGAGCCCAGCTCCCTCTTACCCATGTTGTCAACTCCTCGGGGAATGATCACGTCTGCGTACTTTTTTGTCTGCAAAAACAGGAACAGTGGTGGAGACCATTAATGGGAAAGGTTGGCTTGGCTCTGGGAAGAAGCCACCAAACACCAGAAAGCTGGAGGCAAAGATGGAGGGGTTTATGTGCTCTGGGACTGCAAATCAAAACTCTCTGTCATGGTAACACCTCAATTAATTGAGTAGTCACACTGGATTTAGGGTCAGAGCTTGTTCTTACTGCCCCTTTGCATAGAATGACTGGGCAGAACAGCAGGTCCAGCATGGAACACTTTGGCGCTCTGAAGAGCACACTGCCTTCAACAGGTCCCCCGCTCCGGGGCCGAGCTCTGTTTGCAAAGAGCTGCTTCTAATCAGCATTTCACAAGGCACTGCTAAATCCCTGCAGAGAGCCGCGGTACCCAGCGTGCATGTGAAACTCCTCCCTGCCTCTGATGACATTTTATTGATTTTTTACCACCAGAGAGCCCTTGGCGTTTTTTTTTCCCCTCCCTTCTTATAAAAAGTCTGGGAAATTCAGCATTTCTAATGAGTACTTTTACAATCCCAGAATTGCTTTGATCTAAAGCAAGAGGAGCTTGAGCTAGCCTTTTCCATCTTATTTAATCCACATAAAGGATTTTGTTCTCAAAGGGTTTTTACAAATTAATTGATTACGTGAGCACCTAAATTGGCCCCACATTATACAGTATAGCAAGCAGACGCTGTAATGGTCCGCCCCAGGTTTTCACCTGCGTTCCCTGTGGAGAGAGGGTCTGTGGGAAACCAAGCTCTTCTTTCTTCCTTCTTAAGAATAAATGCAGAGTGGAGTGTTTCAGTTAAAGAGACCCGTGCTAAAATAGCCACGGCAGTGAGAAAACGTGCGCAGTCTCTAGGGATTTCCATGGCGCTTCACAAGCGGAAAGAACCAACCACTTAAGTCCCTTAAATAAGTAGCTTGGAATGGTTAAAGAGACGAGGCAGAGGTGAGAGCGTGGGATTTGTGAAATGCAAATATGAAAAGCCACCACTGCTGTATGTACAGTGCAGCTGATCCTAAGACAGCCCTGCTCCTTCACCCCTGCCACCCTAAATGAAAACATGCAAATCAAATTAGTGAAATGTTTAGTACCGGTAAGCAGAACTCCTCAAAGGCAGGTTTGACGAACGTGGTGTACTGGGTGAGGATCTGCTCAAGGTCCCTCCCGCGTTTCATATCTCGCAGAACTGGGACAGGGAGATAAACCCCATGAGTCTTAGCACATGGCAGATAAGGAACAAGAACAGGCCGACGCTGCCGGGGAGGGCAGAGCCTCACCTCTGCGGGACAGCCGGACGTCGGAATCCGTGTCGACAAAGAGCCGCAGGTGGAACATGTCCCGGATGTCTTGATTGTAGAAAACCAGGATCCCCTCAAAGAGGACAACGTCTGCGGGATAGACCACGGTTGTCTCCGCCAGCCTGCCAGGAGAAAACACTCAGAGCGCGTTGGTAAGGGGGTCAAGTGACACGTCCCAAGCACAGCTGGGGACATCCACACACCCCCTGAGACTCCACACAAAGCCAAAACCGACCTAGAATGGGTCACGAAGTCATACGTTGGTACCTCAACCGTCTTCCCCTCAACAATGTTTTTCAGGGTTGTATGCATCAAATCATTATCAAAAGCATCTGCAAAAGGAAGGTTGAAAGAGGAAGATGTTCAGATGCTGCTATAGCAAATGTTCTGCTCAGATTTTCTAGACCAAACAGAAAAATCTTCTGTCCAGTATTACACGAGGAAAAAAAAGGAACTTATGGCTTATTCTTTCCTACCAGCAGCAATCCAACGCTCCCCACCCAAACTGTAAATGCAACACTCGGTTCCAGAGATAAGGAAGAGAGAATTTGCTGCTTATAAACAACTACAACACAATCAAATTAAGAACCCAAATGTGAAGCTGGTAATTGTACAATTTTACCAAACCACTCGGTAATTGTATAATTTTATGCAACTCTCAATCTGTTAACTGAGAGTAATTTAGAAAACCTCAGACACCTTGAATGCTTTTTAAGAGTGTTACCCTCACTGGTGAACCCAGAGCAGGCACCAGACCTCAGCCAAGGGCAGATCCTTGTCCTGTTTGCAAACCACAGCACTGCCCTGAGCAAGAAACATCAGGAGAGGATTTGGGGAGTGATGCAGTTTACTGGAGAGGTGACGATGAGGAGACAGCGCCGTGTGAGGCAGGATGCTCTCCACCTCCCCAGCATCGCTCCACAGATGTACCATTACCACCCACAGCATCACAGAATCCCAGAATGTCAGGGGTTGGAAGGGCCCTGGAAAGCTCATCCAGTGCAATCCCCCCATGGAGCAGGAACACCCAGATGAGGTTACACAGGAAGGTGTCCAGGCGGGTTGGAATGTCTGCAGAGAAGGAGACTCCACAACCCCCCTGGGCAGCCTGGGCCAGGCTCTGCCACCCTCACCATGAAGAAGTTTCTTCTCATATTTAAATGGAACCTCTTGTGTCCCAGTTTGCACCCATTGCCCCTTGTCCTACCATTGGTTGTCACCGAGAAGAGCCTGGCTCCATCCTCCTGACACTCATCCTTTATATATTTATAGATATTAATAAGGCCACCCCTCAGTGTTCTCTTGTCCAGCTCCAGAGCCCCAGCTCCCTCAGCCTTTCCTCACTGGGGAGATGCTCCACTCCCTCCAGCATCTCCATTGCACTGACAGCAGCACCGGGACAAACAGATGTTTTGGCGGGGGAAAGAGCGTTTCTGTGACCCAACACCCATTTTCCACAAGCCCCTGCAGGCCCTGCGCTCCCCAGCCTCCCGCCGCTCCCCTCGGGCCGGGCCGGGGGCTCCGGGCCGGGGCTCCCGCGGCCGCCTCACCCGGGTGGTCGAAGTTGTACTGTCCCTTGAGCGCCTTGGCCTGCTGCTCGGCGCTCAGCACCCGGTAGAAGCTGTCCTGGCTCAGGATCTGCACCTTGCGCTGCCGCCGCTCCACCGCGTTCTGCCCCAGCAGCTCCATGATCTTCTCGCACACTGTGGACTGAGCGGGGAGGGCTCAGCGCGGGCCGGGGATCCCCCCCCGCGGCACCGAGCGGGGCCTTGCTCGGTGCCCGCCCCGCCGCGGGCTGCTCCCCGCGGGCCGCCCGGCAGCCCCGGTCTCACCTTGCCGCTGGCGGTGCCGCCGCTGACGCCGATGAGAAAAGGCTTCGGGTGCGGCCGCTCGGGCTCCGCGCCGCCGGCGGACGCCATGGCGGGCTGGGAGCGCCGCGGGGCGCGACGGGAGAGGGAGTCCGCGGGTCACGTGACGGGCGGGGGCGGGGCCTCGGGAGGGGGCGGGGCCTCGGGAGGGGGCGGGGTCTGAGCCCCGGGGACACAACGAGCGGGTGCATTTGGGGGAAAAGACCCTGAAAATCATCGAGTCCAACAGCCCTTTACGTGAATAAATTGCTCCCAGGGTCCAAACATACACATTTATACCTTACGCAGGCACGGGAGCGCTCACGCGGTCACTTATGTGAACGTGTCTCACAGAATCATTGTGGCTGGAAAAGACCTTTAAGATCATCAAGTCCAACCATTAACCCAACGGTGCCAAGTCCAGCTCTAAACATGATCCTGAGAACATAATCTGTGCGTCTTGTGCACGCGCAGGGCGGTGTGCACGCGCAGATGTGGGGGTGTGATGAAACATATCAACGCACAACATATAAGAACAAAAAAAGCAGATATGTAAAAGATACATCCATACAGTGCACACACACAATGTGTATGGGGGGATATATATATATATGTGTGTGTGCATACATCTACATGCACATTAAATACTAATAGATGTAGCTAAGGATGTACATTTTAACATACATTTTGTATATAAATAGATGTGGCCAGAATATATAGGCAGCACTTTCTACGTACAAACATAACGTTTTAAAATAAAGACAAATCATACACTTACCTATAAAAAAAGGGTTTAACTGTATGTAGCTGCGCACCCAAGCCGTGTCCCGTTTCCGTACCAGCACACATACCCGTGCACCCGCACACCGGGCTGTGCTCAGCACCCCCGTCCGCACCCCGGGTCCCGCCGGGTGACCCCCCCGCCCGGGGGTGGCAGAGCCGGGCGCGGCCCCGCCCGCGGCGCGCTGGGCAAACAGCCGGTGGATCATTAACCCGCCGGCCCCGCCGCGCAACCGCCCGCCGGGCGCAGACCCGAGTGTGCGCACCGGGGACCCGCGGGCACCGCCGTGAGTGGGGACGGGGGGGGGACATGGGGGCGGCGGGGGGGTTGGGGTCCCTCTGACACTCGCCCACCCCAGAAATGACCCGAGTTACGGGGGACGTTTGGGCCGGGGCTGTGCCTGTCCTGTTGAGGGGTGGGGGGACAGCAGGGCATCCCATGGCCTCCCTGTCCCTGCAGGTGTCCCTGCGGGATGGAGGGTGACACGTCTGCCAGGCCCTGGGACCGAGGAGCAGAGCAGGGGGCGGCCGGGGGGCTGCCCAGCTCTGGCCCCCACTGGGACCCCCCCACGGGCTGCGGGGACGGGCCCATGGTGGCGGTCACCAACACGGCCTTTGAGGGGGACCCGCCGCCCTACTCACCCCCGGACCCCAAGAGCGCTCACCTCCTCTACCTGCCACTCCCGGCCGGATTCTCCCAGCAAACACCCATCGTCTACCAGCCAGGACCGGGACCAGGACCCTTCCCACCCCAGGGCATCCCGCCGGCCCCCCTGCCCTACCCCACCGTACGTATCCCCCACCCTGACAGGTTTCTGCCCCGTTCTACAGCGGGGTCACCCCTTATCCCCCTCCCAGGCTCATGGGGTCCCAGCAGTGCCTCAAGCAATGCTCGAGCACAACAGCCTGGGGAGGGGGGATGAGGGGGGGCTGTGCAGCTCTAACCCCCCCGTGTCGCAATGGGCAGCCGAGCACGAGCCCATCGCCCGCTGGCCACAGGCAGCGCCCGCCCAAGGACTACATGGTGGAGTCGGTGCTGGTGACCGTCTTCTGCTGCCTGTTCACCGGCGTCCTCGCCCTTGTCTACTCCCACAAGGTAAGGACAGCACAGTCCTGATTTACACCAAACCTGCTTGGCACCTCAAATCCCCCGTCCCGGCGCTGCGGGTCTCTTCTAACCTCTCCCCTTCTCCCCCCGCGCCAGACCCGGGCTGCGATCGGCCGCGGGGACATGGCCCAGGCAAACGTGGCATCCAGAAAGACCCAGTCGCTGGTCCTCTTCAGCCTGCTCTTCGGTTTGTTCGCCTCCATCAGCTGGGTCATCTACGTCCTGGTGGCCCTGTACCTGTGACGGGGCCCCGAGCCCCAGGGACACGGTGGGTGCCGGGGGCTCCTTGCAGCTCCCCATGGCCTGGGTGGAGCGGCCACAGCCCCCGTGTGGCATCACCATGGGTGACCACAAAGGATTATCGGACCAAGGCGCAGCCTCTGTGCTTCCTGGTGGGATGAGGAGCCGTATGGACCTTTGCTCACCTGCCCTCAGCCCCGTGAATCACAACGCGAGCAGGATGAACCCAGCCTGATGTGATACTGGTGCCGTGTCCCACAAGGAGCTGTGTCAGAGTGGGATCAGGCTCTGGTGGGGAATGGTGGACCCTGTTACCATCAGCTGTCACTTGGAGCTGCCAAATGGGACTCTGCAGAGAGAGCATCTTGTGGAATTGGGGTTGGAGATGGAGCAAATGGCCAAGATGTGATGGAGAGGCCAAGGCGCACGGCTGCTCCGCCGGCAGCTGCTCTGGGTGTGCGAGGAGCCCTCACCAATAATTAACAACGTGAGAAGATATAAACCCGTGTATTTAGCTTCTACAGTAATTCTGCACACACAAACACACACACACGCGGTGTCAACACCTTCTTGCTGCTTCCAGATTGAAATAAAACACAGGTGTAGCCAAAGCTTCTGTTTGTTGCGCACACCACGGACGTGCCCTGCACCAAACCCTCCTCGCGGCTTTTGTCCACCACGAAACTCAGGGTGAGTTCTGCAATCGGTCAAATTGGTTTCCTCCAAAAGCAGGTGGGTGCTGAGGCTTCAGCCCAAGCAGCACCCCGTGGAGACCCCGGGGAAGGACACGGGGACCCCACGGCCCCCGCGCCGGTGGGACGCGCAGCGCGGTGCAGCCCCGGCGAGCGAGTGGGCGGCACGTGCTCCATCGGTGTCTGGGCATCCTCCTCCATTATTTCCTGAGGAATTTTGAACCCCGTCCAGGCCTGAAATAGCGCTGGAGCCGCAGGGGTTATTTACAGCCCTTGGCCGCGGGCTGCGCTGTGTCGGGCACGCGCTGCCAACGGGTGTTTTGGGGAGCGGGAACCCCCCGACACGGGACATCGGTGCCTGGAGGGGACAGGAGCAGAAATCCCCCCCAGCAGGTGTGGGGTTTGTACTGGAGCGAGGTCGTCTCACTGAGAGGCAAGGAAGAGATTCGTAGGGGAAAGATGAAAGGGAAAAGGGCAGAGGAAAACCCCGAGGGGCACATGAGAAAACATGAGGCCACACCAGTGCCAGAAGCGGGTTCGATTGTCACTTTAATCCACAGACTGCTGCATGCACCGTAAACAGGATCATCAGGCGGGTTTGTTATCGGTGTTTATTTGTCTTTAATATAAAAGTTACAGGTCTGAAATGTTTCCAGGAAGATGCCACCATCGGGACTGGGTTAGTGGTAAATGTATCATACAACCGAAGAGCTGGGGGAGGTCTGGGAGCGGGTCAGGGGGCTGGTGGCCGGGGACGGCGCTTCCCCCGCTCCTTGCCCAGCACAGAGGGGGCTCAAGACCCTCCCTCCCCCCCAAAGAGAAGTGATGGAGTCGGTCTTGCAAACAGCTGCTCGTCTGGGCTCCTGCTCCCCAAGGATGCTGCTCCTGGAGAGGGGGGGCTCTGGTCAGCAAACCTGAAGCTGCTCTGGGCGAGGAGACCCTTTCTTAGGGTCCCTCCAGCCCTGCGAGCCTGGTGTGAGGTGGGGACACGAGCCAGAGCTGCGGTTGGAACACCCTGCTTGGCCGGGACAGCGCAAAGGGGAGAAGGGGGGAGGAAAGCTGGGGTAAGAAAAGCTCAGCCCCACGGCGCTGGACAAGGTGCTGCGGCCACGCAGACCCCCGTCCCCACGCCACGGGCTGAGCCTGCGGGCTCTGGGGGGCTGGCAGAAGGCTGGAGGCGAGGGGCCCCCCAGGTCCTCCATGGCATGGACGCTGCACCCTGGGAAAGGGAGCGATGGGCTGTGGGGTCAGAGCGGCCACCACACATGACAACCCTGGAAACGGCCCCCGGCACAGCTCAGAGTTCCACGGCGCTGCTGGGAGCCGGCCAGGGGGGACACGGGGCGTATTTGCCTTTTCACAGTCTCGTCATGTCAGGTTTTTTAAAAAATATCTTATTTACAAAGGGAAACGCAAGTGTTACCTCCTGCACGCGAGGCCGGGAAGCCCTCGGGGATTGCAAAGTCTCAGCCAGACACGACACACGGCTCCAGGGCCCTTAGTGCCATAAAAACAAACCGGTTTTGAAGTGTTCTTGCTCAGACGCGTGTTTCAGCGCAGGTAGATCCCTGCTCTGGGGTTGCTGAACCCCACGGTCTCCTCTCCGAGAAAATGCCCTTGTAGGCAGGGGGGGTCTCTTTGCACTTCACTATTTGGCTGCTGCACGAGTCCTGTGCCTAAATTGTCAGGAAAATACTCGACCTGGGCACAACCCTGGGAACGGGGCAACGCGACCGCCGCTCCTCCTGCCGCCGGCTGACACTGCAACCTGTTTGCAGAAGAAAGTGCTGGCGGCTCTGATCCACCCAGAACAAACAGAGGCTTTAGCAAACACAGGACTGTGAGAAGTGAGTTCAGGATGCTCTGCGGAGCGCTCCGGCTGTGTTCCTTGCGAGCCGCTGCCCTAAAACCACAGGGGTTTGTTAGACCAAGCTCTAAAAACCTGCGCCCACGCGACACGGTGCTGAGAAAGGCACCGCAAGGCTGCGAAAACCTGCAGCGTCCGCCCAAAGCCACAATCCACACTGTAAACCACGGGATGGGGACAGAGAGGAGGGAGGTGACACGGCCCGGCTGGGGACAACACTGCGGGTGGGACATGGAGAGGGGACAGAGTGAGTAAGGCACACCGAACAGATCGGGGTTAACGCTGCATGTGTGGGAAATGAGACCCCCCCTTGCTGGGCTGCCCCTGTGCCCCGCTGGCTCCAGCACGGTGGGACTGGGGACGGGGCTGGGGACAAGGACCTGCTGGGGACATGGAGCTCCTGGCAAGGCGCGGATCGCAAGGACAGCACCAAGGGTCAGCCAGATCCCCTGGAGAAGAACATTTGGCAACAAGTGAGAGGGGAGAGGAGCGGGCGGAGGGGACAGCTCGGCCGGGCACGGGGCTCCTTCCCGCTTCCCATTTCCAACCCCAGAAACGGACCCGCCGGCTCCTTCTCCTGCGCCGCAGCCGCCCAAGCCCCCTTCCTTCCAGCACTTGGAACGACGTTGTCACTGGTTGTGAATTTTATACATACTGTTTTGCTTTTTTTTTTTTTTTCCTATAAATCCATCGGTATTCAGACATGCATCAAAAAAATCCCCCAATGGATTCTAAATACTAGTATTTACAGTCTCATATACTACAGCATTTACTGTGCAAAAGCTAGTACCATCACTAAAAGATACGGGTTCACGGGACGGGTGAACCGCGGTACCTCGGGTAGTCCGTGATTCCAGGGTTCGGAGGGATTTATCGTTGCTTAAATAACAAGATCTGAGAGGAGGAGGGGGACACGCTGACTGAAGACGGCGGGTCTCTGCCCGCGTTTTCAGTGCCTCTTCCGTATCTACGACTGGTGCCTTCCCCCCGCGAGGAAGGCGCCGGAGATCTGGGGTAATGCGGAGACCCCTGTAAACACAAGCAGCTCTGTGAAAGCTCCTCTGCAGAGCTCCTCTTCCGTCCTCATCTCCTGGGGACGAACGCGTTTCGAGGTGGCATTGCAGGGGAGCCTCAAACCCTCGGCTTCCACAGCTGCTGACCACCACTCCGGGGACGAGTTTGTGGGTGCTCAGCTCTTGCTGACCCTCCTTGGTGGATGAAAACAAAAACCCGCGGTATTCCGGGATGCAATGAGCCAGCAAACCACTCGCACGGCACCCTCCTTCCACAAAGCTCTCTCCCCGGGTTTAAAGCTGATTGACGGCACGGAGGGACGGGAGGAGGAGGAGGGTGAGCACAGCGGCTGATCTCTGCCCTCGGTGGCTGACGTGCGCTCACCTCTCGCCCGCTGCGAGCACCCGATGACGTTGGCCCCCCCGGGACGGCTGCCAGCTGGGAGGGAGGGTGCGTCATCCAGTAACAGGTACAAACACTCAACTCCAGTCTCATAGCTGCCCTCGGCGCGTCTGCGGAGCAATTCTCCTCGCTCGCACGCCCCCTCCTCCTAGGTTTTCTCTTCTCGGTCTGTTTTCCGCCTTGTGATGTTCCGAGGTTTGATTTTGAGGGACAGTTCCCACAGGGCCTCCTCGGCCAGGTGGTCACTGAAATCGTTGAAGAAGGACACGATGTCGTCGTTTCTTTTGATGTCGTAATGTCTGCAAAAGCACAGAGGAGGGCAGTGGTTGAACAAGGGGATACCTGGGGAGCCCTCCGAGCTCCGAGCCACCATGTCCTGCTCTAAGGGACACCCAGCACTGTGGGGTCTGTGCTACCTGAGCCCAGTACTTGTGATTGTGGTGCGACAGCAAAAAGGGGAAAAAACATCATGCCCACCACTGCACTGAGGAAAAAAATACCCTAAAGAGGGAAGGACTGTGTCCAGAGCCCTGTTGTAACCAGGTCTCCTTCCATCTCCATCACAATATTTTACTTTAGCATTCCCCTTCCACAGGGGCTCCTGTGCCCCAACCACAACCCCCCGTGCCCACCCCCAGCATGGTGGTTCTGAGTCCCCGCTGCTGCACTTACACTTGCTGGAAGCACCTCATGCTGTCCAGGATGTTAAACTGCTGCCAGCGCTTGGAAAAGTTCACTTTGTTGTCGATGTAATCGGGGTTTCCCAGATGAACAAAGGTCAGGTCCTGCAGAATCAGGCCTCTGCAAGAGAGAATGGGGTGGCAGGGCAGGGAAGGGACAAACAGGCAGGGAGGTTGGTGACATTGGGCAGGACAGCCAGCCAGATGGAATCTAACAGCCTCCCGCTGCTGCCACCACCAACAGAATCACAGAACAGTTTGGGTTGAAGGGAACTTCAAAGCCCATCCAGTGCCACCCCTGCCATGAGCAGGGACATCTTCACCAGCTCAGGTTGCTCAGAGAGGGCACATGATTTGATGTGCCACTTTGCCATCTTATTCCAGATGTCGGGCAAAAAGCAAGTGCTGAGCGGAGCACAAGCTGCTGAGAAATCCTTGAAGGAACTATTTGAGCGTGCAGAAATAACAGCAGGGGAAAAGCAACTCCCAACTCACAGGTAAGGTATGCAGGGAGGTTCCACATCAGCCAGAGCTGCTCGGTAGGCGCGGAAGGACGAGGAGCTGTCGATCAGCGTGCAGTACTCAGCCAGGCCCTGCCGGAACACAAAGCGCACGGTGACTCCGCTGCTGCAAACCCCTTTTCTCTGTCACCTCTCCCCAGAGAGCCAGGGAGTTAATGCCACCCTGAGCTTGAGTGCGTATACACCGAGCCCTCCATTTGCAGGGAGGAGGAAGAAAAGGGGAGGAGGAGGAGGAGGCTGTTCTGACCCATCACTGCGCTGGCAGTGCTGCAGGATGCCCAGCTGTGCTGCAGGATTGCACCCGTGGAGAGCAGCTCCCCCCATCCCTCTGCCCCGGGACGTTGCTGAGCTGTTAAACCCCCCAACTGTTTCACACCGTCAGCACCGTTATCTTTTCCCCCCGCAGACAAGAGCCCTGGCTGCTCCTCACCTCCGAGGTTTGTTTCTGCCACTCCAGCCTTCGGATGGGCGCAGAATCCAGTGCAGAAAGAATGGCCAGATAGGAATTAAAATTATTCAGCTTTCGTAAGTGCTGTGAACAGGGAGAATATTCCAGTTACTCCAGAGATCTGAAAAGCTTTCTAGCATCAAACAGCTCTGCCAAACAGAAGGTCCCACTCCCCTGCTCCTCCAAGGAGCAGCATGTGTGACTCACGGCAAGAACCAAGCTGATACCTTCATAATCTTTATAAACTTAAGGAGAAGCCTCTCTCTGTCTTGCGCCTTCTCTTGTAGCATAATTATTGAACGGACCCTGGAAGAAAAGACAGAAAAAAGATAAACCCACTTACGCAGATGTCAGATTTCTTCTTGTTTCATTTAAAAACCAGATAACTGATAAGGATGGGCCTACAATACTAAATAGTTCATGACACCTCCAACTGAAATGGAGCACTCTAATTCACAACAAAGACAGAAAAATGTCAAAGACGACGACATGACCCTTCACAGAGCGCATTTATTTGCAGGGGGAATGTTTATTTGAAGGGCTCAATGGTACTGACAATAATTCCTACAGGTTACAGTGTCCCGATTTTCTTTCTCCTGTTCTCTGGGGTCTTCAGTGAGTGCCCTGCATCTAATTCTTGGCCAAAAATACAGGTTACCCCACTTGTAACAAGGGGACCCAACTCTACAAGGAATATTTCAAATATTTATAGGGCACTGGGGTTTAAGCACGGTTCAGTGCCACGGGTGCTCTAAGCTCCTTACCAGTAGGACATATTATTAAAGTGCTCTGTGAACTGTGTCAGGTTGGGGCTCTTCTCCTCGTTTTGCTCCTTTGCCCAAAGCAAAACTTCTGGGATCTGCCGAGGAAGAAGAAGAGAGGGGTGTGAGAATACCACACTTTAAAATGGGATTTATGCCTCCTCATTCCCCGTCTGTGTTCACAGCCGCTTGCTGACCCGAGTTCAGCACCTCCTGCCACACAAGGGCCGTGCTGCAGAGCGGGCAGGGAACGCCAGAGATTGCCCCTACCCCATCCCCATCTCTGTACCTCAATTTTGTAGAAGAGTTCAGCATCCAGGAGGGTCAGCTGCTCGGCTATTTCGTGGCTGTGGAAATCATGCAAGGTCCCTGGTCTGTAGGAAGAAAATGACAAAGTATAAAGGCTCAGAAAATGTGTCCTGTTTTATTTTCATTCTTATATTTTGGACGGACAAAACTCTTGTGTCCACAAGAAAGGGATGCCCTGTCTCTCACAGGACCAAAGTACCATTATCACACAGAATCACAGAATCGACTGGGTTGGAAAAGACCTCAGAGATCATCGAGTCCAACCCTTGGTCCAAGTTTAGTCTGTTTACTAGATCACGGCACTAAGTGCCATGTCCAATCTCAGTTTAAAAACCTCCAGGCCGGTGAGTCCAGCACCTTCCTGGGCAGCCATTCCAATGCCTGACCACTCTCTGCACAGAATTGCTTTCTCATCTCCAGCCTAAATTTCCCCTGGCAGAGTTGAAGCCCATGCCCCCTTGTCCTATTGCTGATGCCTGGGAGAAGAGCCCAATCCCCACCTGGCTAGAACTGCCCTTCAGGTAGTTCTAGAGAGTGCTGAGCTCACCTCTAAGCCTCCTCTTCTCCAGACTAAACAAGCCCAGCTCCCTCAGCCTCTCCCCATAGGTCTTATGTTCAAGTCCCATCTTTCCTCACCTGGCTGCCACCCCACGGGCTGCAAGAGGTTTGCTGGAGTTGGCGTAGCCCAGCATTTTCTTCTGATCCACTTTATCAAGGATATTCTTGCGTAGCACTCTGGCAAGGCTGAGCTCCCCGTTGCAGACCAGTCGGAAGACCAGGTCCATCAGCAGCTTGAGAATTTCTTCCGTCAGCTCCACTAAGCTGAAAAAAAGATGGAAAACCCAAGGAAGGCATCAGAGCCGTGACTCTGATGGAGTGACTCCATGGAGCTATGGAGTTTGTATCCGTACCCATCCTGAGATGAAAAAAGCAACTCACCACAGCTCATCCACCACCCTCACCAGCACAAAGAAGGTGTTCTTGCTGACTCGCTTCTTAAACGTGTCTGGGAAGTGGCAAAACTTCTCATACGTTGGTTGCAAGTTAAAGAATCAACTTAAGTGTTGTCAGACAAGAATTAGTACAATCAGCAGCTGCCTTGAGCAACATTAGAATCGTTTAATATTCTGTCTTGGCTGAAACTGGTGTTCAATTTCCAGAAAATAAGGAACACCGATATGGCTCTAATTAACATGGGATTAACCTGTCACCAGCTGCAGGTAGCAGGGGTGTGAGGAGGCACTTACACCTTGCAGAATCGATGCTGGAAGAGCAGGTGTACCCTGAAACTGTTCTCTCTAAGGTGGAATTTAATGAGTAGCACTCCTCTGCTGTGATTTCCCTGCTGGTCTGAGACATCTGGTCTCATGACAGACCTCAGATGTCACCTCTGCCTTCCCCACTGCCTAATTTGCTGCAAGGAGAATGGTGGCAAGGGACACAGCACAGGTTGAAAAAGCTGCTGCCAGGTGGACAAAGGGAAAGAGAAAAAGGTTATTGGTTATTCAAGTATTGACATGCAGCAATGCCCCAGCTGGTATTTTCACTGACAATCGCTCCACAGCGAGATCCGTGTGTCCACGCCGATGCCAGCAGGAGCGTGGGGAGCAGGCTCTGCTGCAGGTGGCAGTGACGAGCTGTGACAGGGGACAGGGTGACGTCAGGCTCCCTTTGACGTGCACAGACAGGACCTAAGCCCGTGAGGTCTTTGCACTGTCTGATCCGAGATGCTGAGCAGCTCAGCTGAGGGCGAGGGGAGCAGTGGGGACAGAGCGCAGGGGCCATCGCCTCCTTAACAGCCACGAGCTCGGTTCGGAACTGGAGGCTACGAGGACATTCTCTTCCGCGCTACGTTTCTTGTAGTAAGAGGGAAAAAAGGTCTCGACCATTTAGTCACCTCCAGCATTAAACAACATCTACCCATGCAGGCAACCCCCACAGCCCCTCACGACAGCGTGATTCCTGCTCTTGTAGATGTCCTGAACAAATGGCCCGTTCCCCAGTGATGTACAGAGGATGTGAACTGCTCTTCTCTCCCGCCAGGGCCCTCAGGAGACAAGTCCCTGGTCCAGCACTCTGCTAGCACCTGCCCCAGAGCATCCCCCACGTGCAGGAGGTGCGGGACGTCCTGTTCATGACACCTCCAGGACAAGCACGTCACCCACCACACTGGCAGCGGCTTTTGGCCAGACAACCTGTCATCAGCTCCCCCCATGATGACCACGTGGTTCCGATGCCGCTCATGCAAAAGGATATCTGTACTGCAGCTTCTTGATGAGCTCTTCAGGGGTAATAAATGTCCTGTATGTAGTCAGGAAGGCTTCACAGTACAGCACCAGATCTACAGAGAAAGACAAGAAAGCCTCAGTTTCAGCCAAAGGAAGCTTCTTGTGAAGTTGAATCCAGTCTCACATCAAGAGGACACGGACACATGTTGACACGAACAGGCTTTGCAGAAATGCTGTGCTGGTGCTTCTTACCAGCAGATGGACCCTATGGCACAAGAGCAACAGTGAAACTGCCCTGTCCCCACTGTGCTGGCTTCCATTTGCAGCACCCAGGCTTGCTGCTTGTTTCTGTGACCACAAAAGGGGCCAGTGAAAAACACCTGCTTGTGGGACAGGAACTTTTAACAATGGGTCAAGGAAAAATGTAGTTTAGACCTTGGGGATACTTTAAAAATATCTGATGGTGAGAGGTGGGTGCCTGTTCGCTGTCTGTACCACTTAGGCAGCACAGAGCCCTGTAGAAAGACACGGTCACTCTTCCTCCTGCTCAGGAACATGTGGTTTGACACGGCGATACAGTGCTGCAGACCCTATGCCCTTGCTGTGCTCCAGGAAATCTGCCCCAGGATGGTGTAAATGTTAAATATTTTTGGCCAGAAGGAGAGTAAATTGCAGTACAAAACCTGACGCTACCGTGACCCTGCCACTGCACAGACACAGTGCACACAGTCGACTTCTGTTCATTAATCTGCAGCAGGTGCAGTGCCCAGCACACTGCACCCGCGCACTGCAACCACTGCCACAGCCCCGGCAGTGCAGAGAAGGAGAAAAAGCTTCTGCCGTGCCTGCCCAGGCTCAGCTCCACATGTAAAACTTGTTTCAGCCAGGCCAGGGCTCACCGCACACCTGTGTACCATCCATCCCTTGCACGTGGAGGTGGGGGAGAGCAGGACCGGGTGCGAGCTGTGCCTCTACCTGCCGCGTTTCTCTTGGCAGGAGCCTGACAGAGGCGCCGCGTCCTCCTGCTCTAAAGTCAGGGAGCGCTGCTGCCTTTTGGTTATAGACAACCAGACGTGAGCTCTAAAGCCGGAGGCTGGGTGGTCATGTCAAGGGTGAGTCCCGGGCCTCGTCCAGCCGTAATCCTGCGCTCACAGCCAGTGTGTGGCTGGGAGCACTTAACCGACCATGGATTTTATTCCTAAAGACAAGTCTCCCTTTACCCTTTATTCCATTTAGCTCTTTTAGAAAACTCAAACGGACAAGAAGCATCATGCAACAGGGCGTGGAGTTACATTTATTCTGGGTTCCCATCTGCCCAAAAGGCAACGTGAGGTAATACAGCTGGTCTGCTCTGGCACTCCAAGCTGCCAAGAAATTCGTCTTTAAAGGAAAGCCTCTTAACTATACCCCTCTGTGCCGTTTGGCTGATTGATTTACAAGCCTTGAATTCTTCTCATTGTAGGCTTAATTCATTAACCCTCTCAGTCACCCAAACACTGGGTTAGCATAGCACAAATTCCTCTGTGCTCCATTCAGCTCCGCGCTTGGCAGAGCCCGGGAGGCTTAAGCTCCAGGACTATTCTGAGACTCACTCTGTGCAGAGCTCACTCTGCTGCACATTCAAAACCCTGCTGTGTTTTTTCCTAGTCTGGAGAGGTTCTGCACGGCTTTCACTGCTCACAGCACCCCAGAGCTCCCCGTTCACCAACTGGCGGTCTAACACACATCCCTGTACCAAGGAGACGTCTTGCAACAGGAACGGTAGGGAAGTTCTTCCAGTGTGATGCTTGTTCTGGAGAACAGCAGGTGTAAATTAGAGCTTCACTATTCCAGTTTAAGCATCTTTATAAAGGGTATTTCCACCACCTCATTTAGACCATTTTTTAAAAAATATACATATCTAGCTTTGGCACAATTGGTTGCCTCCTCCTCTCTAGTATATTCCTAACTTTGGTCCTTGCTGCCTGATTTGATGCGTGATGTAAACAGGGAAACGTAACTGTCAGGGGAAGGATTTTCTTGTGAGCTGAATGGTGCTGTAAGTAATTGCAAACACCTTATGTTACAGTAAAAACCCCACCATTTCAAAATGCCCACAAAAGATATTTCCCCTTTGACTATCAAACCTCTAAAATACGAGCGCTGAGTGCATCAGCGGGTTAGTGCATTTTGTCTTGCGTCCCAGGAGATAAGGAGATCAATTCTGGTTAAGGTCATCAGCACAAATGTGTTTGGCAGGTTCAAAATCACTCTCTGGACACATTGCAAAGGCTGTTTTTGCTGCCGGTCTGGGAAAGGAGCTGCTTCATGTGCTGGTGACTGAGTTTGGAGAGATAAAATGGGGTTTCAACAAGTCTATAGCTAAGGGTTGCAACCCCGCTTCTCCTCCCCTACATCTCCTTTCTTGTGCTGTGGATTCTCTCTCTGAACCAGTCTGGGTTCCAGCACACAAGGGGTACAGAGTGGCTCTAGGAAGTGACACAGTAAGTTGAAAATATGGGGTGTCACCAGATCAGCACCTGAACAGCTTTCCCAGTGCCCACGGGTACTGTGTTAGACCCAAATCAACGTCCCTCCTCTCCCACTTTGATGTAACAGTCACTCCAGCAACTCCTATATCACCACTGCCCCAAAGTTCTAAGGACAAGGAGCACCTCTAAGCAAAGAAGCAGGACTTGCAGTGGCCTCCCCTGGCTCATGGAGACACCAGCTCCACTGGTACCCCTTGCCTTCCAGATCTGGGCAAGGGCTGTGAGGAGTTAACACCATCCCTGCTGCTAAATGGAACGACTAGGCGCTTATCCAGCTTATCTCCGTTCCACCAGAG
Organism: Nesoenas mayeri; assembly: GCF_963082525.1. Taxonomy (NCBI): domain Eukaryota; kingdom Metazoa; phylum Chordata; class Aves; order Columbiformes; family Columbidae; genus Nesoenas; species Nesoenas mayeri. The sequence goes on from NC_137566.1 coordinate 8,738,198, forward strand.
ACAAGCACAATCCCCCCCTAACTCAGAGGATCATGATTTGGTCCTCTCCACCCTGACCTAGCTGTCTGCAGTGACATGGTGACCAAACGGGCTAGAGATGCAGAAGACAAGCAGCAAAGGGCCGTGCTCCTCAGCTCTGGTTTGGGAAACCCACTGTACCTTTCCTGTCGGTCTCTGTTGCATGCACCAACAAAATATCTCCGGATCCACCACGAACATCTGGCCCATCATCTCCCTGCAATGAGAACACAGATGTTAAGCGTGGCCCAAGCTCCCTGTGACCTGGTTTATCATCTCTGGGATTCAAACTCAGCAAGGACTGGCAGAGTATGCCATGTTCCTGGCACAAGCTGGGACATGGTCTTCAGTGCTGGGCTGATCCTGGAATCTGAATAAAGCATTTGGTGTCCCAGATGAGGATCTGGGCTGATCCTCACTCGAGGTCTCTGACTCCTTAAGGCCAGGCTGTGAAGCTCAGTGAAAGCTGAGCCTTCTGCTCACAGAAGAATGAGCAGAAATGTCCCAGACTCCCAAATGCTCCTGTTAACAAAGCAATAACACTGTGTGAACTGTCTCAAAGTGTGGGATCACGTACCACAGTGGCTGTGTGCTGAGAGGTCACGCACTCAACTTGCACGTTCCCAGAACATCAAAACCCAGCGAGTTAATTCCCTGATCTGGAACTATTTGGCTGGGGGGTCACCTGAAGCGATCCAATAACCAGGAGCAGAAAAAAGCCCTGCTAATGGCTTGACCCCTGCCTTACCACGTGCTAAAAACATCTTTCTTCTCACTACTGGAATTCACAGCTCAAACTATGCAAAACAAACCCATCACTCAGCCAGCGGTTCCCACCCTGCAGGAAACAGCCCACACTGGCAGTTCTACACTGTTTCAAACACGTAGAGCACAAAGAAAATAAAAGGTAGGGGTTGACACAGATATGTTAGTCCCAAATGTTCAGAAATCACTGATTTTTAATTGATTTTCAAAGGAAGTATTCCTGCAGAGGAGACTGGAGTCATGTCTGGCTTCCCTTAGCAATGTCTTTGCCACTTCAATATACAAAACCCTGATAAAAGCATGGATTACAGATTACAGCCATGCAGCAGCTATGTCTGAGATGGGAATTTTTCAGGTGACACTCTGGCAAGACTCAGGAAATGCTGCTTAATAAATGAGTAACAGCTTCTCACTCTCTCCTGCACATCTCGGCTGACCAAAGAACATTCGGAAAGTGCCAGTAAATGATACATTCTCTCTGTTTTTCAGACTAACTCCCTGACAGTCTGAAAGCTTCAAAAGCCTGAATATGCCCTCCAGCTGCATGTCAGGAACAGCTGGGTTCAAGAGCCCAGTGAGCAAAGCTCACTCACAGAAATAAAGCCACTTCTCAAATACAGAAACTGTTACTCTGGCTGCTCTTCCACACCAGTAATACAACATCCTGCTCAGGAAATCAGCTAAACCTGCCTTCAGATTGAAACCTGCACCTGGATTTGCTGTGCTCGGGCTCTCAGGTGTTTAGTTTCAGACTGCAGCAGGCTGAAGAGGTGGGAAGGAGCAGACTGGGAAAAGGGCACCAGATGGGTTTGTTAGCTTTTAGAGAGACACCTCACGTTTTGTGAAACCCTCACTCAGGGCTGATGCTCCCTGCATGTACCAGCATCTCACGCTTTCACAACAGCCAGCACACATAAAGCTGCATCCCACTTCTGCCGCAACCTAGTTTTTCCTATCAAATAAAAGCTGACGCCTTGCTTGGGCACACAGATTTCCGTACAGTATAAACCAAAGAGTCTGAAAGCAAACCCCGCATGCACCTACCTCTTGCTTCAGCGTTAACCTCGCCATAATTTCACTGTGGTCGATAAGGGATAGCTCATCTACCTCTTCCTCCAACTGCGATGATTCCAAAGCATCTGGTGACTGCTGCTGCCTGTGAAAAAAGAGGCAAATAACCATCAGTGTCACCGTCCACCCAGGTGAAGAGATGCTTGGTCCACCTGAGCTCTCAGGGTACAAACCTTCATTAAGTGACAGTAAATACACAGACAATCAGGAGGAAAACCTATTGCAAACAAGCCTGAACGTCTGAGTCTAATTCTGTTGCTTTGTGCATATCTTGAAAAATATAAAAATGAACTTTCAGGACCTCAACACTCGTCTGCCTGCACTTCTGGCAGATGGGGTTTTACTATGCCCTGCCTGAGTACACACTTCCTTGTCTCCTTAATCCACCAAATTTTTAGAGCACACAAATCTAAGCCCTTCCTCAAACGCAGAGAGACTGAGCATACTCTACACATATATACATCTTAGCTCACAACCCACTGTGCTGCTGCAAGGGAGACAACAGGCTCTCTTTTGACAAGAAGACAGAGCAGGAAGCTCTGACCAATTTTTTGGTGTATATCCACAACTCCAGCGTTCCTGCCCCCAAAGGCTGGAGCTCTTGTCCCTGGCCACATGCTCTCTGTGCCTGTATTCTGGAAGAAAAGGAAAAAAATAAAAAGCAGCATGTTCTTTATAGGTTTCCCTGGGCACAAGCCAAAATCCTGTGCAGCAGTCAGTACTTTGGGCAGACCCTGAGCTTTGCAGAGCACTCTGCATTGTCTTCTGCACTGCGGGGATTAAAACTCTCACATCAACTGCAGGGAAATGGGGGAGGGAAGTTGACTGTAGCACACCAAACAATGCTGTTCGTGATTTCTGCTTTAGAAATGCAATTGAAGAGCAATCTCAAGCAGCAGGGAAGCCCTCATTCCACTCCTCCTGCAGCCCATCTGTTACAGCCTGCACCTCTTCATTTACATAGCCAAATGATAGCTAAGAGCATTAGGAGGGATATAAAGCCTCCTGCTTCAGGGCCTTGCCAGCCCCTAACTAGCAGGGTTAGGAAGAAATTCCCCTCTGTAAGATCCAGCAGCAACACAGGCTTTTTTCACAGGTTTCCCTGGAAGGAGGATGGAGCAGCCAATGTCTGAACAGGACTGCCAAGGAGATGGACTCAGGACGACCAACAGCGGCTGCGTTAACCCCTGCAAGCTCATTAAGTAACAACATTGTGCCAGGATCCTCCTGCCTCAGCACGATCCCACCACTCGGCAGTTGTGCCAAATAAAGGGGGTGTTGGTGAGACTCTGCCCATCCAGGCTGGGGAGCAGGAGGGCGCTGGGCTCACCTTTCAGCACCGTCCTGGCCTTCCTTCCCCACCGTGCTGCTGCTTGAAGTGGAGTCTTTCGAGTGGCCGTCTTTGATGGAGGGAGATTCCTGCAAAGAGAGGGAAGTTTTCATCATTACACGGGGTCCTACGCCACAACCAGCCGTGCATTTACAGTCTGACTGCCCCTGAAGGGCCCTTTACTGTAAATTCCTACAGAGCGGTTAAAGATTGATGCAAGTTAATGCCAAATGCCGGGAAAACACAGAAGTTAATTAGACAGGAAATTTGGGACCATCTCTGGAGACTAGCGTAATTAGTACTGTTTGCTTTTAACATTGTGAAATGATGCTCAAAGTTACAACACAAATCAGCTGTTGTCTTGGATTTTAACCCTCTCAAGGCTTTTATTTTTGTGTTCCTCCAGCCCTTACTGTTGGTATACACTCGCCTTCAATCGAAATGGACACAGCCAGCTCTAAGCTCTCTGGTTTTGGCTCCCCTCCTGGTCACAGCCTCCGAAAGACCAGCCTGTCTTTGTGGGGTGGATGCAAACTGCCCTTCCTACCTCCCTCCTCTCCCTCCAGAACAGGTTACGCAACGATGCAACGTTTCCGCTTCACAATTTACGGCTGTGGAAACGAAGCGAATGCAAAAAATGCAGAATCATCTGAACCTGCGTCATGGAACAGCAGGTAGAGAGCTCAAAGCTAAGATACAGCATTTTAAATGAGCCATTTGTTAAGGAGAAAAATATCCATGAATGGCAAACGGGAATATTAATCGAGCAGTGTTGGGGTTCAGAATTAATATCATGCAGACTGAAACTTGGAAATTCAGCCTACTGAAAAGACTGGATGGAAACCACCTACACGCTACCCATTTGGCCTGGAAAACACACAGGTGAATTTAGATTGTATGGTGTCTGCAGAATTTTTCCGGAGTATATCTGTAAAGCCCTTGGCTTCAAAGTTGAGAACCAGCTCGCAGCTGCCCAAAAGGACGGACCTGCCCAGATGTGTCTCTTGAAGAGAAGTGATGGGAGCGCTATCTCCTGGAGTATTTAACGCCAGCACGGATAAAGGTCTTGGACACATCCTGTAGGAGATGTGCCTTCCAAGACGAGGGCAGGCAAAAAGATCACCACAGATCTCTGCACGCTTTCCTATGACCCAACAGGAAGACGGTACCTCCCTGCAATGGAAAACGCCCTGTCTCCTCTAGGAAATATCTAAGATACGATGCTTGAGGAAAGGAAGAAACAGCGTGCGATTACAATGCTGAATCAATCACTTACTTTGTATCCAAACGATGAAGGAAAAGAATAATTTAGAGTGCAAGGCTTTCTGTATTAAAATAGGGAAGACAAAGCAGTGATAAGAATAGACGCGGTGCTGGTCAGGGTGCAGTTTCGTGGAGGGGAACCTCACACAAGCAGCTCCAAACAGACAGCGAAGCAGAAGCCGCCCCTGCCTCCCGCTGGGGCTCAGGGTGGCCCGAGAGCGTCCCCTGCTCGCCCCGCGGGCCGGGAGCCAGCCAAGCCTGCAGCCGCGAGCGGGCAAGCAGCGGGACCAGCAGCCAGGGAGCCGGGGCGGTGGGGGGACGCGGAGCTCGGGGTGTGCGGAGGGGCCGGTGCCGAGCGCGCAGCCCCGGCGTGAGCTCAGCATGCACCAGGCAGCCCCGTCCCGGCGTGCGGCCCTGGCCGGGTTACTTACTCCTTCAGAGCGAGGGAGTTCCCCGTTGCTCTGGCCAGAGGAATACAGATTGACGTATTCACCCTCACCAGCCTCCTCACTGGCGTTTTCACTCTGGGGGAGACAGGATGAAAGGAAATATGTGATGGTGCCCCCCACGAGTGCTTGATGTTAGAGAACGTGCCCATGGGCTGGGAGGAGAAGCCTCGGTGGCTGCTGTCCCCTAATGGGAGCCCTTCCTCTGGCTCAGTGGCCAACACCGGCCACTGAGGCTGTACCTTCCCAGGTGCAATTATTTTCTCGTGCTTCGGGACCATCCCAAAGGCCGCGAGCTGCAGCAGGACAGCAGCAGGCGCTGCTTTGCAAGAGCTGCCATGGACTCTACGTTGCGAAGGTGCCACTTGCATGTGCAGATTTCGAGGTGATGGAAGCTGAGAATTCAGAGCTGGACACACAAGTGCCTGTCCTACCCACGCTGTGGTCCTGCCGCTAAGTGCAGGTCAGCCCTGCAGCCCAGAGGGTGTCAAATACATCTCCCACACTATGCTACAAGCACCGACTAGAGCCACCATGCCAGGCTGAACCAAACTCGAGGGCTTCTGGGCCATAACAAGGACCCAGCGCAAGGAAGATGCCACAGCAAGGTCGGTCCAAAACACAAAAATCTGATCAATCTGCATCCCTCTTTCAAACTTTGTGAAGAAGCAGCACTACCATGCACTGTGCTGACAGCTCTAATGCCGTCGACTCAAGGCTTTGCAGCAAACAAAGGAGGAACTGCCCTGTAAGCGAGGCATTCAGAAAAGCAGCTGTTATGCAGGAACCTGCCCAGTGATCTGCAAAACTGATCTGGGACCTTAAACCGGTAGTTCCATATCAGTGTTGGGAACGGCGTCAGTCTAACTCTGCCAACACGTGATGCTTTGCACGGACGTGCACGGCCAGCAAGAGCACAGCAAGGGCTGCTGGAAAAGTGGGGTGAGCAGGAGCCTGGAGAGAGCAACAGGTTTACACAGAGACAGAGCTGGACTGAATCCACCATTTAGGAGCCTTCTTTACCTTCCTCAGCTTCGTATTACAATTGCAGGAAGCTACAGCAACTTCTCTCCCATTCACCAGCATTTGACATTTTATGTTTCCTGCATATGTGCTAACTTTTTCTCAAACCTGCTGAGGTCGCTCATTCTTTCTAGCCACCATTTCTATATGAAATTACCTCTCTGCAGTTCACACGTTTGTAAAACGGACTAGATCATATTAAGCACGTATTAATATGAGACATTTTATTTAAAAAAAAACAACAAATAAACCCAGCCTTGCATTAAGGCGCATTATCTCTTTGGATAGTCTCACCGAAGGTGTCTGGAGAGAATCAGTGAGAGAGGTTTCAGAAGGAAGGCAGACAGGAGCATTCCCGTTAAAGCTGCTCTCCTGAGAAGAGGAGTTTGGCACGTCCGCAGTGCTGGGTGACTGGCTGGCTGCGGCGGGCACCGCCAGGTCGGGGCTCTGGGATGGATGGACGGGCGGAAAAGGTGGGGTGGTGCAGGAGGAGGAGGCAGAAGAGAGGAAAGGAGGTACGGAGACTTGGTTGTGAGGCACAAAGTCCTGGGAGTAGGACCTAAACACGGATTTGTACTGCAGGATGCAGAGACGGATGACACAGAAAAAACAAGGAAGATGGGGAAAGGAAAGAGACAGACAAAAGAAAAAGTCATTAGATCGGCAGCAGCGCAGCAGTGACAGCACAAGGCATTGCTAACACGGGCACCTCTCGGACAGAGGCAGCACAATTCAATCGCCCATGCGCTGGAGCAGGAATCACTACCTGGGACATGTCAGCTGTTTTATTCACGGAGAGGCACGTTTTTGCACAAACAGAGGGAAAACAGGTACCAGGGTGTTTTCCTGCAGGTATCCAGCCCTTTTGAGGCAGGGGAAAGCCTGAACATCTCAGTAATTCTCATGACAGTGACCCTAGCAATCATTTGAGCAGACGAAAGGATGCGAACGCATACAGAAACCACGCTGTGAGCATGCTGGAAATATCTAGATAGAGAAAAGTACTCTGAGTGCTTATTGCTTTTCTGGGATTTTCCACAGGATCCAAATTTAAGATGCCGTTTGCTCCAGCCCTGTAATTTAACAGCTACTGTGTCAAGACTGTTCCAGAACACACAGCTCCCAGGGAGGAGTGGCTGGATACTGTCTTCAAAGTTCCACTGAAGGATAAAGGAGATTACACTGCTACTCCTTCCCATTTGTGAAACATAAGGAACAGAAACGGTAATTGCCCTCAGGAGCGACGAATTCCTTATCAGACCAATCCTTTAATGCTGTGCCTCAAAGAGTCAGCTGAAGAGATAAAAAGCGATCATCTACGTAAAGCTTTATTTCACGATCTCTCCTAATCATCAGATTACTGTTCAGATAATATTAAACAGGCTGCAGTGGGAATATGTTGTGCCAAGAAAAACAAGAGCAACCCTCTGTCTTTTAACATCTGGTGCTAGTAAGATTTGCCATCATGGTAAGTCTAAAACAAAGCTGACACCCATTAAAAAAAATACAATCATGCTAAACCTGCTGGAGAGGAGTTTATTTTAAAGCCTGTAGAGCTCGACCTCTAGCGAGATCTGTGTCATAGTCAAGTGGGCTAAGGAGGAATCCCATAATCTAAAAAACCACACTGAAATAAAGCTGTAGTGGTTGCTGGTTGGAGAGACCTGCAGCAGTGACGGTGCATCACAGAGCTCTCAGAAAGCACAGACACAACTTGCTTAAACCCGGCTGAAAAGCAACACCGCTGTGATGTAAAAAGGAGAAGGGGAAACAAAGGCACAAGTCGGAGAATTCAGGCTACGTTTTCTCAGGAGAGACGAGTGGGTGATGAAAAGCAAAGCTCAGTCTGCCCCCTGAGCCGTGGCAGCAGCCACTTGGGCAGCGGTGTGTTTTATACGTAGGCAAGCTAAGCTTAAAAATCTAAACTGAGAACAACCTCGGGCCAGGAGCTTGAGCAAAACAGCTTTTCCACTACAAAGGAAAGGAAATGTAGAGGTCAAGGGCTGGACTTTACCTTCTACCACTTCAATCCTTGAGTACTCGCCCTGTGCCGAGCCTGGAGTTCGGCAACGCTCTGGGTGAATTTGGGGCCCAAAACATGTTGCAGGCTGTAATACAGGCAAGTAGAGGAAGATGCTTTGGAAAGAGACCTTAAAACACCACTGAAAAAAATCACTAAAATGCAAATCCCTAGCCCATGCCCGTGGCTAAGAGGAGACTGGCTCTGGGGCCGGCTCCTCTCTCTTCCTGCCCGTTTCTTTCCGGACAAGCAGCCCCGGCTCTGGGGACACTGTTGGCTTTTGGTGCTGCCTCAGTAACAATGACAAGTCTAATCTCTGTATTTACTTTCTGCCTGGATAAATGCTCTGCATTTATTCATTTTCACTTGCACGGCACAAAACGCTAAATCCCTCGTAAGACGCCAGGCTCATGACATCATCTTGGCTCAGCACATTCATTATTCCTGCCCCGTCTCCCTGGTATTTCATGATCTCACTGGCACTAAATACACCAACTATCGCCCCAAGTCCCAGGATAGATCCCCAAAAAAAGAACAGGAGCAAAGCAAATGGAGAACTATCGCTAGTGAAGGAACTCAACAAACTGCTGGTCCGATGACGAGATCCCCAGTAAAGGAAACAATTTGCTCAAATGGGACCTGCGTGCCAGCTCCCCTGGAGCTGAGCTTCCTGCGCCCACACGAGACCGCTGTCCCTCGCTTTGCAGTTGATGGACATCTTCCACCGAGGAGTCCCCAGGGGTTTTGTCTCTGACCCGCCGAACCCGCAGAAAAAGCCAAGCCTTTGCAAAGCCGAAGCGGAGCTCACGCAGGGCAGGAGTGAAAGGGAATCGCTGTCCTCAATCGAGTCACTCGGGGACAGGCAGCACCCTGGGATGCTCTCGTGCTGTGCGATGGTGCTGGCAGGGTTAGTTCAGGGCAAACGCCGGCCAGGAGGCTCAATGCTGCCTGGTACAGCGCCCGCAGGCTGAGCCGGCGGCTCGGGGAGATGAATTACTGCTTCTGGGGCAGGGACATCTGCACAGCTCCAGCCTCGCATAGTTTCAGAGACATTAATCCCAATTCAAAGGCAACTTGGACCTAAATATAGCAGAACATCGCATCAATTTGAAAAGTCTGAATGCAGATACGTTACTACTGAAAATCTATATATTAATTTCTCCTCGGCCTCACCAATAAACTTTTCAACACAATATCTTGGCATTAGATGTGTTGAAAATGACAGTTTAAGGCCCAGGTACCCAGGAAAATGCATTCATCTTCATTATGAGATCCAAGAACAATCATTTAACGACGCAGACACGCTCTCAGCATGCTGTTAACAAAGGGAACAGTGTAGAGAAGCCTTTGGTGTGCTGGCATTAATTAGCCAGGCTGCTCTCCACTACCAATCTCATTGTAACGCTGCATCTTGTAGCAAGCGAGCCAGGGAGCCCCCTCCTTCCTCCGGAGCCTGCAAGCAGCTCTGGAATTCCAACTATGCAGCCGTGCTGGGACAAGAGCCAAGAATGAAGCATACTTTTAAAAGGGAAAAAAACACCCTGCGGTGGAGATGATGTCCATATGGCACCCATTCCTCCGCTCTCCAGTCCCACCCAGCCAGCAGCTGCAGCAGGAATTGTGGCGACAGCTTCCAGGGCTTTGGGTGTTGTACATCTCTTGGAAGCCCTGTCATCCTTTAAAAGGCTTTTCTTTTCTTTGGGAGGGGACAGTCCATTCAATAGAACTGTCACAGGGAAAGCTTGTTCTTCCCTAATCCTGCTGCTGTGAGATCACAGGCAACAGATTTTTCTTGGAAACAAATCAGTGCGTGTTTTAATCTGCTTCTCAGAGCTTCCCGGCAGGGTCAGTACGGTCTCAGTAATGGCTGAACTGACACAACCTCCTACTCCACGGCTTTAAGTGAAGTACTTCAAAATAACCTCTGGGAAAGCCAGAAAGAAGGGTGCAACCGGGCCCTTTGAGAAGAGATGCCTTCCTCTTCAAACCCCAGCCAAGCTGCCAGGCTCCCACCACAGGACCAGGAGATGGTCTCCCAGCACAAGTGATCCTGAGCTACGATGGCAAATGGCCAACACGGTGAGAAGAGAGAGATCCCTCTCCTCTCACCAGTAAAGTGGATTTAAAAAAAACAACCCTACTTGCCACTTGGGAAGTTCTTCCACAAAGCGTGTTCTGAGCTTGGAGCAATCTTGTCTCCTGGGAACCGCAGGAAGCTGAAGTTCCTGGACCTGAATGTTTACCGCACACTCCGACACAAAAAGGTCTCCCAGAGATGGCGTCTTTCCACGTTTTCAATTTGCCGCCTTTGATTTTTTGCAACGGTCAATATTTTAGAACAGCTTTCCATCGTTAGCCAGTGGTGTTACAGGATGTCCCAAAGGTCAATGACATTACAACCGTTTATTTGGATTAGATGGCAGGAGATAAGCACTCTCATAGACAACTTATTTCAAGAGTAGTGCTTCTCTACATTCACTAGGCATGGCTGACCACGAGTAACAGGGAGACAGGGAGTCACTAGTCACGAGTAACAGCAGTCGCCTTCCTAAATTCAAAGTTGAATTCAATTATATGGCTGTCAGAGCATCTGCAGCTTCAGCAGAGAGTCTTCACCTTTTAAGCAGAGCCTTCTCAGTTACCCTGCGGCCTTCTGCCAAATTAATCTGCGATCCTGCCAGACACTCCCAGATCAGATAGAGCATCAGACTTCCAAAACACGAAGCTATCAGAGGAAAGGATCAATCTTTCAGATCTCCTCTGCTAACGCTATTAAGAGAGCGACGTGGGCAACGTGCCAGAACTGGATGCCCAAATTCTAACAGTAGAGAACTATGTTCACAAAATACTGGGTGTTGCACAAAGCCGCTACACCCTCCGGGTATAATTGCACAGACAAGTACTGGAAAAGACTTCCTATCCCATGACACAATGCTGGGCTTCCAGGTACTTTTGCTAATGAGGAAGGAAACGCTCCTGCAATGAATGGCTGGAAACACAAGCTGCCAACAGATCGGCCACAGGAAAGGCAGCAGCTCCTCACGCCTGAGTGTTTCTCAGCAAGGGCTCTGACCTGGCTGCACAGTTGACCTCCTGTGTTTTTAAGAGCTGGTCAGCATTGGCAGATGGATAGATGGGGCTTGCTATTCCCTTGGGAAAGGCTCTCCTGGCTTCTGCACGAGAAAACACAAAATCCAAACCTCTCCTTAAGTGGGAGGGTTTCTTGTACACCTTTGCAACAAAAAAGAATACAGGGTGGGGGGAAGAAAACATTTACGAGATTAATTAACCACGCTATCACGCATCTCCCTCTTTAAAAACACCAGGAGAATTCAATCTGATCACACCTATGGCATTAACTCTTGTTTGGCTTGTAGACAACACCACCATATCCAGCAAGCAGCCCTTTAAAAGGAGACAAAGACAAGGCTACAAAACAATCAGTCACCCCAAAATGTGGCCCGTGACCTATGAAGTCAAGAGGGGACCGTTTAGAGAGACCTACACAGAGACAGGCAGTGCTCCAACTGCAAGAAAAATGTATAAACCACTGGAGGAAGTGGTTTTCAGGAGGATTCAGTGTTGCCAGCATGCAACGGCACTATTAATACCACCGTCCAGCCATGCCATGGGCAGCGGAAACCAACACAAACACAGAAGAAACGCTGAACAGGAAAGGCAAAACAATACCTAGACCCCGGTAACTGGTTAAGTGGATGCATATCTTTTATTTCCCTTTCCTTCTGCTCCAAACTATGGAGCCAAATCCTGATTAGGAGCGAAATGAACTCACAAACTATGATTTCTCAGTCCTGGTTTGACTGCAGCTCCCACCACGGGACCACGATACGAATCAAAGCAGCTCAGTCTGTGCTGAAAACTGGTCTCTGCTCGCATTGGAAGTGAATTACGCCAACTGGAGTGAGGAAGGGAAAACATGCAAAGCACATGTCTGCCTTTTGAGCATCTTTAAACGCTTATCTGACCCTTCTTTTCCTGAACACATATTAGCGCACACACAAGAAAGAGAAACAGTTGCTGCAAATTTTCTGTGTGCTTGCTCAACTTGCTCAAGAATGGTGGGAACAAGTGAAAACAGAAGCGCTGAACTGGAGCTTTCATAAGGAAATCACTTGCGCCTTCTGCTGGAATCCAACCACCAATTTGGCTGCTGGAAAACTACTGGAAATGTTTCTTAATTAAAGAGAAAACATAAGAAAAAACCAACGTTTTGAGAAAGGCAAGTTATTTCTCCATAGTGCAGAATGCAGCCAAATTTCCACTAATGGTATGTACATGTCTTGGAGAAACAACTGCATTCCTTGTATCAGTCAAACAGCACAAGGAGTTAATAAACCATAAGACAAGTATCTCTCTGCAAGAAGGAAGGAGGGAGGTGATTGTCTAGAGAAAAACTGCTGCCAACCATTACCGAGGAGGATGATTTCTTATTGCATCTTTCCTTTCCTGTACATTCAAAAGACACGCAAATCCCTAAAATGACTCTTGACAGTACAATCCAGTTGTCCCACCGATGTGGGATTTAATGGCTTAACTGTGCATAGGATGGGGAATATGATGCTGCAATTCCTTAAAATATCAGCCCACACTAAACACACGAGCCTTGTTGGAACAGAGACACGAATCAGAGCCGGTAAAAAACAAGCTCAACTTGCCAAACCCGATGAGGTTTGATACAGTTGCTCAAGATCTGCCTCTATCCAGTAAAAGCTATTACCTCTGACAGAATTTCCTGCAAAGAAGGGAAAAGAGCGATTAGTGGGTTTACAGAGCTGTGCTGGTTTCGGGACTGCAGCAGCGTCTGATTGGAAAGGAAAATGTCAGAGTTCTAGAAAAGAAATTCATACATTAAAAATGGAAAGAGAAAAGATGTTCTGAACAGCCTCATTCCCTTTTTGCTTCAAAACACTGTCTCCAAACGGTCTTTTTAAGCCTTGTAAATCAGTAGTAAGGCACTAGCCCTCCACCTGGAGCACAGAGCCAAGCGGCTGACATGTCAGACACGGTTTAGGCTCGGCTTTGCTGCCTGCGCAGGAGCAGATGGGTCCAGCTCAGGGATCGGCTCCTGCCAGTCTCCAGGGAAGGAAAAAGCACTGGGCACTTTCTGAAAATTGGCTACGCTGGGACAACCTGCGAGGTATTGCCCACGTTGGGCCCATGGACAGTCATCTGCTTTATCAGCTCTGACTTCCTGGTTATGATCTAAAGGGGCTTTTGCTTCCTGGACTGGATAATGATTAATGTAGGAGACATATTTTAATAAATTTGATAATCACCACTCATTTTTGGGTCCACAGTTGGTCAACTCCTCAGCTGGCTGATATGGGGAAGGTGCGCTCTCCTGAGCATTAACTGGGGCTGGTGGAAAGCTAATGTTCATTTTTTAACGGGTTTATTGTTCACTGCAGTGCTCACTTGAGTGGCCTTTCTCTGGTGAGAGAGGAAAACAATGAAGATGAGAATAAGAGGAGCAGAGCGATGTGCTTAAAGTGTCACCCCTCGCCTGAAACCGCACGCTCGTTCCAGCCCCTCACAAGAGGGGTTCTGGTCCTTCTTAGTGCTGAAACGCAGGGTGTCACCCTGGGAGCGATCCAAACCTCCACAGCTGTTTCACATCCCTGTCTTGTTAGGGACAGGGAGAATGGGATAAACCACGGTTACAGTATGATGTGGGTCAGCTATGATGCATGTAAGGACATTGGTATTTTGCAGCTCGCAGACAAAGAGATGCTGTCATAGGGAAAATCTCATTTTTGCCTGTGAAAAAACAGACCAGCTAGAGTCATGAGTAACTATGAGATTATCATAATTTAAAGGCATTTATGGAAAAATCACAATTTTTAATTCAGTTTGTTTCCTTTGTGTGTTTGACAGTGCACTGTCTAATTGTTCTCATTGTTCCCCATGCTCCAGCCATTTATCTTGCCCTCACCACATGCTTGCACAAATGAGTATGGATTTTTAATGAAGTTTTAACATTTTGTAAAATAATAGTTTCATAATAATGTGGTCCAAAGCAAGACAAGAACAGGTCAGAACAATAAGCAGGTAGTAACCATTTCATCCAACCAGGACGTTTTTTAGAACGAAAGCGTCCACATACTTTTAGAACAGTATTGTATCGTCTTTATAGCGTCTCAGTTAAACAAGTGCGTTTACCTAGTTTTACAGTTCCGTGTTTTGCTTGCACGGATCACTATCAAACAAGCCAGCTGCACAATTCAGAACTTTTGCATTCCTTCAAATTTTAAAGCTGTTTACCACAAACTTCTGCAAGCACAAACTTTTCAACACCTCGGCCTCTTCATCTAGGCAGCAAAACCATGATACTGTCGCACAAGTGGAAGCCACAGTTTAATCCATTGCTTGGGAAGTAGGACTCCTTGTAAAATACTTGAATACTTCCTCCTTTGGACCAACGATAATCGCTGATTTTTGGAGAATGAGTAAGCGTTGAAATGGGAAGCTAGCGGTGGCGCAGGGGTAGGATCCTGTTTTCAAACACTGCATATTAAACTAATTGAACACTTCTGAATTTCCTCAAGTCTCGTCTGATAATTTCTTCTCCAGAAGAAGTCTAATTTACTAAACCATCCAAGGCCACTGTTAAAAAATAGCCTATTCTCAGTTGTCATCACACGGCAATCAGAGCATAACCACATAGTTTTACGTGCAAATGAGCCTTATACTAATGAGCTGTTGGAATCCCACGGTTAGCTTTAATTTCATTACGTTAACACTTTGTTATTGCTACCATTTAATTTAAGCCGCTGATCACAGATTTAAGCAGTGCTCTAAAATTATTGTTATTTTGACTTGAATAATTCTCAGCTCCTCCCGCCGTTGTCTCTTCAGACTGCTCACAAGTGCTGCAGGACAGAAAACCCGGCTCATTCCTCAGCAAACTGTACAAGCTCCTGAGCTTGTCTGGACTGTGGAGACGTGAAGGGAAGCAGAAAAGCAAAAATGAGATGAAAGATCTGCTGGAGACCATTTTCTAGAAAAAAAACATTAAGGAGCTACAGCCACTGTTCCATATGTTTGACTAAATCCTTGTATTTTGGGGGTGGCATCTTGTTATTTCTCCAAAGGCCAGACTCACCCAGCAGCCTTTAATCGACTCATCCACATCGCTGACAATATTCAACTGAACAAAAAAGACTTTGCAGCTCCAAAGTGCAGCCTGGGGAACATGAAGGTCGAAGGACCGTGCTCTCCTTTGTCAGTCTCTTGCCATAAATGTCAATCCCAACATGTACATGATGTAATGAAAACCACTTCTCCCCTTGTGCTTCATTTAGTAGCATTTACAGTTTTTCTCACCTGATTGTCTCCGTGAGATCAAAACCCCCAAAAGAACTTTCACCTTTAGCTGCAACCGAGACCTTTAAGCGCGGAATTTGCACACGAGCAAAATACAGCAACACGAATACACACACACACACGTTAAAGTGCAGAGAGCAACTCACCGAGTGCACAGGAAAGGAGCTGTGCCGGTTGAGAAAGGAGTTAGAGACTGACATAGTGAGGCCCTGAGCGGCACCGCTGTCCTCGGGGGTGAAGGGCACTTTAGTTTGCTGGACACAGTAGGAGACAGGAGAGAAAGAAGAGGCAGCATAGGAGGCCTGCTGAGGAGGGGGAAGAAAGCAAGAGACAGAAGACACAAAGAAAGAGAGCACAGAAAAGGCAATGAATAAAGGGTAAGAAATGCTAACTGTAAAACAATGCATATAATGGCTTGCTAAACAAACAGCTATTCATGCAGTTCATCAGAGCCAGACACACCAATATGCCTCTCTTGAGCTCAAGAGGCATGATGAAAATCACAGTTCAAATCTTCTTTGTTTCACAAATCCCTTAAAAATAAACTCCCGCCTCCCCCTTCCAGCTCACCCATGGGAGCTGCTGTGGGGACAGACGAGCTGCTCCTCGCTGCCCTTTTTTCCCCATGGCATGGGGGGCAGATGCCCAAAGGAAGAACTGGCTCTTCCTTCTGGCTGTCAAGCAGCCGACTCTTGCAGACTACTCATTTTTGGGGCTTGGTCTCTCCAGTGTGATCTATGGGCCCTCACTGGTACTGCTGAGACACTGGATAACAGTGATGCCCAGTCATTTTTCAGCCCAATCCAAAATTATGTATCATTTGCGCAAGAGGGAGATATTACACTGTAAGTAACAAATACTATTAAGGAATTTCTCCTGAATTCCAGTATAGTGGGGAGCATGAGGGAGGCGAAGGTATATCTAGGCTTTCTCAGCTCTGACTTATTGAGTATCACATACAACTCTTCCTAGATAACATCTGAAGCTCAGAAGAAAGGACTTCCTAATTGTTACTTTATAGAGGAGTCCATCCAGCAAAACTTGCTCACTGCTAGAGCAGCTGATGCCCATGTAATTTGCTGTTGCAGAAACTCTCACGGCAGCAGAAGCAGAAACAAGAGTCTGGTGGCTTTTACAATTATTTTTTGATAAGCCATTGTCTTCTTGCACCACTTTCCCAACAGAGAGATGAAGGCAGGGATGGGAGGCTGCACTCGAAGAAACCTTTGCTTCAGGGGAACTGCAAGCAACACCTTGACGGTATCAGCTTGCAAGGCTGCAAGAATTGCCTGGCAGGCAAACCAGTGACAACTTGGCTGCCTGGACAATGACTAAAGGGCAGCAAAGAAACGCTTTGCTTCAGCTGAGAAATTCAGAAAAGGAGCAGAATTTCCCTTCTGCACAATTGCTACAGCAAATCTGTGCTTTCCACACCCTCTCTCGTGGCCGTGTAGACCACGTCATCACTGGAAAGCATCACTGCAGAGTAGCCGCTCTAGGAGGAGGAGGTCGGGCAAGGGACAAGTGACAGTGCAAGGATCACACTGACAAAGGGACCGCAGACTGTGGAGAACTGGATCCTTCAGAGAGGGATCTGAGTCTTGTAGACTCTTCAGTGTCCCTGCAAAGCAGATGGGACACGGGTGCGCAAGGTCTCATCCCCACAGCTCAAGAATGCGTAATACTCAGTTTAGCTCAGCCAGAAATGTTACTTATCTTTTTACAACTCCTACCTGCATCGCAGGAATGTACTAAGGCAAATCCCAAAATTAAGAGTTCTTGGTTGCTTTTCCCATTTGATTAAAAAGCAACACGCTGGGACAGTCAAACTTTAGCACAGATAGCATGAGGAAATATTGCAAGTTGCCCTCACGATGGTAAGACCATGGCTCTGTTCCCACATTTCCTCCTGTTTTGTTAAAGCCATGGCCAATTTAAGTTAGCTACGTCAGCTTTTTTTTTAATAGAGCAAGTCAGATAATTAATATCAACAAATACCCTAAGGTTGGAGTTAAAAAAAAAGAGAGAGAAAAGGAAAACTCTTAAAAAGAAACAGGACAAAATCCCAGCTCCATGCAGGCTGGAAATACAACCGTTGCTGCTGTCATTGAGGCTGGGGTTTCCTCCCCCACATGGAAAATGGCACTTGCTGTACTGTGAAACTCACCACCCAACACACACACGCTTGTGGATGCGCCTGTTTGTGCTGAGAGTCTGGGCGAAGAAGCAGAACACTGAAAACCAGGTAAAATCCTGAATCACACAAGGGGACTAATGTGGAGAAAACATGCAGGAGTTCAATCATGGCTATACCAGCGTTCTGCGGCTCTGGCAAACACCGAGCCATAAAAGCAATTATTATGTTTAAATGGTCATTATTAGCGGCATCCTTGACAAGGGTTTCAAAACAGCACTGGGAACAAGAGTGCAGCAATCCCCTGAAAATCGTGCTGCCCAGCATGTCAAAATCTTCAAGGCAGTTGTTACACAAGCCTGCAGTCTGGCACAGATTCAGCTGTGCCATGTGGAAGACTAACATTTCATTTTTAGGGCATTTCAGGACTTTGGCAGCTTATGGGGAATAGTCTGAACGTGGGGTCAAACATGAGCGCAGAAGCTCAAAGCAGATGATGCAAAAATGCCTAATAACACATTAACAAGATGACAAGGAGCATGATGTGGTAGCACCACCGAGACATCCTCCCACCACCGCAGCCTGTTAGCAACAGGAGCAGCAAGAACAAAGCTGCTCCTGGGGGGTCTATGTGTCCTGCCAGGGGACACCGTGCATGGACGTCACTCACCAGCTGCCGCTGCTTCGGTGGGAGAGCAGGAGGAGGTGCCAGATCTTGAGAAGGGTCTAAGCTGATAAAGGAGTCGTTGAACCCATAGACTTCCATGAGGAGCTTGTTCTTCTGCTGGTAGATGTGCTCGTTCTGAGGGGTCTGGTAGAACATGGACGGCTGCGGCTCTGAGTAGTCTTCCACAAACTGCATGTATGCCATCACTGCAAAACAAAGGTCACGTCACTGCTGCTGGTCCGCACGCTGCAGCTGCAACAAGCAGGCAGGGTGCTTATTCCGAAAATAAAATCAGAATAAGGCCATGCCATGGTCAGCTGGGCTTTGCTGCAGGCTGGGAGCCGTGAGGCAACGCGCTGTGCTCCCAAACCACACGTAACCCATGGCAATTCTGGGAATATTCAACAGCTAATGCCTGAAGTCACCAGAAGAAACAGAATAACTCCCGTCTGCTTTCCAGGAGCCACAAATCATCTTGCACAAAGATGCAACCCTGACAATAGATCTATAATAATGTTTGTGCCTATAATAAGTCTCATACCTGTAGTCAGTAAGATTTCTTCAACAGGCTTACAGCCCTTCTCCACTCTAGCAAGCTGATCAAACTGTTATCAGAGAACATTTACCTGTGAGACGGGGTGTACATCTCCTTCAGCTATTTACAGGTCACTGCCAATGCTGGCATAACAGATTTCATCTTTTAGAAGTGCCCCTGACCATGCTTTCCTACCTCCTTAGCTCAAATCCAACACCCTTCGCTCCTATTCCCTTTTAAGAGCATCTTATAATCTCAAATTCTTGCATCCAACTGATTCAAAAGCATCTCTGAGATGCTGTTCAATGGAAGTATTAAATGGGATCAAATCTCATTTAGAGGACCTTTCCATCTGTACAGTATCAAAACCTAAGAAAAAACCCACCCATGTCTGCCTATGCAGCTCTGACAGAGGATGAGTTACTAATGCATTATTTTAGTGTATTTTAGAAGGGGAAAATGACACCCAGAGTCATAGAAAGACTACCACAAAACCCCAGAATTACTAAGGATCGGAACTGTAGTTAATAAATGTAAAATAAAGAACTCTCTTCTATATACCTGAGCACAGGAGCAACAGATGTATATAAGTGTCATAAATGGACGAACCAAGGCCTTTTTGTAAATATGTTGTCATGTGCAAGATATTCAGTGATCATTCCTCCCTTTGTCCCACTAAACAAGCAGGTGTCTGTTTTTGTAAATCTAGTCATTAGGTGGCAATTACTCGGCTTCTGGTGGCATTTCAGGTTGTGCAGCTGAAGCAAACGGACGGCTCCAGTGGAAGCTATAAATTCAAGGACCACGATACAGTATTTACACATCGGGAAGCCGGTTTCCACAGGAGCTGCAAGGCAAAGCCCTCTGTTCACCTGCCAGGGCAGATGCACGGGCCAGCCTGTATCAAACAGGATGCAGCCGCGAGTCGGTTTGCACCTGTTTTTTGCACCTTTTTTTCAGATTTCCTCTAATATTTTAAAATACATTTAGAAATGGAGCTAACACAGCTGCCCCTTCCCACAGAACGATAGTCCTCCTCCAAAAAAATAGAATAAAGAGGAGAAAAAAAATAGGTGGTGGCAACTGGAGCGCAGGAAACCTTGGCTGATGGATTTCAATCCCGAGTGGTAACACCTGCTCTCCCCATCCTGTGACTCGAGCCTCGCTGCTCTCCCTCCCTCCTTCTTTTTGCAGGGACTGTGACAGAGGATCCAAACCGCACCCACATGTGCTGGTGTTTGTGCCCCTTTGTCTGCTGGTGTGGGCACTCATGGTAAAGCCACGATCAAATTTGCTCATGCACGTGAATTTCAGCCTAACAGTGGAAAGAAGCACTATTTATTTGGCAATATTTATTTGAAATCACGGTGGAGGAGTTCGCGTAGAAAATACAGAACTGCCAAAATACCGTTTTCAAATACCAGTGATTCACTTGACTAAGGTCAACTATTAATACCTGTGCCCTGAAAAATGCCTCAGTATCATACAATCACTTCAGGGGATAAGATCCAAGAAGGGTTATGAAAGACATTTCTTTAGTAGCAGAAGTGAACTAAGGATCAAGACTCCTTGGAGAAGCATAGAGGACAAGAGCTTGAGGGAAAAACCACATTCTGAGAGCTCATCAACTGAGTAGGACAAAAGCCAAGAAGTCAGGCTTGGCAGTCCTCATATAACGCAGCTGACATTGCTAAATTCAGATCAACCCTTCGTGTGGAGTTACCTACAAAAACAGTGCCTCACTGAATGTCTGCATCCAAAGACAACACGGGATCGATTGCTGTGAGTTCCTGGGTTCAGGCGTCTGTGCGACACTACAGCTCAGGAAGTGTTGGCGAAAAGGGTATCACATTAGACACTTACGTAAAATTAAATTACTATAACCCAAGGTAATAAGCCTAAATGCTGTTGAGAGCCTTAACTCAATCTGCAAGGGAATAATGAAGAGCTCCTTTATCTCGGCTCTTTATGAGGCTAATGCATCCCATCCGCTGCCGTGCTTGTCACAACTAGTCCAGGGCGGGTGAGCGTGTCTTTGCTTCTACTTTGTCTTCTTCTCTGTTTTTACGTGAAGAACGACTGGGATGGTGAAATACCAACCTGGTTCAGGAGCAGAGACTGCAGAGCACAAATTAAAACGGGCATCATTAGAACTGCCAATCTTCAACGAGAGTAAGGGAGCAGGACCACTCCTGAGGCTGCTGTTTGCAAAGGGTCTTCTCTCTCTCTCCCTCCATCCCTTCCCCTCTCTGCTGTGGTATTTGACATTTAAAAAGCAGATGGGAAATGACATCAGCAGCTCGGCCGGGGCTGCACGCCCTGCAGCGGCTCCGCAGAGGGAGGGATGGGGCTGCAGCCTCCATGGTGAGCAGCGAGAGGCTCAAGGCAGAACCTCGGGAGAGAAGGGAGGCGTGAGAGAGAAACCTCTCCCATCACAGCGCCATGCCCAGCTTACGTCAGTCCTGAATGCAGACAGAAAGTATTTTAAATAATAATAATAAAAAAATCTCAGACCGGGGCTAGGAACACCTTCCCAGCAATCTGCTCACAGTGCCTTGGCTGCCATTTCTAGAGGAGCTAAAGCTGCTTGGGGATTTCTGTCGCACACCAACAGAAGTCGCAGGTATTGCTCGGAGCGCACCAGCACCGAGGCAGCTCATGAGTAGCTGCTAGTCCTGGAAGGTGCGAGGAATTTTAGCAGATGAGCAGCAATAAGGCATCTGTGTACTATAGGTGAGGATGAGGAGGAGTCGCCGAAGGTCCAGCCCAACTCCTGGCGCTGTGTCAGCCTATGTTACAACCAGCCCCAAAAAAGCCCAACAGACTTGTGTGCATGAGCAAGAGTCAAAATAATGGAAATTCTTAAGCTACGCTGCACATCAGCTCACTGGAGAAGTCAAGGTCTCTGCTGTCATCCCTGGGAGGAGAGCAGTTTTTCAGAGCTCGCGTTATCCGCGGGCTAAGCCCAGACTGCCCCAGCAGGCTCCGCGGTCCAACACCCGCTGTTACAGGGCACCCGCCTGCATTTTGTTCCCACTGACACGGAGGGGAACATGAATAAGTGCCTCACTTCTAGTTTGCAAGCTGTTTAGGGGAAGGATCTTGTTACTTCTGACTCTGGGTTCTTCATGGCAGAAGCTGCTCCAGATCTGTGTCTAGTACAGCAGGAGCACGATGCTGGTGCTCAAGCAGAAATCTGGAGTAATTTGCCCTTAGCACAGCAACATGTACTTTTGCAGCACAGTGAATTAACAATAAATCATGCCAGATTAAAAGGCTTATCACTCCTCTGTTTAAATTATACAAAGTCAACTCTTGGAGGTCCCTCTTGGCACAGCTCACAGCAAAACACATGGGTAACTCAAGCAGGATTTGCTGTCTATTATCAATAAAAGGACCACCAAAGTCTCTACTGCAGCATTTCCTGCCAACTACCAAAGGATAACCCACAACAAAAGGTCTACAACCAAGTCCCATCTCCGAGAGCTCTAGATCGTTTTAATACATCCGTACACCTCCTTTGGATCCCAGGAGTTTGTTGGGGTTGTGGAAGCAGCACCGCCTCACCTATGTGATTACACAAGAATATCTACATGTATCAGCCCCCAGGCAAAAAAATCCTGGGTGCTACTATACATTCTGAGTAATGTTTTACTGCCCTTTTAATGTTGAAAATAAAAGTAAAACTAACAACCACAGATCTGTGGTGTGATACACTGTGGAGTAAAGATAATCCAAAACAAGTTCTCAGTGTCACATGAATGCAATTAAAAAGTCCGCAGCAGCCAGGTATCAGCTCAAATTCTACTACAAGCTTTACAGCAAGGATGCTTTATCAAACCATCAGAGCTGACAACACATTAGATAACAGCTTCTGCCTTTCCAAACAATGCAATCTGGTCAATAGCCCAAGAGCTTCTGATAGCGCCAGATGACAGATGACAATTAACTCTATTCTAACATCAAAGAAAATTCACAAACAAGGCCTTGGTATTGAGGTTAAAAGTGTGCACGGGCAATAATGGAGAAGATAGCTTTTAAAATTGTTTTTAAGTAACTCCTTGATGTCTCATAGGATAACACAAAACAAAGACATGGGGCTTAAAGAGAAAAGCAAACAGCTCAGGTCTCCCTTTCAATTGTCAAATTGCCTCTTACCCAAGATTCAGGCAGGCGTCTCCCCGATGAAGCTGCCTACGTGTGCAGAGGTGCATTTCCCTGCGTCCATCCCAGCCTGCACGGGGTAAAACCACCCGCACCAGGCCCTGGTTTCCAACATGCGGAGCCCACAAGGACCTGATCCCCCAGTGAGGATGCTCTGGGTCACCTCACCTTGCAGCTGGCACTGGCAGCACTATTTTGAACAGTCCAAGCCATAACAAACAGCCCTGGATGTGCCCTGTGCCAGCATTTATTTCCTTTCTGGTTTCTACAAATGCAGCTTCTTTTTAGCTGCTTTCAGTATCTTTTACCTGCTTGCTTACCAAAGGGAGGCAGAAGTGATTTCCTACATATGGGGACACTCGCTTTCAGATGGGTCAAACCCTGTGATTTGATTAAAATCCCAGGTTACAAATGTGGACTGGTCACTCAGGAATAATGGAAAATGCTTTTAGCCGGCACACTTTTTAAAAAGAGTGACCAGCACAGCAGATTATCACAGAAATGGACAGAATACTTGTGCACGATACAACGATCTCACTTCCACCTTACTTTCAGTGAAAGGGTTCTAAACTGCAGAAATTAATCAGAAGACCAACTTGGCACTTTAGAATCAGCTCTTTGCTTGGGCTACCAGCCATACAATGTAACGCTGTTGATCCAGATCTTGTATATGTTGCCTCCTCATGCAACACACAACTGCAAAGCAAGCCAGTGACTGCTAAACTAAACATATGCTGGATCTCCCTGTGTTGTCCACAGCCTTCCTTGGCAGATCAGTATGGCTGCTTTTTTGGCAGGAGGTTTCACTTGTTTTCAGCCATGAACATTAAGGAAATCGGAATAAGGTTGTGAGCCTGAGTCGCGGTCAGGACTCATGCGCCAGGAGCTTGGCTGGGCCGGCCAGACTTCATGTTTAGAGGCTGCTCGTTTTAACGATGTGGGAAATTCTTAGGTATCCAAAGGAAATGAGATCCCGTCACAAAACATCAGTACTGGACGCTGGGTTAATGGCGCTGTCTCGCGCAGCCACGGGTGACTGTGTTCCCGTTGCCAAATAACTGATCTGGCAATGCTTGGTTTTGGACGGAAAAGCAGCCCTTTCTCTGAGCTCTTGGAGAGTACCCAATTTCTTCTACAGTGGGAAAACATTCATAAAATGGGCGCGGAGGGAAGAAATGGACATGAAAAAGAAAGATAAACCAGGAAGATCTGCAAAGTAGATCTGCAAAGAGCCTCAAAGATTCACACTCAGGTAAACAGACAGTAATACCATCTCACTATAGTAATGAAGATGCTGTGTGATGCTGCTCCCCAGGCCTGGATCATTCCTGGCTCCAGGAGTCACTCGTTGACCCCAAAAGCACTGAACCTTCCATGCCTTTGACACTCACTAACTGGTTTTGCCTCATGTAGGCAAGGGTCACCATTACTGAGTGGTCATCAGAAGTAAAACAACCGCAAGGGCAAGGTAAAAGTAAAACAAAAAGATAAGAACTTGCTTACTGTGTTTGTTCTTCTTCTCTGGCAGAGGTGGTGGCTTCTCTGGGTCACTGTTAGAATCTGGAGCAGCAAAGTCAGCAATGAATTCAACTGGTGCTGAAGAGTTTCCTTGCTGGAATGGCAAAACAGCAGCAAACGGCGTGAAAGGTACTGACGGGACAGACGCTGCATTCTGCAGGTCATCCTCCGAGATGTTGTCATATTGGGAAGGGTGCCTGTCGTAGGACACCCTGCAGCCCGAGTTCTCTGAGGTCTGAGAGGCTGCGCTCCTCCTCTTCTTCTCTGGTAAAGCTGGAGGAGTCTCTGTTGGTGGCGCCGCTCCCGAGAGGCTGCAGAATTCCAGCGGAGGAGAGCTGCCCTGCGGGAGCTGGAAAGCATGTCCGTGGAAAGGGGAGCCAGACTCACCCAAGGACTCTGGCAACGGGCTGAGGATACCGGGCACCTGCTGAGGTATCTGGTCAGCGTTGGAGAGGTCCTGCTGCAGAAACTCATAGTCCGG
Organism: Nesoenas mayeri; assembly: GCF_963082525.1. Lineage (NCBI taxonomy): Eukaryota > Metazoa > Chordata > Aves > Columbiformes > Columbidae > Nesoenas > Nesoenas mayeri. The sequence continues at coordinate 8,762,977 of NC_137566.1, forward strand.
GTCATAGTGATCTGATTGATCTGGTTAAACAGAGGGGACAGCAGAATGATGCATTAGTTTCTCTCTTTTACTGTTTAGCCCTTCTCAGTTCTGCCCCTCCCATCCCATCAGTTAATTTATCAGTTCATTTAATCAGAGTAGTACTTCCTTGCAGCAGGGACCGTCTTGCTAGACCTGTAATGTCCAGCCTTAATAAAACTCTTGTAATTATTTCTTTACACTAGCAAACAAGTAACAAAAACTCTACCTAGATCATTGCAGAGATCATATATGTTTCACATTTAAATTTTTTATTTTCTTTCCTAGTACGTAGAAACAACAGCGCTTTAGTCTATCAGGACTGTCATTTCGTATCGATGTCAGCAGACAAGGTTGAAACCAAGAAAACATTCCACTTGAGAGCTGAACGGAGTTTGAACACAATCATCTACAGCCAGGGAAACGCATTCCCCTGGGCTTTTTCCTATCCGACAGAATACAATTCTGCACAGAACTGCCTGCAGCAACGACAAGATGACAGTTGCAAGTACAATCCATTTACTTCTGCATCACAGCTACGACAGCTCCCGCTTACCCAGGGTTTCACAGCTTGTGTTGCGGGAGCACTGCCCGCTGTCACGGTCCAGAGACGAGAGCTGCTCGTCAGACTTGCTGAGTTTGCCGATGCTGCTGCAGGGCGAGAGGCGAGGAGATTCCCCCCCGTAGGAGTGGCTTCCACCCGACAGCCGTCTCTGGGCATAGCAGTCCACATCGAAATCCTTAAGCAAAAGAACCAAATCACCGTCGTTCTTGTGCGCTCGTTAGCAAGTGAGATGCGGCTCAAGGAGCAAACACCTCACAGCAGCGTTTAAGGAAACCAGGATCAGTGCTACAGCCCTTTCTGGTTAGACAAGCTTGGCAGGACCTCAAAAAGCCTCTGATTTGGTAAAAAGCCCAGGCCAGGGAGCTCTGGCTGCTCCTGCTTCCAGGCAGGTTGTGCTGTGACCCACAGTGGACTTCACAAGGTGCTGAGATGACCAAGTTCCTCACAGCTACACACATCTCATGACCACTTGTACTAGGTAACCAGACTGAAAGACTTCTTATTAAATAACTGGGACTTTAGCACACATCTGGTTAGCTTAGGTGTATGCAAAAGGAAAATAAGCTATAATGAGATACAACTTTCTGTGCCTGTGACTACACTTCTGTTTTGGGTATTACCTCAAGCTCATCAGCCTGCAAGTGAACCCCCCAAGTGTTCCCACTCCTGCAAAACAACCAAAATGTGATTGTACCAGTAACTGCAGAGCTGCCACGGTTTAATCTGGGTCAGCCAACCAACAACAGAGGCTCCCTAAGCCAGGGCTGAGGCTTTGGGGATGAGGACAAGACTTGATTTTGGTGCAATTTAATATGATGCAGATCCTCGCTGCTGAGTTAGTAAGTTCCTGAATGTGTAAAGCAAACCCAGCCATTTACAACCTCATAAACCCCAGACTAGCACAACAGATGGAATATGATTACACACACACAGCCCCAAGTTTTCCATTTTTCTACTGGAAAATTCTCCTCAAGGCACAAGCAGCGGTTGGAGGAGTCGCTCAAACTACACCTTGGGTGACAATTTTAAATTGTGACTGGATGAATACAGATTTCTGATCTCAAGATGCCACATGCTCCCTGGTCTGTAAGTCAATCGTGGTGAGAGCTCAGCTGGCTGCTCCGCACCCTGATCTATTCAACATGGCAACACTCAACTGCTACAGCTCAAGGCAACAAAGTTTGTAGCAATTTGTTAATTAAATCCAACAACACCGTAAAAAAAATATATATATTAAGCTGTTTGCATTATGTATCATAAAACTCCCCCTGCAGAGCTCTCCCGTCCGGGGCTGGTTGGGACGAGCAGGGACGTGCATGGAGCTGCAGGTCACAGCATCTCTTGGAGCTTTGGCTCCAGTTCCCAGCACGTTCTCCTGGGTTTTCATAATCAGGCCGCGCCATTACCTGTCTGTTGATGCCAACAGGTAAACTGGAGCCGCTGGTGGCTCGGCTCATGGGGGCCACAACAGCCACTCTGGTCGGGGAAGGTGCCGATTGCCGTTTTTTGGGGGGCAGTGCTGGTGGAGGGCTGCAAGACACAACAGGCATCAAGGCTTCCATTACTCTTGCAGCAAAATAAAGGCTTTTAGAGGCTTCACAAGCTTGTTTTCTAAAAAGCCTTAGACTTGCCAGGCTCAAATTCACAGGTTCCTGCCCAAAGCTGGCCTGGAGCTATTTAGCAAAGTGCATCCACTAACAAATATGAATTTATGAATGCTCTCACAGGTAAGGTCCTGTGCAGTGATTTATTTTTTAAGGTTGCAAAAGAGTTGGTATTTCTCAAGCAAAACCCACTGCCATTCTAAAAATTATTTTTAATGGAGCCAATTAGCACAGTAATTATTTCTTAATAAAAGTGGTGAAAATCCAAATGAAATATTTTCGTTGACCCAAGCGTTGTTTCCATTCACAGAAGTCCCTCTTCTTCAAACCTTCCATGTTTGAAAAATGTTCATATTTTCAAAAATTTATAGGACAGGAAAGCTATTTTTCTGCCCTTTTACCCTCCTGGCGAACTTCAGGGAACAAGATGGTCAGTGTTGCTCTCACCATGTTTTGGCATAAGTCTGTTGCAGAAACACATATTGGCAGTAACTAGTGAGATTTTAACCACTGTGCTTTTAGTTTTTGTTTCTAATGACACACAGTTCTGGTAACTATCAAGCCTATGGGGTTCCCATGAGCACATATATTCTGTTCCTGGAACATACCAGGAAATTTTTATATAACTCATGAGAATTCATACAACACGTAGAAATGTGATTCTTTTGGCCAGCCGCAGCACTTGCTGCCGCATTTTCAAATTAGCACGACACGTATTTTTCACACCATCCATTAGCACCTGTACTAGAGAAGAAAACCATCATACACACAGACCAAAAAACCTGCAAATTGGGGCTTTTCTCTTCCTTCTCAAAATAGAACTTAGAAACTTTCATGTGGTTACTCGTAGAACAGGGTAAGAACAACCAAATAAAAGGTTCTTTTTTTTAATGCACTATTGGCTCCTTTCACTTTTAAGCTGATAAAAGCAATGCAGAATTGCCTGGATGTAATTGCCAGAAGAAGTTACAATGTAGAGTGTGGTATTCACATAGTTTTAAATAAGGCTCTTAGCATATATGTAGTTTTAAATAAGCCTTTCATGCATGGATATCAGAGCACAGCACTGTCCTCACATAAAAAGAGGTGAAGTAAAACACAGATAATGAAGAGTGCTGTCAAATCAAGACCGAGAGAACACAAAGTCATAAGTAGAGTGCAGGAGCAGGAAAGAATTACTCTGGAGGACGGGAAATCCAGAGGCACCACCAACCCTCCTCATGACCCCTCTGGTGTGCATTTTGCCAAGATTGTTTAAAAAAAGGAGCTGGTAAGAGCCAGCGGCTTTCTTCAGGCAGCAGGTTGGCCGGTGTTACCTGTTTTCTGCCACACGAATGCTGGGCAGAGGGGGCTTAGGAGGCGCAACTTCTTCATCCATGGAGTCAGTCAGTAGCTCATTGGATTGAGTCATGTTAGTTGTTTTGTTGAGGATTTCCATTTCTCGGTCTGTAAGGGGAAGTTCCGAAGGGCTGCGACAAGTAAAATACAGATTGTAGATCTGTACACAGTTTGAATGCAGCAGGTTGACAGATTAATATGCATTTTAAATCATATGCAGTATGAGAAGCACCTATAGCAGAAGGTAGAATTTGCATCTGCAGGTGGAGTTCCATGTATATGCAGAATACAATGTGCATGTGTCATGGCCAAGTGATGTTTCATTGCGAGATTTTGGTATCTTCCCTACCATAGCATATTGTTCTCTTTAAGTCGTGCCACTGTAATGAGGCTACATAAAGAACACTATGCTAACATCTGTGAAGAATAACTGAACACTTTCATTCAACCATCAGTAGTCAGAATTTATCTCTCCTTGATTAGCCCTGCACACCAAAGAAATCCTTGTCAGTGACCCACCTGTCAGATTTACATGCTGGTAAACTGGGTTTAACTGGGCTTGTGGGAGAGGGATGCTCCTGCTTTTCAATTGTGAGTCTGACCAGCTCCTGAGGGATAGAGAGAAGAAAAAGAGAATAATCGTTATTTGCTGCATGCTGCACTCAAACATCTGGGACAGAAAGAGATGCTACTGCAGTAAACTCTTGGTTAGGCAGGGCACAGAGAGCCGAGCTGGGTGCAGGTCTGGTCCAGAGCCGTACAAACATTGCAGCACCGCTTCTAAGGAGCACCCAGTACTAGTTTAGCTGTGTTAAGTGCATAAACCCTGGCCCTATGGGGATTCTGCACAAACCCACGAATGTGTCTTTTTGCTGTTCTTCCTCTTTCTTCTACAGTCACAAACGTATTCCAGTCCCCACAACACCCTAGATTAAGACAAACTGACTTACATACATAAATATAAGTACAGAAAAGTCTTAAACGGTAGAGTAATTCACCTAGATGTCCAACAGCAAATTAAATAGTGAACACCTTTATTAAAAGGCCTCCTTCCCCTGAAGCCAACTTTTCACGTTAGCAATGGAAGGCTTAATCATTCAAGGAACTGCTGTAGTGTATCTGGTCTAAGCAGATAAGGCTCTGGATAAAGAGATAAGGGCACGATAATCCTGAACTACAAGTCTGCCAGCAGTCAAAACAACAATCGTTCGCACCAGAAAGATGGAGAGAACATTTTAGGGACATCGGAGGCCAGCAAATAGATGTACTGCTCACAGACAGAACATACGTCCGCTTACAGGCAGGCTGGAAAGCTGGCAGAGCTTCCTGACGGTATTGGCTTCCTGGTATATTATGCAAAGGAAACTACATGGGACCAATCTTTAATTTATTTTAAAGGAGCCTGAAGTACATTCCAGTATCATCTTCATGTCCGTGTCTGCTGAGCTTGGGAACAACTGTCATTGCGCTCTCAATGCGATAACTGCAAGTGGAATGTCATCATCATCCTTTCGAGGAAGGGAAATATTCTCGTTCTTGTGTTTTTATATAAGGCTCTCTTTAAAGCTGAACCTCCGTGGGTCTGCATACTCACAAGAGGAATAAAGGACTGCGCTGGATGCGCAAAGGACAACAAATGCAGCTGATTTGGGCTTCAATGTTCTACTTACAGTCTCATTGTGAGCTTGTGCCCAAAAATAATGTACACTGTGTCAAACAAAACCACAACACAATGCCCAGCTTTCCAGAAGTTGTCCTGGAAAATCCCACTCATGGGGAAGGAGGAGAAAGTACAACCAGAGCACACAGAGATGTCCATGCGGGCTAATGCTATAAAGATATTCCTGTCTGGGACAGACAGACAGACAAGAGTCCTGGCGAAGAACAGACCAACAGGGCTTTTGACAACCTGTCAGCTTCACTGGGCTAATGAACATTTCACAGTATATGCACCAGTAAAATAATTAAAGCCATTCAGTCACAGAACTAGAGTGGTAACACAGACACTGACTTGACCTCAGACCTCCCCGCTGAGTGTCCCCAGTCACTCAGCTGAAACTATTATTTTTTAAAATGTACGTTCCTCTGTTTCATCCTCTATTTCAGGCATTCAAACCCAAAGCCAAAGCACTCCTTAAAGTGCTACGGAAGGGAAAATGTAACATCTCCTTTTCTTCACCACATTTAACACCTTCAGCCAAAGCAAGGTCGGGCTTGCAGACCATGGTGGTGGCAGCGCCAATGAGCCCCTGGTGTTTGGGCCAAAATGCTTGGTTTTCCTATTTTGCCGGCTGTAACGGACACATGCTTGCTTACCTTAAGGCAGTGTAGGTTACAACGGGAGAAAAACAATCCAGTTTGGCTCAAAAGTATCTTTAGAGTGATTCAAACCATTGCTGCTGTGAAAAAACCCAAGACGCTTCCCACCAGAGTCGCCACAACAACATATGATTGAGAACACATCAGAAGATCACCGTTTCCCCTAAACTTTGATAAATATCACCAGATTCCCTGGACCCCGACTTTCTCCCCTCTCTACCAACCCCAAAATGAGAACTAGTGCTTGAAAATCAAGCCAAGATCTTCAGTGTATGCAGAGGTAATCAGCACGCAACCGAGCCAGATGCACGTTATACTGTTCCTTATCAGCAAGTAAAGATTCCTGCAGCAGTAATTAGAGATAATTAAAGCCTCTCTGCAAACTTATGCTACTTCAGCAAGCTGGAAATTCCAAAATGAGATGGATTTTTAAGAAGTTACATAACCAAAACATGGATTATTTTTTTTTCTTTTTATATACGCCTAGTCAGGCACTAAAATTTGGGATAAAAACAGCAAGTAAAGCAAGTGAACAAGCGACTCCTTTATGCTCAATTCTGAAAATAAGGGGGGAAGTAAGCACTGAAATGTGGAAGTGGATCTTGTGCAATCTGCCAGAAAACCAAAAAGGACTCTCCACAGCGGAGAAGTGTCCAACTTCTCAGTTCTGCTTCCAGATCTGCAAGCTGGCTGGGCCCTTCTAAAATAAACCCTGTTCCTCGCTGTGCAGCAGGAGAAGAGCTCATGGTGCTTATAAATGCTGACCTGTCGATGGGCAGACACGCTGGCACCTCCCCAGCCGGTGACACACCTGCTCTGACCGTCTCCAAGCTGAGCAGACATAACCCAGCTCCAACTCCAAACTAACTTTTAGTGTAACAACAAAATAGAGCCTGGTACAGCCATGGTGCTCAGTGGGGTTTAACAGGTCAGGCTTAGCGCTGTACGGGCACATCTACATCACTTCCAGCATTGGCAGAACAGGCATCCAAGACCTTCCACCCATTCGCATGGACACACTGCTTTGGCTGGAAGGGAATAGGTATCGAAGGCTTAAATATCTGAAATTTGCTTGAAGTGAAAGGGCAGCAGGCGGCAGGGTCTCTTGCAATGAGCCTGCACAGCCCTCTCCTGGATCTGGTGATAAAACGACCCTCTCTCCGCAGGATTGTGCGGATTCATTAAGTGATATCAGAGAGAACTGCCTCGCTATTTGCTGGGATATTACAGTTCTGATACCATACCGCAGATTTTCACGTACTGCAAATTGCTGCTGAATTCCGACAGTAACAGCAGCTGAGATTTTACACTAACCTCCTTTTCTCTCCCCTGCTGTGCAAATTTAAGACCAGCTTTACTTTTCAAATCTGGAGCTTAAAGTTAAAAGGCATCTTGTCCAAAATGATCCTGGAAAATCTGTCTTCCTTAGGTGATGGCAATGTTTTGCTTCAAAGATATTTGTTTAAAAGGCTCAATAAGTAATAGTGATTTTAGTATCTGTGTTTGACTAACATTAAAAAGATATTCAGAGCACGCAAACACCACACCAAGACTCCTGAAAACGTGATAGCCAAAGCTTGGGAGATCCACTTCATTGCCGCCTTCAGCTCCAGTTAATAAAAAACGGAGTACAGCGAGAGGTGCCTGTTCCTGATACACTAATCCAGGTGAAACACCTGCTGCCATTCTTAAAACACCATCTCAACTTTCCTACTGTGCTTGATCGAAACGTTCCCCTTCCGATTCAGCCTTGCTGTTGAAAGTGGATTAACTTTCTCCACAGTTTTTAAAACCAGATTCTCAGGAGATCCAATGGTCGCTGGTGCCCTCAGCCCAGGTCAAGCGGACTTCTAAGTGCAGCCGAATGAACAGTCCCCGGGGCCATCAGCCCAGGGACAACCGCATGAAACAGAACTAAATAATGGTACCAAAAGCTACCGGGAGGTCGCAGGAAAGCCAACAGCTGTCCCTGGGTGGGGTGTGGAGGGAATGCTGTAAGCAGGTCTCACAAAGGATACAAAGGTTTCTGTTCAACATTTCCATTAGTTATATAAAATTAATCTCCAGAAAACTGAGCTTAGCTCATCACCTGTTCCACACCCTAATCCGCCTGCTGAAAGCGGTGATGGATCACTGACGAATCCTTTGAAATTCGCGTTAAAAGATGGAGCTTGATTCTCTATGAGCATTGACAGGAAGCATTTCCATTATATTTTGCCTAGACAGAAAATACGCAAACTCTGTCTTGTAAACTGCACGGGAGATTGGGAACGACTTGCTGAAAATCTACTACAATGCTCAATAAAGATTTATTGTTTCTTCCAATTCATCCAGAAGCCAGGGTGAGCACTTCAGCAGCGCACACTAACAGCCAAACCGTTTGTGTCGGTCCTTAATCAGCACACCGAGCAGGATCATTTCACTTATGATACAGTTGAGGTAATTTATTGAAGGCAAGAATAGGATCTTTCTCCTCTAAAAATATGTATTATATACTTTATACAATATAACTGACAATATTTGTCTCAGGTACCTTGACTCCATCCAGAACAGCTTTTATGACGCCCTTCACTGTTGTCACCATCTCCTTGTCTTCTGAGTTCACACCTTCCAGCATCACTTGATCTGACCAGCGGATGAGATTGGCCAGACTCTGGTACACACGGCTATAGCAGGACGAGATGGCAGAACTGGACGGCAGGGCAGGAAATAGCCGAGAAAAAAACAGAACAAAATGAAATGATGGAGATACTATCAAATGTTATGAGAGCGCTTGATTTAGAGCGCATTTCACGCTGTTAAAAATGTGACTGTTCTCCTTTTCTTTCTGACATCCAGAATTAGTGTTTAGCAGGTGACAAAGCCGAGATTTCTCCTCTGCTGCAGTTGCTCTCCCATTCTCCAGCACCAAATGGGTCGACAGAACTAAGGTACAACTAATCTCAGTTAAGAGAATGAATTAATTGGGCTGCAAGTTAACACGGCAATGCTAAAAATAATATGGTTTCCATTTTAATTTACAGCTCCAATTCTATGGCTTTACTTCAAAGGTAAATATGTAAGTCCTGTATTTAAGCCTAAGTTATATTATTTCAGTATTATCTATGCTTTCCTTCTTCTTTATTAACTCTTTCAAAGAATGTCTTGGACAATTGAGAGCTGACTGTATTCATTCTTTACAAATCATTTCCTCATTGTTTATAATGCCTGAAAACATGTAATTAAAACCTGCTTCTTTACATAAATTGAACTGAATGAATTTCAGGTTTGGAAGAGGAAGGGTGTTGCTTTGTTTTGTTTTTAATGAGAAACAGAATTGAAGCTATTGTTCCGAAGGGGGAAAAAAAAGGCATTTTGGAAGGGTGACAACTCTAAATAAAAGTGAACTGTAACAACAGTGCTCACAGGCATTTTCCTGGCCGTTCTGCACACACTTCATTACTAAACAAGGTGTGTTAACAGCTCTGCTGATGGCAACGCTTCAGCAACTCTTTGTAAAGTTAAATCTATTTGAAACTGCATCAAAAACATAAACAGATAAGATAAGGTCTAATCTCACAATCATTACTGATACGGGTGTTGCAAATCTTCCCATTTCTCCTTGGTATCCATTTTACACTGGCTTAACTCCAGTAATTTCATTAGCTGTGAGAAGAGAATCAAGCCCACCAGCTTCAATGAGACTCTTTAGGTGAATGAAGTTTGCAAGTTCCAACCATGGGGATACAAACATTGGCAAGGGCTTCTTTGTTTGGTTCTTTTGGTTTATTTTATTTATTTTTTTGAAAGCATTCTGTTTGCCATTTATTCTAATTTCAAATGAAATCAGCTTGGTAGGAGATATTTCCTAAACAGAGCCCTCCCCCATCTCTTTTTAAGGCTTTGATTTCTTCGCCATTATCTTCAGTCTGCTTCCTTCTAAGGAGGCAATAATTGAAAGCCCATTTTGTGCTAGATTTAATTACTTTTTTCCTTGATGCAAATGCTCTCCCTGAAGCCAAAAGCAATCCAACAGTGATCGCAGAGCTTTCCTCCACACTGACACAAGGCTCGCTCACTTTTCTTCAGGGGGATTTGCCATCAAATCACCCCTTTCTGTCCTGCCACTACTCAACAGAAACAACGTGTATGAAAGGACGCGGCTTTTGGAGAATGCCAGATCCCCATTTTTCCTGTGAGATTAAACAAGAGAGAACATACATATGGGATCTGCACTTTAAACCACAGCGTTTCCAGAAGGAGAAACTTATCGCTATGCAGAGGACTCCACTGACTACAGACTGAAAATTCTGCTTATGTGGGTAAATACAGATACCCGACTGTCAATGTTGCATTAGCTCACAACTAAAAGAGATGATCTAAGAAATGTGAAGAACAGGACTGTCTGCAATACTGCTGCTGCTGAAGACCACTTAAGTGATATTTATTTCCAAATATATTCTTGGAAGGGAAGATCACCCTGAGAACACCCAGGAGATACACAAATCAAAGCCAGTGACCCTAAAGATGACACGTTCTATCCTAAAAAATATTTGCTGACATTTTACATGTTCTCCCGGTGCAAGGGGAAAGTTTATTCTTTCTTTCATTAAGTGAAAGCAGGTGCTTGTCAGGAATTTAATAGCTCTGGGAAACCCTGTGGCAACTGAAGAAACTTCTGTGTTGGTATCCAGAAGCCTGATTAATTTTACCATTCTAACAGCTATTGCTCTATATAGTTCTGCAGATCTAACCTAAATGGGATCTCTCCTGTCCCAGCCACAGCTCTGATACTCACCAATTGCCTCCTTCATTTTGTACTGTCAGATGCAAACCTGGCCTCTGCACTAGGACCAAACACAGCTGAGCATCTCTGTTTGCAAAATACCCGGTACTCTACTGCTGTCCCAACCACGCTCTAGACCTTCCTTGCACCAGAATTGAAATAAGCATCTTGAAGTAAAAAAAAATTGAGATATTTAACAGGAAAAAAGTAGGAACAGCACAAAAAATGGCAGGATTTCCATAACCAAACACTTGCATTTCTCTGCCTAGTTTTGTGCTTTTCTCTGTCTCTGCTAACTTTGCTCTTTCCATGTTATTCACTGATGTTTGCTTGCTTTGTGTAAATTGATTGCTCCAGCATCTATGGGATGAACAACAGCTGTATCTCTATGGCTTGACAACTCCACAAATTCTTATAATCCATGCTGAGCTTTGCCTTGGCAAATTTCTACTTTTCTGGCTTCAAACTCACTGTCTAACTGGTTAAAACATAACACATATAATCTGTTAAAACACAAACAAAATAATCTGCTGAGAGTGCACAGGAATGAACTTGGATGGTTAATCTACTGAAGTACATCTGTGTACTCCTGTTCTGTATCTGATTCAGTAAAAATCCAAAAAAATCAGTAAGAGTGCAGGCTCAGACTTCTCTAATATCAGGGGGGATAAACTGAACACTAGAAGTGATTACTCAGAAGATACACTCTTTTTCAGGTGAAAGCTATTGGATTTGTTAGCTTTTAGGATGCAGAACCAGTACAGCATCTGAGGAGAATCTCCTGCCAGTACATGACGAATCTCCAAGTTTATCATCATCAGTCCTTCCTCCTCTCTGAAACCACTCCGACTTGCTTTATCTTTCCACAGCATGGGCTTCTTCGCAGCAGGGGGTCTGCTTTTAAATTGTGTTTGAAAACTAGGGCATAATTAGTAAAAACAGCAGTCACTTCATCAGCCACTGCAGCATTTCCCGTCTCCTGCATGACGTGATTCTTCAGACAGGAGGAGGAGAGGAGCTGGGAGCCCCAGTCCCAAAGCCCAACAAGAGAACTGACCTTTGCTGGATGCGTGGGTCGGTTTGCACCAAGGGCAGGATGGCTTCCAGCACTTTGCTGGCTGAGCCTGGCAGCATCTCTAATACTTTCTCATCAATTGCCATTTTGTCCACAATAGTCTTAAAGTAGCGCAACGCACTGACGACCTCCTTCTCCTTCTCCTCTAGCCACGATACATTCTGGAGAGGAGGAAAAAGGGAGAGATGTGTTAAAACCTCAGGATTTTTAAGGGCAAGGTTATTTTAACTTACCTGAAGTACTGAGACAATGAACGAGGTACATTCCACGAGGACCAGAGAAAACTCCTTCAACCACAAACACTTTTAAATTGAATTACCACTCTTTCAAAAAAGTCAGAGCAAAACTGCACCCACACTTTAACTCCCTGAATTACGCGCATCCCAAACTGAAGGCTAATCTTGATCAGTTTTAGGTCAAGATTAACACTACTGATGATGTGAAAGGCTCTGCTTTGAAACCCACAAACTGGGAGGGTGAAAGAAAAAGAATATACCAAGTGCAGATAGTAATGATAATGCAAGAAAGGAAGCAACAACTGCTGGTTTTAAATAGAGCCGCCCCTCTGATGTGATCAAAACCCTTTTACCTTCGGCACATCCCACTATCAAAAGGTCTTTTCGATCAATAAACGCAGTGGATCAGGAAAAGGGCAAGAGAAAAAGAGGAAAAGAAGTCCAAACACCAGAACTATCTAAATAGATGACTCCATTTTTGTATCCATCCCTGATAGTTTCAACGACACACATGGTGTTCACTCTTATTGAGTAATTTGGCCGATACCAATACGCCTACTTATATGAAAGCAGGCTGCAGGCTTCTCTCTCTATTTGCAAATACAAAACTCCTCTCTGATCAGTCTCCAACCCAAAGTCACTGTGATGCTGCTGGAACAAGGGAATCCAGACGCGTTCCATGGGGACAGGCTAAGAAAGCCAAGTTTTGCCATCAGTGATGAGCATTACAGAAGGGAACAATTCATTGGAATAAAGCTGAGTTGTGGTCACCAACTTCCAAGCCACCACCACACTGGAAGAGCAAATTCAGAAGTGATACGTGATATCTTAATGGCATTCTAGACAGGGGTATTTTTTGAAAGTTTACCAGAGTATGCCTGGAGGACTTGTAATGCCACAAGTAGTTCCTAAGTGAGATTTAAATTAACTACTGAACACTGCTAGACAAGGAGCAGAGAGCTTAGCAGAGTCAGGTTTCACCATTATCTCCTCAGTAAATTCAGCTTCAAGAATTAATGACCTGTGGGCATTGTGTGCTCCCCATACTCTTGTCAGCCGTTAAACTGCTGCTTTTCTGCAAAACCAGGCCAGCAGCCCTAAAGGTTTTAGGAAGAACAATTTATAGGCAGCGCTGGTTAGTAATTTGGGGCCAGTTGTAAAAAAGGATTAGAGTCCCAACTCCCATTTATCTCCAACTTTAGAAGTCTAAGTCTCAGTCCAAGATCTGCAAACCACCCTGTCATTTTCCATCTCATCTGGGAAGTGCCCAGAACTCTGCTGCTGCTTCCACTTTTTGACAATATTGCTTGCCAGGCACCTCAAGTTCTGATCTGCAGCCCACGGGGCCCCAAACTCCTTTGTTGAGGAGCACCCTGGCAACTCGCTGATGTCAAAAACGCCATTTCCCATTCTTCAGGCATGTGTCCTCACCACCGCATGGTTTATTCCAGGATACGGAGCAGCTCGGTCCCTCCCACGAAGGTTTTGCCCTTCGTATGAAATGACCGCATGCTCAGGGATGAGAGCGCCTGTGTATTCCCCGAGCGAGGGTGACTAAGGCCCGGTGGTCAGAGCTCTCAAACAGAAGTGAAAAAAATGTGGATTGCAGTTCCTGCTCGGATGGCTGTTTATGTATTTCATTCAACAACTGCTTCCTGTAGAAAGGCTTGTGACTTAATAGCTTAAACACTCTCCTGGTGCATAGGAGGGATGGGCTTGATTCTGAGAGGTCAGGGCTGAGAACAAGTAGAAACCCAAATCCTTCTGCAAGGGCTTTGTTTCCCCATTAAAAAAATCTCACTCTGTACATAAAAAAGGTTTCATATCTTCAGCATGCCTTATCAGGAAATCTTCTTGCATTGTTTTTTAGAGAAGATAAAGAAAAGCAAAAACTTCACCTATGATTAACATGCTAATACATGTTACAGAACCGCATTTGAAAAGGGTTCTTCATTTTCAAACTCATTTAATATGTGGTCACGTATCAATCTAAAGGAAGGCCTTTGAATTATCTCAATATAGCATCCTGAAACATTGCTGAGATTAAAAGCCTTCAAGGAGTACTCCTAGATTTTATTTTTATTCTTTAGAAGCAGTCGTAACACAAGGTGCTCGGCTTCCTAGAAAGCAGATTCATAACCTCTTGGGGGGAAAAGAAAACCTCACAGACTGGTAAATAAAAGCCTCATCATCTCCCACCTGACGGTGCAGAACAGAGCTGGGAAGCCCTGCAGCAACTTCTCTGGGTGTCAAACATGTCACACAGAATAAGATAACTGTACCCTGCTGACAGCCCTCAAAACCACCACAACAATCCCCAGCAAAGACAGCCCCAAAAAGTTTGCACCTCTGGTGCTGCACATTGGGTGGGATTTTCAATAACTACGAAAGATTTTGAATTATCATAAATAACCTCGATTGTTCTTAACTTTTGGCTTGGCTTTATACTTGAAAACTGCACCAGCACGACACAGAGAGAGTCTCCAGTCACATAATCGGGTCAGAACAGCAGAGGAGATGACACTTGGACCGGTTTGTGCTGGGAAAAGCGGTGAGCTCAGCTCTTTGAGGACGTGAAGCACGTTGGGTCTGAGGAATCGTGTGCTGGAATCAGCAGCTGCTTGGACGCATCTGTTGGACTCTCCCTGCCGATGTCGTCAGAGATTGAGCACGACTTTGGACCAGCTTCAAGGGTTTGCTCGCCTGGGTTTGGGGGTTTTAAAAGGATCACACCCCAAAAGCAGGCAGTTATTTGGAAGCTGTAAGCATAACCATAGGGTGTGCGTGTTGGGAGGATGTGTCAGGCCATAAACTACATTCCATAATGAGATATTTAAATGCTTATGGAAGGACATCTTGTCAGGCTCTCCAAAGGGAATTACATGGCTTGGTTGCTCTTATTTTATACTACACAGCAGAGTTTATAACTAAACAGAAAGTAATCCTGTGAATCTCTGAAAAATCTGCAGAATTCCACCGAGGACAAAGTCACGCACTGAAAGCAGAGCTGTAGATTTTGATAAACTGATACCAGCAAGCAAGAAACCTGCAAGACTAACAGAACGTGTCCCTCATCTCTTACTTTGTTTGCTGTCTTCTCTGGTGTTTTCACTGTCACGTCAACTTGCTTTCCTTTCTTCGAAGGGGTTCTCTTTATTTTTGGTGAATGAAACTTGCCCTTCAGCTTCATAGTGAACGAGGAGAGATGGGAACGCTCAGAATCTAGAAAGACACAGAAATGCGTTACTGGATTAGGGTGAATTTGTTGACACCAGGGAAGTTGTGTTACAGCCTTATCTGGAAGACCAGCCTATGAAAAACATTGCAACCATGTAAATCTATTGAGTGGAACAAGATAAAGAAAATTGTGGCTCTCTATTTTGTTTCCAATGCCCTTCCCAGGCTGCTCTGGCCACTCGGCAGCATCACCTTCCAATGCAGTTCCATAGATCGTCTGAAAAAATTTCCAACCCTTGTCACTCCCAATGGATTTCAAACCAGAGAGCAGAAGAATCACTTCAATACCACAGCATCCTTGAAGAAACTTAATTACAGAACTGCTCAACCTTTTAAAAATTGTATTTTCATGGGGGTTTTTTAATACCTAAAAGCTGAAGCTCGAAGGTTTTCAATCATGCCTCATGCAGACTTACTGTTGAAATATATTTTTATCTGTTTAGCCACAAAGCTAAATAAAACTAAGCTGCCTCATAGAGAGCAACTGAATGTATTCTGAGCAAAGAGCACTTTAATAAATGAAAGTCTGAATTGTTCTCTAGTGACCCAGATAATTCAGGAGAAGATACCGAACTTGTCTTTAACTACAGTACCAAGGGAAGTAAGCAGTTTTGCTGTATGTTTCATTTTTCTTTTAGATTATTTGGGAATCGACTACACAGGCAACAGAGCCCCGTGCATGCAGCACTGCAGCACCGCGTTAGCACGCAGGCTGCAAACAGAAAAGGCTGCTGAGTCAAATCTAGCACCCTGGAGCTAAATACCACGCTGCGGCGCAAACCCCGCTCCTCGTACTCAGAAATGGCCCAACCACAGCTCAAGGGAAGGAACCCGCGCTTGCCTCCCCATAAGGGCTGTCTCCCTTTCAACTTGGTTTCCTGCTAGCACGTTAAGACCTTGTTATCAACACCTTAACCAGAGCTCTGGTTAGTTGTGTCCTCTAGCTCAAAATTTTGCAGGCATCCTATTAATGGAAGCTGCACCAGCACTGATTCTAATCTGGTCTGACTGCAGACCTGTTCTCCTTTTACAGGAGTAAATGTGTTTTAAAGTTTTCTGAGTATCATAAAGCCCCATTTAATGCGCGCAGGAGAGAGGCACTAAACCCCTTGGCCACCGCAGATAAATCCAGACATATCAGTTGGCCTCTGAAGAATCACTTGGAGCAGCTGGCACCCTAACTTAGCAACAATTGACGTCACTGCTTTGCATCCACACCGGGATCTCCAAACCTTTCAAATCTCCCTGGCTCCACAGGGTGCTGAAGGTCACCACTGAAACCAGCTCCTGGCTGCGGTGACAATGCTCTTGCACTCCCCCCCGCCAAATAATTCGTCTTTATTTTGCACACCATATGAGAATTTCTATACATGCATGCGTATGCACGCTTGCCAAGAGAAGTCACGACTCTCAATTTATTTTTCAAGAACTGGCAAACAATTACAATAATTAATCTTCAGGGAAATGATGGTAGCCGCAACAAATTGTGTCTGGCTCCTCCATGGGCTGCGGTGAGATCCAAACTGCTAGTCTGAGTAAGAAAATGTTCAATACCTATAAACCCCTTTGTAGCTTATGGTGATAATTCTGCCTTGCAGGTACAAGAAATTTGGAAGGGAGAAAGGTTTCAGAAGACTATAATTTCCTTTTCTCCTTCCCACCAGACGTCTGTAGCCACATTTATGGGACAAGCACACGAGCAGCTGAACCAATGTGTGTGCACGGTGTGGAACCTACAAAAGGAGATGTTGTGTCCAAGGAGAGCAGATTCCCCTCACCACCACCAGCAGCCTGACCATTTCCATTTGCTCTCTCCACCTTTCTGTCCCCTTGAACACGGAATCATTCGCACACCACGCTCTGAGGGGACACAGACCGACAGAGCGAGGACAGAAGTAAGCAGCTGAAGCAGAATGGGAACCTCCTAAAATAGTATTAATGAAGTAAACCAGCTGACATTTGCAAAATTAATAAACGTTATTGTCTGAACAGCCCTACTAAGCCGTACTTTGAAGATCACAAATTAATGCAGCTTTTTACTACCATGTCTTTCCATCTACAACAAGCATTTTCCAGATCTCATCTGCTCATAGGCTTCTGATGCGTTTGCAGTTAAATGAGTCACAAACCAATATTCTCTGACACTCAATTACACTTAGCACTTAAAATAGCGCTTTTCTTGTTCCAAGTACATTGCAAACACATCTTTCCCATCCTTAGACAGGTCGGTCTCAACCTTACTCTGTGGCACGGAGGTGAAGCAACTCATCTAACCAGAGCAGAGGTGAGTCAGTGACTCCAGGACTCGTCTCCATCGCACAGTCCTTTCCCCACATTCATGAATCAAGCAGTGGAGCTACTGTGATTATATTCAGTGAAAGCCAACTGACATTATCCAGCATGATGGGCTGTATGGTTTTCAAGCAGATACATCATTCAAGCGTTAGGATTTGCATTTTAATGAATCTGGATGAAGTGGTATAAAAGAGAACGTACACTTCAATAGGAAGGTATTCTAGCTCAAAGGTGGAAGTTACCTAAGCTTTTACAGATGAAGATGAAACTCTCCAGCAAAATGCACAACTAAGCAAGACTTCCTAGCCTGGTTACCATAGCACTGGTCTGCTTTGAGAAAGTCACTTTCTTTACACTTTATCCTAATTTAAATAGCTAACATGTCCTACGTCTGTCCAGTTAAAAGGTTCAAAAAGCACAGCATGCCTTTGCAGATCGATTCATTTGATAACATGCAGAGAGAGGCAGAAAACAGAGCCATGGCACTTCTCAAACCACTTCTGTCCCTCTGCTCCTCCCTGCCCGTCTACAGTAACCAGACCCCTTAATGCAGCATTGAGGTTGTTCTGAGCTCGGTTGGCTGCCCGCTGGAAATTGTTCTATCATATTACCCTCGCCTCTTACCCATGAATAACCAGCAGTGTTTAACTGGAGCCTCAGCATCGGCTTTCTGAACTTCTCTTTCTCCTTTCTGGTGGTTGCAGGAGGGTATCCCATACTCACTTCTATGCAGCGTCCAAATATTTATCAGATGAACGGGAAAAGACAGAGCAATAAACTCGATCGAGTGATTTCAACTAGAAGGGGGGAAAAAAGATATTGTATCAAAGCGTTCCTGACTTTCTGTCCCCTCGGATTTCATCTGTCTGGATGCTCTGCTGCTGCATGTAAGTGAAAAATAAAATCCCTTCAAAGTTATTTTACTATGGATCTGAGTTTCTTGATTTCTGACTGTAAGTTTTAATATGTCACTCGTTTCATTGCTAATTCCATCCCTCTATTAACGAGGCTCCCGCTCTGCTGTGCTTGAATGTGCTCCAGCTGTTGAGTCCTGCTCAGCTCTCAGGTTCGTCTCCCCTGGACAACAAGTGTCTGGGGTCCGACCAGGCACAGGACACAAGAAAGTTGCTGTTGCCAGCCTGCCCCAAACAGCCAGGTGTGGCCGGAGGGGTTTTTGGGTACCCACTGAGCCCCCCAAGCCCAGCACCCCATGGCCGAACAGGAACCACCTCGTCCCTCGGCAGCTCCGGCAAAGCGGTGCTGCCTGCCCGTTTGGTGGCAGAAAGCTAAATCTGGTGAGGAAAGAACCGCAGATTTTCAATGACAGTGGATTAAGAGGCACAAGGGAAGGCAGACAAATCAGCTTATGTGCTTGCGGGCGAAGAAACTAGGCTGCTTAGGAGAAAGCCGGCAAGTCAAAGCCCAACGTCCACCGCGGTAATAGGCAAGCAGTCACTTTCTACTGGGGTTCAAACCAACGCCAGGAATTACATCGAAACACGTGCATGTTGGTGAATTCCACCAACCTAACCCAGTAGCAAATTATTTCAAGTCAAAATGAAAGTTCAGCCTTTTACAGAGCTCAGTCAGGGCATTTTCCAGCTCCTCGCCTGCTGTGCCGCCCCAGGAGGCTCCAGAGATGGGCAATAACCCCCAGCTGCTGCTGGACCCCCGGTCATCCTTTTGTCACTACAACTCAGCTCAATGGCACACAGGTTGCAGCAGCAGGGATGTGCAATTTAATTGTTCAACGTGTCAACCAAACAAATTGAAAACAGACTTTTTTTTAATACAAGAACCCCAAGCTTTAGAATACTGTACCTTTTCTTCCCTTCACCTGAAATCTAAACCTTCCATCTTCTCTCACTCTGTATGTGTTCACACACCAAAACCCTGCAGCTTTAGAGGAGACAAAGCCTTAAAAAAGGGTTATAATTAGTTCTCCAGCTCAGACTGACTCTTGCAGCTCGTTAGAATGAATGGAGTGGAGTCTAAAAATCTTATCCCACAAATGGTTCCCTTTTCTAAAGGCCATTTGGGTCTCTGCTGGATGCACATATTTAAAAGCTATCAGATTAAAAATAACAGCAGACATCTCTCCCCATGTCATAATGAAGCTATTGTGCACATTTTTAATCAACCGCTTCTGCCATTTATGCCACGAGTCCTTTGAAGGCAGAGGTGACTTATGTAATGAGTTACACAACGATGCCCATTAAAATGGCATTTGTTCCCTTGGGCTCAGCTCCATCATTTGTGGAAGACAAAAGGCAAGTTGCGAGGCTTCAGCTAAACCCTTGCTGACAGGGACTTTAAGAGTTCTGAAGCAAAAGGAAAAAATAATGAGTTATAGTTGAAAATAACCTTTCTGCTGCGCTGTACGTTTGGTGCGG
The DNA here is from genome assembly GCF_963082525.1 of Nesoenas mayeri. Taxonomy (NCBI): domain Eukaryota; kingdom Metazoa; phylum Chordata; class Aves; order Columbiformes; family Columbidae; genus Nesoenas; species Nesoenas mayeri. The sequence goes on from NC_137566.1 coordinate 8,782,822, forward strand.
TGAGAGACTACAGGGCTGGGGCTACGGCTCTGGCTCCTCTAGACCCAATTCTGCTGTCAGAAACACAGGAGAACAGGGGATTCAGGACAGACAGATGGGCACACGAGAGCTTCCCACGATAACCATGAAGCGTGCTGCGAAGAACAGATGTTTCAAGATTTTATATGTATATTACTAGAACTCCCAACCATCTCCCATCCTCTCTTAACCTCAGGGCACGGGCTGTTATCTACTACATACTTGTAAGCACACAGATCTGTGGGGCCTTTGCCCTGCTGAAGCTTTGGGCTCTCCTGGAATGCAAAGATGAAAATAATAGTGATTGACAGAAAATCAAAGCCTTGGAGCTTTGCGGAAACGTTGCTCTAACCTGAAACTCAAACAGCCTCTCCCAAGAGCTGAGTTCCTTGGCAGAGGAGCTGGTGGAGCCGATGCAGGAGGAGCGGTGCGGAGATACCAGCGAGCTGTGGGCAACAGAAAGCTACCGCAGGGACACTTCAAATATCAATTTTTAATAATATTGTGGTGGAGGGCATCTCTGCCTTTCTTGTGACTAAATGTTCAAGCCTGCCAGTGTGTAGCAATGGGGATGGAGAGGAAGCACGAGACACGTTGTTGAAGAAAGCTGAGGAAAGAGAATCCCAGATACATTCTCGGCCCTTTCACACCTGCAAAGTAACTCAGCATTACGCAGCAAACAGCCTTCTGCTACATTTCACGCCCTCTTTCTCCAGAAGTCCTGGGGATGCTTAGAAGTTTAAAACTGCTGATATGCAGCACTGGTGCGATGCTTTATGTTCTCAAAAGGATGAACTGAGATCCTGAATAAAGAAAAGACAGAATGTGGCAGAATAGAATTAAAATATCCCTTTTAAACATCTGAGTGTATCGCTGCTGCATCAGGGGTGCTACAGAAGCCCCAGATCTAGCACTTCTGTCTCTGTGAGTTTTGAAAAAGTGACTTTTCTCAACTTTGCCATTACCCCCAGAGACTGAAGCAAAGAGAATTTATACAGAAACAAACAAGACACCCGGCAGGGGATCCAGAAAGGAAAGAAAAAAGGGAGGGTGCAGTGTCAATCAGGAAGTTTGCCCACCCTAACCTTTGTACCTTAGGTGGAGCTGTTTGTGAGCTGCTCCAAGTCCCTCTCCAGGGAACCCGTTTGCCAGGAGAGCCGCCAGGTTTGGGAGGAAAACAGTGGAGGAAGGGCAGCTCGAGAATCAAACAACCCTTCTGGAGCGCTAAAGAAACTTCTCCTTTAACATCACGTCACCTTCGAACCAGCCAGCGCTCGGGAGCGGAAAGACCGGCTGCCCTTTTTCTTTTTTGGCAACGTTACAGTGAATGAGCATAAACCAGCAAGCATTAATGATGTGCAATGACAGCACACAAACTTCTATGGAAAAGGGAGGCTCAGTTCCCTCTCAGCTGGCCAGGCAATGCTCACTGACTCACAGGCTTCATTATTTTTATGCCGCCCTCTGGGGCCTTCAGAGGAAGCAAAACATTTTTATTTGTCAGAGAGCACATTTTTATTTTGATTTTTTTTTTTCTTCTTCTTTCTAAGCAACCATGAATGAGGCATCTCCAGCTGCAGCAGCCGCGTGTGGAAAGAGCACACAGTGTTTGCGAGGGAATCAGGAGGCACAGAGGGAGACTTATCAATTCAGCCACGTCTCCCGACCCCAGCGAAAAGGATGGGTCAGTCAACAACATTAATTTTACAGTGCATTAGTACTACAGCTCTTCCTCCTCCCAGCTTCATATTTGGAAGCAAATCTTCAGGTTGCAAAGAAGAGAAGATGCACCAGATGAAGCAGCGAGTTCAGAGCAGCTGACTGGGTTCCCTCCTAGTCCTCTTTTAGCCTCAAGTATTTCAGAAGAGAGAAATCTCCTTGCATGCAGACGCACACATCAGGAATCCTTCAGCTGCTGCAAACCCTGCAGCAATGCCACCCAACCAATTTATGGGGGCGAGGGAATTGAAAGTTACAACTAATTGAACAAGGAGGGATTTAAGGGAGTAGGGCTTTGCTACCCAGTTTCCTCCAGCAGACCAAAGCTGGCTTTGAGACTTCTTTTGCAAAAAGACACTGTAATTTATTGATAAGCAGCAGACAGGACTTTTGCCCTGTTTTATCTGAAGGAAAGTCACGCCAGCAGTTTGGGCCCGTATCAACTCACGAGCAGAAATGCCGCCACTTACCAAATCATAGCAAACCTTTGTGCCGCATCTGGTGAGTCTCTGGTAATTTCCCATTGAAGTCCTGATTTTGCACAGCCCTGCAAGCCCCAGAGAACTAATGGGATTACAACACTGGTAACACAACTCATAACTCCCCCTGTGCCAGCAACGCTAAAACAACAAGAGAGTCAAGAAGCCTCCAATGTCAACATGACTGCTGTGGTCCACGCTCACCCTGCTCTACGCATCAAAACCACCAAGGTTGTTAACTAAACATTTAATTTTAAATGGAAAGAAATCACCCAGCTACAAGGCACGGCCTCAGCGTTACTTCAGCAAACAGCTCTGAGCATAGAAATTGCAGCGGTCGCGAGGGGAATCTGTTGAATTTCTCCGCTCACCAAACATGACTTAATAAGGGGTCCGTGGGCATCCCCACTCGTCTAACGGCTGTATGAGGATACAGTCATGACAGTGATTCAGACATCTAAAAATAAAGCCCTGCAGGCACAAGTCTGCGTGCGCACTACCTGAGTCACTCCGGGCTGGAGGAGCATGTGAGCCAGAGCTAATTTGTTTCATTCACACCATTGCCACGGCCAAGCAAAAAGCCTTATCGCTGAGCTCCGCTTAAACTCTTTCTCCCCTCCTCTCATTTTACTCGAGCACATTTAGACTCTTTCCACGCTGAAAAACCTTTGCTGGGCTTGGGTTTCAGTTGTACGGCTGTCAGCGCTGAAACTCAGACCTGAAAGATTATAACCCAATGTTGCTGAAGCTGTTTATCCATCTCCAAGGTGACAGAATGTCGTCACTGGCACTCCGCAGGACGGCAAGCAGAAACGCATTGTTGTAGATGCTTTGGGGAAAAGCCTAATTGCTCGCAACCTGCCTACAGGTTCAATAGCTGAAAAACAAGGTTGTAAATGAGGTCTTGACTTTGCATCTGCCCCACGGCACCAGTTTTGAAAGGGAAAAACTCAGCCCTCTTCCATCCTCGGAGAGCAACCTCAGCTCTCATTCATTAGGCGATGGAAAAACAAAAGAGAGAAGCTGGCTCGGATCTGCCTGACACAATTTCCAGTTGCTTTGGACATTACTAATTATAGTCATCTTTATTTTTGACCTCTGATTACAGACTCTTTGCACATTCAGACTGAACTGCAAAGCTAACCCCTCTTTTCTAGTAGGCTTGGGAGGAACCTCATACCCTGCCCAAGAGCCACCGCCCACACTCCTCTGAGCTGAGCACAAGAAACAAGATCAAAACATGGAAAGCATTTGCTTAAACACGCTCAATTTTATTTCCTTCTTTAGCAAGTGCCATAGATTAAGGGCAACAGTCCAGGTGAGAGTGTGATGTAAGCTCTTTTCCATGCATGTTAAGAGATGAGCTAACTTCTCTGCAAGGAAGCCTCGTTTCTTACTGTTCTGACTAGCACTGTATCCTCAGGGCTCAGATGCTGAAAAGCAGATATTCGGTTCGGTAAGATTAAACATGTCTGCACAGCTCCTGTGCACCGTGCCGGGGGCTCACATCTCTGCAAGAGAAAGACAAATGGGTTTCAGGAGCCAGGTCAGCGCTGTCTCCTAGAGGGGCATCGCAATAGGAGTGTAAACTCCCCTAATATTGCTTACTCAATCAAACAAGGCATCACAGGAGGGCTACACAAATCACTCAACTTTGAAGTCCTGCTCTACTGGCACCCCAAAGGGCCAGCTCTCTATCTGTACATACACACAAGCGTGTGCGCAAAGTGATACAGTGGCACCGGAGGTGTGAAATTTCTGATGTAATCAGGTCAGAAGCTGCTTTTACATTATTGTTGTGTCGCTTGCATAAAGCGTTAAGAAGCCCCAAGCCATATCCTCAGTTCCATACTCTGTTCTATACCTGATAGGATCTGCAACCAAACCACCAGTTTTATTGCCTGCCTACAGGCAGGAGGAAATTTTAGTCTTCTATAAGCACAATTTGAAACATCAATGCCTCCAGCAAGGGGAAACTGAGATGTTAATTGAACTGAACAGCCAAGGAGGGAGAGGAAATACTAGGCCTAGTATAACTAGTCTCTTAGCTGTAGGATTAGCACATCTCGGTACCATCATGGCAGGAAACACGAGGTAGCTTACAGAGTCTGAGATGTCTATATTTTACTCTAATGCACATAAAGATTAAAAGTTACTTTAGCAGTAAATAATTATTTGTGTAAACTGTCTATTTTATCCTGTCTCCTCATGCCTGCATTAAAACCACCTGGTTACATCGCTCCTACATATGACAGGTTTAAAGGTGGTACACTGCTACTCGATGAAATCAATTCGCCTCCTCACCAAACAAACAAGTAGGTTCTGCGTTTTTTTCCATGGACTCGACTCTGAAGCTCAGCAAATAAACTCTCAGCTGCATTTACTTCTAAACTGCTGATTTCTGTAGAAGAATGACAGATGAAGAGGCATCTCCTGCTTCATTTGTGGCAACTCTGCAGTCAGGAAAGTCTGAATACGCTAAATGTGCCATCACTCTTCATTAACCTGAAAACCAGCCATGTAGCTATTGCAAAGAGTGCAAAACATGAAGATGTCTCAAACAAATCTTGGAAAAGACATTTGACTTGGGAAAACCTGCTTCATTAAATGTGTCGAGAGTCCCGAGTTCCTCCGCAGAACTCTCTTAGAGTCTACAGGACTTCAAACAATACACTGCATTTCCATATCCATCCTGATTTTTACACACAAGCCATGGGTACAAAACATCCATAATGGTTTGATTGCTTTCATTTGATAAAAATACACATTATATATAGCGGTCACAGTGTTAAATGATGAAACTGAACGTAGCCATATAGAAACTTCGATAGATGTTGCTCAGAAGAGCTGAGCTGGTTTTCTGGCAGCTCTATGAATCTATACTTTTAAGGAGATTGCTTGAAACTATAATACACCATTAATTTACCCTGATAAAACATATCCACGTTCAAAGCCACAAGAGCCTTATAACCCAAGACTCTATAAATGAGAGCTTTTCTGTCTAGGAAAGTTAATTCAAATCAAGGTGAAGGGTGGAAACTTACACATGTTATTCCCAATTAACTCCCTACAAGGTTTTATTTTGGAATCAGACTGTCCACTTGCAAAGCAGGTTGAGCTAAATAGAAGCCAAACTGGCAATAAAGGGAAATATTTCAGGATCATTCTCCTATATATGGGAAGATGTTTCTCAAAGATAAAGTCTAGCTTTGTCGAAGGCAAGTCAGCTGTAGACCGAGCAGCAAAGCTATAGGCTTCCATTTAGCCAACAGTCTAAACAAAGCCTAACCTAATACCAAACAGGCATCTAATTTTTACAAAGGAATTTGCAGAATGTCTCTTTGGCCCTTTTAATGTCAAAACTGCCACCTCTGTGTCTCTGAAATGACTCGGTGATGGTTTTTCATTTTACACAGCCAGAAATTCACGGCACAAGAGGATAAGAGGTGGGTGTTCAGAGCAAGTGACACTTGCCATCAGTCACACGAAAAACGAACGCAGAACAGACACAAAAACATGTCAATATTGGTGGAGGACCCACCTGGGTGACAGCAGCTCAATTCTTGATGTCACTGTGAGTGGCATTAAAGGACAAAACGGACTAACCGTGACCCTGAAGCCACATAATATTCCTATAATCGGCTTGAAACGCGCAGCCTGTTAACAGGCAGCAGATACTAAACAGTTTGGCAAAGCTGTCCAAGCAATAATCAGGCTACTGTGGAAGAAATGCCCAATATTCACAGCAAATGACCCAGTATAACCAGTCTCACCATCCCTAATAAGCTCTGCCAATAATATGAATGCTTACAGTCGCTTTCAACATTTCAAACCAAGAAACCACTCCCTCATATTCTTAATTGCCTTCCGCAGCAAGAGAGACGGGGATTTGGAGTCTCCATAAATTCTGACTAGTAGAGAAGTCATCCCATTAATTTTCTACCAGGCTTATTTTATAAAATCACTAGCCAAACCAGAGTCTAATAATGAGATGATCTATTTAGAAATGACATTTTGCTTGGAGTAAAAAAAGAAACACCATTTTAATCTATAATGCCCATAAATCACTTTATTTACAGACTACAGCTTGGAGACTCAGGGCCAATCTAGTGATGGGATTTCTCTTCTCTTTGCACCATGTCAGCATCTGGTCTCTTCATGTGAAAACAAAAAGCTGCCCAAGGACATTATAGCACTTTCACACCCTGAAGCACCCAAAGAGTCTGCCTAGTTCAGTTAGTTATAAGCACACTGCATTTTGCATTTCCTACCATTAGTATTGAAAGTAAATATATGGTAACGCTGACTGGCAGAGCAGGTCGTGTTCAACTTCGAACAAATACAAACCACTTCTTTATCAAAAAGCTGGAATCGAATGCTTCAAGGCTTCTTCCAGAAAGCAATAATGCAACAAAATGATGGGTGTACAAGGCAAAGACCAGTAAATACAGTCAAAAGTACGTCCTCCTCTCCCTAGGTGTGTTCCTACTGTTCAGTTACATTGTGGTAGACATGGCTTGTTACAGGATTTTCACACGCCTAAGCAGTCAAGCCTGGCAGTGATTTTTTTTTTAAATTTAAATAAACATTTTATTCCCATATATATGTAATCCTTTTAAAGAGAAGCTCTGATTGTGCTGAATTACTGTACCAAGAAACAGCCATCTCCAAGATAAGAGATAACAGCCAAGCATGAGAAAAATCACAACAGGAAGAAGAGGAATTATATTCCAGATATAAGAGCAAAGGACACAGCTTTCAAAGCATGCTAGGGGCTATACAGAGCCCACTTATTGCAGATAAGAATTCAGATTGAATTTTGGAGGTCTAGGCTGAAATACAAAGAGTCATAATATTCCTGGGGGTAAACAGCTCCAGAGAGCACCAGTGTTACAGGAGGAGGCTTCTTGAATGAAATTACCATCACTCCTACTTGAATTCACATCTTCTGGTTGTGTGTTAACACAATAATCTTGTATTATCTTAACCGCAGTCCATCATTTTACCTCCACAGAAGTACAGGCCAGTAAAGGGAATTCCAGAGTCCAAACCCACGGATACAGTTCAAGCTGGATCACAAAAATCACAGCGTAACCGTATCTCACAAAAGGTCACCCACTGGGACCTGATGCAAAACAAGGAAAAGCAAAACAAGGAAACCAAACAGGGAAACAAAACAAAGAAAACCCTTAAACAAAGAAGGAAAATACTTGAAATTCATCAGTCCATCCACTTCAGTCCTGTTAATTCATGTTGATCTAGATTCTTATAGCTAGTTCTACATTTTCAACAATGTGCTGTTTTATTTAAAAAAAAAAAACCAAATAACCTGCATTTGAATTTCTACAGAAGAGCACAGATGTACACAACGCTTTGCATGTTAAATACGTGGCTTCATAGTGGCTTAGATTTCACACGTGCCCACTATTTCAATGGTAAATCTGTTCTGATGTTGCTTATTGTTACAGGATCTAAAAAATACAGACAAAGAACGCGGCTGACATGCGAGTTTTGATAGCAAACAGGCTTTTTACCGAGAGCTCCACAGACAGAGAAGGGAAAAAGAGGCTGATCAGTCGTCAGTCAGACTCCTTTTAATCAGGTTGAAACGCTTTGCTGCAGAGCGGGGGTTCAATCTCTCCGATCCCCATTCCCATCGCTCACGCTGCTTTCTTAATTAGCAGCAAGTGGACAACAGCTGTCAGTAGCCCGGAGGCCAGAGAGTGATCAGTAAAAAGGGGCATGTGTTGAGGAGAGAGACAGAGGGTGAACACCAAACGGGTCTGTTAAATGATGAGCGGTCAATACACGCGAGAGATCTGGCCGCAGCCAAAATGGCAAACGGACACACGGCCTCGAACCCTGAGATGCAGAGGATGCTCTTCCTGCTGGCTTTAGGCTGGTTGTTTTAACATATGACTAATTGCAATTCAATTTTTTTTTTTTGTTAGTATTCCCATAACAGGAAAATTTAAACTGAGAATAGAAGGAAATGGGATGGCCATCCTAATGTCTCAATGGAAATATATGGGGGTCAATTCAAAGGCACAGCATAAGCAAGTCTTCAAGACTGTTCCTGAGGTTTCAAGCAAAAAAGCTGAAGCACAGGAGAGAGGGGGAAGAGAAAATGTTTTACTTAAACAGCAGAGAAACTTTAGCAGAGGATACAAACTTAATCAGGCAACTGGAAGCCATAACCTCAAATAGCATGAAAGGAAAAATCTCTACTCAGTCATTATTATTTGTGTATTAAATCCTATGAGCCCAAGTCATTGGCCCAAGTCACCTTCCTGCAGCACATATCACACTAATGTGGATAAAAATAGACTTATTTCTTAAATAGGTGATACCCACTGGTCAAGGCACGTGCTTCTCTGACAACACAACTCTCCGGATGATCATGAGTCTCCAGATGATGTAGAACTAAAATAACTGATTCCCTGTTGGAGGTACTGATTACAGTCATTTGTGGCAGCTGGGGAACTCTGCAACTGTAAGCAATAAAATGTATTATTCAAATTTCCCACTGCCCATTTGTTAATGAAAAATTGCCATCACCCTAACTTCTTCAAAAAAAGCCAGGCTTCTCTCAAATTTGGCTTTAACCTACCCAGGGAACATAGATTTGGAGCAATTTTCTGAGGCCTGGCTGGCAGGCTGCAGTTCTGCCAGTTCTAAATATACATCAGCCTTCTGAGCTTGAGCCCACACCAGGGAAGCTAGGCTGAAGATGGAAGCGTTTCCCCAAGCTGCCAGTAGAGCAGCAACACATTTAAAAACCCTCATCAAATTAAGTGCTTAATTACAACTCAGACTTTGAGACTCTGGAAATGAGGATAATCTTCTGGGAAGTTTATTAGCCTCCCACTAAAGAAATTGCAACATACAAGTGCAAAGTTTGAAGAGCATGAGCCCATCAAATCATACCTTGTACAAGATTCCTCAACCCAGAGAATATGAGGTGAGGTCCGCAACTTAATTTCAGATTCTTGAGCCTCCATGAAAGATTAGGATCGACATAACCAGGAGGCTGAATCGGGAACAGAAGGTTCAAGGGTTCTAGGTGGCACAGAATATTACCTGCACCTTCCCTCAAATGGAGAGATGCCACCGCTACATAGCTCTATGTCTTCTACTCTCACTACTTAATGCCCAAATGACCAAAATAACAAGTTAAATCGCAGCAGTAAAAGAATCAAGGGGAGAAGTTGTACTCCTCGCCACGCTACAGTCAGCACTTTCCATCACCACTCACCATGAAGGCAAAAGTATAGAATGCTTATACAATGCTCTAAAAATGAAAAGTTCTAGATAAACACTAAGCGTTACACATTTTCCTTTCTGATTCATGAAACTATTGCAGCAAGGGAAATTGAATTTTGTTCTCAGAATAAGCCAGAACATCCCTCATTTCCCCTTGCTACCACCCCCATGCGTCACATTCAGCAGCAAGAGAGGCTCTGCTGCTTGGGCAAGACGTGTGTGTGTGTCCCTTTGCTGTGACATACATACCACTATTTGCTGGCACATCCCTATACATCTCCAGGACAACCACGCTGAATCAAGCACTCATGACCCAGGCTCTTAGACAGGATGCCCTATGAGCCAGACGAGTACGCGTCAAAAAGATTGTAAATCAGGAGAAACAAAGGGCAGTGACAGGTGGCAAAGAAGAAATCATATCCTGGTTTCAAAGACAAGAAGAAACAATACAAAATAAAAGCAATTCAGATGCAGAGCTCAAAAGTAGAACGAAGGAAGTAACTGAACTTGGGTTGGAAGCTTCTCAGGAGCTGAGCTGGGAAACTACGATGGGGTTCACTTGTACCATACATCAGTTATAGGTGAACGGGTTTTCCCCTTCAGCGGCTTATCTCTGCATGCTCAGCTTCCAGACAGGTTCCCGTTTAGAGCACAGCACTTCTTGCTTATTCTTTTTCTTTCTTTTATGAGCCACAGGTCAGCAGTTCTGCTACAGCCACCATGTCCAGAAAAGCCCCCCCGGAGCCCAGCACCCCCCTGCTGCTCACAGCTGGCGTCCGTCACAGGGGTGTGGATCAAAATCATTACCTCTTCTTCCAGAAAATGTCAACTGCAGAAATCAGCTGATATGGCCATTTATTAAAAATAAACTTTTTGCTGGAAAGCTATGGAAATCTATGTATTGGTCTCGACAAAGTCAGCTCTGTGGTTAAAAACAGAGAGACTACACCAAAAAGCCCCAATCTAGCGATAAGGAAACTCAGGACAGGGAGGTGACTGCATTTCAATGTGTGCCCTGTCTAATACAGGCCTTGGTATAAACCCAGTCTAAGTGACACTGTACTAGGAAATGCTAAAAGCCGCAGAGCCGGTTGAGACTACAGAGACAGAATCTGCAGCATCAACTCAACTCGGGATAAATCAAATAAATCTGTACCCTGAAGCAAGAGTCTGAGGAGTGTCCAGACAAGCCTTTACAAATATTAACTAGCCTGAAGTTAAATACCTCTCTGTAAGCTACCCTACAGACTTTGATACCATAAGAAAGTGAAACTTTCTCCGATACAAAATTCCAAGCAAGTGAAAATATGAAAGCAGCTCTTGGTACAGCTTAACCACACTTTGCGGCTGATCATTTAAGCTTGTGCTGCTTCCTATCAATATTAAGGCGTTCGTAAGATTTTTCATATGGGTTACTCATACCGAACAGCTGCTTTGGCAACTGCTGGAAGCAGCGTGTACTTCCTGCCTTGAAATAAAGTCATCAATATATCTCAGTACAGAAAATCATACTCTCTTTAAAACAATTCATCATAGGGTTTAGATATCAACTGGCTACGTGCCACCGACACTCCCTTAAACAATGGTTACACCCTCTATACAGCTAAAAATGAAATAGCTGAAAGGGAAGACGTTTTATGCAAGTTCCCAGGGTAAAACACATCTGAGAAGCACTGGTCTGGGACTGACATTGTTCTACTGAAAGAATAAATATCTGAGTCCAAATCGTATTTCCTTCACCACCTTCCCAGACTCACACAAGAAGAAAATCCATCTGAACTTTCCTTTTACACTTCTGGTGCTCTCTAACAGAACGAAAGCCTAGCATTTTAAAAAACTGTTAAATAAATCAGAAGTGCTGCAGATTATGATTTAACCTTTTGTTAACATCACTTGTAGTGCCAGTGAGACTGTTTGCCAGCTAAGGAGAGGTTTGAAACTCCTTCAGTGTTGACTTTACATGGAACACAAACATTGAGGGATCTGCCCATCCCACAGAGATCTCCTTGCGTAGCGACGCTGCTCACAATGCCGCCACAGTGAGACGGGGTGTCAAGACAAACATCATTGTATTAATTGCATCTGTTGATTAACCAGCCCAAGAACAGCCTTGTTTCAGTCACAGGCTTTATAAGACAGCACTGAAATGTTACTGTGAGTGTTGAGATGGATGAGTCAACAGACAAAACACAAAAGCATTTGTGAGGAGAGTCGCGCTGTAGTAATTTGATGAGCTGCTCAGCTACGCAAAATGATGGTCTTTATTGACATAGCTTGCTCATATAGTCCTTAACTTGGTTTTATGTCTGTTTTGCAAGCTTTCCACTCAAAGCTGGGCAAACACACACGTAATGTTACCTTTGCAAAGGTGGAAGATGGGTAAAGATGCACAACTAATCTGAAAATAGTTCAAGAAGTCGCACTAGATACTAATCCTTCTCACTTGGGGAGTTTACAACTGCTCTCCTCTATATTTTGGAGGCTTTCCTTGACAGTGTGGAGTGAAAGACTTTTCAAACCAACAGGAGAATATAACGCTGGGGGTTTGGGGTTCAGAGCGGTGCAGGGACCACCGGCCGCAGACCACAGGCAAGTGTCTCCTTCCATTCTCGCTCGGCTGAAACAACCCTGCAATGCCACGTAAGGTCAGGAGATTCAGGTTACTAACTGAATGACATTTTAAACCTGATATCCCTCTCTCATCCAAAACCATCTGCAATTCATCTGTTAAGGCTGAGATTATTCATCCTGGGGGAATTATCCACTAATCAGTTTTTATCTCCAAACTCGGTCCTCATGCTTGCAGACAGTCAAGAGCTCAGGCTGGCAGAGGTTTTGGTTCCCTCTGCTCTCACCGGAGGCCACGGTAACGCAGAACAGTCTCCCATGGGACAAGCTGCAAAATACATTTGTTGGTGACTCCATGACAAAAGGCACTAAGGGAACTGGCACCAATTCATCAGCCAAGGTACAGAGGCACAAAAAAAGGCTTTAAGTTATGCATCACCTTAGCTAAGCTGGGCCTTAGTTCTTCACGCTTTCTTGCACGGGGAACTGCTGCGTGTGGTTTTGCCCAATCGTGATTTTAAGAAGTAGGATAAAAACTAAGCAAAAGCAGAAGGCACAACAGGAAAAGGGGTAAGGGCACCAGTATTTCCCCCCAAATACACGTACACAGTGGTCATCGTGGACTTTTGGGTTTTAAGCTCACTTTCTCCCTACCTGGCTGCCATTCTGGTGAGTCAATCCCTGGGCTCTGCAAGTCCTTCTCCTCTACCTGTTACTGCTCATCCTCTTGCTCCAGCTCTGTCCAGTTCCACCAAAGCATTTCCTATTGACTGCTCGTTTACTACAAAAGTGGTTCATTCCATTCACTGGTCCATATTGTGTACCAGCACGAAATTCATTTACATCTACATCTCCCAGAGCAGTTCTCCCTGTTCTGCAGGGGCTTCAAAATAAGATGCACCCTTTGTTTGCAATGAGAATGCAAAAAACCCCAAAATTCAGGCTGATAAATTGCCTCCCGCAACTCACTCAGAAGCCAAGGCCATTACTGCAAAACTTGCAGTTTGCATCAGTAAACACAGTAATGTACTAATTTTGGTTCATCTCATTTTCAATTTTGAGGATTATGTAAAAATAAAAACAAACCCAAACTCAACTGGATTTCTTCCGACAAGCAAATTGTTGAACTGGCCACAAATCATATTGTACCCACTGCAAAAGAGACATTCTGGAGATTCTTCAGCTGGTATGATTCAGGATAAAGGGCATTTTACAGCTGTATGACAGAGAGTATTTTGGGAAGGAGAAATGTTTTTAATTCCCTCTGGTTCATTTAATAAAATCTAAACATCATAGCTTAAAATAACCCTGACAGACAAAGCAGGCCAGACCTTCCTATCCAATAGTCTAACCATGAACTGCATCAAAACTGTGGGATGGAGAAAAAGAAACCATTTACACACAGAAGAGCAGGAATCTCTCTACTCAGACCCATTTGTTTTACTCTGCAAGTATTGACAGATGAGTAATGAAAACTGCTGCAGACACGGGCTCTTCTTCAAGGCAGCGTCAGTTAATAAACCACAACCACAGCTGCAAAAATATTCAGGAATTTAACTAAACGACTCCTTCAAGGGCACAGGATGGCAGGAGGAGCCAGTTTTTATGCTTTTTACCATCCCAAAGGTTAAGATCATAATGTGCAGCACCAACACAAACCAGCGTTACTTTTCTGGATAGGAAAGCTTTGAGTAACCATTTCATTAAATGTATACTACTGATATTTCTAGCGTTATTTTTTCCCATTATGATCATGTTTGAAAGTTAGCATAGTAGCTTGCCAAAGCTTTTAGATGTGAAGTACCTCATCTGAGAGGTATTAAATGATAAAAACAAATGAAAATAATCCTAAACCCTCAGGACAAGCCACAGCACTGATAACATTGCCGAGAACGGAGTTTTGCACGATTTATCAACTTTGGATGCCGGAATCGGATCAGGACCTCAATCAACATCCATGTTAATAGCACATATATTCTGGGAGTGATTTTGGAATCAGTTATGTTTTCACTTGATGGGGGAACTTTTTTTTGCATCTTGCCAGTGGAGCTTCAACAACCCAAATGCTCAACAGCTGTAATCTCGGACGGTGTTATATTATTTATAGCAGCCTTAAGTACTTGCAGAAATTGAAAAGTATCAAAACAATGACATAAACAATCAACAACCTTTCAACATGGTTTTGTTGTTCCTAACACTATGACACACCTTGTTGCCAGAGACTCTTGGGATTTACAGATAAACTCAGCTGCCCACCTGTCAGAAATAATCCCACAGATGTTTCCTTAGTTTTCCCGTCTTTACCATGTTAACTGCAGCCAGAATAAAAAGTGCAAAATACACACTGGGGTGGTCTGAACAGAGATAATTGCGGTTGGCTGCCAGGTAAGTGTTTTTTCCTTGTGCATGGAGTCAAAAGCCACAAGGACCCTGGCAACCCTGGGCAATGACACGACTGACACCAGCATCTGGTCCTAAGGATGAGTTCGATCCCTTGGACTAGCCAAGGGGAAGCTCACGGATGTTCTCCCGTGTGTCACTTGTGGTGTACGCGACGTCCCCAGGGAGCGAAACGCACACCTCAGACCTGAGGTCTGATAAGCAAGGCTGTAATTTGGGATAAAACCTAAGAAGAAGAGCTGCCCATGCATATTTGAAGACATTCATACAAGTGCATTCACCCGAGATGGACGGAAAGTAAACCATCTTTGTTTAAAGTCTACCTGAAAACACACACAGGCAGTGATAAGAACCAAAATCCTTGTATATAATCAAGTTTAAAGCTTCTTCTAATTAGAAAATATACACTAAAAAAAAATAAGATGGAAAAAATATATCCAAATAGGGATATTTAATTTCTTCGCATATGAACGTTGCAGCACACATCACTCCCAACAATTAAATGCAAGGTTGCATTGTTAAGCAAAAGTTGGATGGGAACCATCCACACTTTATCTCCCCATACAAACTAAAGCTAAGGTAGTCAGAGCACAAAAAGAGAGGATAATGTATCAACCAAGGAAAGCTGTATTTTCAACAGTATTGTGCTAACTGAAGCCCGCTGTGGGATGGATTCAGTGAGCGTCGCTCTCTAGAATTGGCTGGAATGCGCTATACAATCAGAAATAAAATATTGATTTCCCTGGGTGCCCTTTATTACATGATGTTTGGTTCGTAAAGGAAACTTTCTAAATATGGAATTTATTCCTGAGGCTATTTTACCACATCTTGGGGAGCATGGACAGGACAGATCAGTAGACTGAGAAGCACAATGAAAACATGAAAAGATAGGGGAAAAGCCAATGCATGCTGTACATTGTCAACACACTTCTTACAGATATAGAATTACACAGTCTCTTGCTAAAATTCTATCAAGGTTTCATCAAACAAGTTGCAGCACCTGCTTACTCCAACTTTACCAGCTATTTGTAACTATTCCTGGATTTTGACTTGTACTGATTTTTTCCTTTCTTTCCAGAAGCCAAAAAAGAAAATTGTCATCTATTTTCTTTCAAAACCCAAGATTTCTGTACATGCAAGGGATGAAATTAAAGATCTTGTTTAGAATATAAATGGGACTGGTTCAGTGAATACGTTAAGTACACAACAAAAGGCATCCCCGCGTGAAGCCTTCAGAGAGAAAGAATGAGAGCACGAGAGCGCCAGCGAGCTTTAACCTTCCACCCTCAGCAGAATAGCGAATCAGTATTTCCTCAGAGGCACTGACACCACACCACGATGTTAACTCAAATCACAAAATGCACACTATTTTCATGACACCAGAAAAGCTCTACACGAAGCAGCAGAGGCCGTCACCCAGGTAGAAGAAGATAATGCAAAGCACGCATTTGCTTAATTCAAGGAGCCTCAGCATCGTGATTAAGAAATCTCGTCTTCGGGTGCCATCCATGCTCAATCAACACCCTTAGGGGTGTGAAAGGGGAACCAAAAATATGAAAGAAATCTGAAACCAAAATGCCAGCCAGGATTAGAATCTCCATACAGCTCTGGTCAATTCTCTGATTTTTTAGATTACTTTCCTAAATATGATAAAATAGAAAGCAAATGTACAACGAATTCTCCCAAATGCTGTCCGTATCGCATCTCCCACAACACTAAGTCAGTGAACGCTCTGGTACACACCTGCTCTTTCTTATACTTGTTCCTATTCAATTCTTCCTTGCTCTCAACATTAAAATATTATCTCACAAGCTATGGTAGCAACTAAAACACTAAACAGATTTAACGTCAAGAGACAAGTTTCAAAGCTGAAGAGCTTTAACTGAAATATGCAACACAAATAGAGCAATAACCTGATCCATCCACTTTCTCACGTTGCTTCACATAATATGTGGGGACATCATTTCTCTCTTACATGGGTGAAATTGTTTCCTCTATCAGCGTCAATGTCACACAGCACAGGAAGAGATCAGAAATGCATTTTTGAGAGTGGATGCTACGGGGCAGGTAACGTAGCTGTAAATTTGTCAGGCTGCAGTAACATGAATGGCAGAACTGCAGAACGTTCCTTTGGCAGCGTGTCCCAACCTGCGGGATTCCTGCAGCTCCTCTGGATTGCTGAAATTCATCTTCTGTCTCTTCGCCTTGGAACAGACTCCACAAAAGCCCCCAGGAGCCTCCTCCTTGTTCACTTGAGCTTTTTCTGATCCGTCTGTCTTCTCCTATCTGCTCTACTTGCACGCGACTTCACCCACCATTCTCTCCTCTTCTGACATCCAGGGCTTGCACGTCCTCTCGCTCCGTTTCTGGTCTTTCCAGCCATTCCACCAACACCTCCATTTTTGATGTCATTTTTCCTTCTCTGGCCACCTTTTCATACACCTTGGGGTTCTGGGGCTGCAAATTCAAACTTGCAAAGGTGAATAAATCTCATTTTTCTCCAGCCAGCTCTCCCTTTAATCTCCACTGAACCACTGAGAACGACACCGTTTTCTCCGTCACCATCCCCTCATCCCGTTATGTTCTCCAGTATTTCTCAACTCTACACCATGAAAGCCAAACTTTGGTTATATAAACAAAACAGGCAAATAACAAAGCTAATATTCTTGTGATAGCTATATGATTTTAATACTCCTTTCATACTGCTTCCATGGCAATGGCTGAATCCTACAGCTTTCTCATGCTAATAAAGAAAACAAGACAGATAAACACCAAAGCAGAATTTCCCAAGTATTCGGGCATTTACAGCACAATACATTTTCAGTTGTTTTCAGAGATACATTCCCTTCCCTAGGAACAGATAGCAGGTTTCTTCCACTCGGGCAATCTCTTGCAACAAGCAAAGCTGTGCTGAGAGCCTACAGGTCCCTTACAAATACAAAATGTTCCCTGCAAGTGAAGCAATGGACCTGGACGAGGGACATTTGTGTTATGATCGTGACCAACAGCCAACCTCCACTCATCAATCTGCTTGCTGGAAGGTTTGCAAGAGCCGGTGAGAGCTATCGCCACATAAAAATCACACCAACAGATATATTTAGCCATGGCGGTTCAAGGAAAACGATTGCTCGCACTGAAAATAAATTTAGCAATTGTTTCCAGTTTCTGCTTTTTCACTGACTAAGGCGCAACCCAGCTGCTTCACATTCCAGCAGACTTCAGCTGTCTTTTTTTCTCCACTCCTTGTCTACTCCCTTCTTACAACTGCTGTGAGCATCTCAACCTTGCCGCCGTTATCCCGCAGGCTGCATTTCTGAGTGCTCCCGTCTCCCAGCCGTGCAGCGCAACCCGTCAGGTCTACGCTGACTCATAAAAAGCGCAAAATCCTGCTCTTCGTGCCATTTTGTAGGGAACACTAAACAGTGATTATCTTGTACCTGTATTTTGCCTTCACACAAAACCAGACTGAACTGTTGATGGTTTTTACACACGTTACAATAAAACACACATGGGAGGTCACTATCCGAGTCACGTATAATAGGAAATGCGGCAGGTGCTAAAAGGCCAAGTAAGGAAGGATTGGAACTGAATTGCCTTTAGGGTTGTGAAGTGAGTCTTTAGAAGAGTTTAATTTTCAGATTGTAGGACAAGACATTTCATGGAGCATTCTTAGTTTGTTTGAAAACCACCAGGAGAGCAGCACTGGCCAACTGCTAAACTTGTAACTTGAAAGTCCTCATTCTGAAGAACACGGTACAGTGGTGAATCTACAACAGAACCAAGGAGTTCTGCCTAGTAACTCACCATATAAAAATTACGCAGGATAATTTCCATAGAATGATCCAAGAGGTGATAACAGTTCAAAATGTGTCCTCCCCCAAAAGAATATCCCTGTGAAACTTCATGTTAATAAAAAATAAAACATTCACAGATGCACAATTCAGAATATTGCAAATTGGCATGGTGGACTCTGAACAAACATTAAGTTCCTATAAAGATGGGAATAATCTGGCCTCCTTAATTGTTTCTTCCACTTCACAGTATTCCTTAAAAACAGAGTTCTCCTGGGATTACCTATAGATTTTTATACCCCCACTATTCAAGGATGAGACTTCAGAGATGAATTTGCTCATCAGGCAAAGGCTTATGAGTAAAAGGTGAAAACAACAGCATTTTCAGTCTGCTGGGAATAAATACATGCAGTTGAGTCCAGAGTAGAATTGAGATAACTGACTGCGCTCCAGGTAGCAAACGATGAGGCAGTTATCTCAAACAACCTTTAGCAGACAGCTATTGAAAAAGCAAGCTTACATGGCACATGAAAACCCTGCAAGAAATGATGAGATTAATATTGAAAACATCAAGTAGAATCGACTTTCCAAGTATGGCACCCATATGTTACTTGGTTTTAATAAAGGGCATTCTTGAATGGATCTGCTTCATGGAAGAGCTTTTGTTTTTAGACTGATGGTATCTAACGGGTCCCTTATTCTCCCTGAGTTGATGCAGAACAGTTCAACTCCCTGGAGCACGTAATCCATCAGGTAAATAAATACAGGAATTCATCTATTGCCATGGTAACAGGAAACCCAAGCAGAATCTGCGACCTTCTCCACTCTTCCTTGGCATCCTTATTTTGGACTTTAGATCAAAGCTATAAGATTAACCAGGGTGAGAACAAATATCTCCTGAAAGCAAAGACAAAAAGTCACAGCTCTGCAGTAACAAAAACCCGACACTGGATGCCATTCCTTCTCTTCAAGTCAATGGGGGTTCTGCTTCCACAAGGAAGTCTCCTGGCTGAAGCCCTGTGAAGCAGGCAGTCTAATACTAGTGAAAACAAAAGATACCATCTTATTCTCCGTCACCAGCTGGCTGCCCTTCACTCCAAGCAGTGCTCTGAGTCGCTCCGCAGTGATTAAACAACAGTAGAGAGAAGCTCCAGAGGGAGCCTTGTCCGCTGCCTTGGTGGAGAGGATGGTAGCTGTTATCTCTAATCATTTATTATTCTTTTTTATTAAGTGCCAACATGGTGTTTCATTTATGGACCCAAGGAGCAGATGTATGTAAGATCTCCAGGGATCCAACCCCACAAGGTAACACTTTTCTTCCCAGCAGCCTGACTAGATGAACACCAGAGTCCAACCCAAGCCCATGTCAATTCCAAAGTTTGTCAGATGGCTTGTTATGAGGCAACAGCCTATTTTATTTACAAACATGATGGGTTTTGCATGTATTTCCGTTCCCATAAGAAATAAACAAACTCAATTGTACACAAATACGCAGACCTTAGACCTCAGAGCATTTGTTTCATGACTCTCTATCCTTTGTTCTGCTACTGTATACATCTTGACAAATATTATCCCAGAATTGCTGCGGTATTGCAGACAGTGTTTATTCGGTGACGCTGTTAACTGAACTGTTTGTGTCAATCAGAAGTTCAAACACTCACAAACAGCGATCAAGACTGTACCGCACTGGAACAGCTGGCTTCCAGCCCTCCTCACCTCCCGTTTATACTGGGATATTTTTTTAAAAATACCCTTCTAAAAGAAACGAAAATGCAAGCAGACGAAAGAGAACAGTTTCCCAGATTTACAGTTGTTCTTGTTTGGCAAATCACCCCTATGATGCACACCCACTAGGAAGAATTCCCCCACATCAAGGCTTCACCCATCGCGTCTTCAAATCTACACTGACAGCACTGACCTGGGGACAGGTCTTGATGTCCTGAGCTCTTCAACCGCAGTTCAGCAGGTTGCAAAGTCAGGTCTGTAGGCTGCACAGCGTATGATTTTTTTGTATGGTATTTCTGGCCTTCCTATTCTATTGTTTATGGAACTGCACTGCGTTTGTGTGCGTCTACAGAGTCACCTTCTCGCGTTTGAACTCTCCACGCTGCTTCACTGGTGCGGAGTTATATTTACTATTCTCACAGGGTTATTTACTGCACACGGATAAACAAAACGTGATCGCTTATTTATACATCTGTAATTACTCTCTATAGCGCTATCAGCAGTTACTAAAATCCCAGGCCAAATTCACCTCTGACATAAACAAGTTGCAATTATTTCTGAGCTGGCCCCAGGTCTATATATGCCACTAACACCTTCTTTACTCAGCTACCCGCTTCCCGGACAAACGGTTGCAACGATACACCAGCAAAAAACATTGCCAAAATCCCGAAGCAAAGCGTTATGGTGCGGTACTGTGTAAGGGATCATGCATCAGATTAACCCATGATATTTCTGGAATAGCATTTGTCCCGTGATGCGATGCACACTTGTGAGACAGCAACTTAGCGCTAAGAGCTGGAAAGATGCCTACAAACCGCGCTCAAAGCCGGCTGCCAGCCTGCTTATCCCTGAAGACCGCTCCAGAACCGTATAATGGGAGAACGTATTAATATACTGTATAGCACAGAAGCCAGAATGAACCGGGATCAGAACCAGAAAGCACTGCTACCAACTCTACCCCTTTGAAACAGGAATCTTTGTGAAACTGGTGGCCAACATCCTGGAAAGCCTGAACGCTGTGCTTGCACATCCTGGTTCAGGCTGCTACCCTACGTTCCCCAGCAGGAAACCGCCTAGCTCTTCCTTACAATTAAAACAAAAAAAAAAATACAAAACAGCATTGATTTTTCTCTTCTAATTAAATGCAACATAATTAAACTAAATCACTGGTTGATTTGCAAAACACTAATTGAATCTTTAAACGTACTACTCCCGCTACACAGAAAAACAGGGGCATTCAGCCATCTAAAGTGACAACTGAGAACCAGACACGGCTCCAGAAGCACAGAGAGACAATCTGATCCGTGCCGGAGCGTTTGCTTGGGAGAGCAGATCTCAGCAGCCTCCCCCGAGCACCCCGGGCAGAGCTTTGCAAGGGAGAGGAAAAAACGAGCCAGCTCCCTCTGACATTTGCCCACAGACTCATCTTTTCTGACCTTGCACAAAACAGCAGAAAGAGGAAAGTTGGAGAAGTTGCAATTAATCATCGCGTGTAGGCCCCAAAGCGTTGCAGCGCCCCTGATGCTACATGGGAAGGACGGCAGGGGTGCGGGATAATTTTAAAAAATAAAAGAAACAAGGGGGGAGAAGCGGAGGAGACAAAAAGCCCGAGGCAAACGGCGCCCGGCAGCCCAGGACCGGCCCCTGGCGCGCCGGGCTGGGAGCTCCGGGCAGAGCATCCCCCGCCGCGCCGGGCCCGGCCCCGCTCCCCGCTCCCCGCTGCCCGCGCCGCCGTGACAGGAGCCGCCGCCGAGCCCCGCGGGTAGCGGGGGCCCTGCCCGCCGTCCCCAGCCCCGCCGGGCCGCGCCAGGCCCCAACCGGCAGCTCGGGCAGCTCCGCCGGGCCGCGGCGCTGATGGGGAAGGCGGCGAGCGCGGCCGCCCCGGCGCGTCTCCCCGCCCGGGCCTCCCGCGGCGCCCGGCGCGCTCACCTGCTTTCTCGATCTTGCCGGACATGTCGGAGCCGGGCTCGGCGCTCCAGGCCCGGCCGCGCGGGGAGCCCGGCTGAGCCTGACCAGCCGCCGCCGCCTCCCACCTGCTGCCGGCCGCGATCCCGGGGGTTGGCGCTGCGGCGGCGGCCTGTGGAGCTCGGCGGTGGCGGCGGCGCAGGCAGCGCCCGCCCCCCGCCCGCTCCGCCGGGCCGCGAGGGGAAGAGGCGGCCCGGGGGCTCCCGCCGCACACGCGCCGCACACGCGCCGCAGCGCCTCCTGCCGGCCCCGCCGGGGAAACGCCGGCACGGGCCGCCGGGCGGGGCGGGGTCAGCGGGAAACGGATGAGATAGCGTAAAACAGTAAAAATGGGCTGGGCTGGAAGGGACCCACGAGAGGGACAGAATGTCAGGGGTTGGAGGGGACCTGGAAAGCTCATCCAGTGCAATCCCCCCATGGAGCAGGAACACCCAGATGAGGTTACACAGGAAGGTGTCCAGGCGGGTTGGAATGTCTGCACAGAAGGAGACTGCACAACCCCCTGGGCAGCCTGGGCCAGGCTCTGCCCCCTCACTGAGAAGAAGTTTCTTCTCATATTTAAGTGGAACCTCTTGTGTTCCAGTTTGCACCCATTGCCCCTTGTCCTATCACTGGTTGTCACCGAGAAGAGCCTGGCTCCATCCTCCTGACACTCACCCTTTATATATTTGCAAACATTAATAAGGTCACCCCTCAGTGTCCTCTTGTCCAGCTCCAGAGCCCCAGCTCCCTCAGCCTTTCCTCACACGGGAGATGCTCCACTCCATCATCTTGGAATCATCGAGTCCAGCTCCTGTCCCTGCATAGGACAACCCCAAAACGTATATATACATTTTTTATATATATATATAGTATCTATGTCTAAATACATAATCCTTATTGTATATTGGGATATATATATACACACATATATATATATCTTAAAGGAACTTATTTCTTACACCATGCATTTTGCCATGCATCATGGATATTAAGCACCACCTCTAACCTGTATTGCAACAATGATTTTTCTAGCATGCTATTTTGATGATGCTTTTTCTTTTCTTTTATTTATTTTATATTTTTTTAACTTCAGTGTTACGTACTATAAAGAAAAGGGAAGAGCCTCGCCTGCAGGGAAGAAGTGTTTGTTTCTCTGCTCACTATAAATACGATTTCTGATAATTTTACAAGATGAAAGGTTTTCTCTTTTGCTTAGTAGGACATTTCTTCTCCAGCCAATATTCTCAAGTTTTATGTTTATAGTAACTAAAAGAATTCTCACATGACACCATGGATGTTCAATGTGCTTTGAGATGCTCTCCCCAGGCCTGCGCCGAGGGGATAGCAAACCCAAAAGAAAGAGGTTTCCCCCCAAGTGCAACCCCTGTATGCAGGTTGGGGAAGCACAAGGATCCGCTGTCTGTGCTCCCCAGGGCACATCCCACCAATGCTCCCGGCTGGTCACAAGCCATAGGAGTAAACGTCTAAGAGCAAGAGAATGCATTTTTCACTCGTTATTTTCTTGGGGAGGGGCTTGCGGAGAGTTCCTGAGTGCATTTGGTTAATAAATCTAAACCAAAAAGAGATCTGGGGGTAGATTCTTCTCTCACTTCCACGATGTAGAAGGTGGCAGTCTCGTAGCCACATTGGGCTGCGCTGACTCACTGGTATTAGCGAGCGGTAGTAACCAGGAGCTGTGGTGGGTGATGCTAATGCGAGCAGACCCAGCTGTGAGTACTCGCAGGAAGCAGACAGATGAAGTAAGAACCTGCTATTCTTACACCCTCCCTTTTCAGACTTGGGAAAGGAAGAAGGAGCGTGTGTGCAATAATGTGTGATCTGAACAGAACAGCTACTAAATTGGAAGGTCTTTTCATAGTCTCCGGTATAAAAAGCTCCGTTCTGCCTGTGATATATTTGCCTTCAGGGGATGCTGAAGTTCTCTTGCGCTTTCTGCATTAAGATGTAACTCACAACACCAGGAAAACCTGATGCTTCCGAATATCCCATTGAGCTAGCTGGAAATAAGAAAAAAATAGAAACAACAAACCAACACCCCAGAGCTGATTGCATTAGTGTGAATGTGTTGTTATGGACAGAGCTGAGGCTGGGAGAGCGGGAGGAGAGCTGCAAAGATTAATGCTACTATGGAGTGACAAGAGATCCCGTGGGGACGTTTCGTGCTGGACAAAGTGGGTGATGGTAGCTGGTTACCTTCAAGAGGGAGCAACACTGAAGCATCCTGCAAAGAGCCAGTTTGTCATGTGCTAATGCTATTATACATCAGGAAGAAGAGGAGAGGAATATGCTGGGTCTTGGTACCAATGTGGGTACCTGCTTTGCCATCAGATGAGGGTGCAGTGCTAAAGTTCACCTTGCAGCAAGAGGAATGCAAGGGAAAGGTAGCAACTGCAGGCTCCTTCCCCAAATGTTGATTTGCTTGGGGAAACTACCTGCCAGCAACACTCGCTAGGCTGTCGGTCTCTGCGTGCAAACCCCTCTGATGAAGTCTGCTTCAGCCCCTTCCACCTGTGCTGACAGCGGCCAGCCAAGGCCAACAACACAAACTGCAGCCCCACAGGGTCATTTCCTGCAATGGGTCACTGAACTTTACAACCGACCCACTGAACAGGGGAAATTGTGCAAGAAATGCCAACAAAACGATTGAGACGTGCAGTTAGAAAAGACTCTCCTGCCCTCTAGCGCCTTCCCCTCTCCCAAGCGGCTTCTTCCCACCCGAGTTTTTGCTCTCCTGTGGCTAGTGGGTATGGGACTGGGGCGATGAAGTGTCTGTCCCTGCAGAAATGCCAGGAGATAGTGGCTGTTCACCTTGAAACACAGCTGTCCAAGTGGGTTTCAGTAGTAGGGAATAACTGAGGTTATGTAAGGAAATGCAATTTAACCAACTACCTTGGTGCGATGGCTTCTGCACCAGCCTTGATAACCAATAACTTGATAACCTGCTGGTCAGTGTGGTTGCAATTTGGTTAAAACATAACCAGCTCCATGTAAAGACCTTATCCAATATACACAAGGATCCCCAAGTGACAGATGCACCCCAGCAACCTGCTGTGCCCCTGCTATAGGGGGAAAGCTCAGGGTGGAAAGCTTTGCAACTGGGAAGAGGTGAAAAGAATCCAGTGCAAGCAAAACTAAAGCAAAAGGACAATGTTCTCACCTCCTGTTAATGGATGCAACTCCTCTGAGGTCTTCAGTGGTGCAAAAAATAGTACTGAGGTGTCAATATGTGAGGGAGGAGAGGAATTGTTCAGGGAAGGAGAAGAAGGGAGCATGATCATGGGGGACAGACTGTGGGTGGGAGACCCAGAGGAATGATGCAGAAAGGGCCAGAGCTGATGTAGACAAGGACAGAGCGTCTGTATCAGTCCCCTGGAAAAACTTGTATGTGATGTGGGCTGCATCAAACTCAATGTAAGCAAAAAAGCACAAATGGGAGACTTTGATTTTGGATGCATCCCCACTTTCACCTCCTTGAGGCAGCCTCAGTGGGTTTATTTGGTGCAGTTGCTAACGACACCTGGCTGGTGTGCTACCTGCTGGAGTGACACACATGCTGTTATTTGGAAAGCTGGTGGTCTGGGCAGATCATAGAACAGTAGAAACATTTCGATTGGGAAAAACGTTTAAGACCACGGAGTCCAACCGTGCGGGTCTCACCCTGCACCCCCACACTGCTGAGGCTCGGAGCAGGGGGATTGAATTTTCTCTGGTTCAGCCACTCTGACACATGCTTGACAGGGCTTGCGCTCTGCCAGCCTGTTTTTCCTTAATAAAACAAAGAAAAAGAAAAAAGAGACGTTTGGATGGTGACTCTAGAGGGCAGCATATGCCGGCACATGGGGCTGGGGCCCCGCAAGCCCGGGCAGAGCAAACGCTCCGGTGCCAAGAGGAGGAAAAGATCCCGGGACTCGTTATCCCGAGGAAGCCGCCGTGAGGATGCTGCCAAGACCCCGCTCACCTTCGAGTCCTTCCTGCAGCAAAGGGGGACACCGGGGTGGGCAGGGGAGGGGGCTCATCCCCATCTGCAGGTGGGACATCCCAACCCTGCTTGGCCACAGACTTCTGGCTTTCCACCCCCTGCCCCCAACACATCTCTGGAAGGGATGAGTGGCCAAAACATGGAAAATCTCTGCCCAAATCCCCACCTGCTGCCTGGCCCTGCGAATGAGCATCGCTGCCAAGGAAGGGCTCTGCAGCCCCCCTGCCTCGGGCTGTGCCCCCCGGCTCATCGCTGGCTTCAGGAGTGCGAGACCGACAGATCCTTTGGCTGCTTGAGTTGCGTCGCTCACTGTTTCAGGGCTCCCTGCCTGTAAAACACATGCAACCATGCGAGCAGGAGGGCAGAGACACAAAGATGCCACTGGGGCTACATGGTTTGACCAGAAAAAAATATTGCCCTTTCAGACGGTGGCTGAAAGTGAAGCTTTTTGATGTCCCTCTCTTGGCCTTTTGCAAAAGGAAGTAAATAGGGAAAATGTTCTGGTCTCACAGTGCCATGGGAGGGTAAGAAGGATTGGAGTATGAAGGCTGAGAAGAACTCCAAGCCCTGGAATTATTAAAAAGAAAAACAGAGAAAGAGAGATTAACAACTTCTGACAACTCCCTTGTACATTTAAAGCAATTAGGAAGGTGAGGTTGGAAGGAGAAAAGGCTGTAAAGGTTCTTTCTCTGGCTTAATCTTATCCCTCTACTGGGGACTATATTTCACAGGGGAAACATAAGCATGTGAATCATCACAAAGTATATATTGGCCAACACTGGAGGGAGAGGCTAACAAGCTGTCTGGTACCCCAAGGTTTGTCTGTCAGCACTTCCTTAGCGGTCAGATGTCTGGCTGTCCTTTCACCTCACCACGCGCCGAGGTTCACATCGATAGCTCATCCTCTCGGGGTTTATTGAGATAGTGGCAGGTAATTCAATAAAGATCTTTGCTGTGCATGGCTGGATCTCAGCTGCTGACTTGGCTGACCCAACCGTGTGTCCATCCTGGCTGTCACTGAAGAGCAAAAGCAGCTCCAAGCAGGGACTCTGGAGCCTGTCCTGACTTGTGTGCTGGGGGTTACATTCTGGTTCTGGAGGCCAGGAAAGGTGGGAAGATCGCTCTTTGCTTCCAGAGCCCAGGGGACGGTACGTCCTGGGCAGCCCTTTCCACTTGCAAATTCTGGGGCCATCTTCCCAGAGACAAAGATGGTCTCAAGTCCATCCCTGTGGGATGACTCGCACATCAGCTTGTCCCACTCTGCATCACAGAGGCCATAGCACTATAGCTGGAGCTAAAGAATTAAGTAAAAACAATAACTTTTAAAAAAACAAAGTTACCTCACTCTCTGCCTGGTAAAACTGAATTTTTCCTTCCTTGAAGCGTCGTTACAGGTCACTGCTGGAGATGGATACACTTCTGTGGCAAACCCTCCCTTTCGATCAGAAGCTGGTCCTGCTGCCCACAAAGATCAGAGGAGCTCTGTGTCCAGACCTGCTCCATCACAGTGCAGTTCACGTCACCTCCACGAAGGGACACAAGTCACCGCATAGCCTGGGGATATTCAGGAAGGATAGGATGGAGGGGCCCGATTCAAAGCATCAAATGCAAACTCAGCTCATACACAAGTGCTCTTTAAAACCTTGCTTTTCTTCCAGGTCATTTACTATGGACAAGTGAACCTTCCTGCCTCATACTACAGAGCAAACAGAACTTGAAGGTGACCCAAGTCACTCCCTGCAGGAAAGAATGAAACCAAAACGAATCAAAAAGAGGAAATCAAAATCAATATTCCAAAGTAAAATAATAAAAATTGTGTTATGGAAACAGAGGTCACCTAGAAAAAAATGTAATCGGACGTGACAGCCCAGCTCCCATTTCCTCTCTCTGCCAGTCCCAGGTGGGACGACCTTGTGCCCAAGCCAAAGTGTCACCTCCCCATGTTCCTGACACACTGTACAGTTTGTACTGCTGACAGCAGACACATGGACTGGGAAGGATGGAGAAAGAGACCTGGGGGAGCTGGGTGAGATGCAGACGGTCGTAGTTTGAAATAGTGGAGGTCTTGTAGGGCAGGAACCAGCCGTGTTGTCAAACCCACCCGGGGAGCCCAGCACTGAATAAAAGAGGCTGTGGCAGGTCAGGATTGAGATTTGTGGAATCCTGAAGGCTGCACGAGAGCAGAGGATCCCAAAGGAGCGCAGCGCTCCCTCTGAGCTGGCACAGAGGAGGGGCATGGGAGAGAGGAGCCGTGTTTGCTCATGGGACAACAACACTTTCAGTGCAGAGAGCTAATGTGGAGTGGGCAAGGGCCCTTTCTCCTTTGCCATAAGAACGTCACAGGCTCCTCTGGACCCCGTTTCTGAGCACAGCAGCCAGGCTGGCAGATGAACCAGCAAGTGTGACCCAGCCCCTCTGAGGTCCCTCTCAGAAGCGAGCAGGGTGATGAGCTGCAAGGTCTCGTACAAGTCTCGATTTCGGCTCTTCCATCCCCGCAGGAGGGACTGGCACACCCTGATGCTGCTTCCATAACGCCACACAAGTCCCAGATTGCACACTCGTAATTGTAAATGTGGGGCACGTAGCCCTGATAATGATGCAAACTTCAAGCCATTATTTCTCAGCCCAGAGCACTTCTCTCTTCTCTTCATCGTCAAGCCAGTGCTGATTTTTTTTTCTCCTTCCTTTTTTTGTTTTTTAAACTTGACCTCCTGATTCTGCCTGGGAATTTATGTTGAATTCTTTTTGTTATTGTATTATTACTATTTTTGTGTGTATGTGTGTGTGTGCACAAAGTTAGCAGCAGGGAGATAAACTTCCCATGAAGTCCCTTTGCCAACAAAGCTTTCTTTAGCAAAACAGACAATGGAAAAGCAAAACTAATGCTCCGGCTGGACGTGACATTTCCAGCACCATGGTGACCATAGTGGCTGCTCTCTGTCCCCCCACAGCTGGCCCAGGGGTGACCTTCAGCTCCATAAAAAGCCGATTTCCTTGTCAGCTGTGTGCCCGTCTACCTGGGCTGACAGGTCCCACCGCAGGAGCCGGAGCTTCTCAATTCTTTACCAGTGGCCTCTTCAATCACTGTTTCCAGCTTTGTCATCTTGTTTTGCTTCTTTTGGTCTCCAGTGCTTCCCTGCAGGCTGGGCTATTTGGGAGAGATCTCACCTGCTGTGACAACTCCAACGCAAACAGACAGGGAGAAAAACACGGGTCCTTCTGCTGGTGGATGGGGTCTTAGTGAGAAATAAGGTCTTGGGGAAGCAGGGATTGCTGGGGGAAGGTCCAGGAACATATAACGTGATGGGCAGAAACAGCGACTTGTGCGAAGCCAGCAGGTCTGAGCAGCGCAGGGAGAGGTGGCAAACCTGCAAATGTTGCTGTGACTTTATAGACTTCACCTTCAATGGGAGTCAGCTCTCGTCACCCCATCATCTCAGCAAAGACAGAGCAGAAGTGGCAAAGATCCAAAAGTGCAACAAAGAGTATCAATAATCCATGAGAAGAGATTAAAAAGATTTAACACTATTTAGTTTAAGAAAAAGAGGGGATGGGATAGAGGTGAAGATAAGGAGGGCACAGCAGAGGCATACAAAGCAACGCCTGGTGTAGAGACAGTTGCCTGGGAGCACAGATTTGCCCTTGCAGCATCAAAGCAGGAGACATTCAATGTGATTAAAAGACAATACATTTCATATCAAGAGCAGGGAATACCGGCAGGTAGAACTGCAGAACTCCCTGGCACAAAGTTTTATGGGAATGTGGAATTCAGGAGGATCCACAGTGCCAGTGGGAATTAACCAGGACAACCAGGGTTAAATTGAATAAGGTACAAACTGTCCCGTCCAGGTTTTGTACCCTGGGGGTCTCCAGCATGATCTCTGCTGAAGACAGGACAGTGGGATGGGAAAACAAAGTTTGGGGGTAATTCCTACACCTCCAACAGCGTCCTGTTAAATAGCCTGAGGACAGGCCCTGAGCTACTGGTGGGGAAACAGGAGCTGGATTTCAGCATCTGCCCAGAATAGATCCCGTAAGCGTCCTTGAGGGACTTGGCCGTGAGATGAGAGAAATACATTTGAGGACCTATAAAAAAAGCAACAGTGAATAACAATACTTGGCACCTACGGCATGCCCTTCATCCCTGGATCTCAAAGTGAGCGCCTGTGGCTCTCCTGTGTCTGCCTTGAGAAACTGAGGCACGGTGAGACGCGGGCACACGTACGGCAGCTCAGCCGAGAGCCCCCGGCTCCTGCACGGGTGTGTGACACACCGACAGCCTCCCCCGCCTCGAGACGAGCACCTGATTGACAACAAGGGATGGAAAAATGAGCACTGCAAAAAAAACCCCAACAGGTTATAAATTCAGGGCTCAGGAGAAGAGCTCAGGGATGGAGGGAAGGATTCTGGGTGCCCGTGGGGCTCTCGTGGCATTGGCTTGACCCAGTGCCCTGCAGCAAATGTCAGGGACATGTGGGGACAGCGGGGGCTGCAGCCAAAGTGGCCCAGATGCCTCCTGTGTAGCAGGGGGACGGTGGCACCGGCGGGAGGAGCGACAGGTCGCGCCTGGCTCGGAGCGACGGGATAACGGGAGCAGCAGGAACCACCTGCTCCACCTGGTTTGTTTGGAGGATTTTGCTGGTTTGCTGCGAGAGGCCAAAGAAGAGGATTATGCAGGAGCCTGTCAGGAGGCCAGTGACATTTATAAAGTATTAATCCCTGCCGTGTGTCACTTGCCAGCGTGTTTGATAGCGGCTCTGTGCTGGCTCCCATGGTCTCTCGCCTCTCTGCCGCTCAGGCGTGGTTTTGCTATGCTTCAGGGACTTGCTGGATATTTTTTCCCCCTAGTCACTTTTTCTACCAGGAATTCCTCCTCCTCCTGTCTGGGAGCCTGTGTCTCCTCCTGGGTTCACCACGGAGCTTGCTTTGATCATCTGCTCTCTCCCTCCTACCACAGGCCCCCAATGTCTCCCCAGACACAATCCCCAGTGCTGTCTCTGCCAGCTCAGCCCTATTTCATCTTTAAAAGAGGCTTAAAAGACTCTTTACAGGGGCAGCAAAGGGGAGAAACAAATATTCTGCCTCCATACACGTGCCGGTTCCCACCAGCCGCAGCCCAGCAGCACCCAGCCGTGCTGGGGCTCAGGGAGCATCACACCACGGTGACACCGCAGTGACAACTTCTGTCACTTGGCAGCCCTCAGGGAAGAGAAAATGAGCAACTGTAGCTTTAAAACAAAGATTAGATGCAATTTTTTTCCCCGTTTCTCTCCCTCCCTTTCTCTCTCCTTTTTTAAAGGGAACTTGTCAAGGTTTCCATCAATAATAGATAATGGTGCATCACTCTGGCAGGTTACACCCTCCGGCTGTTTTGATATTTTCCAGAGAATTTGTCAGCAGTGTTACAGCAAAGGAGGGCTGGGGGAGGGGTGCAGGGGGGGGAGAGGCCTCATTAATTTTTTGTCATTTGCATTCCCACTGTTAAATAATGTATTGATTGCTCTTTCTCTCTCCCTCTTTTAATTCTCTCTCTTCTGCGGCACCTCGCAGCTGATGGCCCTCACTCCATGACAGATGAGTTTGTCACAGGTACCAGACAGCTCATGCTCCCCGAGACAGGGCTGGGAGGGCTCAATGTGACCCCAGCAGTGGCTCTGGCATTGCCACACAAGTCACAGCTCCAGTGGCACCAGCTCCTCACAGGAGGACACTGGGTCTCCCTCAAACCAGTTCCTAAGACATCCCAGTCCATGACTTAGTGATTCACCTCCATACCCAGCTCCTGCCTTTGGGGAGGTCAGGGACAACAGCACATGTGTCCTGGCACACTTGGATGTCACCAAAGCAGGAATTGCCAAGAAGTCGGAGCAGTGGCAGAGATGCACGGCCAGGGAATCCATCACCCCTGCCCTCACCAGCCCAGCTCCTGGGGCTCTGCAAGGAGGAGCCGCTGGAAGAGACAATGAGGGCAGCTCGGATCTCGGGAGGGCAGGAAAATGGAAACACTGAGGGGATTTTGCTCCTTCTGACTTCACTGTGAATCTGCATCCTTGTCCCTTCGGTAGACCTGAGCCCAAGGCCCCGGGAACCCAGACACGAGGCCCATTGGATTAGCAGCTGAGCTAGACAAGAATTTGCACATGATTAGGGCTTTGCTTGGCTTATTGGGGCTTGGCTTCCTTTTTAATTAATAAATACTTAGTTACATAGTTAATATTTTAATATTTCCTTTTAAAAAACGTCTGATTTAATGAAGTTACTGCCAGCTATTTGTTTTGTATGACTTTTATGTTTATCTTCCTCTTTCGTTTCTCATTTCCCCCTCTACTCACCGCTCTAATCCCTGAAGCTCCGAGGTGATCTTTGCTACTGGAAATGAGCAGCTGGGCTTTCAGCTGAAATGGAACCTGGCCCTTGGCGCTGACATCCTTCAGCCAAAGGTGCTAATGTGAGTTATTAGCACTCAGGTACTTCACTGCAAATGCACCCACCCCTGGGGAGGAGAGGAGAGGAGAGGAGAGGGGAGGTGAGATGCTGCGGGAGCTGCCCAGGGCGGGGAGGCGGGAGAGGAGCTGGGGTGGTGAGTGGGTACGAGGCTGGGGGTACCCCTAAAGTCATCCCCAAAGGTGAGGACAGCCCTGAGCCTGTGTGTGCCTTTCAGCCAAACCTCAGCTGCATGCACAGCTTGTCTCAGGGGTGGCTAGTGGTACCCAGGTGAGGATGGAGAAGGGACCCAGCAGTGAGGATGAGGGGGAGATGGATGTGAGCCCCCGCAGTGGTGATGGCTCCACACCTCCTTTCCTAAGCCCTTGGTCGTTGCTCCAGCTCCTCTTGCTCCAGGATGATCTCCCCACCATGCCCTGCGCACAAGCGGGTGGATGCATTGAGACAGACACTGAGTTAAAGCAACTTCGGCTTCCTGCCCCCCTCCCTCACTCCCCCGCTTCACAACCAGCCCCAACCAGCAAAGCCCAGTTCAAAGCAGCGTTCCCACAGTACAGATGGGCTGAGCAGCACCTGGGATGTCTCCTCCAGCCTCTCCGGGGGAGCACGCGGTGGGGGACGTGGGTGTTTTCACAGTAATCTTCATGAGCAGCCTATTGGGATAATAAAACAAATAAACAGAAGAGTTATAGCCAAGACACTCGGGGCACCATAAAACAGGCTAAAAGCAAATACAGCGTCGTTAATCCATCATAAAATAACAGCCTCTTACGATCCTGAATGCATCAAAATGAAGAGGAGACCGGCGGGGTCGTGATGCAACCAGGGACGTGGTGAATGTGAAGCAGGGCTGGAAGCAAACCCCAGCTCACTGGGTGAACCTGGGAACTCAGGTCTTCCCACCCAACTGGGTTTAAAACCAGTAACACCAGTTCAGGCCAGAAAGAGGGTTGTGCTGCACACACCTTGGTCTTGCGGTCTCCCTGCCTCCCGTTGGAGAAGATGCCCAGCAAAGGCTGGTCGATAACTCCGCAGGTTGAAGATTGTTTCCTGAAAGCAACAGCTTTATATATACATAGCCCCAAACATATTAATATATTAGTATATTTATATGTAACATATTAATATATTAAATAATGTCCTTAAATACACACATATATAAGCTCAAGGCCTCAGTCTGGTGCTGACAGCAGTGACTTTGGCCGCGACTATTTTTGGAAGCCTCACAAATGTCCACTGGGCCTCCAGTTTCTCACTGTAGTGTCTTTTATTTGAGCAGAGACGTTAACGTCCAGGAGCCACCCGTGCCCGGCTGTGCTCGCTGTCACCTCGGCAGGCAGGGAGGAGTGGACAGAAACCCTCTGGGGTCCTTTGCTGCCTCTTCTTAATTAGAAACCTCATTTTTAAGCCTTACGTGTCCTTCCGCAGGGTTAGTCGCTCTCACCTGCTTAATCCTGGGAGATTATTTGCTGGTGCCTTTTTAAAAGAAAACCCAACTGCCCCAAACCCTTCAGTCCTCTTTCAATTCTTTCATTTCACCTCATTTAATTCCTTGCCAGCTTAATGACTTGGTAGTAATTAGTAAGATGAAAATTAGGGCTTAATAAGTGTTAAGAAAAGACAGTTTTCTTGCTGATGAAGGGAGTGCGGTGGTGGGAAAGCAGAGCCTGGGGAGAGCACAGTGATAACCCCAAAGCTCTTCCTGACCTTGAGATGGGTAATGTCATCTCTGGGCTGTAACCAGGGACAGTGACGGGCTGCAGCTGGGACCAGGGACATGCCAGGCCCGGGAGAAGGATGCTGGAGGGAAGGGGAGAGGATGGAGATGAGGAGGGGCTGGCACAGGGGCTCTGGAGGGGACGTGACGATCCCAGCTCAGCATCCCAAGCCCCACAAAGCCCAAAGGCTGTGGCGACCCCCACAAGTTTGGGGAACCCTGCATCCCACCTTGCGACATAACTTTGTCCTGCAAAGCCTCTGGTGGGGTGGCACCCACCAGTTCTGCAGTTGAGGAGCTCAGAGCCCAGCGAGTAAATCCAGCTCTGGGGCTTTGGTTACGAGACCAAAACTGCGTTTTGCTGTCTCTACCCAAACAAGGAACCTGCTGACTCAGCAGAGCAGGTGTTGGCAAGATACGAAGCAGCTGATGGTCACTGGTACCCAAGCATCACAGGCACGAGGGTGCCAGGACACGTAACCAGATCAGCCCCACTAACGACCGACCCGCCAGCCACTCACGCTGCACTCGCTCGCTCTGGACATACGCTCTAATTAACAACAATATCGGGACTGACAGGTAAATCAGGGCCAAAAAGGCACAGAAATAATCGACCAGCCAGAAAATGTGTCCAACAAGATCCACCCCCCTGCATGCACCCAGCTCCTCCGTAACACAGACACCCCCCGGCCACCCTCCGCCAAATGCTGCCGGTGGGTCCAGCCCCGGGCGCTGGCACGGCCGCGCGTGGGCAATACTGATGATTTCCTAATGGGCCCTGAGAGCCACTTCCATCTCTGCCGCCGGCCACGTCATTCAAGCGAGTGGCTCCTCAATCATCTCATTTGTGGGACCCCTGGCCAGCACCTGCTCCCAATCTCTCGTTGGTGCTGGCAGCGATTTTTCCTCCCAGAGATTGGTTTGCTCCTTCTGCTCCCGGGTGCTGTCACTTCAGAGATGCTGGTCATTTTTTAAGTGCATTTCTTGCTCTTTTGATCCTTATGTTACACCCCTTGGAGTAACTGGGCATGAGCGAACTAGAATACTGGATCAGAACCATGGTTAACTCATCTGTGTGGATCTGCGGAAGGCTCTGAGTGCAGTCTGGGTTAATTCGGGAAGGGATGTTTTGGAGAGAGGGTTTTATCTGAAGAAAAAGCATAAATCCCAGCACCTCTAATGAACCCAACGAGCCTGCTGGGTGGCAATGCCAGCAGCCCTGGCTGGGTGCAGGAACAGGTCCGGATGTGCCACCGTCCCTGCTGAGCGCTGTGCATCACCGCGGGGCCACGGAGGAGCCGTTTGGGTTCGGCGTAAGAACGTTTCTCATTAAATCCATGCAATGGAGGACCGGAGTGGATGCACATTTACACATCCACGCTGGGACCGTGTGACATGACACACATGCAACTTTAATTCCAGCTTTTCCAGATGCGATGAGACACAGAAATCCAATGACCGAGCAGTGTGTGCAGGGTTTGCAGGCAGCGAGCCATCCTCCCATCGTCTCCTCTTCTCCAGGTGCAGAGGGGAGGCTCCAGGCAATACAGGAGGAATTTAATTCTCCTTTGCAAGGAAGAGAGACTTTTCCAGTGCAAGAACTAGAGGTACTTAGATGGGTTTTCACATGGAGGGGTCAACCAAGCTGCTGAAATCCTTACCCAAGGGTGATGCAGGCAGAAAAAATCTGTAGGCTGAAGAAGAGAGTGGATGAGGAGCTCCAAGAGTTCAAACACCCTGACCTGTTCCAGCTCGCTCTTGTTCATCTGCTTATGGCTAATATGGGAGACAGGAGACCAAAAGCACTAAAAAGCCACTATTAGGTGGCAGGAACCTCCAGCAAACCCCGGTGGGGATGTGCTGGGTGACGAGGGGGTGGGTGCATCTATTTTGAAGGGAGTGCCTCATGCTGGGAAAATAACTGATTTGGATGGGGAAATCTATTCCTGCTGGCACTGTGTACTATAGATCCGTAAATAATCAGCCCTTAAAAGCAATTGCCTCAACTAAATCAGAGAGGCATGTAAACATCCCAAAACTGCATGACTAGAGAATAGCGCTTTGATTCAAAAGGATGCTTCAATCCCCAAACCCCCTTTTTTAGATGGTTTTTAAAATTCTAAGTCCTCTAAGAGCCCAGTCCTGCTGTGACAAGTGGCTTCAAAGAGCCCCTCCATATTAAAATCAGATGCTGCTCCCACACAGCCCGAGATCAGAAACACCTGCAGTGGGGATCGATCACCTGATTAGGGGGAATTGATTGCCCCAGCCCCATTAGCATATCACTAGTGTTGACCCTGTGGCTGGCCCCGCTGGAACCGGCTGTGACCTGGATGGATTAAAGAGCACAGTGTGCTGAGGAGTGATGGGAAATCAGTAAATGGCAGAGAGGGAGGTGAGAACCCCGGTCGATAGCATCCACCTCGTTACTCTGCTCGACACCCCCGGAGCATCACTGGGGATGCGGCTCCGGAGGCGCGGTCCCTGCCCATCGCAGTCCGCAAGTGGAGCATCCCCCGTGGGGACCGAGGAGCGTTTCTTCGGGAGCTCCAGCTCTTTTGAACATTGACTAATGTTTTGGGTTTTGGTTTTTTTTTTAGTGCCGTGAGTCAGTAGCCCCATATAGGATTTCCATCTGTGCTTTGCGAGGCCTCGCCAGACTGTGCTTTAGGCCCGTGTCCAAACGAAGATGAAGAATTAGCTGGGTTTGATTTGCACACAAAAGAGGGGAGGAGGAGCCCTGACTATTCCTGAATAATCCCATATCCAGCCTGAACCTTCCCAGGACCCACCTTGCGAATGATCAGCACAGATTTGGCAAAAAAAGGGGTTTCCTCGCTTCTTTCTGCCATTTGGGATGTTGCTGTGGTGGAACTGCCATCTCCAGCCCTGGATGCAGCGGTGTTCCCGCATGGGATGAACTCCTCCACATGGATGCTGTCCACCAGCTCTCGTTACGGTTCATTTTCTGTACTGGGTGAATTACTGTGAGAGACTCCTCACCGCCAGCCTGCGCTCAGCCCATTGCTGGATACTCTAACACAGCGAATTAATTAGCAGCGATGTGTTAAGCGCCTGCGAATCTTATAACTGTAATTGCACCGCAGTGCTCCAGCGAGGAGCATTTGATCTCCTATTGATTAATAAACCAGTTTTTCCTCTTTCACAAGGTGTCTCGCTTCCCACTGGCTCTTGTGCCACCATGTTTGAAGAGGAATAACTTGACCGCAGAAGAGCCGGAGCGCAGGAATTGCTGCGTCCTGTGGGATGTGATGGTCACCCTGGTGCTGCAGGTGGGATGGGGGGAGAGGACCAGGGACCATGTGCATCCCATAGCATAGAAACATAGAATCATTTCAGTCGGAAGAGACCCTTAAGGTCATTGAGTCCAACCACAACCTGGCACTAAACCACGTCCCTAAGAACCTCATCTATACATCTTTTAAACACCTCCAGGGATGCTTTTTCCAACTGCAAGAACGGCCAGTGCCCCCGCTCAGCACCGGGCTCCACCGCCCCTGAAATGGAAACGAGTGAGCGGGATTCATCTGAATTACAGTGACCTTCCCAACCCCAACGCTTTAGAGGAATGATTACACATTATTTTATGAATAAGTAATGTCTCGCTGCAGACTTCCACCTGTTCCGAGCGTCTCTGTGTGATCTCTGTGGCTTTCAGATGGGGAGTTGGAAACAGAAATCTATTTTGCAGGCAGCAGAGATGTTTGAAGCCTCCTTCATCCCGCGTTTCAAGTGTTTATCTCCGTCTCTCGCTACAGCTGCGCCTCCTGCGTGGCAGGCAGGTCTGACTGAGCAGATCAAGCTCTTGATGTTAAAAGTTTTCGCTGCTGAGGGTCCATCTCCTGGTCTAAAGGAAAAGTTGTCATGGATATCATTAAGCTGCCAAAGAGAGAAACGAAACTCAGCTAATTGGGTTGGCAGCTGGATCCCAATTAATTAGCTGATTAACTATAGACGTGTCCAACACGGGCAGCTGCTGTGTTGCATTGCGAGGGGAACCCGGGGTCTGTAGGATGGCAAATGTGCTCGTCACACTGCAGCGGGGACGGCAGAAAAGCCCTTGTGTGCTCGGCGTGGTGCACATCGCTGTGTTTAAATACCTTCCTCCTCCTCTATGGAACCGACCAAGAGTTAAACAAGAATTGCTTCACTGTCCCCTACCACTGCCACCCCCCCAGCAAAAGGCACAGTTATAGTAACTGCTGTGGCCCTCAGGACAAAAAGACATAAAAAAATCCACCCCCACCTTCCTCTTCCCTTCCCCTGTAAAAATAAGCAAATTAAAAAATAATACTGAAAATATTTTGCCACCAACCCCAATGCGTCACGCTGCTCAGGTGTTCCTCCTCTCCATGAAACCAGAGTTGGCCCAATTTACTTATTTTAACATCATTTCAAACAAAGAGTCAAGACACTCCATTTTTAAAGTATTATGAAGAAACGTTTTGACACAAAACCCAACCCCTCATTTATCAACTCCTCATCTAATTCAGCACAAGTTCATGAATAATTTCCATGAGCCTCAAGCCATTTACCACTGATGAGACTCAGACAAACACAGGTGTCCCTTGTCCCCTCTCAGGAGATGCAGCAGTGAGACGCCCATCGGCTCCTGGGAGCTGGGGACCTGTGGGACAAGGTGACACCAAAGCCCCTGCGAGTCTTCTCCTGGTTCAACACCAAGCAGGCTTCATCCCATCTTCTTCAGAGCCCGACAGGGCCCGACAGAACCTGAAAGGCATTTTGCAGGATGATTCTCTTATTATTCGTTTTAAATGCAATTCTAAGTACACCGGGAAAAAAAAAATAACAAGTATTCACACCAGAATTCTTGACTGGCAATTGATATCAATGTAGCTGGAATTTTGTCTATTACTAGATTCTAGGAGTGACCCCTCTCAGAACACAATCCCTCTACAGAACCATATGTCAACTCTGGAACACAGTCTAGAACCATCAACTGAGTTTGAACCCAACCTAGAACATTATATAGAACTTTCAAGCGACCTAGAACCTGCTATAGAACCATCAAGTGAGCTAGAACCCTGTATAGAACCTTGAAACTGAGCTAGATCACAATCTGGAAATGGGCAAAGCTGCCTGGAACACAGACTTCTGCAAACAAGAGGGACAAAAAAAATATCCCACCCTATGGCAAAAGCCACACAACAGGGGCCTGTGGAGCTGCTGAGGGTCCAGCCCTGACCCCAAACCCTCCCCAGGGCAGAGCGAGGGTCTGTCCCTGCACCCCCAGAGAGGAGCTCAGGGGTGATGAGCACGAGGGGCTGCGATGGACATGTCTCTGGTCTTGGCTCTTTCTCTCCACAGGGCTGCAGCAGCCCCAGCTCAGTCTCCCCCAGCTGCAAACTCACTCCCCAGGCTTTCTGAGCTCGGACAGCAGCTCTTGGGGGTGATTTGGGGAGCAGGAAGGCAAAGAGCTCCCATCTCACCTCCACGGCAGCTGACGGCAGCATGGGTACATGCTGCCCTCAAGGGCTTCCAGACAGCTCCACACACACCTCAGCGGTGCCGGGGCTGCCTCTTGTTCACATTTTCCTAAATAAACGATGCTACAGCACAGATTTTCCTGCGCTGGTTTTTATTAGCATTAGCAGCTCTCCCCAGGTTCGGATGCAGCTGCGGGATGTCTGCACCGCCTGTGAACCCAGCTGTAAACCCGAGCGGGAGTCTGAGCCTACAACTTCTGGCTGACTTACAACAGAATATTTTTATCATTAATTTTTCTTTACGAAGTCTTTTGAACCACATTTTTTCCCTTCCTGGGATCTCCTGGAGCCAGCGCGTGGGTGTTCGGCGCCGTTTTACAGCATCCAGCTTCACAGAGGGTGTTTATCAGCGGGGTTAAGCTGGAAACTCTTCTCCTCCTGACATTCGCAGCTTTGCACAGTCGATTTCGAGCAGCTGGTAAAGATCCAGCCAGGGGTCCCAGCTAACAGATGCCATGAGATAACCTGGAAAACACGGAACGCTAGTTAAAGCACCCACGTGTTGTCACGGGGGTTCAGCCCAGGGGCGGTTTTGGCAGCCTGGGGTGGCCCTTTGAGCAGCTGGGTAGATGCTCCTGGGGGTTTTGCAGTCCGGCTTTTCTA
The DNA here is from genome assembly GCF_963082525.1 of Nesoenas mayeri. NCBI lineage: Eukaryota > Metazoa > Chordata > Aves > Columbiformes > Columbidae > Nesoenas > Nesoenas mayeri. The sequence goes on from NC_137566.1 coordinate 8,823,024, forward strand.
GATGCTGCCTCTGCCACAGCCACCTGCCCAGAGCCAGAGAGCAAAACAGGCCTGTGTGGGGGAAAATAGAAGAAAATAAACAGAAAAATGGGATTAGGAATTATAAACGGCAACAGACGACAACAACAACAAAAATATACAGCTTTCTCCTCAAACAGTTCTTTCAGTCCCAACAGCGTCTGCTGTGCAGAGCTCACGTCTGAAAACTCACAGCTGCTCAAAAAAGGGAAAAAAAAACCCCTCATGAATTATTTATCTCTGCTCAGATCAATCCCTCAGCCTGCTGTCAGCGAGGAATCAAAGCCCCAACAAGGCAGGCAGCGGAGGAAGCGGCTTCCACCCCCAAAGTGGCCAGCGGGTCCACGGGTTCTCGTGCTGCACCTCGCCCCCTCCATCCCCATCCCCATCCCCATCCCCATCCCCATCCGCATCCCCATCCCCGTCCCCATCCGGATCCCCATCCCCATCCGCATCCCCATCCCCATCCCCGTCCACATCCCCGTCCCCATGTGGCCGCGGTGCCCATGCCAGCAGGAGCCCCCCACACCCCGTTTCTGAGCTCCTTCCAAGACCCTGCGCATTAATGATTGATGGCAAAAGCTTATTTTAAGGCACGTAAGTCACCTTGTTCCCAGGGAGGCTTTTCTCCCTCACCCCCGCACCCAGCCCATCCCCACCAGCACGGCACTAACGGAGGGCGCTCCATCCCCGCTCTGCCTTGCCCGGGGTGATCCCATCTCCTGCCTGCAGCCTCGGAAACTCCGGTACCTCTGGCTGCAGCCCGGTCCTGCCTCCCCACCGCCTCTTTCCCCTTGCAAAGTGATGAGGAAGTTAAAAGAGAGCCCGGTTGCTTTGGAGACAGGTGAGAGCTTCACCAGAGTCAAGCGCCCCTCCCTGCCACCTTCCTGGATTTCAGGACATTTGACATCTTTACTGAGAGCAGTGAAGAGCGCAACACAGAACCTGCTCCCTTTCCCATGAGATTCCCTCAGCCAGCCCTAATTCAGTTTGGAGCCCCCAAAACCCCGACCCACTCTCAGGGGGAACACTTCTCCCTCTGAAAACACTGGTTTTGGTGTCTCTGTTCTCCCCATCCCAAGCCCTGTGCTGTCAGAGCAGTGCTCTCAACCTCCTCCCTCCAGCATCTCTCCTCCTCCAGCATCTCTTTCTCTGGACGGATGCAATGCTGCTTAATTAGCCCCTGCAAAGTGCTGGGTCTGTCACTAACCACCCTCCTGCTCTCAGTCCGGAATGTGTTTGGTGATGCTGCTGCAGCTCCGCTTCTGCAAAACCCAACCGCAGTTCGGCAGCCGGAGAGAAACGCGAGAGCGGGCACAGGGACCGGCTGCTCCCAGACCCCGTCCCTCATCATGCCCGTGCTCCTGCACCCGTTCGCCTTTGCACGGCGACTCTCTGCCAAAAAAACCCCAACACGCTGCATTTCCCACTGCCTTAACCTGCCTGCACCCCACCAAGCACAGGGCTCAGCGTTTCTGCTGATGCTGCCCCAGTTCCCCCGTCACTCCGCTGTCCCGACACCCCCGCGATGCTCCGGGAGAGCAGCCAGCGCAGCCCTGAATTCCTGCAGCACCTTCCCTGGTGCAAAGCCATTTATCACCGCACGCAAACAGCTCGCTCGCTAAAGGCCACGCCATGACAAAATGCCAATAGGTGTATTTACATTCAATATATCCTGCTAATCTGGCCTTCAGAAAGCGTCTGCTGAATCTGTCCTTTCGTTCCTGGGCATCACCTCTTTAATCAGTCTCTCGTTACTGATCACGGATTGATTTCAGTTCCAGTAGCCAATAGGTTTTCCTTTTAATTTTCAGCATCACGTTTAATTAAAGCAAAGTGGGTCTGACCCCATCAAATCATATCAAAGTCTGTCTAAACCCCAAGTGAGAGAAAACACCGGCATAAATTATTGATTAATCTTTGTTCAGATTAATCTATCACTGCCTTTCCCTGGGCAGCGTGAGGACGGAGCTCACAAGATGCTTGTCTTGTGGCAGCTGTTTTGCGGCTGCTGAGGACACCGTGGAGTCTCCAGCCAGGGAGGCACAGTCAAAAACCTGCTCCCCTAGAGCATCGCAACCCTCACCCGCTTCTCCCAACAAACCCCAGCCCTGGGTGCCGCTTCACCCTGCGAGAGGTTGCTAAACTTCCAGAGCTGCTTGTCCTCCGGGAGAATGATACAAACTATAGTAAGAAGTGTGATTAAAAACATCATCCCTGTTTCTGCACAAAACCCAGACTAAAGGCCCTCGGGCTGGAACAACAAGTGTTTTTTCCTGGTCTGGGTCAGCACCAACGATGCTCAGGGCAGGGAGACCTTTCCCCCCTGCCTGGCTACCCCTCAAACAGACTTCCAAGTGAGCACAACGCTGGTACCTGGAGGTGGTTTTATGTCAGAAGATGGGGACCGACAAGAAGTGGCTGTGATGGGGAGAGAACACCCCGCAGGCACAAGGGAAGCACCGCGGCTGGGGAGGGTTGTCCTGGTGAGCACCAGCCCCGAGCCAGCAGGATTTTCTGCCCCTCGCGGGCTGGGTGAGAGTCTGAGTGCAGAAATGATGCAGAAATGCTAAAAACCAGCAAAGCCTCGGAAAACCCAAGGGATCCTCTGCGGCTCAGCTGGAGCCGGTTCCTTTGGCAATGCAGCAACCTGAACCCGGAGAGCAAACACGGCGCTGGGATTATGAATAAAGATGGAGCCGAGCCGTCCCTCCCGCTCCCGCCGCAGCCGGCTCTCCTGCCTGAATACTAATCGCTAGTCTAAGCCGAGACCACTTAAACGCAGCTTTGGGGTCAGGGTCTGGAAGAGGCAATTTGCGCCGTTTGGGGAAAAACAGGTGGCTTTGCGGGACGTGGAAAACTTCTGTTCTTGGAATAATCTTTGGATGCTGCCAAAACCTGAGAGAGGTGAAGGGCTGGATAGAAATAGCTGGAGGCTGGGGAGGGATTGCCAACAGCATCGGATCGGTTTGTGAGTCAGCAGCATTAGCTCGCACCTCAACGAGCAATCTGCAAATTGTGCAACTCTGCTTTTCACAGTTCACCTCACCTGCTAAATGGCCTCAGATTTACAGCTTGGGTGTTCGCTCAAAAATGACTGAGTTAATGAAGAAGCAGAAGGGAGGAGGGGGAATTAAAACAAACACACAAGAGTTTGGATTTCATTTGAAGAGGTGGCTGCAGCCATCCTGAGCAAGGGTTTATGCCACACAATGCCAAGCTCGATTTGCAATTAAAACCCCAGAAACACCTGAGACCGGTTCCCAAGCCGGCCATCCCTTTTGCTCCCCTATTTTTCCACCTGTTCGCTGCAGCCCCGGTCTGAAGCCTTTGCCATGCGGGGTGACTCTTTGATCAGGTAAAGATTTCCAATCCTTCTGGATTAAAACCCTCCCGTCATCAAATGCAAACCGGACAAGGGGATCAGTCTGTGCAAGGAGAAGATGAAAGGGGCCGTGTTTCCCCTCCCTTTGTAAAGTGATGAGATCAATACCCAGTTTCCACCGGGATAAAAGAGTCAGCTCAGCTGCGGGGGAAATTGCCTGGGAAGGAGGAGGCAGGTGGAGAATGAAACAGTGGAAACAGCCACCCCAGGGTTTACCTTTATAGTATTTTTAGTGCCGATCTTGGGAGAAAAAGCTGCAACGGGATAATCCAGAGCAGGACAAGGAGAGGACACATGCGTCTCGGGGAGGGACAAACGCAAAGGTCCCCAGAACAGAGCCGGGGAGCGGAGGAGAGAGGAGCCGCGGCAGGTTCGGCTGCTTCTTGCGCTTGGCTTCTTGCAAGCGTGTGAAAGCAGGACAGTGGCTTTAAAGCGTCTCTTGGGGTCTCACCCCTCGGCTTTTAGATCTTCAGAAGCAAACCTACCAGCTCTTCACACAGGGCTGCGTGTGGGAAGGCACCTGGTAGTCCCACGTGTCTGAAATCTCGGTGTTCAGAAACCCTCGGGTGATATTCTTGATAACCGTCAGCATTTTGTGGTCCCTTCGGTGCCGTCCTGGCCCCAAGGTTGGACCCCCGTCTCTCTGAGCAAAAAACAAGTGCCCAGGTTTTGCTGTGGGCCGGGTTTAACGCCATCAGGGCCTTTTCCATGGGCACAAGCAGCCACCTTTTCCCACAGAAACTCGGAGTGCCGGTCCCATTACAACCCTTAATTCAAATGGTGTTTGCTCTCCTTTGAGATAATGTCATCTTAATGTTTTCTAACTGGCTGCTATTAATCTTGCGCTGCAGACGGACAGATCGTTATGAATTGGGGGAGCAGGGGGATCTGCAGCACAGACTGACCAAGCACCTTACAAAAACGTGATGTGTTCTATGTCTATATTACACCACATATTGAGACATCTCTACAAGGTGGTCCCTGAGAAATACAGGTAGGTGCCCCACACAAAACATCATTGTTTCTTTAACTATAATAGCTGCGAAAACACAATGTGGAGACATATAATGGGGTGTAGTTAAATCCTGGTGGGAGAAACCCCATCCTACAAAGAGCAGTGAGCAAAGAGGACAGCCCAGCACACCCAGACCCGTCTCATGTCTTACTGCTTCAGGGGTTCACAGATACCTACCCATGTGCTACCTCTATGTTATTCAGCCTGACCAAGCACCTCCTCTTGTCCCTGAGCATCACTTCATGAGGTTTAACAGCTGCTGTGTTCCCGCATCTATCGGAGCCAGTAGAGAACTCCCATTGACACCAATCAATCCAAAATGACAAAGGGTTTGTAAAGCCTGTGATACCTCGGGGACGAAAGATAAAAATATAAGTATTTTTGAAATTTACATTTTAAAGAAACCTGGTTTTCTGTGGCCAATAAAAAGAAGCAGCGTTGCCTGTTGTAATGAAAATTGGGAAATCGTTCTCGTCCTACAGATGCTGAGCACGGGGGGAAAGCTGCTGGATTCTGAGCACAGACCTGAGGATGGAGTGGAGCCTGTGGGTCAAACCCACGTCTGAACTGGCATCCAAGGCCAGGAGGCTCTTCACTAATGGCCCTGAGCGCAATAGGAAATAAACAGCAAATAAAATACCAAATAAACCCTGGGTTTTGCAGCTTCCTTGAAATACCAGAGGAAAAGGACAAAGTGAATGCGTATCTGAATGCATAAGTTACTTCTTTGAAACAGAAGCCTAAAAAGGAACAGCTTTATTTAAAGCTGGTAAACCAGCAGAATTAAAACGGCCCTAAAGCAGACCAAGGACAGGTTACTATGTGCTGACAGTCTCTAAGAGGAAGTTTTGATTGGCAGCTCCAATTTAAAATGCAGTTTATAAATCAGCGACTTGGAGGTGGGGGTTTAAATTCTGTACGTTTTTGGGTATTTTTACTTAATTACTTTGCCTTCTGAATGCCCTTCAAAAGCTTTACGTTCCCCACGCTGTGCTGGCGCAGAGCTCTTACTGCACTATACTTGGGAAAAAGAAAGTAAATCCACTTCTAATCTCAATGGCTAAAGGTGTTGCTTTTAGTTTATATCACCACTATTTAATGATAAATACTTTCAGTGCTTCTGATAACCTGGGTGAGGGCATCTTGATTTCCTTACCTTGTGCTATAAGGTGACTTGTATTAAAAAAGAGAGAACTCAGCTCTTTCCCAGTTCGCAGCCTGCTAGGAAAAGGCCCAAACCCCCCAACCTTCGCCAACCCCAAGAAAACCCTTTAAAAATGGTCTTAGATGAAAAAGAAACACTAACCTTTTCACTGAATTTTGTATCAGCCCATTCACAGTAAAGCAGCCAAAAGAGTTTTTAACAGCAGCAAACAAATTGGTTTGGAAACTGAGATGCAAATGCGGGACTATACCCACGGGTTAGAGCTAAATTGGTGAAGAAAACGCAGTTTTAAAGCCCTTTGAGCAAGTATGGGAGGTTCACACCTGCAGGGTATCAGCTGCAATGATACTAGAGAGCTCACCTCTAATTTCCCAACACAATTAACACAGTTGTCGGCAGAGCTTGAGCAGGACTTCTCCACCTTCCTGATCACCCACTGCTCCTTCAAGGATGGACAAACGTCATATCGCTGTGATTTCAAATGTCTCATAGCACAGCACCTCCACTCTCACATCAGCAGTTTTAATTGCATGGATGGCTGTAATTATGTGAGTATAGCAAGGTGCGCAGTAAAACCAGAAAGAAAACTCTTAAGAGTTTAGCAGCTTTGCTTTTTTGGCATGTTTTGTTAAATACTCTCGGTCTAATTTCCTCATGTTGTTCAGCAGGATGAAAATATTTAATACAAAGAATTTAATTTGCCCGTGATCTTCCACGGCTGCTGCAACAGAACCATGTGCAGTGGTGGAAATTGAATTGAGTGGGAGGGGAGGATCACGAGCACATCGCACATCAGCATCAATCACTTCCCTCCGGAGTGACAGAGAGGAGCTGTCATCCCCAGCTCAGGGGTGAATGCAGTGGTGTCTGAGCAGAACAGACCCTGTGGTGAAGGACTGGTGTGGTTTCTCCCTTTCCCTTCGCTGGGGACACACCTGAGTCCGACAACCAGGTTTTGGGGGATTGAGGACGAAGGGGTCTGGAAGAGCGTGAGCATCTCATCAGTCACCTCTTGGCTCAGGAGGAGTTCACCACAGGAGCAGGATTTATACAAGAGCTGGGTAAAAACCTACAGAAAGAAAATAAAACATTATTAAGCCTCTTGTTAAGGTTCTATCTGAGCGATTCTAGCTCAAATCCAGCATTTTGGGACCTCCGGCTCAGCCTGGCCCCAGCGGCTGGACAGGCTCTTCCATCCCCCAGGACCAGCTTTATTCCAACAACAACCAGCCCCTCAACAAACGTTCCCCCTTTTCCCATTCTCACCTGACATTTCTCTTTCCTGCAGCTCCCCCGGCGGGTTCCAGCCTCTTCAGCCAAAGGAACCGACTCTTTAACCTGGCAGAAAATGAGGGGTGTCCACAGGTCACTGCTCCGTAGATTGTTCTGAGCCAAGGGGAAGCCACAACAGCCCCATTGTCATCCCTGGGTCCCAGCTGCGGGGACTTCCGTACCTTTAAATAAATAAGAAAAGGCTCCAGCTTTCTTCTCAACATTTTAAAGAGGGATTGTCAACCGCGGCAAGGCTCTAAGGGAAGAAAAAAAGGCTAAAAATACCTTAATAAAAGCAAAACGCACACGGGAAGCGCAGATGGTGAGGGACAAGGGCATGAGCACAGGCTGCTTCTCCCGCTATCAGCTTTATTTTTGTACTGAGGCTACGGTGAAGTTTCCTGCTAATAATTCTTCACCTGCAGATGCTGAATGAGCAGCTCGTTGTGAAAACTCAATAGCTGAAAAGTGGGTACCGTGGGTTCATTGTAATTTGGTACATAAATCCCAGCCTACGTTACTGTTTCACGACTACGACTCTTACAATCGCATTCTTGACACAAATATTGTTTTTTCCTTAATTCAAAATTATCTCACCATTAATATTTTTCACATATTTGTTGTTTTCTGGAAATATTCCTCAGCAGGACATTGCTGGAGATGTTAAACAACAACAGACCTGAGCACGGGGCACAAAGGCGTCTTTAAACCCAAAATGACAAGTCCAGGTATCCGAATAACAAAACATTTCTGTCCTTCATCCCAGCCCTCTGGTTTTCAGAGCAACTTTTTGATTAGCACAACTATTACCGACTACAAGGAGTCTCATCTTAAATTAACCTTCTTATTAACATAAAAAAGTAAGTAGGAGAAATGCTCGGCTGTCCCTTGGTTCTCACAATTTAAAGTGCAATAAAAGAGCATTTACATTCCATTTTTATGTGACGAACCTGGTAATCAGGTATTCGTGCCACTGTTGGGTTTTACAGAAGATAAAAAGCCCGGTTGTTGCAAAGACGGACACCCCGGCCCCCCGAGGGTTCACCGCTCTCCTCTTGTTCACAAGAACATCTGGAGACGACTCTTGTTTTGATCGCTTGGTTCTAAAAGGGAAGAGAAGAAGACGACCTCAAAAATCCTAACGAGTTCATGACACATGCACATCTTTACAGGAGCTGATTATCTGATATTGAAATCAGAGCCCCTCAAAGCAGGAGAGGTGATGCAAACCCCGGTGCTTTGTTTTGGGGCTGTTCCTCACAAAACAGCGAGTTCCACCCATACCCCATTGGACTCTGACCTGCGAATGACCATGGAAAGATCAGCCCCGTTCCGATGCAGAGGAACCAGCCGGAGCCGTCACTTCCCCCATTTACTTGCAGAAAAATCCCTTCCGGAGGTCACCAGGTGAGTTTAGGAGGAGAAAAGCCTCGCCTAGCACTGGTTTGTGATAAACCAGGGGAACTGGAGGCTTTGACATGGGCTGTGAGGTTCAAACTTCATGCAGGAGCCAGTTCCCACGTGGAGCCGGGGCAGGGAGACCAGGAGATGGCTTAAGGTGCTAAATTCACCGATGAGACCCACGTTGAGAGCCAGCTCTGAGGCCGATCTGTCACCCTAGTGCATGTGCTTGAACTAAATCTATAGTCTGAATCTGCAGTAAGGTCACACAAGCAGAGACCCAGACAGGGACAGAAACATTTCAGGTTTCCACACAGGGATGGTCACAGTGATCAAACTGAACCACGTAACCAGCTCACTGTGAGCACGTGGAGACACATCTCCCGCCTTTGGGCGCTTGGCTCTGTGTGTGTATCAGTGCAGAGCAAGGAGTAATTGATTCCCAGCTAATACTGGTATTAATAGAAAGACCAGTCACAGGGCAGGTACAGGGGTGGTCCTGGTACTGCCCTTCTGCAAGCCCTCCCGGTTCTTTTAGGATGTTGTCGAGGGTTAAGATTGCGGGGTGACAATAAAACCCTGGCAGATGTATTGTTAACCCCCTCTTCCCCACTCACTTCCCCCTTTTGCCCCTCCCTCTCCCCCCTTTCCACTCAGCACAGGTGATCGGGAGGGAAAGGAGGACAGAGAGAATAGAGTTGGAAAAAATTAAAGATGTTTTACTAATGCTACTAATAAGAATAGAGAAAATAATACAATATATACAAAACCAATCTTGAAAGTCTCAGCAACTGCAGAGCCGGCACCCGAAGTCCTGGACTGGACTCTGCAGCCAACCGGAGCTGGATTCAGTCTCTCACTCAGCCTCAGTTCACAGGGACAACTAGCAAGGTCCTCTCCTAATGTCGGCCCTAAGGAAAAGGGACGAGATCCTCGTATCTCCCACTTTTATATGAAGTATTCACGTGAATGGAATGTTATACACAGTTGGTCAGTTTCTTGGTCACCTGTTACTCTTGTTGCCCCTCTCGCGAGATGTCCATCCATGCTTATCAATAAGTTTACATTCCATTGCTAGCTTTACCAAAACATGTGTCTGGTTCTCCAGGAAAATGCAGTTAATATGAAGCTTTAGCTGACAGGCAAATTCACTAAAAGAGAAACTTGTTTTTAACAAATCCAGGACAGATGTTTTGCTCATTTTTGCAATTCCCAGGTCTGGAGACACCAGAACAAGCAGCCGAGTCAAGGCTCAGCATGAGGATCCTCGAGATGTGCTGCAGTTCACGCCTGTGCTCTCTGGGCTCAGCGCTGCCTGGAGGCACAGCACCCGGCAGGGCCGCAGCACCCCAGCGCAGCACCCAGCAGCGCCGCAGCACCCCAGTGCAGCACCCCAGCGCAGCACCCCAGCGCAGCACCCAGCAGGGCCGCAGCACCCCAGCGCACCACCCCAGCGCAGCACCCCAGCGCAGCACCCAGCAGGGCTGCAGCACCCCAGCACAGCACCCCAGCACAGCACCCCAGCGCAGCACCGGGCTGCGAGGCTCCCAGTGAGAGACAAATATCCTGAGAGTTAAGCTGCATTTTTTACCTCGAAAAGCAATTTGCAAACCCACAGAGCGATTCTGACAAGCCCCACTGAAAGCCCGTGTACCGAGCTTGCAAGAAAGACGCATTTACCCACCTGCCAGCCCTGAGACTCATGTCGGATGAATCTCTTTCCACTTCATCATCACCATGGCTCAAAACTGCTCTCCAACACAAGCCGGGCCTCACGTCTACTTGCAGGAACTGTTATGGTTTTCAGAGCGTGCAGGCAGCGATATGTATGAAACCTGATCAGCCTTTGGTGGGTTTAGCTGAGAACATTGATTTGTGGTCCACAAACCTGCAGAGCTCAGGCTGGTACCCAAGCCCAGGTGCTGCGGGTATGACCAGCAGCTGTACTTCGCTCCCATTCTTCCCACTAAAACCTCCACTAAGGCTATTGGGAGAGACAAAAGATAGAAGACAAGATCCCTAAGTCTTCTTTAAGCCCTTCTCCAGAAGCTTAGGCAGGAATGATTCCGGCTTTGAAACAGGGGACTGTACCCAGCACTTCCACTCTCTCTTATCGCATTTTCTGGGTTAGTATTTCAATGTGGATTGCTCTCCATGGTATGTAGCTTCAGATTAACCTAGGGACTAATTAAAAAAATGCATTTGTTTCCAAGTAGGCGTTAAAAACTTCATAAGAGGGTAACAAATATACAAGAAAGGGAAGAGAACTAAAAGGCTTTGGTTGGAAAATTGAAGTTGTTCGCCATGGCTTGATGGCTTAATCAGTCGATCAATATTGTTCACAGGGCAGGCAGGGAGGGAGCCATGAGCTGTGATGAAAAATGCATGAGGGGACAAGGGAGACCTGGGAGTAGAAAATTAAAAAGCCAGCCTGTTACATTTGTCCAATATTGGCAGAGAAATTAAAGTGGTTTGGGGAGGGGTGCTGGGAGGGAAGAGGGGAGCCGGCTGCAATATGCACCGCGGATCTGCTGCGGGTTCCCGTCACGAGAGAAACTTTCACATTAATTAAGTTGCTTTCTTAGCGGAAAGATGGATTTTGTAACCTTTAGCACTTGCGAGTGCCACAGGCACAGCAGGTGGGGTTGGCGGGTGGGAGAATCAAATGGGATTTCTTCACATCAGGGAGGCGACGGAAGACGGCGTGTTCTGATTAGGGTGATACCAAGATGATACCAAACCGGCTAAAGCAACGCGCTTTCCCTATGGTGTTGGGTGAGATTAATAGCTAAACAACTATAAACAACAATGCAGCTCTATAACACTTACAGCCTGAGCCACTGCTGTTCCTGCGTGGAGATTTGTTTCCTTTTTACTCTGTTAAATGTGGCCGCAGTGGCGCTCGCCTTGCAGAAACAGGTACCGGGAGCACTGTGGCTCTAGAAGATGCTCTGGAAGAGGTGAGAGCCAACCACGCTTTAGGGATCACGGTCTTTGCTTTAAATACATGAGAGATTTTAAAAGCTGTAACAAACAAAAAGAAGAAAGGTTGCTCATCATGCAATTAAGCTGCTTTTTGCCACCTGTCCCCAAACCGATGCGCTCCCCAAAATGGAGATATTCCCACCTGTAGCACTGGAAGGTTTGCAGGGACAGAAATCCCAGTTTCTGCGGGGCCTGGGTGAGGGGAGGAGGTTTGTTCCTGCCGCGGTTTTCTGAGGGAAGGAACGTGACAAACAGGTTCGCATTGTGCTTCTCTGAGACAATTATTTTCGCACCGAGGTACCTACAGTGAATGTTATGGCTCTCCATCAGGCTTGCCAATTACAGGTTTAAAATTTCAGGCTCAATTAACACACACTGGCTGATGCTGTTTTCTGCAACTAATTATCTCCAAGTGCCAAGACATGAATCCACATTTAATACTTTTGTGAACTTCAGGATTTGCTTTCTACACCATTATTTAAGTATAAACAGAATAGAGCAGACAGCAGTACCTAAAGCAGGTTGGATATCATATTATGACCTTTTTATTAACAAAAAAAAATGCTTACACTATCAGAAAGTCGGGCCTTCTAATTAGTACAGTAAAGGGATGGATACCAGAGCCACTTATTTACGAGGCTCTCTCATCGAAGATGCACACATTGTTCTGTCTTGGGTGATCTCTGCACCGAGGCGGCTACTTGGGTCAAATAACAGCACGACAAGTTTTCACTAGATAATTCAACAGCAGCTGGACTTGGAAATGTCATTATCCCACTGCTATGGCCACGTTTCTGTTCGGTGATTGGGAATAATTAAAGATAAAAAGGTCGAAAAGTAAGAATCACATTTCACTTACCAACATCCTCGAACAGATATAGGTTCATTCTTCACACACAGTGCTGTGCCTCCAAAGGAAGTCATCAACATCTATTTTCTTTCAGGTTGCTCTTTTATACGAGCCGGTCTTGCAGGGATTTCCATACCCAGAAAGCTGCATTCCCACCCGACATGCTGCCCTTATGGGCCGGAGCTCTTGTCTTTGGGAGCTTCGTCTTTTATGTGACCAGCAGACATAGTCCATTTAGCACCACCCAAGTACAGCGTGGTACTCAACCTTCTTCATTTTTCAGTTCCCACAGCTGTGAAACATCCTATTTCATAGATGCTGTAGGTTAAATTAAATTAGTGCTTTAAAAAAACCTCTAAACACCTTACTTCAATCAGCTGCAAAAAGCTGGGTCTGTCCCCTTCCAGCCCTGTTTTTTTTGTCTCCTTCATCCCCCTTCTTTTTATCAAATGTGATTAATTTACTCAGAATTCCTTGCTGAAAACCAAACTTTCCCACCACCAAAGCTTCCGAGCCGGGCATCTTTTCTTTCCGCAATGGAAGTTTCTTACACAGGCAGATGGAACCTCAAAAATGAGTCCACAGCGCTAGACCTTAATGTCCATTGATTTGAAAATGAACTGTGTGACAAATCTCCTGCACACCCTCCCCCAGCAGCTCCCCAAAGCAGGGTTATTACCAAAGCTTTTGCAGGTTGTAAAGGAAACAACGCTGCTAGTGGGAGTGATGGTAGAGTTAATCAAATTGGGTACCAGGAGACAACAGATGAGATGTAAAGTCCTCAAGAAAATCCCAGAGAAGACACTTCACCCCTGGCCAGTGAACCCTGGACACCCCGGTCTTTGCGGGAAGGAAAAATGCCTGAGACTCATCAGAGTTGAACATTCAGAGAATCATAGAATCGACTGGGTTGGAAAAGACCTCAGAGATCATCAAGTCCAACCCTTGATCCAACCCCAGTCCATTGACAAGATCATGGCACTAAGTGCCATGTCCAATCCATTCCCAGTGCAACGATCGCTGGGAGGGATCTTCCTCTTCGCTGCTGTGTTGCGTGTACATTTTAAATCATTTAGGAGACACGCTGCGTGTCTGCACTGTGCTTTGGGGCTGAGTTATTTTACTGCTCTCTGTTCTAAACCATGACGAATTATACACGCTGCCACTGCTCATCACGCGTTTCCTAACCACTTAATACATGCAGATCTTGCTAACATTTTTCATTACATTTTTAGTAAAGGGAAACATCTGTTTCCCTCTGCCTTCGAAAGTACGTTGCATCTTCCAAGCTGCCACATGCCTTTGAAATTCCGTGTTCAATCAACGTCATAATCTCTCCCACAAAAAAAATCCCAGCACCCAGATAAGCAGCCTTGCCGCACCACCCCTGCCCCATCGCATCAGCGTGCATGGTTAAATGTTTCAAGTTCTCTACAGAAAAGAGCCGTGTTGAGAAGTCCACACCAAACCCAAGGGGTTTCTTGACCAAATAATGAAATAAACAGCATGAACTCTGGAATACAAAATTTATTTCAGGCTTATAAAAGTCTTCAACATTGCAAATTCTGCAACAAAACACAAACTGTACACAGATATTTTCATTAAGGTTTAGAATAATGATTATTACTGTTGGGTCTCCTCAGATATATAATTTCAGCTCAGAAGCATCAAGCGATCACGCACGGCTTCTCACATGTACCTTGCAGACCGATGGCTTTTAAACAGTCAAAACGCATTAGCGCAACCTCACTACTTAGTATAGGATGAAAGGTTCAGAAATGGAACTACCAACCAGAACTCCTAAACCACCAGCTTGTTCGCCAACCAAGAGACTGTCGGCTCCTCGCGTCTCGGCGACTATTGCCTGCAAGTGTCATGAAAAGCTTCGAGCGTTCGGAAATCCCTCCAGGTGGGCGGCAAACCGTCCTGCAGGAACTTCCCGCAGCGCTGGCACGGAGCCTGGAACAGCTTTATGTAACTTCGTAACCAGGTCTAAAACCAAAAGGGAGAGAAATTCAGAGAACTCTGGATGGGGACGTTCCCCTTTGTCATCATTCTTGTCAAACAGCGACAGCAAGGACAGAGAATGTACTTTGGCCAGGGCCCAGTGGGTGATTTTATAAACAGAAACATGCAGAAGATTACAAGGTCACTGTACAGTTGAATTCCCACTTTATTAATCATCTTGTGCTTTTTTAGTCACTTAAGCAGATTTGTTACTAGAGATTCATGCACTCCGAGCAGAGATATTCACAGCTCAAGAACCAGGGTGGACAGCAAGTACTGGAACGCTTCTCATATATTTACTGGAATATAATCGTTCTTGATGGGTACCTTCTTCAACCAAATATTGGTTTGTCTCTTCCTATGACCATCTATCCTACCCCGGCTGCAATCACACTGGATTGGTCTGAACTCGTCATTGCTGAAGATATAAGGACTTTCACAGCAAGCTAACGAACTTCCTCTCTAATGCAATTTCAAGATCAATACTTGTTGGTCATAAAAATACCATGCCATTTAAAATCTGATTATGCTGATAAATATATACATAAAGGGCTCATGCTGAGCAACACAGAGCAAGTTTGGGTGTTCCTGGGGAAAGTTCTTGCCTCTAAAGTGGATTGTTCCCATCATCACATATAGCAATGAGCACCACATACCCCCCAACCCAAGGAGATACACAACTAAATCCCACCTAGACCAGCAGATTGATACTGTGAAGGATGCACATGAATCTTGTCATTTAAAGTTCTATTGAATCACATCGATAAGAGAAAATTGTTCTCTGAAGAAGAGGTCAGCTGAGTTTATTGAAACAAATCCTTCCATCTTCATCAGAGCCTTCTCTATAGCAACCGAACCTTTGGCCGTCAATAACTCTCCTCCGAAAGAACTAGATCTTCCCTGGGTTTAGCAGTAAATATGGGGACAAGGGCAACAAAACACTACAAGCAAATTGCTGTTATTTACTTCAGCTTGGATGGGCTTTGCTCGCACTACAGAGAAATCGAACTTTCTGAACCATAACATGAGAATAGGTAAATGAAGTTAAATTGTGCACTTGAGACATCTGTAGATAGAAAAAAACCCCACAACATTCTTCACTCCCATCAGAAAATTAGGGGTTCATGACATCCTGTCATGGTGATTGCACAACTGACATGTGAAAGGACCAACATATTGACACTCCTGGTGTACATCTGGCTTCGCTTTCTTAAGAGTTTTAGTAGCGTTGTATCAAATCAATAAGGCAGGTCCATGGCTTAAACAAACGTGTTACCCATTCTATTAAACATTAATTTTCAGAAACATGTTGAAACATGGATTTGACCAGTAATAGTTGCTTTCACCTTTCAAAGCCTATTATTAGAAGATGCAGTCCCAGAGAAGAGACCGTTGCAAATCTCTCATCTTAGTGGCCTTTTTATCAAATAAACAAACCAGCACAGCAGGTAAAGGAGCCTGACTGGTCTGAAATTACAGAGTGGAAATGACAGATACAGAATAACCAAAGCTACCATACACACCTCAAGATTGCGAATGGCAAAATTAGATGTTTGTTTTCGTAAGTCTCGGTGACATTGCTCCAGGTGAAAGGGTAATGTAGTGGAAGTAAATGAAGGAAAAAGTCTGAAAAGAAGAGAAAACCTTTCCCCGAAGCCTTTGGGAGACTGCAGCGGAGAGAACAGCAAGAGCCTCCACCGCCAACATTCAGCTTGGTGGAAGAATTCTGAATCATAACCCCTTGCTTTCACCCCCTGATTAACCAGGCTGCTTGTATGCAAGTTTATTTCAAAAATAAAATTCTAAATACAAGCAGAATTAAAGGTGATCAACTTAAATCTGCATATCAAGGTTCAGCGGTATTTGATTCATTATATCCAGCAATAAGCCAGTGGAATACTTGAGCAAGCTTCTCCTTGATTTTCAAAAGAACCTGCTGAGGTGCGGGGTGAGTCCGTGCAATTCCTTAGGAACAAAGTCCGGGCTGGAAGTGGCTACAGCAAAACGGGCTCATCCCAAACATGTTCCTCCCTCTCATCATTCTGCAGATAACTCAGATCACTTCCCATGCTGGACAGGTTGACAAACAAGCAAAGAGTTTGGCTGAGAGAGATGACCCAGAGCAGCTTTGCAAATAGGACTCATCAAGCAAATATAGAGACCTATGACAGAAGAACCGTATTCAACTCAGTCCTCCAACACCAATTATGCCAGGGTAATGAGAACGAGCTCTTCATCCTTGTCCAGGTATGAGATACAAGGAATTAGTGTAATCCTCTACTGTGCAGCTTATTTAAGCAGGTGCAAGCATGCTGAAGTCTATCTGGAAATCTGTATTTTCCAAGACACTTACCATGAAAGATCTGACCACCACATCTGGCATTTGAGGCAGCTGGTAGTGCAACAGAGCCGTGGTCGCATGATCCGTCACCTGTACCAGACAAAAGGAGAATACAACCTTATAGATGCTGTGTTTCAGACAAAACAGTGTTAATCTGCAGGGAAGCAGTGTAAATTCCATGGGGATGTAGCAAATCGAGGATTACATCACTGTGAAGACATTCTCAAAGTAATTCTGAGTAGATTTGGCCAGCGAGCTTCCATTCCCTCTGCCGAGTTCATTCGAGAATGAGCTGAAGAAATCAGGATAAATAACTTCGTATGCACACACTAAAATCCAACACACCTCTGGAAGTTCAGAAAATAGGATAAAACCTAATAGTGCCCAACAAAAGACAAAACGCTGTCAATAACCTTGCTAAATTAAATAGATCTGGAGGACTAACTTATAAGAATAGAGACTAAGAATTCCAAAAAAACCTAAAGCTTTGGGGTTGGTGTGGTTTACTGGAAAAACAAACAAAGACACGAATAAACAACCCCCCCCCAACCACAAACCAACCACACAACCAAACCCACAAACCAAAAAACACCAAAACCCTCACCTAAAATAGGATAAAATACCCTCACTTGAAAATGCATTTTGATGAAAAAAATCAGCACACTTCTCTCCAGTTTTTAATGGGGAAACTTAAAATAGTCCTAGTTCAGGTCGCTTACATTGAACGAACTGGAATCAACGTCTCAGTTTCATGTCCTCTGAAACCAGGAATCAATCCACATGATTATGGTTTGTAAATACTCGCATTAGGAAAAGATTTCTGATAGAAAGCCTTTTGATTTCCCAGATGGAGCCATAACAAGATCTTACAGCTGGGAAAATGTATAATAACAAGAGTAATTAAAGAAAAATCAGGAAGACTAACCAATAGTTTAATAGATTTCTACTTTAAAAAAATTACTACTATTTTAAAATTACTCTGGAAGGGGCAGTTTCTGAACTGCTACAATACAATTCACTAACAGTTCCTAAATGATTAGCACAGTCAATAGCTTGTTCCTGTCCTGAAGTTCTGGGTTTAATGTACAAATTGTTGGCAAAACTCTTTAGGCTTGACTATAAAATAACTCAGACAACACAACGACGAGAGCTCTTCCACTTCTTGTAACTTGTAAATCTATTAATGTTCCTCATTAGTAATAACAAAGCATTCAAGAAGATACATGATTGTTTAGTTAGTGATTAAAGTGTATTTTCTAATTTCAGCACAGAGAAGTAATGCTTGTCTATATATTTCCCAGTGCTCGTCTATATGCTATGGTAAATTTTGAGTAAGATAGTATGAACTGAAATTACATTTGCTATTCCCAGCTAACTCCGCTTGTTCTTGATCCATATTTAGTCTAATTCAGCAATGTAAGTTGTGCTGAAACACTCCCACTTTGGCTGGAGAAAGAGGCTCGTGCTTGAAGCTATTCAGGGAGGTGAATCTGTAGATGTATTCCTGAATAGATCCGTGTATAGACAGGCTCTAATTCACACCACGCAAACCTCCACACCACATCAAATCAGTCTGTCCTGCACCAGAGCTGGGCTGAAGTTACTTCACAACGTTGGGAGCAGCTCCTGCTCCCCTTGGTTGGTACAGCAGTGCCGTTCAGTGTGAACACGGGATCCCGACATCGGGAACAGAAAACTATCAGGACCGTGTGCATTCTGGTGAGTTCGCAACAATATTCACAAAATGGATCTCAGCCTCCTTGGGCCATTTCTATTCAAAATAAATCAGAAAGAATGTGATTAACAGCGTGTTAATACCTCTGCCTAACTCAAATCAGGCATTTCATTTAAATACATCTCATGTAGCTTTTAGAAATGACTGGAATCCAAGCCCTGGTAGCTATGTGAATTATTTTCTTTTGAGATAATGCTTTTATAGGATGGTACCAGACATGTCAAAGAATAGAAAGTTCTGAAAATATTTATGAGCAGCCGCTCTCCTTCTGCTGTATTTCTACTTCTAACAAACTGTATTTCTTTTTTTCCTGAACAACAAAGTTGTTTTCTCTTGGCACTGAAGGAAGTTGCTTAGAAAAATACTGCTATTAACAAATTCAAATTGACTGGCCACTTTGGCGAAGTCGCACATATGTTGTTCCCATTGTAATGTAAAGCTAATGAGATGCCATGGGGAGATAAAAGCCATCCCAGCATCCCTAGAACACTAATAATGTTTTCTGAACAAAAAGGAGGTGATATCTACCATAAAAAAAGCGCTGCTAAAGTGCTTCTAAAAAAAGATCAAAGTAGGTGTCAAATGTGAGGAAGAGTAGGGGAATGACCCCCCCAAAACCAGCAAACATGATGTCAAATAGAAAAGAGCTGGGCAAATGATGAACTGGCCAGTCCATGGGAGAAGGGGAAGGATTATACCCCCCAGGATAACACAGATGATGAGAGAAAACATAAACCGTCCAAGATTAAAAGAGGAAAAAGAATCAATACCCACAGCTCCACTAATGGCAATACGATTTCACAGCAAAGCAAAGCAAAACAAACTGCATATGTGCCAGCTCGCTTAAAGGACACGCTTTTTCTTCCAGCCAAGTTGGAATCACAAACTAATTTATTCTGGGTTTAGGATGACATGGTGTACATTTCAGGGCTTTATTTTATTAACTTCACTTTTATTGCTCTACCTTACGTACTGCTGTCTAAGTTATCGGGCCCTTTCTAATGTCTCTCCCTGTTTCTATTCGGGAGCACATTCAGAAGAGCACACATTGATCGGGATAGCTGGATCCTGAAATAGATTTTCAAGTGATCTTGCAGAAAAGCTCAACATTTCACAATTCATATATCTAAAAGCACTTGCACTTTTTATCAGAATAAAAGCAAGACAAGGCAATCTCCTGAAGCCACAATTTTGCTCAATGAAACAGCCACTGTGTAACTGAGCATGGTCCTGCTTGGAGACAGAGCAAAGAGACTTGAGTTACATGGGAACAAAAAGCTGGCAAAGAGACAGTCCTGGTCTTCTCCTTTGAACAAATCTCAGCTGTCTTGGGCTGTGTGAAACGCTTCTCCTTTCGCAAGGTAAACTGAGCAAGAAAACTTCCCTTCTTGCTAATAGTTAATTATATTGCCTGAATTTTTTTCTTTCTCTTTTTCACATCCAAATTCAAGTTGCCTATAACCACGTGCTTCTTAAACACAACTCTGCTCCCTTGTCTAGGGCACCGTATGTATCAGGAATACAAACCAGACTGACACTGGATCAAACCTTATGTGAATTTGCATGGAATTGCAGTGAAATCCTACGTCCTTGTCACTCTTGGCGAACGCACTGAGGACCCAGAAAGAGGAGGAAGAAAATCCCCAACACCCAGAACCCAAAATCCCTGCTATTTGACTCACCCGAACCAACCCCAGTCATTCCTGCAGCATTTCTCTACCCACTCGACAGTGCTACTGGGCTGAAACGTGCTTCCCAAAGGTGACACATCCAACAAATGGCACCTGTCAGTCATACAGCATTCCCAAGGCTGAAAATTCATTGTAAAAAAGCATTCTGCAATTCACAAGCTGAGAAAGCTGAACACGTGCTTCCTCTAATTGGAATAAAAGGCACCTATGGTCCAGCTTTGTTCCACCACAGCCGAGGTATGTTCCACAGATATATCAAGCTATACCCGGTATAAAAACTAAAACAGAAAAAATATGAACATCACAGGACTAAATTATAGAAGCTGCCTCTCTCTTCTAGCATTTTATCTCGCTGACAGTAAATATGCTTTTCAAAAGTCCGTGCAAAACTTCCTTTAAGCGCCATAACTTTCCTGCCACTTACTTATTGGTTTATTCCCTCAAGCGCAGCACTGACAACTCCATCTCATATAAAGGGATTCTCTAAATCCCCTGGAAGTTTTTTCATTTTTTGGTTTAAACCCTGCTAAGTTCACGGCCTTAACAGTCACCTGTAGCAATGAGCTCTGGAGGATGATCGCAGCACTAAAAAAAAAAGAAGTTATAAGTTATTTTATTAGTGTTTAGACCTTTTACAGGAAAACTGCACAAGCGCCTTTGTTCGTTCCCAAGGATTCTCATTATTCAACCTTCTCTCCAGAACACATTGGAGTCTCTCTGGAGGGAAGCCGGCGCATCAACGCGGTGCCCGAGAGGCGCTCGGAAGGATGATGGATGGTGCCTCTGCCAACGGGCACTGATGAACAACATACGAATCCTTCACGCACCTTTCCCCACTCCCAGTTCAGCAAAGCACCACCAGACTTCTCCGAAGCGCAGGATTTATCAGTTGTCTTGAGAGCTCATAGAGCGCTTAAGTTTTTATTTCGCTTGTTCTGCTTATTTGGAATGGGTCATGGAGATTTTATTTCGAACAGAGCCAAGTACTGATCACGCAAAGGAGCGATCGCGCAGGTGACCCTGGGACGGTCCATCTCCTCTCCTTGAACAGACATCATCAATAGCCCAATATTTGCCTCATGCATGCATTCATCCCGTGTGTGATTTTATTCTGAGATTATTGACAAGAATACATCTTCATACATTACAATACTTATGTGCCCTTGTGGTGGTGAAAATCGTGCTCCGAGGTCCCCCACGGTGGGATCACGCAGCTCACAAACAGCTGCATGGGCACAAATAGCTTCCCAAATTTAGGTTAAAATGTGCCTTGGGATGAAGCATATCAAGCCAAAACAAAGGCAGCTTGTGGCATGCTAAAAGTGACAGACTGCTCAGGCAAAATTAATAACAGCACTCCAAGATTAGAATGAAATACATGAGTTTAACACCTATGCATATGTCTCAAACAGACAAACTGACCATATTACACAGCTGGAACAGCTACGCTGCTCTTAACTGGGGAGCTTGATAAACTAAACAGTTAATGTTTGACACCATCTCCCATTTTGATCCATTCAGAGCGGTTTCACTATTCTATATATTTGCCTGTTTTTTGAATGTAAAGTTATGAATATCGCAACATTCTCTACAATATATGATCCTCTGCACAATGACCGGGCATTACACAGCCCTCCTGTACAGTCTTCCTCCCACCCATATTTAAGTCCCCAAATATCTCCTGTTCCGTTCCTCCTCTCGCACGAGTGGATCAAGCCATGCAAGGTGTTAAAATAAGGAGGTTTAAGATCAAAACAGTTGCCGCTCCTGCCGAGTTTAAATGTCAGACCAACACGGAAGCCTGAAAAACCTTTTCTTTGCTCCTTGTGCTTTTGCCCTTTCAGCTTTCCCTCTCTTCTTTCCCAGCTCCATTCTCTGAATCTAACCCTGCTG
Source organism: Nesoenas mayeri (assembly GCF_963082525.1). Classification (NCBI taxonomy): domain Eukaryota; kingdom Metazoa; phylum Chordata; class Aves; order Columbiformes; family Columbidae; genus Nesoenas; species Nesoenas mayeri. The sequence goes on from NC_137566.1 coordinate 8,844,782, forward strand.
GTGGATTCAATGCCTATAAAGCTTATTCACCCCAGGACCAGATTCAAGGAGTCTCCAGGGAACTCAGAAAATGACCGTACACTTTATCGGTAATGGGCCCTCCGGGAGCTGTCTCCCGTCAAATTATACACACTCGGGTATCCTGCTTAATAAGGAGGGGAGAGAAAAGGCTTGCTGACACAGCCAACGTTTGCAAACAAAAAGTCAGGACAAATTTAGCTTCGTTTGACAGGGTTGGTTTGAAGATCAGAGGTCTCTGGTCCTTAACCTGGACAGTCGCACTGAGCCCTGTGAGGTCTGACAGGCCGGCGGCCACCCCAGCAGGCACCTCGTCAGCTCCAGGTGTTGTTATTTATCATTGAAGACACAGTTGGAGAACTTGGTCCAGGTTTTAAAGAGAATCAGCCCTGCCCTTCAGAGGGGTGATGGGTTTTACCACGGGAAAGGTGGGAGCAGATCCTCAGCCGCGTTTTCCCATGCGAAACGTGTTTCAGGAACATCCAGACGTGCTCTGACACATTTACTGATGATTTTTTAATGGCACAAAAACATCTGTTCTGAAGATCCCGCAGCACAGATCCTACACTAGTAACAGAGTGTAATAGTTTCTCTAATGCTATTTTATCTATTTATCTTGCTACTGCTACATCACTATTCCTGAGTATTACAAATGGCTACAAGTGCAGCTTCAGAGAATAAAGAGAAAATCAAACCAAGCACAGCACCACAGAGAAAAAAACCTATGCTGAACCACAGCATTTTCTATCATCTGCTTGAAAACTTGACTCAGGTCCTAGCCTGAACTTTAACTATCAGCTCAATAGTACAGAATCTATCGATTACAAAGTCCCATCGCCTTGCATTTTTATCACATTTTTCATGCAACCGATTCAGCAACAGCTCCTGTGACGTCAGCAAGTATTATCCCAGCCTAAGGGATGTGGGAAACCCGTCCAAAGAGAGGTTGAGATGCCCCAGGTAACACAGCGACAGGGCTGGGAACAAAATATATACAACTACTATAAAAATGCAGACAGCTGGTAACAGGGAACCCTTCCTCCTGCAGTCCTTTCCTTCTGGTTTTGTGTGGTAAATATTAATGCATTTGGTATTATTTACAGAGAGGGAACTGGAGAACAGGAACTTAAAATTCAGGTTGCATCACGTTATTTTAGAAAATGAGGAAGACAATGAAGATTCTTATTTATGCACACAGGCAGCAGTAAGGGGGTTAGTTCATGTTTTCTCACTCTTTCAGTCTGAAGGCCGTGAACTACACCTGGAATTTACATGTTCCCTAAGTCCTTAACTTGGACTTCTAAACAAACTCTATATTTACTCTGTTATCTTGTATATAGAAAAATAAAAACATACTACCAAAACCTCACAATTTATTATCATTTAGCACAAATTATGGCAATCGGACTTAACCCTTCTCAATTATTCCAAACCAAAACACCCAGGAAGACTATGTTATGCCCAAATGAACTAAGAACCAAGTGCACACATGGGGGAATTCAGATGATGCACTTACAGAACTTTGAATCTACTCCATTGCAAGAAAATCTTTAAAGCACACTGCTAAACAAGTCAAGATATACACTGGTTTACTTCCTGCTGGTTTACCCTATTTGACACTAAATATGTTTGAAGAGCAAGAAAAAAAGAGAAAGAATATTTAATCCACTAATCTCAGGGGTAAAGCATGAAATGCAGCACAACTTTGCTTTAATGGTAGGCAGAGGGGAGCACAAGCACCCTCCCCAAAAGCTGTCCTTTGATCTCCAGCAGGTTAATATCACAGGTCAAACGTCCTCCCTCCTGAGTGCATCTCAAACCTCGGAAGGAAGATGCACAAATAGAGTCGATATGCCCCACTTTTGACCCCTGCTTTTGTGCCCTTTGGAGTCTGTGACCCCCATTTGTTACACGAAGTACAAAAGCAGATGAAAGGAACCTGGAGCAGGAGCTGGAGACTCAGGCTCCTTGAACTGTGGCTGGAAGGTAAGGAAAGCGGAATTTAAACCCAGATCAATCTGAACTTAGAGCATTTTGACAAGAAGGCTTCAAAGAAAAATCTTCTCTTCCCTACCTGAAAATAGCAAGATATAGATCTTCCCAAAATACACTGTAACCTTCTCAGTAATTTTATACTCATTGCTCACATTCATTGGTCTTTTCACAGAATCCCAGAATGTCAGGGGTTGGGAGGGACCTGGAAAGCCCATCCAGTGCAATCCCCCCATGGAGCAGGAACACCCAGATGAGGTTACACAGGAAGGTGTCCAGGAGGGTTGGAATGTCTGCAGAGAAGGAGACTCCACAACCCCCCTGGGCAGCCTGGGCCAGGCTCTGCCACCCTCACCAGGAACAAGTTTCTTCTCATATTTAAGTGGAACATTCAACTGATGTATTAAACTCAAGCCCCCAGGAAAGGGAGGGGAAACTAAACCCAACGAAAACAACAAAACAAAATCCAAATCAACCTGAAACAGTTCTTCCTCCCCTGAAAGATCTAAACCAGAATACTTGACAATTCCTCATGAAATTTTAAGGCTGCAGTAGTATAATCTCCAATATTCTAAACCATGGACTGGAACTGTGATGGGAAATAAATCCAAATTAAATAACAGAGGTGATCGCCTTTTGTATTCATAGTTTTCCATCATTCCAGATTATTGTCTGTTATTTGCAGGTTGTGATGACAAAGGAACAAAATCTGAATTCTTTTACATAAGGGCACAGATATTTAAAATAATTTCCACGTATCTACTATACGCATTATGGAGAGAGAAACAACATGGGACTTACCTTCTGAAAAACTTGATAGTTGGATTTGGACCATATGTCAAGCTACAGTAGGAAAAAAAAAAGTTATATATTACTACATGTGATTATTGAGAAAAAGAAGTTAAGCAGTTGTTCCAATTAAAAAAGCAGCAAACAGATCTATGGAGACTTATTTCTCAGTTCGCTGTTTTGAACCAATTGCCTTTACTTATTGCAGTCGAAGAACAGGAATTAATGACCTACGATTTCCTTTGCATCACAATGAAGGATGAGCATAGTTAATCACAGCTGTAGTAAAAAAAATACATATATATATATATATACAGGACCTGTTGAATTAACACATTGTCTCTTAAAAAAAGCAAAATCTCTATTTGTATGGGGTTGTGGCTGATCTATGCAAATATTCATCAGCTCAGTCTGTTTCTAAAATGAGGGCATTTTTCCTAAGTTTATGCTTGTCTTGTGTCTGAATAAGTGATTCAGTTACAAACGACACAAAGAACGTTTAGCTGAATTAAGCCCAAGCAGTGGTCTGCTGGGGCTAAATAAAGCATCCCTTAGGAAACTGCATTTACATTTGAAGACAAAAATTCCACTAAAAGAGATTTAAGGTTGCAGATAACTGCACAAACCCATGACATGTATGTGTGCTCAACTATAGACAAACTAGAACAACAAAATTGAAATAAGTTTTATTAACCCCAGAAACCAGAAGGTAAGGGACATGTTAAACAATTTCAGCTGACATGCTAATGCTCTTTTAGCCCAGCCCTGTGCAATATCTTGTGCTGTGTCAAGGAAAAGCAGCAGCAAAAAATGAGCAATTTCCATCAGTTCCAGCCTTGCAAATCACTTTTTTTTGCTACAGATGCCACCACACTGGACAATTCCATATGCACAAAACTTGTCATAGGAAAGGTGTCTGCTACAATATTAACCTTGGGAATCTTAATCTAGACAGAAGAAAACATTTTCTGAGTAAATTTGTGAAGCAGATGAAGCTCTTCTAGCGCTTGATAACATGGTCAGACACACGCGTTCCCACCATGGGGTTTATCTCCTTTACTATGAAATACAACTTATTATTTCAACACTGTCTTATGGTAATGCCCGTAAGTGATATTGAATTAACAAGTCTTCTAAAAGGCACAAAAATGAGAGTCTGAAATGAAGGAAATCACAGAATCCCAGAATGTCAGGGATTGGAAGGGACCTGGAAAGCTCATCCAGTGCAATCCCCCCATGGAGCAGGAACACCCAGATGGGGTTAGGTAGGGAGGCAAAGCAAGTAGGGAGAGGGGTTGCCCATGGCCCCGAACTGGAACCTGCTTCCAACCCTCGTCATCTTTTCTGTCCCCTACCTCTGCCCCACAGCGACGGGGCTGTCTCAGGTTTTCTCCCTCTGCCCAACAGGGCAAGGGGTTCATCACCTTTCGGGGGGTATCCCCCTGGAGCCCCTCTGAGTGGCACACCAGGGAGTTACTCCACCAGTCGATTTCCTTGTCACACTCCCTGATGGTCCTCAGTGTCTCAATCTCCTCCTTAAGCTTCGCAACCATGTAGAGCAGACTTTGCACCTGCTAACCCCTCACACAGGGGACTGGGCAGACAGTCTGTCTGAGTTGCTACAGTCTTCTTCAGACAAGCTCTCTTTCTGGTTGAGACCAAGGTCAGCAACAGTATGAGACACTGGCAATAGGTGAGAGAGTCTAACTAGCAAAAGGTGACAACCTCTACACCCTAGTGCACAAGTTACCACATCGCTAAAACGGTTCAGAATGCACAAAGTTCCCGCTTCTAAATACTGGCACAGAAGTGACACTTGAGTCCCCGAACCTCAATCTGGACAGGAGGTGATGTTAAAGACTTTAAAAACCAGTTCAGGACAGATTTTTCCTGGCTCAGTACCACTGACCTTGCCGTGACACCAAAGGCAGCTGATGTCTCGATGCCTTTTCCAGGTCGGACTAAGACAGAAATACCTTGAGGCATGAATCTCCAAACCTTTTTGCATTTACCAGCTCTTAGGGTGGGATCAAGAACCTGCGTGAACACCAACACCCTCATACTCTAGAGTCCATTTCAGCCTGAAGTTGGACCTGAGCTTGATTTAATAACAGACCTGAGCCTGTTGGGAAGGAAGCATCGCATTTCCATTTAGAAAAGCCTACATTTGAATATAAAAAATTAATGCGTATTTTTAAAAAAATGTTTTCATGTAATTTAAGGCTTTCTTTGGCTGCAGACAGAGTTGCTATAATTGGAATGTATATATGGTTTTGCTAATCTCTAGTGATCAAACCAAGTACGTGATTCTCTCTAGTTAGACTCAAGATCTAAAAAAAAGTCCACTTCAGATGCTGCATTAAGATGAGTCCAACAGGTTCTGAATGTTCATTAGCAAGCAGGAAGACTGAAAAGCTGAAAAAGTAATGAATGTCTGTCTTACAGACGTGCTGTTATCCGAGTTAAAAAAAAGAGAAAGAAAAGCTACCAAACCCCTCAAACCACATGCATACATCCTAAATGAATGCCCACCTTTCCCCCCCGAAACAGAGGATTAAGGCAGAGGCAGATTAAAGAATGCATCGTTATAGGTCTATTATTCTTCAACTTTTCACTTTCAATCAAGACACACATTTGTAACTAAAAAACTGCTGAAAGCACAATTTCAGGGCATCCTCTGCATGTGAATTAAACTGGGGCTCTTTTTCCCAATGCCCCACTCTCCCCACCCACCCCCGGCACAAGTAACAAGAGGCCATTTTCTGAAGGTCGTCTGAACGATTTCAAAGGCGATAACAAATCAGAATGTTCCCTGCATCTAATATCAAACAGGTCCGGTGCCAACACTTATTAGAGAAATCGGATTTAACCCCCCCGTCACCCAAACACACACACATCCAGCTTTGAAGTGGAAAGAATGCAGGGATCAGAAATTACCCGAGAGACGGCTCTGCCTGTCTTTGAAGCTTTCCTTTGATACTACTATTTCTTTTCCTCTCTTACGCTAGGAGGCTAAAAGCTGCCTTTTCTTATTGATATGGGGTAATTAATGAAGCTATAGAATTAACATAACCCAAGTTCCTTAACGTGATAATTCAACAGAGACACTTATGTTTCTTTAGTTAAGTATAACAGATGCAAAACCAGGAATTTGGTGAGGCAGCAGTGTTAAGTACTCACTCTAAATATGTCCTGTCAAGGTGGTTCTTGGTCTCTGCATCCAAAGAAAAGCGTGGTATTATTCTGCCAAAAAATCCCAATCCATTTTGATTTTTATTGGCAGACTAGGGCTCCTAATGGCTCAGCTGACAATAAGGCTGCCCTGGAAGGGTGAGCTGCGTAGCTTCATTTATTCAGGCATCAGGACAACACTAGTAATTAATTACTACCCATGGTTAAATTCCAGTGCACAAGGAGTGTGTCAGAGTTTGAAATTAAGGGTGGCACGGTGCCATCATGAGAACCACGGGGCTAATTAAAGTGCAGCAGTAAGTGGTGGAGGTAACGGGTTCATACGGTAAGCAAGAGAGACCACAGAGCGATCAGCGCCTGGAACCCACAACACGACAGAGCCTGCCAGATCTCACCCGTTGTTTTCACCAAATGTCACCAAAAATGTCTAAGTTATGTAGCTGGCAACCTGGCAATGACATATTCTGTGGGGTTTGTGAATAACTGAAGAGAGAAGTACATGAAGCACTTAAGAAACGAAATTATTCTTTGTCTGTGTAAGCAAAGCGTGAAAATAAAACCCTGGAATGTAGTATCCTATTTTAATCAGTGCAAGCTTAAGACTTCTATTTTTTCACCTTAATTTTGAAAGTATTTAAAGCTGTAAGAGGGAGTACGCAATTTAACTAGACTCCAGCACAGTAGAAACCACGTGAAGCTTTCACATGAACTAGTAGGATGCCACCATGGACCACCACTGGGAGCAACATTCACATTTGTTTTATTTCTATACTTGCCTGACTAAGGGACCAGAGGACCGTCAGCAGTTCTGCTGTTTGCACTCACCTCTTCCATTTGTATTTATTTTTCTCCAGTAATGTGAATTTTGCTAAACCAGTTGTACTTTCAGAGACGACGACTTCCCTGCTCTGCAAATCCTCGGCCTCTTCTGTGCACAGTCCATGTTTCACTTATGGTCCGTGTGACCATTCAGTCTCCCCATGATGGCCATTTCTTCTTTTGTTGAATAGATTTTCCTGCCCCAAATCTTGCTCTACCTGCAGGAATCCCCTCACTAAATCTCACTTTTGGTACTGAAAGGACCTCCTGCTCTGTGCAGCTCAGAGAATAACTCAACAGACCCTCATTCAGCTATTTCAGCGTAAAGAAACACAACCATTTATCCAGCGTCCCTTCTTCAACATGGCTTACAGAAAAGACAGGAGCTTCAAAATTGTCATATTGTATGATACGTTAATCTCATCGCTGCTGTTTGCAGGCATTAAATGCTTCCTAGGAACACATAAACCAACGTCCAAATCAGCAATGACTGTGCAAACTGCTCAATGGAAAAGACCATCTCCTACTGTGATCCTGAGTGTTCTCCCTGTTTTTGTTACTTAATAAAGAAGATACATGCTGATCTTCTCTTTTTTCGTACTCTTCTGTATCTCTTCTGTGCATTTTTTCCCCCTTTCAGGCTATAAACTGAGAAGCCAGAATAGTTTGGTGAAAGCTCACTGGTACTTTCCCAAAAGCATCTCTTGTGACAGCGAAGGAATTGGAATGGACTATGTTTGCAACTGACTGTAATCGCTCATTCCCAGCAGGCACAATAAGTAAAGCAAATCGTTGCAAGAGCACAATCTTATTCTTATTCTTCAATTACCAGTGTAGTTAATTAGTGAAAAAGAGGGAGCGCGCTGTTTGTCAATATGTGCTCCAGTTGGCAAAACTAGCAAGCTACGCATTTATTCAATCTTCCAAGCCAAATTTACTCATGATTTAAGTGGCCGCAACTCCAGTTCTACTTCAGTTAAATGAAATGTTCCAACTTACGCCTAAAACACAGACCTTCAGGTTTGCGAAAGCCCTGGGATGGCCCAAGGGAACAGCAAACTGCCACGGAATGGTCTGTGTAGCCTCGCGGGAGCAGTCAAAGAGCGGGGCTTTAGACACAGAAAGCTAAACTGGTAGGAAACAGACTCCCTGCAGACTGGCTTAAAGCAAGAAAATAAGCCAGGTGTTAGCACCGATGCTTTGGAGCGGCTGGACCGCTCCCCAGGGACAGCGGACACAGGTTAGTGCCCTGTGCCCAAAGCTGGCCTTGGTGGGACCCGCCGTCCCCTCGCAAACAATGACAGAGGAACAGCGTACGGCTCGAGAGAGGGTGAAGCTGGAGCTAAATACAAGCCCAGCGCCAGGTGCCGAGTTTCAGAAAGGAACTCTTTTACTTAGCTTTTCAGTGTATATAGCATTATTTTATTTCAAGGGAGCTTCAAAGCAAACTGGATTCATCAGAGGATACCCAAATGAAGGGTGACACGGGAATCCATCAAGCACTGTCAGCGCTCCTCAGGCAGACAATCATGTCACTTCCGAGCAGAATTTGGGGTGAACAGGGGCTGGTGCTCTAAGTCTGTATTTATATGCTAATATACAAGGATATGGTGCAGCTGCTCCTGCATATTTGAATAATGCAAATAAAAATCAGGCAGTTTTTGTTTTACTACTTCTTAGGCCAATCCCCTGCCCTTTGAGCCAGAATCTCTCTCTGGCAACATAGCTGCAGTGTCTCCTTCAGCACATCAGCTCCCGGCCTTTTGCAGGGAACGGAGGCTCAGCCTCAGCGCCGCTGAACCCCGGGTCAGCACACAACGTGCTACAACACTGTTCTCACTTTTGAAAAGAAAAAAGTCTCACCTCATTATAACATGGCCTATGGGTGCCAAGTGCTCATCTTGATATAATGAACTTTTTATTTTAATAGGCTTCGTAATCAGAAGAGAAAGCTCCAGAGAGAAAACTATGTGAAACATGGAGAGGTATTTAGTACTATTACTGGCAAAGGACAGTGCTGGTGGATGTCTCGGAAAGAGAGACCGTTCCACCCCGAAAAGAGAAACAAGCTGAGCTGCAGGCCGTCAGGTCCCATTAACATCTTGCGATGCGCTAAAGAGCCACAGGGAGTGTGTGCGGTCAGACGGAACTTGAGGGTTCAAGCAGGGTGAATTGTTCATAAAACAAATCGCTTGTGGAAACAGGTAACACTTGCTTTAACAGCTGCTGTTCTGCGCTATTACTGACAGGCAAATTCTTGAAGACAACCTACCAATGATCCTCATGGTTCCGTTTCTCAAGTTGAGCACAAAACTAGCCCACGGTTTCCCAATGGCTCTTGGTAAAGAGAAATCTGAACCTTGGGCTATTGATGTGCCGGTACGCTGAAAAAATGTTTTCTCAGTGGACATTATTAACGAGGCAACTGGGGTCTAAGGTGATCAATTAGAAATTCAGGCGAGGGCTTCAGAGCTTAGAAAGAAGTCGGATATTTCGGTATGAAAAATCCAAGCGGAGCATGATAAACTGAAACCGGAGCATCCTGCAAAACATCCACAGAGCCTTCTGACAGTTTTACATTTCTAGCATCCTTGTGAGGGGATTCCTGTTCTCTGTCCTTTAAATACCAGGTGAAAATAAAACTGAATGTCGCTGGATATCCAATAACCTACCTTGCCATCTTCAGTGTAGACATTTTCATTGTAGCCTTTCACTATCGTCCGGTCAATGAAGAGGCTCCGCATCACCACTATCACTTTTAACACTTTTCCTAAGGTAACCTGTGAAGAACAAGAGAAGGACAAAAATGAGCTGAAGGAGAGTCACAAGACCATCAAGTTAACGGCCTAAGCTGATGCAATTTCAGTTTTTAATATCTTACAGATAGACCAAAATAAAAGATCTAAAAGCACTGTGTGTGTTATGAGAAAGAGGGAGACTATAAAGTACAGAACAAACAAACATTCATTTGCAACTGAAAATGTAAGAATTCACAGAATTCCCTTGTGTAGGCATGACACCACAACTCAATAACTTGTCGAAAACAACGAGCAAATGTGATTATTTTCGATGTATTTGATATTCTCCAATATAAAGTCCACTCAGAGAAAAATAATTTGAAAGACAAAGCGGACTCTTCTCACGGCAGCATTTAAAAGCATGTCATGAGTTCAACGGAAAACATTTCAGGTCCAACAAAACCGTGAAATTATTTAAAAGGAAACTACAGCTAAAAAGTAAGATGTTACTTTTTCAAAGGTTTAATTTTCTTCTGTGAAAGTCGTAAACTGTAAAGAATAAAACTAGTACCACGAGAAAAAAAAAAAACAGTATCACAGGGTCAGTCAGAGTATAACAACAGAAATAAGCCTAAATTATATTACGGACAGAAATGCAATAATGAAAGCATTTTAATTGAAAAATCAATTTACATTTCAAAGATGAACTTGCACTTCAATATTGTTGAGATGTGTGTCTAACAAGAATTCTTTGTGTTTTGTTATACAGAGATTATTACGGAGTTTTTCCTCACTCACAAAAGCATGAAACTGAAATTAAAAAAAAAGACAATTGGGTCATTTTAATATTTCCCAACCAGCAGTGGCTCATTTCCCATTGCCTGTGTCCCAACGTTTCCTCCAGTATAGACTAACACAGGCTACAACAATTGTGTTTTTACTGTTAACCTCAGCAGAGCTACACCCAGAGAAACCAGTCAATGCGCATCTTTATTGATTTGTTACATGTTTTTCCTTTTTAACTCCTGCTAATGACTCCCACCTACCAACTTGTTTAAGCACCAGTAACCTCAACCTGATGCTCACTAACCAAGAGACTAATGGGCAAAGTGACTCTGAAGCGCCAGACGCTTCTTCCCCATGGAGGAAGATGGAAAATCTGGCACAAGGACTCCATCTCAACGCTGATGTGGAATATTTTGTCTCCACTATCTCCACACACTTCAGTGGTTGCTCACTTCTTTGCTCTTCCCTTAGGTTCTGCATTCACGGCATCTGGCATTGCTGCCGGGTAGAAACAAAAACTGGATGAAATTGAACTGAAGCCTGTGTGGGATGTTCCCAAAAATCCTGAGTGAACAGCAGAATGTAACAAGCTGAAAAATGCCACGTTTGGCACTTCATCTTCCTTGAATATCCTTATTGCTGGCCTCAAACCTCCCAACAAGATCTACCTACACAAATGCACCCAGGCAGTGTGGTCGTACGGATAAACAATAAAATACATTGCAGTTTTGGCCAGGTTAGTGCTCGGCTGTCTGAATTAGCTCTTCCAGTGCTCGGGTATTGACGTAGAGAACTTTCCTATTTTGTGTCGCTGTTGTTTTGACACGAGATTCCTGTAGATTTTACATTGGCTGGAAGAGAGATCGGGACTTTCCGATGGTTCTTGCAGGACTGTATCATTAGTTACGTCTGACAGAAGCAGAAATTTTGTTAAAAAGCATAGCTCAGAGAAATGATAGTTTATCATTTTAACAGCGTGGAAAGAATGAGGCGAGTAGTACCAAGAATGAACAAAAACCTGTCACCAGACTGGAGGATGCTGTAGATTCGGAAGCCAAGAGTATGTTCCACAGCTATTTCCAGGGCAAAGCACGTTCTGTATTGTACACAATAAATGGGATACCCTTTCTTTTTTCCTCTAATAATCAAGACTTGTAACTGTTTTCAGGACTTAATGTTTTTGTTCACCTCAACCATATTTTACAACTCGTGTTTTCCAGCAAACCATTTTCTTTCAATGCCCACTCCACTTAGCTAACTGGAGTCCATGTTCAGAAAATATCTACGTATGGAACATAATTTACACTTATAGTGACACAACTGTGTCCCTACAGACCACCTGAAAGAAAGTAATATAAAACTAATGGCTCTGGTAAAATGTAATTTGATGGTCCTACTCTGAGCTCCATTGGTCAGGTCTCTGCTTCTGGAGGTCAAGACTCACCCAGATGGTCCCTATTTAATGGGCACTAAAATGTCCCTGCATTTCCACACATATCAACTGAAAGGAACTTCTTTTGTTTTACAGAAAAAGATACTTTTCAATTGTGACAAAAAGGCAACAATTTCCTTTCTAAGCCAACTTCTCCTATTAAATTTCAGCTTCTTCCGTCGATATCCTGTTAAGACAGCGCTTGGCTTTTTAATATTTTGCCTGAAGGATATATGCCAACCCGTCCTTGATGTAGAAAATTTTAATTCAAATCAATACATGTGCAAGGTCACTTTAAAATTCAATTAATATGAATGAAAAAATATGCCCCACAGTTCTGTGAGCTGAAAATGGAACAGTTGCAAGTTAAATACTTCTGTAGCTTCTGTTTTGCTCTGTGTAATAACAATGTACTTCTAACTGCCTTTTAACTAAAGTATACTCAATTCAGACAGTTAAGTTATTCATAAATCCCCTGCTTCCCAAAATGGCAAGCTCCAGAAGAAGGTAGGACAGGCAGCTGATTGAAATCTGCAATATTATGCAGCTTTTCTGACAAAGATAGAGAAAATAAAAGTCTTCTTGAAATATCCCAGTTTTAAAAATATTTTGTCTATCACCGAGATAATTCTCAAAGACCATATGACAGACACCGTGTGCCAAGAGAGGGGAGGGGGAACGCAATAAGCAGTGAGGATGGTTTAGATCATTTTTTGTAAGCCTGCTAAAAAAGTTCCCATTTAACATCACTTATGATTGGAAAAGTAATAGGTGCCTCTGCAAATAAGTCAGAATGAGGGTTGAAATGAGTCTACTAAACGAAAATTAATTTACCATGCCAGAATTCCGCCTGGAGGAAACAGCCTGAAATCGCCTCCTTTAATTTTGCCTCTTCGTTGAAACTGGTACCCAATGAAAAGCCCTTTTTTTTGAAAAAAAAGCATTAACAAACATGCTTTCTTCCAATTTATGTAAAAGTTTGATATTAGGAAAATGTATGCTGACAATACCCAGCTCCACCGCTGTGCAAAAACATTCCCAAGGCTCAGATTTCCTCTCGGCATCCCAGGGACTTTGCTGCTGGTTGGAGCTGCAGCTGCTCTGCAATGCAGAGCCAAGAGACAAAAACCTTATTGCCGGTTAACACGGGTACCTCGCTGCTTCTATAGAAAGCGGCACAAGGTTGTATATGCTTTTTAATTCTCCTTAGCAAACAATAAGGCAACGCCAAACCAGAAATGTAACCAAGCTGTACGTATTTCCAGCAAAAGGCCAGACACCTGTTTCTTGCCATAAGCTTGTCCTCCCACTCGTGTATCTTACTAATCTGTACAATGCTTGGAAATCATACATATATATACACTGAAAAATAAGGTTTTGTATTAAAAATAAAGTAAAAATAAAAACCACTCAGACTTTCAACTAGTTCTTTTTTTTCCGATAGCTCATCTGCTGCTGGTATGAACGCTGCGCTTTCCCTCACATGCTCATTATTCTTTAATGATGCCTATTTGTAAATAGCAAGATAAGAAGCAATTAAGCCATTAGAGTCTAAATAAACAAACATAATAATTAGGTTCTTTACTAGGATTTCTTTTTTTATGTAAGGGCTGGAATTTACCTTTCATTAGTCTAACCTAATTGCAATAGTGCATGATAAAGAGTCAACATAAATGAAGGACTTTGAATGATTCTGACATATTAAGGATGAGCTGGTGATCCCCTCTCTCAGTAACAAGGCATATTCTCTTAATAAGGTGAACAAACTGGCACAGGATATTGTTCAAAGGTTAAAAACCATATTTTACCAGTGGCCAGTTACACTTAGGGAAGGGTCACCTCAGCCCAGCATTGTTACAGATGATGGAATGGTTTCCGTCTCATTTTCCATTCTAAATTATAGCACACCAGGGATTTTACAGGGATGAAAATGTAGAATATATAATACATCTATGGGAATATCAACACAGACCTGTGAACCTTTAGGAGTGGGCAGCAGCCCTGGGGCACACGAAGCCTGCAGAGGGAGCGAGGTGAGGAAATTCCCCACAGGTCTTCTCTACTTTTTCCGCTCTTGTTCACTATCCCATCAAAAGACTCTTCCTCACCTTCCTCATTCTTACATCACACAAGCAGAGAATAATTTACAATTTACTTGCCACTCCCTGCTCACATACGTTGCTGATCCAAGACATTCTTCTTCCACACGTCATAGAATCCCAGAATGTCAGGGGCTGGAAGGGCCCTGGAAAGCTCATCCAGTGCAATCCCCCCATGGAGCAGGAACACCCAGATGAGGTTACACAGGAAGGTGTCCAGGCGCAACCAAGGCAGCCCCCAACCTTTATCGCTTCAACCAGACCCTCCTTGTTAGTGAGGATGAGGTCCAGGAGTGCACCTCTTCTAGTCGGCTCCTCCACCCTTTGCATCAGAAAGTTCTTGTCAAGGCACTGGAGGAACCTCCTGGACTGTGTCTGGCCGGCTGAGTAGAGTCCTTCCAACAAACCTCAGGGAAGTTAACACCCCCACCACAACCAGGGCACTGCACCAAAGTATTCAGATAATGCTTGTTTTATTCAGATACCATACTGTTTGCCCAGAGTTAATTAACTACATAGACCATTTTTATCCTTGGACTGTTGATGTCATACCTGCCGTTGCTTATGAAGGTATTTGATGCAGTGGTCGAGTTGTTATATTAAAACATCTTTAAACACAATCATTCCATTTACCAGAAATAAACATGTATTCATTGTCGAAGGCACTAGTAAACAGTGTCCATAGTTCAAGAATGTGCAAATGCTTGGAAGGAGATGGGGAAGAAGAGGAAGGGAGTGAGATTCTTTGCACCTTCAGAATAGCTGGAGTCTTTGCCAAAGAAAACATCTTCAGGAAAAAAAGACCTAACATGGAAAGTTTCAGCCCCAGACCGTACAATTACGTGTGTCCATGGAAATCAATTTATGTCCTTGTCTGTAGAAGTGGGAATTTCATGGTCCAAGGCTCATCCGGTGTTTCAAGAGGAATAATTATTGGCCTGCTGGTTTGAATCTTCTGGCGAGTAACCTTTGTGTTGAGCTCAGTTCTCCCCAACCAGGGTACGACTTTCATAAAGCCCAGAACTTGGAAGCAAAGAGAAAAATAAACTATTCCTGAGAGCATAAATGCTGTGTCTTGAAAGGTTGCTACCTCCTGGTCCTTTGAGGTTACTGCTTCCTCCAGACAATAGGGATTTTTCTTAATGCTTTAGATTTATACACAGCAATTGTACCTCATTAGTCTGGATTTATGCTACATAGACCAAACACATAAATAATTGAAACCTTTCAGAGCCATGTGAAATCCTCAACTGATTCTAAAAGCAGTTTATCATGGTATTTCAAGGTGCTGTTTAATCCCAATCTTCACTAGTGATTTTTCAATTAATCTTTTAATCACGCTATGCATAAAAAAGGCTAAACATAGAATTGTATCAGCTTTAATAACAGTGTCATGCAAAATTCATTTGCAGCAGCAGCAGAGGGGACTGTGGACTCCTTAAGGTTTTTGTGAGATTTTGTTGGTCAAATACAAGTTACAAACACTGGGTATATATTTTTACAGATAATTGAATAGCTTTCTGTAATTTGAGCTGGTTCTTAAGCATAATGATATGTATAACTAACTTCCAGTTTGAAAAATTCAGTTGTTTCTGATAAACCGAAGCTCAAGGCAGGAATCATGTTTTTTTCTTTCCAAGTTATTTTACGAATTCTTGATGATAAATTAATTTTATAAACTTATACTGATGCCTCCACTTTTAATAAAAATATGAAACATGTTTTTCTACAATTTTATTCATTCTCCATAAAATCAGACACATTTGCATTTCAACTTTCAAGCCTTGTTCCAAGCATTTTAAACAGTCTGATTGTATGGAAGTGGGCTGTATTAATTGCAAATAGGCTAGACATCTGTTCACTGAAGCTAGATACTTTCTTGTGTCTCATTGTTGTTTATCAGTGTTTTACATAAAATCGTTATTGTTTTTTGTTGGAAAAATGGATTCTGAAATGTATTATTTGCCCATGAAGAAAGGCCACCAAACTGGGGTTTCTTCCACAGACCCTGATCCTGAAGACCCGGGGGCGGGGAGGAGGAATTCACTAACTGATTTGAAATCAGTATTGATGTCCTACTTGGTAGGAAACAATTTAATGCTAATCTTTTCAAATCAATCTCTTTTCTCCAAAATGCTTTAGCAGTGTAAATTCCTCATCCCAGTCTGGTGGTCCATTCGGAAACTGGTACACAGTTGGCACTGGATACAGGTGGGCAGATTCATGGTAGGGATGTGGGTCTGTTCACGTTTGGTGCCTTAGGCACCTAATTTTAGGCACATGTGATGAATATTCATTTAGGGATTTGCTGTCTTGGAGGTAACAGCTGGGTTTTGGTGTTTGATGGAGCCGCTGGGATGTTTCAGGATCTCTGGTGGGAGCTGAATCTTGAGGAATCACTTCCGAGCTCATAGTGGCACTGTTGTGATGGAGGTGGCTTCACGGTTTGCCTCTTTAGATTGAGAACCAGCATTTAAAAAGTATTAAGCCAACATCTGGGGTCATATTAGGGGCAGTCAATGTGGCTTCACCAAGGGGAAGTGGTGCTTGATGAACCTCATTAACTTTTATGAGGACATAACAAGGTGGATGGATGATGGCAGAGCGGTGGACTGATCTACCTTGACTTGAGTAAGGCATTTGACACAGTCTCCCACAGCATCCTCACAGCTAAACTGAGGGAGTGCGGGCTGGATGAGCAGGTAGTGAGGTGACTGTGAACTGGCTGAAGGGAAGAAGCCAGAGAGACGTGGTCAATGGGGCAGAGTCCAGTTGGAGGGCTGTATCTAGTGCAGTGCCTCAGGGGTCAGTACTGGGGCCGGTATTATTCAACATATACATCAATGATTTGGACGAGGGAGTAGAGTGCACTATCAGCAAGTTTGCTGATGACACCAAGGTGGGAGAAGTGGCTGACACTGGAAGCTGTGCTGCCATCCAAAGACCTGGACAGGCTGGAGAGCTGGGCTGGCCCAGGCTGCCCAGGGAGGTTGTGGAGTCTCCTTCTGTGCAGACATTCCAACCCACCTGGACACCTTCCTGTGTAACCTCATCTGGGTGTTCCTGCTCCATGGGGGGATTGCACTGGATGAGCTTTCCAGGTCCCTTCAACCCCTGACATTCTGGGATTCTGTGGTGCTAAACCACAAGGGAGCAACTCCAGCTCTAACTTGGGATAAGCTCAGAGTGAGACACCACCAGTGCTGAACCCTCCCTCCTTCTGGGGGAGATGCCCATCCCGCAGCACCTTCCACGGAATGATTTGTGCCTGAAAACAGCAAAAGCTTTTGTAGCAGTTGGGGCCAGATGGAAAGTGCCATATTGGCAACATCAACTGAGACAGATGGGAAAGAGGGAAAACCTGCCTAAAAGAAAAAAATGATACACCCATCCCACAGTCACGTACGAAAATACTTTATAAACAATCTTTTTGATCTCTGATCCAAGAAAAATATGCACACCACTGGTTCAGTACGGGGCTGCTGCCTTGTAGCAACAATAATGTCCTTGATTTTGAGAGCAACTGCAACATGGAATTCACTAAGTTACTACTGCTTGTAAAAGGGGCTTCTTTTACAGTTATCACTCTCCCAACTTACCTTATTCATAACCAGTTACATCCAAGATAATTTACCTAATTTCCTAATTGTTCCTGAATCTTGAGAGGTGTCGTGTATATTCTGACCTCAAAAAGCCATTATTAGTGGAAGGCACTTTATACACAAAACATTGACCGGGTTTCAAGTAAGGAAGTAAAAACAGACATTTTTCTATAGCGAAATAGTTAAATATGAAGTCAGCTTAAGAAGAAATGCTAAAGCTTCCAAGACTTATAGCTTCTTAAGACTGCACTGATGAATTCAATTCTTTTCTGGAATGTATTGTTCCACTCGGTGAATCCGACAATTGCAGATTAAATGTTTTAACGCCAGCTGTTTATTTTAACCTCTGACTCAGTTAATCTCTTGCAAATTGGGGGCTGTTCAAAGAAAGTTAATAATGGGATGCTAGACAGCTGATTAATTAAAACTAAACATAATCACAGCTATACTTACTATAGAAGAATTAACAGCACCTCTGAAAAATACAGGCAAAAATCTAATCATAATAGTGTTTTACAGTTGACAAATGCTAAAAACAATAGAAAACCTAAGGAGCGATCCTATCGTTGACTTATGTTGACTCAACAACTTTGTTTTGACAAAGTATCTGATTTTCAGACTCATTTTACCATTTGCTTGGAAAGTAGAAATATACTTATATATACATTACACCCAAGAATTTTGTAATAGCCTATGCGAGAAAGGAAAAAATAGGGGGAAGTGCCATAAGAAATCTGAGCTGGAAAAGACAGATTTGGTCCCAGTTCTTCACCTGTGTATACAGTATATTTTCTACTTTTATTTAAAATTTGGCAAAAGATGCAACTTCTGCCTTTCGCCCTCCTACAGGAGAATCCGCATCCAGCTGCAGACTCCACGTCCACGTTGTTGTCTTAGAGGAAAAGCTTTAGAGATTTCTCTCGCTATGAGCGCAACAGCTGCCTGTGAAAATTGATGTCAACAATAGGTTCTTGGGGAATGAAATCTTGCTTGGTCAGGCAGAAATAAGTGCAATGTATTGGACTTGTTTATCTCTAATCCAGCCTTTATTGTTCATTTACCTCCAAGGCAAATTCTCGACTTCATCATATAGCAGAAATTCACTGACCCAAGAACAATTTGAACAAATTTAAATCATATTGGTTTCCTCTTTCTTGCTCCCACCACTCTTTTCCTTCTTAATTATCATGATTAAGACTCATTCATTGCCACGACAGCTGAAAAACAGTGAATTTTGAGTTTGCACTCATATTTCTATGGTCACATGTAGTAATAAAACATAATAAAACTTCCTTCTAAAGATGGAATTCTTTCTGTCATTCATTTGTCTAAGAGCAAGAAAGATCGCACACCGCTGTGATACCTGAAGAACAGTATGTTTCTGAAAAAAAATATAATCTTTAATAACCTGCATTTTAGGAACAGTAATTCAATCCCTTAAGAAACGCATCTCAAGGGATTAAATGATCCAACTTACCAGAAGCATTGCAGAGGTTCCATTGGGCCGGGATAACTGGATAGACATTTCAGGGAACATCCTATCAATCCGACTGATCACATCATCGACGTATCTACCAACCAAACCAAACCAACAGAATTAGCACGTGTTCCTCACCACAGCCTCAGCCGCAAACTCGTGCCATCATATTTCTATACTTCTGCCTCTGGAGGTCAAAGGATACGTTATCAAGATTACTCTTCCAGGGTGGGAATTTGTAGGTTGCCACCTCCTTACGCTCTCTTTGATAAACTAAACAAATCTCCTCAGAGTCTTGATGCATTCAGGATTTTTTTCTGATTCTCTCCCATTTATTCCACGCACTGGTGACTCTAAAACTGGCACATCCCAGGGGTTTCTCTGGGGTGATCAAACACAGAGGCCAAATAACACCCTCTCTGCTGGGTATAACCCCTCTGCGTACACAGACCACAGCGAGCTGGCCCACGTTGGTCTTGGTTCCCGATATCACATTAAGAGCTGACACTCGTCAACAGAGAAAACCTCCTTTAGGCAACCTCGTTTCCCAGGACACGCTGCCCCATCCCATGGTCGTGTCATTTCTCTGGACACGATAAAATGCACATTACTTGCTTTCGCGGAGTCTACGTGACGTTCTGTATCACCTGTGCACCGCTGCCAGTTCTGCTGACATACGGGGCGCTACCGCCTGGTTAACACACGCATCTACAAACCCTGCAACTTGATCACAGATCCATGAATGAATTGATTGATAAAACCGTGTCATGCTAACCCACTCACATGCTCTGAAAAAAAGATTTCAGGAAAATTAGTTGGCTCAGATTAACTGAAAAATCTAATTATTTTCCTTTATCCTTCTTAAATGAAGGCAAAAAAAATGCTTAATTCTTCAGAGCTATTCAGTTCTAATCTTAGTTGCTAAAAAACACCCCAAAACCAATGAGGCGTTATGCTCCAACTGTTATTTTGCAAGAGATTAAAAATCAACTGAAACAAATAAAATGAAATAAAGAAAGCTAGACTTACACGGCTGGTGAGGTCAGCCTACTTTTAACAGTAACAAAAGAGTGGAATTAGTTATGACAATTCTGCATAAAATCCTAATCCACACTTCTAGTTGTGCAGAAAAAAGTTTCCCCATTCACTTGAGTGACTCATTAACAGCTCGTTTGCTGATAAGCAAAGTCAAAACATCCACAAGCCAAGAACTTCCCCAGCACAAAGAGGAGACGCGTTAAGAAGACGCTTTGGGATGAGTCAGTTCCACTCAAGAGTGCACACCTAACTAATTTTAAACATTACTGAATCCCATACTCTTTTTTTTAAATACAGCATGAGAGTTTATAACGTTCAGCAAATGCAATTACTCCAGGCTCACAGAATCCCAGAATGTGAGGGGTTGGAGGGGACCTGGAAAGCTCATCCAGTGCAATCCCCCCATGGAGCAGGAACACCCAGATGAGGTTACACAGGAAGGTGTCCAGGCGGGTTGGAATGTCTGCAGAGAAGGAGACTCCACAACCCCCTGGGCAGCCTGGGCCAGGCTCTGACACCCTCACTGAGAAGTTTCTTCTCATATTTAAGTGGAACCTCCTGTGTTCCAGTTTGAACCCATTACCCCTTGTCTTATCACTGGCTGTCACCGAGAAGAGCCTGGCTCCATCCTCCTGACACTCACCCTTTAGATATCTGTGAACATGAATGAGTCCCCCCTCAGTCTCCTCTTGTCCAGCTCCAGAGCCCCAGCTCCCTCAGCCTTTCCTCACACGGGAGATGCTCCATTCCCTTCAGCATCTTGGTGGCTGCGCTGGACTCTCTCCAGCAGTTCCCTGTCCTGCTGGAACTGAGAGGCCACAACTGGACACAAGATTCCAGGTGTGGTCTCCCCAGGGCAGAGCAGAGGGGCAGGAGAACCTCTCTGACCTACTGACCACCCCCTTCTAACCCACCCCAGGTACCATTGGCCTTCCTGGCCACAAGGGCCCAGTGCTGGGTCTGCAGATAAATGGAGCTATCGCTTGTGCATGAAGAGAGATGATCGACTGAGACCAGGCAAGGAGAGATTGTGCATTTCTGGATCAGTATGTGGTCAGAAACACGATGCACATGATGATGCAGAATATTGCATAACTTCTGTTCTCTAGTTTTCCAAGCTTTGGGCAATAATAAGTAAAAAACAATCAAAAGACACAGTTGCATAAAACAAGGGCTGCTTACACAATGACAAAGTCTATCTGCATTAAAAATGGAAAATTCAAGTAATTTTAAATCATAGGAACAACAGTACGACTTGGGCATTTAATCTGCTTAGGCCCTTCTGAAAAATCCCAGGGAACATGTACATTTATTCTTTGAAAATGTGATCCAGGCTGCTTGGAGCTCACCAGTTAGTTCTTCAGCTCCTTCCTACATCTGATTATTTTTTAAATGTAAAAATTGTTTTGACCACATGCCTTAAAACTTGACTGAAACTCAACTGTCGCCTTCTACTACCTGAGGAGTATAAGGCAAAACAGGGCACTCAGAGGGAACTTGTGAAGAGTCTTCCCTTTAAGTAAAATCACACGTACAGCAAAACAGAAGTCTTCTAATTCGTGATTAACCAGCTCCTGAAATCAAAGATGAGTTCCTAAGACAATTTGGGCTCAGAAGCCTGCAAATTTGTACCACTCTTCATAAGTCAGTTGACAAAACCCACACACTTCAGGAAATGTAATGCTTGCCTTTGCAAGGCTCAGCAGCTCTATCAGGACCATCCACGCAGCTTGTTCATACTCTTCTCAGTTCAGAGAACGTCAGAGAAAATCCAAGACCAATACGATAAAAGAGCATTGACGCACATATTCTCGTTGTGCCCCTTTGCCTTTTTTTCAAGTAGACATCAGGGTTTCCTGAGGACTCATCAGAACAGAAGGGCTCTTCAAAGATGCATATATAATTACTAAATTAGCCCGACTACATGGCGGCCTCAAATATAAGATGACAAACAAGCCAAACTAAAGCAAAATTTTTCTCTAGATACGTCCTTCAGAGAGGACATCTGGTAAAACATCTTGCGAAGGGATGGATACGATAAATCAAATGCAGCAAAGTGTAACTGGTGACGACTTCAGAGAAAACCAAAGAACACGTGATAAAGACAAGATAAGTGTGGTCCTGAGGCTGTCTGGAAAGAGGGTCAGAGAAAAAGCTGCTGTCTGGAACTTATTTTACAGAACTGAAATACATTAATTTAGTGCCAAAATAAGCAGAGTCACAATTTACACATCTCCGTCCAATCAGTTTTGGCTCAAAAAATATGATAGTTCCTATTTATGTTACAGAACTTTCTACAGTGTCTCAGAGAAACGTAGCACTTAAGAATGGAGAAAAGTCTACTCTTGCTCTTTTCTTTTCCAGAACATCTATAAAATGCTCACATTTCCTTGACTCCAGTACCAAAATCTCCAGCCTGTTCTGACCAACTTCATCGCCAGCTCTAAGCTTCGTGCCAGGCTCTCTTGTCTCTCGTTGTTAACACTGTCCTCTTGTCCTTTCTGAACAAACTGCTTCAGTGCTTTTTTCCTCTCATTTCTCACCCAACTTCAAACTTTCTGTTGGGCGAAGACTCCAGTCAGGCTCCTCCTGGCTCCTCTTGTTTCCTTCTGTTCCCTTCTCATCTGCACACTAACTCATCCTCTGCTCCTCCTTCAAAGCCTCCGTTCCCGCTGTGAAATCTTTATTCATGATATTTTATAAAGGGAAAAAAAAAAAAAGAAGTTACTTTTTGCAAATAACTGACTGACTTCCAACTACCACGAAGCAAGTTGAGGGCAGAGGGGGCAAACCTGAGTCTCTCGAGTTATATGCAGTTCATCAGTCCTGGGGGTACAACATATGATCAGCAGGAGGGAGTTCTGGCACTGGAGCGTCTTGGTAATATGAATCCACAGGAGCAGGGAGAATAAAGCCAGAATGTGAGGACTGCAAAGAACAAAACTGCTAAGACACCTTGGACAAAGGTCTTAAGGAACAAATTTGCTAAGATTCATGCC
Organism: Nesoenas mayeri; assembly: GCF_963082525.1. Classification (NCBI taxonomy): domain Eukaryota; kingdom Metazoa; phylum Chordata; class Aves; order Columbiformes; family Columbidae; genus Nesoenas; species Nesoenas mayeri. The sequence continues at coordinate 8,867,763 of NC_137566.1, forward strand.
CAGCTCACAGAATCACAGAATGTCAGGGATTGGAAGGGACCTGGAAAGCTCATCCAGTGCAATCTCCCCCCATCCAGTGCAGCTCCACTCCACCATCTTTGTTGCCCTCTCTGTTGCCATCTCCTCCCTAACCTGCAGCGCAGAACTGAGACAACACTCATCTGAAAGATTCAACAGTAGCTCTACATTTATTCTCACAAGTTAGCTTGTTTTCAACTTTCCTCGAGATGTTATTTCGGTCATAGAGGATTTACATTTCATTATTGAGTAGATGCAAAAGATTAAGTTATGTGCTTAAATAGTCTAGAAGTGTTTACATATAAACACATGGTGGTCTGTTTCAAAAGCATATGCACCGATCGCTGGATCGAACACTTCACCATCTGCACTTCTCGCTCACAAAAGGCCAAACCTGGTACAGCACTTGAGGATGAATGTGAAGCCGTTTGGACAGTTCTCCAGAAGCCAGCACAGAGTGTTTAAGGGTTGGGTTTACAAAGACATTTAGGAACCAGGGGCTGTGATTCAACAACTTTCAGTCTTCGGCAGCAATTGTGCCATAAGGCGCTGACACATCCCCTCCCGCGTGCCGCAGCCCCTCAGCCGCGCTGCGCAGGGAGAGCTGGAGCACACAGCTGAGACGGCTTGAAAATGTAAAAAGAAAGAGATATCTTGTTTTAAATCTAAACTGGTTTAATGATTCGGCTCCCTGTGCGGCTGCACACACCGTATACCAGCACAATTCCCGCTGGGACTGTGCCTCACAGCCCAGGAATACTGTTCAGTGGGGTCAATCTATTACAACAATAAAATATTGTTTTACGGTAAAATCTGTTACTTATCCAGTATTGTTTATACAGCAAACACAATTCTGAATCCTTCAGTGCTACTGTGAACCCATTGGTAAGCGACGTGGTGTAAACTTGCAAGGAATGTCCCCAAAGGTACGAGCTGATGGTGATGCTACAAATGCTGAATGCTTATGAAATGCAAACTTGCCCCTGAATCAAACAGTCTCTGGACGTCTGCACATTTAAGATGAATATGAACCCCTCTTTAATGCACTCTGAAAACAAACGTTGTCAGCGCATAATTTGTTTTTATAAGACAGAGCAAAAAGACATCTGTTCACAGTATCAAGTTCTAGTGCACCACCCTAAAAAGTATAACTTTAATAAAGAAAACTTTAAGTTAAAAATAGAGCCCTTGCAGTCAAATTCCCATAGATGTTTTATTATATTGTTGAAATAGCTTTCTTTGTCCTTATGTGGAATGCACTTCAAAATGCCTTTAATTCACAGCAGTAATCAGGAGAGGAATATGGATATCAGAATGTGTGAAAGCTGGTTAACAAAATAAGCATGCATCTGCTTTACAGTCATCAGCAGGATCCTGTCTGAGCCTGCTACTAGTCTGCGCTTCATGGAAAACATCATTAACTCCTTGATACACACCTCGAGAGGAAAAACAGCCCTAACAACGTAATAGAATTTCAGCAGCAATACTTTACAGCACATATGTATTGTTTATATTTCCACTTCTTCGTGAAACTAGATGTTGCTCCACAACCCACCAAGAAATGCTAACAACAGTAATTTTCAAGGGCCTGCACGAGAATTGGAAATATTACATCAGCATTTATCTACAGAGACGGCTCTTCAATCACTCATAACTTCTCAAGCAAATTGTGCCCCACCTATGTCCCTGCATTTGCACACCGTGAAGTTCGACCAAAAGTCCTGAGGAGAACCTCAAGCCAAGAGATCCAGCTGTCCACACTTCCATTCCCGAATCCAGACTTCTGAAGCTAGAATTCACAGAATCCCAGAATGTGAGGGGTTGGAGGGGACCTGGAAAGCTCATCCAGTGCAATCCCCCCATGGAGCAGGAACACCCAGATGAGGTTACACAGGAAGGTGTCCAGGCAGGTTGGAATGTCTGCACAGAAGGAGACTCCACAACCCCCTGGGCAGCCTGGGCCAGGCTCTGCCACCCTCACTGGGAACAAGTTTCTTCTCCATTTTAAGTGGAACCTTTTGTGTTCCAGTGTGAACCCATTACCCCTTGTCCTATCATTGGTTGTCACCGAGGAGAGCCTGGCTCCATCCTCCTGACACTCACCCTTTAGATATCTGTGAACATTAATGAGGACACCCCTCGGTCTCCTCTTGTCCAGCTCCAGAGCCCCAGCTCCCTCAGCCTTTCCTCACACGGGAGATGCTCCACTCCCTTCAGCATCTTTGTTGCCCTGCGCTGGACTCTCTCCAGCAGTTCCCTGTCCTGCTGGAACTGAGGAGCCACAGCTGGACACAATATTCCAGGTGTGGTCTCCCCAGGGCAGAGCAGAGGGGCAGGAGAACCTCTCTGACCTACTGACCACCCCCTTCTAACCCACCCCAGGTACCATTGGCCTTCCTGGCCACAAGGGAATTTAGTATTTTATAACATGGTATTTTCAGCTCTGCTATTGAAGAGTTACTTCAATGGCAAAGTCTTCTCACTTTCTTTCTTTGTGCTTTATTTCTCCCCCAACAGAGCAGAAATTACAGTACTTACCTCCTTTTGTTAAAAGCAATAGATGATGCATGACACCTATTATGTGTTTTATACCTATCAAAAGCAGCAAGATTTTACCTTTGGGTGGAAAGACTGATGAATAGGAAACATAGTACATTTTGCACAGTTAGGGCTTTTTATACACTATGCTTGACCACATAACTAGCACTGCTGGAAGGAAAAGATCTTAGCGACCATGGTTTGTAACCACGCTAACATCTGAGAATACTTTGATAACAACAAAAATGCCTGAAGGAGCAAATTAGGCAAAAGTCCAAGCAAAAAAACCCCATCATAGACACGAAGGCATTCATTCAAGTCCTCACAGTGACGTATTACTACATTCCTAACTTTCCCCTTTAGAATGACGTTTTTCTTCTAGAAAAAGATGTTGGAATATGTAGGATTAGGAAGCAAAGACTGAGGTTTTAGGCCTCACCAATAGACTTCAAGCAGCCACTCAAAAAGAGCAGCCACTTCAAGATCTAGTGCTTTATTAAAATTATAAATTATAGTAACAACAAGCAAGTCTTAATAGCACTCGTTCCAAGGGTACTTAGGATACTTGATATCAGCCTAAGATCAATTTGTTCTTCTGTAATTAAGAGGGAAGTAAAAGTGAAGAAAAAAGAAAAACACAAAACCAAACCAGTTGAGATACTCTAACAAATAACTGCTTGCACAGCCTAGGGCAATGTATTACACAAACTTTTACCAAATGCCCATTTCAACTGTTGTGATCACCTACTTTAAGTTTTCTTGAGGGAATTTCATAATTAGTCCTGATTTTTCTCTTCAGGATTATGCTCTGACCAAGTATTTTGACCTGCCTGTGATACTAGAGAGATAAAAACATCTATTTTAAACCTCAGAGGTCTATCAAAAGACTCCTTCAAGGTCACCTTTACACTCCAGTACAAAACCTGCATAACACAAGTACAATTAGGCATTTATATACTCAAGACTGCCCTGGAACAAACATTTTGGAGAGAGATGCCCTTCAAAATATTATTTTCAGAGAAATACACTTTCATCACTTCTTCCTCCAACATGACAAGCTGTTCCGCAGGTTGGGATTTTTATAGGGCGCATGGAAATTAATTGCACGGCTTCCACTGGAAGTCGGTGTGGGGGAGGAGGGCTAATTCCCTTAAGCAAATTATCCGAAATAATTTCCCTTTAAACACTACTACCACTACCAGAAATAAAAAGCAGAGTCGGTGAAAGGGTTTATCATGGCACTTAGTCTGGGCTTGCCAAATCCACTCGAGGCGTCGCAGCAAAGCGACGGCAGAAATTCGCTGCAGCTTTTTGGCTGTTTTCCCACTCTCGCCGTCAGGTTCTTTCCCCTCTGCCGTTCTCGGCCCTCGCTCGGGCGGCTCAGCGTGCGAGCACGGCGGAGATCACAAGGGCGGCGTGTTCGCTGTGGTTTCCAGACGCCGGAGTCTCGGCTCTGCCCGTGTTCCTCTGCTGCGCACATCAGGCAGAGCGGAGTTTAAAGCACTTTGTGGGGCTGAGACCTGGACTGAAGCCAGAGCAGCACCACGATGAGCAAATCCAGTTCTGCTCATCGCTCTACATCAACCGCAGAGCTTGCCCCAAACATAAAACCACCTTTTACGTCTAATATATCTAAAGTAGAATAACCCCTTTAAAACTACGGTGTCCAGTGCTAGCAGGGAGAAGTGTTCAACCTATTAAAAAATAATGCAATTCTGTTTATGTAAGTACACTAACGGAGAAAACCGCCAAAGTGAAAAACAAGGAGGGAAGGTCTCCTTAGGTAAATACAAACACGATTATTAACACTGCTGAGCTTTGTTCCTAGATATGTTTCCCTAATTCTGAGCATCTACTTCATGAATATCACACTCAAGGATTGTAAAAAGCAATTCTGCCAAGGAATGTCGAGTTGGTTACTTGAAATCAAGAAATTCCAAATTGCCAGATAATTTCTAATAGTAAATAGGTACAGATTAAGAAACAGGTGTCTCTATGCATTCACAGTCCTTAATTTAAAAAAAAAGACAAAAAAAAAAAAGGAAGAAAAAAGAAGAACGGCTGCCCTCTGTAATGGGAACGAGTGGCACAAAATAATCCAGCAGTAGATAATGGGTGCAAACTGGAACACAAAAGGTTCCACTTAAATTTGAGAAGAAACTTGTTCCTGGTGAGGGTGGCAGAGCCTGGCCCAGGCTGCCCAGGGGGTTGTGGAGTCTCCTTCTCTGCAGACATTTCAACCTGCCTGGACACCTTCCTGTGTAACCTCATCTGGGTGTTCCTGCTCCATGGGGGGATTGCACTGGATGAGCTTTCCAGGTCCCTTCCAACCCCTGACGTTCTGGGATTCTGTGACTAGATGGAACCATCCATGGCCAAAAGCGAGAACTCAGGCTCTGCAAATGGCACCTCAAAAGTTCTGCTACAGGAGGGACAACACAAGATTTCTTGTCGACTCTGAAGACAAAACCAGCCCGATCAGCCTCTTCTAATGGGCAGCCAGCGTCTCGCCCGTCTGTCAGTGCCAGGGGCTCACAGCAGGGAGTAGTTTATTATTCTAATAAGATGCCGGAATAAAGAGAGGGTCAGCTACGAATCACTGCCACGAGAAGATTTAATTAGATTTTTACACTGACTAAAGACACTTCCTTGCACACAGACTAAATTTTAAATATGGAGAGAAATGACAGTGTGTTTTAAGGCAAGGTTATTTTGGGGTTTTTTGTTTTAAATTTACTGTTTGTATTTTTCCTTTGCTTGACGTCGCTGTTCACATTATACAGTCATACTGTTCAAGCTTAAAGGTTTGTTATGAAAGACAGTTCAATATAAAAACTATAGCCAAATCTTCTGAAGTATTCCACCCAAAAGAAAGCACTATGTTTTCCCAGGAAAAGGTCTGATGGTAGTACAATAAAAAAAACCACCAACAAAATAAAGGAAGAAAATCTGTCTCATCACAAAGTAAAAGCTACAGAATAGTTTGATATCAAACGCATGTACAATATAGACCTACGTATTATTGTAGTATGGTGTTGAATTAAAAATATACCGTATAAAGAATAGGTCTCAGCTATATTAACACACAGAACCGCAAACCGTATGTATGAGCAGACAGAACTTTCATTAAGAGTAACCTTATATCAAAGATTTTTCTAAAAGCAACCAGAGGAAAGTTGAAATCAACCACGAGGGCTATGGCTACTACAGCTACTTCAATCGTCAGGAAACCATTATCTCAAATTCATGCTGCTAACAGGATACAGGCTCACCTAGTAACATGACAGCAAATTATATGATTAATTAGCTCACATGGAGCTCCTGTGAGCCAACCAGTTGAGGCTGATGCCCTACAGAAGCAGATAAAATATTACCAAATGTTTTCTAGCACCTCAAAAGATCGTCCTGCAGTTCTATTCCCAAACATCAGTGAATTTGCAAATGTTCCAAGGGAGCTCTCCAGTCACGCTCACTTTGCATTTGGTACTCACTGCACTGACACACATTTCTCTATTTGACTCCTGTCTAATCATTTAATTACTCTTCGCTTTTTGCCTAATTGCAATCATCAGCTTTCTGTACATTCAAAACACAAACACAAAATACCAGGTTTGCTACGTAGCTCATTTACACCAGCATTTTAAGATGTGCAGAGAAGAACTTCAGCAGAAAGTATCTGAGAGACTTGCAAAATGCAGATCTTTAAGATTCAGTATATACATACACCTTCACAGAATCACAGAATGTCAGGGCTTGGAGGGGACCTCGAAAGCTCATCCAGTCCAGTCCCCCAGTGTTTAAAAGCAATAAATGTTTAAACTTAGGTATTGTCTATAATAAAGGTGAAGTACCGTTAGATATGACTATGATTCTTCAGCCTATGAGTCTGCCATGTAGCTGATTAGCCCCAAATTTAGATCCAAGTTTGATTTGTTTTCCAGCCCTTCACAAAAGGCTCTTTTGTAAGACCTGCCTACAAGGCGCATCCACATTTGTCAGGAGCAAAAGCATCATCTTTGCTGAGCAAATGTCAAAATGCAAAAGCCAAAATGAAAGGAGGTTCTGCATGGAAAACAGGAGAGTAGAAAAGCCTGGGTTCTGGCTTGAGGGGAGCTCACTTTCATAGTGCTATTTTGGACACAGACATTAAATTCTGACTTAAAATACATCAAAACAGTAGGGTGTCTTTTGCCGCTTCCAGAGCACGTTTGATTTTAACTCCAAACACCGAATGCAACAATCAGCAAAAGAGCTCAACAATTTAAAGATTCAAGAAGTCGGGGGAGTTTGACATAGACTGACAGGCTCCAGCCAAGATGCCGTGTAATTATTTCATGTGTCTGCACTTTGTCTTCCATCACTGCAATGAACACCTAAAGGCAGGAATACAAAGCATACGGAATAATCCATCACCGTTCATTTCTCACAATGAATGCTGACAGTGGATAGTTAGAGCTGCCCATTAGGTCTCACAAGCAGGAATGATATGGTCACTCATTCTTCACAACGTGTCACTCCTGGGCTTTGAATTACGTAAAAAATTAACTGGTCTGGAATAACTGACAATAAAAAGACAAGAAATCCAGGCTCTTCCTCTGGATGAAAGCATATGCCTTCTAGTTAATGCCTTCTCTTATCCCAGCTTTGTACAAATATTACTCGAGTCACTCTCAGCACTCCTGCACAGTTCACTATTAATATATTAGTTTTCAAAATGACATGCACAAACTACTGAGTGACACGACTGAAATTACGAAGACAGTGCTGAGACTTTATGAGGTAAAACCTGTACAGCAAAGAGGAAGCGCTCTGCACAATTAAACCCTCTGCATGAAAAGAAGAGTAGAGCAGTATCTATAAAGGGATGAAAACGGAGCCACTTCGCCCAGTGACACTTCGAAAGGTTGCATTTTATTTATTTTTTCTGCTGTCAGCTGGGAAAATGGGACAAGCAAAATAACTGTACGAAAATACTTCAAATCATTACAAATCAAGGTTATGTTTAGAGGAAAACTCTATGAAGTCATCACCTGGAATTTGCTACCCAAGCTTTTTACATTGTACCCGTCCATAGGGTTCCTTGTAAACACATGAATACCCAGAGAATGCCCTAAAGTGAAATTAAAAAGTAATAACCGTTATTTTTAACATGAAGTAAAGAAAGCAGAGCAAAGCAGTTCTGCTGCTCTGTATCCTTTCTCGGTAGGAAGGACGTTTAATTGTCCCCACGCTCCAAAGGCTGATGGAGGCTGTGACACGGCCAGGCCACTGTCCCCTGTGGTCCACAGAATCACAGAATGTCAGGGGTTGAAGGGACCTGGAAAGCTCATCCAGTGCAATCCCCCCATGGAGCAGGAACACCCAGATGAGGTTACACAGGAAGGTGTCCAGGCGGGTTGGAATGTCTGCACAGAAAGAGACTCCACAACCCCCTGGGCAGCCTGGGCCAGGCTCTGACACCCTCACCATGAAGAAGTTGCTTCTCAAATTTAAGTGGAACCTTTTGTGTTCCAGTTTGAACCCATTGCCCCTTGTCCTATCACTGGTTGTCACCGAGAAGAGCCTGGCTCCATCCTCCTGACACTCACCCTTTATATATCTGTGAACATGAATGAATCACCCCTCAGTCTCCTCTTGTCCAGCTCCAGAGCCCCAGCTCCCTCAGCCTTTCCTCACACGGGAGATGCTCCACTCCCTTCAGCATCTTTGTTGCCCTGCGCTGGACTCATTCCAGCAGTTCCCTGTCCTGCTGGAACTGAGGGGCCACAGCTGGACACAATATTCCAGATGTGGTCTCCCCAGAGCAGAGGGGCAGGAGAACCTCTCTGGGTTGCAATTCTGCTCGCTATCCTGCTCCTGCCACATGAGATCCTGAACTCCACCATCTCATGCTCGCTGCAGCCAAGGCAGCCCTCAACCTTTATCGCTTCAACCAGACCCTCCTTGTTAGTGAGGTAAATCTCCACCTGCGGTTTGTTACCTTAGGAAAACTCCTCCTTTTTGAACAGTTACTTTTGAAACTACAGGGGCCTTTCTAATTGCCTTTATTTTCAGGCACAACTTAAGTTTCAAAGTTTTCTTACTGTGATACACCCAGAGCTTCCTTTTTAACATTATAGCTTTTGCATCTGAAAGTTCTTTTATCCCCCCTCACAGTGGAGCTGTTTAGTTTGTCTCTCAAATATATCTCCAATCTAATAATAGCTAAAGGTTACTTAGAATCTTTTAGAGGTACAGCAATACAGTCATTAATAAACACAGTCACAATACATTCGTATCACATCACATTACACCATATTATTATGCAATAACGCTGTTCTTGCTAAGCCACCAAAATATAGGAACCTTCTCCCTCCACCTTATTACAGTTCTGCTTTTTCGCTCGTCATCTTTGACATGGGAATATACAAGCAATGCAGATGGAAACACTGGAACGCGCTTCTGAATTTGGCAAGTGGCAGTTTTCATTTATTCTTTTCAGATTGACTGTTGCAGAGTAAAGCAGTCTCTCATCGCATCCCCCAAATAGAAAAGCTAAAAAAACCAAGCGAGTCAAAGCAATCATACGACAAAATCACAGCTTTGATATCACTATTAACTTCATACAAATTCCCTCTCTTATCTAGCTTGTTCTTCACTGTCTAATTAGTCCAACCACTGGTAGTGTTCCTTTTTTTTCCTGACACAGAAACAAGCAGTTAAACTAGTATTTGCAGTCTTTAATTACACATTAAAAATCTTCATGCTTAACTTTTTTACTGAAAGTACAGGGATTCCCTACAGTGCAATATTAATGTTCTGCTCTAAATGCTGCAAGGGCATCTTCTAACGGTCAGGACTGTGGAACAACTTTTAATTAACTGCCACCCTTTAATGGCACGGTCCTCACACAAACATTACCTTTAAGGCAAACATACATCAAAGAGTCAGAAATTTGCTCTTCTACAGCAGTGCTGCCATCCCCAGTAACTCTGACACTCACTAAGGGCTCCACGCTGCTCGGATCTGTGCACGTTATGGAAAATGAACACGCAGACCAAGGCTGGTACGTGGGCCAAAGTTTCCAAAGGAATCACAGCGTTCTCATCTCCCGACCAGTGAGTGTCCCAGCTCATCTGCAGCAAAGGAGATGGGAATTAGTCCAAATCACTCTGCTTGGTCACACAGGGCTGCACACGGCACTCGGAACAATCCTATTTGCAGGATTAGTCTGTGGAATACAGCACCAAAACGTCACCAGCAATCAGTCCCAAGTCTCTTTTGGGTAAGTTCATTAATGGGGGCTGCACAACATGGACATTTGAGCAAAGGCTATTGGTCCGTAACGGCTCTCACACACTACTAAGCCAAGCTCTATACACTGCAAAGGAATAACGAAATCTTAATTAACATGCACCTTCTTTCCACAGCAGTTGGGAAGAGTATTTGTCGAAAAGTGAATAAACAAACCAGATTTTTCCTCTGTGTCAAAACACATTGTAAAGTTTTACAACAAAACTAATGCGCATTTCGGTAGTTTACTGGGGATAAAGCGGCGTCCAAAATCCTTGTCTCTTGTACTTGTATGGATAGAAATTATTATCCCGTTAATGAATATCATAAGGAACATTTGGTTTTAGTCAAGTTTTTTTCTTTGGACAATCTGTGTTGATCGATGCCTGCTGGTTTGCTGTAATTACTTTGTAAGAAAATATGCAGCTGTATAGTACTTAATGGAATGAAATGAAATTTAGCATATAGCTATAGCCAAAAAAGCATTGATCTGGCATAACAAAACAAAGAAGATTATTACAGAAACCCCTGCTGTCAGATATATCAACATTAGGAGATTAGATCAGGATTAAAATTTTTAAACAAAGAAGATTATTTCTAAAGATGCACAGAACTGCAAAGGTGCTGACTCAGCCCTGAGTTACCGAGCGTCATCAGACTCCAGGATGGCAAAAAAACACAAAAACTCAAAAAACGTCCACACAAAGTCATGTTGTAGCCAAGCAGTGGCAATGTGGAGTGTACCCAGATGGCCACTAGAGCTTTGGGACACTGTGTGAGCTTCCATGGAGGTCACGCTGTGACCCACCTACCAACTGCGGCAAAAGGGCACAGACGTGGGGACGCGGCTCCGCACGTCACATGTGAGCGACCAAACCTGCTAAAAAACACAGCAGTCTATTACAGAACTGCTCCCTCCTACAGTGAAAGGGTCCAGTTCGGATCCTGCTCAACACCCCAAGTCATAAAGCTCTACCTGGGGCTCCAACACTCCTACCGGTTGGCGATGAACATGAATGAAAATCCAAAAATCTATTAACACTGTGAGAGGGTTTTTCCTATTGTTCGAATGCTTGTTTAATACTGTTGTTGCAATCAAGTTTATAAGACAACTGGATTTATATTGCATTCCAATACGCCATACAAAACCTAGGAGTCAGAGATGCAGAAACGGGCTGTGGCCCCAGCGCTGTCTGTTGCAGCACTGAGTGCTACAGTTTATTTTTATCATCTACAAACTTTAAAAGCAGATCACATTTTTTCCTCAGATTTCAGATTCTCATTAAATCTGTGTTGGTCTGCTCTTCCAAATTGTCCCTAACGAAAGAAACCGCAGACATCCCTAATAAAGCACAGGACAATCAACTGACCTCGAGTGCTCCACAGACCAAACAGGGAAAGAAAGAAGGGGAAAAAAAGATAATAATCTGCCTGCCTTCTGTATCTTTGGTATCTAAACAGGTTACAAAACACACGCGTGGTTCCAAAGTTGACATGATAGATAACCCAAGTGAACAGCAGCAACATGGAACAAATTAACGGCACCTTATTTTAAAACTTACCTCTTACAGTGAAATCAAAAGTTCAACTGAATTACTCCCTTCTCTCTCTTTTGGAGCAGAGCTTGCTAAAGTGTCTTTGGCTTCAAATTGTAGATGACTAATCAATGTTACATCCCCGGTAAGTTATTGGATTTGTTCTCGTTGGAGTTGTCTAATAAAGTCCCTCATGAATCAAAACAGTACTTTGGATTTTTTTCTTTCCAGTTAAATTATATTGAGTGCGAAGCAGTAAACACCACATAACTAAAATAGACAGATTGTTATTACATTTAACAGCAGACTGCTTTTCCCCCCTGGTATTTAAGCAAAACACACAAAAAGAAACAGGATAAAGCAATGACAAGCCCATCACTGCTCTGTGTCTGAGAACAGCCGGCCACAGAGATGAACAAACCGCTTGTCACTGTTGACATGGGACGTTAGGAAAAAATACATCTCTCTTTAAAAGCTCAGCATCATCTTTCATCCAAATGACAGGGACTGGTTAACTCGCTTGTGTTACACTTGAAAGCCAGAAAGAACAACGCGCCACCCACATGCACAGCTGTTCTCTTGGGAAAATTCACTCCGAGAAAGTTTAGGGATGTGTTATCATGTAGGAATTTCCCCTCGTAATCTGTAATACAATACGAGTTTGGTGATGGCAGACGCTTCCCCAGCTAAGCTGAGTGTCTGGACTATTGAAAAGAACAAGATCAGCTCCAAGTCATCTATTAAACTTCGCCACCAAGTTTACAGGTAACTTAAACCAGAATTTCTGATACTGTGGTGGTAACGCACTTTGTAGTAATCCAGACAACCAGATTTCTTTGGTTTCAGTGCTGGGGAAACACTGCAACCGGCACTAAAACAGCTTCACAAAACATCTGCAGAACAGGTGTTCCTCAATTTACTAAAAATAAAAAGACAACAGTACAACGATGTGATCTAAACGGTGCACAAGACACCAAATACAAAACCTAATGTTCAAAGCTGCGAAGTAATTAAACCCATTCATGTAAATACTATTGGCTTACAATATACAGAACTAGTTTTTAATCTTTTTTCTTCATTTAAAAAGGGATTAATTTGTGGAGCAAAAGGGTCACGTATTTCAGCAACATGTTCTTACACAGTTCCTGTTGCACGGTCTTGCTGAAGTCAAGCTAAAGAAATACCATAAGAAACTTAAACATGAACAGGGATATTAAATGAGCTCCTTGTATTGAAAGTTATTGGAAACTGATCTCTTCCTTATTAATACAATTCCCCACCATGTACAGAAAGATATCTCCATGTTCCAGAATGCAAACAGAGTTTTAATCTTTAATTATATTCTCAACCTCAGCTCTTCTGGAAAGAAGTATAGATGTGGGCCTGAGGATTATTGCTTTATTACATTATCATCTCGGTGGTATTTAATGAATATTGATACTTAATGCAGCTTTGCCAGTAGGGGGGAAAGAAGAATTTTAGAACGGCACAAAGAACTTGTGAGGACTGTTCTCAAAACGGAAAATACGGCCACACAATTCGCTCTTCTACTCTTGAATGCTGAGAAGAGGCCTAAATGTTCAAGTACAGCTCATAATACTGAACAGGATTATTGCAATAACAACACTTGCATGTTAAATAACCCCATTCCCCACAGCCTGTAGAGCAGGTGTTAACTGGTACATCAGATTCTTGGTTTCAAAGTATGAATCCCCGGCTGGGCTTTCAGGTCTCTACAATGAGGTCAGACTAGATAAGCATAATTTAAACATACGCTCTTAAAAAATACAATTGTGTAGTTAAACAGGGAACTGCTGGGTGTGCTCAAGTGGAAGAGGAGAGTTTACAGATCATGGAAGGAGGGGTTGGCCACTTGGGGAGAATATAAGGCTGTTGTCAGAGGGCGTAGGGAGGCAACTAGGAAAGCTAAGGCCTCCTTAGAATTAAACCTGGCGAGAGGGGTCGAGGACAACAGGAAGAGCTTTTTCCAATACATAGCAGAAACCTCTGAAAACCTATGAACATTATTGGCTTAGGCATGCTTTGCCATTATCTTAAGAATAATCTGCCTCTTTCTTTCATAATGAAAATCCCTGAACCTAGGAAGCAATTAGATGCTGTTTATAAAACAAAATACTGAAATAAACCTTTCCTCCAAAAACTCTTGGCAAAGGGCTCATCAGGATTTTTCTTAACGTAAAAATGATAAATTACACAAGTTAAGTTCCAAATAATTTATTCTGGCACATCTTATGACTGGGTGTATAGTGTTTATATACATGTATGTATACACACACACATACACACACCTTTCATTTAACTTAAAAATAGCAAGTATTTTTGAATACTACATCATAGTCGCTCCAAAGGATGGAGCAAGTATGGACTTCTTTTGAATATATCCATCTTCTCCAGAAGAATCCAGATGGATTCTGAGGTGTGGAGAGCAGAACAGAGACCTCCCGTATCTCACGAGTGGCAGAAACAACCCAGCCCTCCTGAGTCTCTGCTCAGCACTCTGTCCTCAAGTCCTTATTATCTCCTAAAAAACCCAATTATCTCCACAGCTTTCTGTTGTTCATTTATCTAGAACAATATTACAGACAGTGCTTTTTTTTTAATAACAGAAAAGTAATTTTGCTGGTCTGCTCCTAGCAATAGAGTACAAATTCCCAGAGATTTTTACTCGCTCTATTGCAGTGTTTTCCCTGTCAGGTTAGGACATACATCAGAGCACAAGAGATTAACAAGACAAGTTGAAGAGCCCTGAAACAAAACACTGGACTGTCTTTTACTCAAGCCTCCCTGTCCATTGAGCCTAAAGTTGTCAAATGAGAACCAGAGATTTCCACTTGTTTATTGTTTGCAGTGTTTGCTCATTTCCCCAAACCCACATATGTCACAACAAATGACCCTAAAAGGCCCCACAGAGGGCATGAGTCTCAGTACCTTTTGTGGTGAGCAAGTTCTTGTGCTGCCCATTTCCTTGCAGACAGAGAAGACAGATGATTAAGCTGGGAGAGCTGAGAAAGCCCCATGCAACAGAGCTATCAAAGTCATAAGGTTTTCAGCTGAGACCCCTAAAAATTGCATTAATACTAACGGACCCTCCTGTGTGTGCCAACGAACACAACTGCAGGAATATACTCAACACCTTTTCTTTCTTCTTCCTCACGTCAGAGGGACTCGCATCCTTTCTTATGGTATTTATTTCCAAGCAGAAGAAGCCACCCCTGGTTTTCAGAAGGGTTGCATGTATCTGCTTTCCGAGGGACGGGGAAGGAGCTGACAGCTTTCAGCACTTCAGCAAACGCTGCTTGGAGATTCTGTAACAGAAGGAAGGAGCCAGCAGCCAGATGAGAATGCATCTATTAGCAAGTACAGGGAGATGTCTTGTTAATACAAGACACAAGGAGGGACAAAGCAGCAGAGAAAGAAGCCAGCAGTTACTCATTTTCTCATACAGATACATTTGGCTAGAAATGAGCCGCATATCAATCCAGTTTTCCTTCCCGCACATTCAGGGCCAGGGAAAACCAATACTGAAAAGCAAAACTGAACATCAAAGAGTCGTCTTCAAAATTATTCGGCATTCTTAGAGACCCTCAAATAACAAAAACAGCAAGAAAATGAAAATTTTCCTGGTAGAGGTAGCGTAAGACAGAGACCTTTCAGTTTTAAAAACAACTTTTTGATTCAAAATTGCTGCTGCTGTTTCAAATATCTACTAGGACAGGGAACTGCTGGAGAGAGTCCAGTGCAGCCACCAAGATGCTGAGGGGAGTGGAGCATCTCCCGTGTGAGGAAAGGCTGAGGGAGCTGGGGCTCTGGAGCTGGGCAAGAGGAGACTGAGGGGTGACCTTATTAATGTTTGCAAATATATAAAGGGGGAGTGTCAGGAGGATGGAGCCAGGCTCTTCTCGGTGACAACCAGTGATAGGACAAGGGGTAATGGGTTCAAACTGGAACACAAAAGGTTCCACTTAAATTTGAGAAGAAACTTCTTCATGGTGAGGGTGGCAGAGCCTGGCCCAGGCTGCCCAGGGGGTTGTGGAGTCTCCTTCTGTGCAGACATTCCAACCCGCCTGGACACCTTCCTGTGTAACCTCATCTGGGTGTTCCTGCTCCATGGGGGGATTGCACTGGATGAGCTTTCCAGGGCCCTTCCAATCCCTGACATTCTGGGATTCTGTGAATAAATCTCAGGTCACACCATAGCAGTAAAATCAGAGACATGGATGAGCAAGATAATTGCTCAGCCTGCATCATTGCCATTAAGAATGTAGCACACGATAGCAAAAGTTACCCATGCAGTTTCTTCAAGGAACAGGAACATAAATAAATAAATCAACAGATCAGTAACACGCTCACTGACGCTAACTTGAACTCAAATTAAGACATGTTTAATATCTACTCATACACAGTTTAATAACTACTCATACACAAAACATGCATAGAAATAAAAGAGTTTTTAGAAGAGCCTTTGTACAATTCATCCCCTACGTTACCTGCTGAGCAGCAGCGTTTCCTGCATTCCTTTGCTGGCTGAAAAGAATCACTGCAGTGTTGCTATTTGCTCCAACCTCCTGTCCTAAAATGACATTTTGGCACACCGTCGGTTTTAACTACTTCTGTTTAAGAAAAGCTCTAGATAACAGAGTTGCTCTGAACAACATCTAATATATACTTGACTCACAGCACGCTGTTACTCAGCCCAAAGACTTGTCACTGAACTTCATTTTAATAGCATACATCAAAGCAAAAAAAATAAAAGACAAAGGAATAGTTACCCCTTTCTTGACTAATCAATAAAGCTGAAATTTAAAAAATCCCTGACTTGCCATAGGGAAATTAGTATGCACTATGCCCTGTCAAGGAGATATGCGGCTTTGCACCTGGATATCTTCTTCTTCTGCATTTTAGAGAGAATGAAGCGAAAGAAAAAAAACTACAGCATGATTCATCACTATTTGCATGAAACTACAGCAAAATCGAGATATTGAAAACCATCTGCCATATTCTTTTTTTTTTATTATTATTATTATTAATACTTCTCACAAGCCTATCTTCATAAGTCTTTTTATAATCTTCTGCCCTGTGTTGGAGCCGTGATGCTGAGCTCAACAGGTATTTGATTTGACTTAATATAACTATTACTCTCTTCTTAAGACACACCAAGGTAGAAAATAAGGACAAATATGGAAAGGTCAAAGAGGAGCCAGAGAGGAGGAAACGGGTGACAGACAAAGGGCCAGCTCAGCATA
Organism: Nesoenas mayeri; assembly: GCF_963082525.1. Classification (NCBI taxonomy): domain Eukaryota; kingdom Metazoa; phylum Chordata; class Aves; order Columbiformes; family Columbidae; genus Nesoenas; species Nesoenas mayeri. Next base: position 8,884,390 of record NC_137566.1, read on the forward strand.
AACATATTTTCCTTGTGCATAATGCTGGGAGTGGTAATAAGATATTGAAACATAAATCAACTACCAGCTAAAGTTCAGTTACCACACTAAAATCTCATTCTATCTGCAAATTCTAGGTAAATGCATCATTGAAAGAAAAAACAACTATGATATACAATACTTTGAAAAGTGTACATTATATACCTCATGTTAAAATGTATATAGCTGCAATTGTTTAAGTACAGATTTGCTTGCAAAGATAGAAGGTAGCTCTTTCTCACTATAGGAAATGTAGAAACCATTATTTGAAAACAAAACACAGAAATACCAAACACAACACCAAAATATTTTAAGACCTCTGAATAGAACTGTGACAACGGGTAGCGCAGTTACTCCAGGTTACAAACTTCTTGGAGAAATCCATTTTAAGCTCCGGATAAACCTGGTACCCCAATGAGGGAAGAAAACTAATTAGCCGGTTTCGCACAATATACCCCTGTTCTTTCACAGATACAAGAGAAATAACACCTGGTTTTCCAACCTGTCGTTCTGTTAGAGCTGCCCTTCTAACCATTCTTCTTTGTCTGACATACCGGTAAAATAATAGAACATTTTATGGATTCTTGAATCAACAGCCCTTTAAAGCTAATATACAAGGGCTCTGTTGACTCTGATTTTTATCTCATTTCTTATAAGGAAAAACCTCTAAAGTTCCTTTGATTCCTTCACCAACTTAGGCCTGTGGACTCTGGTGACAGAGACTTTTATTATTACAGGTATGAAGTTTTTAGTAGCAGAGTGTTCATACATCAGTGCCTCTTGTTCTGTGAAAGCAAGCAGTTTCCACAACCTACAAGGATGCTCAGTAAAATGAATAATTGCTTAGCACTTGATTTTCTACATAATAATCATTTTCTTATATGTAACTAAATATTTTAAGCTCTTTATTAATTTATAAGCTTAGTCGTGGACAACTCTTGTGTTTTTGGCATCGGCACAGAGCCTGCCTAAAGTGTTGATGCTCTGTGTCCTCAAACAGTTCCTAAGTGTCCTCATAATTGCTTGTCACCTGTAAAAGAGGTTTAGATCCTATGCAAAATTAACATATGGTGAACAGATGGACTCAGAACAGGCGTTTGTCGAGAAAGCACTCACACCAAAGACTTTTTGGCTTCAGCCTTTCAGGACCTTCAGAAAAGTCCCGCTTGAAGCTCCAAGCCATGCTAATCAGGGAACATCATTCCTCAATGACAGTCTTGTGTTGCAAAAACTTCTATGACCCGCTACAAAGCAGAATCCTCGCAACTTTTCTGTTGTGACAGTGCCTCCTCAAACAAAAAAACCCCAAAATATTGTCTCCATAGCACACTCTACCCGTCCAAAAAGAATAATTCCTCTTGTACGAAACAAAAAAGCAAAGATGCTACTATTATGATTGAACAAAGAAAATAATTGCAGTAAAATGTTAAATAAAAGTATCCCCTCCCCATGCAAAGTCTTGAAACGACTCCATGACTTACTGCGGCGGTAAGACGAGCGTTGTTGGCTGGGCTTTCGGCCGGCGTTTCGCAGAAACCCCCATCTGGTTGGCGGAACGTTTCAGGGACTGCTGATTCAACAGGCCAGATGCTAACCCGGCATGGTACTGCAACTGGAAAATCAAAGGATATATATTAAAATACACACCGCTGCAGTGCTCTATGTCAGACCTCTGCTGTCTGTACCACCTGATTCAAATTGCAAGTTAATGTATGGTATTTCACATATATTGCTTCTTATACGGGAGATGTTCTGAACAAAAAGTATATTAAAAAAGACTGCTGTAAAATAGGTATTGCAAGGAAGTGATGTGATAGGGCAAGTAAGATGATGAATCAAAGACTTCTGAAGTCCTAACTCTCCTGAAACTTGGCCTTGCTTCTAAATGTTAAGACTGTTTCTCCTCTCAAGGGATCCAGCATTCTTACTTTTTAGAAGATAAGAGGAAAAGAGATGCAACCCTTTCACTGTACAAACCAGCTTTTTAGAAACAACACTCATTGTTTTTCTTAAACATAAAACCAGAAAACATTCACAAAGTTTCTACCACTGTAAAGAAAAACGGAGCCTTTAAAATACCTGCTAGCGCATCTCCATAGCATTGCAACAGAAAGATTCACAGTCGGTAGCTTTCTCCTCTAACCTTTTATTTTCCTTGCCAAGGAAAGACCGATTTATGAAGGGCACAACATGAATCTGCAAGATTTCGAGCGCATCCCCACTGCTCGTGGATTTAAGAACAGCTTCAGTGCTGTGTCTGGACTGAAACCAAGTGCAACAAGTCCCGAGCTCACCTCTACATACTTCCCATTTATTTTCTTAGTTCCTTGTTTTTTGAAGAGAAGGGGTGGAAAAAAAAGCCCAAGATTCAGTGTCAGACAAATGCAATTGCCTTCACCATTCTAGTCCCCACATTGATGTGTTCATTAAAGTGTGTAAAGATTTGTTCTGAAAACAGCGAAGTGTTTAACGCGTTAACAACTCTAACCCCATGGTCTGCACTAAAAGGTTACAGTTAGGAAACTAGGACTTATAAATGTTCAGAAAACAAAGTGGTCTTAGGCAAAGCTGTTCTGCAGGTTACTGATTGAAAATGAGAGAAACAAAGCTTGGTAAAGTGATCTAGTTGAACATGGCTATTAAAAACAGGTGAAGCTTCCCCGTGAGCAAATCTGACCAGAATGTCAAGGCTCAGAGCATCCAAAGGGCTTCTGAGCAGGGTCCTGATTTACTTGGCTGCTTCGCCTCGGGATCTCGGCCACGGCACAACGCGAACACACGTTGCATCCCTAATGGGAAGGGAACCACTGGGAAAAGGGGGTCGTGCTGCCCCAACAGCTCCGCTTAGACCAATTAATTTTGCTCAAATTTGCTTCTCTCTGACTGATTTCTGAAATGGAAAGGGAAAAAAAATAATCAATGAGAGCACTGGACAGCACATGTTTGAAAGGCAATGTTTCAACATGTCAGGGGCTTAGGTTTCAATCTTCACCACCTGGATTTGCAGTGAGTGCAATATGCAGGGAATTAAAGGGAAAGACAGCGCTGGCAAAAGACCCCTCTGACTCCAGGAACACAGCTTTTCCTTCCTCTTCTGGCATCTGATTACAAGCAGCCCTCCTACAGCCATTTTGTGCTGTGGGCACCATTCACTTCAGCTCACTGCGCAGAATGACACTGACGGGGATTGCAGGTAAATAACACTATTTGGACACTTGCTCATGTAATCACAGGTGGTAATCACAGATGAAGTTTAAATGCAGCCTTTAAAAATGTTTCCTAACCTCCCGGCTACTCTGACATTTAGTGCTCAGGCACTAAAAAAAATAGGAATTAAAAGTAAAGATACTAAGAAACAATTCTGTCCTTAGCTGACTCCCAGTGATCAAGCGATTTTTATTAATTATAAGTATTTCTTTACAATCTACCTCCGCTCCCAGGAATGCAGATCCAACTGTCAAAATCTATAAGGGCCATTAAATATTTACCAAACCATCCTTATAATGGGAGAAAAGGTCAAAGTTAATAAAACTGACAGGCAGCTTCTGTCCAACTTGATTTATACATTATTAAACTATCACACAGTGCATTGCACAGAATGCATTCCTTTTTGGGGGCAGAGGGGTGTTAACTGAAGAGACTGGGAAATTCTTCCTTAATCATTTGCTCCGAGGAGCAGAAACGAGACTGAAAATAGTGCCAAAGCAGCACCACTAGTGTCAAAATTACAGTCAGGAGATTCAGCGGTCCCGATGGATAATAAATGTGCCATTTGGTTCCTTTTACCTCTTGCAAAAGGAACACTTTTGTCTGCCAGCATTGGCCACGGCAGCAAATCTCAGCTAAAACATCCCAATCCCCTCAACATTTTTGCTTACTACCAAGCAAATGCTATTTTCAAACATACCATCTTCACCTTAGGAATCCACATGAAATGTTTGGCCAGAGGATGTTACAGGTGCTAAAATCTCATGCAGGGAAGCCAAGATGAGCTCATGGGACACAAACCCTTTGAGGATTAATAAACGTTAACAAACACATAGAAATCACATTTAGCTGAAGAAGTCCCTGATCCAGAGCCTGCTGATGGCTGGAGAAACCTTGGGGAACACCTTGTATCCCAGGGTCTCCTTAGAGCTGCTGCTGGAGATGAGACACATGGAATCACAGAATGTTAGACGTGAGGCTCTGGGAGCCTTTGGGGTGACCTGGTGCTTCAGTTGGTGTCTCCAGAGGGTACCCGGGCAGGTCTGAGAGACCCAAACTTGGGCACTTGTGGATGGTCCCGAGTGTGTTCCAACCACCTTCCAACTGTGCCCATTTAAACCAGCAGGACTGTGACCAGCAAGAGCTTTGTCCATCAAATACGCTAAATACTCACTGAACTGGAATACGGGTGCAGCATTATGTAGTGCTGAGCACTGTAAATCATTTCGTTATCAGCCGCTAAGGAATTCCCCATCATTCAGAGGCTTTATTACAACAAGCACCCGCGTCTTTCAGCTTTGGGGAATTCCAACTGGTTTATATGAAGCTAAGCTCTTTACTTCCTAATGAAATACTCCTCTGTAAAATTTCAACAAGATTGATCTTTTTCTTCAATACATGCAGATAAAACATAAAATCTATTGCGGAAAAAGAAGAAATAAGAAACAACAACAACAAAAAAATCGATGTATAACACTTAGCAGCTAGGATATACACCAGTGCCAACTTGTACAGTTTTATGATGAGTCTCATGATAGCTGATATTTTTCTTAAAGCTGTGGTTCCAAGTAGATGTGTGAATTCCACATCTTAAAACCAAGAGACTTGAGTTCTCAAAGATGTAGCAAAAGTACTGAAAATAACACTTCAACACAAAAACTTCGCCTGAAGGAAAATAAAAAGGGAACCTGGATTGTTTTTCAATTTAATCATTTTTGAGATTCATTATTTTTCTATGTTAACAGCAACACAGCCTATATTTTCTAAAGGAACAGATTACCACTTATGTTTTACAGGTGTCGTAATTCACATTTTCACAGTGTTCCTGAGTGTATGAAAACTACATTAATACATTAACCGTTCTCAATCTTCCTCCCAAAGTGAAACACATCCTACCAGAGGCTGCACTTTGGAGTTGCTCTTCTCACAGCTGTAATTGTAGGGAGGGCAATTTCTTCATTCATGTAAGATGTCTTTGGCTTTCACAGAATCACAGAATGTCAGGGGTTGGAAGGGACCTGGAAAGCTCATCCAGTGCAATCCCCCCATGGAGCAGGAACACCCAGATGAGGGCAGACAGTCTGTCTGAGTTGCTACAGTCTTCTTCAGACAAGCTCTCTTTCTGCTTGAGACCATAGTCGGCAACAGTATGAGACACTGGCAATAGGTGAGAGAGTTTAACTAGCAAAAGGTGACAACCTCTACACCCTAGTGCACAAGTTAACACACTCGTTTTCACATAAACTATTTAAATAGAGAAGGTGTGTTAAGATAAATACGAGATTTACGACTAGATCTAGTTCTGAAAACATTAATATATTTTTTGAAGTTAATCACATAATATGTCTTATTTATTCCATCCTGGTGAGTCTCTTCTTATCGGAAACAGTGCAACGCACACCTAAAACAATCAGAAGAAACAAAAAAGAACCCCCTGAAAGGTCACACTGTTTTCTGCAGATGATCTTTAAGGTTTGGAGCAGACAGAGAACTTCTGCCAGAGCCAAAGGGCTTGAACGAGATCAATGCAGTTTGCTAACAGAAACGTACTGACCATATCGTGACAGGTAATATTTTGGCCTATGGGATGACTCTACAGTGTACGCTGTGAAACTCCAAACATGTACACAGTGCTTATTTAAAACTTTGAAAATTAAAGCTTCATCATTAGAATCACGCTGGGTCTAGAGGTCTTTGGTTTCCATAATTCATGGGCTGGAGATTTTGCATGTGCTGACTGCTGACCAAACAAGTCGTCACACTCCACTGCCTGACAAGGCCATTGAAAGATGCACAAATTGGTTGGGTAAGAAGGTACAAATCAGGGGAGGGGGGGAAAAGGCAAAGAAAAAGCAAAAAGCAGTCACTTGGAGCATTTACAATTGATCATGTCACCTCACAGATGCACATTAAATTTACATATTGCCATTATTTAAAGCTTTTTAAGCAGCAATAGGTTTTCTTTAAGAAGTGAAATCAGAAGAATGACTTTTCTCTGCGATCACATTAATCTGTCGTGGTATTTTTTCCATTCTCATGTAAATACTTATAGACTGCATAGATAAACAGAAAAGCATTTTCTCAGATATAGGTAATATTAACAAAATGTTTCTTCCCAAGAAAAGGAGATTTACAGAAGTGGCTGACAGATACTTATCCGCCATGGAATTTGCCAACTTGGCTGTAGTTCTGGTGAATACACGCACATTTGCCTCCCTTTAAGATGTGCAGTACTTTGCCCCTCATCACTATATTATTTCTCCCTTGCAGCTAACAAGAGATTTGTCTATTATGATACAACTCCAATCGTTCCTTTGAAAAGAGCAACGAGCAAGCAAGCAGGACACTCCTCCAGTTTCATCTCTGCAGACTAAAGTAGGCAAGAAAGAAATTATACTACATTAATTGATATTTTTAAGCTTTTCTCAGATAATGAGGCCCGTTTGGAAATTCTCTTTTTCTCTAAATAATGTTTGATCATTTTCGGATAGCTGAATTCTTGACTTGGCCAAAACCAGCATCAATAAAACAAAAGAACAGTCTCTGATTTATTTTACTCATCGGTTTTCCTCTGTGGAACTGGGTTGCAGGCTTTTCAATTAATAGGAAAGCTAGACATTGTGCCCTCGCTTTAGTTTACAATTTAATTAGGACACTTTGTTCTGTTTTTTTTTTAAAAGCATTTATGCCCCCCAAACACTTTCCAGTTTACAAGAATATTTAATCAGCAACTACCTACCCCTCCCTTCCCTTCTTTTTTAAAACCCTGTATAAAAGTTATTGTATCTTTTCCTAAACACCCTGATCCGACTAAGCTGTGAAACTAATGAGCTCGCACTTTTGTCAGAAGCCTCTGTCAGGGCTCATACTGGCATCGCATGGAGATGCGCGGGGCCAACGCCTCAGCCTGGTCCATAAAGCAGGAGACACGGAGCTTCCTGAGGACACCGACCTGCACGTCCCTGCTCAGGCAATCGGCTCTTCCCGGCGGTTTCTCCTCCTCCTTCCCAAGGGTAGGGAGTTAAAAAACAAGTTTAGGCATTTACCTCTCTCTCTAAAAAGATACAATAGTACAAAATGCAGCGATACATATCCCTGTTTCTTTTAACGACTTGTCTTCGCCACATCTTTTATTCCATTGTCTTTGAATTCGTATTTTGGCTGAGAGCGCTGTTTTAATTAGTGTCGAATTTCAGCCTCAAAGTATGTTCTTCTCATACTTCTCTTTCGAAAACATTGAAGTTCTGCTGATGAATGACTGCATCAATGTTGCCTCACTCCAATACTGCTTGCAAGTCTTTGGCTTTTTACCATGCAGAGATAGCAAATCTGGTGGCGCTTTCTTCAAGGAATTGGTCAAAACTTCAGCATCTGCATCTTTGCTGCCAATAAAATTACCTGTGCTGTTCAAAGTCTCTGCAAAAGCCACTACTCCTCCAGGGATTTTTTTAAGTGTTCTGGAATCCATTTAATACTTACATACTCTTGCTTTTTGGATGATGCCAACACAAAGTGACACTGCACAGCCATCAGGCTCAGAGGTTTAAAAAGAACCAGTATTTCATACAGATTAAGAGGCAGAGTAATCATAGTTTGAGACTACCTTATTTACCTCTTCAGAAGAGTAACTGTATTTTATGCTTCAGATGTTTATAAATAGTTCTGGGTACTCTGAAGGGCTCAAACATATATATTTCCTGAACGATAACTAAACGAACTGGCATTTCATTGGTTATGCAGCTACAACCCAGACACCTAACACTATCATGAAAAGCAGAGTAAAGTTATTACAGTGCGTTCTGCATCTAAATGACAAAATAAAACCACGTGCAGTAACAAACAGTATTTTTGAGTGACCCTGACCTCAGGGGGAGCAGTTGGTATAAAGGTTGTCCCACCAACAGGGAAATGGTCTTAGTATCACCCTATGTAATATACTCACACTTGTGTGCTCACTTAATGGATTTCATTAAAGCCTAAAGACCCAAGAAGTGCACTTCACCAGTATTTGACAGAAAACTTATATTAATTTTCAACAAAAGTATTATCTTTGCATAGAACAAATAATCTGTAGCAAGGAAATTCAACATTAAAACTGCAGACTGAATAAGGACACAATTAGTATCTTCCCCCCATGCTGCTGTGCCTCCTTAAACAGCCACCACAACTTTGACCTGCAGACATTGCTCTCACGCTAAAATTCATATTTTCTAAAGCCCTGGACTAAATCTTTGGCGTCAGAGGCTCAGGTGGCAGCTGTGCCAGGATAAAGAACGGCTGCTGCCTCCGAGACAGGGGATGCTCAGGCGCTTAGAAAAGAAATGTGAAGATACTTGAAAACTGAGCGGTAGAATAAAGAGCTGCAATCAGCGACAGCACCACTCTTGGAATTCTCCAGCAGCCATGATTTGCAGCGCTGTGGTTGGGCTTTACCACTAGAGCAAACAAACGACTTTTCAGACAAATAGAGAAATGAAGAGTCGTCTTCAATAAAACATCTACAGGGTGCAGCTTATGTAAAACCAACTAGTCCAGCTGCACCATTAGACAAAGAGCCCCAGCTCCCTCAGCCTTTCCTCACACGGGAGATGCTCCACTCCCTTCAGCATCTTTGTTGCCCTGCGCTGGACTCTCTCCAGCAGTTCCCTGTCCTGCTGGAACTGAGGGGCCACAACTGGACACAATATTCCAGGTGTGGTCTCCCCAGGGCAGAGCAGAGGGGCAGGAGAACCTCTCTGACCTACTGACCACCCCCTTCTAACCCACCCCAGGTACCATTGGCTTCCTGGCCACAAGGGCCCAGTGCTGGCTCATGGTCACCCTGCTGTCCCCAGGACCCACAGGTCCCTTTCCCCTATACTGGTCTGTAATGTCTTTAGACTTCAAAGAGTTAAGTTATGGGTGCTTTTAGGAATGAAAAAAGAATCTATCAGGTTTGATTGATAAAAGTGTAGTTTTTAACTAAGACTGAAAAACTGAAGACTGGCAACATTTTTTTTCGAGAATAATATGCTTCCTCTGCTTTTTTCAGCACGGTGCACATAAATCAAAGAAATGTTAAAGAGGCCCATACATCACAAGCTGGCATTTCTAAACTATTTACAAAATCTGTAACAGTCAAGAGGATGGAAAATACCGAAGTGTGACCAGCAAAGTTACTAAAACGAAAAAAAAAAAAGCAGTTCTACCATCCCAACAGGGTTAAATAAGGTTGGAAACAACTCTTGATTGTAGGATTTAAGAACACTAAACCAAAACAATCCTGGGCTACAATAAGGAAAGAAGAGAGTGTATCATCCAAACCAGAGAGAAGGTAGATTTGAGCAATGTGCTTGTTCCACGATTACACACGTGGTTCTGAAAAGACATAAAGCAAATGCTCTAATAAGGCTGGAAGTACATACAAAGCAGGGCTGACCCTGCATCTGCAAAAAGCCAGCCCCAAAAATATCACCAACTCCAGTGCTGAGCTGTGTACCCATCGCATTTTCACACCCCGACATCTAAGCACACAACAGACTGAGACAGATGAGGTTTTTCCTCAACAACTTTTACAAATGAGAATCTCAGCTCCTTCTCTGAAAGGAAAGACACGGATTATGGAAAGTTTATCTGTCCATCTGTTGAAGATGTCACACTCCGACTAAAGAGTGCAAAAAGCACAGAGATGTTTTACAACCAAATCCAAAACTTACAGTAGTCTGAAGCAGTGTAAAAGCCATATGCTTTGCAAAAACACCTCTTTCGCTACACGTTTTTTTACCACAGCACAAAGAGTAACAGCTCTAAAGCTGCTGTAATCTTTATTTCTGAAAATAGATCCCATATTCTTACTCTCATCTGCCACGCTCTGGTATAAGCTAAGCGGTTAGAAACCAGAAAAGCAAGGAAATACTACGTTGTGCAACAAAAGCTTAAGAAGACAAACTTCATTGCAAGAAGTTACCCCCAGTTTAGAGGTAAAGCGGCAGCTCAGAGAGCCCGGGGATGATGCTTGAACTGGATGATGCTTGAATAGGATGATGCACTGAACCAAAGGCAATGGCACATAAAGCAGTTTCACTGTTTTCTCTGTCGGTGTTGAAACTTCCAGTAGGATTATTTCACACGAAGCCCAGGGACCTCAGACATGTCTTTAGGAGTAAAACAAATGGAATATACACTTCATATTATTTTCATGGGAGCTTATAATGTAACTAAGTCAATTACGCCACAAGATTAATAGCCTTTAAAATGCTTCCAGTCATTCATTACAGGCCTAATTAAAACTCTCTTTTGGTGTTAAGCCAGCGAGAAATATGAAAATACTTGCTAACTAACCGTATATAAGAATATACGGTATTATCTCTATCGTGCTGTTTGTTTCCATGTTCACAATTCAGTGAGCAGTTTGGTTTGTTTCAAAAAAGTACAAAATATCAAAGACAACCAGAAAAATGGACAAGATGCCACTCAAGAGGCTTCAACACCTGCAACAGCATCTCAGCTCACCACAGCTCGCCGGTTTATTGCCAGTTTTGCTGCCACAGTTAAGGGCTTCTACAATAGCAGATGCCTTTCCTCCCACACGTCAATTAATTTGCAAATGCACTCAGGTTGTAGAAATAATGAAGTGCTGACTGCTCGCTGTATTGGCAAGCTGTGCTGTCAGGAGGTGGATGCTGTGGGCGAGGTGCTGAAATGCGCTGCTGCCGTGTGCGCCAAAGGGAGGACGAGCCACATGGAACCCGGTCGGCAGCTAACGGGGCACATCAATTATTGCATTCACCCCTCTCTCACTGGAACCAAAAGGAAGAAATCCGCTCCAAAAGCTTTTTGTTGTGTTTATCTAGGTATTTACAACACAATCTACAGGGAGATCTGAGCTTCTGCGCTGACCCAAGAATCATTTCATAGAAAAGTCACGTTTTTTCGCCTATTGCTACGTTTACTAAAAGATTTGCATCAAAATCGTTCAAGTTACAAACGAAGAATTCAATAACTAGGAAATGCTTGAATTCATATTGCCAATGTAATCTAAACCAGACTGCTTGTGCTCAGGATTCAGACTTTGATTACGTGCTTCTTTCCAAAGGACCTCAAATTACCGCAGCCTGCAGGATCCCCTGGATGCAGAGTCATTTATTCAGCACCCATTTTCATGCACAGATTGTTATTTACAGTATTTCACACGATGCCCACGCTTATCTTCTCAGATGTCTTCCATTGTATTTTCCTGCTTATCTTGCTTCTTTACAAATACTGTTAAATTTACCTTTGTAAGTCGTATTCCACTCATGCTGGCTGTGGCTGGGAGGAATCTCAGGTTTTTAAGAACACGAGATGTTTTCCCTATATTCGTAGTACAGTTTCTATATGAGGTCACCCCTCAGTCTCCTCTTGTCCAGCTCCAGAGCCCCAGCTCCCTCAGCTTTTCCTCACACGGGAGATGCTCCACTCCCTGCAGCATCTTGGTGGCTGCGCTGGACTCTCTCCAGCAGTTCCCTGTCCTGCTGGTACTGAGGGGCCACAACTGGACATAATATTCCAGATGTGGTCTCCCCAGGGCAGAGCAGAGGGGCAGGAGAATCTCTCTGACCTACTGACCACCCCCTTCTAACCCACCCCAGGTCCCATTGGCTTCCTGGCCATAAGGGCCCAGTGCTGGCTCATGGTCACCCTGCTGTGCCCAGGACCCCCAGGTCCCTTTCCCTTACACTGCTCTCTAATAGGTCATTCCCCAGCTTATACTGGAAACTAGGGTTGTTCCTACCCAGATACAAGACTCTACACTTGCCCTTGTTCTATTTCATTAAATTTCTCCCTGCCCAGCTCTCCAGCCTGTCCAGGTCTCTGATGGCAGCACAGCTTCCAGTGTCACCACTCCTCCCAGCTTGGTGTCATCAGCAAACCTGCTGATAGTGCACTCTATTCCCTCATCCAAATCATTGAGGAATATATTGAATAATATAGGCCCCAGTACTGACCCTTGAGGCACTGCACTAGATGCAGGCCTCCAACTGGACTCTGCCCCATTGACCACGACTCTCTGGCTTCTTCCCTTCAGCCAGTTCGCAGACGCTCATCCAGCCCGCACTCCCTCAGTTTAGCTGTTAGGATGCTGTGGGACATTGTGTCAAATGCCTTACTCAAGTCAAGGTAGATCAGTCCACCGCTCTGCCATCATCCATCCATCTTGTTATGTCCTCATAAAAGTCAAGGAGGTTGGTCAAGCACGACTTCCCCTTGGTGAAGCCATGTTGACTGCCCCTAATGACCCTCTCATCCCTGATATGCCTTGAGATGGCACCAAGGATATGTGTTTAAAATTTAGCAAATGTAGTTACAAAAATGGAATACAGACGTGCTCATCCTTCAAGTCTTCCAAGGAGGGTGAGTCCCATACTATTCATCTGCAATAGTTCCAGTACTTAATTACTACAAGTGTTTAAACCATGAACTTCAGCTGTAGTCTGAATTTGTTAAACTTTATTTTCAATTACTGAGGGTTTTTTTGTCCTTGCTTGCTACAATGAAGAACCCTCTTATCCACTTTTTTCTCCCTCAATAAAGATGTTAGTACAAAGCAAGTGAGTCACCCGTTATCTTTTCTTTTATGAGTGGAATAAATTGAACTTGTTTGATCATAGAGCAGGAGCATAGGAACCCAAATGCTTTTGATCAGTTCTAACATCCCTCAGCTAGAAAACCCAAAATTAACAGGCACCTAGACAAATGGTAACTAAGTAGTTTTACACTGACATAATGCTTAAAACCATTTTCAAGCCTTAGTAACTGAAAATGTTATTAGCACAGGTAATAACAGGTAAGGAAGTTTGTTGTTAAAAATTGATAATTTTCTGCTTTTTAAAATATGCAATTTTCAGGCTGACCTTGTCCCTTTTAAATTTTTATAGCATCTTCAGTTCCAATTTGAGATTTTCGTATGGGGTAGGCAAACCTTCTTATGTTCTATATTAAATGCAAGACACCTTCTTGGTGTGATCTGCAGTATTAATAATATAACAGTACCAATTCCAGGAGCAGCAACGTGGCATGAACACACGCATACCTACACGAATGGAATTTAACCGTGTATATCATGGAAATCTTTAATACATCATGCAAAACAAAAAAAGCAGGTCTAAGGCAGCTCGAACACAAGTTGAGATTCCCTCTTTTGCCACACAAACACATGACCTTGTCATGCTTCACAAGGTAACACGAACGGAGCTGATGCAAGGAAACATATGCTTCTCTTCTACTGGACTCAAAATAGGAATAGAGGGGAAAGAGAATGACACTCCGGGCCAAACGCAGGTTCCTGAGGGCCAAACTTGCAGCTGTCGCTGTATTCAGCACAAAACATCCCCACCCACGCAAGCTCTGCAGTCCTCCCATCACTAATTGCCACGATAGAATATGACAAACACTTTTTTGGAAATGATAAAACACTATGGATTCTTTATTTAGCTGAGAATCTGCACTGATGTTATCAGAGGGGTTTTAAAGCTTTGAGACTGAGCCGTTTCTATGTTGCTGTGGGATAGAACCACGGGAATACCTGATGCATTTCTATGGATTTCAAAGGAGACTGACATACATTTGACTTTTCATGCACCAGCTGTCTTGCAGGGACTCTTCAATAACCCAATTACAACTTAAAAGCCCACCACCTAACCCACAGATACTTCAGCTCCTCACCTTAATCTGGACATACCTTACTTCTATATCTTGACAATCACTAAGAAAATCTTACCAGAGTCAAACCCAGTGGTTCATCAGTACCACAGCTTAAGGCACCGAATAAACAGACACTTCTCTCGCTGCTTTGTGGACTTCATTATTAACGAAGTAAAAATTGTGGACATCAATCTATTGCTTCAGGTGGCCATCATAAGAAAAATAAATAGAAAGTTAATGTGGCTGGCCACAGTGGCTTGTCTGGCATATTTACTGGGAGGCAAATTAAGAGCGCTAATGAGAGAACTATTGGAGGTGACTAGTTCACTGAACTGAATTGGGAATGTAAAAACATATACATATCAGAAAAAAAAAAAGCAAACTGCATCTTTTTTGGTCTTAAAAATAAACAAGAAAACTACATTAAAAAAACTACACTATTGTTACATTACAATTAGGTTTTGAAACAAACATACACAGTATTAAGTTTTCCAAAAGAATCACAGAATCACAGAATGTCAGGGGTTGGAAGGGACCTGGAAAGCTCATCCAGTGCAATCCCCCCATGGAGCAGGAACACCCAGATGAGGTTACACAGGAAGGTGTCCAGGCGGGTTAGAATGTCTGCAGAGAAGGAGACTCCACAACCGCCCTGGGCAGCCTGGGCCAGGCTCTGCCACCCTCACTGAGAAGAAGTTTCTTCTCAAATTTAAGTGGAACCTTTTGTGTTCCAGTTTGAACCCATTACCCCTTGTCCTATCACTGGTTGTCACCGAGAAGAGCCTGGCTCCATCCTCCTGACACTCACCCTTTATGTATCTGTAAACATGAATGAGTCACCCCTCAGTCTCCTCTTGTCCAGCTCCAGAGCCCCAGCTCCCTCAGCCTTTCCTCACACGGGAGATGCTCCACTCCCTGCAGCATCTTTGTTGCCCTGCGCTGGACTCTCTCCAGCAGTTCCCTGTCCTGCTGGAACTGAGGGGCCACAACTGGACACAAGATTCCAGATGTGGTCTCACCAGGGCAGAGTAGAGGGGCAGGAGAACCTCTTTCGACCTATTAATCACCTCCCCTTCTAATACACCCCAGGATGACATTGGCATCTTTAACTCTTCAGGTGCTTAGACAACCAAAGGATCTTCGCGTATGAGATCGCGCTGCCAGCAACACGCCAAACTGGCGCGGGTTTAAGGAAACTGGGGCGGTGGAGGAGCAAAACACTGCGTTTTGCAAACCATGATTTTGAAACTTTCTACCACTTCTCTAGTACAAAATCTTCTGTAAAGGACGACACTACCTACCTCCCAAAGTTTATTTTATCACACCAATAATTCAGCAACATGAACAATCGACAATTCACTCAACTACAGCTTTTGCTCGAGGCATTAAAAAAATAAAAGAGCAAGGAGAACTTATAAATGGTGAAAGAGCTGAAGACTTGCTACTGGCACACTAAACAAACGGGAACAATTGAAAGCCACGGAGCAGTTAGTAATTTATACTACTGAGTCTAATGCTTGGACAGTAAGGGGAACAGATGGCTCTGCAATATGGAGATGGCTCTGTGAAAAGCAATCGGCACCACGATACTGCAATAACGTAGTACCAATAGTTTGTCTGGTTGTTGCAACAGCCACAGCAAACTGAATTGCATCATTTCAGGGTATAAAACAAAGCACAACTTGATGAGAGTAAACTGAAATACAACTTCCTAGTTCAGTACACTTATATTCCTTTATAAAACGTGGTCTAGTTTAGGATTTTTCGGACAGTCTCGCACAGTTCTGTGCAAATAAATCAGCTTAATCCACCCAGCACAAGCTGTATTCTTGTTCCTGCCCCGTCCCCCTCCCGGTAATTTCGCATCACACCGCACGGCTGTGAACGTCAGCTATTTAGTTCTACTTTTAGCTCTGCTTTAAATAAAAGTGTGCTGAGCGCGAGCTGCATAATGAAGGCTCAACACCATGGAGATGGCATCGACTGCAATCGGGCAACTGCACCAAGCTGCGGGGTTTTGATTTCTCATTCCACAGGCTTATTTAACTTGTGGGACAAAAATCAAGCTTTGCCAAGGGAAGTTTGCAACTCTCTGCTGGATCAGACAAGCAGCTGGATGGAATCAAATGGAATTCCAGTGTCGGACCTTGAGGACATTCTCAGAGGCAATGGTCCCGTAGGGCACACAAACACCTGAATAAGAGCTGAAGGGCTTCTTGCCATAGGTGTAAGGAGCTGAGCATAACTTAAGTTTTACTTTCCATCATGACTAAGTAATATACCAGTCATGTAAGCACTTTTAAACCTAACCTGCAACTCTTCAGAAACGCCAAATCGTTAGAAACTCTTTGACCACAAGAACCTCTTAAAATATATATACGCTCTCTAGGGCATCAGAGTGCAGTTGAAACCCAGGTTTAAAGCCAAGCGTAAGAGTCTTCTTCCTCTGCAACTTTCCTACAAAAAATCTGGTTGTTCAAAGGGCAATGTCAGGAGCTGGAGTAGCTGAATAGCTACAGACTATGCTGACATCCTCTTTGTTTTAGCAATGAGACTGTTTTAATTAAAAAAAAAATATTCCATTAGAACATCTTACTGTGGAATATGTCTATTAATTTTCTTAAATCAAAACTCACTGACACAGATGCTGATGCTGGTAGAAGGCAGTGGAAACCAAAGGGCTCAGCACACAGTTTGGCTGAGAGACAGGGAACTGCTGCCCAAGGATCAGCCCTCCCATGTCTCTCTGAAGTATTTTCCTCATTCAAACGGTCCATAGTTCAGGAATTTGATTGAAATAATCTCTGCCTGAAGCACATCCAAAGACCAGGGCTAGTGCACTGTCTGAACGCTGGTGAAGGTGTAAGCTCGGCAGTGTTCGAAAGAAGTCAGAATTAAAATACATCTGCGCCTGTGTTTAGTTTGTAAAAGAATCACGAAAGCACAAGTTTGTTACCCCTCTCTACAAGCAACCAAATATTGCTGTTCTTTAAAGCAATAAACAAGGAAGAAACTAAAGGAAACTGATTTCAAGGAAGATGTTTTCAAAGTACGTTTCTCTTCTTCTGGATTTAAGCCCGAGGAGTAAATTGTACAACAAGCATCAGAACAGAACCTGCAAACTCATTCCCAGTGTGCCACCTGCCATGGCCGCTGCAGCTCGTATTGCTCTTCTTAAGAAAGCAAATTATTATGATTGATTAAATACCCACTTTGCGTAAATACTCTTGATATTAAAGGTATTTTTCTTCCCCTCTTCTATTGGGTATTTTATTTTGGCAACTGATGGATCCGATACTAAACCGTTTGCACTCAGCAGATTCACCAAGGGCAAATCGTGCTTGACAAACCCCAACACCTTGTATGACAAAGTCTCTTATAACCTGACAAATCCCTGTAGCCTGGAAACTTCATTATGGTATTGTGTATTCTTGTTTTAAACCTCTTTGAAGTCCCTCCCTACAATAGTGTCTTTCTAACCTACTGATCAGGACAACATGGAACTGCACACAAGAATAATCATTTTTCCAGTACCCTACATGCACTACTTCTGCACTTTAGAAAATTAATTGTTTCCATAGCTATCGATTTAATGAAGGCAAAAATCATCAGGGGTAAGACTAAAATAAATAAATATGCAAGCAAATTGCAAGAAAATAAAAACCAAATCAGTCAGTCAAGGTACTGATTGACTATATCAGCCACCGGGAAAAGTCACAAAGGATTTGCTGCTACTCTGTCCTGATCACGCAAGCCTCCGCAAACTCTGCCTGCTCCATTATTTATCTTAAAAAAATACTCTTCCCATCTTTACCGTAAGCATAGCGTACAGGAGGCATTAGTTTCCCAGACTTCACATTGTGGCTGACAAAGCAAAACGTGCACTGAAGTTCGAGGGCCGTCAGAGCAAGAAGCTCTGGAAAAGGAATGCATGATGACCATCTCAACCGCTCGCCCAGGCGGAGTCTCCAGCCCCTGCTGTCAGTCCCAGTCGTTTTAAAAGCAGGTCATGGATGCTGACAGAAAAGCTACACACTCTTGATTTCGGTCCATCTGGGAATTACTACATTTTGCAAGTTGGCATATATAGAAATGCACTAAGGACAGTTCTCCCTGAGTTAATTTAGACTCTGGGAATTCTACTACAAATAACCTTTGTAAAACAGTTAACATTCCCCGCAACAGATTTTTTTTGGGGGAAGTGACTTTTTAAGAGAGTAATCCTTCCATGTACTGTTAATGCAACAAACCCCTTACTACAGCATGACCATCATCAAATATGTATTTGCTAGCCACATGAAATCATAAAGTTACTTTGAAATTTGTTTGAGGATTAGCTAAAAGCATTTGCAATGCGGTACTCTCCGATTCAGGAACAATTCCCATGCCATTCAAGTCTATTCCATTTAAAACATCTTTTCTCCTCTGGTGCTCAATGGAAGATCCACGCAGAAGGACGGTGGGTTTATCAGTACAGGAAAAGAGCAAAACTGAACAATGAATGGGAGTCCTATCAAATTAATATGGCAATAATACGGCTCATAAGCATACGGCTCAAAGCATAATGTGTTTTAGTTTATCAACCTTTTTTCATTTTAGGACTCATTTTGCTTTATTGCAGAAAAAATGAATTGTATCTGAGCAGGTGAGTGTTTTATATCCCTGCTGCTTTTAGTTCACACAACCTGCCATCGCATTCGGGTTGTGGCAAAAGACTAACAAGAAATTCATTCACCTCTGTATGCAGATATAGTTACCTGATACATGGAGATACGACTTTGAAACACTGTATTTACAAAACACAACGCTCCAAAGCTTCTTGGCCTCTACGGACACATGCATAATACCAAGCTGCCACATAAAACACTAACGAGATGTTCTTTTGATTCCCCATAATCAAAGATCACCACCCACCAAGAGGGTTGTGCCGTCTCTCTCTTCCATCTGTGCTGCCCTTTGAATGGACAACACCCACCCTTGGAGGCACCAGATCTGGCAACCGAACGGATCACTAAAGACAACAGCTACACTGCAGCTTTCCTCACCGCTTTCCCCTGAAAAACACATTGTGTTCCTTCTATTTCTGCAGTGTAGTGGACTCTTCCTCCTCACTTCAGGTCTTCCAGAGGGAAAACGTTGGCATGGAGGAAACACAACCAACCAGCTCCCTCAGCGACAGGAGAAAGCAAGAACATTGACTTGTGCCCTTTATGTACTGATGCTCCAGCTGAGTAAATGAAGATGTACAGGGGAAAAGCAAAGAGCACCAGAAGCAGGTACATGACCCAGAAAAGCACAGTAGCAATTTTATATCTTCTTCCATCTTCCTGAAATGTGATTACAGTTGACCTTTAAATCTAGTAGATCAACCAATCAATTCTGCTGGAACAAGCCTGTACATGTGATCTAAGAGCACACCCACACTTTAAAAACTTCCAGTGGCTGCCTGGCACAATCATTTTATTTTGCTGTAAAAGTTACCAAGATTTGTCTCAATTGATTTTACTTGCAAGAAAAACACAACATCAAAACTGCAGCATCAGCAGACACGAAAGGTCTTTGCTTCTTGCAGGATGAATGCAATATCAATAGTTATTAAGATGTATTCATACAAGGTACACAAGAGGGATGGAAAGAAGATGTTGGTAATCTCACTTAATCCTACCGCAGCCTCACGTCAGGTTCTTTAGGCTGTGGGAAAAAAATATATATGCAAGGAAAATTATAAACATTCCTAAGTATTTGCCAGGCAAACCATTCAGTGTGGAACCGAAGGAATATTTAACAGCTCTTTAAGTAGTAAAGCTTTCGTGTCGTGTTAGATGTTAGTTCCATTTGAGCTGATAAATTGTGTTTTAGGAAAATAAGTCAAAAGAGGCTTCTGGTTGGTATTTGTCCATAGTGGGCTTAGCAGTGGGATCAGCAACCACCAGTGATCCTACTCACACACACGCTCATACTCCTCCGAGTACTTACTCTGTAGCACAACCCTCATTTTACAGATGGGAAAACAAAGACGTGTAACAAAGTGACTGGTGGAACCTCATGCAGCAGGACGAGGATGTACAACGCCAGAGTCCATCCAGTCCCATTGTAAACCGGGCAACATCGTCATTCCTGAAACATCCACCCTCCCACCAGAAACATCCACACATGGTATCACCACACACTTGTGTTCACACAGTCAACTACATAACAAGCTCTTTTATGCAGAAAGTCAGTAATTTCACTCCATATTACATGCTAGGGTGTCCAAAAGGAGCAGTTAGGCAATCTGGACACCCATAAATCCACGGGTCCGGATGGGATGCACCCATGGGTGCTGAAGGAGCTGGCTGAGGTCCTTGCTGGACCACTCTCCATCTTTGCCAAGTCTTGGGAAACGGGAGAGGTGCCTGAGGACGCGAGGAAAGCAAATGTCACTCCAGCCTTTCAAAAGGGCAAGAAGGAGGACCTGGGTAACTATAGATCGGTCAGTCTCACCTCCATCCCTGGGAAACTGATGGAACGACTTCTCCTTGGTGCCATCTCAAGGCATATCAGGGATAAGAGGGTCATTAGGGGCAGTCAACATGGCTTCACCAAGGGGAAGTCGTGTTTGACCAACCTCCTTGACTTTTATGAGGACATAACAATATGGACGGATGATGGCAGAGCAGTGGATGTGATCTACCTTGACTTGAGAAAGGCATTTGACACAGTCTCCCACAGCATCCTCACAGCTAAACTGAGGGAGTGCGGGCTGGATAACCAGGTAGTGAGGTGGACTGTGAACTGGCTGAAGGGAAGAAGCCAGAGAGTCGTGGTCAATGGGGCAGAGTCCAGTTGGAGGCCTGTATCTAGTGCAGTGCCTTGGGGGTCAGTACTGGGGCCTGTATTATTCAATATATTCCAGCGAGGGGATTGGACTGGATGATCTTTCGAGGTCCCTTCCAATCCCTAACATTCTGTGATTCTGTAATTCTGTGATTCTGTGAAAAGAACCAGAAAATTGGAAATGAAAGGTTAGTTTTTGTTTTACCAGCCACAAGAGAGCTTGCAGACGTGATCGGCTCCGTGATCTATGAAATTTCTACAAACAGCTTTGGAAGAGGCACCCGGCAGCGCAGCCAACCCCTAAAGATGGCACTGAACAAACTGAAAATGCTACACTGAGATTTCTGAAAATACAGGATCTGACTCCAGAGTAAAACTGAAGCATAAGGCGAGCCAGAGAACTTGTTAAGTCTGAGTGCAGAGACAACTGCAGAGAAAACTCTAAATAGAACCCAACTGAAAGCATATGGGTAGGGCAGGGAACATCAGAATAAAAATCTAGCTAAGGGTAAAACATACAGTGATGTTTTTTCTTAAAAGTCACGTCAGAAGAGAAACATATATCCAACCTCATCGAGGGATAACCTATTATTCTTTTAACTGCAGCTCATTTGATAAAATTAGTGACATTTTCTCTGAATGAAGAATTCTTTTAACATAAAGAAAAGCCAACTTCTGAAATGACACAGAGCCCACTAACACTGCAGTAGTTGAGAATGTCATGATTTCCATCAAAAAACTGGTTTGCAGGGATTAGGAACAGCTGTTTCAAACTGAATTAGACTAAAACTGGAAACAAGCTGTCAAGACCCAAAAAATATATTTTATACATAAAAGAAGGTATTTGATTCAGCTGTTTTATCGCGCTGGTCAGCCAAAAGAGAGAAATAAAGTAACATTCTGAGACTCCAGACGTTGTCGCAAAGACTCTCTCATTTTTAACACTCTTTATGTAGATTTATTCCTTTGAGCATTTGGAATAGGAAAAATGTCAAACAGCTCATATCACAGATTCTTGAATATTTCCAAACCACGGGCAGCTTAAAACAGTTTAAAAACACCTGAGGACTCTTTCTGTTCCAGTCCACATTCTCTGCATCTTCTGTAGCAGGAACAGGATTTTGCCATACGGAAAATAGACCCAATTGCTGTTAACAAGAAAATCTTAGAATAATTCACTTTAACCCATCACTTGTGAGTAACAGCACACACATACAGCTCCTTTTGTGCATGCCTGCAGATCCCAGGATGCTTTTAGTGGGTATTTTCAATACCGATTTCCACAGGAATTGCAATTTCATATAATGAGAAGCAAATACACCTGGTTTAGACAATACTGTAAAATGTTACATCTAGATAGAATTCCTTTGTGTCTAATGGCCTATGCAGCATACAGAGCACTTACTACACTGTGTTACTGCCAGTTACAGAAACTCAGAGAATCCAAATACAACAACCAAATTAATAAAGACTAGTACTGGTTTCAATAGAATTATTTGTTCCAAAGCACATCTCTGCACATCAAAGACCCCTGTGATTTCATTACATGCTGTAAGATGTAGCCATTATACTCTGCTACCCAACCAAATCTAAAGTCATCTTGAAAATATCCTTCCCATTTTTCAACATGTTCATTACTTTTCATAATAATGATATATACCAATTCTACCCAATAAGTGTATTAGTTATTACTGTCAGCTTGTACTTTTGAAGAAGAGGGATCTGGGAGCAAGCCCATTCATTAACGTATTAAAAACATGTACGCTCCAACAAATACATTTTTAACTCACTAAGACAGCAGACAAGTGGGCAAGTGCAGCCGTGCACCATTTCACCTTTCAGATTACTCTTCTTAATGGCTTAATGTTATTAGGGAAATCTTACAACTTTGGGGAGAACAGACAACTTGCTTCAAATCATCAAGCTCTGAAACGTCACCTGAGATCAACTGCACATCTTCTTCAATACACCTCTACCTATGTTACAACTGAAAACCAGGCACAGATATGAACAATAACGGTACTCGTGTCATGGTCTGTAATTCCTTATCCACATTCTTCAATTGCAACAGCATCGGAGCCACAAACCAACACCACCCCTGCAGGGCAGGATTAGTCTTTCCTCCCAGGAAAATGAAAAGCAGTTTGCAGTGATCTGACTGGGCAGGAGATTCCAAGAGCCACCATAGACCAGCTGGGTAAGACGCCTTCAACACCAGCAGCTCAGTATTAACACCTGCTGAAAATAAAGCTGCTGCCACATTGCCATGAAGCAGCAGCCAAACCCGCGGTCTGACCTGCGCTCTGATTCCATACAGCTCCTCACACGGACTATTTTCAATTTTATTAGCTTTTAGGTGATTTCCACGTTTTGTAGTCCAGTTATCAACAGTATCTGATTAAGATAAAATGGGAAAGAATTGAGTATTGCTTATATGCAATGCAAACAATTAAATTACTCTGTGAACTGTCCGAGCGCTCCGACTTTAGTAACTCCAACCAAGATTACAGAGATGAGCGCACTTCTGCGGCAAAAAACCAAATAACAGTCACACTAAAAGATGTGACAACAACAATAGTAGGGTGCAACAGGGTGACATCATTAAATTTTCCATTTTATTTGATTTCTTCTAGAAGCTATTGAAAGAAAATCTTTTCCATATAAAGAATACCAAAGGGATTGCTTA
Organism: Nesoenas mayeri; assembly: GCF_963082525.1. Lineage (NCBI taxonomy): Eukaryota > Metazoa > Chordata > Aves > Columbiformes > Columbidae > Nesoenas > Nesoenas mayeri. Next base: position 8,907,779 of record NC_137566.1, read on the forward strand.
TCACCTGGATCTGTTACTTTATATTAGTGTTCATATTCCTTGAATGCCCTTCATGAAGGTCCCCAAAGGCCTTACAAACACCTTTAATTTGCCTCAAAGAAAGCGAAGACGCATCTTTGAGTCTCTGAAAACATCCTCTGTGCTTTCACGGTGGTCACCACATCAGTCGGGCTTTCATCACCGATGGCGAGTCAGCCTGAGCCAAGACAGCCAGCAAACGTGCAATTCAAAGCAGCGCTGGGTCCGAGGGTTTCCCACAACGTTGCTCTTGTTCTGCAGTCCTACATATTCTCCAGTCCTACATATTCTCCAATTAATCTCTAGACAACATGGATTTCCAGTTAGACTTTGTTTTATTTCTCAGCTTCTAAAAGTGAAGTCTTTTCTTCCAATCTTGCCGTTGTCCCATGACTTATTCACCTACAGACCACGTTTCTGTGCCTCTGCGTGGCTTAGTTTGAGTCAAAGCCTGTTATTAATACAAAGCAAAGCAGTTTTACCCAATTTGATTTGGTGACCACATTATACAGCTTAGAAAAGGAAAGTGATCGCTGACTTCCAAGTTACATAATTCAGCCATCCCACATGAACTGTGTGGAGAGTTTTGCAGAGGGAAAAATGGACTTGGGAGGAAGAACCGGGAGTGGGCAGAAGTGTTTTGGTTAAAATAGAGCGACATCAATCATTTCCATTCTGAAATAGGCTAACAGCTAGAACATTAATACTTATCAAAGAAACCCGGGAAAAAAATGCCATTCATTAGCAAATAAAGGTGTTGCAAAGCATTAAATAATTCCCACCAGCTGACAAGGGGGCTGTGATTTATAATAGCGCGTATTGATACATCACTTTCCATAATTAGGAAAAGTGAAACTGGTGCTGCTTGCAGCATTATTTTGATCAGAGCCTTGAAAAATACTGTTGAATAACAACAAACACCAAGCACAACAATGGAAAAACGCCATCTCATGTTCTTGGGCTGCTTCAGGTTTCAAACCAAGTTCTCTAACAAAATCCAGTAAGGAAGGCAAATTCTGTTTGGATATATACAACCTCATTTAACAATAGCATCCTAGTGTGAATTATTACTATTATAACTCTGGGAAGATCACAGGTATAAAGCATTCAAACTACATAACAAACAAGCCAGAATCACGGGCAACTTCTCATTTTTTCAAGCAACAAGTTACTCGTCATCACTCATCTCTTACTGAATCACAGAATGTCAGGGATTGGAAGGGACCTCGAAAGACCATCCAGATCAGCTCTGCTTTCTCTGTATCTTGTTACTGAAGTAACAAACTAACCTCAGTGTACTAGACTGTCAAAGAAATTCAATTAACCTGCAGGAATTACACCGGCACGGGGCGGCATATGCGGGAAATTCTCACCTGCCATAGCAGCTTGCCAGTAGTGCGAAGAAAACAGAAAATAACCATTTTAATTTCCTTTTGTTCCAATTATTAGGTGTCATAAACACTTCTATGGTAACAATGAAATAGTGTCCTGTCCCACTTTTTTCCTTCTCCAGTAAAGCAGACATAGATTATTGTAATTCCTATCCTACCCCCTTTTATTTTGATACAAGTACTTTTTTCCTCCTCATGGCTTTACCACTGCTCTTTCCCCCATCATTGTAATATTAAGGATAATTTGCACACTACCTGAATCTGCCACCCCTGCCTTTGCTGGTCACTAAAATCAACCCTGCAATAATAAAAGTCAATATTCTCCAGGCAGACAACTGAGCAATAATTAATCACTGCAGCAGTTGGAGGCAAAGAGGTAACCACCTGTTCCCTAGTCATATTAAAAAAAGAAAAGAACATTAATGTAATTCTGAACAGCAAAAGCATTGCACCAAAACATTTGCCTAAAATTGCACAAAATTAGAAGCCCATAAAGGGCATTTTTCCAGATTGCCAGGCAAACAACATTAGTCACTAGCTGTATAGTACTTGGCACCTATAAAACACTTCTGTCCAAAGAACCCAATGCACTTGAGACACATTTAGACCAGAAACTCCCAATAAGTAGGTTAAGTATTATTATCCTATTTTATCCATAAGAAAAATGAGGCACAAAAAATCATGCATCCTGTTCAAGGTTACAACAAAAATTAGTACGAAAAGCAAGAATAGAATCCAAGTGGCCCAGCTCCTACTTTGTACCTCGTGCATGAGAAAACACCAGTTTGTGCATCACTCATTTATCCAGTGATAGGAATATAACCTCTGTGGTTTATCTGCACAGAAAAGGAGCCCATAGCCAGTAATCCCTGAACACCTTTCCACTCCGGCTCCCTCCACAAAACGCTGATGCTGCTCTTACAAAGCAGATTAAATTGTGCTCTTCAGCGTGCACAGAGATCCTTATAGGGGCTTGTCACTTTGCTTCAATTCAAATCTTATTTCGTCTTTTTTTCCCCCCTTCTCTGAGCAAACCAAGGGATTTTAGTCACTTCAAATCTTTCAAGTAACATCTTCAGATCTCCAGATCATGGAGAATCCCAGTGACCGTGATCCAGTTTTCCTCAATTCCACACGTCTGTCACTGATATTATCATGCACCTGACAAGAAAATGTTTCCCAATGTGGGTGCGTGTAATCTCGGTTGAATAAACTGGATCTTCATGCAACGGTATTGTCACAAAATTACAATGCTGCATCTTTGTAGAAAAAAAGGCCAGAAAGGACAAAATCTTGGCCATCTGCCTGAACTTCCAAAGAACTGCCAACACAATAATTCACTTACATTGTCCATGCTACTGTAAAACTACATTAAATCCAAAATGTTTGAGCACATCCAAAATTTTAAAGTAATGTTCCTTGGAATGAACATTTTACAATCAGGTTGAACAACAACAAAAAATTACTTCAACAGTGTTCCTCTACTATTATGGTTAACATTTAATGTCATTCATTGTCATTAAACTCAATATTTGTGTCCAATCAATACTAAGCTACCAAGGGCAGTTGTAACAAGTCTGGACTTTCTCTACAGGCTTTATTGATCTGTTTTTTGAGACCTACAACAAACACAATTTACACAAATAATTTATCAGGGTACACATCAAAATAATTTAATAAACAAAAACCATATACTCCTTTTCTCCTCTGTCATGTGACAGAAAATCATTTTAACTCATTAATGGTAATTATCTCAACAGTTCGATTTTAAATTTATGCAAAAACAAGAGGAAGCTACGAAGTAACAGATTAAAATCCAAATAATTCTCATGTATTTCAACACGCAGATCAACGGCAACTTTTTTTCATTTTGTATTTGCCAGTGTATTACTTTAAAAGACATTTATGACAACTCCTGCCACGTATTGGAAAAAGCTCTTCCTGTTGTCCTTGACCCCTCTCGCCAGGTTTAATTCTAAGGAGGCCTTAGCTTTCCTAGTTGCCTCTCTATACCCTCTGACAACAGCCTTATATTCTCCCCAAGTGGCCAGCCCTTCCTTCCATGATCTAGAAACTCTCCTCTTCCCCTTGAGCACACCCAGCAGTTCCCTGTTTAACCACGCAGGTCTCCTGGCTCCCTTCCTTGGCTTCCTACGTGTCGGGATGCTCTGATCTTGTGTCCGGTAGAAACAGTCCCTGAACACTGACCAACTCTCTTGGGCCTCTTTACCTCCAAGCAGCCTTGCCCATGGGATTTCCCCCAGCAATTGCCTGAAAAGGCCAAAGTTTGCCCTGCTGAAATCCAGGGTTGCAATTCTGCTGCTATCCTGCTCCTGCCACATGAGATCCTGAACTCCACCATCTCATGGTCACTGCAACCAAGGCAGCCCTCAACCTTTATCGCTTTATCTGCATTACTCATACAGAATGACAGCTTTTTTTTTGTCTTATCTAATATTATATCTTCAGTATTACATTAGAGAGCACATATAGTTCCTTCTGGGAAATAGCACTTCAATTGCAATGAAGAAAAGTTATTTTCTTCCAGAAAATTGAAGAGGAGGGGGGAAAAAAATTATCAAGTAGACCTAAACACTATCCCATGGCTTTTACACGCCTCTGTGCACCCCACAGTCAAATCATTTACTTGTGTGATTTCTACTGATCCATAAAAGAAGCTGAAAAACCACTTAACTTTTGCTTGCAATAAAATCAACTTAAACTTCCCCTGTTTTTCAGCTATAGCTTGTGAGCTCCGTTAAACACCTGGAAAAGTAAAGTTCCTTTCCAGCTGCATGTGGTTGTAATTAATGCATTTATCAAGCTGTTGTGTTCCCAAACAGCTGCTGCCATTACATGGACAACTTTTCCATCTGCAAAACTATTGGGTAAACGACAGTGAGTAAATATCAGGATAGCAGGTGCTGATAAATAAAAAGCGCTGCCAAGATAACACACCCTGTAAGGGCAGTTTTAACTTTCTCCCCTCTACTTTTCTGTGCCCCTGCAACAGGCAAACTGCAGATACTCAGAACCAGAGGAGTTAGTGTTGTGACTCACAGAACCAGTAAAATAAGGTTTGGGGCAAATGTATCTGAAATCACAACTACATGCGATCAATATTTGTTGCACTAAGCCAAAGGGTTATGTCAGTAAATGTGCACCTACAAGTGGGTCTCCTCCAAACGCATAAGCAGCCACAGTAACACATATTATATGTGGTAAATAAAACAAGTTTTAAGTGTCAGGTAAGTCTAATCTCCTATGTTAACGTTCAGATCTGAAACCAAATTTTCTATTTATGATGTGAGTATGATCCTCACTACATTTCCCACCCAGCACTGCTACTTAACCCGAAAAGTTTGTTCATGAATCCCAGACCAGATCAAAATCAGGCACTTTTCTGGTTTGAGTTTTTGCTGGTTTGGGTTTTTTTTAAGAATTACTCTTTCAGGACTCTAATTGTTCTTTCAATTTTACATAAAAAATAAGGCAAAGCTTTTTTTTTTTTTAATATAGTACTATGTATTGTGCTTTGATATACTGAACAATAATGCTTTGATAATACCGAACAATAATTTGCTTCTCTTGATCCCAACATTACTCATTCTTGTCCTACAAGCTACTACAGCCTTCCCATGTTTTAAAAATAAACAGAATGCATTGAAACAAAGTCTGTGTACTCATTTTCCTTATATTTAATAAATGTCTTTTTTGAATTGCACCATAGCCCTGAAACTCTACCCTATCTACCCTCCCCTGGCAGCCGTGTGGCTATTCCTGCCATCAGTAATGCATGAACGATCCAAGAGAGAGGAAAATGCCCTTATCTCAGCTCATCAAAAATACAAGCAAGCCACAGAGGAGTCACAAATTAAAAATTAAATGCAAACAGACATAAAGTGTATTGACACATCACCACATCTAAACCTTCCCTTCGACACAACAGAAAACACCAGACACACGTAACAAGAACAGAAGGTGGCCAAAAGATGTAATGAAAAAGCACTTATTCAAAAAGTGTATTTAACAATGAAGAATTAAGCAGCGATATACATGAGTATCAATAGGGTCTTTGCTGCTAAGGGTAAATCCAGCAGTTGTTATAATACCCGCACACAGGCAACACATCTGCAGTTAGGAACAAGTGCAACCTACCCACACCTGCTGGTCGCTGCAAACCCTGGCAAGGATGCTTGTAAAGTTCCGAAGAACCATTCGGTAGAAAATAGCTATTTAAATACAACTTAAAGTGTATTTTATTTTAGCTGTAAAACAGAAATCAAAGACAACAGAGAGAAAAAAAAAAAAATATACTGTTTTTCTCCTGGAACGTTTAACTGTGCGTAAGTGTGCACAGGACACTAAAACCTTCTGAAATCAGAATCCAGCATTACAAAAAACTGCTCTTCAAAGCTCTGTAACACTCAAAGTTAATAAGAAACCAAAACAATCTCTATTTTTAATGTAAAAAACTGCATTATCTGCCATATTTTTAACATTATTTGAAATTCAGTGCAATATATACAATCCAAAACCACTAGGTATGCCAAAGCTGTAGAATACAGTTACTACTGAGACCAGCTGCAAATGTCTTTTAGCAGCAGCAAATGGTACAGAGAGGCACCAAATTTCTGCTGATGACAACTTTCCTATATGCTTCTTTCCTAGAAATAGGTTTGGAGGTGACATAAGCTCTTGATGAGCTCTAATACCCACTGCCCTCTGCTACAGTGTTTATTGCCAGATACAAGGACACAATATACTTTTATTTTATATCTACGTAAGAGGCTAAGCAGCTAACTCAGAAGGTGTTACTGTGCTTGGGAGTTAACACCCCCTTTGGAAAATAAGGGCACACCTCAGTATCACAGAAGAGTCTCCTCTCAATTACTGCATCATTTTTACCCTCAGAAGTACACTCAGGTACATATTATCCTCCTCAATTCATAATATACTTAGCAATTTTGACAGTCTTGAATACTCAGATGTCTACTGTACCACAAATCAAACGTTCTGTAGGAATGCACAACTAAATTATACTGATTTTGGTACCTTATTTGACCACTTGTAGGCTTGAAGAAGTTGGCTGTAAAGAGGTGTTTTGTCCTGAACAGGATCGAGGCTCAAGAGTCCACTGTTGTGCAGAGGATGGTTCTCGGAGGGTTTACCAACAAGGTTGCTCAGACGCTCCAGTTCACTGCAAGAAACAGAATGGCAGGGCTTTTTTAAGTCAAATGTGCAGGTACGGATATCTGAGATGTACAGCCCTCCTGCAGGGACAGCAATCACACACAAAGTCTAATTCAATATCTACGTGATTTCTAAATAACCGCCCATTTCGATTAAAAAAAAAAAAATCTTAATCACTGTCATTACCCAAACAATTAAATTGGTCTGTTAGTCATTAAGCTCAGTGTTTCTAAGGAGAGAAAGTACAAGTCAAGAGTCTGTGTAAGACAACCTGGAAAGAGTCAAACTAGTGTGGGTCCTGTTCACAAGCCCTTCCAGAACCCAGGGCATCTTCTGAGCAGCACACACCTGCAGAACTTCAAAATTCTGACTTGAGCATTGGCTGTAATACTGGGGCCAACATTAGAAATACTTTTTTACCCATCGAGTAGGCAAATGCCTCATTTCATTAAAGATCTGACTGCAAAGAATCGCACAAGAACTTCATGGTACTGAAATACTGGACGATAAACTGCAAAGTAGAGGAGTGCAAAATACTACACATGAGACAAAATAGGTCAGAGTCAACTGCTAACCAATGTATTGTTGTCTGGGAACAAGATTTTGGAGTTATATTAGATAATTCTTTTAAAAGTTACCAAGCAAGACAAGCAAAATCACCAAAGGAAAGGCACGGCTGCCATGGAGCCTCCTCAACTTGAAAATAATAAAAACCAAAGCGATATAAAAGAAGTCTATACAGCTGTGTACAACGTCATTCCCAAGAATGATTATCTACTGTCGTTCCCAAAAGATGGGAAGAAGTGGGTAACAAATTATATTACAATCAGCACAAAACAAAAATCAGCAAGGTCTATGCACCAACATGAAACAAGTTCTTGTGTAGAAGACCCCAAGCCCCAAGCCTCCAAAGGACAGAAGATGTGCTGGGTAGGGCAGTTACACACTTGTCCTGCCCTTGGACACCCCCCCAAACAGCAGAGATGTCCCAGGGGACACGGGTGACCCCAGCAGAGCCCGGGACCCATAGAGAACAGCAGCCCCAACCCTTGGTCTCTATTTACGTGAAACATACCAGCTTGTAATGGTATTAACTACCATATTTACATACACTAACTTCCCAGCCTTACAAGTTTTGGTAACAAAATGGTCACTCTTGAACCACTTGGATGCTACTGAACAGTCAGAGCCTAAAGAAATGTGTGGTTTTATTAATAAAACACTACAAAAAACCCACGAGAAAAACCTCCCTGAAACCCGAAGCATTCGCTTGCCAACACAATCCCAACAACAGCTCCTTTTCTAATACAAAACAAGAAGCAGGTGAATATTTTGAGCAGAACTCCTCTCTTTGGAGACTCTGGAACCAAACACCACGAAGGGGCAACACACATGAGGTTGGAAGGAATAAACCAGCCTAAAACTTTCTCCGGGAGTGGAAACGGCCCCGGGGCCAGGTCCGGGACAGCCGAGTGACCCCGGGACCCCTCTCCGTGTCCCCGGGGCAGGGAAGCCCCGCCGGGCCGGCTGCTCACCCCAGGTCGCGGCTGACGGAGTGCAGGCTCTCCTGGAAAGCGGCCACGAAGCCCTTCTCGCGGCCTTCCAAGGTCTCCTTGTTGCGCATCCCATCCTTCAGGCAGTCGAAGACCCGCGTTACGCTGGAGCGCAGCGCCTGGATGGCGGCGATGGCCTGGGAGAAAGCCTCCAGGTTCACCCCGGGGCTCAGCACCCCCTCCGCCATCTTGGCCGGCCGGGCCCGGCCTCCCCCGCTCCCTCAGGCCGCGGCGGCGCGGGGCACGCTGGGAAATGTAGTCCCGGCCGCTGGCTCCTTGTCTGTTTCCTCCCCTCTGATTCGAGGCTTAGTATTTTTCAATATATACTTTTCAGCTGCTAATATCACATTTATTTTGACTGTCTCCACGCTCCCTGCCATTGTGGTGCCCAAGAATTTCTGATTTTACATCCTACCTGGAACAGTAAAAGGGCTTGATGGTTGTTTTACTGTTTTTTCTGTGAGGGTGCAGAGCCTGGCCCAGGCTGCCCAGGGGGCTGTGGAGTCTCCTTCTCTGCAGACATTCCAACCCGCCTGGACACCTTCCTGTGTAACCTCATCTGGGTGTTCCTGCTCCATGAGGGGATGCACTGGATGAGCTTTCCAGGTCCCTCCCAACCCCTGACATTCTGTGGTTCTGTGAACTGTAACAACGAAACAGTGGCCTGGAGACAAACCCATAAATGTATAAGGAACTTGCCCCTAAAGAACAAAGAGCACCGCATACCTTTAGCTTAGAAACTCACTTTTTGTTTTATTTTTTTTGCTCCAGGGATCTGCTTTTCCTTTATAAATGAGGAGCCAAGTTCTCCTGAACATACAGCGGGCAGTTCAGAGCACCAAGAGCTCCGTTGGCTCCGTCAGGAGTTAAGGCAAACTGCTTCAACATAAAGCTAAAGAAGGGAGACGGAGTTCCTGTTCCTCTTATTGCTCCTCCTAGAAGGCAAAGGTTCCATCATTCGGTGTGCTCATTAGGAGGGCATTGCCTTGCCCAAGTTGCTCACTGCTTTCTTCTAAGCAATATTCCTTGAGTGGCATCTTGCCCAAACCAAGACAGTGTGCGAATTTCATCGTCATTATAGGTATCATGTAAGTGGGCATTATGGATATAAAATACGTGAAACCAAGATATCTCCAAGGTATCGATAAATATCTTTTTGCCTTAAAATCCCTGGTAAAACATAAAAGCAAGAATCCAGCTGATGTCGAAAACATCCAAAAATCTTCCTATGTGACAGCTGTTGAGTGGGCTCCTGCAAAACTGTTTGGGTGGCCCAATATGGACATGTATCCACATGTGAGTGAGCATCAGGACTGACATTTTCTATCCTCTCCAACAGAAGTTCAAGGACTTAGTGGTCTCCTGCCAAAAAAAAAAGAGATCACACTTAAAAGTGCATGGGTTCTGTCCACGATGCACAACACAGCGTCACGTGGAGAGATGCAAACAGCAGCCGCAGCCCTGGAAGCAGCCTGCTGTAAGTTCAGCATTATGGTCAGACCAATAATCCCTGCCCCTCGGCATTGCTAATTAGCTCTGGCAGAGCCCTGTGCTAATGCGGTCACACCACACCTTGCCCAGTTGCCAGCACCTGCTGCTGAACGTGCCACCGACATGGACCAAGGGATGGAGCAGAGAAGGGAACTGCCAGCTCTGGATCCATTCTGTGGCTAAAGAGAGAATTTCATTTTGGGTGCCCTCAGTCTCGTAACGTGCACAAGCTCTGAACTCATCTGGGAGAAAGGGAAGGGGAAAAAAGGTAACGATCCCACCTGGCATCACATGCGGCTTGAAGAGAGCGGCACAGGTCTCTTCTGAGGCAGAAGCTTGACTGGGGAGCACATCATTAACATGAACCTTACATAGCAAAGTGTGTTACAGCAACGTTACTTGAATTGCAGCTACTAAGAACCAAGCGGGCTGTAATTGATCAGCAGCATCAGAGAAAAGGGAGGATTTCAGAATCCTTGCAGAGGTACTGTAACCAATTTGTTAGGGAAGAAAGTGCCCAAATGCATCCTCATTTAAGAGAAATTAATTTTGTTGTCAGGAGAGACAACTAACGGCGAGTATTGGGTTTCATACCAAGTGCAGATAATGTCTCACAAAATGTCTGGACAGGACTCAACATTTGGAATAAGTGACATAAGAAATTATCTTTATCTTGCTCTGAGATAGATAAATGCGGATATTTATTCTGCGGCAAGCTGGACCGATATTCATCAGCAGGGCCTCTTCATTTCTTCATAGTTCATTGCTACATTCTTGACAGCACTTCAGATAAATATAATAAACTGATTTTTTTGTTGTTCAAATAATTGTGACGCTCAGTAGTGCAATTGGTAAGATATTCTTGCTATTTTTACTTTCCTATTAATTTCTTTCAGGCTTTCAGTCTTCAGTTAGCCACACAGTTTACTACACGATGCATTATTGAAACAGAAGAGAAGCTGGAGGTTATCGACTCGTGTTTGAGGCTCCTGCCAAGGGAATGGAATGCAACCTGCCTCCTCTTAGACAAGGTTGGAATGGCAAGACACTTTCAGATGCGGGGGAGCCTTGATCTTCAGTGCCATTTCTTTCCTATTGTTCCCTGAATCAGAATCTCCCACTATATCCAAACAACAGTGAGCGAAAATCTTATCTGAACACTCCTGCCAAAAGAAACAGCGAAATAATGAACTGAGCTGACAATGATGTAGTTATCATCAGATTTCCCGTGGGATGAATAGAGTTAGCTCAGGATTGTTTCAGGCTCTCAGGCGACCCGGATCACATTTCAAAGGATCTTCCCCCACATCACAGCGGATGGAAAACAGACCCGGAGACCTCCCAGTCCTCTTAGGGGGTCACTGTAGGAAATACAATTTTCAGGTGGCTATTCAGTTCTTTATCCAGAATGTTTTGTTTCAGTTTACAGCTCTAAAGTGTCCACATCGCACACAGAACATTCCACACATAACAGATTTGTCGGCAGCACCACTAAGGGCTGGATGGATTATGACTCTTCCATTGGCCCTTGTCTGATGAAGCCAGCACCCTTGATATCAGTTTTAAGATAATTCAAAGAGATCTGTGCTGCTGCTGGAGTTTCGCTCCCTGGGGAAGTCAACACCTTATCCCAGCACTGAATTTACATGAGAAGTGTAAAGCAAAATACAAAAAGTCAATCGTACCCAGCAAAACTCAGGGTGTTATTTTATGCATGCGGAATTCTGTCCCGAAATATGTCAAATTTTACTTGCAAAAATAAAAGGCTGCTGTTTTATTCTCTCTGTGTGCAATCTGCAGAGAAGTACACTCAGCTACTTCTTTTCTTTAAACATTCAGTGATCAAGTGTGGAATCTGATGTAAAACCGAATGGGAAGAAAGTATCATTATTTAAAGGCTAGATAACTGCTTAAAATTAGAGCTGTGAAGGCATCAAAAATACCAGAAATCACAGATGGTTTGCAGACAAATTCACATTGCATTTAGTCCACTCAACATCTAAAAAAAACCCTATGCTTTTGCCTTGCTTTTCAGTCTATCTGTTGATGCCTGCTCAAAACATACTTTAAATTGGGCTTTGAGTCCTCTCCCGTTGCCCTATACCTTCAGATCCCAGTCGCTTTGAAAAATCTACACAAATACATCTATTTTTAAATTGGGTCATTAAAATTTAATATATTTTGCACAATTTCAAAATGACAACTATCCTGAGCAGGTTAAATAAGATATTAGCAGGGATTAAACAGTAGCAAGAACAGACAAGTAGTGCTGCAATATGCAAGTGGCTGAGACAGAATGACCCAGTTGCTTCTTCGTGACTATATTGATGATTCTGCAGGGTTAGAGTCAGTTAAACTCATTGTTTTCCCTATCCGAAGACTGCAGGATCTGGCTTTTACATAATTCTAGTGTATTCTGTAATTTAACTAGTTAAAGCCTGTTTGCCTTTTTTTAAATGCCTGGGCTGTATTTTCAAACGTTCTGTCTTGCCCTCCGGCTTTTCTCTCTGACACTGGTTTGCTCTGGGGAAAATTCCGCTCCCATTATCACAAAAGACCAGGATTTGGCACAATCATTCCAGCTTCACCGCCCAGCAGCAGTCAGCAGAATTTGCTTGAATACATAATGCTTGAATTGTACTCCTTCCCAGTTTCTTGCGGAGGTTGGATTTTGCAGCAGGCGAGGGGAAGCTTGAAACGTGCTGGTTATTCAATATATGGTTGAGCACATCCAGTAGCTATTGCTCTTCACTGAACAGGCGCATGAACGTTTTAGATGGCAGCGTATCCGCTGTTATGACAGCAAATGTGATGGAGTTCATGGTACGATATATGGCATTTCCTCTTGCCAGGAGCAAGCTCTAACATGCAGATTTGAAAAGCAGAGGTTGCTTTTCCCCAAGCTCTTTTAACAAAATCTGACAAGGTAACAACTACTGACACAAGTTCAAAGTGTTCTGAAGTTCCTGATTAATAAATGTTATTTGAGAAAAGTGTAATCTCAGGACAATAAGGCCTGACATGAACCAGATTCAGGTATGATTTTGGCAATCTCCAGCTTTATTCCCTCTAAACACAAACGCAACATGCCAAACAACCATCCTGCCCAGCTCCTGAGCTGAACGTTCCCTGTTCCACCAGCCACTTGCCAAGAGTCATTTGCTCCAGTACTTCTTACAAAAGCCAAGCTGCTTCTCATAACTCTCCATCCTAATTAAGCTACTTGCTGGCTTTTATAATCACCTCTCCATAAACCGATCAATCTCAGCAGGATTTTTAACAGATGAAACTGGGTTGATCTCCTCTTAAAGCACCAGCCATCCTGAAACAACAAGGTCTTATTTTTCATGTTTTCTTGCATGTCTTGTTATTTTCTTTTCCAGTTGCAAAAGACAGAGGCCAACAACAAAAATAAATATAGTCAAATATGCTGAAGGCTGAATGAGGCCATGGAAACCTGCAGTTTTCCAGACAAGTCAAGCAGTTCTAGCAACTGCATAGATCAAGATTTTCTTTCGAGCCGTTTCACACTCAGTATTGTCCATCGATCCATTAAGGAAGACACACAACCATGCTTTTTAACAGAAATCCAGACAAAAGAGGCAGGATGAATCAAAGTTTGGGGGTACTCAGAACTTTGACGTTTCAGAAATGCAGTACTTCATTTGACCTTTGTTCAAGAAAGCATCTGAATTCAGCTTGGAGTATGTACGAAGGGACTTTTCAATCCACAAGCCTTTCTGCAGCCCTGCTGGTTGCTTCAAGACCCTGTTTCTGGAAACTGGAGGGCAGCTAAACCGAGTTCTATCCAGAGTCCACAGCCAAAAGAGCATTTCCTCTGAGGGGGGCTCCATGGGGAAAGCACACGTCCAAAAACCACGCAGAGCATCCCATGGGCACCACAGCACTCCACATGTTACCAGGACACAGCTGGCATTGACTGGATTTACCCAGAAACTTCTGCTCCCACAGTAGGAGTTCTTGCTGTCTCATAATATGGGATAAGATAGGCATCAATACTTGGAGATAGTGGACACACCATATGAAGTGGAAATTAATTGGCTTCAAATAAAAGATGGCCTTCATTTTGTGAGGACAGACACGGTATGATACGCACAGACAGTGAGTCCACATTGCCACCAGTGTCCCCAGTGAGTACCTGCCCCATTTGAGTGTTGTTCCACCAAGACCAGCAAATCCAAAAGCAACATGAAGGACCATACATTGTAGGTGCTGTGCTGCTGACACACAATAGGACAGAAAACAGGGAAGGACCCAGAGCCGTGTGTGGCACGGCCAGAAGATACAGAACAGGCTGGATTTTTTCCAAAGACTATTATCTGAAAAAGACTTTGCTTTATACTTGGGCCAATGTGGTAAACTGTGTCCGGTTAGCTCAGGAAAAGGTCAGAGATAATTTAAAGTAAAGAAAGGCCGTCTCTGGCAGCTGTATCCAATTCAGCGAGATATATTATCCCCAAAGGAACATCAGAAAAAAAATCCTTATTTATTTTATTTCTACATATTCCATTTATCGCTACCCTGGTGCATTCATGCTGTGGAATTGACCTATGTTTTCAAGCAGATCCAGCCAGTGTCTCCTCAAATGAGACAGAGGTTGTCTAAACAGACAATCACGTCCCGGAATTTGCAGATCTAATTCCATACTACAGTATTTAAGGTCTCCAAAAAAAAAAAAAAAGGGACATCCATCTTCCCTCTGAAAAAACATAGAAAGATTTTCCTTCTATCTAGAGATTATTTAGTGCTCTGTTATTGACACTGCTTCTATTGAAAGATTTAAAGATAAAAATGCAGTGTATTCAAGTAGCGATCATTTTTCATCGTCACTTAGTGACAGTACAGCCTGCAGTCAATTGCTGCAGATTTATCTTTGCTGCTATCGATCGCGCGCGGGGCTCAGCTGTTTGCAGGGGCCTGGCTGCGTCGCTTCTCAACTGCAGCAAGAAATGCAAAGGCAGTGGACAGGAGTGGTGCCAAGCAGCCTTGTTTTCGCTCTAAAGCTCTTTAATTATTTCCCTATAAGTGGTGGGATAAGCAGCTAGAAGGGAATTTGTTGATGGACACAAGATATTTCCTGCCAGACAAAAGGAAGAACATGCAAACACTGTCACCCTGTGTAGCGCAGTCTACAAAGAATCACAGGGAAATGCGTTCAAGACACTGGATGTGAATGAAAACTTCAGGTATCAGAGGAGTAAATGCTTTGAGAAAAGTAGGGGCTGCCAGTCAGGTTGCTACAGCAAACCTCCCATGAGCTCCTGTGGTGAAGATGCTCTCTTGTGCTCTCCTGAGGGTTCCCATCACATCATGGAAAGATTCCTTCAGCTTTTTAAAGCCCAC
The DNA here is from genome assembly GCF_963082525.1 of Nesoenas mayeri. Taxonomy (NCBI): domain Eukaryota; kingdom Metazoa; phylum Chordata; class Aves; order Columbiformes; family Columbidae; genus Nesoenas; species Nesoenas mayeri. Next base: position 8,922,789 of record NC_137566.1, read on the forward strand.
AGAGAATGGAAAGTATTACCCTGAGGGTTTGGAGCACTCCAGCCTCCAAAGCTCCGTGAACCATATTTTTACTTAAGAAACGGGGATTAATTCTGGTCACCTTCTGGGTTCAGTGTGAAGCTGAAGGAGAAAAAAATCTCAAAACATTTAGATGCAAGATAGAACCTGCTGGTTTTCAAACAGAACAATATTGGATCTCAGACTCCCATCTCAAACACAGCTACTATTTTAAACAGAGCCAGACTTCTATATATGTGCTTCTTTGCTTAAGCCAAATACATTGGTAATTGCTGATACAGGGGCTGTGAATTTGAAGGCTGAATAATGCTTGCGGGAATCCTTAAGAGACCAAGAAAGCTTTCTCTAGAAGCTGTCATGCACCTCCCTGATGGATCACAGCTCACAAACCATAAATGCACTTAACGTGGGGAGCAGCCGGGACCAGGTCTCCGGCTTCCTACAGCAATTGCTCTGTTATGGAGTTAAAAGGTGCATTTGTGCTTGTTTCTCGTACCAGGTACGAGCTGAGATGTGACCCAGACACCTTTAAAGTTTCTGTCTATAAGGTGTTTGTGTTAAATATAAAGGCTGGGAAAGAGGCATACAAAGAACTCCAATGAATGAGCAGACCAGGGTACCTCAGAGCTATGCGCAGCTTTCTCATCCAAGTGTTGCCATTTATCTCCTGTCCCTGTTGTGACTTTGAATTGCTCCCTTTTTGGATATTGCCCATATGGATTAGAAAAGGGAAAGGCAAGCACTGGCCATTGCTTGAATAAGGAGACCCATTCTGTTCCTTGTTTCCCCTGCTTCTTCCTTCTACTCCTGCTGGGCAGACCCGGGAGATCTATTCATACAACAGCAAAAAGCCCCAAACATTGTAACTACAGGAACTACCTCGAGATGAAAATCACGTACTTTATTCTAGGGGCAGTGACTTAACCTAAATCAAGCAAGCTATACAAATAAAACACATATGTATAGGTTCAGCCCAGGTTTGAACTTTACAATGTTCAAGCCCTTCTCTCCTTCCTTGTTAATCACGTGCTTGAGGTTCATTTTCTAATCACTTCTATGACAGACGTTCTTCTGCAGAGCCCTAATCTTTTTACGCTCCTCGGCAGAGAGCTCCGACTCCTTCGTCATTTCCCAATCCAAACCCTTTTGATTAACATCTCGGAACAGGTTGATCAATCTGTTCTGAAGCCCGCACACAGGAACATACATGTTCAGCAGATATTTCCCTTACAACTTTCTCTGCTACACTGTTTTGGAGAACTGTTCTAAACGGTGCCAGCTAACTCTTGCTATTTGCAGACATGGGAGATGGGATTCTAAACCATGAGGACTTGCCAAGGTAGCTAAATGAGTATACTAGCGAAAGGATATTTCTCTTAGTGTACAGCTCATTCCTGTTCTTCAAATAAATTGTACTAGTAGGACTTATACTGCCTCAGCAGAAGGTTTTTGTTGATAGGAAACTAGTTTCACCTCTTGCATTGCAAACCAGTATCTCAATGACAACACAGCTTTTGGCCAGGATGAGTTGTTTTCTCCTCAATATTCACAGCTGCCAAAAAAAGGGAATATGATCAGTCTTAAAAAGTGGCTTAATTCTGTCCCCCAAAATAACGTGCACTTTTGATCCATTCTAAATTCCTTTTCTTGCAAGGCTTTCCTGCACAGATAACAATGTTAAACAAATTAGCGAATTACTCTCCCTGCAAGAGCCAGGTCATATTTCACCATTAGAGAAGGAGTCTGATTTTTCCTTTGGTGGAAATAAACCCACAATAACAGTATTTGCTATAATTCACGTCTCAACATTCTGTCTCAAAATAGTTTCATTTTGTTATATTTAATGCTTCAGCGTTACATCTTAAAATAATGTCAATAATTACAAATCTCACTGTTTTATTTTAGGCGCTGTTCTCCCAGAGTGACAGAAGCACACGGATTGAAAATATTGCTGCAAAGATTGCTGGAAGATAGGGAGAAAATCAAAGGTGGCAAAAAGGGAAAGAGATGCTCTCTGGACAGAGTAATGAGGAGATACAGACATATCTAATGTTCATAATTTGCTTAAAGCTCAAACAGGGTTCTGTGATAGTGAAGTAAAGCGCTGCAATATCGTGAGTTCATGGTGTAATACTTTGGCCCTTGTGGGATGTTATACTGCAATATTGGAATGAAGGATCATGCTCGCAAGTCTGCAATCTGGTGCCCCTCTCTGGCTGTCATACCTGATTCTACACAGAAGAAACCCAATAAAGCATATTGATCGAACTCTGTCTGATGTGTCAGGTATAAAATAGCCCTTTGTATGTAAATAAAAAACTATACAGAACAAAAAAAAAAGTATTTGAAAACTTCCTCTCTTCAAATCATTAAAGTTCCTTCTGTTGTAATACAATATTTTCATAAGTTTTATGAACTCTAGCACTGACCTATTCATTTCCTAATGCCTGAAAAATTACAGATCTTCTCTTGCCCATTTAGTAAGAAAGTCAAGCCCTTTACAAACCTATTAGGAAAACAATATTTACAACAAAGTACCAAGGAAAAACCTCCCATTAAATTTTACAGCAATTTCCTTGGACGAGTCCTTCCTACTGAGAACAGCTGGACTTAATTGCAAATGAGATGGCTGAAGGAAGTACATCTGATTGCAGATGTAATAAAATTCATGCTTGACACCTTAATTTTTTTAATATATATTGGCTACCATCAAATCACTGCATTTGCTGGTTTGCAAGCTGAAGGTATCGAAGTTCTGGCAGGAGAACAGACAGGGAACGGAACAGCTTGTGGAGTCCTTCAAAGCCTGGTGCTTAAGACACAGCTTTTTAATGCTATTGATTCCTAACAATCAATATTTTTTTCAATAAGAAAGTCTCATATTACCCCTTTCCCCAACCACCTTTCACAATGAACTTAGTTAGGATGAAAAAGCACTTAATGGCTTTCTTTCGAGGCCTGGTTTATTTTTGCATGTTCATCGCAGTCTCTTTTTCCTTACAAAGTTCATGGCCCTCAGCCCCGCTGGCTGGTACTACGTGGTTATAGAGTGGTCAGCCAGATCTTCTCCAGCCTAAAAACCTCCTGTCAGGTTATAATTTAACCCAGAAAAGTTAATTCCTTTGAAATTCATGAAATTGCAACCATATCAACCTATTGCCTTTAAGATTATTTGCTTAGAATCTACCATGAAAAGCAGTGACTTGTGTTTCTTCCTTATTCTGTTGTATTTCTGCACGTAACCTGGCTGGTCATGAGCTTCATGAGCAAGGTTTTTAGGCACCTTTTTACCATTAAATTTGAACAAACGCAGTCGTTTCTGTTGGGAGCCTTTTATGCTGACTTTTCAAAAAGCAGGGCTGGTCATCTCTGTTGGCAAAGGCATCAGAATAGGAAACTTTGCTTAGAGAGAGAACAGGGGGAGCAGGAACCGCGATTGCTGCCACCGAGATTGCCCGAGAACTGAGTTTCGTTGCTGACTAATTGCAGGCAAATTGCTTCTGCTGGAACATCTATTGAGTGAGCAGTAGGAACAGTGTTTGCTTGTAGAGCAGTGAGTTTAACAAGGGTGGAATAAACACTAAATACTGCCCGATTCCTCCTGCAATGAAGGATATAATCTCATTTCCTCTTCTTGGTATGGGAGAGTGGGATCATCATCCCATTCTCAATGTTATCCCATTTGCTGCTGAAGAAAACACTGGGATAACTCTTCCAATTCTCTCCCATCTCCTAGCCTAACAGGATTATTTCTGGACAGAAACACAGATTTCTGTCAAAGGAAAATAGTTATCTTCCAGCAACATGTTGAGAGCTGAAACTAATCATCGGGGCTCATTACAAGCGGAGGCTGCTTTTCCTTTCATATTTTTTTTGCAGAGTAACACCGTGCGTGGCATCCCAATGCTTTAAAAATAACCTGCTGCTCCGCTGGTACCTAGCGTGATGCTAATAAGAGCTTCGTATAAGGGATGTTGCAGAATCTGTAATGACAAGCTTCATTTTTTTAAAAGGAGTAGCATTCTCTGCTTGCTGCTGTAAGTGGCTGTTTAACAAGGCCCACCAAATGCTGCAGAAATACATACAAATGCATTTTAATCAACCACAAAAACACTCTGTAGCACAAGTAGTTATGCAGCTATGCCCACAAGAGCACAGGTAAGTAGGCTAGTAAATATTTTATAAACTATTGTTGCAAAGGATAGTAAACATAAATATTTAGTACAATATTTATTTACATTTTATCCTATGTTTAGAATAATATTATGCCTACAGACAAGTATACATTCCAATGTTTGGTCTAGTAATACTACTCATAGACACGTGCTTAGGTAAGATACTTAATACAGTGACATGATGCAGGCAAGAAAATGAAAGGGCTCGTTTACAAGATATATGCACAGACACAACTATATACACATTTAGGTTTTTGCATAGAGGAATTGCACTATGAGAAATGAATGCACTATAAATATCAGCATCTCTTTGCAAGGTGGTATATGTTAGACTTCTAACACAGGATTTGTTGGTCGGTAGGGAATGACCTTGGGGGGCTGTGTTACAAAATGCAGAACTGGCACCAAGGCAGATTTCCAATGAACACAGGACGAAGTGCAAATATCGCTCCCCAAGGCGTATCCCCAAGCACAGGCAGATCTCCTGCCTTTCTTATAGAGTCAAAGCGGGGGTTGGTGATTCCTTAAAGAAATGCAGGGTGCAATAACTGCAAAGAGAACAATTCCATGGCCAAAGCCCTGGGAATGCACTGGCTCCCTGGCAAGGCTGCGACTCATCCCTGTCAGGCTGGTGCCTCTATCCTGGAACAGAGGTGGCGAACAGCTTGACACATTAATATTTATTACAGCTTGCAGTGCAGCAATAGTCCTATATCAGAGCTGACTCTATTATAGAAAAGACCTGCATTATAGCAAGAGGTGGCCCTTTACAGAGATTTGGTTTTTCTGCCTGATAATGCATTTTGGACTACAGAGTCTCTATATACATTGAAAATTCCTTTTACAGCTACATTGCATTTATGATAACAGACAGCTTTTATCTCCAGTTGAGGGCCTTTTCAAAGAGTTCCTTGAGTTCTGATTTTTTTATTATTATTAATTAGATGAGAGTTCTTGCAAAATATGTATCTCTATATGTGCATGCTGGCTTGGGTACTGTTTAGCACTATTTATTTTTGACCCCTGACCGAAGCCACGATGTCAGTTTGACCAGACTGTTTTATGCCAAAGTAGAGGGGTCATCTTTAGAGGACCAGAAAAGCAGCAAAAGGCATTTAATCTCTAATTCCTGGGCTTACCTATGGCCTGTGTTACTCAGGACTGATTCACAGCTGCTCCACGGTGACCGCAGCGAGATGTGGCAGAGCAGCAGTTCCCATCTTAACGGATACGAGTTGCCTGTTGCACAAAGAGCATTGTCACTGTTAGTACCTCCAACAGAAAGACCTATATGCAGTATTGGGTTTTGTTGCTTGTTTTGGTTTGTTTTTTCTTAGCATGCATCATCTTTTTAGCGATATGCCTACTGAATGTTCACCACCATAATGATCTCAGTGCACCTCCATAGCACTCCTGCTTCCCTTAGTCTGAGCTGAAGTGATTTTCTGCGTGTGTAGCAGTTTCAGCAGAGAGGCCAAGGACTGGCAGAACTACAGCAGCCGAGCAACCTTCCTTTTCTTCACCAGCAGCTCACAGCCAGGCACCAGTGCTGATGCACAAGGTGGGAAGGTTTTGTTGGCATTTTGACTTGTTAACGCTAAATTCTCCAGTGCTTACACCTTTACTCCTGGGCTCTGCTCTGCTGTGCACCACACAAACACAGCACAAAAAGATGCTCAAGTCCTCAGAGATTATCTCTGCGAGTAAAGAACATTCTTGCACTGTCACGGTTGAGATGGACAAACGACATGGACCAAGTTCTTTCAAGATGAAAGTAATAGATGCCATTTATTGCTACAAGTGCATTTTTATACAATTCTACCAGTTCATGTGTCTTTTCACTATTGGTTACAAGTTACAGCACTAACATCTCATTGGTTAATTTTTCTATCATCCATGTTATTCTTCTATCCCCTTCTCTCTCACGGGTACATCTCTCCTCTCTCCGGATACTCCTTTACTCCCATACTTTTCAAGGGTAAATCTTAATATCTCAAGGCTGATCTCTACTCTCATATTTTCTGTCAAGGATTCCACAGACCCGCTGCAGTTTCCCACATTGCACCATCTCCTCTGGAGGGAGAAACTGGAGGTGAGGACAGGGCTGGGAGGATGGGGCACCGCAGCAGGTGGGAGCAGAGGATTGGCATGGCTATGGTGAAGGTATTTGTGTTTCAGGAAGACCAGATGAACTTTCAACGACACGAAAAGGAACTTGTACAGGCAATGTGCCAAAGAGACTCATCTAGAGCAAGAAAGGGGCTAGGGAAGTTGTCAGAGAATTTTGGAAGCCAAAACAAAAAAATAGTCATGGAATCATAGAATGTCCTGAGTTGGAAGGAACCCCACAGGTCACATCATATGTCTGAGGACGTTGGCCAGTCTCTTCTTGAACACGGTCAGGTTGGGGCTGTGACACCTCCCTGGGGAGCCGGTTCAGTGTCCAGCACCTCTGGGTGAAGAACCTTTTCCTCATGTCCAACTGACCCTCCCCTGGCACATGTTCCTGCTGCTCCCTTGGGTTCTGTCCTTGGTCACTAAAGAGAAGAGCTCAGCGCCTGCCTTTCCTCCTCCCCTTGTGAGGAAGCTGTAGAGTCAAAATTACAGAAGACCATTTGAATTCTCTACTCCATGACTGGGAAATACCAAATCCAAAACTGACCTTGTGGAGATGAGTGATGAGAAGGAAGCACTTCAGTCTGCCAGTGTCCTGGGTGAATTATTCATTCCCAGGTAGGGAGTGAAACTACAATGCCTCCTGTCTTGAAAAGCGAGCAGATGTGGGAAGAGGAGAGGAAGGCTGAGCAGACGCACCGACACGGGGTCTGCGATCCTGCTGCTCAGGTCCCGGCTGCACCTGGAAGAGCTCAGGAAAAGGAGAGGCAGGAGGAACTAAGGAGGCCACAGCGATCTCTCCCATGTGCCGTCAGCATGTTATCCCTCCGAGTGCTGCTGTTCCTCCCACCTCACCCAGCTGCAGCCGGGACATGTTGAGGAACACAGAACTAACTCATCCCAGCATCTCCCAAAAAAGGGTCTCCCCCCTCTCTCTCTGCCTTGCCCCCCAGGCACTCTTCATTTTTCATCGCCTGACTGATAAGATTGTGCCTGACTTCATTGAGGCTTTTAAAATCTTACTCTTTGCTATTAGTATTGATTAGCTTTGTCCTCTTAATGGGCTATTTTTTTTGTCTCCGGGCTTGTTGCATCATCAAGTTATATATTACTCTTCAGGGTTCTTTGTATGGATTCATAAATATGAGTACAGTTGCGCACCAGCTCTGAGAAAAGATGCTAATCTGCTGAACAAACCCCCAAGCCATCTTTCAGTTTTAGGAGACCACTTACAACGAGAAAAAGGATAAATAATATGGTCATTGCTTTTTTGGGGGAGGCAGTGAAGAGGTGGGGGCAGCAGGGAGAGGGGAAAAGAAAAGTAGAAAAGAGAGAGAGCAAATTGCTCTTCCAAGGGGAGAGTATGAGTATTGAGTGACTTAGTGAGCCAATGCACCAGCTTTATCCCTGCAGCTGTGGGTTCTCAGCTTAAAAATACAGAAGTAGCAATTAATAGTTTGCACTCGTTTAGCATTTTTGCAGATTAACCTCTCCACCAAAAGTTCACCTAAATCTAAATGCAGCCATTTCTGGAGTGGAAAATAGTGGTAGTTTAATAATGCATAGCAACACCACGCCAGAACTCAAGTCAGGGATATTATACAGAAATAAAAATGCAGGGGCAAGGTTCATAGCGAGAGAATTCAGTTACTCTGGCTAGAACTGCTTCACTCAGTCCGGCTAATAACCTGCCTTACAAAGTTGTTGCTGAATTGTTAAAATATTACAAGTAGGTATCACAAGCACCCTTCAGTTCCATATCTCATCTTACAGCCAGCATCTCCCAGAGCGTGGTGCCTCCAATCTAATACTGCTGCATTAATCCAATATCGATTCTAAGGAAACAGAGCTTCTGAGCCACCCAAACAACGCTTTGCAGCACAGAAGGTTTCCATTGAGATCTGTCCTCGAGCACTGACCCGGCAGCCCTGTTAGTTTGTGAGAGCTGCAAATATCACACTGCAAGGTGATGCGGGTGCAGCCCATTGATTCGATGCTCTCATCCTCATCCTCGGGGAATGCATCCATTGCACAATTCAGCTTGGATGTCAAAGTACTGCAGGCGAGAGAACTGCCTCAGAAACAGACCGTAGTTTTCTTCATTTTTCTGGTGCTAGAAGACGCTCTTTGCCATTTCTACGGCTCATTTGCAGTCCCCAATCCTCAGCATTGTGTGAGTCAGCTGGTTGACAGGGGATGGGGCTCAGGGGTCACTTTTAACCCTTTTCCTTGGGTGCTTGTGCCTGGGATTTGACATTCAGATGCCCCATTCCCATGTGCTCACCGACACGGTGCCTGTTCTGTTGGCTACGAGCTCTGCGCCTTGGTCCTCCCACCACAATGGAGATGTCCTGGGACAGCTGGAGATGTCGCTCATGTACATGGGTTCAGCCCATGAAGCGGCAGAGCAGACAACTGAGGGGCTGCTCACTCGTTAGCTGATCCCAGGTATTCCTTGATTGGACTCTGCTTCCCTCAAAAGTCTCTCTTGAGGGTTGAGCTTTAATCAGATTAATTTGTCTGTTGGCCAGTGAGGAATAACAGTAAATCTGAAGTCCTGAAGGCTTATGGAAATTTGCCCACGTGGAGTATATAATTTTTAAATATAAAGGAGAAAATGAATTTGCGAAAAAGAAGTTTATCCGCTGGCAAAACAATCTGCAACAGAGAGCACAGCAAAGGGGAGAGAATAGTGCAGAGAATGCCACAACACAGCTTCAACCCACAGGCTTTATCTGAGAGAAGCAGTGTCTTGTAATTTTACTGGAAAGGCGTTTTACTCTGAAAATGAAATCTAGACAGGATGTTACTGATGGTCCGCACCTTATTTTCAATAAATGATGAACCTTCATGTCCCATGAAATATGAAAGTAGAAAGCTGCATTCGATTATATTCAGCGAAGGTTTTTCTCCCCCTTTTGTTTAAATATATTCATTATCAAAGGTATAGTGCCCTTGAGAAGCCGAGGCAGTCGCTTGTGTTGCTGTGCAAGGAATTTAAGATACTTACTAAAGTTTTTACGAACAAAGATGCAGAGACGTGTAGCGTGTCTTTCAAGATCCCCAATCCATCTATTCAGAACTGACACTTAAGCTGTAAAGAGACATCCTTGTCAAACTGCTTACATATTGCATATGCAATGAGATAGCTCTTCATTCCTAGCACACTAGTTGCAGGAGTCAGAATTTAAAGCAGAAAGGCTCCTAGACCTCTTATTTCAAATTCTTGTGGCTCCATGTGCGGAAATCGCATTGGCAATAATGAAAGTTCAGCATCTACATTGAGTGCATAGTGCATGAGAGGCCATGAAAATGTTTTGATGAGAAAGAATCTGACTGGATACAATAAAGTTTCCATCCTGTGCTTCAGAAATTGTTCGCAATGAGTTTGCGGGGGGGTGCAAAGGGATGGTGCTTGTTTGGGACATGGGTTATCCCCAGACATCCTTTATCCTGCTGTTCAGCAGTGATGCTTAGGAAAATAAACACATTTGTATGTGCCGGACAGATCTACAACACAAAAGAGAGAAAACTATCTCAAATGGCCGATTTCTGAAAGTCACTGAGAATAATAAGAGTCAATTCAGCCCTTAGATAAATACCAATGGTTTCATCTTATGAATCCTCTTTACCTTTTACACTTCCCACTTGTATTATTATTTTACTAACACTTTTCCTGACCTCTCCCTGCCCTTTAGACACACTGATTACCAATCCTTATGATATTTTCATTTTTGATTTGTGTTATACCCTCGCACATGGTTTAAAAGCAGGAAGAATCATTTATCTTCTAAAAAAAATAACAACAGTTACTATTAACTGGATTTTGGTCTCTGCTGCGGAATCAAGCTCATGTGCCTTCAGTAGCTACAGCCCAGGAACTGAACTAGAAGTAGATGCCTAAGTTAACAGGAAACTTATGATTACGTATTTCAAAGGAAAGTGCATGTGCCAGTTGTGATGGGAACTAGAAGAGCCAGTTTCTGCCAGTTTTTGTCCATAACAGTTTCTTATCAGCAGCCAATTTGTTTACTAAATTTACTTAGTTAATGCAACTTAATAATTACCATGTACCAACAGCTTGATCGCGCTTGCCGGAGTTCACTAGTTAAGTAGTTCTCCCCATAAGAAAAACCTCTGGGTAGCAGGGGCATTGTCTAAACCAACTAATTCCCTGCCAGGAACTGGCAAAGCTTCTTAGAATAACCACAATCAGGGCAGCTTTCTTACAAATCACTATAAATCCAACCCCTGTGGAAAGGACGGGTGCCACACGGCTCTGGTTTGGAGGCAAGAGCAGGAGATCAGATTTCCCTCTGCCTCCAGGACTCCGTGGGGACGGAGCCGCTCAGAGCAGCGCTAACGCTGCACAACGTCGGCTCCATCTCAGGCAGCCGCCCAAGGCGACTCCAGCAGCTGGAAATCTTTAGAGGTGCTTTATAAATATGCCCCCACTCTTACAGCAGCTGTCACGTCCTATTCCACCGAGGAATTCTCCTGCATCTGCTCCATGGAGAAATCCTGAAGGTCACAACTCGGAGAAGTCCTTGTGTTAAGTGACCTCAGCTGGCGAGGATGTGGTCCCGGGTAATAATGTCTAATGGGTTTCGTATGACTCAGATTTTTCTCCTTTGTCCTTCCCTCTCCTTCACCAGTGTGCACTCTCCTAGTTAGTGGTTATGCAGCAACAGCTGCAAAATACCATTTTAAGGCAAGTTATTATTAATTGTTACGAACTATTGGACATCATCCTTCTGAGCAGCCTGGTCAGTGCAGCCCTCTAAGCAGAGCACGCATTTTGATCCGCACCTAAAAGAGCGGTGCATAAGGATGCAAGTCAGGGAAGCTGGCAGCAGAGCCCAGCTCAGCCAGCCCAGGCTCCCGCTCACACCGGGAGCAGTTACGCTGCAAAAGTACAAAACCAAAAGAAATCTGCTGGAGTGAGCGATGTTTCTGCGATGTGGCAGTTCCATAGGTGGCACATGGAAGCTAATGCTCCAGCACGATACTAGAGGGCACTGTAAACCTGGCAGTTTTGGCTTCCGAGTGGGACAGAGTAAAAATTGAAGTGTTTGCTATTTGCGGTCATTAAAGCTCTCTTGGCACTTGGTGCAAAATCAGTGCTAACCCCTGGGTCTTGAACAAATTAATTGGTGGAATTACATTGTGCTGCTGTAGATTCCCCCCCTTACAGCTGCAGTACAGGATCCTTATTCACCTCCAGGTCCTGAGCTGCTGCATCTGCTGCCGGAGGAAAGAGGAGCAAGATCCATTATGAGAACTCAGGAACTTTGTTTTTAAAGCTATCACTTAACACTAATGTGTTCATTAATTGGCAGCCAGACCACTGCCTGTCTTCATTTTAAAAACCTGATGGTTTCCTTTTATTGTGGTAGCACAAGGTTTCATCCCATGCCTTTCCTATCTGCCAACATCCTTTTTTCTTGTGTGCACCTATCAAAGAGCAGAATTCCTGCACTGTAATAAAACAAAGTTGTTTTTAAAAGAGTCTGTTGAAACACATTTAAAAATAGGAATATGCTATTCTAAAGAAAACACTCCAATCAATGTGATAGATAGATTAATGGATTGCAGGATTTGTCTCCTCAGATATTCCTCGTACACCCATCACTGTAATTTATAGCTCAGTATTCAACTTAAATTAGTAAGGTTTAAACTGAAACAACAACAGACTGACAAATAAACAAAACTTCCCAATTTCAATGTAAAATGTTTGCTCAATATGCAGAATCAAGCTCTCACAATATCACCATCACGCAAAATACACATAGAACGACAGAGAATAAGAGGAAAAGGGATCTTGAGCGGTCACCTAGTCCACCTCCCTCCCCCAGGGTAGGATCAGTGCTGCCTCAATCAGTCCTGACAGGAGTTTCTCTAACCTGTTCATCCCTGGGGGGTTTTAAGGAGGTTCCACAAGGTTCCCAGATGGTCTGTTGTGGTGTCAGCTATTCTTATAGATGGAACCTTTTCCCCAAAGTCTAATCCAAATTTCATTTGCTGCAGTTTAATCCCACTGCTTCTGTCCTACCCCAGTGGAGGTGAGCAATGGTTTATTACTTTTGCAGCATCTTTTACATATTGGGAGATTATTACTGTATTTTCACCAACCTTAAGCAATCGACCACGGTTCTTTCCTTCTCGGTAGGTTTGTTTTCTAGAACTTTGACCGTTCTTTTAATTTTCTGTCTTTATCTGGAAGGCTGATGATCAAAACTGCTCCTCCCTAGTGCTCTGTATGGACAGGAGCAATGTACCACACCACCCTCTCTTTAAATACCCTGTTCTCAGCTTTGCTGTTCTCACACCTGGGCACCACAGCTGGCTCAGGGTTCATTTGTTGCCCACAATATTACCCCTTTTCTCTAGAAATGCTGCCTACGCAGCCACTTCCTGATACACTTTCTGATAGCTCCAGTACATTCTGCTTTGCTTTTGTCCTTTTCAAACATCAATCTATTCTTTCCAGCATATTTCTTCGGTTTGTTAAGGTTTTTGAATCTTTCTCCTGTTCTCTAAGAGCACTTGCAGCCCCTCTCAGCTCGGTATTGTCAGCAGATGCAGTAAGACTACTCCATATTCCATTACCCAAGTCACTAATGAAAATATTGAGTAATACCAGAGCCCTGCAGTGCCGTACTCAAGCCATCCTTCAACAACAAACAGCCGATAGCTTTCCAGTATGCTTTCCCTGCTGGTTTGGGACCTTAGAGCATTTCTCCTCGACCATATTCCCTCACCTTGCTCCTCGGAATGCTGTATGAAACAAAGCCTTCCCACAGCCCAGGTGTATCCCATCTCCAGCTTCTCTCCGAGCCCTGCTGCCCGGCCACAGGAAAATTAGATTGGTTTAACATGATTTATTCTTGCCAACGCCACAGCTTGTGGGGCTAATGTATACCTTATGCCAATCTAGTGAGCAAAATTCCATCCCCACTGCAGCAAGAGACAAAGCCCCCAGCATCCAAGAAGGACTTTGCTGTGTCCAGATTCCACCCAGCGCACAGAAGCAGCAGCAACATCATTGCATTAGTGCTCAAGTGGGCAAACAGGGTTTTATTTCCAATACAGGGATATCATACATGGGTTCGAGCTTTGTGCACCCCGGGCACCATCGTGTTGTGTGCACACAGTCCCCTGCCTCCCACAACTGCATTATCTGGTGCTACATCACTTCATTAGTATCCTCGGGTCAGGTTCAATATAGGTGGAAGGGGGTCTAATTTACACGCTGAAGGGAGCTGGAAGAAGGTGTAAATTACTCAAGCACGGACTACCTAAGATTCAGTTAAAATTCACTCTGAATTTGGCACCAGATATATAGGAGATAATAAAGTTTTCCTTTTCAAGATCTTGTGTATTTAGAACCTGCTGTGTTTAATTTTTGCAGTCACAACAATGCTCATTCATAAATATTTCCTAATGTTTGGTCCTATTAGTATGTGCTGCACAATATTCGACTAATGGACTAGAACAATGGCATCAAATATATTTTGGGCTCTGGAATACCACTTTGCAATGCCTAATATTTGATAAGATATTACAGATAGGTTTGTCTTCTGACTAGATGTGATTGCATTTGAATTCTGAGAAACTCAGACACAGATCTTGGATAAGATCTGAATTTCAAGGGAGTCTTAATTACGCAGCACGCTGGACCAAACTCTGAGCTCTGCACATTTCCAGCGTCCGATTCCTCCCAGCTCAGATGCAAATGCTGTTTCTTAGCCCCGTCTCTCAGGAATTCATAACATATTCATCAACTTGTAGTACCTAAGAGCCCTGTCCGACTGTATTTGGAAGACCCTAATTTGACTCCAGTAGGATTTTAACAGTATTAATAACTAATATTACACTGGATTCCTAACATCAATGCTAGGACAACACCCTTTGATCACTGCATTAATCTGGTGCAATTGTGTTTATATCAGCCTTGTTCCTCCCATGTGTGCTTTGTGCCATCTTGGCATGAATATGAAATATGCAAATCTGGGGGATACACGTTAATAGTGGGTCCATCTGCTGGGATCTTTTATTAAAGAGAAGTGTGAATGCAGTTGCCATGCAATACACTCTTACACACAAAGACCATGAGTTACGAAAACAAGAGAAAACATCTCATGCTTTTGCCTTATTGGTATTTCACATTCATCAGCTCTACAGCCGATTTTCATTTTAATTTAGAAATTTTCACGAAAACGAAATTTGCGTGAAGAAGCTCAACAGTTAGCAATGACTGTGCGTACAGACGCACGCACGTTTCTTCCTCTCTAGTGGCAGACAGGATATTACTTTTCCACTGCATATGAAATTAATACCAGAAGCATAAGAAGCAGCATGTGAATTCCAGCCCTTAAAGCCTGATCTGGATCTCCCCGCTGCTGCTTGAGACAGCTACAACCTAGAGGAAAACTCTCTGTTCAAGTCAAAAAGACAATCCAGAGCTGTGGAACAGAGAATCGAGCCCAAACTGCAGCTCAGCCTTGAGTATGGAGTCAGAGCCCATTGCCTCCACAGGGCACGGATGAACTGCTATGTGCTGCTGTTTCACTTTTTCTGTAATAAACAATTCTTCCAGCTCTATCCAAAAGGAAAAGCTCCCATGGCTCATTGCTCTCGTGAACTGCTGTGTCCTTAGCTTGTCTCTCCCATGGACGTGTGCTGTTCCATGCTAATAGTTTGGGGGGAGTATGCTGTAATTCATTTAACAGTTGGCAGGTCAAACCTCCGTGCCCTAGAAATGCAAGTGCTGATTCGGATGTGGAGTGGAGAAGGTGTCCTGATGACAAAGTCAAAGTATCCATCTTGATGAGCATCCTTAACCCAGCAACTGCCTTTTGTCCTATGCAGAACTTGTGTCACCATAGCTAGTTCTGAGTCTCAGACTCATCCCAGAAGGCTGGAGTGAGCAATTGCTCCTTTATCCAAGGGCACCAGGGCTAAAGTACAAACAGGGTCCATATTCTCTGCCTTGTTTCACAGATATTTGAGTAGGCAGGAGAGTAAGCAAGAAGAGAGGGTTTTTTTCCATATCTTCAATATGCAAATCGATCAGTGAGCTCAGCTCTCTATTCATTGCTTCTAACATACATGACACAGATGATGCTGTTCCCATTGTCAGATCAAAACTGGGGGCTTGATGACAAGAAACTCGCTGAGTTTCCATCTGCATAAAGCTGAGATGATGGTTGGGTAAGGAAAGTCACTGCACTGGAAAATGTCAGCTCCACTGTCTACATCCCCGATGTATGAGCTGTGTTTGGGATCTGAAAAGCCAGTTATTCCTGCACCATCAGCTTTTAATGCTACTTGGTGTGGCCTCATTTGTGTCTGCCCAAGGGACTGTCACCTTTCTCCCTTGCTCCTGGGATCTGGCTACAGCCACTGAAACTGCTGAAGTCAGTATTCAACCAGCACATAACTCAAGAAAAAGTTAAGTGTTGAGATTGATTATATATGTATTTATTAAGTTCCAGTGATGCAAATAGCATATTAGCATAACTGGGTCAATTATTTGGCAATCAGCACATGTGTGCCTGGGAGGGAAACATGTGCATGTGTCTGCTGGTTTTGTGCTGCTGAACACATCACCTGCTTGGAAGAGAATAAACATGTTTATCCCTGTGCTAAGGAAAGAGAGAAAAAAGAACAAGTCAACCTTTCACAGCTAGCTGATTATGCATTTTCTGCATCAAATTGTCAGCGTTTATTCAATTACTTCACTCATTACAAGTGTGTTCTTCAACCGCTAACCTAAAAGCCCTCCCTGCTGCTGTCAGCTCCATTAGAAGTGACACGTTCCTTCCTCAGGTTAAAAAGCGTTTGTGGAAGGTGTGACCCCCCAGTGGGACTCAGCCCTGTGCTGAGACAGGGGCTCCTCTCCCCATCGCCGCCCGCCCCGAGCGAGGCCACAGGGGCAACCCTGGGGCTTCCATGGGAATCAGTCCATGGGCTGAGGTGAGACCCCCGTGGGGTGCCAGGAGCTGGGTTTAAAGCACAGACACGCTCCAAGGCAGGGATTAGAGGAATTTGCAGAGCTCTGTCAAGGCTACGGAGATCCCCAGAGCCAAAACCATATACTCTCCAACACTTCCATTTTAATAGTAAGTTAAAAGCGAAGTTCCCCTTCTGAGGGGTTGTTAATTATAGATCCCTCCTTTAAACGCTCCTCCTGTTTTTATCCATACTTACTCCCCCACAGCTAGTAGAGATAAGGAAAGCTCTACCTTCTCCAAAATCAAATAAATCTTAAATGCTTCCTGAGCTGATTCACTTGGCTAAGCTCTAGCTTGATATATGAAACAAAAGACAAGGCAACAGAAAGCAACATATTTTCCCCCGTGTCAAGGTGAAGTACTTCCCATCACCCAGCCCATCTCTGCTGGGGTTGATGTGCATCAATAATATTTAAATGATCAAAGTTTTTCAGCAAAGACTGTGATGTTATTCGTTTTCTGACTTGTCATGCTTGTTTTCCCTAAAGAGGCAATGACCAGCCGTAGTTAAGGTTTGCAGTTTGGCATGCAGGAGCGTTTTGAGAGGCGTTATCTCCCTAACAGAACAGCAGCCTCATGTTTCCTTGCACAACAACCTTTCTTAGCCTAAAATGCTTTGCATCCCATTTCCTTGATCTGGCTAAGTGCTCGTATGCTGAAAATCCCACCCTCCCTCCAGCTGTCCTTCTGGCAGGGAAGAGACAGCATCTCCTCTCTCTCGAGAGTACAGTCACTGCTCCTTTGGTTATCTAATCAGGGAGGGCAAAATTCACCCAGGGCCCTATAAAACCATCTGAGCTGCAGAAAATGCATCCGAGGTCTCATGTGGGAGGGTGCAAGGCAGGGAGCCGGGGGAAGCCTCCCCTCCCGGAGCAGATGCTCGCTGCCATCACCCCAATAGCTTTCACACGGGGAAAAAATATACAGAGAGAGTGCTCCAAGGACTGAAGCACTTGGCTCTGCCCTCTCCTTCTCCCTGGGGTATGTGTGCTCAGGGAACCGGTGGCACCTGTTAGTCCATCCCCAAGACTCAAGGAACAGCGTGCAGGAAGGGCAAGAAAATAAATATCCCCCACCCACCCTCCTGGACTGCGTGTACCAAAGCTGTCTGTTGCTCAGTTCCTCAGCCTTTGTGTGGGTTTTCCAGCGTTTTTGCTAACTAGAAAATATTATGTCTCCCTTCCTTTGAAAACTCAGAGATTTTGGTCTTTGCACAGTGCGTGAGGAACTGGGAAGCAAAAACCTTCCCATTCTGCTCGAGCCAAAAGTTTTCTTCACATCCAGCTTGCTAAGAACAAAAGGACAGTACAAGGGTGGTGAGATGAGACAAATCTCCCCTGATAAACACAAGGTCCAAGCAGCCTTCCCCTCCACCATCCCTAAACCACCATAATTTCCTCCCCTTTTCTCTGCAAACTTCTCCCCATAGGTCCTGGCGGGCTGGAGGAAGCCACTGCTGGAACAAGGGGTCAGGCTGAGCTGTGCTCATCAAATATTACCTGAGACCTTTCCTTGCAAAGGGGTCTCTCGCCTGCTCCTGGGCTCACAGCACAATTATGAGCCTTGTTTTTCCACCTAATAAAATGCTTACTCACTCGCAGTAGGCACTTTGACATCCTTGGCCGCGCATTGCTAGATAAGGACTATAAAAAGAACGTATTGCTATTATAGGTGATACAGCAACATGTATCCTCAAATGAAAGATCCTTTATAAGCCTGGTTATTATTCTGGCAGTAATCTCAGATCTCTCTCCATGGACTCAACTCAGCTCAAGTGTTAGCAAGCACATCGCCACCGAGAACAGGGACAGCGAGGTGTCACGTTTACCCTCTGTTGTTTCAGTATATCCTCTATCATCCCAAGTCGGGAAAACACTTCCCTCTTCTCCCACGCGTGTCAAAAGCACCGTTTGCCATTTAGATTTAGGGAGCCAAATATAGCCAT
Source organism: Nesoenas mayeri (assembly GCF_963082525.1). Classification (NCBI taxonomy): domain Eukaryota; kingdom Metazoa; phylum Chordata; class Aves; order Columbiformes; family Columbidae; genus Nesoenas; species Nesoenas mayeri. The sequence goes on from NC_137566.1 coordinate 8,941,058, forward strand.
AGTATAAACAGGTGCGAGCCTGCATATGTCAATAGAATTACACCTGCTTATAATGGGTTTACATTTGGCCCTTGAGCCCCAGGGATCCCTTCGGGAGCAGAGGCTGTATTAAATATTAAGGGCCTTATTCTCCACCCCTGCCTACGCCGTAGTAATTAAATCTCAGTGCAGCCCCATTGATTTTCGACCGCGCTCTCCTTGCATGAGAAGGTGGTGCTGGGGCGAGGGAGGGGGCAGAGCTGTCCCCTCAGGGAACAGCGCATCCATTTTGCTCCTCGCAGAAATTTCACCCAGAAGGAAATGATACCGAGCATTAAATATTTGCAAAATGAGCTTGGGCAAAAGAATGCAAATGGTCTAAAATTAAACATTCGCTGCAACTCTTCCCCATCCCTTCCTGGCCATGACGGCGGCACTGCCGGCTGCGTTGCCGTCGCTTCCTTAGCGTTGCCATGTCTCTGGGTGCCACGGACCATCTCTCTCCTTCCCAACACAAGGACCCTCGGAGCCAGACCTGTCTGTTTACCCCAGGAATGGGATCATCATGATTCCCATCCTCAGAGCCTGCTCCTGCATCTCCTAAATCCCTGTGTAACCTTGGACAAGCCCCACAGCTGCTCCCAGCCTCTGCGGGGTATTGGGCTGATTAGTTAATTCTGGAGATTTGCCTGGAGCCAGCGCCTTTTACCTGTGTCTATACAAGTATTATTGCTAGCTTCTGATCTTTTGAGCTTGCAGGGCTGAGAAAAACGACTTTGTTTTTTCTTTAAATGACATGTAGTTTAGAAGTGTGACAACTCATACTGTGCTGTTATTCTTTCCAATTGAAACCTAATGATGCGTGCATATCACTTAACTCTGATGTCAATAATCAGCACACCACTTGGTCTTTGCCGTGGCTATTAGAGGGAATGAAAATGAAATACCAACTCCTTTTTATCCTGTTACTGTACCATAATAACTAATAAAGGAGTAATAAGTGAGACACGGGGAATTTCCAGGGGAGTCATTACTACAGAGAAGACCTAAAGGCACAGAGTGAAATCCAGGAATATTAGCCAGCCCTGAATTCCCAGCCAGTGCTTCTCACTTAAGTAATACTGCTGCCATAAAATGGGTGTTTACAGAAAAAATACCATATGGAAAGTATCAGCCTGTGCCCTGACCAGAGCAGTGGAGATTGAGCCAGAATCAGACAGCCTTGCAGGTAAAGACCACCCTGTGCCTCAGTGTAGCGTTTAGGCTGGGCAAGAGTCAGACACACGCCAGCATTTCATAAATCTCACTTATGCTCCAGTATACGGGAAACGTTTCCCAGAAGAGCTCTAAATCACCCGGTCACTGGATGGATCGTGTGTTTTCCAGGGACTCTGAGATGGGAGAAGCCACATAGAGACCTCAGAGCAGTGGGCCAAGGGAAGTCATGTAACAAAATACTGAGTCAATGAGATGACAAACCGCATGCAAGCTGGACAATGCACTTTCTGGCTTAGAAATTGTTCAATTCTTGGTTAGGAAGAACAATCATTTTTTGGTGGTCAGGTACATAGGGGGCAGTGAGGATTCTTTGGTTTTCCTCCCCATGAACGGACTGTCATTTAGCCATGTGCATGTAAAAACAACTGTCATTGCTTAGGAACAATCCTGTCTCCAGCATCTAACTGGTGCAGGGCAAACCTGGACTTCTGTGTGCCAGAGTTTTACCCACCCCATCAACAGCTCTGCCCCTCAGTGTGGACACAGGACAGCTGACCGAAGCAACACCTATAGTTCCTGCATCCCCATCCTGCCAGGTGTTCTCACACCTTACAGCTCTGCACGTCAATCCTTACCAAAGCAAAACCTGATTTGGTTAAATCCCAAAGCACATTCCCACCGTTACCAACGCATTTCCCAGCCATCTGATTCCCCCATCTCCGAGTTCCCGCTTTGTTTATCCTATTAATTCCAACCACCCCCTCTTCGCCCAACACACACGCACGCAGCCTCATTTACAGCATCTTCGCCAGCAAAAGCCTCCCCAAAATATTCAGGGCACACCACGGAGAACTTACACGTGCGGGGAAACCCTCGTGACTAGAGCTTTTTTTTTTTTTCTTCGAGCAAACATGATCTCATGATTTATTTTTCTATTTTTTTTAAGCTCTTAAAGGAAAGAAAAAAGCCACCAAGGAGTGGCACAGCCGGCCTGCCGTTATCTAACCGGCGGCAGCGGGACGGGCGCGGATGATGCTGCAGCCGCCGCACCGGGAGCGGCGGGACCCGCGGAGCCAGCGGGGCTGAAGGCTCCCGGCTCGCAGCCTCCTCTTCCTCGGGTGCTTCTCTTCCCTCTCCTCTCCTCCCTCCCCTCCCTTTCCCCCCCCTTCCCCGCTCGCATTTCCTCCCTGCACCTTTAAGAAGCACATTGCTCGCCGGTGGGATGGTGTGTGCTAAAGCTGCACAGAGGAAGTTACGCAGCCGGGATCAGGCACGGAGATAAAAGCTCCGATTGTGATTGAAAGTGAGAGCAAAAGGGATTTCAGCCTCGGCATTAACTTGCCAGGGGAGCCGGGGATTGCGCAAAGCTTCCCCGGCCATCTGCCCCTGGGGGCCGGCGGCGCAGCGGCCGCTCGCCGGGCTGGGGGGGGGTGGTGGGGGTGCGGGTGTGGGGGGTTCCCCCCAGCCCCGAAGTTCGCTGCTCCGCCGGGAGCCCCGCGCCGCAGAGCTCCCTCCCGGTAAGGACCGACCCGCAGCGCCGAGCACCGGGCGGGGGGTGCGGGGGGAGCGACGGGCAGCGCGCGGTGCCGGCGAAACTGCTCTGTCCCCTTCTCCCCAAGGCAACTGTCCCCATCTCCCAATTACCAGCGACCCCCCCCCTCTCCCCACTTCCGAAGTTGGTCCGCGGCTCTCCCGGGGTCCCTCCCGCTGTCCCCCCGCCCCGGAGCAGCACCGGCTCCCCCATCACGGGAGGGGTTGATTTATTTTTCCTCTTCGGAGTTTGCTCCGGGAACGGCTCCTCTCCCGCTTCGCCTACTTTTAACACAGCCCTTGCAGTCCCTAAAAGTCCTTTAGTGTAAAAGAAACCGGGGGCGAGGGCGGGGGGGGGAATCGGCGTCGGTTTGTCTGGAACCGCAAACGCACTAAGGACAGCGGGTGGTGCGAGTGCGATGTACAGGTTTTTCTGTTGGGAGTTTTGAGCTTTGCAGCGTTATTCGGGGGTTCAGGCTCCTGGCACATCGCAGGCAGGGCGGGTGTTGCCCAACTTTGCTTTTCAGGATGGAGGGAAAGGGACGATCGGCGTGGAAAAGAAGAGGAAAAACTCCCGTTTGCTCGGTGTGGGGGGGAAGAGCGGTCGGGGTTTACTTTGGTGGCGACACTTCTGAAACAAAATTGGAAACTCCTTCAATTGAGTTTACTTTCTGTACTTAATTCCAGAGCAGCTCAGTTGTTGCTCAGCGTTGCCGCTTTGATTTCGATAGGGTGTTAATCCAATAATAATAAAAAATGGAGCCAGCTAAATCAAGATACAATCTAATTTTGTCTTTTTAATACTCTGGCTATCAGTCCCCAGTGATTTCTGAGTACTCTTCAAAGAAAACAAAGAGCATTGATTCTATTTGTTCCCATGAACTGCAGTTCCTTAATAATATCAGGTGAAGATGTATTTTCTAAGGATCAAACCAAATCAAACCAGGCAAAATGTGTAATTCGGAGAGTCCCTCTCTCCCATTTGCACTGTGCTGCCTTATTCCAGAGCAACTATTTCTGCAAGGGGCTGTACGGGCTGAGTGTTGCATCGCAGACTTGCAGGGAACCCGCACGCCTGGCCGATTGACTGACAAATACATTTTCCCAGCAAATTTTCCTTTCCCTGGAAATCTATGATATTTAAGCCAGCATCACAAGAAACTAATAGATATTATAGATCCTTTCATCCTGGGTTTTTCCCCGACAGCCATTCAAGTGCAAAATACAATTGTTAAGGCTATGAAAATAGATCCATAAACTTAACAGCACTGGAGTCCTCATTAAAAGTACGCCGCTTGTTTTCTGTACAATAGTGGAGCTTCACGCTCTCCGCTGCTGTTCGGCACTTGGCTGTGACCAGCTTGATGTGATAATTAGGAACTGACTTGTTATAACTGAAAAGACAGCTCTGATGTCAGCGGGACTTATAAACACTGTGTCACACCGGTTTATTATTTTTACTACATTTACTCATAATGTAAAAATAGCAGCCGGTCTATTCTTTCTGGGGAAGTTTATTCAGGTCCAACACAGCTATAATAGGCTTTTCTTTGAGAGCTGGCAATGAAGCATGAGAGGTAGCTTCTCTTTGCTGAACTCATTCATCTCCATCAACAATCTTTCAACCAAAAAGGGGGAAAGGGAGATGGTAGCACAGCGGAGTGAAGCCCCCGAACATGGATCAACGCATCTGTTAACCTGGAGTTTCTGAGCTTTAGTAACTGAGCTTATGAGAGAGCAAATCCTGAACATGCTCTTGAAGCAGACAGCCCTAAATTATGTAAGAAAAGTTGAGGAATCAAATAGAAAGGGAATTATCCAGAGCTAAATTTCTCTTCTGGATACATGCCTCCCACCTCCTCTTATGAGATCTCCCTCCTGGGTCTAATGCTGACAGAGGCTTTGACTTTTTTTATTCAGTTCTTTGTCATTTTGTTTTGTAATTACTTAAGATTTTTATAGCTCTACTGGAAAGACAACAAAATTGCAGAAATTTTGCTCTAACCTGAAATGAATACTGGGAAGGTCATTGCTCTTTGTATTAGGTGAACCTTAAATGTTATTAGGACTTTAAATTGTCTTTTATTAAATGTTATTGTTCAGATAAATCATATGTGGGGATGCTGGACAATGTATCTGTCTCCCCAGCTGTCTTATTTTTTTGCTTATCTTTTTAAGACTGCCAATTTGTCTGTCTCTCCCTGCTCTGTGTCTGCATATTCTCCATCTTCTAATGACCTATAGCTGCTTCTTGATATTATTTGAAGACCCATTAGAGCTCTTATTGTCCAGTTGCTGTTACAAACCAGATAGTTTAAATGGGGCAGCGCTCCTTCCCATCTCCCAAACAGCAGAAGAGCCGTAAGCATCTTACTATAGATTTCTTTTTATTAAAGTTGTATATCTCCCTTTTACAAAAACCTGGCTCATGGCTCGGGAAGCCCAGCTGAGGGCTGCATCTCCTGGGGGACCCCTGTTCCTACAAGTCTTGTTGCTCCATTTCCCACCTTGGCTCCCAGCTAATTTGTCTTTCAATTCGTTGCAGGTGCCGCCTGCTAATGAACTGACCATGAAAGAGAGAGGGGACCTCAGGCAGCAGCGTGGTCTGCAGCTGAAAGCTTGGGGAATTTGATGCTCGGTTGCCAAAAGGCAAAGTCAGACAGAAATCCTGGCCAAGACGCAGAGGGAGAAGCAGCAAGGCCAGCGCCGCTCCTGTCACCCCGCTGCCCGTCCCGCTGGGGCCGCTGCGGATGCTGCCACCCAACGCGTTCATGTGGATGCCACCATCCCTTGGGACAAAGGAATTCTAGCTCCAAAGAGTCCCTCTTGTCACAGTTGTACTGATGAGCAGATGCTGTATTTATTTTATGTATTAACACTCAAAAGCCCAATAATTATTTAAGGCAGACCACAGTTCAAGGCACTTTGCACAGCGACGCGGTTGCGGCAGACAAGGAGGTTGAGGAAAACCTGATCCAGCACCATCTCACGGCCTCTCCAATTTACTCCTATCAAATTTCATCAGCAACTCAGAACTTGATCTTTCTATTGATTGACTGGAGTCACCTCTAGATATTTTCATGCTGATTTGGAAGCCCTTTTGTACAATAAAAGGAGGGGAAAATGAGGTTAAGGAAGACTTTTGACCACTGATCAAGCAACTCTGGCCAAAACTTTCCACACCAAGTGATTTGCAAAGTTGGCTTCTGTGCGGAGAGAAACTTTCCACATCCAAATACAGCGTGCGGAGCGGGATCATCCCTGTTATTGACTGGATCATTTTTAGATGAGGAGCTTCCATGCTGATCCCGAGAGCAACCCCTAGCCCAGTCGCTGCCTTCCTCGGGACTCTCGGCACTGCCCTCGCCCAGGGACCCCGCGCTTGGCCGCAGCTGCCATGCTCCACCTGGCCGCTCTCCTCTTGCACTGTCTCCCCTTGGCCATGGGACAATATGACATTTGCAAGTCCTGGGTGACCACAGACGATGGCCCCTCCTGGGAGTTTTATGCCTGTCAACCCAAGGCCATGCGGATGAAGGATTATGTGACCGTCCGGGTGGATCCGGCAGGAATCACTTGTGGGGACCCACCGGAGAGGTTCTGCACCCATGTAAGTGTTTCCCTCCTTGTTTGATGTGTTAGAACAGACTCTACTTGCGGGTGGCCAGAGACAGTGTCTTGCTGAGATGCCATGACAAGGACATTTCAGTTCAGGGTGGCAACGGTGGCTGCTGCCTTGAGCTCTCAGTCTCTTGGGCTTTAAAATGGGGAGAAGTTTCCCTGCCCATCCCAGTGCTGTGCCGGCGAGAGGTCAACCCTAAAGCGGGGATGGTGCTGGAATGTTGGGGGGAGGATGAGGAGGAGCCGGGGGGTGCTGAGCAAGTCCTGGCCTGGGTTTTGGAAAAACTCTGCCCCCAACGAACGCACAACCTGAGCTGCTCTGAGTGCGTCCCTCTGCTTGCTACAGCACGTGGGGTTTGTTTGCTGATCCCATCCCAAAAGGCTGCGAAGGCACTGGGGTTTAACCAGAGGTGAGCACATTGTTTTGGCGCGAGTGAGAGCGAGGGGACAGGGTGGTGGGGACAGTGTGGCCCTGCACACCGGTGGCTGGTCTGACAGCCACAAATTTCACCATAGCCCCTGAAAACACGTTTCTCCCTCTCTGCTAGCCTCTGCATGGAGAGACTCTGTGGACAGACACTTGCCCTTGTAGTTAAAATCTTTAAGTTATTTTCTCTTAAATATTAATCATCGCATTTCATTCCGCGCACCACAAAGCTCAGCAGGAGCATTTGATTTATAATTCACAAGGCTTTACATTGTTAAAAAGAGTTCAGGAGTCAAAGCAAAGAGCAGAACAGCATGGCTGGAACTTCTCCTCCCAAATGTCCTCCAGGAGGGGTCCGAGCACACATTCAAGGCACAGGGACCAAGCCAGCCCATCCTAACAGGGTTTGCATTGGGTTGAGCACTGGACAAAGTGTCTTCTAAAAAGGTATATTATTCTTCTGTTACCTACAATGAGAAGGGGAGTTCTCCCTCGAAATCAGTGGAGGGAGTCCTGTTTTCTAGTGCCAGCGTTACCCAAACTTGTAAAGCCCGTGCCTCAGTTTGCCACCTAGAAAATACACTGAGCCCAACCAGCTCAGGGCATCTCCTGAAAATCCAAGAGAAAAACGCTGCTTTGATACCAAGAGATGCCAAACATTTATGACTGTCAGAACATGCCGCCAGTATTTACCCGGTTCCCTCCAGTCTGAGGGGTCTCATTAGTACCAGGGAAGACATTTTCACTAATTCCAGATAAATAGCAGCTTTCCCTCTTAAAAGATCGTTTGAAAAGAAAGATTAGGTCAAAGATTGCAAATAAAACAGTTAACTATTGATGGGTCAGTCTGGATTTCCATTTATCTGCCCGGCTGCAGACGGATTAAAAGGTGAACACCACCAGATTGCTTTCCGCTACATTCACTGCAGCTATTTGCAAACACTTTCTGGCTAAGGATGCTCCAGACTTCAGCTCCACTGACCTCCAAAGAAGCACAAGACACAAACTGCAATCAGCTCTCTGCATCTCTTGATTCAGTCAATACTGAGCTAAAAATCTTTCTATTCTGGGCACCAGCAGTATTTCCTCGTAGCGTACGCCTGCCATGTGCTGTAACACTTGCAAACACCGTGTACAGCCGTGAATGGGAGTTACACAAATGCCAAACACGGATTTGCCTTCCTGTCCCTGCCTCACCCTGGGGTACACGCCTGGCCCAGCTCTCATCTCCCAAAACAGAAACTGGCATTCACAGCAATGTCCCCAAGAAATCCCCTGATGAAGAACCAAGAGTTATATATTGCAAGGAGTTTGGGGTTTTTTTAGATTTTTGGGATGGGTTTATGAAGTCCCACTGTATTCCTGGCCCTTTTTCCCCCATCTTACACCATCACTGTCATCTCCAAAGGATTAAAAGATTTTAGAAAGGAAGCAGATGAAGAGCAGCCCTGCTGAGGTGAGCAAGGAGCCCCCCAGCACTTAATGCACAGGGCAGGAGGTGGCTGCGGCATAAACCCAGGCTCTAGTCCAGCTTAAGGACTTGAGCGGCGTGTGCCAAGAGGCCATCAAGGGAAATTTTCACGGCCTCTGTCACAGAGAATGACATGTGGCCACTTACTGCTGAGCATCCCCTTATGGTCAGGAGAAAGCGGGATCAGCAAGAAGTGGCCTTTCCATTGCCGGTCCTGGGGGTGACTTGACACCTATTGATGCGCGGAGGATGCGAGCGGAGTTTTTGCTCCTCCTGTGCAAAGGAAGCGCTGGACAAAAATCAATGGTGCTGCCCACTGATCGTTACAACCTCCGAGCCCTGGTTCCTGCTGCCCACACAAACCCTGCGCAGCTGCTCGGATGCCTTTTGGTGTCCTGTTATCCTTTCCCTTCAGGTTTTAATTACTTTTGTGTAACAGGTGGGTTCTCATAGGAGCATGGCTTTCCAGCAGGGAAGTTCTCACAGTGACTACATTGCTTTCTTAGGTATCTTTCAAATCAGCGGGGTACTGTCTGCATGGTTAAACTAAGAATTAAGCACAGCCTGGCGGGACACCTGCGCCTGCTCAGACAACTCAAATCAAAATTAAAGACACACAAACATCTCTCTATGCTTAAAGCAGCCAGACATGAGAGAGCTGGACAACGTCCCCACGTGGGACATCACTGTGGGCAGGGGGAGGAGGAGAGTCCTGGTCAAAGTCAGGACCTGGTAAGATGTCGAGTGTTTCCTATGGGGCTGTACCGGTACCGGGAGGAATTGCACAGCCCATGGGATCGCTGCTGCAGCTCTAACAACTTCGAGCAGCGCTCACGGAGAGTTCTGCACAAAGAAGGCGTCTGGGGGATTGCAGGAATTATTTGGAGGATTGTCTTTTCTGTTTTACAGCAATTCTAGTCACATCTGGCTGCCCCCTTCTCATTGGGAAGCGTTTTGCTGCTTATTGAAGTCAGGGGTTTTGCTTTTTCCACAGTTTCTGAGCCTTCTTCTATTCATGTCAGTGGCTTTCTGGCAGGGTCACCTGAAGAATGAATTGGACTTTCCCTTCTGGCAGGGCAGGGGGAGTGGCGGGAGCAGGAAGACAGATGGATAAGTAAATAAAAGCCTGAATGAATCTGAAAGCGTGACTGAAGGCTAATAGGGAACAGATCTTTTAGCCAAGGATGTCGAGGGAAGGGCGCGACTTCAAAGATCACATCCAGGGCACGGCACGGAGCAGCTAATGCAGATGTCAATGATGAGGGTTTGCAGGGCCGAGCTGCAGAGGGGATGTGCGATGTTATTCCCCATCCCACCCTCCCCGGGAGGAGCAGGAGGACGGCACAGCCAGCAGGGTGTTCCCAGGGACCGAAATACTCTGAGATGCTGAAGCACGTCTTTGATACCGAGCAGGGACCTTTGAGAATTTCAGTTTCAAGCGTCAGCATTTTTTCACACATGATTAAAAAACCAGTACATTTTGTGGGCAATTTACACACGGGGCAGGGAGCGAGCAAACACCAAAGCCACGGTTCCTGCTCCCAACACATTTGCAGCTCAAGGGGTTTCTGAGCCATCCTAGCAAAAGCAAGGTGGGCTATAAGAGATGTCCGGAGCAGACTGCCTGTTAGACACCAGCTGTCACATAAAGGCTTTGTGGCTCCGTGACACCCTGGTGACAGCTCCCCACACCCAGCCAGTGACACAGGAAGCCCAGCTCCTCCTGGGATGGCAGCGATTCTTTTTTCTGCCCCCTCCAGAGGTGTCAAGACAGTATTTCTTGTTCAGACAACACTCTTTGATGCAGGGCCGAGCTCTTAGCCCATATTGATGGGTCAGGGGTATTTTTATTTGGCGTCAGCATTGTTTCATCAGCTAATAGAGCCTGTTGATTTTGGCACGGGTACATGAAAGGAAAAGGCTTTATTTATTCATTACACATTCAGCCAAATGTGATGTTTAGTTTAATTCTTAGCTAAACTTTTCTGAATGACATGTGGTTATAAGGCTTGTGCTAAAGAACTATTTCTCTTATTGGACTTGGTGCTAAAATTGGAAAAAGCAAACTTTTTTTTGCACAGAAACCCTTTTCCCTACATTATTAGCTCATCTCATACAACTCTACCCAACCATATGTTCTCGCTTTTCCTTGAGTAATTCGGCACTATCCACTGTTAATTGCAAACCCATCCTCAGCCTCAGCAGAGGGCTGGGAGACAGAGCTCCCCTTTGTCCTTCCTTATGGGACCTGTACAGCGTTGGGGACAGTTATTTTGCCTTTATGCCAAAATTGAGCAGCACAAGAAATCCACTCTCCGCCGTCAAATTGCCCTTGACATCCCGGTCAGGGTTGTGGGGATGGACGGCTGCATCCTTCTTTTCACATCTGCAACATGCTGACAGCCCCTTTCCCCTTGAACCCTCCAGTACCTTAATTTAACACCTGGGAAACATTCCTCTTTCCTTTGAGGAGAGCCTGGAAAAGGCAACTGCTGCCATTTCCATCCAGATGAAGGTTTCCTAACCCATCACCGCATTGCTTTTGAGCATGGGAGAAAGGGCTGGAGCCTTTCGGTTTTGTTCCCACCCTAAATCACTTCTCAGCATCAGGGCTGCTGCAGAGAACACTATTTGAAGTCAAGATCAGCAGCTCCTTGCCCTTGGGGCCGGACCCTTGGATTGCATGTTATTAGCTGCTCAGCAAATTACACACTACTCCTCTCCTACCACACAGGCTACTCCACAGTGCAGTGGGATCTTGGTGTTATAAAAGCAGAGGCTTTACAGAAAATGAAAGAATACAATTCAGCTTTAAATTAGAGAGTGCTGAGCAAACGGGATTTATCTCACAGTCCGTAGCAATTTCCTTAAATGCCCAGTTCGGGATTCAGCTTGTTGTGAAGTGGGATGCTGCTCCCCTAACAAGGATCGTCGCCACTTGCTGATGGAAAAGACACAACGATAAAAATCAAGCTGTCAAGTAGATTTAATTGGTACACTGAGCAGAAAGTTTACCCCTACACCTTGAAAGAGATGGGGAAGAATAAGCTGCTTTTAAGAAAAGCTTTGCTGTTCAAAGGGAACAGCGTCCAGATGGAAAAAGCTGGAGAGAAGTGACTGAAGACTGAAGGGGAGTGTGGCCGGAGCTGGGAGAGCGGCTCTCAGAGCAGCATTAATACTCACTCATACACCAGTTCTGTGTATGACTTTTCCATAAGCAACTGTTGAAGCCGAAGGGATTCAGGGAAGGCCTTCCTATTTATTTTATCCTTTAAAATAATATTCTATAGCATAGATATGATCTCCCATTCAACTTTAAAAGAAATTCTCCCTGCAGACCAGACCACCTGAATGGGAAGGAGTGTTCTCCTACCACGCTCTGGTTTCCCTAGGTGAAAATCCAGTTTTAACCTTAGAGCCTGATTACAGTTTTAGACCCCAAACACAGTCCCCTCCCCAGAGCAGCTCCACGCACGGTACCGTGACTCATAGAATGTCCTGAGTTGAGAGGGACCCACCAGAATCACCGAGTCCAACTCCTGTCCCTGCACGGGACACCCCACAGGTCACACCGTGTGTCTGAGGATGTTGTTCAGTCTCTTCTTGAGCACTGTCAGGCTTGGGGCCGAAGGGTTTTTGAGCCCCTGTCCCTGGCCAAGTCAGCTGCTTCAGCTCCATGTGCTCCATTTGAGGGTTTTTTTGGGGAAACCCTAAACCAGATCACAGTCCTGCCCTTGGGGACAGTCCCCACAGCAGCCACAGCACATTCTGGGCTGACCACAGCACCATTCCTGCCACCAACAGGCACCTGCTGAAACATTACCCTTAAAACAGAGCCTAAAGCAGTCAAATACATTGCACGCAACAGCAAAAGCAAAGTGCTTGATGCAGCAGACACAGGAGCCCTGAGCAGAGGTGGGTAGGTGGGTGCAAGGGTACCCACCACCCAGCCACGCTTCCCCCACAAAGGCTTTGGGTGGGATCTGCACCCACATTTGAGGACCACAGCAGCATCTCTGCTCCCTCCCCTTTCCCACCCGCAGCCTCCACGTCCTGCCCTCCCCCATGCAAACTATCAGGGCCTCTCTTACAGAATAAAATATTAATAGCAGCGTAGCAAGCCTCTCTGCAAAGGCTGACTGTATTGAGCTTACGAGGCGCACAGGCTTTTAGAGAGCAGGACACTTTTCCTACTTCCTAAGCATTTTCTTAGTCCTGAATCAATAATGCACTCAGAGCCCAGCACACAGGTCACTGCTGTTGTGCTCCTGCTGGTAGGGGCTGCGGACATGGATTCAGCCCCATAGCAAGATGCAAGGGCTTAATAATCTGTCAGAGAAGGGATGGGGCAGGATCTAAGCAGTTTAATTTGTAGACAAGCTTCAGGGAAGTGCCCTGGGAAGAGCAAAGCTTGCAGCTCTTGGGTACAGAAAGTCCGGGTTTGGAGACGAGCTAAAAAGCAGTCAGTGGGATCAAACACCCGAATCTCCGAACGTGCGCCCACAGCTGAGGGGTGTCTGGTTCATCAGCTTCTCGTCTCGGGCTCTAGGTCACCCCGTAATCCCCAAACCTACAGAAGGAGCGGCTGCAGGGGTGCAGCCCCACGGGGAGGTGGGTGCGGAGGTGAGCCCGGGGCGCCGGGAGGGACGGGGTTAGAGCAGCTCACCGGGGGATTAGCAGCTCGCAGAGAAAGAGCTGCTCAAAAAATGATTCCACGGGAGGCCAGGCTGCGGGCAACGCGTGTGTGTGCCCAGCGCAGATGAGATTATCTGCTTAGGAGTGGAATTTTCCGGGCAGCGTTAACCCTTGTGTCGCCCACAAATCGGCTGCACAGGCATTTCTCAGGACAAGGTGCCGAGCAGTGGATCCAGCAGCAGAAGCTGAGCTGTTGCTTGGCCAACCCAGGGTTTTGGAAATGGAAGTGCCGGCCTGAGGTCACCCTGCAAATGGGGGCCCTTCTCGGAGAGGTCACCTGTGGACAGGGCTGGTTTCAATCTGGAGGTTCAAATTCGTCGTGTCACCGGATTTTCTGACCGTTTCTGGCTTAGCCAGAGTGGGCGTGAAGGGATTTGTGTCTGTGCACGAGCGGTGCCGGCTGTGTTGTGAGGGCACATGAGGGACTTGGGTCAGTCCCTGTGCGTGATGAGCAGTATCTCCCTGCAGATCCTCCCTTTGTGCCAGGGCTGCTGCTTGGGGATGTCAGCTCCCGCAGTGGTTGCACCATCTACGGTGCAAAGATCAGTTCAGGTCCCTTTCATGGAGGTACTAAGCGGAGTTTCAGAGACAGAATGGGGTGAGAGCAAGATTTCCTTGTCCCTCATGTCAATATTGGGTGAAGCATCCACTACTTTGCCCAGCTGAAGGTGCATGGGGGAGCTTGGTCTTCAGGAAAGGTGGAGCCCCCAACATGCCCAGTAAAGCCTGGACCTGCTCCTGAATCATAGAATCGTTTTGGTCAGAAGAGACCCTCAAGATCATCAAATCCAACCGTCAACCCAACCCTGGCACTAGCCCATGTCCCTGAGAACCTCATCTCTATGTCTGTTCAACCCTCCAGGGATGGTGACTCCACCACCACCCTGGACAGCCTGTTCCAATGCCCGACAGCCTTTTCTGGGAAGAAGTTGTTCCCTGTATCCAATCCAAACCTCCCCTGGTGCAACTTGAGGCCGTTTCACCTTACTGCATGTTACTTGGGAGAAGAGATTGACTATCCCCCTCGCTACAACCTCCTTTCAGGTCGCTGTAGAGAGCTAGAAGGTCTCCCCTCAGCCTCCTTTTCTCTGGCCTAAACAGCCCTGAAATCCCTCCCTGCCTCAGTTTCCCCACCTGGAGATGGGACATTGCGCTGCTACGGCATGACCCTGTCTGGCACTGGGATGTTTCCCCACAGCTGGTGGAGAGAAGGGCACAGTGCTGAGCTCAGATGAAATATGAACGAGATGCATCTCGAATTCAGAAGCAGGCTGGAGGGGGAAGGGGAAGAGCAGCCGCGAGTCAGGGTTGAATCTCTTCTCTGGCGGAGAGACGGGCCCAAGGGAGCCCGAGAGTCGGTGAACGAGTATCTGCTTCAGGCCAAAGGCAAGAGGCGAAAAGCAAAGCAAAATGTCTCGCGGAGCGCGTCCCGGCGTGCGCTCGCCAAGGGCCGTGCCACGGCGCCGGCGGTGCCGCTTTCTGCTGACTCACGCTCTCCCGAATCTCGCACGCTGGCAAAACGTCTCCATGCCCGTACCGAGGGGTGACCTTGTGCTCGGACACCCTCCGATCCGGGAGGACGGGGACGGAAGCGGAGGAGCAATCAATCCCCCAAACCACAGCTCGGGGGGAGATGGAGGGAGTGACATTCAGCTGAGCCAGAATTAGCAGCAGATCTGTGGAGGAACCCCATTTCCACCCTATTAATAATTCATTCCAGCTCTGCCTTTACCTGCTTATAAACAGCTTGTTAGCGAGGATGGTTTTCTCCCCCTTTGCTGTCTCTGCCCTAATAAAAGCCCTTTGCAGATGGCTGCGGGGAGGGAGGCGACACAAGGAGGGCACAGGAGCGAGAAAACCACCCCACCAGCCCACCCTGAGCATCCCATCCCGCTCCCCGCAAGGTTCCCAGCCCGAGCTGCCCTTCCCCTGCGGAGGAGAAGCTGTGAAATAACCCCGCACCGAACCGCGGGGGCCTTGCCAAACCTGCCCACACGCACGGGCCGGTGGAAAACAACGTCTCTAGGGAGGGCTGGCACGAAGAAGGGAGCGATGCCTGCGGGGTGGGCAGATGAGAGTTTGCGGGGAGCATCCCCGAGCGGCTCCTGGGCAGCCTCAGGGTAAACGGTGTCTTCTACCGTATGAGAGACCTTCTAGATTATCCGAAATATATACAGCTTGACCGAAGCAGTGTTTTAAAAGAAAATAATAGGCGAATACACATCATCTTGAAGAAAGCTATGAAGGTTTCATTTTGAAAAGGCACGTTTTGCATTCGGAGCACCCCCAGCATCTTGGCAGCCGATGTGGTGGTGCTGACCCCTCCCTGCACCCCAACAGGGCTCCCCAAAACCACACAAAGCTGTTCCTGAGATGTTTGCTGGGTTTGAGTCACAGCCGTGCTGCGGGAAAAGCCCATTTGGACACCAGGGGATGGGGTAATTAGTGCAACAGGAGCGGACCCTGGGCAGGCAGCTCTGTTTGGGTGTCCCACAGCTCCCAGTGTCCCCATATGTCCCCAGAGCGTCGAGCAAGGAGGGCACAGACCTTCCCCCAGGTACAGGGTTGTTTGGCTCAAGAGGGGCCTCGTAATTCTCCTCAATTATCTCTGTGCTCCCGGCCATCTCTGCTGGTGAGTTACGCCACTTGCCAGCTGTTGGAAATAATCGCTGTAAATTAATTACGGTTGTTTCACCCCTCTGATCCCTCCCAGTCCGTGAATAGAGTGAAAATTAATTGTCAGAGAGTATTTCTAGTTCTTTGGGAGTCCCATCCTGGCCACTGGCAAGTTACGGTTCATGCCCTGAAGCATAAGATTTAATTACTCGCAAATGTTATTTTTGATCATAAAATCACCTTGTTTTCTCATAAACCCAGACAGAGCTGTTGACCCCCTCAGGCCAGGAGCAACTAGAGTGAAAACACCCTGTAATGACATTAGGACAAGTCTGCGTTTTCTACCAGGTAGATGCAATTCTGTTTGGGGAAGATCATCACATCCTGGAGCGGTTAGTGGAAGAAAAACCGAGGAAGTTTCCCAAAACACGCATCACTCAGTGTGGCCCTTGTCAAAAATTTGTGCTGCGGAAAATAGATTTAATGCGGTATCAGTGGGGAAGATAAAGGCAGTTGTCACCAGAGCTGGGTCAGAACAGCATCTTCCCTGCCTCGCAAATCATTTCCTGGGGCTGACAGGCACTGGAGCAAACCCACAGCCCTGCTGGGATGGGGACAGGGATGGGGACCGGTATGGGGACAGGGATCCCTGCAAAGCCCCGGCAGAGCCAGGAAAGCTGGAGCAGGGATGGAGGTGACGCAAAGCCCAACAATTCAATGCTGATGTGAATTTGGCCAAGTCTAAAGAAGCAGGAAAGTAAATGCGCTGATACAATCTTTTCAGCTTTACCCTGCAGCCTCCTGCGCAAACGGGTCCAACTTGGTGCTGGATGGGGAAAGGGAGGGGGGGGAAATAAAATTTAGGGGGGAATAGGTTTAGGAGAGGCAGTGATGGAGTGGGTTGGTCCCCCTCCGTGCATTGGGGACGCCCGTGTCCCACAGCCATCGGTTCTCCCTGTGACTTGTTCAGGAAAGGGGACTCTGCGGGACACCCACGGTGGCACTGGTCCACGGTGGGGACATTAGCAGGGCAGGAGGATCAGGTGCATGCGAGAATTTTGCCGATGTGATTGTTCTGCAGGATCTGGAGGAAATTTGATACAAACTTCAGGACTTCGTTGCTGTGCAAGGCAACGCGGGGACTTTGTGAACCTCGTCAGCTAATCTTTAAGCACAAATCAAAGGCAGGGGTGTAGGTGCCCTAGGAGAAGCAGAAGGGCTTCGGGATGCAGTTCTGGGGGAGAAAAACCTCTACAGAAGAAGGGACCCAAGAGAAACCCACCCAACAGCACAGATATTTGTGCCAAATCGAAACATTTAACTTCCCCCCAACTTGATAAAAATCTTCCTATAAAAAAGCCAAGGGTTTCCCCCTCCCAACCGAAAAAAAATACAAAGTCTGCATTTCTGAAACTAGTCCAAGTTGCTGAGACCTTGCCATTACTCTTATTGGGAGACTGATTGCAATTAAAAACAAGTTGATCCCAGGGTGACTTAAGTTTTAGCAGAGGCCTTGGCTTAAACAACACAAGCAGAAGCAGCTCCTGAAAGCAAAACAACTCCAGGGGGGTTCCCTGCGCCAAGACACCATTGAACAGATCACACCAGGTTACAAGAGCTGTGATGAGCATCCTTGGCCAAGCAGTACAAACCTTCACACCATCTACTTATTTTTCCTTGCTCAAACCTTAGGGTTTTTTCCCCTTTATTATTATTATCATTTTTCTTCATTGTGTATCTAGTGGTTGCAATTGCTTTCCAGCTTCCCTTTGGCATGGAGATCTCCTGAAAGCTCCAGTTTTATTTCTGTGCAGCTTTCACCATTCACAACAGATGTCTAGTTTGTTTAAAATATTCAACAGCTTAATGATTAATCAAGTAATTTCACCTACAAAAATATATAATTTTATGCTATGAGGCTTAAAAATGGCATTATCTGCCAGGGAAAAAAAAAAAAAAAGGCAAAACAACTTCTTGTGCTCATTAAGAGCCCTAGAAACCAGCTGGGCTTTGTAAAACCAGGGTCTTTTATTGCGACTGTTTTCCCTCATTCTCTCCCTCCCCAGTAAGGTGGGAGCAGCTTCATTGCAGCATCCTGGGTTCTTGTCATCCTGCCTAGCGAGATCTTGTTTCTTAAGAAACCCTCCTTCAAGGACGATGGGTGGATGAACCATCCCTGGAGACATCCCAGGCCAGGTTGGACGGGGCTCTGAGCAACCTGAGCTGGTGAAGATGTCCCTGCTCATGGCAGGGGTGGCACTGGATGAGCTTTGAAGGTCCCTTCAACCCAAACCATTCCATGATTTGCCCCACGTGGGCACAGTCTTGCTGTGCTGCTGTTTGTTAGGACAACTCGTCCTCAATGAGGCTTTTGCACTTTGCCCCTTTGGGCTACGCAAGGTTGCGGTGCTCTCTGGTGCACCCTCCAGAAATGAGCAACCAGGAGAACACGCCGGAGAGCTGGAAACCTGCAACATCTAGTTGCCGTGAGGACACTCACGACTGATTTAATAGCGTGAGACTCAAAGTGAACTGGTTTATTTTAAGCTCACTGAGACCAAGTTTGCCTGGCTAATGCATTCTGACTTTTAGAGTGAAGACGTAAATATCTTGAGACTTTGGACAGATTCTTTGGAGGACACACGGCTTGGAGGAGGAAGCCAGATTCAAAAATAATACCTGGAATTGTTTCAACAGTGCTATAACTGATCTTACCAGGACCCAGGGAGCAGCCAAAGTATGGCCATCTGTTTCCGCTCCCCCCTGCCCTCCCAGCTGACTTCAAACCACCCCACCAGCAGAAAATGCATTGAGCATCCCGTAGGGGAAGGACAATTCAATAAACCTAAAACCAAAAAGGAACACTTCATTTTAGCAGAGGAAGCCGTAGTGATGTGACTCACTCGGTGGCTTTTGAGGCTCTCCCCCACCTTTCAGCACTGTCACTTAGAGGTTATTTTTGCGTTTGCCCTGTTACAATCACACAACTCTCGAGCCACGTGCTGCTCCAGGGTGGTTGAAGGAATTTTTGGGCTTGCTGAGCTGAGCACACTTACAGGTTGGGATGTACAGGAGCCATCGGGGATTGTGCGCCTCCATTCCCTGATCTCTGGGACCAGCATATGTGAGACATGCCGAGTTTTGGCTCCACTTCTTCCTGCTTTTGACCCACCAGGTCCCCTGCCAGGCCGGCTCTGTCCCTCCAGACGGGACACCAGGAGGGGGATCACGCTTGTCAGACTCGGTTGCTTCCCTCACTGCTCCTGGGAGGTCTGTCCCACCTCCCAGCCTGGCCACCCTTTACTGCTCTGGGTGGTTTGTTTTTGGTTGTGGTTTGGTCACAGATTCCTTCCCTTGTGTAGTTTGGCCACTGCTTAAGGAAGCCGCTAAAGAAAACCTTGACAGGAGCATCGCCCTAACCCTGAAGGTGAAGCTGGCCACCATGGCCATGCTGGGGACAGCTCTAGCAGCAAACAGTGGAGATTCATCTTACACCAGCTCAAGGGCTTTGTGAGCCCCGGCGGCTGCTGCATGCAAGGAAAGGGAGCCAGATAGCAAGGGGGCTCTGGCCAGCACAGCTCTGTGCACGCAGAGCCCGACTCATACAGAACAGCAAGGAGGGTTCATCACAAAGCTTTCTGCTGCCATCTCAAGCCAATTCCCCACCTGAGCCCACTGAGACACCCGCACTGCCGCACCCTCCTGCAGACCAGAAGTAAAGACAGACCTCCAGGATGGTCTTTTCAGGACCGTCCTATTAAGCCATCTGTATGACCACATTGGTGGTAGCATCGTACTGCAACACAATATGTTGCCTCAGCACAGGAAACGCACTGAGAGCTCCCAGCACTTCAGCCGATGGGGATTTTTCTTCCTTTGCCATCAGCCACCGCTGTAAAGCTGCGCCAAGAGGCAGCTACATCCCCCAACAGGAAGCTGTGTCTCATTAGCAGAGATAAACAATTCCTCTGAACGTGACGAGTCAGGAGAGCATATTAAATATGTCAATATCTTCGTTTTTTTTAATCCCTGCTCCGGAACAGCACGTTGCAGTGGGAGAGGACCCCGAAATGTGGCTCAGAGACCCCACACACCCCAGCTGGCATCTCCTCTTTGAGAGGGGGGAGCTCCTGGGCAGTTGCCCTCACCCCCTGACCTGATCCACCTGAGCACTCCATTGATTTCCCTTGCTCAGTTGGCACAGCTGCCAACAAGTGAAAAACAACAAAAAGTCTCCAGCCACTTGCTTTTAAAACATCAACCGAAGCATCTGTTTGGTACCCCCTGCTCTGGGGATGGGACCGCACCGGAGCTCAGCATCTCCGGCTGCAGCCCTTCCTCCCGCACACACGGAGATGGCAAAAGCCACACGTCGCTCACATTAAGGCTGTAACAGGAGGAGCAAATCCCAGCACGGCACTCATGGCTTTACCATTGGGCAAGTGCATGTCTGAGAGCAAGACAGTGTTGAAAACAGTATGAGCTTTGTCCTGTTTTACCAACGGGCTTCTGCTGCTTTCCCTGGCAGCCTCGTGCACACACACACATACACCAACTCGTGCTTTATTTACAGGAGTCCCCTTTTCTCCCTAAGGCCACTTCTGCATCCCCTGCAAAGGAGCCTGGTGCTCATGTACAGATCAGCTGGTCACTATTTTGGTTTTTCCCCGCTGCTGGTGGAGCCTTCTGCCTTATTTACAGTGTGCTACTCAGCAGACAGAATTATTTATGTCCTCCTGAGCTTTTCCATGCTCCTCAGCCCTGTGGCCTCCGCTCACACCACAAACAGTTCCTCTCATTCAGCGCATGTGTCCGAGCTACAAGGAGGCACCGAAGGCCCATTTTACAGATACAACAAGAAGAAACTCTAAGCAGTTCCCAGGATTTTTGGTTGCCCAGCTGGAAGCGTCGAAGCCCAGATTTCCCAAAGCACCTCACATTAAACAGCAGTTTCCATGTTCATAGTACAACCCCACAATTTGCATCCCAGAGCACCTATTTTTGCAAAGCAGATCCCCTCCTCTGCTTTTCCCAGGGCACACACATGGAGCACCCTAAACACAGGTCACATGGACTCCAACAGATTTCCAGGTCAAAGCAAGTCCCCAGCGCCATGGACACAGGAGCAACCACTTCTCATGGGGCTCTCGCAGCCCTGGGACACGAACAGCCCCAGTGCTGCAGGCTGGCCCCACACACAGCATCTTCCCGTGGGCACCTGACCACCCACAAAACGCGGCTCGGTCTTACCTTGCAAGTCTGCTGCGCTCAGGAGGGCCAGACCTCACACCCCAGCAGGCTCCTCAGCTCCAGCCATCAGCTCTGAGCAGCTCTGCCTTATCACCTGCTCTTCCTCCTCCTCTGTGACATGGCACTGCCTTCCTGACGAGGGTCCCACCACAGCTGAGCCCACTGTTGTACCAGTCCTCTCCGTTTGGCTGGATTTTGGCTCTGAGAAGGAGGTAAAGTGACAACAAAGAGATGCTTCATATGCAAAAAAACCCCAAAGATTCACAGTGTGTCGCAGAGGTTTTTTTGTGGGTGGGACCCCCTATAACACAGCCCCGCATCATCCTCAAGGAAGGTCTGGCCCATATGCTCCAAGGGCAACAGGGCAAGTAATGACAAACTTTAACACATATCGATGAGCAATAAACCTGCTGGCACAGCTAACCCTGATGCCATCTCTAAAACTTCAGCATTTGGTGCGTGACCTTGACAATATGTCCTTAGTGCAGTTCAGCACATGTGGATGCATGAGGGCGTCATTGCAAAACATACAAGCTTGGCCATGCAGGTAAAACGGGATGGCTGGACCTTTTCTGCCATTGTCCAGGCCTGCAGGCAAGAACTGACATTGTCACCTGGGTGGGATGAGCCATCCTTCCCAATGTGGTCCCTGCGGTTGGCAAGGACCATTGCACCTCACGCCTGCAGCTGGGGAAGGCAGCGCGGTTTGGGAAGCGCCTGTTCCTGCAGGTAGCGGGGCTGCCAGGCACAGCTACAGAACTCAGTTTTTGTGAGGATAGACATTGACTGATGTTCCCTTCTATTTGCCATGGGCCTGGACGAGCAGCGAGTGGCTGGGGACAGTGTTTAGTCTGCAGAAGTCCCAGGAGCACAAATCTCTGCTCTCTCTGTTGTCCCAACTCGGAGCTGGGGAAATGGGGTTTCTCTCCTCTAGTTGTGCTCAGAGGCAATGCAGGGACAGTATTTCCCCAGCCCCATGAGAGGCATGGATGTGCTTTGGGGATTTTAGCCATTTGGTTCTTGCAGGGGATCGGGGTGAACGCAGCTTTCCGTAGGCTTGTAACCTGGCTGAGCTTAAGCGAAGCTTCTCAGAGCCCGTCTCAGGGAAAGCGCTTCCCATGAAAATTGCCCCCGTGCCAAATTGAAAGGTCTGTTCCTGAAGAGCCTTTCAAAGGAAACAGCTCAGTTGTTCTTATAGCAAAGGCAAAGCTGCCTATTTCTGTCTTAAATTCATGTTCATCATGCAGAGCCAGACTCCTGGCACACCCCAGTGCAGCCCAGCAGTTAATGTTTGACACAGCTCAAACCAGGGCCCAGTAATGGTGCGAGCTCAGCCAAGTGCCCACATGATGCCCACGCATTGCCTTCTTCTCTCATGACCATTGTTGTTGTTCCAGGAGAACCCGTACCTGTGCAGCGACGAGTGCGACGCCTCCAACCCCGACCTGGCCCATCCACCAAAACTCATGTTCGACAGCGAGGACGAAGGGCTGGCCACGTATTGGCAGAGCGTGACGTGGCGCCGGTACCCGGAGCCGCTGTTGGCCAACATCACACTGTCCTGGAACAAGAGCATTGAGCTGACAGATGACATCGTGATAACCTTTGAGTATGGCCGACCCACCATCATGATGCTGGAGAAGTCACTGGACAACGGAAGGACTTGGCACCCGTACCAGTATTACGCAGATGACTGCATGGAGGCCTTCAGCATGCCAGCACGGAGGGTCCGCGACCTCTCCACCACCAGTGCCAACAGGGTCCTCTGCACGGAGGAGTATTCCCGCTGGGCGGGTTCCAAAAAAGAGAAGACTGTCCGGTTCGAGGTGAGGGACCGCTTTGCCATCTTCGCTGGCCCTGACCTCAAGAACATGGACAACTTGTACACCCGGCTGGAAAGCGCCAAAGGGCTCAAGGACTTCTTCACCGTCACCGACCTGCGGATGAGGCTGCTGAGACCGGCCCTGGGGGGCACCTACGTGCAGAGGGAGAACTTGTACAAGTACTTCTATGCTGTCTCCAACATTGAAGTCACCGGCAGGTAACAGCTGCTGTATTTCTTTGGGCGTCTCTTCTCGGAGGGATGAGAAGAGGGTTACTGCTAGAAAACTAAAGCATCAGCATTTCTGTCAACCGATAAGATTATCAGTGTTTCTTCCTCTAATACCCTCTCTCTTCCCAGGCGGGGCAGCATCGGTGATAAAACAGATGTGTCCTTGTAGGGAAGGGCTGGGACACCTCCAAGGCTGTGTCTGAGAGAAGGGCTGTGTCCTCCCAGAGCTGGTGCAGGGGGAGCAGGGACATGGCTTGGATGGACACTTGGGGTCTGAGGTCCCTCTCAGACACCCCGTCCCCAGCTGTGCAAACATAGCCAACTTCTGCCCAAAAACCTCAAGGGTGATGCTAGTGGATCTGGGGGGGTGACAAATGAGGCTTAACCCACTGAATTCCAGCTCACTGCCTGTACAAGCAGGATGGGCCATCCCGAGTCAGCCCTGCACCCCTGGAGCAGCCGTGGCTCCAGCAGATGAAGTTTGGGGTGAGGGTAACCCCCGACACATCTGGGGCATGGGCAAGGCAGAAAGGGGTTTGTTTCTCCTGGGTTTTATTTTTTCATTTTCTCTGTGCGATGCCATATGTTACGTTATGACATCAACCAAAAAAGCAAAGTAAGGTGGAAAAATGCCGAGATGGCTAATTTCCCATCCAGCTTGTGCGAGACTTACAGGCGAGAGGGGAAGAATCTCCCCATCACCCACCCCCTGCTAACAAGAATCACCACAGTGACAGAGGAGCCGTTTGTGTCGGTTCCAAACTCTTTGCTTCTGAGACTTGCAAGCAAAAAAAATGTTTTGCAGGTGCCGCTGAGCCTGGCTTTGAACGGGCTCCAAGGGGAAGGAAGCTGCAGCGAGGGCTGGGAGAGCCCTGTGCTCCGGCGGGGGAGACAGCAGGCAGAGGGGCTCAGCCTCTCTCCGTGTGTCTGTCTGGGATGAGCAGCTATGGCAGTGGCTCCCCCTTGTCTCTGCTCCCCTCGGCTCCCCTCGGCACAAGCTGCCTGAGAGCAGCTCCTCAGATGCATCAGAAAAGGGTTTATCCTGGGGCAAAGCAAACTTGGAAATCTGCTTTTACTAGCCCAAACTGCAAGTCTGAGCTCCAGCAAGACCCAGCTTTGCTTTGCTCCAGCTCTCCCCAGCTGTCCCTGCTTGCTGGGCCAGTCCCCAGAAGATGGGGACACTCATTCTGGATGGATGGATGGATGGATGGATGGATGGATGGATGGGGAAAGTCAACACCTGTCCTAGGCTGACTTTCCAGCTCCGAAGGGTGCAAGACAGGGCAGGATGGCCAGCTGAGGAGCTGTGGATATGTGGTGTATAAGGTGGAGAAGCTTCATTTGAATTTACTCTGCTCCTGTAATTATTGTGGTCCCAGCAAGCAGGTATTTTTTTTCTTCACTGGAAAGCAATCTGATTCCAGCTGTAAGCAAAGCCAGTTACAGTGCAGGGACTAAAACCAAATTAAATCTCGTGCATGGCTCAACAAGGGGTGGGTTATTGAGAGGAAGAGAGGAGAAATCAATGTGAGCCTGACAGCAGCGCTGTGCAGGGAAAGGGGGAGGCGTCAGGGCTGGGCTGGGAATGGATGGTGCCGCTTCCAGGACAGAGCAAAAAGCACGGGGAGAAGGGAAAGGAGTTCACTGCCTTCTCTCCTCTTATAGGCCAGTTTCCCAGATCTCCAGAGGGTCTGGTGAATCCTGAGGGTCACTGCTCCCATCCTGGGTGTTGGTGCAATGGGCTGGTGCTTCAGAACCTCTGCTGCCCACTCCGTTTGCATCTCCTCCTCCCACAGCCTCAGCCAGGTCCAGTTCTCTGTTCATAGCTGATGGTTTATTTTTACTCTTTCTTCTTCTTGGTATCTTTTTTGCTTTTTTTTTCCTCGCTTCTTCCATCCTGTCCCTATTGATCTGCAGAGTAACTGGAGATGCTGAGGAGTCAAGACAGGAATAGACACGACCAAGCCCTTGGCCTGTGTGCTTGTGCGCTTGCCAGGCAGGATGGGGAAGGGAAGCGGAAAGACTTTTCCCCGCAGATCTCTATTCACCGCTTAGTTTTCTCCTCGGTGCAGCAATGAGCTCGGTCATCTTCTCAGGAATGGGTGAATGAGCTTTTTCTGGCTGCCAGGACCGACAGCCGGCACGATGAAAGCCGCTGGTTCTCTTTCCATTACACACGGTGTCCCTTTGGAGTAATTTTTTCCCCTTCATAACGTCAGTCACCACAATGCTCAGCGGGGCACGCTCCATCACGGAGACATTAATAAGCCATAATTGAAGTTAATGTGCCATGGCCAGGACATGTGGATCCAGTTAGGAGAAATCAGATTGAGCAGAAGTGAATCAATTTTAGGCTGATTATTAAGATTTCTCTGCTTCGTCTTGCCCTGCCCCAGTGCATTTTCTGTCTGTCTGTCTGTCCTGCTGGTGATGAACAGTCCCCAGAGGAAGGCAGGAGGAGGGAGCGTTGCTCGCCATGTTACTCCATATAACAGTGCCCCATCTTGGGCTTTACTCAGGCCGAAGAGGCACCAACAAGAAGATGAGGTTTCCAGTTTTGTAACGGCATTTCCTTTCCTCTATTTACCAGTTGCCTTTCGGAGAGTATCCTTGGCTCCTTTTTGCTTGCATGAAAGAATGGAAGGGAAAAGCCCCTTCCGCTCCCCTGCTTTCCCCTTGTGCAGTTCGCAGTGCCATGCACGGATGCTCTGGGAGCCTTTGCTCTCTGCATGACTTAGGGTGGAGAATTTGTGCTAATAGAGCAGAATGAATTCTCCCAGCCCGTTATCCTGCTGCCAACAGCCAGAATCAGACATCAGACATTCCAAATCCTAGAGGACCAAAGCCATCCTCCTCCAATAAATGAGGCTGGTTAATCGCCAGCGGTTCCCATTCAAGGGATACATTTTTCTGCATTCTTGGTGACTCTCAAGATGCGGTAATGCTCGATGCTGTATTGCTGTTAAAGATGAAGCCACTCCTGCTCAGCCTGGTGGCTGCCTCTTGCTTCCGTCCCCCAGGCCAGCGTGGTGACAGCAGCTCAGCACATGTCCCCTGCAGCTGTAGCTCAGCTTGGACTGGGCTTGCCAGCACAAAGTCCATCCCAGCTGCCCCAGGCTGGTTCGTCTTGCTTGAACATTCCTCCTGCTGGCTCTGCTGATGAAGTTGTTGGAGAGCCTCCAGCTGATCGTGACTTTGCCACCGAAGCTGTCTGTAAAAGGGAGGAAAGAAGCAGGTTTTGTCCATAGTGTAGTCTCTTGTTGAAGGTCTTAGATTTTATGTACTGATCAGTGCCCCTATTGAATGTCTTTCCCTGAGGAGCAGGGTAGGACCTGGGGTAAATGATCTGTGCAAGCACAGCGCTGGTACCACAGCATCACGCCCAAAATAGCCATGGGCTCACCCAAACATCCCCCAAGAACAAACCCAACGCCTCTCCAGCCCTCGGCCAGCTTCAACCTGCACTCAGCAGCTTTGGGAAGACCATGAAAACCAGGGCGAGCGCTGCCTGTGCCTGGCCCCGCTCCTTCCCCGCAGCTCCCGGCAGCCAGGATTCGGTCCCAGGAGGTCAGAGCATCCTCGTGTCAAGGACGGCCAAGTCTGCACCATCGGTGCGCTGCGTTCCTCGGCCCGTCCGCGCCTCCGGGCCAGGCAGCCCCCAAGAGCTGGATGATCTGAATTTCCCTGGCGTTCCTCCAGCCTGGAATTCGCTTGAGTTCAAGCAAAATCTTGCTCTTGGTCATAGAGTTAAATTAAGTTAATGTGCAGCTACTGTTTGCTTGGCTTTCCTTGAGCCTCATAGAGGTTTTCACTCCCACTGCAGCAAGATGGAGGGGAACTTGCTGAGCAGGAGTGAAGGAGTTAGCGAGAAACCCAGAGAGCTCCTCCTTCCCCCAGACACTCGTGACACTTTGTCAATAGCTGGAGACGGATGCCCAAGGTCCTATTACCTGCTTCTGGCTTCGGTTTGTGAAGGTTTTTATTTCCCCTCTGATTTTGTTGCTGAGTTGCGTCCGGCCCTGAGCAGATAATAGAATTTCATCGATAGACTGAGAAGGTGATGTATGTTAAAGCACTTAATATAAAGAGACTTCTACAGAAGCCCAAATTCAATTTGGCCAATGAACTCAATTGCAGGCATTATTGCATTCCAGGAGAAAGACCAAGAGCATTTATACACATTACTCTGCAAATATTTATGTTCACGCATCGGTGTTATGTCCTCTTCACCCTTCCTCCCTTCTGTTGCCCGACCCCCTAATGGGCAAGTTTGGTTTCGTGTTTGCTTTTTAAGACAGCTTGGAATGTAAATAATGTTCCACCAGTCAGCAGGAACTTGACAGCTGGTGAGTGTCAACTTATTTAAAATAAATAGCCTCTCGGATGGGAACAGCCAGCTAGCGTGCCCTCCACTTTGGCATCTTTTAAATTGTCTCCTCTTTGTAACCCAAACCTCAAATCATTTCAAAGGGCAGCGAGGAGGGTTCCCACCCGCCGGGAGGACTCATCCATCCCTACCACACAACCAAAAGCGAAAACCCGCAAGGAAAAAAAGCACTCACAACATGTCCCTCTGACCTAACCCAGGGTTGGGTTATTTTCATTTTTTTTGGCTCTGCAAAAAGCAGGAAACCCAGAAGCCTGTCTTCCTGGTTTGAGTGGGAGAAACAAGACATTAAAATGGCTTTTCCTCCCGCCTCAGCCCCTGGACTGCAGGCTCAGTTGTGCTCCCAACCCTGCTCCTGGGATGAACGAGCTGCGATCCCCTTCTTCAGCCCTTCCAGCCCTGCTCCAGCCACTGGTGATAAACCTCAGCCAGAACAATCTCCCAGCCAGGCAAATCCTCATATAACTGCTTTCCACAAAGGGACGATGCTTCTTCCATGGCCCAGCCATTAGAAGCTATTTTTACCTGCTTCCACATGCGCAGATGGGCCAGAAACAATCCAAGCTCAGCGCCTGTTATGCTTTGCCCAAAAGATTTGTTCCCTGCTTTTGCTGAGCTGCCAAAACAGTTGCAGAGGAGCAGGTAAAAAGTGGGTAAGTCACGGCCAGGCAGCTGCCGGAACGTGCTGTGAGCAACGGCTGGGGCTGACAATAGAGAGACGGAGAAGAGTTATTCATGTTTCCCCGAGAGCCGAGATCAGTTGAAACATCGTTTTCCTTAGGGATGGAGAGGAAAGAGCTCCCTTCAAACACATTGTCCCATGAGACTCATTAAAGGCTCATCAATTACAGTGAGAGCAAACAATTCAGGGGAAAGCTATCACAAGCCTGCCTCTGGCTGGCAGTCATTAGCAGCTCCGCGCTGCCTCTCCGGATCGCCAGCTTGGGCCAGCGAGAAGGGAGCAGGGGGCACCGCTGGCAGGTCACTGATGGGGAGGAGAAGCAGGAGCCCGGTGGCCCAGGAGCCAGCAGGAGGGGACCAGGTCTCCACAGCATCCCTGGGGCTGTGCAGCAGCATCCTGACGATGAGCATGGGGTGGAGATGGGAGCACAGGCTGGACTGAAAGGAGATATGGAGAGGAGGTGGTGACCTGCTGTAATGGGCTTCTGTTGCCCCGTGTACTCACCCAGGTTCTTCTTTAAGGAGCTCGGGGCAAGGCAGGATTGGGCCATGGTGGGAGCAGGGTGAGAGGTGCAGGGAGACTGAGTAGCTCTGGATTCCTCCCCCCACATCAGTGGAGTCACAGCATCAGGTCCAGGCACTGGGAACCAGCACCCTAAAGTCTGTCTGGCTCAGCTCCATGGGGAGGGAGAGGGGTGAAGAGATGCTCTTTATCTGCCTTTACTTTTCTGCTCTGCAAGTGGGAATAGAGACCAAAAAGAGGCTGTAAAACACATGAAGACCCTTGGAAGGGAAGCAAAGGGTGGCTTCCTAGAAGTATTTTAAAAGTCTTCATTAGTGAAAGCTCAGGGACAGGGGCTGTTCTCCCACGCCCAGTGCAGCTCCTGCAGGTTTGGGGTACTCACCCTCCCTGCACCCCCTTTCAAGGCCTGTGCACAGACGTCTCCTTCCCTCACACATGGGCTTGGCACTGGATGCCTTTTCCACCGCTGGCTGCTGTGACCTCCAGGATGCTGACTTGGAGAAATGCAGGGATGGCAAACTGGTTTTATAGCTGTAAAAAAAAAAAAAAAGAGAGAAAGAAAAGGACACTTTCCTGTAAACTTTCCTTGGCGCTCCAAGCTCCGTGCTGTTCCCTGGTGGAGGCATTGGCAGCATCAACCCACACTGCACCACTCCAAGGGAAGCCGAACAATCTGCACTGAAACAAACTTATACTGTGTAAACTGTAATGTCTTGGGCCACATGTTACTCCAGCCACTTTGGCTGAGGAATAGCATGAGCACAGGACTTGGGTGTCCCCAGGCCATTGAGAAACAGCACTGTCACCGCTAGCCTTGACCTGTGAGCGGGAGAGAAGGAGCATTCCCAGCTCTTGAGATCACCTCTGGAGCCAAAGAGACCATATTGCAACCAGCACTTTGCTGGAGCAGCCTTGGGACTGGAGCGGGGCCATCGCTGCCTTCTGCAGGACACAGCGCAGGTGTCTGCCCTACTGCTGCTATTTAAACCTCATTGCTAAGTAGCTCCTAACCTTTCCCTTCATCCTCTCTTTCCTGCGATGGCTGGCCGCCCAAGGGAGCTGATGAGAGGCAGGCAGGACGAGCAGCTCCCACCCAGGGGACCAGGCTAATGTCATTTACTCCAGTCTCCACCAGCTGGATCTTGGCTGGGGACAGACTTTGTGCACAGACCATTGCTGAGCACACGTCCTTGGGCTGCAGGCTCAGAGGAGGAGACGGCAGAGAAACCTGAAGAGGGGGTTAAAGCCGAGCCACCAAACACGAGCAGCAGGGATGCCCGGATGCAAAAACCCTAGCACAAAACAGGGTTGGCAATCAGGGCTGGCTGAGGCACTCAGCTGTTGGCTATTAAATAATGCAGCCTGATTGATTGGGCTGCAAAGTGCTGTGCTGCAGGGTCAGCTTGCTGGGGTTACAGTTCCCTGCCTAGACTGATGATTCTCAAAGGTCGAATTCAGAAAGCAATCCCTTGGTA
The DNA here is from genome assembly GCF_963082525.1 of Nesoenas mayeri. Lineage (NCBI taxonomy): Eukaryota > Metazoa > Chordata > Aves > Columbiformes > Columbidae > Nesoenas > Nesoenas mayeri. The sequence continues at coordinate 8,970,984 of NC_137566.1, forward strand.
AAATTGATCCTTTGGGTAACAAAAATTTTGCACAGTGGCAAAGGGCCAAGCAGCAAGAAATATAAGTGACCTGGGCACAGGCAGTGTGACCAGATGCCTCTGCTTTCCCTTTATCTAATTGTCTTTGTTTACACCAAGTAGGAAGCGAGAGTCTTCTCTGGGAAGAGCAGTGCCACATCAGCCCTATATGCAGCAGCTGGGGGACATCCATGACCCCATCCCATAGGTGCCTTTGTGGGGGCAGGAGGCAGCCAGGAACTGTCCCCGGAGCTGGTGCTTTGCTCCCAACCCTCCTCAGCAGCAAGCAAGCGGTGTGTGCATATGAGCAGGCACATCTGACCACCTCCTGCATATGTCTGTGTCTTGTTCTCCAGGTAGCAAGGAGGCTGAGGTCCCACTGCTTGGCGGAGGTTTTGTAGCTGGAGCCAAATGAACAGCAAGCGGTTTTCACCCTCCTGTACAGCAGCAGCACCCCAAAATGGCTCTTTGGCCCTTGGCAGGGGATGCCAGGAGCAAGGGTGTGCTACAGGTGGAGGGGGGTGATGGCGGCTGCCCCAGGCCACTGCGGGGACCAGGCGGTGGTCACCCAGGGCTGATGTCCTCACCGCAAGACTAGCAGGGCTAAGGACAAGAGCCAAGTGCCACCTTCCGCACCATCCCAGGCTGCAGAGAAAAGGGAGATGCCAGGCACTGCCTGTACCCCCTCTCCTGGTGCTCCTAAACCCCACCTCAGCTGGATTTCAAGGCTGCACCCTCAAGCTGGCTCCTGTCCCCCCACTCCTGCCAGCAGCAGGAGAGCTGCATCTCCCAGAAGCTGATGCTCTGATTCAGCCGTACCCAGAGCAGCAGTGGTGAGGCTTTGACCTGCTTTAACCTGCTATCTTGCCTGCTTTCCTCCCGTCTGAAGTGAGAGAAGGCGGCTGTGCTGGCTGAACGCTGAATAATTCAGTCAGGCTCCGCAGCACCCCGGGGCTGGGCATCGCCTCTGCCAAAGGGCTGGGAAGCAAAATCCTTCCTCAACAGAGGCAAGGGGGACACAGAGCAGCTGAAATACAGCATCCCTCGTGTGTAGGTACCGGCCAAAGCCGCTTCCTTGCCACGGACACTCAGATTCACAGCTTGCTCCCAGAGCACCGATGCTTGGAGGCTGTTAGTGCTTTCAGCCGTGACGTGGCATCTCCAGCTCTCTTACACACAGATTCAAGTGAAGCATGCTGAGTGTGTCTGCGTCTGCTCCACGGACCACATTTTCCTCCTTCCTCCCTTTCAGTGACTGCAATATTCCCTCCTCTGCTTCGTCAGAGAGAGGGCAGGGTTGTAAGATGGGGAGAGAGACCGTTCATCCAGCTTATGCTTAGCTTCTGAGCAGGGTTTGCTAGAATTAAGGGCAGGGAGGGGAGGGGAAGGAAGAAAAAAATCATACATGAGGTCAGCTTATCCGTGCGTGAGGAGGAGCACGGCAGAGGAAGGCTCACCGGGTCAGCCGGGTGGCTGGGGAGCATCTCTGGGGGCTCTGAGAGAGATGGGGAGAGGCTCCCAACCTCATCCAGGCTGTTTATCCCAGCACAGACAGAGCACAAGAAGCATCAGGCCACAGTTCCTCTGTCTTCTTTGCATCTCTTGTGCAATTAGCCCTGTAAAACGAAGCACTGACTTCTTTACCTATTCACATAAGGCACAGCATTACTGTTTGCTAATGGTTCTGCTTCAGAGGGTGTAAATTATTGCAAGCAGCAGTGAAAAAACAGTGAGTTGTGCTAGGGGTCTGCTGTCTGGAATTAAATGAGAGGTTTTGGAATTAAATGAGAGGTTTTGGTCCCCAAAGTCTCTGTCTGATGGCCTGAGCCTGGGCCCAGGCGTCACTAGAGCGCGGGTGAGTTATGGACTCAGGCTCTGTGCTCTGCGCAAGTCACCTCCGGAGTCTAAGCAACAGGAATTATTGTGCACTGAGATAATTATTCCCTGCATACTGCACTACAGCTCATTAAAAGTTTGTTAATGTTTGCAAATTGCTGAATAGTGTTTTTTGTTGTTGCCTTCTCTGATGAGGCAGGGACTAAAAGGCAGATTCCGATGGTGACTTGTTTGCTGTGTTATTTTGGTCACAACAGGCTGGGGCTGTGCTGCACATAGGGAAAAGGGTTTATGTTGTGCATATTCACACCACGGGACTTTAGCAGACCGGACAGAGGTCAGGGGGCTGAGTCCCACCAGTGTAGCCATGTCCCCCATCAGAGACCCCAGGCTGTCCTCGCTGCCTCCAAGTTACAACCTCCATCTGAGCTAATCACCCAGATTTCTGTACCAGCCAAAAACGTGTGTGACTCCTTCCTGGCGTCTCAGCTGGAGACATTGACTTACCCTTAAATGGGCCGTGCTACTGCAGTCTGATGGTGCGGTAAAGTATCTCTCATCTTGGAATAGAAACTGGAAGTGGACATCATAACCTCAGTGCCTGATACCTGGGAATACAGCTGAATTCAGTGAAAAAGCCCTGCAGAAGGAACAGGAAAGGGGTAACCAGCCCAGCTTCACAGCCAAATTTTCCTACACGTGGATGGTACTAAGGCAGGAGCAAGGAGGAGTGCCAGTAACACCTGACAGCTCTTCTCCTGTCTTGCAGGTGTAAATGCAACCTCCATGCTAACCTGTGCACCTTCAAGGAGGGCAGCCTGCAGTGCGAGTGCGAGCACAACACCACGGGGCAGGACTGCGGCAAGTGCAAGAAGAACTTTCGCTCCAGGTCTTGGCGAGCAGGGTCCTACCTGCCTCTCCCCAATGGGTCCCCCAACGCGTGTAAGTAACCTGCAGCCAGCCAGCCCGGGCCACGCACCCACCTGGGGCTGCATAACACCCACAGATGGGAGCAGAGTCTTACCTTGTCCTTCTCCATCTCAAATCAGGGCAGGATGCTCAGCTTTTGAAAGAGAAGCGGCTATTTCATAGAATAGTTTGGGTTGGAAGGGACCTTTAACGCTCATCTAGTCCAGCCCCCTGCCACGAGCAGGGACATCTTCACCCAGGTTGCTCAGAGCCCCATCCATCCTGGTCTTGACTGTTTCCAGGGACGGGGCATCCACCATTTCTCTGGGCAACCTGGGCCAGTGTTTCACCACCCTCATTGTACCTCATTTACCTGTGTCTTGGTACACAGGGAAATGAGAGGCGGTCTGGGTGGATGCAGAGGTGATTTGTCGGCTGCTGGTAGGTGAGTGATGAGTCAAAATGATGGTCAATAACAGGAAGGATGACCTTGATATAGGTCCATAGCTTTGTAGATATTAAAATTAATGTCTTTTGAAGAAGACATTGTTTAGTCACAGTACAGCACTGGCTGGCAAGTCATCCATGGGCTCAGTGCTGGCACTGCTCAGCTGCGGGAGCACGTGTTGCTTTCTGGATTGCTTTCTGGATCCCATTCTGTGTATGTTGGCATGTCAGGCGAGTGCCATGAGCTGCAGTCCCTCTGTGCAGCTCTGGTCTCATCCCATCGCCTGCTGGAGCAAGGCACTGACAGAGCAAAGGCACGCAGATGAGATGAAGGATGCAGCATACCCACCGCCGTTCGAGCAGGGGAGTTGGGGCAGGAAACATCACAGATGGGCCAGTTCTCCCAGGTTTCTGGCCAGTCCACATCACTAGACTTGCTTAAAAGCCATAGTGGCCACTCCAGCCTTTCAAGCAACGGCTTTGAGCATTACCAAAGAGAATCTTTTCCCTCCCTCCCCCCCAATTTTTTTGAAAGATTTATATGCTTTAAGATGATCAAAGCTGAAATCCAGGCTCCGAAGGCCGTGACGGGAATGTTTTGTGTGTGCCAGGGCTGGTAGACGAGCAGGTTCTTTGAAAGGGAACGAGCTTGTCAGCTCCCACCAAGCGGCTGCATTGCTTCAAAGGAGCCTGGGAGAGTTTCTGGTGTTGACAGGCACAGACACGCTGTTCTCTCTTTCCCTCCCCTCCGTTCCTTGTGTATCTTCCTATTTCTCTTTTTCCTTTGCTCTTTCTTCTCCCATTCGTCTCTCTTCCCATCTGTCATTCAGTCTTCGTGCCTGACCTCAACTCTCTGTTGCTTCTTCCTCCCTCCATCGACATCCTCTTCCTCCCCAACAGAGGCAGTTCTCTGAAGCCTTTTCCTCTTGGTGGTCCTACCTCTTCCATCACTAGTCCTGTGCTCTACACTCATGCAAAGCTGAGACTTTCCATGATCTGCTTGTGACAGTAGGGAGGACCACAACCATTTGTCTCCTGGGTGCTGAAAGCCCAGAGCTGGTCCTTAGGTAGTCTTGGACTGGTGGGTTGGAAGCCAGTGGCTTTGCAGTATCCTGTTGAGTGGGTGCTGTGGTGGGGAGGGTGTTCAACTCGGTGCAACAAGCAGTTTCAGTCCCCACAGTTTGCATTTAGCAGGATGAACCTTAGCAGATGTGTTGGTCCTTCGCTGGGCTTTGATGGTCGGTCAAGGAAAGGGTTAACAAAAAAAACACATCAGCAAGGACCACGCAGGTTTTTCTTCCCCAGGTGAAAAGCTCGCGATGCCACGACCTTGAGATGCCCTGTCTGGTTGCCTCTGTGGTTTGTCAAAAGCAGCTTTTAAGCTGTTGCAGCAAACTGATATGCCTATGAGTGAGACCCCTGCTAATTAATGGCAGTTGGGTCCCTCTGTCGTGTTTCTGCTGGTATCGGAGCCGGTGCATCCTGCTCCCAGTGACCCGGCTTCTTCTTGCTTTTTTCCAGGTGCAGCTCCAGGCTCAGCCTACGGCAGTAAGTAAAATCATAACCGAAATGCTGGCATTTAACACCCTGATGCATGGCCCTTGCAGATGTCACTAGGAAAAAACCAATATTGTTATTTTCTGTCCATTATCATTTTCCAGGCAATAAGTCTTCCCTACTTGTGCCTCATTTTCTGTCCTGTCAAAGAGCCTTATATTTTCTTCCTTTGACTTCAGCAGCCTCATTTTGCCTCATCCTCTGGCATGGTTTCCCCCCATGAGGTTCGTTAGAATGGCAGCCGGAAAGGAAATTAAAAAAGAGACTCTTCAAAACCAGCAGTGCTGGCTGTGAACTTTTCCCCCCTAGTATTGCAGAGTTCTGCTCCGAGAAGGAGCCAGGTTTGAATTATTTGGCATGGAATCCAGTCTGGGTCACCTTGAGCTATCGATAAGCAAACATATACAAAGTGTGTGTACATCTGTATGTGCACATGTATATGAACATATGCCTATGAAGTCTCGGCAGAGAAGACAGTCGAGCTCAGCGGGGATTTCTATTGAAAGACTGATGGTAGGGTAGGGCTCCTTATTTAACAAAGCTGGAGGTAGTTTGATATCAAAGACCCTTGAGTTTTGGGTAGGCAGAAGCCTGGGTTTGAATTTTGTGGCTTGGAATTACCCTCCAGAAGAAAAGAATTGAAGACCTGAATGAATAATGAATTCTTTGCTTTGCAGGCAGGTGGAAAGAATTGGAGGAGAAATAGTTTCAGAGAGATGCAAATGCAATTAAGAAAAATGCACCTAATTGAAAAGTGGAGGATGGTTTTTCTGGGTAAATGAACCGTATTTAGATTTTTAAGCAGTCAAATTCAAATGCTTAAAAATTTCAAATAAAAAAATCCAAGTCACCCTTAAGTAATTTAGGATTTTAAAAATTAAATGTTTTAATAGTGAAAAACATTCATTATTTTTCTGGTTAAAACCATTTTGATAACTCTTTTTTTTTCTTTCCCCCCTTTAACAGAGCTTGGCATCCTCATTTCTACCTTGGTTTTACTGGAAAATGTTCCCCATCACGTTTTTCTGCTAGGGGGGAGCTGGGGGGGTGCTGGGAGCGATGCGCACGAGGTGGACAGGAGGGATTTGTGTCCAAGGCCAGTTAAGGAGAGATTATTTAGCCTGCATGGGAGACTAGAAGTGACCTAAATTAAGTATTTAAACTAGCTCAGGGCTATTATGAAATTAAGCACGATAATCTGCATGAAGCAGTGGGACAAACAAGGACAGGAGGGCAGCAGGTGTAAGTTAAGTAGGAATTTGTGTTGCGAGTGTTATTTTGGTTGGGGCTGTTGTGGCGAGCGCCGTGGGGTGGGCACCGCACCCGGGGTCGCTCCTGCTCAGCTCCGCAGGGCTGGTGCCATTAATTAATTTGCCTTGAACGAAGGGTGCCGGTGGAAATTAACACGTACCAATGGTAGGGGTTGGTTTTGGTGGTGCCGGGTATTTTGCTGCCTGTGGGGTGGCAGAAGGGACCCCAGTGTGGGCAGGGGGGCTCCTCTGCACCCCCACCTGCTCTTCACCCCATCTCTGCCCAGAAGTGCTTTCATTTCCCCTTTTCAGCTTAATTGGCAATTAGTTTATGACAGAGCTGTAAGTATTTAAGCCAATATCTGCACCAACAGCGTAAGCTGATACAGCCGCAGCCCCCTGCCTGCACACAGGCGCTCGCTGTGGCCGGCGTCACCGCGCTGCCATCGCCTTAATCCCCGCGGTGCCCCAGTTGTAACCGCGCTGGGAAATGGGTCACCAGTTCAGCCCCAGCAGCCTCCTGGGCTGGCAGGGAAACCCTCCATTCCCCCCCAGTAAGCGCCTCCTGCCTCTTCTCTTTGCTTGCCAGCGTCCGAGCGACCGCAGCGGGTTCCCACCGCCAAAACCACCACTGCAAAAACGACCACCACACCAGCACCCACCACCACAACCACCACAACCACCACAACAAGCACCACCAGCACCCCCCTACCTGCCACCACCACCACCACCACGCCAGGTGGGTGCCACACTCCCTGCCAGGGCCAGGACTCCAACGCTGGGCTCCTCTTTTCGGCTGCTTCCCATCCTGGCTCCTCCGGTGTTGGTGGCGCTGGTTATCCGCTCTGTAGGATGATAAAGGGACATGGATAAAAATCACCCCAACTTTGTTCACATCCCCCAGACTCTGGGCAATGCTGGTTTGCTGTTCTCTCTATTCAGCCCAGGGAAACTTTGACACCTGTAACACAAACATAACGGTCCCTATAAGCAGGGATGGGACATCGCGTCAAGGGAGAAGCTGGTTCTGTCCTTGCTGGCTCTCCCAGTGCTGCATCCAGCCCCTTGGCCAGACTCAAGGATGCGATGTGGGATGCAATGCAAGGTGGGACGCATGACGGGACACAGGATGCAATGCAGGATGCGATGCATCTCCAAGGCAGTTTCCCAGGTCAGAGCCACTGTGACATTCCGCAGGCAGCTGCTGTACAAGCAGCGCAGGAGCACGCAGGGCTGGAATTCACACACACACACCAGAAACATCCTTTCCTAATTTCTAAAATCACCCCGTGGAGGAAAACTTTTGTCCTTTTTCTGGGGGTTTCTCCTTCCCTCCCACCGTGAACACGGAGACAGTGTTTTCACTTGTCTTTTGGAAATGAGCAGATAAAACTTAACAGCAGGACATTTTTTTTAAGCTTCTCATGGGGGAATTAGACACGCATTCCTCCCATTGCCATGCTTTCTGGGCCTGATATTTCCCAGGAGGACGTTTTACACCCACAGTATGTTAGTAACAGTCTGTCTGGGGGAGCTGCCAGAAGCCAGTCAAAGGGATGAGGAAACTTGATTGCATGTTTATGCAAATATAGATATATTCATGGAAGTGCCCTGCTTGAGTAGTTAATCAGGAAGCTGAGGATTTAGCTCCATCTTCCATGGAGCTGGAATGACCCTGGGCAAAAGAGGACAAGTGTCTTGTCTGGTAGGAAGTGTTCTTCACCCAGGACCATGTGCAGGAGAAGGGTCACCCACCACCAGAGCTCAGGTCATGGTCACAGCCCCAGCTGTGACAGGTGACCACATCTACGTCTGCACCACACTCTTGGGGTCCTTCGATTTTTATCCATGCTTGCCCATAGTGACGTTTTTGCAAGTGCCGTGTACGTGTGGGTGGTGTGTTCAGCGTCTATGATGTGGATGATTTGCAGTGCTCTGCCTCGCTTGTGCTGTACATCTGGGGTGGGCAGGATGGCGTCTGTGTGGGGTTGGGGGGTGTGGGGTTGGTCTCTCCTGCCAAACTGCTCTGAGGGACCTGGGAGACATCGTGCACCTCAGGGTTCAGTCCTTCTCCAAAACCTGCTTCCTGGGCAGAGAAAACGTTTCCATAGTGCTTTCATTAGCTGATGGCAAGGGATAAAATAAATAACTAAATCACAACCCAACTGCCATGTCTCTAGCTTGATATGGTCAAGCCTGACAGCTCCTCACCCTCATCCAGCCCCCATCTATGTGTCTGCAGAGCCAGGTCCCAGCCCAGAACGGTGTTGCTGGGGATGGAGACAGTCCCTGGGGGGGATGATCCGAAACAGAAGGTGGTCAGGGCCACCCAGCAGCTCTCTTACCTGGGAACCGCGCTGGGTTTGATGCCAAAGGTCCATCATGTGCCTTTGACCGGGGAATCAAGGCACAGACTCATTCTGATCTGCTTTTGGCCAGAAACCTTCCTCCTGCTCTGGTCCTGCAAAATGTAAAGCACTTATTTAAATACCATAACATCCCCAAGGGGCTGTGAACCTGACCCACCTGGACCTCAAGGGAAACTGCTCACTAAAGAGATGACCCTTCCAACTCCTGGGAAGACGCCCATTTGCAGGAGACACAATAACCCCAAGCTGGGTCAGAGTCCCACAGTGAGATACTGTGTCGTTACCTCCTTTCTGAATTTTAGAAGCATTAAACAGACCCCTCCTTGCTTTAAAAACACTGCAGCCAGATAACCATTAAAAAAAAAGTCCTGTTAGTGCCTTGGCCCATCCCTGTGCTGTTTCACCCTCTAATTTACACCCTGTCTTCTACCCTTTGAATTTCTGCTCTCCACCACAAGCAAGCACCATCAGACCATCCTCTGAGCCTGTGAGAGAGACACAGAAAAAAACAGGTATTTAAAGCCAGCCCGATGTGTTTTTCCCCTTCTCCTTCGTGCCTCCGCACACTAGTGGGTAGCAGCAAGGCAGCGTCACACGTAGGCTAGAGGAATAGATTAGATTTGCGTTGTCTCTGGGTTGCGCGGATCTGCTAGACATCTGCTTCCTTGGCTGCTCGTGGTGTTTTCCGCGGTCAAGGTGGAGCTGTGGTCATGTTCATAGGATGCTTTCGTGCCCGGTCACCTGTTGTGCGGTGAGAAGGGGAGAAGGATGAGTTTATGGGCACGGTCTGTGGTCTGAAGGCAGCCGAGGCTGCCAAAATGGGTAGAAAGACGGGAAATCAGTGTTACCCTAAGGAGGATGAATTAAGTGCTATTCTTATTTGCCTTCTGCAGTTCTGTTATTTCAAACCCTTCCTTTGAAGCCTGTCAAATCCTCGCTTGCCATTTGTTGCATTTTTCCCACATTCAAAATAAGAAAAGAACTCTCTTTATTTCCCCCTCTCTGCTTCCGTCTTCCATTTTGCCCCCGATTTGCAGCAGTTTCAGCAGTACCAGTTCACCTCTGGGAAAAACAAAGCCAACCTGAGCCCTGCCTGACTTTGTGTAGGTCCTGCAGAAAGGGGACCCCATGTTTATGTTTTGAAAAAGACATTTTCACTCTCCTTCCCCACTACTCCGGAGCCGCTTTCCCCCATGTTTTTTGCTACAAAGTGTGACTTCTTGGTTCAATTTATTCTGCTGCCCCAGAAACCCACCAAGACAAGTGGGGACTGATAGAAGCTCCAAAAATAAGAGCTGTCCAGTGCTCCCATTTGTATGAACTGGGTCTGGGGGTGAAATGCATCTCTCCCCCTCCCAAGATGTAAAACTGTCCATTAACATCCCAGAGCTACAAGGGAAAGGTTCTCAGGATAATGAGCATTAATAATTTTCCTGGCTCTGTAAACGCATCTGAGTGGAGGTGTATGTGAATGACTAAAAAGCAAAAATGCCTTCAGGGCTGTTTTTTATTGTGACTCTAATTAAACCCTTGCCAATTTGCACTGGGCTTTTTTCATATTCTCTTTAACACCATATTAATATCAATTGGTTTCCACTTTCCAGCTGAAAAGGACAATGTCTATCACCTTCTCTTAGAGCTTGTCATTTAAAAAAAAATAGGGGTTTTTTTTCTTTTTTATTCTGCATTGTTTATCATCCCCTTGACGAGGCTGGGAAATCACATTTATCTCCTACTCAGGTTTGTCCTTTGAAACTTGGCAAGGATCGAGAGAGACATTTTTTTCTTCCTCCTCCTTATGTTACCCAACTGGAGCTTGAAATTAATAATATGGCTTTTAAAATTGTATTCCTTGGTTTGTTTTCTAGCAAACCTGAAGATTGTTACCAATATTGAGGAGCTGGGGAGGGGGATGGAGCCAGTGGGGGTGAGGGTTTGCAGGGAAATCAAACAAGTGATCTATAAATTTCTTGCTGGTTTAATTTCTCTGCAGTGGCTTGCAAATTCTTTAAACTGGTGTTTCCCAGGGAAGAGCAGAGCCTGAAGGAGGAGCTAGATGTTGGGATTAGACTTTGTGCCTCCATCCTAAGACCTGTGCCATTTCTTAGTTCCATTATTTCAAAGCAGAGATAATCATAGAAGCACAGAATGGTTTGGGTTGAAGGGATCTTCCAAGCTTATCCAGTGCCCCCCTGCCATGAGCAGGGACATCTTCACCAGCTCAGGTTGCTCAGAGACCCGTCCAGCCTGGCCTGGGATGTCTCCAGGGATGGTTCATCCACCACCTCTCTGGCCAACCTTGGCCAATGTTTCACTTCCCTCATTGGTAAAAGTTTCTTTTACCTAGCCTGAATCTCCCCTCCTTTAGTTTAAAACCATCATGTCCTGTTGCAACAGGGGCACGGATCTGTTGCTGATCTCCTTATGCGAACACATATGGTTGGGTTGGTTTTGTCTCCCAGAGCTCTGACCCTCCATCAGAGCTCCTCACTGGTGGCCGGTTCCCCCAGCACACCCAGTAACACAGATTTTCCCTCCTTTGATCGCTGCAAGACTACACCAGCTTGTCAGCAGCTGCCCCGCTGCAAGTGGGATCCCCCCCGGCCAAGGCTGACTCAGGAGCAGAAGGTAGGAGACACGTGGCTGAGCTGGGTCCTGCTGGCGAGTACCAGCTCCTGATGTTCAGCAAACGCTTTCATTTCTAGTTGTGTTTCTCTGGTTTCCATGCATCGCTCTCCTCCTCCTGCCTGTGAGAAAGCTCCAGGTTTGCCTGAGCTGGGGATCTGGTGAGGCTGGATTGAGCTTCAGGGTTTTAGTCGTGTCCATGAAAGATGAGGGTGGTAAGTGGTAGAAGAGATTGTTCGCAGCTCGCTGCTGGGGTGAACGGAGAGGATCATGGAAATCCCGTCATCTCCTGAGACCAGAGTCTGTCTGTAGAGCAGAATAACTTGGTAAATAGATTGGCCTGTGTCATTTGTAGCATAGATGCTGCCTTCTGTGTTTCCTCACTTCAGGTCTCCTGCGGCACTGCCTGGGGTGAGCTGGAACCCTGGGGGGCTTCACGCTGGCTGTTGAGGCTGAAGTTTCTCCTCCCCAGGGTTCCCACCAGCACAAACGCCTCAGCAGCTGGTGCTCAGCTCCTTTTTCCCATCTGAGGTGCCTGTAGCTCGCTCGAGCCATAGACATCAGCATCCCTTCCAGTGCAGAACATAACAACTGCTGGAGCTGGGCCCAGCACACAACCCAGTGGTTGGAAATACTCAGCTGTCGGGGGGGAAGAAAGTGCTGAAATTGAGACTCTTTGGAACTGTTGTGGTTTGGGACCCATCTCTGGCCTCGCAGAAACAAAACTGTATTTGCTACAGTATGGGCGTCAATGCTAGGTGATGCTGACAGTCTCTGCCAAACAAACGGGGCTTCTGAGTCTTGACAGTGGTCTGCAGGGTCACCTTCTCTCCATGCTTGGGTGATATAATGACCACATGCCAATGCTCACCCATCCGGCAGCTCCTGCACCCTCCCCTTAGGAGTGCTGCTCTGTCTTAAAGACTCTAATTGCCAGGAGACTTTGTCTCTCATTCCTGCTTCAGCACATCCTCAATCAGATATGGCTCCACCAGCTCACCCTAGATACCTGCCTAGAGCTTCCAGCGTCCCTTTGCCACCTTTTTAAGCAACCAAGAGGGAGATCTGTATTAAATCTGATGTTCTCTCCAACTGATGACATCGTAAGCTGTTGAGCGCCTACCAAACACAGCAGCACTTGGACCTAAACCGAAGCCACCAGACCCTCCTGAGAACATTCGAGGTAAGGCTGTGCCTGCCCCCAAGGACAGGGCAGGACAGGTTTCTGCCCCAGAGCCTGTAGGCCAGGACAAGCCACCCATCATAGACATGACCCACCATCATACAATCTGCTCTCCCACTCAGAGGGTCCACCTCAGCTTGGTTCTGCTCATCCAGTCCCATGGGCATCTTTTTGGAGACATGTTTAGAGCTGGGGTGGCTGCAGGGTGTCTCATGGGCCCCAGGAGAGCCCACAGGCACCTCAGCTGCTTTGGGAAGGGGTGTCTTGCCATGGGGCAAGGGGCACACAGCTTTCCCCAGCCAGGATTAATGGGCAAGATTAATTGGGCTGATCAGCTGCGCTGGCCCAACAGGGCCAAGCCCCATTAGCAGATCACCCTGTTCCCAGCACCCTGTAGAGCTTCCTCATGGCCACAGCCCCGTCATCATGAGGGACAGGCACAACCATGGGGGCTTCTCCACAAGGATACGGCCCCCAGGGCCACCTGCAGCACCCACTGCAGAGATACAGGGCTTCAGGCACCTTGGGGACCCATGGAGCTGCTTCTTCCCCCCCAAGCATCAAACCCCATCAGCTCAATTTGGAAGTGTTGGCCTTTACCCCCAGCTCCCTGGTCACTTGGTGAGGAAGCACCAGCCGGGGCAGCCCCTTACCCTGAGGAATGGGCCCAGCGCCACCATGCCGGGCTGGCCCTGGGCGTCCTCTCCCCACCCCAGCACTCAGATGTGTTTTATCGTCTCGCGTAGCGGCTCCGAAGAGCAAAGCAGGGCGCACAGCAGGCAAGAGGCACGGGAAGAAGCCAGGTATGTGCTGGTGGGGACGAGCCAGGCGGGAGCTCTGCAGGACCCCGTAGCAAGCCCTGCTAGATACCACCTCCATAGCGCTTGTCCTCCTAGCTGTACTCTACTTCTAGCCACTTCTTGGGTGCCAGTTGGTGTGGCCTCCAACAAACTGAGCCCAAGGCTTGTAGATTTTTTTCAAAGCTGTTTAGATTTATAGATCCATATCCCGAATAACCCGATTCACACCACTGAACGTGCATAATGGGGAGATGTGTGAGTAGCTCCTCAGCTTCCAGCTCTGCGCGTTGCAATAGTGCAGCGCATTCAGTTTTTCATGCATCAAACTTTGAGGAGGGGAGAAGACGACAAGAAATTTAGCAGCTACCAGCTGTCTGGTGCAGAAATAGATGCTGGCACTGCCAGAGTGGTGTTCTTGGCTCGCTTTGGCACTGTTCGTGTAGCAGAGCTACCCGTAGTGGGGTAAGATGTGGAGCGGTGCTAAGCAGCGAGAAAATGCCTGTCTCTGATTTTTCTTAAGCATCCTCAAAGAGCTCAAAACTCATCCGGCTCAAACCAGACTCTGGCCCAGTGGCTCCTATTGAAACGTATAAAGGTAAGAGGAGGGAGCGCAGTGCTTCAGGGCTCCTGGTCGTTGCCCAGGTGATGTGGTCCAGCAGCTTCCAACTAAAGATGGGGACGGTTTCCCTATTTGAGTTGTAGGAGGGCATCCCTAGGGTGAACCAACACTTGGGGATTGAGGCAGCCAGAAATATTTGAGGTGAAAGTCTTTGAGTCTTGATGAAGCAGGCAAAAGTTGTTTCACAGAAGGTCAAGATTACAGCAGACTGTCAGTTCCTCCTCAGGCAGCTGTGAACCGTGGGGAAACCTCTGCCCTGCTGCATCTTCCCTGGTCTTCATTTCATTGACACAAGTCTCCTCCACCAGTGCATGTGCATGCCAACCCACAGCCTTCCCCTCTCATCCCTCTGCCATCCTTGAGTGTTCAGTGCTAGAGCTTGGACCAAAACATGGGAGAAAGCCAAGGGGCAGCGAGATTTTACCTGGACATGCAGCAGCTTTGGCTCCATTTTAGCCTTGTACAGGGCTTTCCTGGCGCTGGAGGCAGCAAGTCCTGCTGCACCATCTGCCAGCCGCATCCCACTGCCAGTCCCCTCCTTGTCACAGCCTCCAGCACAGCCTTTATGGGGCTCTGCACCCCAGCCCAGCTCCCTCACAGGTCCTGCAGCCCCACCAGAGCTAAATCCAGCTGTGCTCATTAACAAGGCAGCTGTTTCATTAACACCTGACTCCCCTTCACAGCCTGCTCCCATGATTATGTATTTTCTTAAAGAGATGATGTCCTGGGGCTGCTGGGGACTGGCTCCTCTTTCCAAGCAATGGTTTACAGCCTGAGCCCCCCGTGGCAGTGAGGAAGGGCAGCTGCTGTGCACACTCATCCTCCCCAGCCCCGTGCCGGCAGTGGCCGCGGCATTTCACCGGGGCAGGAGCCTCCTCCAGAGCCTGGTGGCTCCTCACCCCTGCTGGCATGAGGGAGGCTCATGCCCAGCCCGGCTCCCCAGCTCTCTCCTCCTTTCCGCAGACTGCGAGTGCTATGGCCACTCCAACCGCTGCAGCTACATCGAGTTCTTGAACGTGGTGACCTGCGTGAGCTGCAAGCACAACACGAGGGGCCAGCACTGCCAGCACTGCCGCCTGGGCTTCTACCGCAACAGCTCAGCGGAGCTGGATGACGAGAATGTATGCATAGGTGAGCACTTCGGCATCACCCAGACACGGGACAGCTCATGTGGGACCCCGATCTGTGGGGTGGGCTTCAGTTCAGCCCCTCTCTGGAGGGTGATGTGTCCACCTGCATGCTCCCCAAGGACAGCAGCTCTTACCCAAGGCATCTCTTCCCTGAAAACAAACCCCAAATAATATCTAACATGATTCAGATGCATTGCTCTACCAGGAGCTGCTCAGCTCCAAAGCGGGGTGTGGTTCGCACCTGTGGCTGTTTGCACCATTGGACCCTTTTGTGAAACCATCCCCTTGGTCTCTAACAGCCCTCCCATAGCACATAGCCAGACTTTTCCAGTCCCAAACACCTCCCTCAGGACACCAGTGGGCACAAAGCCCTGGGCAGGACAGGCACTAACAGCCTCATCTTTGGCCAGAATGTAACTGCAACCAGATCGGCTCCATGCACGACCGCTGCAACGAGACCGGCTACTGTGAATGCAAAGAAGGAGCCACGGGGCCCAAGTGTGACGACTGTTTGCCCAACTACTACTGGAGACAGGGCTGCTTCCGTGAGTAGCCGGCAGCACCGGGTCCCCCTGCAGCAGAGGGACAGGGGAGGTGGGAGACAGCTCCAAACAAGAGAAGGAGCTTCAGCACTCGGGTGCCCCATGGTGCTCAGGGTGTAGGGTGAGCAGACTCCAGCCATTCCCCCAAATCCAAAATGACTTGATAGCTTTGTCCTTTGAGTTTGCAGTCAGTTTCCTCTGGTCGTGGGGCTGCTGTAATGCTGTAAGGGTTGGGTAATTGAACCACTTGGATCTAGAGAAAAAAGCTAAAGCTTCTAGATTCTCATAGAATCAAAACAGTTTGGGTTTGAAGGGATTGTCCAAGCTCATCCAGTGCCACCCCTGCCATGAGCAGGGACATCTTCACCAGCTCAGGGTGCTCAGAGCCCCGTCCAGCCTGGCCTGGGATGTCTCCAGGGATGGTTCATCCACCACCCCTCAGGGCAACCTGGGCCAGGCTCTCACCTCCCTCATTCTGCTGCAGTCAAGGGGTTTAACATACCCCAGATTAACAGCCATGTCCTCCCCTCCCACCTCATAGCCAACGTCTGTGATGACGAGCTCCTGCTCTGCCAGAACGGCGGCACCTGCTACCAGAACCAGCGCTGCATCTGCCCCGTGGGCTTCAAGGGGGTCCTGTGCCAGCAATCCAGGTGTGAAGCCGACAAAAAGGACTGCGACGGTGCCCCCAGCGCCCACGGCAGCCTCAGCGCCGTCCTGCTCGGGGCGCTCGCCCTCCATCTGCGCGGCTGGGTGGATCTCTGAGGGAGCCCAGCCCAGGCACGTCACCCGAGGGACCTGGGGAGACAAAGGTAACGGGTGGCTCTGCTCCCCCCGCCGTCTCCTCCACCTTCCTTCACGCTAGGACTTGCACAGCACCTTTCGGTCCACGTTCTGAGCAGAGAGGTATTGCAGAAAAACCAGGGGCTGACTCTTGCCCACGAACCCATCCCGGCAGCACCGGGGTGGCCACAGCGCGGAGCCGGCGGCCGAGCACCAGCGTGGGGACTGCGCCAGACCGCGGTCCCGCAGCCCGGCGGGGACACGGGGCTCGTCCTTCCCTCCGCACAGCGACTTTCCTTCCCTGCTCCGCACAGGGCGACCTGGGGCTGCCGGGGCCCTGGTGAAATAGTGCCGCTATCCAAGGGATATTTTTTTTATTATTACTTTATTTACTTTGGTATAGGCTGGGGTGTTCTTTTTATTTTTCCCTCTTCTTAGCGTCCTGTTCTGAAAGAGCCTGTCATGATAACTCCAGAGCCCTGAGGCACAACAGGCAGGGGAAGGGGAGGGGGGAAAGGGGGGCTCTGGTCCATCCTTGCTGCATAGTCCCATGTCCCACCACCAGCCTGGCCTGGCCACGCACATACAGTTGCCTACGACTCCAGTTGCTGCATTGATTTTTGTATTTTCATTGCTGGGTCATGTTTTCTTGCTGTTACGGAGAAGGCAGGGCCATTAGGCATTTGGTACGTGAGGAGTGCAGTGTCTTATCCACACGTGTCCGTATAGTGTACGGTTCAAATACTTTTTTTTTTTTTTTGGTAGAGACTTATTTTTGTTTGGATTAAAAGTTATAAAAGATCCACAACTTAAAGGGACATTTTGCCATGAGCATTTGGTTCTGGTGTATCCTCCTCCAGTAAAGCAACTATTAATGGCTGCTTGATCGCCACATTTTCCTTCTCGTGTGCACAGTTAATTACAGGTAAAGACTTATTTTTTTGATTCATAACGTCCTCCTGTGTTTTCTGAGTCACTACCAAGCTGTACCACATGGTGAGGGAGAGGGGAGGGAGAGAGAGGTTGCCTCATCACTGAGAGCTATTAATTAATTCTCCTAATTACTTTGCTGAACCTAGGTTAGAGCACTAACTGTAGACAATGAACAAAGCTTGAGTGATATATTAAGCACTGGGCTTGTGTGGAAAGGCCATTTCCAATCGAGCCTGCAGGAGAAGCCCAGGGATGCTTCTCCAGGGGAATCTGCTGTCCCACCCCACTGCAGCATCCCATAGAGATGGTGCCACAACGCACCTTTGCAGAAAAAACCTGTTTATTTGGAGTATCTTTAAGCAGACCCATCCAGTGCCCCTGCAACATCCAGCTCCCTCCATGGAGAAGAGGCAGCGAACTTGTACTGTGAAAAAGGAGAAGAAAACAGGAGCGAAGGCACAAGACTGATATTGTCACATCAAAGAGCAACACAGAGAAATTGGGTGCACGTTTTGAGCAGCGTTTAACATCACAGAGGCAGGTCAGAGGACTCAGTTAATCCACCATAAAATAAATGAGGGTTAAGCTCACCCTGCTGGGAGTTGATGTCCAAGGGCGCAGGCCAGCACTGGTTCCTCCCTCCCTCCAATGCAGCTGGTCGCTGTCTGTTCTTATTGACACTTGCACTTTCTTTGTACTTTCTGACTGCAATATATTTAAAATCTTCATCTGCTACTGTTCCTACAAGTAATAGCATAGAACACACTGTAACAAGATCAAGATCTCTAATAGCACTTCTGGAAGATAAAGCAACATTCTCCTTTCCCTGCACTAGTGTTTTTCTCCAGAATATTAGATTAAGCAACAGAAAATTTACTACTTCATAAAGCCGCATCCCAGACAAACTCCGCACCCAGCAGATCCCCTGCAAACTCACACATTTATGGCAATGCAAGCAGGAATGTGCCAAGCAGCAGCAGCGCTGAATTCACATCAAAAATAACCTTGGTAGAGCACAATGAAGCTCACAACAGTGTGAGAATGAAGATTGCTGGAGGTGACACACCACTGCACCAGACCTTTTTTATCTTGGTTATTTGGGTGTTGGTTGGTTGGTTTGTAAGACAAGACACCATTGGCTTCCTAACTCGGCTCCAAAGGTGGCGTCATCTCCCTGCGAACCCAGAACGCCTGTGATGTTCAGTCCTGGACCTTCTGTAGCCAAAGCCCAGCGAATAGTTCAGTAACTTCAACCAGAAGCAGAAAGTTGTGGTGCCAAAGGGAACCTGCGAAACGCTGAAGATGGTGGAGATCAAACACAAGTCCACCCCCCACACCTTCTTAGGCTTAGTAGCGATGCAGAAACAAAGCCCTTTGTGAACAGGTAACTGCAAAGGACAAACACAGGAGATCAGGATGGCACTTTACCTGTGCAATGGTGCTGGAGAACTTGCAATCCATAGCAGAAACCCCTGCAAGACAAAGAAACCCACAAAACAAAATGAAAATAGAAAAGGGCACAAACAAAACACCAAAGCAAA
This sequence comes from Nesoenas mayeri, assembly GCF_963082525.1. Lineage (NCBI taxonomy): Eukaryota > Metazoa > Chordata > Aves > Columbiformes > Columbidae > Nesoenas > Nesoenas mayeri. The sequence goes on from NC_137566.1 coordinate 8,989,526, forward strand.
CCCCAAAACACCACCACCCATGAGCAAAAAACCACCACCAAACAAAAACCCCAACCAACCAAAAAAACCCACCCGAAACTCTAACACAGAACTTAAACTTGATATTTAAAAAATCATTTAAAGCTTCTGAAAGCCTCAGCACTGAAGACCCATTAAGTGCAGACATCTGTTAGTACAGAGGTGTCTACACAAAAAGAGTAGAGCATTATCAAAATAACAGAGAAACCATCACAGCAAGTACCTGCAAACCCCAAAGTTCATCTGCTTTAAGATAGAAACGTTTGTACACCAGTTAATGCTTCCAAATGGGAGAAGTTGTCCAATGAGCCTGATACTTGCGGAAAGGTTAACCAAAAGGCACTTCTGTTTCCGAGAAAAGCCACTTGTGCTTCTTTCAAGAGGTTCTCGTGTGTATCCCGCCACCAGCACACAGCGTTTGAAATAGTTTTTAAATTATACTTCTGTCTGAAAAAAAAAAAAAATAGTGACCTCTTCAAACAGTACAAGTAGAGCTTCTGATTTTTCTTGTTTATCTCAAATTTTAATGGTTTAGAGTACTGAGAATTCTAGATAAAAGCCCCAAAGCAACACAATTCTGCCCCATGGCACAGGCTGCAGTGGCCAGGCTGAGCCCACAGCCCATGGGCAGGGAGTCACCAGCCCTTGGGTTTATGTGTATTTGCTCACTCACCAGGTAAAATATTGAGCCTACTGTCTCTGGGAGCTGGAGACAGAAGGAGGGGGAAAAAACCACCATTAGCACTTACCAGGTGTGTTGTTTGGTTTGTTTTTTTCTAAAGATGATGAAGCAGACGTCTCATCCAGGAGAGCGATTCGTAAGGAGCCTCGCGGAGGCTGGAGCAGCCAGAAAACCAACACTTGAGCGGTGATAAAACGGCCTCGTCAACCGCTTCTGTTCCGTAATTGGCTTTCATGGAAAGGCCCAAATGTAAATAAAACGAAGCATAAAGGAGGCGCTGAGCGTTCGTGCTCAGAAATAAGGGTAGAGCTTCCTATCGCCATCTTCTCAGCCCTCACGCCAGGAGTTGGGGAGTTTGGCCACTATCCCATGGAAACTGGCTAAAAATTGCAGAGATTTCAGATGCAGAGGAGAGCTTTGGGCTGTCCTAAAGGCTTCTTCATAGTTTTGATTCTCTAGGTGTCAAAATAAGTTTCACTGCAGGGTGAAATGCATGAGGAAAGCTGAAAACTACCCATTTTTACCACGTAACCACCTTCTTTCCCTCCTGGCAAGCAACAATATTGGGTTCCAAAAGCTCCATCCCGACCCTGCTCTGTGCTAGTTCAGGGATTAAAGAGAGGGGAAACCAATGGGAATTCTTTATGCCAATGGGAGTCTTCGCTCAATATAACAGTGGAATTGGTGACAAAACTGGACAGCTTGGGAGTTGGTGGCAAATTAGCTGAGGCCTTAGCAGACAGGTACATATGGCTAGAAGGTCTCGTGTCAGCGATATTCGATGTACAAGGCTGCTTAGCTTACATTTATTTGCACTAAAGAATAAGGCATTGGGCTCCTTTCCAAGCATCTTAAAAAGACAAGAAAGGAGGACTTATATATGACTTGGGAATGGACCCGTTGTAGCAAGAGACTGTATTATATCATTAACATTATAAATTCCATTTACAATACAGCAGTCATTTCATCCATCATTTATTCATGCAGACCGGAGAGAACGCCTTGCATTTTTAGGACCGTGGTTCTGCTTATCCTTGGTGTTGCTGTGAAGAGCAGCCCAGTTCCAGCTGTTGGCAACTCCAGTCACTCCCTTCTATAAGGAAAAGCAACTCCCAATATCTCACACTTTGGTAACTGCGAAAAAGTATCTCAAATCTGACATCACTGGGGTTGTATGGCACTTTTTTTTTGGATCTCGACTGGGAATGTTTATCCTCAGTCAATATGTTCAGAGGTTGGGCTGGGTTGGAAGAGACTTTCAAAGGTCGTGAGCTGCTGTAATGCTATAAGGGTTGGGTAATTGAACCACTTGGATCTAGAGAAAAAAGCTAAAGCTTCTAGATTCTCATAGAATCAAAATAGTTTGGGTTTGAAGGGATTGTCAAAGCTCACCCAGTGCCCCCCCTGCCATGAGCAGGGACATCTTCACCAGCTCAGGTTGCTCAGAGCCCCATCCAGCCTGGGCTGGGATGTCTCCAGGGATGGTTCATCCACCACCTCTCTGGGTACCTGGGCCAGGCTCTCACCACCCTCAGCATAAAAAATTTCTAGAGTCTAGCCAAAATCTCCCCTCTTTCAGTTTCAAACCATCACCCCATTGTCCTATTCCTAGAAGTCCTATCCCCACTGAGGAGCAAACAGCCTCCCCCCTGCGCTTCCCAGAGCGGGTTAAGGCTCCTGCAAACAGCGTTTTCCTCGGGGGGCACAGACACGCAGGGTTCAGGTGATGAAGGCAGCGGTAGGTACGGCAGCGCTCCACGTGACGCACAACGAAACACAGGTAAGAAGAGAAACTTATTAGGCAAGTACCTGTTTGGGTATTGTCATTATATATACGGCTCCGGATTGTTCTCACATCGCCCTAAGTGGGAGTAATGACACGGAAAACAATTACAGTAAAGCTTAAAGGGAAAAGGAATAACCAGAATTATACTCCACCTGTACAAAGTCTATTTTGTGTTCAAAATACAGTTCAACACTTAGAAGAGACTTTCCCTTCTTAATGACATCAAAGACCAATAGCACCGCTGGTTTTGCACTGAGAATGAAGCTGCCAAGCTTGGAAGAAGCCTGGAAGCCTCTGAATAAAAACCTGAATATCGCTTCTTCCCAAGTCTTTTGGCAGAACATCCGATTAAACTGTTTTACGTAAAGTTGTGTTGAATATGTTTCTTTATTGGTTCACTGCACAACCTCCTGCCACCAGTTCTGAGATGATACTAAATGAATAAAGCAAGTTCGCGCTCACAGCTCCCAACCCTCACCGGCCAGAACTACCCAGTATTTCATCACACACAATGAAAACAGCTGAGAAGTCCATGAAAATTTTACCTAATCTGCTTCTTCCCAATGCAGATTTTACTTCAATTAGCAACAAGTACGCTTTGGATTGGAGTTAGCTTGTTTTTCTGTGTCATGGGTATAAGAGAGGAGGGGAAAAGTTAATTCAAAGTACAAACCTCCTCTGAATGACACATGAAGGGGGAAAAGTGTTCTAAGCGCAACAACCCAAACGTTTTTTATTCAAGAATACACCATGAACAATACAGAATGATATGGCAGCAATAAGCTACCACGGAAAGACTGACAACTGAAGTCAGATAAATCTAGCATTAAATAAGGAAAAAGGTCTGAGCCACTGGCCACACCTCAAAGATGATATAAGGAAAAATACAGGCGTTATAGAATACATGTCCTATGTGCTGTGCTTACAAAATACAATAAAGGGTCAAACCAAAATTCTTTACAGCAGGTAGTAAGTATAGCCCAGAAGACCACATTCTGAAATGAAGATTAAAGAAAACTAGAAGAAAAGTTTCAGCGGAACGTTCTTTTAATGACCAGAAAAGCATTTCCTCATTGACACCGTTGTCAGCTTCATTTTATTGACATAAAGATGGTCTAAACGGCTTCTGCAGCCGCAGAATCCTACAACCGCTCGCACGAAGAGCAGCCTTGTGAATGTGCTAAGCAGGAACAGCAGGCAGGTCAGCACGGCCCTGCCAAGAAGAACCCAGAGGTTTGAAAGATGACAGTGTTTTGAAATATTCCTATTAACATAAAGGGAGATAACACACAGGGCAGGGATTCTGTGATACGCCAGTGACCGAAATGTCCAATTCATGACAGCCAGATTAATTCCAGCCGCTTTCCTCCTCACACGAGGGACACGACGTCAAGGAAGAGTCGCAGCGACTTGAGAAGCGCAGGTGCTGCTGACAGGGTCAGGGTTTGCTGGAGCGATTAAGGAAAAACTAAAGCTAAACAATGCATGTATTCTGATGTCACTTCACGGGCACGTCAAAGATTGTCTCCTATTATCTTAAAACACTACACAGCGCAATAAGCTGGGCAGTTGGACAGCAAGGAAGAGCCTCCCAAACCTACAATACAGCTGGTACCGGTAAAGCCTGTTTGTTCTGGGTTGGTTGTGTTAGAGATGGAAGTTTTACCAGCAGTTTGAACCACTTCCTGAGGTTTTGCACAGTAAGGCACCTGTATTTCACTAAAATACATAACCTCTTTGGCAGCAGGTTAAGAGGACAAAGCTGACAATAATAATTGCAATTAATGTGTTGGGACATAGACATAACCAAAGATTATGGCTCAATTCTGGCCAGAGAGGTCTGGCAGATCATTTCTCTTGGGAAAGCTGCTGCCCTTACATTGGTTAAGCACAAGTTATTTAGTAAGGGGCAGCAGGACACTCCCACTTCAGCACAGGCTGTATTCAACACTGACACATGAAAATACCAACCTGTCCCACTCACAACACACCCAACACCTATTAACATCACAAGGCGCCGCAAAACTCTGTGCACACAAAATGTTGCTCTTCACCTCCTCGAGACAGACATGTACTCCACAAAGTGACATTTCAGCGACCCAAAGGCAGAAATAATGCCACTTTTATTGCGAAATGTTATGATGAGATGAGGGCTTTCTTAAAAATAGCTCGTTTTTCCCCCCCACCCCATTTTACTGGTTATATATTCTTCAGCAACACTCAGAATGAACTGCTTGCCCTTTTCATCTCTGTAGAGCTCTAAATAAAACTCAAGTGTCATTACCGGTAAGTGTTAACTAGATCTTTGACTAAGATTCCACATGGATTCGCTGGGACCAAACAGACCTCGTGGGCTTTGATCTGCAACACAAAAAGGATTCCAACGGATGAAGCAGCAGCAAGAGCAAAACTCAAGGCACATTTGTATAAATGAAAGCTCTTCCGTTCCTATAAAAACAGGCAATAAAATATACAAAACAAGTAGAATTTCTCTCCTTCACTATTTCCTGAGGCACTAGTGGAGCATGGGGAAGAATCACTGCTACCACATTTTCAACGTTCAGTCTTTGCTGTCAAATAAATTAGGGGAAAAGAAGTCTGTCTGTTTTGTGGATTTGGGGTTGTTTGTTGTTTGGGTTTTTTTGCTTTGCTCTGGTTCTTCATAAAAAATTACATTACTAAGAGATTAGCATTTGCACAAGAAAACAAGCAGTTATGTATTTGCCAAATTAAATCTTAAAATAATTTTGTATACTGTACAAATATACATCATTGAACATTTACAACCTTAACTTCCTAGGTGACAAAATTCACTGCTCTTCCAAGCAAAGCAGCTGCCCAACTTCTCTTTTCAAAGGCTCAAAGCTATCAGGTATAAAGTCCCCTTCACAATTAAGGACAAGATGGGAAAGAGACAGATCTACTGATAGCAGAGGTATCAATACAAGGGAGGTTCCGGGTGTACTGAATAATTTAAAATACAGTCCTTGCTAGCCAGAAATCCAGGAACAGATTTTCAGCAATGAGCCAACACTGAAGTCAGTGAATTGTCTTCCTTCGCTTCGCACCGTTTGAATCCGCGTCCTCTGGCAACTCCTCTGACGTTCTTCTCGTTAAACTACGACAGTCTCTGCTCCACTTACCGCTGGTACTCTGACCCCCTTCACCGGGGGCTTTCGAACCGCTTGTCGACGCAGCAGCTCTCCAGGCTCCCTCGTGCCGAGCGGCATATGGTGCCGCAGAAGGCGCGTCACACTGTCCCATCGTTTGCTGGGGCCTCTTAAAACTTTCCGTTCTGGAAATCTGATTCCTGGCAGCCGAGGACACATCGTGGCCTTGCTGCGACGTCGACCCCGGGTTGCTCTGGGCTGAGCGACTGCTGTCTCCCGAGGCCGGCTCCTTCCCTTTGCTTTCAGTTCTACTAGCCAGACTCGCCAGCCGCGGGTCGCGTGGTTTCTCGTGATCGGCTGGAACAGCTGCAGCCTCCACGGGGGCGGAGGTGCCGCCTCTCCTGGAGTCCGCAGCCTGAGCCCTCTGCGGCTGCTGCTGCGCTCGGCTGCCCTGGGGGCTGGTGAGGTCCCGTGGGTTGGGATGCTCGCCCCTCTTGCTGCTGGAAGAAGCAGCCGGCAGAGGTTTCCTCGTCCCTGGCTCGGTCGGGGGCTGGATGGTTGGCTTGAGCTTCAAAATCTTAACGGCATCCTTCCTGTAGCTTATTTCTGATGTCTTGATAATGGCACCTCTTCTCTGAGCATCCTGAATCAACTTGTTCCAGTCTTTATTTTCCTTTCAAAAAGAAATAAGACACCCACCCAAAAAAAAAGTTATCAGAGAGAGAAATCAACACAAACGGACAGAGGTGTCAGAGGAGGCACAACCTCTTTAATCAAGGTACCTGACACAACTGTCATGGAAACCACTGTTATGTTCCTTCTGGAATGGAAGAATCTTATGTTTCACTTGCAAAACAGCAGTTGGCACTCTGGCTGCTGCAACACAGGGAAGGTACTTTCAACCATCACTGAGCTACTACTTAAAATGACAACTTCTGTATTTATGAAGGCCAGAAAAGTTCTCTCACACGAGAGCGAAAGAGGAACCCAGCTTTAATGCCCTCTAGTGGTGCAGCTACCAACCCCCTAGGAAAAAAGAATTAAAATCAAGTATTGGAAGACATTAAGTCTATTCAACAGCACTCCCTGTACTTTCAGTGGGTCTTTCTAGTCCCCCAAATATGTAGTTCTGTTTCAGAAACAGCTGCTTCAAAGAGTACAAGCAAAGAGTATCCTTAGAAACCACAAGGCTACGCAATGTAGTGTCAAAAACAATATTCTGAAGATCAGGGGAATGTTTTGGGGTGGCTTGTTTGTTAAATCGTTTTCCTTGCTCAGGTAGCCAGTGACAACTGCAATAGCTGGAGGAACAGTAAGGATCGAGCAGGGAAGTATCTCTGCCATCACGCTATCTTAGCAATAGAGATTTCTTTTCACAACCCCCACACTTGAATTGTAAAGGACTGTGTTACAATTTAGTTACTAAAAATATTGTGAAAGTAATTTCTAACTTTCCTTCTTGGAAGGAAGGAAGCAAGGAAAACAGACTTAAAAAAAAAAAAGCAGCAGCATTTACAACAGTTACAGTCAAAGCTTTCAAAGAGAACCCTTAGAGGGCTGGACCGCACTAACTTAACAACATCCCAGAAATGGGTCCCTTTCAGACTGGAGCAGTCTGAGGATGGTTTTACCTCCCCAACCCTGATGTGCCCTAAAAGGGTGATTAACACTGTACTTACCATGAGCGTTTTCAGTCTTCCAAGGATGAAGAGACTGAATCTGGCTCGGGTAATTGTAACATTCAGACGCTGAAGACTTGCCAGAAACCTGGGTGACGAGACAAAACCAAGCTCCTAAACTACTTCTTCCGTGAGGTTTAAGCATTAGCAGAAAGAGACAGTGTTTAATTTCAGCGGAATGGAGCTAATAGAAGCAGTTAGAAAGAAGGTGACAGTTCATAACCCATTCAGCAGCCCTGCCTTACACAAAGGGCTTTGCACAAATTGTGTTTTCCTTCACCACCCTGATTCCTTGCAGGGAATTCCATCTCTTTCCAGCTCCTGCCTTTGATGTTTCCTTTCTTAGAGCAAATCCCTTCTTAATGCCAACCGTTGCTTCCTTAAATGTTCCTCATAGTACAGAAGATGTCAACCTCACTTCACCTATCAAGACTTTAAGCTGCTTTTTGACTTGAACTGAAACAGATTAATAATATTTAGCATGATTAATGGGAAAATTTTCTACTGAAATACCGAATGCTGGATATGAATACTTTAAAGGTGACCTGCACTGTAAGCACATAAAGGGAGACTTTTGCTTTGTCATGCTTCAAGAGTGAAAAGTACATTCTTGCAGAAGAAAGTCTGTATTAGCACTATGAAAACTGTCGAGTCTGGTTTTGTGGGATCACAAACCAAGGTACTGAAATCTAAACAAATGCTTAGTGCTTTTAAATGTTGATTTCTGTTAGGATTTATTTACCAAAACTCCACAAAAGGTTTGTGAAAGTAAGATCAACTATTCTCTAATGAAAAAGCTCCCAAAATGCACAGCTTGTTCTATACCAGAGTCTGCAACACAAAGTCCTTGGACATCTTAGTTTGAGCAAACCCAAAGTCAACGTCTGGTACTGTGGTCGTGGCACCGAGACCTGCTCTTCAGTACATTCACAGCCCTGCAGTAAAACTGCAAAATTCCCAGAGAATTGGGCAGCACAGGAAAAAAAGAGAGAGGTAGGAGGCTGAGTGGGAGAGTGGATCGAGCAGCACAAATATAACAGTTCTCCAGGCCTCGGGTGGGGAAAACAAACAAAGAAACCCCAACAACAAACCAACACTATCTTGAGAAACTCCTAAATATTCCTGACAGCTTTGAAAACTGAAAGACAACAAGATTATTTTCTCAGGAAAGCAAAAAGCCCCATTGTTATTTCTTGGAGTTTTCTCCTCCCTTTGCAAGCTATTTCCAGAGTAAATTTAACGCTGGACTAGCAACCTTGGAAATGAAAATACTTTGCTCGGCTACAAGATGGCAGGTAAGGGTGATGCAAACTTTGCCACCAGACCTTGCCAACGACACCTGGTCCTGAAACAGAGATGTCCAAGTCATTAGTATGTGCAGCTTCTAAGGCTTTGCACTCTCAACTTGGACAGAATGCTACATTAATAGGACAAGTGACAGTCACAGCAAATGGATTTCATTTTAAGAGAGCAGCATTCAGAAAGTTACAAAATATATATCAAAAGCTACAAGAAAAATGACTGCTGCAGTACTAATGCAAAGAGCCAGGTTCCCAAGACCAATCCTGCCAAACCAAACCAGTGGCAGGCCGAGGCAGCTCTGCAAATTCATCAGTTGCAACGCAGAACAAAATACTTCTCATTTCCATGTCCTTTTTGTTCAGAGATCTCAAACCAGTAACATTAATTCACACATCAGGACACCCTTTAATTTGTTGGCTGTAGTGACTTGTTCTCGATAACTTTCATACTGGTCATATTAAAAATATGACGACTGTATCTAGAGCGTCATTGGAAATGGAACTTGCATATTGCTGAAGAGAAACATACCCGATGGACCCTTTGGTGCTGTTTGCCCGCACACACGTCACTATGATACAGTCTTTCTCTCGTCCCTGGAACGCATCCACTGTGTCCACTTCTCCTGGGCTATTGAAAAAAGAATCAGCAAGCCATAAAATTAGGAGAAGTTGAATTTTTAAGCAACACACTGACACAAATGGCCTAAACACCACCCTTAACAACCACCTGTCAAAACAAGCGAGGGTAAATTTGTTTCAGTGTACAAGCCTAAAGCTATATTTACTTTTCTGAGGCTAGCATCATTACTGAAAAGCTGTTCGGGTCCATGTAGCTTGGACTTTTAGGTTTTCTTTTAAATTAACTTTATTCGGAGCAGCAATATAATCAAAGCATGTATAAAAGTAAGAAATGGTACAGCGAGTTCATGCCTCCTTTAAGCAAAAGGCTTGTATGTCCCCTTTAAATGACTAAGTACAGATTTTTACTAGTACAGAAACAAGTCTTAGAGATTTTTTCATTATTTCAAGACGATAAATAAACGACTAATGAGCAAGAGTCAAGTCCCATTTGAAAAGCCAGGGTTTCTTTACCTGTTATTCCTATACACTCTGTCCAGCTGTTCTTGAATTTTCTTTTTCTGTGCGCTGTAAGGGGTAATTATTCCAATGCGACGAAGACCCAGATCCTTTCTTTTTTCTTTAATTGTTCTAATTAATTCCATCACCAGCTTCACTTCCTGAGGATTACTAAAAGAGCTGAACAAGACAGAATGGAAATGCTACAGAAATACATTTGGTGGCTCTTTTGAATTCAGCCCAATCTGTAGGGGGATTGATAGTCCAAGTGCCTGTCGTGAACTTTTGCAGCCTCCTTTGTATGGAGGCTCAAAGAACTTTGCAAACAGGCCTTGATGAGGGGCTCAGACATTCCCTTAGAACTGCACAGCTTTGCTTTCCTTACAGAACAGGCAAAGGGGAGGACAGAGCTGCCACCTTCTGGCATTGCCTCAGCACGCAGCTGCAAAGTCACTGATAAAGAAAATATATTAAAAATAATAATAAATCAGGAACTCCCAAACTGTTCCTAGAGTTAGCAGAGACTGTAGGCACTCACTGGCATCTAACAGACAGTCAAACCAGGATTAAAATTGGTTTCAGACTAAAAAAACCCACCCCACAAACAAAAGCAGTTAATGCTTGCTTTTTTGTAAAATTCAATCAAGTTGAAAACACAGTTCTGGTTACTTAAAGCATATTGGGAACAATAGAAGAGAGAAGACAACTCTTCTGCAAGTCATTAATTTTCAGCAAATGTAAAGTTTGGCTGAGTAGAACGCAGGACTTACTCATTGTCTCGCTCCTCACGACCATCTCCTACATCAAAAATAAGGTAAGGCTGGAATGGCCACTCTGAAGAACATCTGTTCTCTTCTGTTGCTCTGTAAATAACATTTTTATCACCAGGTAATCATACAAGAATTCTACCAACTGGTACTTCATTTATTTACACCATGGTTAACAAATACAAGCAACTTTCAGCTTTTTTTCCAGAGCCCATAATTTTCACTGCTGCCTGCATATGCTGAGGCCTGAAAATGAACTCCAAGCAATAAATCTGCTCAATTTAATTAATCTAGTTAACTCACATATCACAGCCAGCACTAACAAGAGATGGAATGCACCGTTTCTCCCATTGTCTTCCCCCATACAACCTCAAGAACTTTTGGACTCAAAGGAAGATCCTGCTATGAAGAGTTTTCTTTGAAATAACCCCTGCTCAGAAAGGGGAGCAGGGAGCTACTCACTTGTCAGTCTTTAGAGTCCTGCCGTAAACGTAATTGGATGGGAAGAGGCAGATGTCGGGGTGCATCCTGTACTGCACAGTCAGCTGCACAACCGGGAGGCTTCGTAAAACGTTGTTCTGCACTTGCTGCTCCAGGTGTTGGTGCAGACGAGCCATCAAGGAGTGATCGTAGCCATAATCCTGAGCTTTCTGCCAGAGGGCAAACACGGGACTGACTTAGGGGAATTAGGTCCCAAATTAACAACAGGAATTTGCTGTACTATTTGGTATTTTCTTGTAAACTTCTAAATCGCTGACAAAATGACAACTACTTGCACTTCATTTTTCTGTGTTAGCCCTATTACTTCAGTAAGGATCAGCTGCATGAATCTGATTTCTTTGTCAGTGCAGTCTTCAGCAAGACAACTTTCCTTTGTGAGTCGCAACATAGTAAAATTTTAACATCAACAGTAATGAAGTGAAGAGCCTCTAGGTGGGATCTTGTTAAACAAGCACACAGCCTCCAGATAATTTAACCTGTAGAGAAGCCAGTCTGTTTTCTCCCCTTTATCAGATGCTTAAAAGAGGCCTTACTGTTGGATACAAGTGCTCCTATATGTTCACATCTGTAGAGTGAGGAATACCCCACACAAATACGCAGTCTTCATCATCTGTTCCTTAAGGAATGTGACACTGACTGAAGCTCACCTGATGAAACACTAGAGCCTGTTGCAACGCAACATCCACAAACCAAGCGCCGAGTTGCACTGAAGTTTGTGTTGCCACAGTTATCCTGAATGGTGCATGAAATCAGCTTCAGGCTGCGCCAGGAGAGTTTCTACAGGTTGTGCTCACACACCTATATGAGCTTTATTCACCCAGTAATTATGTGGTCTCCACATAACAGAGACTAAACTTGGCAGGGTAAAAATAATTATCTGATACACATCATGATCTGACATTGAAACACCGTTTTTCCTTTTATACATGTTTTCTATAGTCTTCTTATGCTATACAGCATGAAAAAAATACAGTTTGGATACTTACTACTGATTTCACAGTAGGAGGGAGCTGTCTCGGATCTCCAACAAGGACAAGTTTATTACAGCGATGGATCAGTGGAATCAGCGTTTCAACCTCACAGGACTGCCCTGCCTTTGGGAAATGCAAACAGGACAAAAACCAGAAGTTATAAACAAAAGAGTGGAGGGACATATGTTAAATTTCCTGTAACAGAGCCAGAATAACTCAGAAATGCTTTTTGAGGCTTAAAAAAAAATAAAGGAGAGGAAAATAACTATTTTTACCTAATAAAAAACCCCAACTGTCTTTTTCTTTTATTATTAAATACGGAAAGCTCTCTCCAAATAGATAGAAATATAAGCCAACCATCTGGACAGCTCTAAAGCAAGAACCACACTGAAGCCATGATTTTTAAGGAAAAGCCATCTGCCATTAAAGCACCAAACAAGTCAGAAAAAAAGAAGCAACTGGATTATTCTTTCTCCTTATGGCTCTAAATGGCAGGACAGGCTTGTTATCAGGTAAAAGGTGGGACAGGACAGTCAACCCACCATATGTTACACCGGCAGCCAAACAATCACAGGTAGCTTAAGCGGGGAACAAGGCAGAACGTGAACGGTGGAACAGCCTGTAGTTCTAAACAGCTTTCCTGACCTCGTCCACAATGACACAGCTGAAAGGATCGAGTCGCTGTCGTGCAAAAGTGGATTCCAGCAGCCCCCCTCCGCTGGTGCTCAGCGTGCAGCAGATGATGTCTGCCTGCAGGATGATGTCCGCCTGCACCTTCTGAGAGTGCCCCCGAACCTGCAAAGTACAACAGGACACCGTGACTCCTCTTCCCTTTTCGTTTTCTTGAACCACCTCAGAGCAGTTTCTAACTGCCTGGACAGTTCTAACCGCCAAACAGGTGGAGCGTAATGCAGCATCCCAACGAAACCATCTCTATTACAAATGGAAGTTGCAACTTGGCTTAATCAAAGTGTTACTCTCGCTTTAAATGTTGAGGTGGCAAGCTGGAAAGAAGTATATCAATCTCAATCTAGACACATAATCGCCAGCAAAGTTTAGCCTGCCATCAGGTTTGTGACTCCAAACCTCTGTGACCACTAAGTCTGCAAATATTTGTTGAAGTTGAACTTTCATCTCATGGTTCGTGCTACTCAGCCTTAATTACCAGTGTTGCTATCAGAGCCTATTTCCATTTTCAAACCTCTCTCTTCCTACACACACAAATTCTTCCAGCTGATTTACTTAAAAACATTTTAAAGCACTTCAGCAGGACTGTAAGGGCCACAAAAGTGGTGATGAAGATACATCCTAGAACACGAGGACATGCACATTTCTATTATCTTCTTTGCTAAATATACATTTCATTTAAAATTAACTATAAAAGTTAATGTTCCCAGTCTTTTTTTGCAATATGTAGCCAGAGCACACCTGGATGTCACAGCAGGCTGGCCATAACTGACTCAGTTTATGAGCTTTATCTGCTTAGCTACTGTTGTATAAATACTCTCAGCCACATCAAAACCAAATCACCACAATTAAAGGATACCAAGTATATAAACAGATTAGCCAAGGCTTATTAAAGATAAATTCCTACCTCCTTTATTTGAGAAGCAAGTTGTTGTCTCTCCTTTGCAAGTCTGGAAATTTCATCAGCCAACATGTGACTCTATATTGAAGGGATGTAGAAACTACATAAATATCAGCAATAATTAACACATATTTCCCATATACTCTTTTTCCTCTCATACTCTAATTCACTTCCTAAACATTTAAACTTGTTCAGACTGTTTCCTAATATGCAAGAAGCAGCACGACTGACCTGCTGAAAATACCAGTATAAATAGATTAAAAAACAATTCTGATGTAAAGTGACTCGTTCCCTTTCACGGCGCTAACACACACTTCCATTAATTAAACAAGGAGGTGAATTAACAGTTACTGCTCTGAGACAGCATTAAAAAGTTCTTTACTCTCTGGATTCAGTTATGAAAACTCAAAAAAAACCCAAATCACAACAAACCACCACACAAACAGGATTAAAAGTACTATTTTCTTCCTACCTCCCTCTTCTCACATCTGTCCCTGGCACGCTGACGAGACAACCGGTCCAGCTCTTGATCCAGAGCTGCTTTTTTCTTCTGAATATCCTGGTCACAGTCAGCTGGCCTTCGTTCTATAATAAAAAAAAGGAAAAAAATCGAACAAGTATGTTACAATAACACTTGCTCTCAGTCGTGAACCTTCAGTTATCAAGAACAAATGGACAAACTCATCTTTTGTTGCATTTTGCCTTTTTCTATTGAGGTCTTATCTTGTAAAATGAAGAAAATGAGACTCGGTTCCAGTTGTAGATCTCAAGTGCTGCATAGCCACATTGCTTAAAAATGATGGCTTTAAGCTGCATTTATTATAATTTCTTTAAAAACAAACAAACTAGAAGTTATCTCACTTGTTTCTTTGGCTTTGCTTAGATTTTAGGCCACATCCAAGCTGTGGTTAGGCCACATTCACGTTGTGGTCAATGGGGCAGAGTCCAGTTGGAGGCCTGGATCTAGTGCAGTGCCTCAGGGGTCAGTACTGGGGCCTGTATTATTCAATATATTCATCAACGATTTGGATGAGGGAATAGAGTGCACTATCAGCCAGTTTGCTGATGACACCAAGCTGGGAGGAGTGGCTGACACTGGAAGCTGTGCTGCCATCAGAGACCTGGACAGGGAATTGGACTGGATGAGCTTTCAAGGTCCCTTCCAATACCTGACATTCTGTGATTCTGTGACACTTTCCCACTGCGACTGAGAACAACAATGCTTATGAAGCACGGCTGCAGAAAAATCTTTACCAGATCTTCTCTCTTAAAGGACACAATCTGAAGCGTGAAACGTCACCGAGCTCCTAAAGAATACTGGAGAAAAGTCTGATTTGCATGTTACTTACTCATTCTGTGTTCAACTTGCTTATCCAGGCTGAATCCCCGGACTTCACTGTTGATTGCCTTTTCAGCACCAAGTCGCACTAATTTGATATCACCACAATTTCCTGTTTACAAAAGCAGAGTCAAAATATTTTCAGATTGCTCCAACCACCTCTGCACTTTGGTACGAGAGAAAAAAAAAACAGACATCATGGATATCAAATAAGGCTTTTCCTTTTCTGTTTATGGGGTTTGCAAAGCCAAACTTATTTTTAAAAATCATAATACATCTTTCAGAAAAGCATATTAAAATTAATAACAGTATGAGAATGTACCAGTCATGTTCTGCAAGAGACAAATGCTACTTAGAGTAGCATACGAGTATTATATGTAATCAACTGTTCCAGTTTCTCCTTCAGGCTTTGTCTATTTAACACATAAACAGAATTTAAAAATAAACCATACCTAAAGGCTCCTGTTTGTTTTGGCATTTTCCCTTAAATGCAAGGATGATCTTTTTCATGAGTTCATCGACAGCAGCATTTGATGGTGCACAAACTAGAAAACGGTTTGGCTTCATCTTGGAATTTGTTTTTTGAGTTGCTTTCTCATTCCTAGTGTTCTGTAGATTAATTAACAATAAACCAAAACAGGCTCTTTAAATTGTTTTCATCAGTGATTTAAAAAACAGACTGTACGCCCATCTTAATCAACATGCAGAGTATGGGGACGACTGCACTTCGATATCTCTCAAGACGTGCCTTACATGAGTAACAAGTTGTCAAATGTATTAATACTATTTGCATAAATTTCCCTACTTGACAAATCTACTGGATACTAATATGAAAACCATTAAATGGGGCAGGTCAAATAACATTCTTCAGTATTTCAAAATATTAAGGACTTTTAATGTAACATTGTTACATTAAAACACATAGCAATGTGTTTCAATTGTGCATGTTTTATTGATTTTACTTTTAAGTTCCGTAAATAAGTGTTTCCCAAGACGCCCAAAAGGTATTATCTCCACCTTTACACCCTACACAGTACAGATTTAATCAAGTAAGCTTAACGAATTATAGCCCCGGTTATTACCGATGCTACACTTCCATTTAGTTTAAGCTATCACTGACTTCCACTGGGACACCAAACACCAGCGCGTGACGATCACATCCCGTTCTCTTACTTCTTTCAGAACCCGAGACAGAAGCCCAACAATAGTTTTTGATTTCCCTGTTCCGGGTGGTCCGTGGATGAGGCAGATCTTGGGAAGCCCTGGATGTTGCTTTACCATGGCATAAGCTGTCTCAATGGCTCTCTTTTGATCTTCATTGTATTCGTTCATATCCGATGCCTGAAGGGACAAAGGAAAAAATAATTACTTAATGTGGATCAAACATTCTATGTTCATTGTAGGTACTTTCAGAATGTCCCCCACCCCTCCAGCTACAATGCAAAAACTTGAAGGGCATGGAAGCTTTTGATTCTAGGTTTGCCTTAGACGCACACCTGATCCTGACTTGAAAGCTGTAACAACGGTTTGTTTACACACCTTTATGCTACATTGTGTTTGTCATGCTATGTCTTGTATTTCCCGAACAGACACATTCCCAGCAAGGAAAAGAAACTGAAAGCTGCTTGAAGTGCATTACTAGTATCTGTATCAACACAGCAGAAACACCCAAGCAAACAAGGACTCCTTTCTACCTACACAGTCATCCAACTCTGAAAAGCCCAGTGCCTCAGTGCTTCTGAAACTTCTCTGTTTGCACTTTATCATCTCAGAAAAACAGTGCACAAAACCAGTTTCAGAAAACTCATGAGATCCAAATGCCCACTTTGTCACTCCTCAATCGCTTCTATCTGCAGGACTTACAGCATTTTCTGAAGCCACGAGCAAATCTCTGGGACAGAAGTCATTGTAACTTGGATTTATGATGGGTTTGGCCAGGGGACTCCTGTTCAACAGCAGTAAACCTTTGAACATTCGGCGCGTGGTCACCAGGGAGCCAATCACCACACACTTCACTTGCGTATTTAGGAAGGGTGACAAATTGCCTCGAGTTTGGACAGAAAGATGACAGGCAGTATGGTGCTCCTGTTGTCCTATTAAAAGGGGGTTGGGAGAGAAGAAAAATGACAATTTGTTAATTCCAAGAACATCCAAATTGTTAACTGAAAGATATTCAAACAGATCACTCAAAGAATTCACCAGAACCAGGTGCTGCCTTTTATTAAGGAGCCAACACCTAATTCTTGCAAAAAACTCAACCCCCTTCCCCTGTACCCTCTCTCCCCCAAAAAATACCCTCAGTGCTCTGCAAAACAACTCAGAGCACTGATTTGATCAGGCAACACTAATCTTGATACTTAGTAATCCTGGCAATTCACAACTTCAAAGTAGCATTTATGGTACCAAGAAAAATCCCACTTTTGTTTCAACTCCATTTACTTACTAGATAAACAGCCAGATGCACGAGAAAATCGTGTCACTAACCCCACGTGACTCACTATAACGTAGTCCATCTCACTTTCTTCCCTAAAGGTGTCTTTTCTCTTTTGGACCACCAGAAAGATTAAGTCATCCTCCTTTGGATGCAGCTGCTTTGCCAAATCGCTTTCTTGAAAATGAGCTACACAAAATACATGTTACAATTAGAATATTAAAAGGAGAGCGGTTACAATTACTTTCTGACCACAGAATTAACATATTGCATATACACCAGTAATTCCCATCTATTTACCTCTAAAGCCATTAAAAGCTACAGCAAAAGACTAAGAAGAGTTAAGTCCATCCTGCAGCCTTAACCCTGAACATAGCACTCTAAAAAAATAAACCAAGGAAGTAAAGGACTCTTTTATTTACCCAAAAGCAGCTGACACAAAATCACAAATGAGTGAGATGGAAAATATTCCAATAGCAATCAAATAACTTTTTGCACTGAACACTTAAGGCACAAATTCCCTGCAGAATACACATTTCTTTTACGTGCATTCTGGAAAACAACAAATTCAAAATCCTTTCTGTATTTAAAAGGTAGAATTTTTAAAATTTACTTAAGTGCTAGCTCATTACAAGGCATTGTCTACTTGAAAATGAGAAGAGGACCTTCTTAAAAAGACCCCACAACCTCTTACCTGTAAAATCTGCTTTATTCAAGTCAGCACAGAAGTTCTGTAACCAGAAGCAGTAACTCCTCTCTCTTACTCTCTGGTTTTCTATCCACTCTTGTGCCAGCTACATGTTGGAAAGTAAAAGCTAAATAAAAATACTTTGAACGGTTTAGCGTATCAAAAGAATAGCTTATCAAGACTCAAAGGAGCAGAAATAACAGCTAACAGAACGTGAAGTACAAGAAAACAATGAGTCTGACCCATTTCTTCTTTTAACACATGCAGACATCATATAGAAACACACACACAGGGCAAAGGAAAGTGTGGTTTCTATTTCAAGCTTTATACGCTTAAAGAAAGAGGAATCACCTCTTTTTCCCCTCCTATTGTGGATGGGCAGCCAAAAAAACCCAAAGCTTCACTGAGATCACTTAGGGGCAGTCAACATGGCTTCACCAAGGGGAAGTCGTGCTTGACCAACCTCCTTGACTTTTATGAGGACATAACAAGATGGACGGATGATGGCAGAGCGGTGGACTGATCTCCCTTGACTTGAGTAAGGCATTTGACACAGTCTCCCACAGCATCCTCACAGCTAAACTGAGGGAGTGCGGGCTGGATGACCGGGTAGTGAGGTGGACTGTAACCTCATCTGGGTGTTCCTGCTCCGGCAGGGGGATTGGACTGGATGATCTTTTGAGGTCCCTTCCAATCCCTGACATTCTGTGATTCTGTGAGATGAATAACACTGACAGCCCTCAATCTTCAACATAAATGTCTAGATTCTTTCCCCCAAATCAGATGTGTATATGAACATTTTTCAGAAGGTAAACAGAGGTCATAAAATAGTTTTTTATCTCTTGGTGGGCTTTACTAAGCTTGATGAAAACAAACAAAGAAGCAGATAGCTACTTACCGTTTCAAAGGCATTCAGCATCATCAAGGGGAAAAATGTATTAAAATAGTCAGTGTATCCCTGAAACTGGACAGGAACAGGGGCCACTACAGACTGCAGGAGGTGACTTGGAGGTCCGAACCGGCTGCAGCTGGCAAACATGTCGTAAGTCCACTGTAGGACTTGATTAACAAAAACACTGTGATCAAGCTGCCGAGCAGCAGGATAGGAATAAGACACCTCTCGGACAGGCCTCCTGGAAACATTTGAAGCGTTGTCGTTCTGTCTGTTTTGTGGCTGGAGAACGTTATTAAAAATACGGGGTTGAGGTATGTTACTAGAACTTGGAGCCGCGCAGGTTTGATTTCCCGGGGGCACAGCCCTCACATTTGGTGGCCTGACCGCCACGGCTTTCGCTATGTTCACTTTGCTTTTTGAAGCTGGCGGCAGCTTTTGGACGTCTTCGAGATCCCTGCTGAAGGCTGCGTTCCGCGAAGAACTCGCCGAGCTGAAAATTTTAGTAGTGGACGGCTTTCTTGTTTTAGAAGGTGGCGGGATAGAAGGTTTGGCAAATAAGTGATCTGCATCCGAGCGGGTGGCTGAATGCTTGCTGCAGTGCTCTCCTGGTTCTTCCACTTTTTCCATACAGTCTTTGTACTTACATTTCACAGTAGCTGAGGATTCATTCTGCCGAGGGCTTTCAGCAGTATCCATTTCCTCTGGGTTTTTACTATCTACAGTAGTATCTTTAACACTTTCCTCCTCAGAGCATAATTCCATATCCACAGGATCTAACTGAGTTAGAAATAGATCACCGTCGTCATCATCTTCACTGCTTTCGTTTGGTTTACCTCCATTTTCTTTTGAAATTGTCCTCTCACACTCAGGCTGGACAATGGAACCTCTTCCTGAAGGTTCAACTTTTGCTGCACTTGTTGAGGATGATAAAGAGAGACCTGAATCCATCAGTACTGGAGGAACCATCGTACTGTCACCCTCTGACTTTCTGTTTGAGTCTGAAGAACCAGGCAGTTCAGAGACACTCGTTTGCTCCTCCACAGCGAGGCTTTCCAATTTTCTCCCACTGGCAGAGGGACAAACAGTCTCCTCATTTCTTTTCCCTCTTTGGTTTTCAACATATCGCCATTCAAAACTTTGAGGCTTTTGTTTCATAGATTCCGAATTCCCTTTGCCGACTTTTTTGTTCCTGCTCTCAGAACTTCCTGCGCGATTTTTCACTCTGACACTACTTTGGGGCCTTGTCTGCCTTAAAAACTGAACCTCCCGGGAGGCTAACATGTTTTTATTATGTTTCGCAGACGATTTCTGTTTCTGCGCACCCCCGACCCTCCCCGCAGCTTTACCATGGCTGCGCAGCTGAGCTATGCGGTCTAAAGAGCCCTGGGATAATTGAACCGCTTTGCGAGGCCCCTTCTTCAGACCATGGTTTTCTGCAGCTGACTCTGGTGCAGGACACGGCCGAACTTTCTTGGGAGGAACCACAGCAGGCGTCGACCTGCCAGACTGAGAATTTTTTGACGTACTTTGTAGTTTTTTACTTTGAGCTGGTTTAGGAACAGAAGGTTTTTTAGGACTTCTCTGAATATTTCTTGCTACTTTAGATTTTCTTATATTCTGCTGTGGGCTTGTGCTATTTTTCTTATAGGCCAGCTTTGAAGCTAATGTCATCTTTGATGTAGATGGTCTGGGCTCAGTCAATTTTGAGCCCTGCGTGAAGTCTTTAGCAACAGCATCTTTGTCTGCAAACTTCTCCAGTTGACCTTTCGCACTTTCCTTACTAACAGATTCTTGCCCTGTGGAATCAGTGGCTCTTTTTGTATTACCAGCTTCCTTCTGATAAGAAGTATTTTCTATCTGCTTTTCTATCAAGTTTGCTTCTTCTTCCATGGTATCATCACTTATGTAATCCATATCGTAACCCCATTCATTTGTGTGATCATTCAGTAAGTCACTTGGATTACTATCAGCTGATGATGATTCACAATTTGGTTTATACTCTCGAGTTGTTTCCGTACTATAGTCTTGAGTTGCTTCCATTGCTTGAGTATCTTGCCAAACTGAAAAGACATCATCTTCTGTTTCAAATTCAAAGTACTGAGACTCACAGTCTTCCAGTGACAAGGGAGAGCTTGGTACCTCAGGTTCTGTTTTGATACCACTATCAGAAACACAGCTGGAAGTTGAAGGCTGCTTTTCAGGACACACATTTGCATTCATTTTTCTTGTTTCCTCCTTATCAGCCACACTTTTTTCTTCGTCAGAAGAGTCTGAAATTGTAATGATTTGATCGTCAAGGCGATCTGCATCACAGGGAGACTTGGTACGCTGGTCACTGGAAGACCTTACAGCACCTTTCACCTTCCTTTTAATATCACATACATTATGACGTACTGAGCTTTCTTGGCTTGAATCAAAGGAAAAATTGACACTTTTGGCATACGCAGCTAAAGATAGTTTACTGAGATCTCTGTCAATCTGGGAGTCTGTCAAAGTATTATCTTCAGCAACCACCTTCACAAAATCCTCCTCTTTCTTCACCACTGAGTTGTTTCCTCTCTTGAAATATTCTGAAAATTTGAGCAACGTGTCACTGGATTCACACTTCAGCGTGAGTGGTCTCTGAGAGGCAGGGCTGGGTACATCCCGCTTGTTTTCAGAAGTAGATGGAACACAATTACTTGCCCAAGTTTTATCCATACAGAATGTATTTGAAATTTGACCTTTGCTGTCAGGTTTAACCAAGTCATTTAGATTAGGCTGTTCCTGGTCTGAAGTTTCTATGTTGGAGTCTTGCTTAAACACAGACTTCAACAATGAACTTGATTTTTCTTCAGTGGACACTTTTTTTGGTAAGGTGTCAGTAATCCCTGAATGCAAATTCCTGTTATCTTCATTTGCCCACATACCAGGTTCACTTTTAGAGGAGCCAGGGCACTCTAGTGGTGTTTCTTTAGTGGGGACCAGTCTGGATTGAAAAGCACCATTGACACTTTTCTCCCGTGTACTTTCACAACTCCCTGAAGAGGAAGTATCAACAGGGATTGCATTTTTACCCACAGCATTCACTCCCTGGTGTTTCTGACAATCTTTGCTTGTACACAGATGGTCAGTGCAAAACTTCGGTTGTTCTACCTCTGCTTTTGTTGCTAAAGTGCAGTTTTGCAAGTCATGCGGCTTTGCTAGCAACAGTAACTTTGAAGACCATCCAGTTTTCTGTAACTTGGTTTTCAAATTTGTGAGCCTATGTGCATCTACTTTAAACTTCGAGGAGGAACTGGAGGACATGTTGCTTTCCTTTACATCTGAACTGTAAATGTGTTCTGGAGAACCAAGATGAGTTGGAGTAACCAGAGGCATTGCTGTTTTGGGTCCTGCTTCACATTTGTTTTCCAACTCCCCGACTCTTCTGAAATCTGAAGGCTGGGCATTTGAATTGAAGCACTGATTGTCTGTATCGCATTTCCCTGCCACAAGATCGTTGTTCCTATTTTCCTGAGTTGCCCCACATACTTTTGTTGCCAAAGAGTTCTGTGGAAAGGCATATTCCTGATTTGTTGAGTCACCAGGTTCCTTTTTAATATTCATACAGAGGTCTCCTGTGGATGTCTGAGTTGTCAAACTTTTGGATGCATCTCTACATTCCTCTTCCCAGGTGCTCTGTCTTATAGCGAAAGGGTTCTCTTGACAACCTTCATCTCCACCTTCCTTCGATACATCCGCAAATGGTGACCCAGGCTCACCCCTGCCATGCGCACCCTTCTCTTGCTTTACAGAAACGGCAGGCGGAGTTGCAGAGTTCGCATTGTTTCCTGTAGGCACAGGGGAATTTGAAGGTCTGTCCTTTAGATTTCTTATAACTTGCTTTAAACACGTATGTAACTCCTGGGTTTCCTGGATGTTCAGCTGCCAACCTAAAGAGAGATTTCCTCGCAGAAGAAGATTGAGTTTGTCTAGGTAATGCTTGCAAAGGGCATTCTGCCCAATTTGGTAGCCTTGTCTAAGGAGGCTGCGTATCAGCTGCACGCAGGCATGCTGCACAGAGCTGGAAGCTTGTGAAGATACTGCTGAACTCCTCACGCAGGGTCCAGACGCCTTCTCAGTGCACCGTGTAAATGCTACAGCTGGGAGCTTCGCACAACTCACCACTGCTTCTACCCATTTCCGGGAGCTAATCCATAGCAAATGCAGGCACCTCTTATTGCGATGCAGCTCAATAATCGACACCAAGATGAGGAGAAAAAATTCAGAGACTTTGTCGCACTGCTGGATTCTTTCATTGAGAATACCTGTGATTTCTGAGCAGAGGTAGTGAATGACCTCTCCTATATATGCTATGCCCAAGTCCTTGAGATCCATAAGTGACTGAACAAAAGGGATGAACCACAGAAACGTGCTGTCGTGGACACGCATGTCTCTGCCGATATCAGACTGAAGCACGTTAGCCAGCGTTTGCATTTCTTCATACATGTTGGGGCAGTAGTCTGGACAAATGGCTGTCTTCCACCCAGCATCCTGAAAAACAAATTCACCACGCATCACCCTCATTGTGCACATCTTGTACATTTCAATCTGCCTGTATTTTTTTTCCCCAGCTGTAAAGGTTACTTTCTTTCAAATATATGTTGATTAATTTATAGCACCTCTTACATACTAATAAGTCAAAATCTAAATTAAAAAAACATTTCATAAATACAATGCACCAACATCAAGAAAACACCCTCATAAATGTTTCCTCTGCTTTATAACAAGAAAAAAAACAGTGCCATATTGGAGCACGGTCTAACATTTCAAAGTACATCAATTAATCCATAGTGAATGTATTAGTTTAGAATACTGAGAAACAAAAAGTAAAATACAATAACTCAATGAGCAGCTTCCCTCTTAAATTGATTTCACAGTTTTCGTTGAGGTACCAATGTTTGTTTCAATATACGAATTCTTCAGCTTTAATACCATCTCTGCCTAATTCACAAACGCAATCTTCTTTCCTCTACAGCCTGAAAGCACCAGGTAAACAAGAAGGGATCAGACCGGCTGCTATTTAAGGCACACAACAGTGACATACGTTTTTTCTTTACAACAGTATTAGTAGAAACAAAAGATCTTCCCCTCCGTATTTTATAGATGGTTTAAAATGTAGTCTGATGACTGCACGACACTGTCAAAGAACAGGGAAATAAAATATTTTTAAATACCTTTTGAGGCCTTTCTGTGTTATAATTATACACAATCTGACTGCAGGTCTCCATGCCATCATTGTAGTCTGACTCTGGTTCAGATTTTGTCCTAAAAAGAAAATACAAATCATTATAGAATCCACACAGATACCTGAAACTGTAAGAAACCCAACTGGCTGAGACACAGATTTCACTTTTTAGACCCTAACAATGTGACTATTAGAACTTATTAGTGGTAAAACATCCCTATGAAAAGATTCTATATTTAAAATTGTAAAGCTTGTTCTATCCTACTCCTAAGAGGAGGGGAGGAAAGCGACTGCCTCTGGAAAAGGAGCTTTCTACTAAGTCATGGATTTGCCCACCTAGAACAAACACCCCGAAAAATTCCATTGTCTTTGAACTGTCCTACCTGGTGTTAAAATCATAAAACCCTTCCAGTGTCTTAATAAAACTGACCTCTTAAAGCTACTGCGTATATTGTTTATTTCGTTGTTGTAGCTCACACTGTTGATAATGGTTTGAAAGGCCTGAACAGGATCAATAAGCTGACCCCACACTTTAGATCCGAGCTGATCCAAAATAACCATGAAACAATGGAGCGCTGGCCAGAAGGGGTCAGTGGAATCATCTGCAACACAACAGCAATATTGGGGAGAGGTGAAATGCAAGAGTCCTGCACATTCTTAGACTAAGCTGAAATTGAAAGTAATTGGTTTTCATTGTCTTGTCTTAAATACTAATACGTTTTCTAATAAGTTGTGACTATACTTTTTAACACAGAAAAAGGATTAAAAAAGTCATCCTCACTTAACAGTACAGTGATATGCACATTCCCATACAACCTACACATTAAATGAAGACAGTATGGTAGATATTATAGATTTGTCCTCTCAAAACCTCTATAAGCCAGCCTTATGCAAAGCATAAGAGTTTGTTTCTGTCCTTTTTCAGTATCTGTCAGTATCGCCCAAATATTGTGCAATACTGGTCCATCTTCCAGAAGATAAATAAGCCCCAGTTCAAATCAACTCAGCATGACACTACTAAGAACAAACAAACTAAGAACTACTCAATTAAACAAGGAAGTGCAATAAAGATTAAAAATAGCCTATGAACTGTCTTAATCTCAGTATTAAAATTAGTTACCAGCTGTTTCTTTCTCCATGGTGTGAAGTATAGTCTGCATGAAATCATTTTGTTTGTCTGGGCCCAGTAACAAGGAGTCCATAGCTTGTTCTTCCAGCACTGTTAGCAACATGCAAATCCCTATAAAATATAATAAAGAAGCAACCTATCCATACATCTGTAAAATTTGTCCTACTTTTGACCAAATCAAGGACCATTTTCCAAATGCCATTACCAGTGAAACACTTGACCAAAGAGATGGGTAGCAAGATGAAACTAATTAAACAGTTATGCGACGTTCAGTTTTCCCGTTTGACATACCCCAAAATAAACAGCACCCATGAAATAGCGAAGCTCTGACCTGACAGAAGTTCTTAAAAGGAAGAGACTACATGTACAGGTTAATTTCTGACCATAAATACTCACCTAGCCAATAGTTCTTGTAGTTCGCAGTATCATACAAATGGGACGGCAGAAGGATGAGTTTCCCCTTTTCAACCATTGAAGAGCTGTAAATATCTGGACTCTCAAAAAGCCCAAGCTCAATAACTTTGAACAGGCACGTCAGCACTTCCTGTAAGTCATAGTAATCATCCCTGTCAACCTTCCCTAAATTCCTTGCTGTTAGGATGGCCCATCGACGAATCTAAGGATAGAAACAAAGAAAATAATACATTAAGAACAAATAAAGTCACAATGCTGTAAGATTAGGAATCATCGCTGCTACAAAGGGGACAGTAATGTATACAAATAAAACTCCTTACAATTAAAAATGTGTTTTAGCGGAACAGAAAAAGTAACTTACCACTTCATTGGGGTGTACCAAAAACAGATAAATTCCTGGATATTTCTCAAAGACCTGAAAGGAGCTGTGACTTTGTTCCATTCTACAGAGCACTTCCACACACAGCTCACCTACAAGGACAAACACACTTAGAGTAAAGACTAATTTATATGCTCACAAAACAAAAAGCATCAAAATAAATATTTTATATTTATTAGCATATATTTATGTATATTTGCATCAAAATAAATATTTGACATATATACACACACACTGATACTTCAGTTCAACTACTATTTGTTGTTATTTTCACCTCCTTTGGTAGAAACAACACTGTGCCCTTCCAAGCGTAGACAACAGGATACGTACTGACTTTCTCGTGGAGCAGCAGATACGGGTATTTCAGTATTTCTAGAAGGGGCACTCGCAGGTTATTCTCAAAATCCGGGCCCAAATAACCAGACAGCTGTGTTTCTCCGTTCTCATCCACTATAAACAATTCATCATCTTCCGCAGCTTCTTCTTGCATGGATTTCTCCATATGGGCCACAAGACGGGAGGTTTCCAAGTCCCACAAGACCTATTCAGTGGGGAAAAACAACTGATCAGAATGTATTTGCGAAGGAGTGATTAAGGACATTTTTTAAGGGTCCTCTTGTTTTATGATCGGCTCTTTGCAACTCAATATAATAAAAGCAGACAGTTAAAGTGCAACATGCCCTATTCCCAAAAACCAGTAAAATTCAACCCCAGCACAAAACTCCCTCCTCGACCACAGAAGCCTCTTCTGAAGTTTTCCTTCAGTTCCGAGTCTTCTCACTCAGTAACAGGCAGGAGCCAAATCTCTTAATTACCTCATGCAAATTCGGCAATTTTTCCCTTGCTTTGTGGTACTCGACCACACAGTCCAGACAGTAGCAGAGATCATCGTTGGAGCCTTCAAAATCTTCTGGGGACAGCTGTTGAGAAGCATAGCTCTTGAGGAACTCGGTGGCGTCAGGACCACTCGGCGTACACCATTGGCATGTGCTCATTCTGCAGATAGAAAGAAGGAGGAGTTAACAGAAGCCTGAAAACTGAAAGCAGCAAAATATCTCCTTTCAGCCACAACAGTACCTAGTGCTGAAGTGTGATGAATTTCAGGATTTAGGTAACTCAGCAGCATGCACGCATATGCTCTTAAACGTTCTTATATCATATAAGCACATGCAATTAAACAAGTAGAGATTACGGCATTAAATGAGCATTACAGGAAAATGCCTACTGAATGGCAGATATTAGAAGCACTGAAAAGAAGTTAAGTTACATAACACGCAAACTAGAAAACACAAGAAAATTCACTTCACATACAAAAAAACCCCTCATCCACGCTTCATGCACCCTTTCCAGAGCTACAATGCTAAAGTCCATTATGTTGTTTTACTAGTATCCACGGAATCTAGGTCTAAGGAGTACAAAATCTAATTAGCTTTGTTTCTTCATCTCCTGCTAAAATTTATAGGTCAACAAATCCCTGTTGCCAAAAGCAAAGTATTTTTAAGCAGAACTTTCCTGCCTTGCATAATTATTGTTGTTAGAAACCATCACAAAATTCCCACCACAGATTGTTTCCTCTAAAGCCACAAGCTCTCTACTAAGCAGCAATACAGTAATCTCAGACCCTGCTAGTGTGAAAAACAACACTGGAAAAGCATGAATGCTTGACGTTAGAAAAGTTCTATTCCTTAACGCTTGAACTAATTATATAAAATGAAAAGAAGGCAACTGCTTATTATTTAGCATAACAAGGAATACAAAAGAGATAAAGCAAAACCATACATTTCCTCCTACCTATACAACGGAGAGAAAAACCAACCACACACAACAACCCCAAATCGTGGCATTTACCTTTGGCAAAGGCAGCTCTTTGCTGTGCAGGTGTGTCGGGTCACATTGTGAAAGGAAAACTGGGGCTGGCACCCTCAGCCACACCTGCCCCCAGCACCATCAGCAACGCATCCCTGGGGACCGGCTCTTGGTGTTTCAGAGATCTGGAGCAAAACAGTAGTTACCAGATTTGGTTCGGTTCAGTTCACCGCGTTCTAGACTGAGAATTGCTTTGGTAATTTGATTAACAGACTGTACACTAAACGCACGTTTCCTGAAGCGATAAGTGATTTGCAACTGAATCCCTTCTATCACTCAAACACAATCAACACAATGCCTACCGCACCGCTTTGTAAATAAGGTGTAAAACTTTCTCCGCGCTCATTCATCAAGGAAATCCGCTCAAAGTACACACGGAGCCATAAACCTCAGCTGCAAAACGAACCTCGCACCCGCGCCGCTCCGCGGTGGCTCCGCTCCACCGGCTGCTCGTTCATGGGCATCAACCCCCGGCACCGAAAGCGAAAGCAGCCGCGATCCGGTTTCGCGGTTTCAGCCGCCCCAGCTCCGGCTGCCCGCTCCCGGGGCCGCCCGGACACTCGCCAACAGCTGCTCCACGAGAGCCCCGGCCGGGCCCCGCGCGGCTGCTGCAAACGCCGCCTCCCCAGCAGCGCCGCCCGTTCTCAGCGGGGCCGCCCGAGCCGGGGAACGCGCCGCTCGCTTCCCGCCAAGCGGGCCCAAGGGGCAGCGCCTCCCCTCAGGCGGCCTGAGGGAAGAGAGACCGGGACAAAGGCGAACTCGAGAGGGACGCGGCCTCCCCTGCGGAAGCAGCTGGAAGCGCCAGA
Organism: Nesoenas mayeri; assembly: GCF_963082525.1. Lineage (NCBI taxonomy): Eukaryota > Metazoa > Chordata > Aves > Columbiformes > Columbidae > Nesoenas > Nesoenas mayeri. The sequence goes on from NC_137566.1 coordinate 9,018,162, forward strand.
GCGTCACGGGCGGGAGCCCCGTCCGGCCGCTCTCACCTCAGGCCGCCACGGGCCTCCCGTCCCGCCAGACGCACCTGAGGCGGCAGCAGCACCGCCCGCGGTTCCGGCCCCGCCGGCGGAAGTGGGCGCCGGACCACGCCCTAAGGGCGGAGCCGGCCGCCGCGTGCCCGCTAAGCCACACCCCTTCGCGGGGAGAGCGGCGCGGCCTTAAAGGGCCACTACCGAGGGGAGAGGCGGGGCGAGTGCGGGCGGGAAACTGAGGCACGCAGGGAGGGGAGGGCGAAGTGGTGTCAGTGCTCCAAGGAGCACAGCCTCAAGGATGCTAAAATAACAAAATCCCACCCCAAATGCCCAGTCAAACCAATGGGAGGGAATTGCCCATCACTCTGAAGCAATAACGCCTGGAGGGAAGGTTCCTCACAGCCGCAGTGCAATGGAAACAGCTCCCATGTACAGCTCAGCTGCTCCTACACGTCCTGAAACAGAAGGTTTTGTCACCACTCAGGCTTGGCCCGTGTCCCCAGAGCCACTTCACTCGAGGCTTCTGTCCCAACCCATTATGTACTGACCCTCCAGCTCACACGGATGACGCTGCCCCCCGGGCTGGGGGCTCGGAGGAGCCAAATGGGGTCAGTTTGCCTTTCTTCAGTCCCCCCATGGCACTTGATCTTCAGCTGCTGCCACTGTAACACTCCTGGAGGCTTCTCAGCTGCAAACCCAGCCCTGATGACCCATCATTGATAATGACACACAGCTGAGGATTTTTTTCTAGAACACCATTCAGGAAAAATGCTCAAAGTGACACATCTGCTTGAATCACCAAAGTTTTTACGGGACTCATGGTGCTGTTTAGACATGAAGGATCAGTCATGCTCTTATTTGTGATGCAGCCCAGAGGGTGTCGTGCCTGTCCCACAAAAATCACACAGAATTCCACGGTCAGAGAGACCAAAGCCAGACTGCAGTTAAATATGGAAAATTCTCATTTACCACCCTTTCTATAAGTCACAATCCAGATGAACCACCACCATGGTCTTTATTTAACACTGTTTAAAGTTCTGCATTTTCAATGGCAATTACTGAAATTAAGAAAGGAAATTCTCATTTATCAAAAGGCCCATCAAAAAGCAGTATGCCAGAGACCAAGTCTTTGTGTGTTACTTTTTAATACAACATACAGGAAATATAAACTTTACATGCACAGTAAGATTTTTCTTTCTTTTAATATTCAGTCCATCCATTTACAAATAATCGCTCTAGGCAGATAGTTCAAAATATCATACAACATGAATACAACCCCCTCTTACCTGTCAACTTATTAAAACGTAGAAATTCTCCTTGGCAAAATAAATATACGTTTTGCCTTTGTATTCCAAATATTAACAAAAAACATTTTAATGCATTGTTCTAATTAGCATGAAATGACATTACAGTTTATGAATACCAGTGGACTAAAACCCCTTTTCTCTAGAAGGGTTGATAAAATCAGTTGCTTTTAAGACCGGGGTATCTGTTGAAAACAAGCAAACCAACCTAAAAGTTGTGCTGTTTCCATCAACACAGATGTCTTCAGATTTATCATAGAGATTTAAAAGCCAATGAAAATCCTCTTCCCAATTCCACAAATTTATTTTTAAAACTTATTTCAAATCCATTAAAGTTCTGAAAACCAAGTTAACGCACAAAGGGTAAACAGCAGCTTTCAAGTCCATAGAAAACAAAGCAGTGGGAAAAGTACTATTTTTGAGACACTCAGAAAGCAACTTGGATGCTTAAATAAAGATTTCTAAAACCAGAGCTAATTTAAGGTGACACAAAAAAACTGTATTTACCTCAGTCTTCAACAGGAAACAAGAAAAATCACATCTTTACTTTTTCCGTGATTAGGTAACCAGTGTACCTGCAGTTGTTGATCTGTGCCCACTTTTAACCAGATCCATTTTGCAGTTAAAATGCAGATTGGGAATTGGTTTTCCAAGGCAATCAATTAGTCACTGTCTTCACTGGAGTCAAAAATGTCCATGAGTCGGAAAGCCTTTTTCTGGTTGGTGGTTTTTGAATTATCAGAACTATTGCGTATCCCCTTCCTGCTTCCTAACTTTTCTTCAAGCTCTGGAAGTTTCTTTTCATAAAGATAATCAATAATTTCTTTGGGGAAAAAGAAAAAAAAGTAGTCTTAATTGGATCTGTGGGGGAACTGGATGCCCAGGGGAAATGGGGTCACACAGACAGAAATTAGTTTGTTAGTGTTAAATGGAAATAATCTCACTATTCCATAGCAATCCCGGTGGCTGTAGGGCAGATCAGACGCAAACATGCAAAGATCAACTCAAAACGCACAGTGATGAACTCGTAAAGCCAACGTATTAGACAAGGTTGATAAGCACTCCAGAAAGATGCCATTGAAAGTAAACTGTTACTTAAAAACATAAAATTAAAAAGGAATTTAGTAAAGTAAGTATAAAGCCTGTGATTTTAGCCGATTTACTTTAGGGAAAGCTAACCAGGAAAGTATTGAACTCCAATACTTGTCCTCTGAGATTTAAACAAACACAGTATTTACAAAGAGCTGGGATACTGACCAGAAAAGGTTTTCTTTTGCCAAGAAGGGACAGAGGTCACTTTCAGCCTATAAAACTTGGATTGAATGTAGCCTGCAGTGACATTTCTGGAAAGAGAAGAGTTCAGGGAATTACTGGTGCAAGGAACTACTACAAAGTCTAGTTGTTTCTGAGACTAGCACAGCCCACGTAACACAGTCGCAGCACACAGAATGTGCTGGGAATACAACACGGGTTGCCTGAAGTGGTTAGAATTAAGTTTAGAGTTTATAGGCATTTATTGCTCAGCACTCCGCAAAGATATCCAGCTGTACATTACCAAACCAAATGTCATTTTCTATAGTTGCAGAGGCCTAAGAACTTTGATTCCTTTGTGGAATGTCTAAGGCTATCTGCTTCAACTATCCTATGTATCTATAAAAAAGGGAAAAAAAGCTTTACCCAATAATATCAGTGAGTTCTTCCCACTTTACGTCACTATAATCCTCCACTTGCATTTCATGCAACCTGTGAATACAAAACAGAAGCAGTTTGCAGGCAGAATTCGAGAAATAACTCACAGCTCCCCCAGTCAGAAGTCACAGGACAATTCCAACCAAAGAAACAGCAGTTGTGAAACCGTACAAAACTGCAGGTCTGCCCTGCTCACCCTGCAAGTTGTTATAAATACAACAGTAAGAGACACAAAAACATTCCCGTAACTCTGAACGATAACGATACCTTTTAATCAGATTGATCTTGGCCTTTATTGCTTGGGTCCCTCTATATAACGGCTGCCCTTTGGTCATCTTGTTTGTTAAAATTACCATCCTTTGAAAACACACAAGAAAAGGTTTCTGTCATTTCAAGAAACTCTAGGCATCAAAAGGAAGAATCTTCAAGATGCTACTGCTTCCACAGAGAAGCAGAAATCAGGCTTCACTATCCCAGCAAGAAGAAAACTGGACCACAGCGAGCAAAGAGTTATTTCTTTGTCTCAGACACATTTGCAGTATCTCTTCTGTAGCTTACAACCTATTTATTACCTGTTTTCGCAAATAATCACAGAATCAGAGAATGTTAGGGATTAGAAAGGACCTGGAAAGCTCATCCAGTGCAATCCCCCCATGGAGCAGGAACACCCAGATGAGGTTACACAGGAAGGTGTCCAGGCGGGTTTGAATGTCTGCAGAGAAGGAGACTCCACAACCCCCCTGGGCAGCCTGGGCCAGGCTCTGCCACCCTCACCAGGAACAAGTTTCTTCTCATATTTAAGTGGAACCTTTTGTGTTCCAGTTTGTACCCATTACCCCTTGTCCTATCATTGGTTGTCACCGAGAAGAGCCTGGCTCCACCCTCCTGACACTCACCCTTTAGATAGCTGTTAACATGAATGATGTCACCCCTCAGTGTCCTCTTGTCCAGCTCCAGAGCCCCAGCTCCCTCAGCCTTTCCTCACATGGGAGATGCTCCACTCCCTTCAGCATCTTTGTTGCCCTGCGCTGGACTCTCTCCAGTAGTTCCCTGTCCTGCTGGAACTGAGGGGCCACAACTGGACACAATATTCCAGATGTGGTCTCACCATGGTACAAACGTTTTTTTTTGCAGAATAGCATTAAACACTCCCCAGAACACATTTTACAGTCTCAACGTAGTATAACCCCTTACCATTTCTGTTTACATTGTCTCCAATGTCGAGTTCCCACTTTAGTTTCAATCTCAGTCCATGGTAATTTCTGGTACAGCGTCTCTTGGTCAATCAAGTGATCTGTACTCGACGTTTTCGATGATGAGCGAGAATTTGCATCTTCCATTCCCACTCTTTTCCTAATCACCTCCTCCACTGCATGCATTAACTTCTGGACCTCTTCCTTTGACCAAGGACCATAATTAACAGCTAAAATTGAAAAATAAGGTTGAGGCATAATCTCTCATAAATGATTAGGAAAAAAAGGCAAAAGATCAAATGCTTAACTTTGCATTATTCTTATTTAAAGGACCAGCTTCTTAATACACTTTCCAGAAACTCTTCTGCATACCAGATTTGAAAGACTTCAGCGTAATCACTAAATAACAGCACTGATCCCTAGTTTCTATCTTTTAAAATCTGATCGTCAAATTCCTCTCCGCCTTCCCCCTGAAAGCAGGTTTAGATGCCAGTTCTACCTAATCAAGAGCTGCATTTGTTCCACTTCCTTTCTCTGTTCTATCAGAAACTGTTCTGATCCCTTCCACATGAAAACGCAATCAGTGGTCTAGAAAAAAAGAACCACCACGATAAGTTAATTACAAAAAAAATATAAATCTACTCTAGGGATTTTTTCCTAAAGTTTCAGGCACGTCCAACACACAGCTAAAATACCTTCTCAAATTGCAATGGACAGAATGTTTTTTCTTAGAATTCCATACCTGATTTGATTTGAGAGTATTTCATAGCAACTGAGAGGCTGGAGCGAGACATCATCTCGGAAATCTTCTTCCAGTCATTGCCGTGCAGAGCGTGATACCTCTTCAAATCTTCTTTTTCTGCCTTAGTGTACCTAGTGGAAGAAATGGGCACAGCTTCAGCTGTAAATTCAAACCATCCCAATATCTCCAAAGAGCTGTCATCTTTATAGATGTTTATAAAGTTGCTCATCACTACCATTCCAAATCACATTTTAGAACAAAGGAATTGATAAGGACTAGTCGGAAAAATGAGCTGCCCATTAAGTCACAGTAACTAGCACAAATGAGAGAGATGATCTTCATTTATATCCACTTTTAAAGTACAAATAAACATCAGAGAGTAAGATTAGCATTCAGAAACTCTTTCAAATTAGTCTCTTACCTCCCTTTATAATTATTTGGGTCAAATATCTTCTTTGCTCGATAATATACCAGCCTCCAGGGTCGCGGTAGGCCCTCAGCTGCAAAGTAAATGATTCATTTTTAAGAAACGTTTCTTACACCAGTGAGACCACTTTAACAAACCAAAAAAGAAAGAGCCAAAATGAAACAAAACAAAAAACCAGTAACACACATTTTTATGACCACGCTGCCAATGATAAATTCTCACCATTCAAGCAAATATGCTCTACAACACTTCAGTAACTGCACACACACAGAAAATAGTCTGAATGGAATCTCCTGAGGAGTTTCAAAGATGCAATTGTTATGACCAGGGTAAGATTGAGAAGGAACTTAAATACTTACAAAGTTTATCACAAAAATGATGGTTTGCTTTTAGACGATTGATATTTTTTTGTTCCTCTGGATACCTCGAGGTAAACAGGAGTTTTTCAGCACTGTCTATTCCAGTAATCGATAAGAACTCTTCAATATTTTTCCGGATCTGATCATTCTCCTTCTTGGAAAATTTGCCAAACCTGACAGCAAGACCTAAAATATACAGAAAGGCCAATGGTACCTGGGGTATATTAGAAGGGGGGTGGTCAGTAGGTCAGAGAGGTTCTCCTTCCCCTCTGCTCTGCCCTGGTGAGACCACATCTGGAATATTGTGTCCAGTTGTGGCCCCTCAGTTCCAGCAGGACAGGGAACTGCTGGAGAGAGTCCAGCGCAGGGCAACAAAGATGCTGAAGGGAGTGGAGCATCTCCCGTGTGAGGAAAGGCTGAGGGAGCTGGGGCTCTGGAGCTGGACAAGAGGACACTGAGGGGTGACCTCATTCATGTTTACAGATATCTAAAGGGGGAGTGTCAGGAGGATGGAGCCAGGCTCTCCTTGGTGACAACCAGTGATAGGACAAGGGGTAATGGGTTCAAATTGGAACACAAAAGGTTCCACTTAAATATGAGAAGAAACTTGTTCCTGGTGAGGGTGGCAGAGCCTGGCCCAGGCTGCCCAGGGGGTTGTGGAGTCTCCTTCTCTGCAGACATTCAAACCCGCCTGGACACCTTCCTGTGTAACCTCATCTGGGTGTTCCTGCTCCATGGGGGGATTGCACTGGATGAGCTTTCCAGGTCCCTTCCAATCCCTGACATTGTGATTCTGTGAGCTGGGAGCAGGTTATTCACACACACGCTTTGGGTTGCAATTTGACAATAAGGAAGCAGATGCAAGAAGCAGATAAAAAGAAAATATGTCAATTGGAATGAAGTGAGCCAGACTCCATGGATGCAACAGACTTGACACAAAACCAAACTATTTTCCCTCTGTCAAAACATTAGTGCAGCTGCACAGTCCTTTCTCCCTGCAACAATATTTTGAGAGCTCACCTTGTTCTTTAAACTGTTTAAATCTCGCTAGGTCTTTTCCAGCCATCTTCCTGATTGAACACTCTGCTATATTCCTCACGTGAGGAATAAACTCTTCCAGTTCTTGTTTTGCAGCCTCCAAATCCATGGCTGAACTCGTCCTAGAGTCCACATGCTCTTCATCATTCGGACGACGTTCTTCAGATGTTACCGTTTCAGTAAAGTAACTATTCTGGTCCTTCTTCCGATTTGATGCTGAGGGTTCTGATGTCCTAATATTTATATATATCAAAAAAAAGGTAAAATAAAATATACCACTAGAGCTCCAAAACAGAGATTTTGTTATTATCTCTACCATTAAAAGAACAAATATGTTCATTAACTAAAGTACAAGCAACATTTCACAGAGCCACCCCCTTGTAATCCAACCTCTTAACACAGACATAATTTATTATCAAATTTCTCTTCTTCCAATATTCAAAAAGCTTGCTGAAGTTGGGAAAATCTGCGCCTTTCCTACAATACTCTCACACACGGACACACAGAAGAAATAGTGTCTCTTGCTACCACTGGCAACACAGAACTTTTCCATTGGTCTCTTCCTAGTGCTCTTATGGTGGGTTCCAGGTGCTATAAAAGCACTAAACACAACTAACATGAGCATTTGTTCAAACAGAACATTAAATTCTTTGGTTGACCTTACTAGTTAATTGGTAAAAATGCATCTGTTCACTATAAATACCCGCCCTTTTGTTTTTTCTAACTGAATATGAATTGCTTGCACATAAATTATTTCTATTCCTACAGATGTTAAATAGAATAAAATACTTGGTGTTGAAGGCAATTGTAATACATTATTACAAATTTTCACTGTATCTTCACAAAATAACTAAGCTCTTAAAGGAGGTCCCTATAACATCTCAATGTATTGTAAAGGTTTTTTAAGTCTTTCTTCAGAACGCACACAACACAGAGTAAAGAAAAATCTGGGACCCGAATCAGAGAAACATATCAGGAGGTGTGGAAAAAAAAAACCCACACAAAACAACCCAAACAATTAAACTTACATTTCATCAGATTCTGAAGAGCTTTCTTCCATGACAAAAGCTCTGCTCTTCACTACTTTTTTAGCACGCACTGGAGTTTTTCGGTGAGATCGATCAGCTGATTTATTCAGCTTAGAAAAATTAGCAGGTACATCCAGAGAATCTTCGCGCACAGGAGAAGAATCACAGTCACCATCTTCATGGCACTGCTGGGGCACGGCTGCGCCAACGTCTTCTGTAGGTAATGGCAAGACTGTGTCTTCCCTTTGCTTCTGTTCCTTTGGAGATAACAGTGACTGGTCAACAGCTGCAGCTGTGTCTTCCTGGGGAAAACAAACAAACAAACTCCACAAAATAAACCAAACAATTAAATTACACGACATCAGATTCTGAAGAGTTTGCTTCCATGACAAAAGCTCTGCTTTTCACTACCTTTTTGGCATGCACCAAAGTTTTCTGATGAGATCGATCAGCTGCTCTATTCAGCTTAGAAAAATTAGCAGGTATATCCGGAGAATCTTTGCGCACAGGAGAAGAATCACAGTCACCATCCTCATGGCACTGCTGGGGCGTTGCCACATCAACCACTTCCACAGGTAACAGCAAGACTTTGTCTTTCTTTTTCCTCTTTTGCTTTGGAGTTGACAATAGTGACTGTTCAATGGATACAGCTGTGTCTTCCTCCTAAAAACAAAGAAAACCAAACTATTAAATTACATGACATTGGATTCTGAAGAGCTTGCTTCCATGACAAAAGCTCTGCCTTTTACTCTCTTTTTAGCACGCACCGGAGTTTTTCGATGAGATCGATCAGCTGCTTTATTCAGTTTAGAAAAATTAGCTGGTATATCCGGAGAATCTTCACGCACACGAGAAGCATCACAGTCATCATCCTCACAGCATTGCTGGGGCGCTGCCACAACAACCTCTTCTGTATATAATGGTAAGACTTTGTCTTTCTTTCCCCTCTTTTTCTTTGGAGATAACAGTGACTGGCCAACAGATACAGCTGTGTCTTCCTGCAATTAGAAACATTACATCAGACTCTGAAGAGCTTTCATCCATGACAAAAGCTCTGCTTTTTACTATCTTTTTAGCACGCACCGGAGTTTTTCTACGAGACCGATTAGCCGCTTTATTCAGCTTAGAAAAATTAGCAGGTACATCCAGAGACTCTTCACGTTTGGTAAGAAAAACATCACAGTCACCGTCTTTGTAGCATTGCTGGGGTGTTGCCACATCAACCTCTTCTGTAGATAACACGAAGACTCTGTCTTTCTTTTTCCTTTTCTTCTTTTTCTTTGGAGATGACAATGGTGACTGGTCAGTGGTTAAAGCTGTGTCTTCCTGAAAAGCAAACACAAAAAGCCCACAACTAAATTACATTGGATTCTGAAGAGCTTTCTTCCATGACGAAAGCTCTGCTTTTTACTACCTTTTCAGCACACACTAGAGCTTTTTGATGAGATCGATCAGCTGCTTTATTCAGCTTAGAAAAATTAGCAGGTACATCTGGAGAATCTTCACGTGTGGCAGGAAAAGCATCACAGTCACTATCTTCATGGCACTGCTGGGGTGTTGCCACATCAACCTCTTCTGTAGATAACAGCAAGACTCTGTCTTTCTTTTTCCTTTTCTTCTTTTTCTTTGGAGCTGACAACAGCGACTCATCAACAGTTACAGCTGTGTCTTCCTGAAAAAAAACACAAAACAAACCACAACTAAATTACACGACATCAGATTCTGAAGAGCTCGCTTCCATGACAGAAGCTCGGCATTTTACTACCTTTTCAGCACACACTGAAGTTTTTCGATGAGATCGATCAGCTGCTTTACTCAGCTTCCAAAAATTAGCAGGTACATTGAGAGAATCTTCACACACGGAAGAAGAGTCACAGTCACCATCTTCATGGCACTGCTGGGGCGCTGCCACATCAACCTCTTCTGCAGGCAATGGCAAGCCTTTGTCTTTCCTTTTCTTCTTTTTCTTTGGAGATAACAGTGACTGGTCAATGGTTACAGCTGTGTCTTCCTGCATATCTTCAGTACTTCTCTTTCTTTTGTTCTTTTTCTTCTTCTTTTTTAATCTTCCATTTTCATTTATATCACATGTTTCTGAGGTGGACAGCTCATATACCTCCTCCCCTTCGGACAATTTTTCTTTTCTTTTCTTCTTAGCAGATCGCTTTACACAAACATAATCAGCATTGATCTCCTGACAACAATCAGTAAGATGCTGATTCACTGTGCCATAAGTTACATCACTTTGCTGATCTGTACTATCACGACATTTATGCTTCTTTTTTTTCTTCTTCTTCTTTTTGGAAGTATCCACTGCAGTTTCATCACTAATTTCATGTTCCAGCTCTACAGAAGAATCACCTAATGAAGGCTGTTGCGTCTCTCCCTTGTTTTTGTGTCTTTTCTTCTTTTTACGGCCTTTCTCAGTCTGTGCTGCTTGATCTTCAAGCAGCAGTGGAGAAGTACAGCTAAGCTCCTCATTTTGTACACTTTCTCCTTCATAACTTTCATGTGTCTCATTGTGCTCTTTGTGTATTTTCTTCTTTTTCTTCTTTTTCTTGAGAAAATCCTGCACTTGAATATCATCTGCACTTGCTTCTTCTGTCATATTTCTTCTTACCTTAAATAAAAGACATGAAGTTTACTCAAGCGCTATGATTTATATACCATTATACAGTAAAAAAACAAAACACCAAGCATCATAAACAAAAAAATCCACACCAAAAACCCATCCAAAAGATCAACATACTAAGGAACCACTCAACATTATCTTAGAAACATAGAATAAAGATACTTACTTTTCAATACAGCTAATTTCGCAAAGTAACTATGAAATAGCAACACCTTCTTCATCAAACAGACACGCATCACAAATGTATTCAGCCTTAAAATTGTTTTCCTATAACAACAAAGATACATTATAATAACTCTTACCTTTAGGTTGAGTTTGAATAGCTAAGCAACAACAGACTGATATATTCAACTCTGCTCACAGCACTGAAACAGCAAGGAGGTAAAAGTAACAAAGATATTCTAAAGTAATTAGAACTAAAACCACCTTCTGTAGTGAGAAGTTTCTGACTGGCTTTGCCCGTGTTCAAACAGGGCCCTGCCCAGGCAGGACCTGCTGGCTCCAACTGATTCTTTAACCAGAACAAATACATTCCTGAAAGCTACAATTACACAGAGCAGGCAGGAAGTATCTTCAGCACGTTTTCTACAGCCAGCACATTAAAAAAAAAAAAAACAACATATAAAGCAACAACCCAACATCTATGAAACATAAGACCCTGAATTTCACATTCCCAGAAGGTTCCAGCACTGACCAGTAGCAGGTGTGATCATCTCACTGCCACGGGGAAGGGGCTGCCCTGAAATCTCTGGGGACAGACACCGACCCCACAGTCCCCCAGAGCTCTGGGGACAGACACCGACCCCACAGCCCCCCCAGAGCTCTGGGGACACGGACCCCCACAGCCCCCCAGAGCTCTGGGGACACGGACCCCCACAGCCCCCCAGAGCTCTGGGGACAAGGACCCCCACAGCTCCCCAGCTCCGATCACAGCCAGGCCACGGGGCACAGGCCGAGGCCGCGGGCAGCCTGAGGCCGGACCATAGGTCAGGGCCCCGCCTCACGTCCCGTCCGGAAACACGTCCTGCGCAGCGGCCGGCCGGCCGGCCCGCCCGCCGTTACCCTCCGCCTCCCTCCGCGACTACGGGAGGAGCCCGGTGCAACCACAGGCCCCTCGGCGGGGCGGGGAAACCGCAGGCTCTTCAGTGACCCCGCCGGCCTCTCCCCCTCCCCGGCCGGGACGGCCCGTCCCGCCGCCCCGCGCGGGTACCGGGGGCACCGGATAACGATCCCACCGGCGCTTCCCGCCTCACCTCGGCGCCGCACGCGCTCTCCCGGTGTCCGCCCACAGCGCCGCTCCCCCGCCCGCCGCGCCACCGGCCTCTCCGTTCCGCCCTCCCCGCGGAAGCGCTCCCGGCCGGGCCCGCCAGAGCGACGGACCCGAGGCGTCGCCCGGCGGTTGCTAGGAGACGGGGCAGCGCCGCCCGGCGGTTGCTAGGAGACAGGGCAGTGCCGCCCCGCCAGCGCTCACGGGTGGGAGCCGCCGCTCCACGGCGGGATCGTTCCGGTTCTCCGCTCGCCCACGGGCAGGGCAACACCGCCCGCCTCAGCCCCGGCTTCCCCCCGCCCGGGCGGTGATATGGCGGGCGGCAGCGCGGCTTCTTCACGGCGGCCACCACTGTCCCTGGCCGAGGTGGAGCCGGGCAGCGAGAACGAGCGGCTGGGGCTGGCCCGGGACAGCATGTTCCGCAACCCGCGCATCCTCAAGGTGAGCGCCGGCTGCCTCCGCTCCCTCCCATCCTAGCGCCGGTAGCGGCGAACGGGACCTCGGAGAGGGTGCGGGGGTGTCACGGTCCCCGCGGGCAGCCCCGGGTCACCGCAGCCACACAGCAAAGTTTCCCGTTAAAGCACCTGGAAGGTGGCAACACTTTAAAAGTTTTTCCCTCCACACTGATTTATATGACGAGGAGGGGGAAAGGTGTGTTTTCTCGCTGCTCTTTAGTGTTTTATCACCGTTAAACACCCGGTAGCCCCGGGATGGTTTTCCCTCCGAGTTTCGGGTGTTTTTCCAAGCAATAGCCCCGCGGCTTGAGGAGCACTCGGGGACAGGGACAGAGGTGGCACTGGGGCTGTTCTTTGCCACCCCCTGCAATAGAGGGGCCCTGGGTGGGGGTGGGACACAAACTGTAACCCCCTAAATCAGGATTTTTATATTGGCTATGAAGGTTATGGTCACTGCACAAACTCCTGACACTTCCGTGTTACCGACTCACTTGTACCCCCGTTCTGAGGATGGGCCGAGCTCCAGAGGGGGCTTAGGAAGCTTCAGCGCCTCCTCCTCAACATCCCCCAGCACAGAAAGTCCCGCTTTAGCCCCCACATCTTCCCAGGAGCCTCTCCGAGCAGCAGCTGAAGTTCAGTTCTCGTCCCCTGGATGGCACTCGCAGAACAGCTTCGCGCCCTAAACCCGCTCCTTCCCATCCCCGTCCCCATCGAGGGACAAACCGACCCCCGATGCTCGGGATCGTCGTTCGGAGGGTGCGAGACCTCTGGCTGCCCCCCAGCGCTTCCCCCGCCTGCGCTTTTCCCCTTGTCCGGGCGGGGCAGCCCGTTCTGCTCCAAAGCGCCGTGTTCCCGCAGCGGGGACGGTTCAACCGCGGCCGTTCCACCTTTGCTGCGGTAATTCAGGGCTTGAACTCCTTTGGTGACTCTACCCCGGCACAGGCAGGCTCGGAAGTCGGCCATAAAATTTTGGAATTTTGAATATCACGGGAAATTTGAGTCTTGCGACATCGAACCATTTTTTTTTTTTCCCCTGATGAAACACTAAAAATCTATTTGGAAATTACATTAGGAAGGCAAAAACAACAAAAAAGTCGAGTTTGCATCATAACTCAAAAGCAGCTTCACTTATTCAAATCTTAAATTTCTACTTTCTTTTCTCTGGATCCCGTAAGTTTAATAGGAAACGGCAGCATATTTGCTTAGAAGTGGAATCGGGGTGAGATTTCCTCACCTTGCTGCCCCTAGGAAGAGCTGGTGTGGACACACGTAGGCAGGATGAACCTCCCCGGGATGCCGGCAGCTGCACAGGAAAGGAGGCAGCTCCACTTCTTCCCCATCTCTCCAAACTGTTTCTGCCTTTTTTTTTTGAGAAGCATGCTAGTAAAATACGTTTTTAGGTGATGCAGGAATATGAATCGGAAGAACATGTAATTATATGGCATTTAAGGTATGCTAAAGAATAATTGCAGGGGTTGGGTTGATGCTACTTATTTTCACAATACGTTTACATTCCTTAAACTGAAATAGGTGTTATATAAACCACCCATCAGCGCTATAAATCCCAGGTCTACGAATATAACACTGGGGTAACCTGCAAAGGATCCTGTAGTGTATATGTTGCAGGTAGATTCTCTGTGGTCATTAAGATTATGTTGATTTATGTGGGAGTTTTCCCTGCCTGGATGGGAACATTCGGCTGAGCTCTGTCTGTCCCCAGAGCTCAGCTGGTGCCTTTTCCCCTCAGGTCCCACAGTTTGCTCAGTCCCAGCTTAAGGGTTTGAGTTCTTTCTCAGCATATCTGTTGCGGAGCATCCTGGCAGTAGGAATTCTGAGCAGTTACGACTCATGGAATGTTTTAATAAGAGCCAATCTGGATTTCTGTGATCTGGCCAGGTGGTACTAGAATTTGAGCAAGTTTTGAGAAAAAGCACGGTTAAATTTCAGCATTCTGGACAACTACTGTTCTCTCAGGGCATCCTTGCAGGAGGGTGTAACCCAGCTGGTGGGGATGTAAAGAGAACTGCGTTCATCTGAAGTAACTGGGCTGTTAACAGGGATGCTTTTACTCTTGGCACCCGTGGTAATTTCACCTCATGGTAATTATATTGTAAAGTCTGTGCAGCTAACTACTGACCCCCTGCCGACTTCCATTCCATGTTGTGTTGTGCCCCTCCAAATGCTGAATTTACCGGGGTGTCCTATGCTGCCAGGAGGTGACAGTGGTGGGACAGCAGTTTACTGGGTAAGTGCTGGCACTGGTACACACACCAGTAGTGGCATATTCACAGCGTCCCCCCTCTGCTACATCTCCTCTTGATGTTTCCAACTGCAGTTTGGGATCTCTTACCCCCCTCAAGAGCCCTGGGGACCAGGCATTTTGGAAAGAGCTGCCAAAGGGGCTGGCCAGGAGGTCCCAACCATCCCACTGTGCAGTGCCACCTGAAAACCAAGGACACAAAGATGGTTTAGGAGAAGGGGACAAAAGGTATCGAGACAAATGCTGCTTGGACAAGTACTTCTGGCAGCCATGGGAGGGCACTGAGGAACGCACAGCTCCAACAGCTGTCTTTAAGGTACATGGGACAGCAAACACAGAAGAACCTGAAGCCCAGTTGTGATGATGGGACACTCACTGCCTGGTCTTCCTCCAGCTAGCACTTGGTCCCCAAAACCTTAGTGTAAATGTGGGACATCTCCTGCTTTACAGCACCTAACAACAGGATCCTCTGCTTTCCCTCCCAGTTCTCTCACTTCTACATCACATCACATATCCGAACAGAGACCACGGCACAGGCGACTGCCTGAATTCCTGGCTGCCCCTCCTGCCCCAGCTCTGCCCAGCCCCATCCTCCCACCAGGATGCATCCACACACACTGGCTATCTAAGATTAAAACCATCATCTTTTCACATAAAAATCTATGGGGATGAATGCTCTAATTTTTGTCTGGCAGAATGTACGGTGTGTTTTAATTAATCAAGGAATTAATTTAGTTTATTAACATCCATCTGCTTGCAGCATAAACCTGAGGAAAGTGTTTCATGTACTGATGCCAGTAAAAATCCAAGCAAAGCATTTTTGGTTTGTTTGTTTTTACCAGTAAAAACCTTAGTCAAGTACTTTTTTCAGTACAAACTTACTGAAAACTACCGCATTACAAAATAAGGCAGCTCTGGGCAGGAAAAGAGACTTCATCCCACTTAACCCCCAGCATGCCTGATGTGCACTCCAGAAAAAATGGCCTGCACAAGTTTGGTTACATTTATATTATCATCTTTTGGATAATACACCATGGTTAAGTTCAACATATCGCTGCAAAAGTCACCGTGTCACCAGCTTGGCATTGAGCGTTTGTATCCCTGGTGTGTGAAGGTGAATGGGAGATTCCAGCTGCCAGACCCATGTGCCAAAGCATCCTCTTACTTGCTTAACGGGAATGTGCAGAAAGAGAGGAACTGCTTGCCATAAAACACCTTCAGAGCTGAGAGGAACCCACCTCCCCTTCAGAGCCCAAGCTGCATCTCTCCACATTAAAAAGTTGTTTCAGAATGGGCAGTTCTGAGGGGAAGGATGGTGACGGTGCTTTGCAGGTCACGAAAGTGCCAGCTCTCAATCCCTGTCATCCAGGCTGCAGGAGAAACACATTTAACAGACTGTTTTCAGCACTGCTGGAATGCACACTATTTGTTTTAAAATCTTGTTATTTACATGACAACTGATGCCAGTTTTTATTGGTCTGAATGCCAGGCCATTTAGGGTTTGTTTTCCTAAGCTTTTCTCTCCAGCCCTGAGGCTGGATTTTTTTTCTCTTTCTTTTTCCAAAATAAGATTGCATAAAGCTACAAAATTCAGACAAAAACATTGCAGCAGCTACAGTCTCCAGTGGAAGAATATATGATCAAAAAACTTGCAAACCCCCTTAAAATGCCACACAGATAGGCCAGCAGAGGAACGATTTACCGGGCCAGAGAGGCTGAACTGCTGTTTTCAGCAGAAAAAGGGGACACATGGGAGAGCTCACCCCAGGTCACCCCAGAGCCTCCTCCATGGCCTGGGAGAGCAGCTCAGGGTGGGGGACACCAAGGCACGGGCTGGGTGGCCATGGGACTCCACTCACTGCTTGGGTACCAAGTAAAGGCAGAAATAACTCACCGCATTTTCCTTATGAAGTATTTCTGAGCCGTCTGACTTGTCACAGAGCAAGGTGCTGCTGAGAGTGGTTGTGAACTCGTTTTGATTTCTAGAGGGATCCATAGAAAGGACAGCTAAGAAAAGAACGTAGGGGCATTTTATCAAACTCAAATTGTCACATCGTGGAAAAAAAATACCCTCTAATTATGCAAGAGACAAACATGGACAAACGCATGGTGTAAAAAAGAATGTTACAACTTTGAGTTGTAAACTGCATTCATCACAAACATCTCTTGCAACAGTAATTACTGAAAGAGCAGGTTTTCCATCACTCTGGAGTGGAAGCTTTTATTAATAGACCTGCGTTGTGGCTGTAACAGGGCTTTTACACCTGGATGTTGTGCTCCATCTTGAAGCCTTTAACCCTCACCCTCCTCTTTTCCTTTTTAAACCTTCTCTCCAAATCCGCTCGTCATCTTTAGCTCTCTGGGCACCTGTATAGCGAGGAGCCAAGGTGAACCTGGAACCATGCTCCCATCTCACAAAGCCTTTTCTCAGGGCAGAGCCAGGAGGCAACGCTCACCTTTATCATCCTCATCCACCTTTGTCATCCTCATCCACCTTCGTGCAAGGACCACTCACCTGCACAGGGAAGGAAGGTGGTAAAGTAAAGGCTTCCTTAGATATACGCCCATTGCTGGATGCTCAGAGAGCAGCTGCACAAGCCATTGGAAACCATGTAGGTGTCTGTGACGGCTGGGACGGACAGGAGCATCCATGCTCCAATCATGCCAAGACAGCACAGGTCCCCAGGTTTCCATCATCTCTGCTCTGCTCCAGTGATCTGGGGGTTCAGGTGTGGCAAACTCTGCTGGCAGCATCACCACCCTGCAAAGCATCTTCCACAAGCATTTGGATAACGTCCCTCAGGTGTTCCCTTAGTTGATTTAAATAACACTGTTCCCTCACACCTGCTCTCAGCCATTTGAATTCAACGTGTCTATTGAAAACTTGGGCAGGGCTCAGATTCTAGTTTGTCTGTCTCGGGTGAAGAACCCCTGTAACACAGAGCAGAGTAATCACAAGTACTGTGAGCCATGTTTGGAATAACGTTGTCTTTTATTTGCCATTAATTATACTATTTACCTGAAATCACTACATGTGCTAAGCATCCTACCTTCTGTGCTTGCTGCTTGGGGACGCTGAGGATTAATTAGTGTTTATGCAGCGTTTTGTGTGCTTATTACTATTATTATTATATTACCACTACTATTATATTTTTGCAATCTAAGACCCAGTGTTGTGCTTTTAAAAATGTATTCTGAAATGTCTACACAGTACAGCTTAATAATTCATTAGAGAAATAAGCTAATGAAGGGCTGGTTAGTCAAATAATCATTAGGTTTGGTTCTGTGCTTTCTCTTGCCAATGCTGCGACTTCTAAGGGTTTTCTTCTCAGCGTGAACTCATTTAAGATTTTTAAATGAATTATTCGGTACACTAAAAATTAAACTCCTTACGAGCTTTCGTGCCCTCCCACATTTTGCACAGACGCCACGGAAATAAAGGCGGCATTTCCAAGAGGCGAGTAAACATTTTGCATTAGCGAAAGCAGTGGGTTTTTCTCCTGGTTATTTGAAGCCGGGACTTAGGCTGCAAACTGCAACTGCGATTCAGCGGGCAGAGCGACGGTCCCAGCAGCACCAGGCCTTGGCGGCTGCTCACCCCCAAGAGCAGCGCGCCGTACGTAAAAGCAAGCAAAAGGGCATTTTGATCCTTTATGTGAACAAAACAATGCAAATCGGTGAGACTAATAAGCCCAGAAACATTACAAGGTGAATGCCTTTTATGTTTATGAAAATCTTCCGTGTTTATTTGTCTAATACAATGGAAATAAAGCTTCAAAGGCCCTTTGATTTAAAAGTGCATTATTGAAGTCAGCACGATAATAACCATTAGGCCCAATTGTTGCATCATGACCCTAATCGTAGCGCTGTCATAGCAGAGAATGTCTTTACAGCCTGAGTTGCTGGTGATGCAAAAGCAGAAATTAAGCCAAAGGACAAGAGAATGTAGGCAGAATAGAAAAAAAATATATATTAAAAAGACCACAGATTGGTCCATGCACTCTCAGTGCATCCAGAGCTGCAGCAGGCTATACATTTTTAGGATGAACATAAACCTGAGATTTTACTGTCTGAAAGATTTAAGAAACTTCAAGGGAGAGCCACCACCAGTTTATGGCATTACCCCCAAACCATATTAAGCCAAGAGATGAATTTCAGACTAATTTGAATTGAAGATGCCACACAGAAAGGCAAGGATATTCCAAACCCCGATAACGTGCCCTTACCCTCCAACCCTTTTCCCAAGACACTGAACCCTGAGAGCAGCACCAGAGACCCAGCTAAACCTTGCAGGAGCACGGGGTTATCTCTGCCCTATTTCTCCAGCAACAATAACCATCCCTCTTTCTTGGGAAGAGGCACAAGAGAATGTCCCAAGCAAGGAGAAATAGCCGGTGGAGGCTCAGTAAAGACCGTCCTGGACAGGAGGGCACTGGGCAGGCAACCAGTGGGCAGGTGCCCAAGTGAAAAGTGAAAAGCCCTTCCTTTAAAAACCTTTCTGCAGTCATTTCCCCTCTTTTTTGAGTGCTGCCTAGCAGAATATAGAGCAAACGAAGCACGTTCGTGACCATCACAGAGACCGGTGTTTTCAGTTCCATGTTTTTGCAAGTTTTTAGCCACACTTTCCCCAAGAGTAGGTTGCTTTCCATGCAAATTCTTAGAGATGCTCTTATGCTTAATTATTGAATTCAAGAAGCTTTTGTCATCTTGTAGGGATTGTTTTGTTCTTGCTTGGCTGCTCACATTGTACAGATTAGACAGAACCGGCATTTCTGAGGATATTTTCGTCTTTAACCATTTGTACTTCATAAAACAAATTACACTGACTTTTCTACTCACATTTATTTGAAGTAGCACAGATTAATGAAAGTGGGACTCCACTACTAGATTTCCAACAAGAGTCTTTAAGAAAACTTCAATATCAGGGGAAATATCTTCAGTTTGATTTTTTTAAGCAAACCGGCATGGGTTTCATGCCTAAAAATCTGAGTGAAACCTGATCAAAAATAATAACGTAATCCTTAGGCTGGGGCAAGGGGGAGCTGGGAAAGCAAACACAGCGAACCTTGTATTGCTTAGTGAAGAGCAAGCTAGCCTGAAATATAAAGATGGTTTTAATCACGAGCTTCGGGCTCCTCGCCCAGGTAGAAAAGCCCCTTTGTCTGCAGCACATTTTTCAACTTCCCATTTGTTCTCTCCATCACCCTCCCACTCGCCGCCCAGCCCCTTTGGTGCTTCCCAGGAGATATTAATCAGCTGGTCAGGAGGCGACTGTAACTACACTAATTACCATGTATTACGGTGTGTTAAAGCTCTAATACACGCCGAAGCGCAAGTTTCCCCCGCACCGGCGCAGCTGCATCCACGGCCGCACTCTGCCCCTCTCCTCGGGGCCGCCGCGCTACCTCTGCCGCCCTAATCTAAAGCTAAAATTGTGCTCAGCTTAGCCCCAGCGATGAAAAGCACAGTCCCAGCTCACACTCGTGCTTAGTTAGCATTTAGATAGGCTGGGACGGGGGTCCGTACAATAGGCATCAAAGCTGAACTCTTGGTGCAGCGAGAGGGATTAATTTCTTTAACCAACATGCCTGATCTGGCCTATCTCATTACCCTGCCTTGTCAGTGTCGATGTTAGATTTGATTGAAGATTATACCATTTAGGCTTTTCCCCTGTTTTCCACAGAAATCAGGCCTATTGAATTACACATTCTTCCATGGGCCCCTGTCAATACTCAGTGGCCTGAGCCTCTAATTCTGCTTCATTTAAACTTCATCAACTTTTCCAATCAAGTGGAAGGATCTGAAATAGGCTCCGTAAGCAGAAAGGCCCTTTTTCCTTTTGTCAGATAATTTATTCTGTTTTCTCTTTCTTTCCCCCTCGCTTCCCCACCTCTTTCTCTTTTTCTTCTTTTCGCTCCCTTTCCCTGATGCTGAAAATGAGATTACAGTATTTAAATGACTATGATAATCAATCGGGGGACCTTGAGCCGAGATTGAGGTTAATTTTTCTTAGCAGAACAAAGAAGCGTGATGCCATCGGGGATTTGAAGGTGCAATCTGTGTTTCATGCTTGTATTCCTTCCCCCCGCAACCTGAAACTGCAGTTTTAGGAGTCTTTTCTTGTTACTAACCAGGCGGTGGTTGTGATTTTTAGTAGATGCAACCCCTAGGAGAGAAGAAATGTAATTTTGGGCTGATAAATAGCTAACAGCCTTCAAACAACAATTTTAATGGGAAAAAAAAAAATCTCACTTACATGGCATGATTGCAGATCTAATGAAAGTGCTATCATTGCCTTATTTATTTTTAAATATACTTGGAATAGTTTTCAGCAGTGTTATAAGCAGTTCCTTCCAGCCTGCACAACAAAGTTGTGAACTCTTAGCTGAATACCCCCCTTTCATCCAGCTACTCTTCTTACTTAACAGCTTTCTTGGTTGCCTGGGAAAAAAAGACTTTTGTCATGATTTTGCTAATCACAAATGGAATCGCTTATGTTCATCTTAAAACCCGCATTGAAATGGCTTGTTAAGCCTTTAGATGATGTATTTTTGGTTGTAACACGCCAGCATTCACTCACCTGGATCTTTCCCCTACCCTCCTCGGGAAGAGAGAAAGAGAAAAATATGCATTTCTTTGCTTCCATCCCAGCTGTCTTGTCAGGGCTGTTTTACATGCTGCCACCCAATGTTATCTTTTATTTGTGTCAGGAGAGAGGATTTGACAAGTTCAGTATACAATGTTCATTTGGCAAGGCAAATTTTTCATACCAATTTTGAGTAGAAAATGAAACCATCTTTCAACACAACGAGCAACATCATTTTTGGACAGACTTATTATGAGAAGAAGAATTGCAAAACTTTATTTCCCTGCACGATCCCCCAAAAAAACAACCTGGAAACGAGACATTTAAACAAAAAAATAAATACATGTATGAATGTTTGAGGCCATTAGTTTGTTTTAGAAATAAAAAATAACCACCAGCTGCTGTCAGGTAGCTGTGGCCTCCTTTTAGTTAATCAGATGCTGCTGAAATTGGTTGCATCATAATGTAGCTTTGTTTCAAATCTTTTAAGCTGTCAGAAGATTGGGGAAGGCAGACCGGCTTCAGAAGTTTGTCAGCGTTCTCCAAGCAAAACAGCCATTAGTCAACAGCGGGTAGGCTGAGGATTGCAGGGATGCCCATGGCCTGAGTGAGGGAGGGACTGGGGCCGTTTCAAAGGGCTCTAGGTGCTTTGCCTCCCTCCAAAATCCCAATGTAACTTCTTGGGTTACTAAACACTCTGAACAATCCAATTAATGGAAAACAAACAAACAAAGCTCATTATAAATTCTGCTGTCCCAAGTGTGTCATGAGTTACATGGGTACAGCAGGTTCCTTGAGGATGAAAGTTTGGGTTTTGACAGCCCCCACCATAATGGGCTTCTGGGCCATGACAAGGATCTGCTGGTGCAACTGCAACCCAGGACAGTTAAATAACTATTTTATAAGGAAGATCATGCATTGAAAAAAGGGTCTCAAACCTTCATGGGTTGGCAAGTTCATTTTAGCACCCAGGACCCCATCAAGGTTGGGGTGCATCCTGAGGCCATGGATGCATCATAGAGCCACGGAGGGCTCTATGTCCTCCATGTTCTGCAAGTCACTGGGAAACCTCAGCCCAGGGTGGGAACGGGATGCTCTGTGATGCCCCAGCTACGACCCTCTATGAATGTTACCCCCAATAAAAGCTGCAGCCCTAAGGTGCCTGTTCAGCTCCATAGGCTGGGAAGAAGCTGCGCATGTCTCAGGCAGTGGTTTGCTCTGGCAGTTTCTCTCTTTAAGCAAATGTTGACTCACCACGAGGAAATTAAAACTCCATTAGACATTGCCACATTGTAGAGCAGACCCCATTACAGCGGTCGAGTTGCAATTAATTGGTTTCTTTAGATACTATTTAATTCTAGGACGGCACAGATAGATGGGAAGAACAAGGCTCATCTAAACAATAATTTCCTAAAATAACATAATCTAAATAAACTAATGAAGTGATTACATAGTTATTAATCCAAACATAAAGAAGAGTCAAAAGACAATATTGGATATATAACAATTTAGAAAAAGCAGTAGAGTTAATACCATTCTGGTTAGACTCATCATGAGGCAATCAGCATTTGTACTTAGGGATGGATGCTGGTTTAGCAGATTAATTATATTTCATGCAAATACCTGCTATGTCAAAGAGTCCCATCTTCTGCTTTTCTTTGGTC
The DNA here is from genome assembly GCF_963082525.1 of Nesoenas mayeri. Lineage (NCBI taxonomy): Eukaryota > Metazoa > Chordata > Aves > Columbiformes > Columbidae > Nesoenas > Nesoenas mayeri. The sequence goes on from NC_137566.1 coordinate 9,040,827, forward strand.
TGTTGTTCATGCTACTTTTCAACACATGATGGATGGGGCTGCTGCCTACGTGGTGCTGCAGGTTTGGGGGTTGTTTTGTAACTAAGGTTGATGTTGAGCTAGGCAACATAGAGTAAAATAATAAGAAGATATTCCCTTGTGTGCAGATGGAATAATGAGTAATTTGGAAATATTCTGGCCCAGGGATGGCCCTCCCCACAAACCGCTGCCAATGTAGGGAGCAGATCCAGCCGTCTCTCATGTAGCTCTTCTATGCAAAGCTCATTCTCTTGTATTATCAGGGTGAGAAAGTATTTGACTTCAGGAAAATAAATAACTAGGCCTTATAAGTCATTAAAAATGTATTACAAGAAAAATACAGTGTGGCTATAAATAGAAAACAAAGCAACTCCTATAGAAACTTTAACAGTGACAGTTACTCAGACTATTAGTCACTGTCTGGTTTTAAGTGAGTTTAGCACCCGTGATCTCCAGAGGCCGATTCCCCTTGAAGCTGCAGATCTGCTCAGGCATGGGCCGTGCGCTGATCTCTGGGATTCGCCCCCAGGTCTGGTGACCAACATATGGTGACAGGAGCTCAGGTCTGTGACCTGCTCAGTCTCCAGAGCCCGTCACAGGGAGCAGAGATGAGATGGGGACAGAAGGGCCGCTCAGTCCCAAACTGGAACTTGGTTGGTTTTCCTTCCCCCCAGCAGCACCCTCTGCCCCCATTTTTTTTAGAAGTGGAAATATTTTACTTATTTCCAATTCAATTCCATTTGTGTCAGTTTCATACATAGCAGTTACTTCCATATCACCTCTCCCTGCAAACCTCTACAGATACAGATGAAATGAAGAATTTAATCATTCAGTGATACACCATTACTGTCTTCCTTTTTGTTATTACTTGAACAGTAGTTCATGTAGGTAAAGCCAAGTACACCTAATCATTTTTAAACCTTTCTTAAGGAATATGCACCTTTTTTTGAAGAAGCCAATATTATCTCCACATTCTCCATAGTGCTCCAACTGAAGTCAGGGTGAGCTTGCTTTGTATTTTCAGACACAAACATTAAGAGTTTTTGTCCTCTGGTCTGGTTTTCTTTTTGTCATATCAAGCAATAATGTGGAAGATTTAGGTGGCTAATATATCTTAATGCAGCTCAGCACCCAGCAGCAAAGAAAATACATCAAACTTTCAGTTCACTTCAGCTGTGTGATGGTAGAACTTTGAAAATAAAATCCTGACTGTGTTAGCAATGTGAAAACTCCACAGCAGAATGCTCACAGTGCTTAAACTCCTTTGTGTAAGTAATTATTTCTCCAAGGGAAAGACAGGGTTGCCTTAGCTGGGCAGTGATGAACAATTAGAGACTGCAGCACCCAGGTGCGCTGCAGGGTCTATAGCCACATATTCAGGTCAGGGAAAATAGGGCACAGATCTAAATGGTGAATTCTAATAGTCTGAGTTGTGGGGTTTTTTGTAAGGAGGACATTTAATGCAGCTTATGTCTTAAGAAATGTGATGTTTTCATCACTATTCTGCTGGACGCAAAAGGGAGCTGGCCCAGAAGGAGAACGTTCTGATTGAGACGATACAGAATAGCCAGGGGATGGAGGGCAACACTGGGATCTTTCCCAAGTAGTTGGGTGTTTAGGATCTGGGACCACACTGTCCTATTTGTTTCCATCAATGTGTCTCTGACCCAGGACCCTGCAAGAGGGCGAGAGAACTTGATTTGCATCTAATTCCTGATTGAAATGTAGCAACTCTCTGTTAGGGTCTCAGTGCTCCCCTCTCTCCTGCAAGGCAGCACTCCCTTTAATTTGGGAATTTAACAAGTGATTCTAAATTGGGATGTTGGAAAACCTGTGATCCTATCTACCATGTATATCCTATTAGATGTGGTTCTCTTCTTTCACTGCCTTGAAAACAAAGGGCAAGAAAGTTGAACACATGGTATCCTCAACTAGAAAGGGCTTTGCTCTAAGAGGATATTGAGTTGTTCTATAAAGCCCAATATTACGCTTGAATTATGCCTGAATAAGGAGAAAGGACATTGTTAAAGAGCCCTAAACATTGACCATAGTGGATCTTTTTTCTTCCAAACCCTTCAGTGGTGTTGTTTTGGGCTGTTAATGATTTGGTATTGTATTTATAAGCTGGCAGAGTAATCTGGAGAGCAGCAGGAGGGGCAGTTGCCTTAAATAAAGCTTTACAATGCTGCTAATTAAAATGATCCTTCCTCTCCCTGTGATGACTAATGAGACAGAAAGAAGAACCGGGGAGGGTTAATGAAAATGTTGCCATGAGATTCCCTATTTTTAATTGGTCTTTTTAATGTTTTAATCTCCTTTACGGTGTGAGGGTGGAGATGGAGAAATTTTCTTTCAACCTTCCTTGTACTGCGCCCAATAGGTTTACATTGGCATTTGAAATGTGCAGTTCTAGCTATGTAGCAAGAGTCTGTAACTGAAAGTATGAGACAGCATGTAGCCTTGAGATAGAAGAAGCAATTTTGGACTTAACTGAAAACAGAAACAAGAAATGGGAGATTCATTTTTAAGTTCAAGCTTCCAAAACTCCAAGGGAGCATTCATACCCCAAGGACCAAGGCTCAGATCTATTGTGAAGGATTGGCACTGATGCTCAATAGTATTTAGAGCTTTAGGTCATGATGCCCTGTTAAATGCAATATTTATCCCATGAGCATGTCACAGTTCACCTCAGATGTCAAGAATTCAATTAATATTCTATTTAATAGAACACACCATGACCTAACCTTTTAATACTCTTAGTGTGTCTGAGCTCTCCCTATTAGTGTCACTCTCTAACTTTCCTTCTCGGCTGATGCATCTAACAACAACTGGGATGGGGAAATTGGGAGCAAGGAGAGGGGGTAAGAGATTTAAATTACTTTTGGACCTCACTGTGAGGCTTCAGCAGCTTTATCCCTTGTAAAACCTCATTGGCAGGGGACTAGCACACCCCACTTTTCCCATTTTAAAGGGGTTGACATCTTGCAACTTTCAACTTTCTATCGATTCAAAAATCACAAAAGGCACTGGGGAATTTTTCATGGTTTGAGCCAGCCCAGATTTTCATTGAAACAGCATTGCTCCTGCTTCACATGGTATTATCGAACTTAGGGTCGAGGAAACCACTCATGTAACACCTGCAGGATTAAATCTTTGGCTTGAAACTTTGTGTGCGTGCTGTGATGGTGGGTTATAAGTACTCAGATTTTGGATTCAGCACTGCAAAAATCTCCCTGCATTGCCTATGAAAATGAGATCCTTTGAACACATCATGATTTTTCAGGTCAGACTCGAAAAATCACAGGGGTCCTTCTGGCCTTCAGTCTGTGAGTAAACGGGGCTGCCTTCCTTCCCTGTGCATTTCAAATTATACGAAACAGAAGACAGGCTTAGTAATCTGATGCTTTTTATATCTAGCCTTTTAAAATAATATAATTAATTTTTAAAACTCCTAACTGGGATCTGCCTCAGCCTAATACCTTTTTCTGTGCACGACCTGCATAACGTGTTAGAAAAAGAGACTGAAAACGAGTGGTTTAAATTATTCTGTATTGTGTAGCCTTCACATTTGGAGAAGTACTAAACAGCAAAGGGTTTTGTTAAGGCAGTATTTCCCCGAGCTCAGGTGGGTAGGATGGGGATAGCGGAGAACACCTGCCTGCAGCTGGGAGGGGGCCACGCTATTACCACACCTGTGATTTCAGTAAGATTTGTTGGGAAGATCAACCAATAAATACTGAGCCTGTACCGCAGCTCCTTAGAGTGGGAGGAAGAACAGACATTGTGCCAGATATTTTCATGCAACTATATTCATTATTTATGCAGAAGAAGAGATATTTCAGGAAAACAGAGCTGAACTATGAGTGACAAGGTATCTTTCCAGAGCACAGGGTGCAGGAAAATTGCACTGAGGTTGACAGCTTTTTAATGTAGAGCCTCTATTTCACTGAATTACTGCATGTTGGCATTTCAAAAGTACAAGATGACCTATTTATTAGCTGTGAATCAAACAGAAATTACATGCTAGAAAATAAAAAAGTTGTATGTTTCTTCCAGCTGGTAAGATGCTTATGCTACAGAAATAATATACACATAAAAGAAAACCTGCAAACAAAGGATCATCAATCACAAAGCACTAAATTTAATGTCATGGGCCCTGTATTCATCTTGTAATACTGCAATTGTATGTGCTTGTTCCCTTACATGTGATGTAATATTAAATGTATGTGTGTCATAATACTTTAAAATTTCGCTATCCTGCTCAGCTTCGGCTCCTCTCATCCTCTTCTCTTTTGAAGAGGAAATATTGGCTTGGAGATTTGGTTTCAACAGTAACATGTGTCCTAAAGCAACACTAAGGGGCTCACTGAGGTCAAGCTTTCCATATTCCCCTTTGAGCACATGTCCTCGCCATGTACAGACTGGGCTCAGACATCCCCGATTTGGGGATGCCAGGCTGTCCGATGTCCCCGATTTGGGGATGCCAGGCTGTTTAGTCCCACCTCTCAGTACATGGAGACCTTTTTAGCCCTCAAAAATTCCAGCAATGTTTGAACAAGAGCTCCCCAGCATCACCTGTAGTACAGGAAGCAGCAAATTAGGAAGTGAGAAATTCAGCTTTGCTTGGGAACTTTGATATTTAGGAAGTGAACAAAGGCCTAGATAGAAAAAGCCAAAGTCATTGCATCTGACAAGTGATGCTCAAGTGAAGGTGGAACAAGTTCCCGCCTTCTTTTCCCTCATCATCTTAAACAATTTAAGAGAAACTGAAGGAGCAAATGTCCAAGCCTAAACCTGGCAAAATGTTAAATATAGCTTTATGAATGTATTTCATGTACATTTGAAGCTCAAAGTGAGTGACTTGACTTTTATTTCTTCACTCCCATCATTATGATAAGTAATCCACACACACAAAAAGTGAAGGCGTGCAATACAAAAGGGTGTGGAGAATCATTCAAGAGAGGCACAGAAACACTCACATTTGCTACAAGAGTGCAAGAGTACAGAAGCAATAAACTGACGTACAGGTTGCTGTGTGCCACTACCAGCCTGTAAATACAAAACTCTGCAGCATTCCAGCGAACAGGTGCCCTCATTCCCTTCCTCCATCAGTTCCTCCTGTTCCCCCACCCTCTGGAGCAAGAGCCCCGAGTATCGGTGTCTGGCAGTGTGGCCGGGCTGTTGTTTTCCCCGATCAGAGCAGCAGGCTTTGCAAGGAAGATGAAATGATTGCTGACTCTTTTCTTCTCATTAAGTTTGTTTACACTGCGGACCATTGAGGTTTCGCTGGCTTTGCGTCTCATGTTCTCTGCTTTGAGAATCCCCAGCGTTCATAAAAGTGAAGCCAGCTAAACCTGCTCAACTCTTACATTACTTAAAGTTCAGTGAGAACTTTTATCACACATGCATCATTTTTCTTTTTTTCCAAAAAAAAAATGAAAGCCACAAATTTGCTGTGTAGAAAGACAATGGCTGTTAGGCTTATCCTAAGACCTGGCAGCTGTCATACCCAAACCCATTCTGGACCAACAGCCTCCAGAATCAGGGCTCCATTACACCCCTGTGACTATGGCTGAGAGCACCAAACTCACCCTGGATTACAATAACCTAACAGGCATTTGACCCATGTCCTGAAGAGGGCAATAAACAAGAACCTCCCAGTACAATTATTACTTCTGCTAATCCATCCGTGTGGCAGGGAAGAGAACACCATTAAAAACTGCTGCTCCAGCTGACTGCCCCAGAAGGACATAAAGAGAAGGAAAAACATTACAAAATTCCTGTTGACTTATCTGAAAGCCATTAGCAGAGGCACGTGGTGAACTTCACAGCTGCACTTTTGGCTCTGCCACTTTGCCCTTCTGAGACTGCAAAGCAGCATCTTTCACCCACCTTACATTCAAAGAAGCTTTGCAATTAATCAGCACCACTTAGAATATATATATCCATACATATCCATCAATACAATTTTCAGACTTGTCAATACAGTGTCTAATTCCTCACAATAGCTGGATAAAGCATTTTTTTAAAATACACGCTGATCCAAGTACACTTGCAACAGAAGCAGGGCATTTATTTCAGTGTTGCACCTTCATTCTGAGTTAACACACAGGATCTTCAGGAAAACAAAAATCTACACATTAGAAATATTTAATTGACCACTTGATATTATTCCAGTCTCTCTCTGTTGAATCCTGAATGGTAAAACTTAACACTACTCTTTCTTTTTTTTTTGCTTGAATTATCCTCCTGCTCTTGCATATATACAAGCTACATGCTGTAATGCAAGACTCATACATTCGTCTTCGTAATTTATCTCATTTTCTTTGGAATGGTGTCCCTCAGTGGCTCAGAGAAAGTGGAGCGGTTGTTTTAATAGATTTGAGTTTTATCTGCCTCTCTATTTGCAGCAGGGCATAATAATAATAAATTATGATACTAATAAGTAGATTGTGCAGAACGGACTACAGTGGTACCACTTCCCTCCCCCTCCAAAAAAGTAATTTATGGGTACATTCTTGTGACTTTAGGGGTGTAATAAATTATCAGGGTTCGTTTTTCCATCCAATTTGAGACAGTGCAGCTGTGTTTTGCAAGCAATAAACTCTCTTGTTGTATTTCTTAGCTAAGCACTGAAAAACAGTGTGATTTTTTTCTCTCCCTTCCCAATTATTGTTGCAATGCCTGGTAGCTTCTCTGTCGTTAAGGGCTTGCCAGTCATTCTATTATAAACCTGAATTTTCAGAGACCTATAACTTTGCTCTTTCAAATCATAGAGGGCTGGAACTTGGTGTACATCTGCCAATCTATATGCTTTTTTAACTGAGAAAAGAAAAGCAAGTGTTTCAAGGAGTCCAGAACTCCCAAATTGGAGCCATATGTGGAAGTCACAGGTACATGGATGCGAGTGGCTGGTAATGCTTGGATACCACTTCATTTCCTCAAAAGCCTGTAAGCGCCTTTCACTTTGGACACGTCTTGGGGCGGTATTTGGACCTTAATCACATTTTTGACCCAGGGGACAGGAAGGGCAGCACCGTGTTGCCCTTTTGCTGCTCGAGGGTTTGGGGATCAAGAACAAATCAGCCATTTGCAGAAGCTCCCTCCTTGGAGGTGACGTCCTGCCACCGAGTGCCAAAAACACAGCAGATGTCAAGGAAACCGTGACAATTCACCCTTCCCAAGCACTACCTTGCAGTCTTAGCCAATGCACATACCAAAATACGGTCACAGGGTCTCAGAATTCAAGGAGAGGTTAATTGTGGACCTCTTTGTATTCAGCTGACACGAGGAAGGGTCAAAGAACGAAGAAAATGAGAAGATATAAAAAACATTAGAACTGCGCAGTGTCTGTACAGCAAACTTGGAGACCTTAGGCTGGGAAATACAGTATGTGCTCAGCTCTGCCAGGAGATGGTGCATTCCTTCCCCTCTGCAAAATTTTACCAAATGGAGAAAAAAAAACAACAAAACCCACCACCACCTGATTTTCCAATACAGCTTTATACATGTATAATTATGTCCTGCTTGTACTGCACAGGCACCGCTCCACAATAGGGCACCAAATACCTTCTACTACAAGCGAGTAAACCAGGAGTAGAGTGAAAGCGACTCTGGGTTTGCAGGGTGCTCTTTGGGGAGCCCGGCGGCAGGGACGGAGCAGCTTGCAGCCCCTTTGTGCAGGCGGCTGTACGGCGCTGCCAGACTCGCGCTCTGCTAAAGCCGCCTTCTACGTGATCAGCAATTAAGCTGTGAAGTCAGCCCCTTAATATTATGTTAACATAGTTCAGTATATTAAATGTAAAACAAGTAATAATTTTTAAAGGTACCTCGGCTTAGCGAGTTTAAATGAAGGCAGCAGTAGGACTATCACAGCCATATGCAAATCACCTGCATTTTAAAGCTAACAATAGATTTTGCTTTATTGTTTTGGCATTTAACGAGTGGGAAAATAATAAATTAAGCCACATGGGGAATCCCTGGTGTTTTTACAAACTGAAGCAATGCCCATTTGGAGAGAGAACATTCCCCATTTTTCTCCCTAGCTGCATTTCTCTTAACTCACCACCCTATTAAAGCTTATAGGGCAAAATTCTCCTCTCATTTTCCTCTGGCAGCTCTTAGTCCACGTTCAGCTCACCGTACCCTCCTGGTGTCTTTCATCCTGAGAGCTCTCTCTGCAGACAGGGAACAGAAGAAGAGTAAAGCCTGGCTGGGCCATAGGGAGTCAGAAGAAAGATGTTATCATAGTTTTAGGAGGATTACAATAGCTATTAGAGCACAGACAGCTTTTTCTGCCTGTTGTAATAGTCAGCAGCCACCAGTGCAAGGTCTATGGAAGAGGCAGCTGTTAGGCTCTGGTCAGCAGTAAGCAGGATACATGCAACGAAAATAACAGGGCCACCTATTATTTTCCACCAGTATTTCCATTTTAACTCACTCAGCTCTTACTGATCAAAGCCCTGAGCCAAAATCCAGGCTCAGCTGTGAGGCTGTTGGTCATCTCAGGCTGATCGAATGGGCAGATGCTGAATGGCAATATTTAGCTCACTCATTGGTAGCTATGAAATGGAGCTGAAAGCAGATCATGTCATGTATGTTCACTCCTGAACACCGTCCTAGATGAGAACACCCAACACGTGCTTGCTCCCTGTGTTCTCTGCAAGAAGTATCAATTATACATGTCCAAAAACATATCCCTCCACCTGCAATCACCCAGAAACACCTTTTTACCAATGCCAAAAGATGCAAGAGAAATCACAAACCAAGGTAAACCAGCCAGCCTGAAGTCAAGATGACACTGCAGCATTAACTGGCAACAGAAAATTGCCAGGGAGAATGAAAATTTAAATAAGACAAACTACAGGAATGTAGAGAAGGTACTTTGAACGGAAACCTGCAAACTTCAGACAAGTCTGGAACACGCCTGGGGATAATTAATCTGCTCCCATCTCATGGGTCTGTACAATGTCCTAGAAGGTCCCCCCTTGCAGTCTTGCCACATGTGTCTATTTTCTACCAAATCTGCTGTTTGTCCTGTTCGATGCATTTCATCTGTTGTGTGTAACATTCACACTTGTACACTAGAAGGGTGTATTTATACCGTAAATAGGTTTGTGCAGCCCTGTGAATATATGGAGTGCTGCACAAGGATTACGGTTATTTTCATAGTAATTCTCCACCACCGACTATGTTTGAAGTCAGGGATGTCTGGTGGCTGAACCAGACAAGCAGAACACACGCAAAAGCCCAATTAGCTTCTTATCTCCAAAGCTCTTACAAATACTAATGCATTAATCATTGTAAAACTAAGAGATGAGCACTGGTCTGTACTCCTGGCTCAGTTCACTCAGGGTGTAACGACTGGCGCTGAGAATTATACGATGAATCTTGTCCATTCATCCCCACTGTGTGGGAGTGGAAACAGAAACAAAGGCAAAGCACCTCACTGGTCACCCCGGTGTCAGCCACCGTGTCCCTTTGTAAAACCTGGCCAAGACCCAGCTCAAGAACGAGCACATCTTAGGATCTGGTCCAGCTGAGCATCAGTCCTCCAAGAGATGCTTTTAGTTCCCTGTTAGAAAAATCTAGATGCTGCTTAAAGCATGGAAAGTCGGAAAATGACATGAGAATAGACAAGGAAGGGCTAAACAGCAAAATAAGTGTTTGGTTCTGTACGAGATGCACAAACACACAAAAGCAAGCTGGCTCCAGGAAGAACTTTTCAGATTACTTGAATGTTTCTTAAAAAAAAATGGATTAAAATACAGATCCCCCTATTATTTTTCAATAATAGAAGTGCAGCACAGAACAACTCACTAGTGCCACAAACTACTTTTTCATTTCTGTTTTTGTTTCATGCTTCAATTTCTTCTTCCAGCTGCTCATGTCTCCTTTTCCTTCTCCTCACTTTGATCTATTAGTTTTCCCCAGAAATGGGGTTTATAAATCATTGTAATGCAGCCCTGGGAAAGACGGTGCTTAGTGCAGGGAGAAATACATTGCAGCTAACAGCCACGGCAGGGAGGAAAACTCTCACCTCGTAGTGGGGCTTTGGCGACAGGTTACTGATGGCGCTGGGTTATTTTATGTCTGCATTCGTGCCATCAGGGGCAAGGCCGCAGGGAGTGCTGCCCGTACCCCCTGCGCAATATTTCAAGCTTCCTTCTGCAGGCAAAAACAAACTGCTCAGGGGCTCGCGAGGGAAAGGGGAGGAAAAATGGCCAGAAGAAGGGGAGGGGTGGCAGGACAGGTGGGGATGGATCGCTGAGTTCCTGCTTTTGCACAATCGCATCTTTTTAAAATGAGACATTTGTCTCTCACGCGCCTTGAAAAGATGCAAATTTCATGCAAGTCCCATCCGTTGGCAGCAGTGGCGGGATCCAGCTTGGCCATGAACATTTCCACCCCTTTGTGCCAAAGCTTTTGTGTTCCCATTTTGCACTCGGGAAACTTTGTTGCTGGGGGCCCATGGTCAAGGCTGATCCCGGCACCGTGTCAAAGTGGGGGTACCGCAGGAGAGCCCGCTCCAGCACTGCCCCATGAGAGCAGATACAGACACACCTGCTTACGGTGTTCCAAAGTCTTTTTGTATTTAAACCCTAAGGATTCAGCTTCATTTTCTAGTCAGGCTCTTGAAAGTTGGCTACAACTATTAAAGAAATAAAATACAAAGCTGAGAGCAGCGCGAAGCTGGGCACCAGCTCACCAAGCAATCTCAAAACAGCCTTTCCAGGTCAAGTTGGTGGATGGGCTGCTGTAATGTTTGTGGCACAACACCATGACCTGGGGTGAAGGTCTGAGCATCCCTCCAGCAAAGAGTGGTCCCCTGAGTCCCCTCCTGGGAACAAGGGTTAGTCCTAAATGCAGAAAACCCAATAAGATCATACAGCCAGAGAGATAAACCTCTGTCAGCAGAGGTTTAGGTACTTACCTCCTGCCCTGGAGTGCAGCATAGATTAGGGGAACCTATTACTAGCCCTATTTAATTAGGGAAGAAATATTCATAACTTCCTAAGAGCAGCACAATCACACACAAGCTACAAGCTCTTTGAGGGACTTGCTGTGTTTCTAGGATCACCATCTCCTAATAAGACCACCCCAGACAGACACACCATCCTTTAGTTTCAAAGGCACACAAAAGAGACACCATGCTGGAATCTTACCTCTATCTTTAACAAAGCATTACCCCCTCCTCACCCTCTTCCCCATAATTGCCTTGTTATTGTCATTGGTGCCATTGTTCATTGGCTCGGCCGTAGAGAGGCCCGAGGGAGCAGTTCTGCCTTAGCTAAACCAATATCTCCTGCAATAACCCCCCGCAGTTTCCCCTTTGCTATCCCATGTTGAATAAATCCTCCATCTCTGTTTGCTGAATGATCATAAAGATATGATTGAAGTTTCAGATTTATGGTTTCATTCGAATCGAGGAGCAGCTCCAATAATGCCAGAGCCTGTTTGCTGACTGCTTTTGACAGGATATCTGTAAATGGAGACTTGTAAGAGCAGAAACAGGGATGCAAAGATTAAAGCGACGTATTTTCTAGACACGCAGTGCACACATATGCAGTCGTGTCTGGGAGCTGAATTCACACACACATTTCCAGAGCATCCTCTGTCCAAGGGCCTCTCTGCGGTTCCCAAGCACCCTGCGAGGCAGAGCGAGCACACAATATTTTACTCTAACAGCGAATCTGTCTCAAGTAACCACACAAGGGAGCCACAAGAATTGGTTGCCTAGTAAAGCAGGATCCTAACTGAAGATCTCACACAACTGTACTGAAAACTACTCTAAAGTGGTTGCTGAAGGCTGGGAGAGGGCTGTATATTAAGGTGGTCCTCGCTGTCAGCTTCACTCTCCATATCCCACGAGTTCCCCCTGAGCTGCGCTAATGCAATCCTCTGGGTGCCCAGGATGCTCTTTGGGGAGCACAGAGAACCCTCTTGATCCTATGGGAGAACATCCCAGATGTTTCCTCTGATCAAAGCACCAACATCCCAAAAAAAGCAGCCAAAGGGGCTTTATGCTTACAGGGAAAAGCAGCTGCCTCCCAAGGACACACAGCATTGCACCTTCCCCATTGAGGCAACAGCCTCCAAGTGCGAGCCCAGGGAATCTGGTGCATGATTGTGAGCTTCAAGCTGGGGACGGTTATCACCTTCCCCAATGCTGTTATTAATATCTTGGCTTAGGCACCAAAACCATTCTTTACCCATCGGTCCATCCCAGCAGCATTTAGTGAGCCATCTCCATCACGCAGCTGTATCCTGGGAATTGCACATTGTTATTCACATTCGGGTCAATTTTAGTCTCAAAGCTGTGGCAAAGTCAAAGTTTGTGACTTAGGTGCCAAAACGCAAACAGAGCATCCAAAATACATTCTCTCCAGCCCCGAAGCTGCAGCATATTTGTTTTTCCCCGATTCACAGCCGTTTATGCTCATTTTCATTTCAACAGAAACCTATAAAACTCTTACGGCGCGATGCAGTCCTAAATTAAATGCACTTTAACATCCTATATAACAAGGGAGTCTTTGCTCTTTTAAATTAATGCATGTAACCGAGAAGGGGACCCTTCCTGGAAAATGTATTCCACTTTATTTTGAGACAAAACCCCACCTCATTGCACCTTCTCCAAGAGCAAAGATTATTTTGTGTGTTATAATGAGGAATATGTAATAACGAGAGCATTGTGTGTTAGACTAACTACGAAGCAAACAACAGAAGACTTCAGTGAGCAGCACTGTTTGTGTGATGTATGGTAATATTTTTCCTCAGTGCATTACAAAAGAAAAAAGCAAGATAAAAATATCTTCCATTTTCTCCCTAATTTGTAGTTTTCTGGTGTTAGCAAGGCTTATAAGACACATGCTCCCAATTAGCTGCTCCTCTTAATTTAAATGCTTCATAAATTATCTCCTGCGCTTGTGGATTATCACTTCATAATGCGAGTTAGCATTTAAATAAATAGCTGCGATGTAGGAAATTAGAGAGGTTTACAGTCTGAGGCAGCAGCATAATGAAGGAAAATACCACAGCAGCTGAACAGGGCTTGGGAGAGATGTGATGAGACAGACATTTTTCTCCATTTACCTTTTAGCAACCAAACTTGGTCTGCAGCAGGGAAAATATGGGTCAGAACTCCAGCAAAGCAGGAGCCTTTTGTAATGGCTGAGCACGAAGGAAACAGAGAATTCTTAAGCATGTAAAACATCTGATTTAGCAAATATGGTGCAATTATGAAGTGACTTTTTCAAGCCAACTCTTGGTTGCCTCACAAGGTAGCCCCTTCAAAAGCAATTGGGCTACTTGTGTACGTCACCCGAGCAGTAACTGACCCCTCCTGTTCCAGCCTTTCAAATAAATATGGGACTGGAGAAAAAACAACAATGAAACAAAGCAAAGCTGAAATTGTATTGAGAAAATTCAGTGGGGAAAGCAATGAGAGAGTCAGATGGAGGATTATGGGGGAATTTTAGGAGTGTATATATATATATATATCTTGCAAAGATAACGAGCATTGATTTGCAAGCCAGATAACTTTTGCCGTGTTTTTAGCACCATTAATAAGATCAACCCATAGGCAACAATAGTTTTTAAACAATTGGCAGCAACTTCCCAGTGCTCTTTCAGCCTAGTTTCACAATTATTGTCATAAATGTAGAAAATTAGGAAGGCAGGGCAGGGAAAAGCCTCATGACAACTCCTTGGGGGACTAAGGCTCTCCCCAGTGTTTGCTGGTCTTGCCTTTGGTGTCACTGCTGCTTTTCTGCCACAGGAGAAAACTCTGGGCAAGATCCTGCCAGCAGTCAATCACACTTGACTGCCATTAACTTCTTGGGGAGTTGGAGATGGAGGCACTTGTGGGCTCAGGACCCTTTGGTGTTTGTCTTGCAGAGAGCGCAAGGTCGAGCACTGCAGCTCTCGGGGAAGCTCAGCTATTACATCTCCCTGCTCACTCACATACAAAAGTCCCAACGTGTCAAAATCATGGATATTTTTGAAAAAAACCACATGAAAAATCATAGAAGCCTTGACAGCCCTGACCAAAGTCCAGCCTTAGGCAGGAGTAAAATTATTAGTTGCCTTATTTCCCAGAGAAAGTCTGACACATTAGGATTTCACAGTAACTGGCTGTAAGTGTAATGGGCAGGGTGTGATTTTGCTCACTAGGTTTTGCAGTTAAATTTCAGCAATGTTGAATACATTTTGCTGTAGGACAGAGGAAATGATTCGTGCAGATTCTTGCATTAGCACAAGACCCTCTGTGCTTAATGGGAGTTCTGTCTAACTGACAGCACAATTTCGGTCATCATTGTATTTAATATACTTCAAGAGTGGGGGTCAAATTGTCTCATCATTTACATCCATACAACCCTGCTAATCCCTGGAGAACGGCAGAGTCGAAGCTCAGGACAATCTCTAACTGACTCAATTTTTTCCTCTTAGCACCTTCCAGTTAATTTTTCTAGCAATGTGCCCCAAAATGCTCTTGGTCACAGTCCCAGTTCTTCCCAGATCAATAAGACCATACATGAGCAAATAGACTGAAGTCTGTTGGAAGGAGGTTTCTGCCTGGACCCCTCAGGACACACCTGTGGAATCTGTAGCTGTTTTCTGGATAAGATGCTGTTCACCCTGCAGGGAGTTCAAAATCAGCACAGCAGGGTCCCCATTTCATCCTAGGATTCTCCATTCCAACACAGTGTTTACAACATTAAAAAAGGGCTCATCCCATTCCAACCAACATCTGAAAGGTTACAGGAGCTCTTCATCCCTCAGAGTTTCCAAGCAATAAAGAAAGGCTCTGGGGGGCCAAAATGTACATGTGCTCACAGCTCTGCAGTGGCTCCGTCCATATTTACATCTCTATTAGCATCACTTTGCCTTCTGCATGGCCACAAGTGTTGCTGGGTTCTTCTGTGCCTAGAGCACAACAAGCCCCTGTTTTGCTGGATTATGAGGACATGGAAACCAAATCTTTCTGTCCCAGCTGCAAGAGTTCTTCAGGTCTAAGAAAAACCTGGCTGATGTGTTGGGTGCTAGATGCAGGAGATGGGACTGGAAGCCCTGGGACTAGATTCCTTCAGGGAGATGGTGCCTCTTCTTACAGAATCACCTTTTCTCCTAAAAGGGCATTTTAAATAATAAAATTGGAAGCTGCCGCATATACCTTTCCAATTGATCTACTAATCATATTTCTTCAAATTTTATATCCCTAACCCTTGTAAAGGGATTGCAAGGAAGGCGTTATTTTAAGCTGCATTTTAATAAGTCAATATGAAAGCTCAAAATTATTTAAAGCTTCTTAAATAGGATTATATTTGATTTCTTGTGGGAATAGTCTACTAAAGACATTCTGTCCTGCTGAGGTTTTACTACATTAAAGAAACAGCATCCTTTTTTAACAGCAAAAACTTTTATCTATTCTCTAATGAAAATGGAGATTATTCTGTACATGAGGTGACTGAAGTTGGTACGTTCCCGCATCTGTGATCGGAGATTAGTTTCTCCTTAAGTGAAAGCCAAGAGATTCCTGAACCAGAGGTTTGCCTGAATTTAACAAGTTGTCTGTTAGTCTGAAATATTTGAATATTTTGTTCTAGGAGGTACCACAGGTGCATTGACTCCAGGCAAATTCTGCTGGGAAATAACAGGTAGCTTTCAAGGCAGCCAGTATCTCATTTGCAGCCAGGGATTGAATTTGGCCCTAAGAATAAGAGACTTGTGCCACTGGGAAACTGTTTTGCTATATGGGGAATGCGGCCGCATTCAGTCTGCTCAAAAAGGCTGACAGTCAAATTCTCACTTGCATTCAACTCTTTTAATATCATTGTGACTTATACAGATTCTACACTGGCAGCATTTAGCTTAATATGCTCTATAGTGCCCAAAGAAATTCAGGAGGAAGAAATTAAAACATCCTGTATGTAGTCAAAGGAGCCAGCAGCAAGTTACGTGGTGTAAACAGCAGCTTCACCAAGTTGAGCTGTGCGGGACATAATCTGGGACAACATCTGGCCTTGCGAACATCAGGGGATTTTTCTTTGAGTAGCAGATGGGGAGGTTTATGGAACAGATATTACTAAGGATGAAGCACAGAGAAAAGGTCAGAACTGCTGGCAGGGGAAGGAAACTTTTGTTAAAAAGATTGTTCCACCTCTAGCATTCAAAGAATGTTCTCTCAGTCAACCCACATCCTACTCTCAGCTAAACCTCAGCACTCCCACTGAAGCCGAAACACACTGAGCAAAAGCATTCCCTGGCAGAATTTGACTTCAGGGTTCACAACACAACAGGTATCCCAAGGCTGTGACTCTCTGGGAAGCGGCACCATCACTACACTCTTTCCATCTGCTCTCTGGAGAGTCAAATGCAAATATGGTAAAACAGGTTTTTTTGCCAAGGTGCTACATGCTATTCTACCCACATTCTCTCCAAAATGCCCAGAACTGCCACTATGAAGACAGAATTATTCCACTGATTTTCCCACCCTGACCTGTCCGCACCTACCTCCATTTATCCCCTGGTGTTGCCTGTGGAGAGAGCAAGGACTCAGGTGTATCTCCCCATTCAGCTGCTCCAGGGCCACCCCATGCTGTACCAAACCTTTCTGTTGCTGTCCCTACGTGTCTTCAAATCTCCCAGGCTCATCCCACCTCTCAGAGACAAATGGTGGTTGTAGCTCAGGAAAGATCATGTCCAGGTAAGACCATAGTCTAGCAGTAGCTGTAAACTGCACCCGTCTCCATTTACCCCGAATAACCCATCCAGCTGCCAGCAGCTTTATCTGACGACTACAGACCAGGGTGCTGCTTTAGGACTTGCGAGTAGAGGCTGATGTGGACTTCACAAGCTGTGACACCCACTATAGAACTGCATATACTTCTTTGACCTTCAACATCAGCACAAAACCTTACACAGACACAAATTTGTCTTAAAGTCAGGAGCAGATTTAATAGAGCAGGAGAACAGCGTTTTCACTATTTCCGTCTCAATTACAGTCAAACACCTTGGTGAGTCTCAGCCTTTGGGGCTGTGCCTGGGCTGTCTGCTCCCAGCACTGACACAGTCGGCAGAATCAGCAGAAATAGCACAACTGGGCAAGGTGGTGGTGATTTATCAATGCTGAAGTAATTCCTACTGACACAGAGGTGCTGAGGAGAAGCTCAGGGTCCACAGGTGCCCTCGAAGACCTGAGAGTTATTTGGTGCCACGCATTGAAAGCTGCAGACTTGGCATCTGGCTCCCTAGCCAAGAGCATCCTTTTTTTTCTCCAAAACCGTTTCCAAACAGCAGGAAGAAGCAGCAAAAGGCAATTTTAACAGTCGCGCTACCCTACTGCTATAATTGTCTAAGAGTGCATTATCTTCTAACTCAATAAAGAGTGACCAGTACTAAGAGTTCCAGCACTTTGAGGCAAAGAATTTTTCAAGGCAAAACTAGAAGGTGATTACGTCCATGAAGACAAATGAAAGTATTGTGTGCGCAGATACTTTCATATCTGTCTGGCCCTTTAAAACCAAAATGATAGAGTTCATTTGCATTTAGATCTCTTTGGCTCTCTCTTTTCATCTAAAGACAAATCCTCACAAAGGCTGCTTAATTAGACTAAATTAGATTTCCACCTAGCGGCTTGTCATTCATTAGAAAATGCTGTTCTTTTTTTCTGTTTTGGTAATTATAGGCTGGTCTCGCAGTGTTCACTTCAGGCTCAAAGTATGACTTGCATTCATGATTTTGTGCAGATGAGAGGAAAATTATTCAGTCGCATCAAGTCTGCCCATTTTACAAGTTGGATAAAGATCATGCCCGAGTCTTTTATGTAATGGGGTATACTCTTTCTTAAGTCTTTAATGATTAATTGTAATAGCATATCTCACAGCAATTTTCAAGACTAAAAGCTAAGTACAAACAGTTTGCATGCAAAGCTACTGTACCAGATAGCAGGTGGTTTTCCTTAGATATGGATTTCTGTCGGGAACACGTGTGTGGCCCTTGGTTGTGGGTGTGAGTGAGAATATGGGAAGGGGCAGCTGGTGCCTGGGGTTGGGTGGGTGAAACCCTGGGCTGGATGTGCCATCTGCCTCATGTACCCGTTGTACCTAACCCAGCGAGGGGGACACTCGTGTCCCACTTGTCCTCACTGTCCTCCGCTGCTGGCATTGCATGGAACATCGCTCCCAGAGGGGAAAATCTTTCTAATTGAGATGTGATACTCAAAGGTTTCTTGCTAATAAGGCTACAACTCCCAGTGCAGCTCAGTCAGGAGCACAGGTTAGGGTAGATCATGTGTAGACGTACTCTGGGTTAGCAGCATCTCTATCTGGACTATTTCTAATGAAATGAGTTAAAGCCACAGTAAGACCCTCAAGCTTCGCTATTCCTGACTACGATGGCAGCAGTTTGCCCACCCTTTGCTCTGGAAAACTCTCATTTTGCTGTAGGACACTATAATAACTTGGTCTGCCACACTGAACACAGAATTCTCAAACTGTCTGCATCTTTCCCTGATCCAAATTCAGTTCCCTTTGCTGTCCTGCATGGGCACATTAGTTCCCCGCCTCAGTTTCCCCACTATTACAGCAGGATTAATGCTCAGTGGCTTGTTTTGAAGCTTCATAATTCAGGGGGAGATTTTGTGGTCCTTCATCAAGCAAAACTTCCTTTGACCTTTAATGTTTATGGAAAGCTTCAAAGATAACTGCCAACTTGCTATTGATAATGTTGGGAGTGGAAGTTACAAGCAGTTAGCACCAGGCAGCCCGACAGCCACCAGCCCCTGCTAGGATTTCTTCTGCACTAACAAACCCAGATTTTCAGGTGTGTTTTCATAGCAATATTCTTGTTTTCCCAACCATTTTTTTTGTGAGAGAGGGAAAATAAGTTTTTCCCTCCACCTTTAAAGAAAAAAAATCTGATCAAATTTGCCTTTCTCAAAACACAGAACATTCCCTTTCTCATCTACCTAAACCTGATGTTGAGTTACTGTCCCCCAGAGGCTTTCAGTGGCTCAGTTCTGATGTATCCCTGCACTTTGTAGCTCACTGCCTTCTTAGAGTGTAATCAAACATCAAGCTAAGTAGCAAATAAATCTCCCAATCTCATAAGCTGCACAGCAAGATCATGTAAATGCAAATGAAGGGCTTGATTTCAAGCTGTCGCGGGGGGAAGGAGGGAAAAATGCTGGGCCTTGTCACTGCAATCACTTCACTCTGCAAGTGCAGTAAATCTGCAATAATAATAGTAATGGCAGCGTGACGGGAGGCTTTACTGTACAAGGGGGTGTAATGAAAAGGGGAACAGAAGGTAGGGAAGGAAGCAGAGCCTGGTGGGTTGAAAATGCACCGGCAAGGGGTTTGCGGGGGTCCACGGGGCAGAGCTGTCCAGGAGGGGACAGGGCAGCCCCGGGTGAGTTGGAACAGAGGATTCCTGTGTTTGCCCAGCATCCCCTCGCAGGGTCGGGCTGCCTCAGATGCAGGGATTAGAAATCTGTGCCTCCCTCTCTCACTGCACCTCTACAGACAGATCTCCTCGCCCTCTCGCAGTTTGTCATCTTCAGAAAAATCACCACAATGTGTGTCAATGGGCCATAAATACCAGGGGATAAAACACAAATAAGGCCTGCAACAAAACCTGGAATCCTTAAAGGTTTTTTACTTCCTTACACCTTTGTAATGCACCCACCTCACAAACAGACCCATATCCGAACCTTCCTCTTCCTTCACTGCCAGAATCTTCCAGCACCGTTAGACACTCAAACACAAATCTAGGGCTCAAAAACCAAGGCTGCACAAACCAGAAACTGTCTGGCAAAGGCCAGGGAGCTCAATAGACCCAACACCACTTGTTCTTCAGCCAGCCAGGGTATCCCACTGATCAAATACCCCAGCACTGCTCTGCAGCCAGTCTGAGCATGGCACCCTCCAAACCCAACTCAACCATGAAAATTATCACATCCGAGGGAAAAGGATGCATTAACTGAGTCCTTAAAGACAATTTGAGAGAGCAAACAAAGCCTCGGCACACATTTCTCGCAGCCCCGGGAGAAGGAGGTGATCTCTGCAGGATGCTCTGGGAACGCTTCAGGAAAACGTCTAGAGCTGTCTCTTCCAAACAGGCTGTGTAAACAGTATTTAAGATGCTGGATTTTCCTTGCTGAGGTCGTAAAGGGAGAAAAACTTGCAGAAGGTACCCAGAGAAAATTAGGACCGCCTGGGATGCAGAGAGAGATGGTTTTAATTAGAGCCAAGAGGTGGGAAATAAGGCAGAGAAATGACATCTTAATGAGGTTTAATGAAGTTGTCTGCTGATGGGCACAGCTGTCAGACAGATCTGTATTCCAGCCAAGCAGCTTTGTGACAGGCTGAACCTGAATACAGGGAACAGTGCTGGAGCTGGGGAAGAGAAAAGGACCTTCTGCATCAACTTTGGCTTGCTCTCCCCACAGCTTTGTGACACAGCACATCTCCAGCACCCCAGGACAAACAAATGAATCCAGCCCATGAGGCTGCAACATCCTTTTGCTAATTTATGGATGCGAAAGGCTGTAACCTTGGATTACACTGAGCAAGATTTTTTCCTGCTACTTCCTTCCCATTCTTTGCTTTTGCGGGTAAAAGATGTTGGCAAGAAACCAGAGTCTTCTGAGTCCATTGATTTTCTTCAGGCACAGGTTCTCCCCATGTTCAACATGTTGCACCAGATTTTTTTCTTTAATTAATTATCTAGCACCTTCAGCTTTATTTATTCAGTGCAAAGTGACTGTAAAATGCCTCCCAATTGTAAAAAGAAGCAGCATGCACTCATTTTGCAATGGAATAAATACCCAACTGTGTTAACTACACATACTCTAAACAAGGGAATCTTTAAATCCTGTAATTCATTCCGTTCTACAGAGTTCTGCATTCAAAGCTCCAGAAGCAGCATTGCCATGGGTTACAAACCTCTCTCCCATCTGCCACGCCTTTGCCATCACAGCCCATTGCTGACCTCACTTGGCTGATCTGGAATCAAAACATGATCCCTGAAAAAAGCCTTTTCCCATGCATCTGAGGAACGCCACACCGTTTCCCTTGTACATCAGTGACAACTAATCCAAAAATAGCTAGCATGCAAATGCCTATAAATACAGGAGAAACAGATCAGCAGTGAAAGCCACTTTATCATCCCTGGCACCGGTTTATAGGCTTTGCAGGAGCTCCCTAACTCACGCACGGCGCGCACATATGGTTTAGCACAGCCGGGTGATATTGCAGTTGCGACAGCACTAAAAACCCCCTTGCTCAGTGCCACCATGCTCGGTGCTGAACAAAGCTGTAGGGGACAGGGACAGTCCCTTCCTCCATCACAGGCTCACAAGGGGCAGCTGGGCAATGCAGCCATGGTATACACAGGTTGTATCAGGTACCCGCCAAGTCAATTGCTTTCAAAAAGCTAATTAATAGAGTCTGTTTGCTGTTACATCACCTTGCACAATGCAAGGAGCCTGATGAGGTTTTCAAGTCTATCAAAGGACTTTAGCAAGCCCAGAAAATCCATTTTCTAGTGAACTTGTGCTCTTGAGAGTCAGAAGGATACCACACCTAGTATACAGCATCACAACTGCATGCACCTAACAGGACCGAGGGGAAGCATCTCCCTCTCAGACCTGGGAAGCAAGACCCTGGATTTACCCAAAAGAATCACTGTACAGACCTGCATACTCAGTGATCACAAACTGCCAAAGCCAACAGCCAGTTTGCCAGGATCTGTGAAGGAGCAGACTTGTCGCAACACGACCAAGCCACCATCACAACACGGACAAGCCACCCAAGCAAGTGGGAACAATCTCACCCCTGCACACACCGGTGAGGAGCCCAGTGCCACAGCCACCGTGTGCTTAAGTTTTTATGTAGCGGCATTTAGAGATGGGAGCTGAGAAACTCCAAACCGAATGCACAAAAAAACGGCTCCAGTCAAAAAAAGGTTGAGGAAACAGGAGCAAATTCTAGAGACATCAACACGTAGCGCATTGGAAAGGTGTCTGTTTTGGGCGAGGGTTATTAACCTTGTTTCTCCAGGTAAAACTGGCTCAGTGAGAGTTTTGTCTGAGCTGAGGGTGACGCAGAACAGCTCAAGCTGCTCAGCAGCATCACGCACGTTTGCTAAGAGCCCTTTACCTGCACGCTGGGAAGGGCCCAGCACACAGCACACAGCAGAGCTGTGGCTGCTCCAAGGCCCTGGCCGGGTTTGCACCGTGCTGACTGGGACCAGAACATAAATTTGGGTTTGGATAATGTCCCTGTACAAGCAGCTCTGGTAAGCTGTGCCCCTTGTTAACTGCCATACTACCTCAGCCTGCCATAGGGGCAAGTTGGAGGTGGTTCATTTTCAGTCTCACTCTCTTGGTCCTTGCAAAAAGGGCAGTGTTCACTCCAGAGTGTAATAACAGTCATTTAAATACCAGTGCTCAATGAATCACCCATGAGAAGTGCTATAGTAGAATGTAAGCCTTTTCATTCTCCCAACAAGACCAGCCAAGACCTACAACTCCCCAGCTCCTCCAACACCCTTTCTCATAGAAAATAGCCCATCGAAAAGCACCCACACCACCCCTTAGGGCTCCAGGGACTTGTTGCCCAGCCCTGCTGTGCTTCTCCCAGCAGGAACACACAGACCAGGCTGCCAGGCTCTCACCCCTTCCCTCCTCTGCCACCTCCTTTTCAAGCAGCAATAAGGTTTCAAGACACACACATCCTGCAGTGACTTCACCATGGAGATGGGAGGGTAGAGACAAAGCGGGGAGCGGAGGTCAGTTAATCCCACAGACACCACCAGACTGGGATACACATGGGCTGGGGAAGAGTTCATTTTAAAACTAAATAGAAATGAGGCTATTGAGCTCAAGTTCTCTACTCTGCTATAAATCTAAGGCTCTGCTCCCCCTTTTTCTTGCTCCTTATCCTCCCCCTGAAATATGCCTTGTGTCTTGATTATTCCCAGGCTGGAGTGGCAATGTGATTGTGCTTGGGGAAGTTTGTGCCAGTTTTCTAGGGGGATGCACAACTTGGAGATGAAATAACTCAAAGGAAAGTTAAGGTTAGCTGCAGGATCTCCCCCACAGACACCATGACCAAGCATCCCAGACAATGGAGAAATTAAGCCAAATAAGGAGACTTCAAGTCTGTATATACCAAGTCAAGATCCCTATTTACAGCAAGGCTTGGTCGCTTTATAACTCAGGTACAAACTTGTGTAACATCAGCTCTGGGGAAGCCTCATGGCTGTGAGTTCTCCTTTCACACTGTCACACTAGCTTGTGTCCAAACAATGGGATTCAAACCTGTGCAAGTGGATCCAGAGCCACTTCTGGTACTTGTGGCCACATTCTGTTGCAGCTTTTTCTTTTGGGGGGCTTTAGTTTACTAGGAAAGGTCTTCATGCTGCTTCTTTAACTTCACTCTTCTGCAGGCAGAAGTGGGGAAGCCCCTGAGAAACTGCTACACCCTGCCAGGCTTTGATTTTGCATACGGTCTGTACATCCCCAGGACAGATGGAGGAGTTCCTGAAGGTATGACAACAGCTCTAAAATACAGACCTGCAACAAAGTCCTAATGCTATCTGGGACTCCCCAGTGCTCTTCAATACTTCTTGTCAAGCTGGAGGTAAAGAACTCCAACATTCACCTGCTTGTGTTATCATCACCCAAATTGCTTGGTGACTAGGGAAGTTTCTGTGTCATATTGGAAACTTTTGTAGGATCACACAGAGCCCAAGCAGAGGTGGGTACAGCACCTGCAAAGGGTGATACATGTGGTGGCTTTCATAACTCTGTTAGAGCTCCGACTTTGTGCTCTCAGAGACATATCCCCTGTGTAATCAGACTTGCTGAGCAAGCCAGGGAGGAGGGTAAGAACATAGCCAATTCAGATGAGACATGCCCCCATATGAAACACAGAGGACAGGACACAAAGCTCACTCCACAGTGAAACCACAGCAAAATGCATGCAAGCCCTACAAGGCCCATGTACATGGTGAACAAACACCAGCCTGCCTTCCCAAACAGGAGTTACCCAAGATGCTGATCCTCTCTCTTTGCCTCTCGTGTTTCCTTCCATCTCCAGCCATAGGCCACTGGAACACAGTGAATCAGAACAGGACTGATTTAGTTCAGAAGATGCCTCGAGACTTCATCACCATGAATCGTGGTGCTCTGAAGGCTGGTTATACCACAGCCCGTGAATATAATTTGTACTACAAGGACAAGGACATTCGGCGCAAAGAAGAAGAATGCACTCGCCTCAAGAAAGGTCCTCTTAAACTTCCTGCAGACATGACTTTTGGCATCCCAGCACGGTAAGGGGGAAGGCTTGGGACCCTTCTGAGAATAAGATTATCCCTTCCTACCCTCACATCTGATTCTCAGCTAGCAGAGTCCCCAAAACAAAAGTCTCCTGAACCTGGACATGTTACAACTGAAGTCACAGCATCACTTCTGTGTATGATTGCATCTCTGTGCCAGATAATCAACTACCTAAATTTAATCTACATACCACAACACATGCTCATTCCACCTCTGGCACTAAGGGCTTGGAACCTCTTGAAAATGTGTTCCATGCCAATCCTTTCACTTAAAGATCAGTTCAAGTTCTTTATCCCACTCTTTCCCATTTGTTAGTTCATTTCCCTGCACTAGACAGAAACTGGTACTAGTACAGCAGGATAGAGGCAAAAAAGCTTTTCACTGCTCCATCTTCTGCTTTCTGGAGATCTTTCCCAAGGGCTGGAGAGGAGCTGGTACCTGCTGCTCCCCAGCAACCTCTCTAGTAGGGCATAAGCCTACCCATTCATCCCTGGCAATGCAGAAGGTTTAAGGCTTCACATTGAGTCAGGTCTTTTGCATCGCAGCATCTTCCAAAAGATTTTTATAAAGCATCCAGCATACATGAGCCCCTCCTGGAGTTCAAACAGGTGCAGCATTTAGAAGTGACCCATTTAACATCCTTCCTCATGTACCAGCTCCCAACTGCCTGCTGTGCCTGTTTCTCCCAGGGAATGGTGCAACAGGGGGTCTGCAAAAGAGAACATCATCACCTTGATCAGACTGACTTCTAGGTCTTTCCACTGCCTATTCTCCATGAGAGCACGATGCTCCAGAAACACCAGTGCAAGTCCAGCACAAACAGGCACTCAAAGCCCCTGCAAGGGGGTCTAAAGCAGCCCTGTGGCTGCTGGAGCACGGAAGGTTTTCTTGCTCCATACAGGTCTGGACCAGACATTAGGTTTCATTTTAAGAGCTGGATAACAATCACTACCAGAAAAATAACAGCTACAAATTCTAGAGAAAAGACATGATGAACAGCACTGTGTATTTTACATGATAGTAAATGGGCTTTGCATATGCAAATTGAATGGATTTTAAAATGGTATTTAATGACAATTTTCGTAGCAGACATTAACATTAATTGCATCAAAATGAAAATGTAGCATTAGCTTGCTGTTAGCTGCAAATGCCCCAGCTATAAAGCTTTATCTTTATCAGTATCAGCCCTCACCGATGTGACAGGGCTGCTCTGCAAATTGCAGGCAAAAGGGCTTTTATGTTGCAAAAGTATCCCCCAATGTAGACCAAAATCAACATCAATTTTGCTTTATTTCTTCATAAACAGAGGTTAAATGGCTGCCTGTAAGAAGTCTAGGCACGTTTCAAAAGTTTTAAGGAAAATCTGCAGACCCCACAACAGCAGTAGTGGGAAAGGGCTTTTAATTTAAAGTTATTGTACAACTTGCCTGCTCCCTAATAGCTACCTTTTATGCAGACTGATTGTATTTATCCCTTTACTTTAAAAGCACGTTACACACAAAATCAAATTACTGGAATTACCAATGAGTTTTTACAGCCATTTCGGTAAAAGGGGGAATTTAACACACTTTTCCATGACTGACAAGTTGAAGATAACAGCTTTGGTGAGTGCTCCCAGCCCAAGCTGGTCCCTCGTCACAGCTGACCAGGTTCAGCAAGACCTGCCCTGTTAACAATGACTTGCCTGTCAGTGGATTTAAGTTGCTTCTGCTTTCGGACTCTAAGCCCCATACAACTGTGTTTTAGTGCTGCTAATTGGGAAGGCTCTCACAACTAACACACACACTTGTCTGGGGACAAGAGAACAAGGGGCATACAGTCTTTTTCCATGACTCCAAGCACTTGATTACCTTTGGAAATACCCACTTTGATAAATATCTCAGGTGCAGGGAGGTTTTTCAACAAGAACAGAGCCTGCATGTCATTCCCTAACCCGAAGCACAGCGCAGACAGGACAGCTGAGCAAAGGTGCTTCCACACCACTCTGGGAGCTGCTGCGGCCACCCTGCCTGATGCTGGCAATGCCATGGGACAGTCCCCAGAGCACCAGTGCCAGCCCTCCCGGTCTGCACACCCAGCCCCGCTGCAGCTCTTCTGCACATCTGGAAGCAGCACCCGTGCTTATAAAGCCCAAACAACTCCACAGCTGTCACAGGAACATGTTTGTGGTGTTGCAGCTGTCGATGGGTGATGTCCAGGGGTCTTCTAAACCCTGGCAATGTATCTCCAGCCCCTTCTCAGGCCCTGGGCTGCACTGCTAAAGGCTTCTGTCTCCTAAAGACACCAAGGTCAGGAGTTCTAGCCCTCAAGAGTACAAGCTCTCATGGATCATCCCAAACAGAAATGAACACAAATGCTGTGGTTGCTATTACTGTCTTATTAATCACGCCCTGGCCCTGCTGCTCCCTCTAGCATAGCAGATCGCTTATACCTCTGCTTTCCGTTCACCATGGACGTGTGCTGCATTTCACAAGGCAGCATCAGACACTGGAGTGAGCTTTCTGAAGCTCTGAGGCCTCTTTCCTTTCCTGGGATATTTACCTTCAAAGGTCACCCATACCCCTCTATTAATTCCCTGTGGGCATCTTCCACAGGAGAGAAACAACCCTGCTTTTTTGCTGATTCCCCCCCATCCTCTCCCTCTCTTTTCCCAAAGAAATGTTTGCTACGAATCATGTGGCCAGCTTTGTTGTGAGAGTCATAAAAAGGACATTTTTCATCTCTCCTTTTTCCTGCTCTTGCTCCCTTCTCGCTCTCAGTATCAGACAGAGATTTATTCCCTCCCTGATGCCTGTGGCATTCGGAGCTGGGAGGGGTCAGGGGAGGCACTGATGGGACGATAATAGATAATACAGTGGTTCCCCAGGGTCTTGTCCAGCGCCGTAGCCGATCCATCAGCAGGCAGCGCTCGTGCCAAGGTCAGCGGTAACGAGGATGCGGTGGGGTCCCAGCCTCCCCCATGGGGCATCCTCCAGTCAGGCTCCCCCAGTTCACACTGTTTCTGATCTCTACAAGAGCTGCCTCGTGCAAGCCACAATTTGCAAGAGCGCACGTGTCCACAGAGCTCAGGTACGGGGGTACCAACCACGGTACAGTAGAGGCGTGCTCAGCTTCACCTGTCCCAGCCCTCAACCCCACCACAAATGGGTCTACAGGTTTTAATTCAAGGAAAATGCCCATTATCACAATACCTCCTCTCCAGGAGCTAAACCCATCCCATCCACATGCTCTGTGCATGACACATCACTGCAAGAAGTTTGTGGATAGGGTTCCTGTTCTCCTGGACCCAAGTCCTAGGGTCCTTTCCTTTTAAATAACCCCCAAACACAGTGCTACTAGCAGGTGTATCCAGCCCCCATGCTCTTTGTGTGATGATGATGTTTTACAAGAGGGAGGATCCAGGGCACTGAGCAGGTTGGGTTCTGATGAGACAGAGATAATGGAGATCTGAAGACAGAGGGTCTGTGAAGACCTCCAGGATCTTCACTGGTATCAATACAGCTTGGTATTCAAGGTGTATTTGGAAATTCCAATACACGTCAAGACCCACATTTATCCTCCTAACCACCTTTTCTGTTTGAAGTTCACTGTGCACCGAAATCAGCAGATATTAAATGGTCATTTTTGGAACTAGAAGTAAGCACTAAGATATGGATGCTGTCTACAGCTAGATTGATTTGCACAAGGTCACACAAGGAGTCTGAAGCCAAAACACAGTTGGTACCCCAAGCACAAGCTTTCTCCCCAGGAGCTAGCAGCGCAGAGCTCATCCTCAGCATGAACACACTGTCCTGCATTTCCAGCGCTGCTTTTAGAAAACAGTTTCCATTTGCCTCTTAGTAGTGCAAGCCTCCTAATTCTGCATATTGTGTCACAGAACTTATTCCTGCACACAAGGACCGCACAGCCCATCCATCCTACGCCTGCACCTCCTTCAAACCCTGCATGGCCACAACCCCTCCTGCAACGCGCTGCCATCACTTGGCAGTTGGCCTGTAGGTTGGGCTGACCTTGGGTGTGCTGGCAGGATTTCCCTGGCACTCTGTCATCCCCATGTCTCCTGCCGGGTCCCACCCACCGTCTGCCTTCGCTCCAACCATCCCTCTCCTGAATTTTACATCCCGCTTTCCTTCTAACTTCATCTTCTCTTACCATTCCACTTGCCATTCTCTAAAACTGGTCCTAATCCTTTGACAGATGCTTTGACGGTGTTCCTGCGGCAAACACATCTCTCCAAAGCATAGATTCACTGCAATTTCTCTTCAAATTGTTACAGTTGGCCAAGGGTGTCAGTTATTCAGCACCTCCCCTTTTCTTTGTATCATTTGCAACTGTCCTAATGCTCTGTGGACAGTTGTCTCACTGGCCTTTAGCAGCTCAGCTGGTACCTTGGCTGTCCCTGCAGCTTCCTGGCTTAATACCCTTCACCTTCCCTCAGAAGGGAGGTTTCAATGCTCATCCTTCTTTGCAAGTGGCCTTTCCACCCAAAGTGTCCGTGATGTTTGCACACAGCCAGAACAAAGTTTAGAAAGCTGCCCCAAAGATGTTTAGGTATTTCCAGCATCTCTTTGGCACAGGGAATGCACTGGTGGATTTATTTTTGAGACATTTAAAGAACATTTGAGGTCAGTAATAGAGGGCCCTGGTGAAAAAGAAAAAAAGAAACTAATCTTGCCATAGACCAGCTGCAAAGATATGTAAAGAAACTACTGAAGAGCAGAGTTTGTTCCTGGAAAAAGCCCACCAGGAAAAGCTGGACAGGCAAGAAAGATCAATATTACAGCAAGCTCATACCTGGTCCACAATCACTGGAAACCAAACAAATACAGAGAGTGTAAAGCCAGAAAAGCCCAAAAGATTGGGGCAAACAAATTTTAGAAAAAAAAAATCTGAGCACTGACAACACAAATCATAAAAATGTAACATAGTGGCTGGAATCACTGTCAGGTTGAAGGCACCACAAAAATGCAACCAAGTGAGAAAAAAATATAGGACTCCTATCAGTTCAGATAATTGCATATCCTATCCAGTTCCACAGCAAAAAAGCACTTTGTGTCTCTGCCACCATTCTCGCACGGCTAAGATAACAATTTCTATTTCAAGAATAATTTTCTCCTGCTGGAGATGTTCCAGGCTGGGTACACGCTCGCATCGCTGCGGGTGCATCGGCAGCCACGGAGCTCAGACCTCATCCGCCTGATTGCGCTGCCTTGTGCCCGGGTGGCCGCAGCATCTGAGTGGGCAGAAAGACCTGGTACCCCCGTCAAAAATCCTGCGTGCACTCTGAAGATATTGGTTCTCCTTCAGCATAGTTATGTACTGCAGTTGTAATAGTTTCTGATTGCTTCAGGCTCCCGCATTAGGAGAAAATAAACAGCCAAGCCATGGTTTGGCATAAGGTTCAAGGTCCTGCGCGTCAACCCCAGAGCTGGGTAAAAAGATCTAAGGAATGGAGATTTAGGTCCCTTATTACACTGATTAGGGAAGTAATTTACTCTCTCACATAGAGTGTTGTCCATGGGCTTTTCTCCATGGATCACAGCTGCCTGAAAAATTTCTACCAAAACTTTTAGCATCTAAAACTACTTCTTGCCACAAGTGTACTTTCTCCCTTGCAAAATTTTGCAGTCCATGCAATGAAAACCTGGGTGAGGGCAAAATAACCACAGAATCTTTTCTTTGTGAAAGCAAAGCTTTTCAGCCCTCATTGACGTCTCTTCCTTTCAAACAAAGTCATGTTCCCACCCAGCCAGAGAGGTTAAAGCACAGGGTGGAGGTCAAGGGGAAGACCTTGCTCTTTGATTTATTTTGCTCAGCTTTGTGGAGTTTTATTTATTTATTAATCTCATCAGGATATTCTGCATTTCTTGATGGCTGCAGCCTGAGCATTGTTCACTCTCAGCCATGGACTGAGACCTCCAGGCAGAGGTCCCATAATCACACCCCACCTGAGTTTCTCAGAGGGTAAGAGCAGATTTCCAGTCAGTAGGCAAATATGGTAAAGACAAATCTAAATTATCTCCAATTAAGCCAGCAAAATGGCATCCTCAACCCAAAAATCAATGCTAATACACAAATTCCAGCTTTTGAAGCCAAGTATTTAATGGGTAAGAGCTGGCTCAGTATCTCCCCTGCAAGATACGTGTTTCCCTGTGTGCATTTAGGACCGTTCCAAGCAAACATCTCACTCCAGGCCTGGGAGGGAATAGTAAAGCAAATTGGTGCTCTTGTAACCATGTGTACACCTAAGTACAGCTATGAGCATCTGATAAATCTTTTAAAGTGCATGTTTACAATGGATTTTATTCTTTTTACTGTTCTATACATACGAGCCCTCTGAGCAAAATAACAGATCCTCTGACACTTAGAAGAAGCCACTGCCACATCGGCTGCCCACAGTGAAATAATTTATATTGTTATCTCCCCATCCAAATTACAAGCACTGTAAAGAAGCTTCAGAAATTCAGAGTAATCAGTGTTTCGATGGCACAGATCCTGCAGCTGCCAGGCGGGTGGAAGACCCCCCATTTCAACTCAGAGTTTTTCCAGCCCAAAGACTGCAAAAAAACCACAAACAAAAATTGGTCCCTGAGTGTTTTCTACCAATTTTTCTCTTGTTATTTTCTTCAGTGGTTAATGGAAAGTGAGGACAAGTGGAAATCATTTAAAAATGATCTTTCAGGCCTCTCCATGGGTTTATTGCCAGAACCTGTTTAGAGGACCATAAAGCTGTAAGGGGCCGATAACTTTACTGCATAGTCCACAAGCTCCTTAGGAAAATGAAGAGCCTTTACATTCACACACTGTTTTGCCATCTCTCCCTCTCCTTACAAACACACCCACACATGTGGGGGAACCACCGGAGCCGCTAATTGAATTCACTCTTGTGAAAGCATTGACAAATTGTAAGTGACCTTTTATACAAATTTCAAAGTCAAGAATTCACCACCAACTGCACATCCCTCTTCTGCCATTCACCCTTATGCAAAACCCACAAACAATTAGAAAGAAATAACCAAGAGCCCAGCGGCCCTCTTTCCTAATTAGCTGCAGGAGGCGATGCTGGGGAGTGTGGCTAAGTGCTTCAATTACCTCGGCTCTCCTCGCTGCCCTCGTTAGAACAGACAGGTCCACTGGCCAAAGGGGAAAAATTAAGGCAAGGCAGAGCCAGGCAGTTTGCGGGGCGATGCTGGGGCTGTGCCGGCTCTCGCACGAGGGCCAAAGCTGTAATCACGCCCCAGATTCCTGCTGGGCTACACAGAGACAAATTAGTGGTGGATAGATTGCTAGCTCCAACCCATCAGTAACGAGGGAGGAAGGGAGACAATATAGCAGTCCAAGGGAGCTGTAATCAGAGCTTTCCTGTGCTATCAGCCCCCTTGCAGGGCAGAGGGAGCTGAGCATTAATGTCTCACTGCTTGCCTGCATCAGTGGTACCCCAAAGCCCTGAGGCAGCATCACAGACCCTGAACAGCATCACAGACCCCAGCTTGTGCTTTATTTGCTGAAGATAATCTGCACCAGCTGCACCGAGGAGCCCCGTGCTCCAGAGATGCTAGAGACCAAATCAGTTCCCAATAAGAAACCAACATGAGCTGGTTTGGCTCACCCGGCTGCGAGCCAGGGGAAGATCTCTGTATGGACACCGCTACTCCAGGGCAAATCCTTCCCATCATGAAGTACACAAGAAAGGAATACAAGGTGGTGACCTCTGCAGCTGTCAACCCCAGAGAGAGATCTTGGCTGTGCAGCAAAGGCACATCATCTTAAATGGAAGAACACCAACAAGGACCAAACCTCACTGAAACCTCATTAACCTTTCAAGAAAGGGTTAAAGTTTCAGAATAGCCAGTGGTGTTTTAACAGAGGTTTAATATCACAACAGAAAAAAAAATGCAGTTATATGATTTATCTGTTGTATATGCACCTGTGCAGGGCCAGATCCTGTTGCCACTAAGCTGCCATTGAAATCAGAGCAGTGTTTTTGGTGCAGCCCAAAGAGCTGCGCCGCTGCTGGAGCCCATC
Organism: Nesoenas mayeri; assembly: GCF_963082525.1. NCBI lineage: Eukaryota > Metazoa > Chordata > Aves > Columbiformes > Columbidae > Nesoenas > Nesoenas mayeri. The sequence goes on from NC_137566.1 coordinate 9,073,213, forward strand.
CTGAGCTCTGCAGGAGCCGTCCACACTGCCCGGGGGGTCACCCAGAAAATCCAAGGGCTCAAGTTTATGCTAAAATATTTACAAACCCCTTTGCTTTCAAATAATTTAAGGAAAGGGCGATCACAAGTCAAGTTTTTATCCTTTTACAACACAACTTCGCAATCAAATTGACTGCACCTTTTAAGCCGCTATAAACCCCCTTCCTGAGCAAAGTCCTTTGGATCCACTTTTGCCAAGTATCTTTTTTCCAGTTGATAGATAAACCTTTGAAAATAAGTTTGAGGGGAGACTGACAACCTTGAAACCTTGAGAGCAGCGTGCCATTGACGGGTGCCGCTCCCCGAGCTGAGTATTATAGATAGATTTTAATTTCATTTTAACAAAATAGCTGTCTCCAGTGGAAGAAGCATCAAGAGCTAAATGAGGACCCATCTTGAGCTGAAGCACGTTGAACAGACCTCAGCACTGTCATTGATTTTCTGGGAAGAAAAAAACCGCCTCTGGCTACTAAACCAAATTAGTAGTCACTGATGACCAATTATTTTGCCCCACTGTGAACGGAAAGGCGTACTAAAATTCCAGTTTGTCAGACCCAAGGCTCTCTTCTCAAACACCTTTCAACAAGCGTGTACCAAAAGTCCCTCAGATGGTTCTGATGCCTTCCTGTTTTCGGCAACTTCTCCTTCTCCAAAGTTTTAATGAGCTGCTGCTCTGAGGATGGCCTGCCACAAAGTGAGCCCTTCCCAGCGCGCTAGAGCACTATTTGGCAGGGCACAAATCACAGCTGTCAGGATTTATACACACATACACAAAAAAAGTGTCAGCCTAATGTTTGCAAATTATAATTACCATTTCTCTTGCATGTCCCTGGTGCCTTCATTTTAGATAAATCCCAGCTCTGAGGTATCAGCTGCAAAGCACTGAAGGCTCATATTGAATAGAATAGATTTAACTAGTTTGTAGCTCATTTAAGGCCTACACTGTTTTATTTTAATATTGTTAATACTTTATTATACTTTTTAAACATTGTTTTCACAGTAAAATAGCCTATTAGGAGGCTGCAGCTTCTTTTCCAAGAGATTTCTGGCAGACTAGCATACCACATTGTATAACCAAGTTAGCAGGCGCTTGTCATTTCAGTTGAAAATAGGTCTGTACCCTGACTCCTGAAAGTAAATTAGAGAGAGATTCTATTAAAGAGACAGGAACTGCTTCAGGGATAATAGTTTTGAAAATGTGCACAGATAAATTTTAAAATATTTAGGAAATGTCAACATTAGAACTGGCTCCAACTATTTGACTATAAAAGGAAGCATCTGATTATTTTTTTCCACAATTATAAATAATTTGTTATATACTATCAGAACTTCTTTCCCTTTCCTTTTTGTGGCAGGGTGCTTGTGCCAAAACAAGGAGATCTGAGTTACTCCAAACGAGATGGATTTTAATCCACAATAAGCATTTTCAGGGGATGCTGCCCCCACTGCATCCTCAATTACAGCAAAATCCTCCCAGTTCAGAGGGGTGACAAAAACAAACGGAACACACAAGCTGTTCAACCTTGTCCTTAAGTAACACTAAGGCAAGAGGATGTTTTCCCAAAGACCAGCTGCAAATCAGAAATGCGGTTGCACTGCTAAGCAGCGCAAGTACCGGGGCCAAAATGCCGCATCCACTCCAATGCGATCAGCATTTGACCTACAGAGAAAAAGCTGCCTAGCTGAAATTTCTCTGGTCACCTTAGTCAAAGAAATGTGTTACCTGATACCTCCCACTCTTGCCCAGTTTCTTAGTATTTCTTCTCAAAGGAGGCAGGAAAAGCCAGACAAAGCCTTACATCCTGCAGCCCCACCAGAGCTTACGTGTGTAACTCTGCACATGAGTCATTCCCACCAATTTCAAAGAAGCGGTTCATGCACGTATCATTGCAGGCATGATTCTATACTTTGCTGGATCAGGACTTAAATGCGATTAATCACACAGCAGGGAAGGATCTCTGAAGAGCATCAACCCAAATGTGTCCTTTCAAGCATTTACTTATAAGCCAGCTGTGGGCTAATCAGTCACCAACTGGCTGGTCCACTGGAGATGGTAAAAGTCACCTCCATAGAGATGTGAAAACACATTCAGCTACCACAAAAATCAATAATCAAACACCACGCACAATAGGCTCAGTGTATTCCTGCATCCCTCCCTGCTATTCCTGCGCACCAGGAAAGCTCCTGCCTTGGAGAGCAAATGGACAGGCCAAGAAAACAAGCACCATGTGCTTGTGCCAGGACTACCAAAATTTACACCATGCAATGAGACTGGAGACCCACCCAGACAATACACACTCAGCCACAGGTTTGCCACATATTTTTCATCCTTTGTAAATATTTTGCCCTGCTCTGATCAGTATGAAATGCCAAACTGGAAAGGAAGGAGGGCAGATAAAAGAGGACAAAGGGTAAATGTTAGTGTACCCTTTGGCACAGGGTGTCTCCAGACAACAGTCTGAAGCAGCACAGCTGATTTGTAAGCCAAGCCTTGAAAAGCCCTGCAGCATGTGATCTATGAAACAGGAGGTCTGCAGAAGGATGTCTCCTCTGATATGAATGCCCCCTTGGGATGTATATTGCTGGATCGCACATCTAGCATCATTAGAAAACACGACCATAGATTAGGCTGTTTTGAAGCATGCGGTGTGCAATAATTAAGTAATAAAAGTCACCACAGGGGTGAAGGAACAAGAAACAGAAGAGTTACTATTTGCATACGCACTGCTGGCACCCTCCGTGATTGTCAAAGATTCTCCAGGCTGCTAAAAGCTGGCTGCTACTGATTTTGGACCTGCTCCTGCCCAAAGCCACAAAGCACCAGCTCGCTTCATGGCACATGGGCACTCTCTGCAGAAAACCACCTTCTGGTGGAGATGGTGGCCCAGAAGCAGCCCAGCAGTCCCCAAGGTCTTGCAGTTGGCTCAGACAGGCAGGGAGAGCTCTGTCTTTTTGGTGTGGGAGCTGCAGCTGAAGGCAGTACAGGCTACAGGTGGGAGCAGAGCCATGGCTGATGGCTCCACACTGTCACCAGTTGCTGCTAAGATGGGAAAAATCCCTCCCCAGCAAGAGGTACAAGGACTAATAGAACTTAAGCTTGATGTTCTCCATCACCTTCAAGTGTCTGCTTCTGGGGGTAAAGAATAGCAGCACAACCACAGCAATAAGTGATATGCTGTCCTCAAGGTGAGAACCCTGCTGCTGCCACTGCCAGTTTTGCTCCCACGGTGGCCGATGAAGTTAAAGTATCTCACTTGCAAGGAGTAATTTCAGGCTGTAGGTCTGCCACAAGCTGGTCAGACTAACACCAGCTCACAGCAGCTGAACAGGACACTGGCCAACAAGCAGCTGCCTTTTATTTTTGTCTCTTTTTTTTAATAGAATCATGGTTATCTGCAGCTCATCTCTGCTGCTGTCCCCCCTGGCCAGAATGCTCCCTCGTACCCTGTTTCAAGGGGCAAATACTTCAGGTCTGTGCAGCTGAGGCACTAGACCCAGGCTCAGCAGTTCAGCTCCCCTCTTTGCTGCAGACACCTCACCATCTGCATTGAGTCCGGTTTAATCCTATTCAGACTGCTTAGGACAGCACTTAGTCCTCTCACTCAAACCATCATTGCATCTGCTTGCAGCTTTTTGATGTACCACAGTAGTGATATGTTGATAGTGAAAGCAGTTTTATTTTAGCAAAACACACTTTGCACCCAGCAGCTCTTCCCAGGCAGCTGCCATGGCTGTGGCAGCCTGGACGGGACTGAGCTCCAGGGTGGCAGTTCAAAGCCTTTCCCAGTGCAAGGGTTTATGCATGTTCTCACCAGTCACATCTTCCAAAGGGCAGAGCACGGGGAGGTGAATAGAGGCATTAACCCTGGAGATTATATTGCTTTCTTTTCAATGTTTTCCAGGCCTCCCACTCCCATTTTTGACATCCTCCAACACAGATACAAGGAGCTGTGGATGGAGCAGCAGAGAGCACTGACAGTAGCCCAGCGAGTGGAAACAAAAAAGGTGATAATACTCCAGCACAGCACCGCTACCAGGCAGAAACTCCCACTGTCCCACCCCACAACAGAGAGGCTTCTCCCAGTTGGGGAACCATCCTCCTTGACCACTAGAAAGCTGGTCACACAAAGCCCAGCTGCTTCTCAGCCAAGATGAGCCCAGCTCCAGCCAGAGCACATCCTGAGGGGTGATGCTGTGGGAGTGAGCACTAGCTGTGCATATTGCAATGTGTGCATCTGAGAGTGCTCTGGAGACAAAAAGGAAGGGTTGATTGGTCGGGTCATTCTTAAGTATTTTTCTATCTGGAGATATATACAGGAGCTAATCAAACTTCTGCAGGTGCTTTGGCCAAGACCTTTCAAACGCTTAAATACCTTGTCCCACAGAAATACTTTTCTGACCATCACTAAGCATCTGTCTGCACCAATATCCCTCTGGACATGGTTAAATTCCTGTTTTCAGCTAAAACAGAGGCTCTGGTTGTCTTTGCATCACCACAATACTAAAAGCCCTTTCTGTAACAAAGAATTACACTTCAAATTATCTGGTATTTATGTCATCCTCATGGCAGGAGCCCTGCAGATTGTCCTTTGAACAGCATCAGCTCCGCTCAGGTTGCCTGTGACAATGGACAAAACAACAGAGCAGCCAACAAGCATTGGCAGCTGTTAGAGTGCAACACTGTGCTGTTATACCAATATTGTAATAACATTTAAAAGGAGCCAATGACTGTTTTATTAGTTAATGGCTCAAAGAAGAGTCATGCTAATATGGTAATGACCAATTTCAATGGGCTTACTGCCATCACAAACTATGCTTTATAGTTGAAGTACAAGAATACAGTGTTCTTAATTAGCAGCTACTGTATGAATACACAAGCCTAGGATGTTGGAAAGTACATCCCTACCTTATCTATTAAGAACTGGTAGTTTTAATCACTAAGTTCCCTACATCAAGCTCCTGAAACCTCCAGCCACCAGTTACCTAGTTAGGCAGCACAAACCTACATTCTGGACCACAGAACAGACAGATTCCCCAGGGTTTCACACAGTGGCCAAAACATTCCCCAGGTACCTGCATAGGCTTATGCTGGGACTATCAAGCACCACAAGCTGCAATTAATCAGGAAAGTAACACACACAGGACAGCCAGGAACCCCCCCCCCATGGCAGGGGTGGTGGAAGTGACTTTCCCAGCTGGTGATGAGCAGTTTGGAGCACAGGGCTTCCTGCAGGCAGTGCTCATGTCCCTGGGATGCTCTATAAAACTTGTCCTGAGAGCTGGCAGCTGCTCATGTTTTCCTCACCAGCGTGTTTTCATCAGTATTAGCCACATGGATATGAAAAACTACCCAGATCGGGCACTTGTGACCATCAGCCCAAAATGACTTTGATTCTTGTTCGTCCCAGTATCACAACATCGCATGACACCAACCTGATGGATGTAGCTGTGCAGCTGTTTCAGACCATTCTTGTTTGCCTTCAGTTACAGAGAATCAAACCGCGTGAAACTCGCACAACACTTCTGCGAAAAAACCCACAACCCACCAAGGAGGAGTCCTTCTGGCACCTGCCCCGCTTGGAGAAGGTATGGAGCACTTGAACTCAAGGACACCCTCTAACCTTGTCCACATGCCCTGATAACACCCGTAGCACACAACAAAGGTAGACGTGATGCTCTTGCCTCTGAGACCCAGACCCTAAAATACTCCCATGTTGGATGTATTGAAACTTCAATCCCCTTTGGACTTCCAGATGGGATGATTTTTGCAGCCATAAGCACTGGAAGATAGGCAGCAGTTGCCCAGATAAGGGCCTAATGACTTATTAAAATATTCTAACTTGTGTGCACTTTCACAAGCTTCATCAGATGAGAACCCTTTTTTGTATCTCCCTGTTAGTATCAGGGTGGCCTCTGTTCTCTGCTGGTGTTCCCACAACCATCCCACACGAGCAGTACTATCAAACCTGCATTTTGGTAACCTGCCATTTTACCAGCTCTCACCATAACTAATTCAAGCCACACCAGATGTTTCAAGCAGCATTTTCACCCAATAACTAGAGATTTCCAGAAAGTCTGTACTCTTGATACCTCTCTAAACTACCTGATTGACAATATTCACTCTGAGACTGAGCAAAGGGTCTGGCCAGGTTACAGATGTACATGACATTTCCTTTAATTGATCCAAATAAGAGCCAAGGTGAAGATTTCTTGTTCCAGCAATGGGATTGGAACATCTCCATGAATTCCTCTGCTCATGCTACTGTGCTCTGGGGTACTTGTTTGAATTCCATTGGCTTTGTTTGTGGTGTAAATTACAGGGACACTTCAAGTGAAGAGCTAGGGGGCATTTTAGAAAGGAAGGGAACAGAGGTGGGCGAGGAGAATGGAAAGGAGACACCAGAAAGTCTGAAAGCATTGAAACCCCACAGGGAGTTTACATGGCCAAAATAATATCTGGCATTGATAGATACCACTGCAAAGAGCCCCTTAGCCCTCCACCCAGCCCTTGTTCTGATGGGTTGGGGTTTTTTTTTGCCATGCTGTTGGTTTCTAACCACAGTTTAAAACAACTAAGAAGCCTTGTGACTTCCTGAAGCTAATTTACTTGTACAAGTTGGAGAGTTTCAACCAAGAAATGTATTTTGCTCCACCTTGATATATTCCTCTTATGTCCTGTCTAAGACTGTCCGATTAGCATATGTCAGTAATCATTTATCCCCGCTGCCTGTCAGCACAGAGCTGCTGCTGCAGCTAGTGTCAGGGAAAGAACATGACCGATCGCTGTTAAACAGATTGTGTAAGTCACACGAGATACTGGGGCAAGGCTCCTCTTTAGAGCTCCTCTCACCCTAGACCTTGCCATCACTATTCATTTTTCAGCCTGTGTTTTTCTTCATGCTTTCCCTTTTTCCCCTCCCTGATTGTGTTTGGGTTCCTCCCCCAGCCACAGATCTCAAACCTATGGGTCTTTTCGTCTCTCTGCCTTTCTTCTCCTTCCTCTCCCCTTCCTTCCCAGGAGCAGCATCCAAGGGAGTAGGAACAGCTTGTTCTGCACAGCCTCTGCAGATTTTTTGTGTTCCTTTCTCACTACGTTAACCTGGAAGGCTTGCAGACCTAACAGGCATGGCCCGTATTGGAACTTGGATCAGGAAATTAATGGCTTAGTTGAGTTTCAACACATGGTTGAGTTATCTTGAATATCCATAAACGTTTACCCAGTTCAAATCAGTAACAACCCAGAGAAAGTTTACGGTTTCCAAAGACACTTGGTACCCTCCAAACTTCAACCATCTCTGTAAAATTGGGTTCTACACCATTGGTGGTGGAATGGCCTTCAAGGACATGCTGGCCTAACCCTTCAGCCAAACTCAGGGACTCCAGGAGTCACTCTCGATGCCTCTTTCACAAAGGCGACAATAGAGAGCAGTGCTCCAAAGAGGTAAGGGAGCTTGTTCTTGCAGTGTTTCTGTCCTCATGAAATCACTTTCTTAGGCTCTTCCATGCTCTGGCTACTACATAAATTGCTCATGACCTGGGAACAACTTCAGATTCTGAGAGCCCATTGCCCTGACCACAGCCCTATTTGGACTATTTTTCCATGTGACCTGTGGCTGGTGCAAGGGTGTGACATGTCCTCAAGCCACTCGTCATCCTTCTCGTCACTCAGTTGCTGCCTGTCATCTCCATATTGTGACATATTTGATAGTCACAATACAAACCAGTAAGCCAACACTGACCACTCCACAATAGATTTCCAGGGCTCTGTCAAGTCAGCCTAGGAGGATTCTGGTGGTAACACCTCACACTTCGATGTAGGACAGAATTCACCCATGTGTCAAAATAGCCTCATATACCATGTGTCACTGACACACACCGGGGTTTTTCCTTTGCTTGTTAGAGAATTCCAACTCACACAGACATTCAAGGTGGCTTTCCTAGGAGAAGAGTCTTGTTTACTTGACCAAACAGGGAGAGGAAAGAAAATGCAGCAACTTTGGACACCACTTTTGTCAACATGCACTGCCTTTCCCGAGCAGATGAAAAGAGCTGCGCTCGATGCGCGATATGAATAAGCGATAAGCAATTGACGAGCGAGTGTTCGGGTACCTTGGCAAAAGACTTAATTTGCAACCTGGCACAAAATCAAAGGCTCTGTCAACGGCTGAGCGGCTCTCCCGCGTGTGCCTCGCGTTACCTGGGAAAGCTCTGTCAGGTAAACTTCCACTGAAAGTAATTAGAGGAATCCCCACTGTATAAACTTTGCAGCAAAATTCTGGGCTCCAGAATTTGATTCTCACCAGGGATCCGATATCTGCTCACAGCCTGATCCTTCATCAGAATTAACGGCTGAGTTTTAACACGTACACACAAAAATGTTCCACATTTTTTTTTAATGCTTTACCTCTATTTTTGTCTGAAGAGCTGAACTGACAAGCACAGCTCATGTAATCTTGCAACTGTTGTCTTGTCTGAAAAGCCATAGATTCTGCCTAAATAACCTGGGCTTGATATGTGCAGCATGTGGTGGGCTGGCTTTTCAGATACCGTGTTTATCCTCCCAGATTTGAGGGCAGCAAAACTTAATGAAGTTGGAGTGTAATAGAACTTGTCTCCTGGAGCCTAAATCACGCTTAAAGAATAAAACAATGAGTTCGAGAGCTTTCTGTCACCATGGCACCAGATCAAACCTCCCTTCAGCTGGGATTTTAGCTCACCTGATGGCTGTTCAATGTCCACCATGATCTGATGGGTCCCAGCCCTGTGGTGACAGTCAGTGGCCTTCAGTGCTATAACAGGCACAATGCAAAAAGAAAACACTCTGCAGGGTTCCAGGCGGGCAGCAGAGACCCAGCTACCCTGAGCACATCCCCTGCTTATCTCCACCGGGACCACAGCAGAGATGGCACCTCACACACCACAGCCATTTTATAACCAAACACAAGCTCCAGGTCCCAGTCACTACATTTTATTGCAGATTCTGCAGGTTTTCTCATTTTGCCTAAACAGCTTAAATCACAGCAAAGCACTCCCATGGTCCAGCCTTTCCCAGTGTCCCTTTGCACATGTCCTGGGCACTCAACCACTCCATCACACCCTAATGTTGCCCTCTGCCATGCTCAGCCCCTTCCTCATGTCTCCTTCGGAGACATGGTAACCTGGCATTCCTCTGTCATTTTCATTGCTCTCCAACATCTCCTAAATCACACCATAAAACACCACCCCTCCCTGTGCAACCCTCCAGTCTGGACATTCTCCAGGGCAGGTTCCACCTGCATCCAAGCCATGTTGGCAACCAAAGTTCATTTCTGTTATGAAGATATTCACATATGGAGGAACAAGTTTGGGGTTCTTGCAGCCCCACAGCTTGCAGTAGAGTAAAACCACACATGCTGTGTTGAGTTACAGGTGAACACCTTCCATTGCTTTCAGTGTTACCTACTGTTTTGTACACAACTCCACAGAAGTGCTTTCTAAATGGACTTGAGGTTCCATTCACAGACCTATTCTGCCTTCTGCAGAGATGCTGTTTACCAGCTGACAACTTAGTTTGATGTAAAACTCTTGGCTGGCATGAAAAGGATCAGGATTCAAACCTCAGAAATGCTTAAGGTCGGTACAAAACCTGCCAGTTCTGGTCTGACCCCAGGACATCTGCCAAAGGGACACTTGCTGGGTTACAGCTCCAGTGGGTTAATTCTCACTTAGTCACACTATTGCCAGGCCAAATGACCAGTGAAGTCCAGCAAACATCTGCAGCCCTTATCTTCAGGAAGCTAAAGAAAATCCCAGATCTCCATGGGGCATTAAACGCTGTAGCAAAAAATTGCCGAGCACTTTTTGAAGCCTTTCTGGGTCTGAAGCAAATAAAGACCATTTAGCCCAGACTCCCTTGTCCTGCAATTCCACACATTCTTGGAATTAGAAAGGTGGGAAGAGAAAAATCAACCCCATTCATTAAACCAGTTAAGTGCACTACTGCCAGGAAAAGCCACAGTATTTGTAACCCTAATAATCCAACGCACACCTCCGAGCGCAGCTCATCTTGGACAGAATAACGTCTGTTTTAAAAATACCTGCCTCTCTCTAACTTGTCATGGCATTTGTTGACAACCCTATTGAAAGCCGCTCTCAATGCAGCTGTGAAGGATCTTTCAGCACCTCTTTCTCTTTCCTAGACAGTTTTTGAAAGGGAGAGGAGGAAAACACACAAAAAAAAGCACCATCAATACAAGGGGAAAAGGCATCAGCAGCCAACATCGGCTGATGAAGCGCCTCACCTGGGCCCCCAGCGCACCGCCTCCAATTAAATCAAAATGGTTTGTTTTTAATGGTCTTTTACACTGACAAGTGGGCTATCATTCCAGGCCTAGAGAGCTGTCAGGGAGCCGAGGCAAATCCTTCGTTGATAATGCCCAATGCTTCCAATTAGGAGCCGAGGCCGCTCCTGGCGCACTAACGATTCCCCAGCCTCCCCCAAGGCCCCTTCGGCTCCGGCTGTTTCGTCTTCCCTCTTCCTCCGCCGCAAATTACTGACACAAAACGGAGGCGCCCCGGTGCCTCCTCACCACGCCGGGCCCCGGCCCTGTTGGATTTAATGAGGCGATGGAAGTTTTTTGCAGATCTTTCGCTAAATTCTTTTCTTGTTTGACAGCTGCTTGAGTGTTGACCTTATAAAAGATTTAGTGTTTCTCATTATTTTCTGTCAAGCTTTACAAGTGATAGCTTCACGGAAATCATTTGCATCTCGATGCGCGCGCGCGTGTGGTTTTTGTCTGTCTGTACGGGGATGCTCGGTGCGGTGTGCGTCAGTGTGTACACTCTACCCTTCTCCCGTATTGTGTATTTTATTCCCTCCTAACCACCAAAAAAAATTCTACAAACATTGCACTATTGTTTTTTGGGGAAAAAAAAAGGAAGGAGAGGACTTAAAAGGCCCAGGATTTGTTAGACTCCTGTAAATGAGGAAGGTTTTGAAAAAGGAATAGAGATTGGTTTCCTGTAAAGAGAGCTCAAGAAAGTGTTTTGTCACCCACTAAAAGGGTTCGATCAAATGGATGATGGAAAAAACAGGCAGAGGCGAGGGGCAGCTTAGCTGTTAAAGTAGAAAATCATACAGGGCTGGGAAGCTGCCTTGGAGCAGGCACAGACATCTCCCAACAGCCAAGCATGGAGCCCTCCAGAGCAGGAGGAGAACCTGGTGCTGCTTAGTATAATACTTGCTTCAGCCTTTTCCAGGGTTCACTCTGAACACCCTCCACAAACCGTTTAATCCAGCTATATCAATTAAAACTTCCATCTCAGGGTCACTCTCCTTTACCTTCCCCCCAGAGCTGAGTGTGCCCAGCACCTGCAGCACACACACCCCAGCACTCACCTCAATGGCAACAGCACCCAATGGCAACAGCACCACAAAACCCCAGCTCTGCAGCCAGTCTGTGTCAGCTCAGCCTTCCATGTCCCACATGTGATTTATTAACCCTCCCTTAACAGACCTGCTTCTGCTTGCAACATACATGTGGTTATGTTAATGCTTGCTGAGTGATCATTTATAGTCCTCCAATTTAAAACATTACAATAACTGAGAAACGCAAATGAAAATAACCCCAAGATATATATTTAGGTTTCAAGAATAACGAGGGTTTTTTAATTGCCCCTTTAATTCTTTGAAGCCAAGGCTGACATCATTACAGTATCCCAGCTGCAATTGTCCTGCAGGTTTTAATTTGCCTATAACAAATGCAAAGAACAACAGGAAGACATTGCTTCTAATCAGCAGCTGAAAACCGTTGCAGGTCCATCATCCTGCCAAGAAAAACACCAAGTTTGTGCCTCCAAAGTATATTCCTGTCCTGCTACATCCAGTGCTCCAAATCCACGATTCAGACAAAATCCTGGCATAACGGTTCCTAACCACATCAGAGTAATGGTAGAATCATCAGCTGTCTCTAGAGGAAGTACCTTTGGGTTCATCATTTAAAATATGAATTAGAAGAATCAGAGATGAGAATTCATCACTGGCATTGACTTTTCAACACCAGTCTCTGTCATAATAAGACCTTTGACCCAAGGACACCCTTATCTTGACTCTAATTACTGGCCTGGGACTAATCCATAGTTTTCAACTGTCCCTCATTATGAGAGGGTGTCTCATTTTTTAAAATAGCACTTGTCCCCTGTCCTACACCTGGTGCTTCCCACTTACTCATGCTGAGGGCAGAACCCGGCATCCCTCACAACTTTGTCAAGGCTCTGCTAATTTTAACTACTGCCAGTTGTAGCTCAGTGTGACCCTTCTCACCTGGGAGCTTTGTTCCAAGACTGGAGTGAAAAGAATGCTGTTTCCTCCCCTGTGGCTTCAAGCCCATCCCAGACAGAAATTTCCCTCTTGTCCAGTCCCTGGTGGGCAGGGAGCATGTTGGAGAAGGCAGAGGAACATTCAAGAGAAGCAACTCAGCTGTTTTTACCTGCAGCACTGGATTTTTCTAGCAATCTCAGCTCTGAGGGGAAAGCTCCTGCATCTTTAATGGGGGGCTGGAGTTGGCCCAGCTGGGGATTGTCCCTGGCAGCTCCCAGGGGTGCCCACCTCCTGCAGCAGCCCTTGGTTGTGCCTCCCCCACCTTCCCCTCCCAGAGCAGGGTTATGTCACTGCTGCTGCTTGAGAGAAAGCAAAAACATCCAGAAACAACTGTCTGAAGTTAGGCTCTCAAATGCATATTTAAGTACCTGAATGCCTTCCTCCAGAGAGGGGGAATAGCTAAATACGCTTTGTTTGTCTTGATTAATGAGATCACTAGCAAGCTTTTCAGGGCAAAGACTGCTGTATATTTTTACATATGCAAAACCTGACATCCAGCCAGCCTGAGCAGGGTGGGGGAAGCAGCAGGCAGCTCGGCACAGCTACACAAGGCAGATGGATGGCACAAGGAATTGTGTCGGAGCAGGTAAAGCCCATGGCCCCCCGTGGTGACCCCACTCCATACATGAAGACACACATCTCAGTAACTCAGCATTTACTGCATAGGTTTGCTGCATGTAGCTGTGTGCTCACCCCAAAGGGCCCTGGGACTTTTCTCCCCAAGGCAATTTCCCCTTTGTTTATTTGTCATGGGCATTTTTTCACTCCCTCCCCACCTCAAAGGAGGATCCTGGTGGAGGCTGCTTGGGCAGGTCATGCACAAGTCCCTGACCCCAACAGGGGCTTCCCTGGGAGCTCTGAGCCCGTCCTGGCCCCTGCAGTGAAGCACACAAGTCCTTTGTTGCAGGAAACAAGAAATATTTATTTTAGGGTCCACCTTAAGGCATACCAGAATTTGAAAACATCAGACAACCAGCACACCATAGTAACACTACAGGGTCTTGTTACTAAAGCAGAATAATAATCTCCTGAAGTCCTCATTTTAAACAGGTGAAGTGTTTAACTTCAGCTAGAGCAACATTTTCCAAACAGGTAAAAACCCCTGTGCTAATCTGCAGTCTCTTTCCTGTTTGTGCTACAACCTATTTTCTTTGGCCGGCTGCTCACTGTAACCAATCATCTATGTGCTCCTTTCATTATAGGTTGGGCCTCACCTCAGTACTCTTCCAGGTCGTGATGCTCGTAAAAAAGCGTTCAGTGCCTCCCATTGAAAAGTGCCTGCGAGGTACAGTCCCTTCCCCAGAGCATCCACACAGCAAGGACCACAGCCCTGTGCTGGACACCACAACCCGTAGATCCTGCAATAGCCATAGGTAATAGAATTTCTTTCTGGTTTGAAAAAGTTATGCTAATGCAGATATAGCTGATTAAATCATAAATATGAGAGGAATTATTCTGTCTCGGCCCATTCATTGCTTCCTGTAAGATGCACAACACCTCACTCAGCCTAATCACCCAAGTCTCATCACGCTCAAGGAAACATCACACACCAGGAACAGGGCAGTATTTGCACCAGTGCAGCCTCAGAGGGAAAGAACAACAGTCTCCTTCACTGCCTGTTCTGAACAAACATGTTAAATGCAACCATATCCCAGTCGATATCAAGTCTACAATATCTCATAATCCATCAGCCCTTCTTATTTCTTTGCCAAATAAGCTTCCCACCGCTGCCTGATTCAGCAAAGCCCTTGCTTGTGTGAAGGCATCCAAACACCTGCGTTAGGTGCTCTGCCAAACAGAGGCCTCACCACAGACTGATGCCTTTGCTTGAAGATGGCCCCAGCCAGCTCCACGCTCACCCTCCAACAGCTGCTGGTACCTGGTATCCCCCCCAGTTGAGCATCTCCAAGCAGTTGCTGAACAAACTCAAATTCCACCAACACCAACTCAACGTCACAGAAGCCAAACACCAGCCTGGTCTTCAACAGGTGACAGCAGAGTCTCAGAGAGGTACCAATACATTTAACACCCATTTAACACTAAGAAGCCACATTGGGCTCAGGGCTTGTCCCCTACCAGATTTCCAGCCAAACTTTTAAACCCCAACCCCAAAAGCAGAGTCCTTCATAACATTAAACTGCATTGCTCAAGACATGAGAACAAAGTAAACTGCAAGGGCACATTTTCTTACCTCTCACAGAACAAAAAAACCTCCAGCTGCTCTGGCATGTCCCACATCTCATCCTTAGGGGCAGTTTGTACCTCAATCTGCCCTTTATATAGGGAAGCAGCTGTAGCAAATTCCACCCTGCCCACACCTGAGCAGAGTGGAGAAAGAAATCACCTGCTCAGCACCAGGGAAATCCTAGTATTGGGTTCCCTCTTTTTAGTACAGGCTTCTAAATAAAACCCATCTCAAATAACTGGGAGGGTAACAGTAGGGTTTGCCATGCTGGCAGAGGTGGATTATAACTGGAGACCTTTCCCACCTCCCCAGGGAGGGAGAAAGCTGGCCCTTAAATGACTTGTCTTGCTAAGAAAGATGGTGTTTACAAGTGTGGGAGAAACCCAGGCATGAGGTTTGCTTGGAGCCACATCCAGCTCTTAGTCCAGCCACAGCATCTGTGCTCACCTGCAGCAACTGCTCAAATCCTTGGGGCATGCAGAGGGATGGCAGCATCTCCAGCGAGTCCCGTGGCTGGCAAAGGGCTGGCAAACAAACACGGTATGAAACAAGCCCATGCAGACCTGCTGGTTCAGGACAGGTCCAAGAAGCCACCAAAGATACCAGAAACCCAAAAAGCAACAGCTGAGTCAAAAACAAATTGTGTTCAGGAGGAGACATTGCTCTGTGGCACTTGTAACTGAAATCCTGGCCAGAGTCGTGCCCCAAATTGCCTAAGTCTTACAGCTCAGACAGGCTGTTCAGAGGGAGCGTGGGCACCCACCCCCCGCTGCATCGGCACCCACCGGGTGGGGAAGACGGGTCCCCCTACCTGGCCCTGCCGAGGGGTGAGCGCTGGAGCCGGCGGGGCGGCCTCGTCCCCCCAAAAAAGGAGCCACCTCGGACTCACCGCGGTCCCGCTCCCCATCGCCCCCAGCCCGCGGCTCACCGTGGGGCACGACCAAAACGCAACCCGGGGGTTCTCCCGCGCCCCCCACCCCGGCGGAGCCCGGTGCGGGTCCCGACCCCCCGCGCATCCCCAGCCGCCCCAGGCGCCGGACGCTCCTTGTCCTGCAGTGACACCCACTGGTAACGGGAATTTTAACGCTGCTGCAGCTTCCCCACAGCCGCGCTCTGCTCCCCCCGTCACTGCGACTCTCCGGCTGACTGTCCCCCGCACTTTCTGCCGTCTCCCCAACCCCGAGCCTCCGTGCACTTCTCTGTACCCAGAAGATACTCATTTCGTTACCAGAGCATCCCACTGAAGCCTGACCCTGTCCTTCAGCAGCACCCAGCGAGGTGGGGTGCACGGCAAGTCCCAAAGCTGTCAGAGTCCTAGAGCCAGCCCTGGGGTGCGGCTGGGGCTTGTGAGGAGGTGACTGGAAACACAGCTGGCATCGGGGATCTTTCCTTGGGTGGTGCGTGCCCATGTATTTGTGAACAGAAACAGCCTATGAAATAGGTTTTAAAGGCAGGCACGCACCCGGAAGGCAGTGTGGGCTGCCCAGAGATCCATAGGATTTCCTACCTGTACTAGGAGCCACAGACAAATCATTGGAACCCCACTTGTCCAGTGATGCAGGGGGACACCACTCATGGACAGAATGGGGCACGTTTCCACTTTGGGGAGTCTACTTCTGAAACAACTTAATAATAATAACATTAATAATTCATATTAATTGTCAGCCACACTGACATAAGAACATGAGTAGCAAGTGACTCTGTAGCTGCTGGGAACTACAAATATGGCCCAGGAGTGATAATCTCTGTCCTCAGGGCCTTGGCTGGGGATGGCACAACACAGTATCTGCTCAGGGATGAGCATTAGACCCCTCCATGCCCTCACTCCCTCCCCGGCCCGGTCTTGCACAGCATCACATAGTGGTTCTGATCTGGAAAGTTCCTTGTGGTTGTTTGAAGGCAGGTGCTTTATTCAACATAAGCGAATACAGCAGCAGACCCACCAGCCCAAACCTGTCCATGCATCACTGATCCAAATGCTGATTCCAAATCCAGTCCCGGCCCCATTCTGGTCCCAAACACAACCTCAGTGCTGGTCCTGATCCCAGTGCTGAGCTCCATCCCAAACAGGGTACACTGGCGGATTGAACAGGGTTGAACAGGGAGGCTGCCAGGGCTCAGGGGCCAACAGTCACACTGCAAGGAGCTGGGAAAACCCATCGGGATCTCTGCCCCATTTCTCACTGGGACAAGCTCCTGCACATCTGTTGCTCTGGTCCAGACGCTTGGCCTGGCTTCACCTGGGGACGTGAATGCTGCAAAACCAGCCCCCGGCAGACCGGGACCCTTCAGCCTGGCCCCCAGTTCCTGGCACTGGGGCAGCATCTCCATGCTGGGAGGGAACCAGAGCAGAGCAGCAGCGGGAATCCTCCACCCAGGGACAGGCAGGACAAGCACCCCCAGCACCGGGCGTACAGACCCCCAGGGTGGGGGCAGACTGGGGCTGATCCTGATTTTGTCCCCGGACTTGTCCTCTTATAAGGCTCTTTTGTTCCGCTGCCCCGATCCCAGCCGGCCCCGAGCCTGCAGGGCCGAGGGCAGGAGGTGCCGGGGGCCCTGCCTGCGCCGCTGCCCGACAGCTGGCAGCCGGGCTGCCCGGGGGGGCGGGCGGGGGCTTTCCCCTCGTTGATCGCCTCCAAGCTGCCGGCCAAGGGCGGCTTTGGAAGAGGGACAAGATGCAGCTGCCTGGCCGGGAAGAGGGGAAATCGAGTATTTGAGAAATAACCAGCGACATCGTTTTAAAGTGGCGCAGCTTCACGTACCCGGGTGTGGACATCTTCCTCATCTCCGCGGCGAAGGATTTACTCCCAGGAAAAGCCCCTAAATAAACCCCCGAGGAGGCATGAGCCAGTCCGACTGGAGGAAGGTGGGAGTCCTGCGTTATCCGGCCCCTCTCCAACCAGAGAGTTCAAAACCCCGCGACGGGGCGGGAGGGAGGAAACTTGGTGTCTCCAGGAGAAACGGGCAGGGCGGACAGTCTGAAGCCATCGGGGTTTTATTTAAAACGAGATTGACGGCGAGAAGAATCCGCCCTGAGCCCAGTCCCTTCCCAGTTGCACCAGTAGGTACTGCCGCTGGGAGAGCGGGCAGAGCCGGGCGGGGGGCTATGCCCGGTCCCCGCCGCCGCGGCAGCGCTGGGGAGGCGGTTGCCCGGTGGCCCCGCGTCCGCTTGCGGTAGAGGACCTCTATGCTCATTCACAACCGATTTCGAGAGGATTCAACGAAATTCACAGCGCCGAATCTCACCTCGGGCTCAGAGTAGCCGCCTCTGCGCTGGGCTTTGGGGCAGGTTTCGATGCTTTTCCTTTTCTTTCTTATTTTTTATTATTCTTATCATTATTATTATTTTCAACGCCCGGCAAAACTTTCCCTGCTCTGGAGGGACCGGTAGATCGGCTAATTGCTTGCGTAGGCGAGCAGAAAGCAGCAACCCCTCGACATCCACCCACCCTACACCCTCCTCCCGCTAATCACCCCATTACGAGCCCCATCAGCGGGATAATGACAGCAAAAGAGGGCGGAAACCGCCCGGAAAGCGTGAGGATCCGGGCGGCAATTAATTCCCGTTAATCAAGCTGCAAGGTGTCGCCGCCGGGGAGTGACATCCCCCAAAACGCCTCGCGGCCAATGGGCGCGTTCACACGGTGGGGGGGAGGGTGCAGGCGTCCCCGAGCCGGAGTGGCACAAGTTCATTTTTTCCCCCCATTTCCCCCCCGGTTCCCCCTCCCCCGCGGAGGACGCGGCGCTCCCGCCGCTGTCCGAGGTGCTGAAGGCGCCACTGACTCCGGAGTGACTCCGGTTCCTCCCCCCGTCGCTGTCCGAGGTGCTGTCGGGGAAGGGGGGGGCACGGCGGCGGCCCTACGGCTGGCCACCCCCTCCGCCCTCCCCTCGCCCTTCCCCATTGATTTCTGGATCATTAAGTGGTTAAGGCGCTGCGAAGCTTCACTATCGATCGCTGCCTCCCCACCTCCGGCTGGGAGCCCCCGGGCTGCCCCCTAGCCCCGCGTCGCCGCGGCTCCGGGCAAGGGTGGGGTGGCCGGGTAAGGAGTCGGGGCCCCTGGTGGAGTTGGGGTCCGTTCCCCCCTGCAACCCACCCCCTTCGCGGCCAAAGTTTGACTCTGCCTCCCTCTCCCCCCCTCTTCTGTCTGTCTGTCTGTGAGTGCAGCTGGGCGCGATGCTGAAGACGGAGCAGCCCTGGATCTAATGCGCAGCGCCTCGAAGAGCCTTGCAGCAATTTTTGCCCGGATCCCAGACTGAACTTTGCTCTTTTTTTTTTTTTTAATATTACCTTTTATTTTTTTTCCTGTTATTGTTAATTATCATTATCAACCCGCTTCCGCCGCGCCCTCCCCGCCAATGCCCGTGTGAGCGCCGGCACCTTGCGGGGGCCATGGAGGGCTCCACCGGGTTTGGGATCGACTCCATCCTCTCCCACCGAGCCGGCAGCCCGGCCGTGCCCAAGGGGGACCCGCTGGTGGGCGACGGCCGGTCCCCGCTGGAGCTGAGCCCCCGCTCGGAGGGCAGCAGCGGGTGCCCCTCGCCCCGCTCGCCGGGCCGCGAGTGCCTGGAAGCCGCGGTGCCGCGGCCGGGCCTGGATGCGCATCTCCAGCCGGGACAGGTCTCGGCTCCCTCCCAGTCCCGGACCGTCACCTCCTCCTTCCTCATCAGAGACATCCTGGCTGACTGCAAACCCCTGGCCGCCTGCGCTCCTTACTCCAGCACCAATGGACCTCACGGCGGGCAGGAGCCGGCGGGCAGGATCCCCACCAAACCTGGAGAGGACTTTAGGGAGAAAATGGAAAAAAACACCAGCAGCTCCTCCTCGGACTCGGAATACAAAGGTAAGAGCCGCTCACCCCGTTGGGCTTTGCAGGGCGGCCTGGACCCAAAGCCTCTGGCGGCCCCGAATCCTCCCGGAGCGCCCGGAGCTCGCTGCGGAGACGGCTCCGGCGTGTCCCGGTGATGGGGGGGGGGGGGGGGGGGTCGCAGCACTGATCGCCCCGAAATGACCGCGGAGTCAGCATCAACTTGAGAAAACTTAGGGGTTCGGGGCTCGGTGGGGCTCGGACCGGTGGAAGGGTTGGGGGCGATTGGTGCTTCGCCAAACGCGCCCAGAGGATTCGCTGGGCTGTTTTCCTCAGTGAAGATCCGGCCATTTCGTTCCTGCCTGCGGGGAAAGGGGAGAGGAGAACGGGGGAGGGATTTCTGCCTGTAGGGGGGAAAGGCAAGCAATAATAAAATAATCACGAATTTGCCGGGTAATTCCCCTGCTTCGGTGAGAAACGAACAAGAAAGTCGGCGGGGTTCGATTGGATTTTTATTATTTCAATTACTATTTTGGAGACGGTTTGAAAATGATCACGGCAGACAGGGAGTCCCGGGTCGCATCCACGGCGCCGGCGGGAGTGGGGCTGGATGCGGGTGCTGCTCGCCCCGGGCCAGGGGCTCCGGCCTCCCCGGTCCCTTTTAGCCCCTTTCCGGCCCCCCCTGCGAGAGCTGGGGCAGGGGGAGGAAAGGGAACAGCACAGGAAGGGTTGGGTCGGTCCCCACCATCGGAGAAATTTGTCCAGGGTTCCATCCCCCTGCAAAAACTTTCACCCGGGAAAACTGTTCGCCGGGTGTTTGCGATGGCAAGGCGAGGGTACCCAGTTGAGGAGAGGAAGGGGATGCGATGGCTCCTGATGGGGCTGCTGGATTTTGAGGGAAACTGGCAGGAAAAGAGGGGAACGGCCGAGCCCCGTTCCGGCTGTAAATGCGCCTTCGGTCCATTCGGAGCCGCCGTCCTGAAACCCGGTTCATGGAAGAAAAAATATTCACCCAAACGAACGAGAGGCTCTGGGCATCGCGGGGGAATTTCGCTCTGAACGAAGGACGGAGCTCCGGGTCGGTGCCGGGGCTGGAAGTGACCCGGGAGAAAGGCCGGGATCAGCCCCGCCGTTTTGCAGGGCCGGGATCGAAAACAGCTGCGATTCCCAGCTTGGCGTTTTGTTTTCGCCTCCTACATCCTCCCGCCCCCCGAATTCCTTCAGCTTTTCTCCCCTTCGCCCAAATCGCGAAACAAGCGAGGGAGGAGAAGAAACGCGGGTTGTCCGCATCCCCCTAAGCTGCCAAGCCCCGGCTGGGGGAGCCGGTTTGGGGTGGGGGCCGTTACCCCACCGCACTTGGCTCCTCTCCTGTCCCTGCGATGCGGCAACCAAGGCAAAAATGCCGCTTAAATTTGGGGGAAAACATCCCTTAAATCGGGGGAAACCACCACTTAAATCGTGAGGAAAACACCACTTAAATGGGGGGCCGAACAGCTTAAATGAGGGGGAAAACACCACTTCAATGGGGTTGAAAAAACAGTTTAAATGGGTAGGGAACGACAGTTTAAGCGAGGGGAAAAACACCACTTCAATGAGGTAGCGGGTGAAAGTCCCTGCTGCGAACACGATCCCTTTTTTTGCTGCTTTGGAAATAGCCTTTCCTTGGGCAAAACGCGCCTGGTTTATCCCGCAAAGGGGCTGCGGTGCCGGGCCTAACCCGCAGCGGCAGGATCTGGCCCATGCTGAAAAAAAAGTAATTCCTATATATTTATATATATATCTATATATATATATAAATATATATTTAATTTTTTACAAAGCTAGTAATAGCATGGCGAGAGAGCCGGAGCCGGCCGGGGAAGCCGCCGCCAACAAACAGGAACTTTTTAGGAGCCGAGGACCAGTCCGGGGGGTCGGGGGGCATTTGCCTTTCCCGGGGTGCGGAAGGACAGACCCCGCTTTCCACCGCGGAAAAACTCGGCACAAACTTTCGGGCCTTTCCCGAGAGGGAGCAGGACCGGGACCCCCCGACCTTCCCGGTCCGGATTCGGCCCCTTCCCGGGCGGTGCCGGAGCTGCCGCTTTCCCCGGAACCGGAGCCCGGTCTCCGTGCTCGGGGCTCGTCCCCGGCTCGGGCTCTGTCTGCTCGGCCAGAGCCGGGATTTCTGGTTGAAGGGTTTCGCTCCCCGGTGGCTCAATTAACCGGATTATTGTCTTGCTACAGAGAGAAATCAGCTCTCGTTCGGCTACAGCCCTGTCCCTGCTAACACCCACCACCAGCAAATTCAACATAAAGCCCCATCAAAAAAATAAATCAAAAACCAAAAGAAAACACAAGCGTCGCCGATTAGTATAAACTGAGTCTTTTTGCTACATAATCTCCTTCAGGATGGTAGGAAGGCGACCACAAACACAGATTTTTTTTCCCCCCACTATTTTTTTTCCTGCTTGTATATTTTCCCGTTACCTAATAATATTTAGCGGAGTAAATTGCCGCGTCACTCCGCCGGTGCGTATGGACCGGCAGCGCTAACGAACCGCCTGACTGGCGTTTTGTAAAGATAAATAACAGCATGGAGACGGGCTTGTGGAGCCCCTTCCCCAGTATTTCGTTGTGTGCCCTGGAGAGGGAAGGGTTGTTCCGTGCCCTGGCAGCATCCCCGGGAGGATGGAGGCCTCTCCCCGAAGGGGAAGACGTAGCAACCCCCCGGCAATTTTCCTCTCCAAAAATGTGGGCTCGCAGTTTTCATTTTGGGTTGTTTTTCGTTTGGGTTTAAAAATAAAAAAGAGAGAGGAAGGGGAAAGGGGAAAAAAATCCAAACATCGAGAAAACTGTTTGGTTTGGGGGAATAATCCCAAAGCAGGATCCTGCCCCGTGAGAAATGGGAGATGCGGGGGGTTCTGGGCAGGAGCGCAGGGGGGCCGGGGCTCCCCACAGCACAGCCCGGAGCTCCGGCCCCACTCCCGGGCCCTTGGGAAGGGGAAAGGCCGGACCCGGCTCGGGGACCCCCGTGAGTCCTCTGTGTGCAGCCACGGTTAAAATTCACGGCTTTACAGGGCAAATGTGCCCTGAGCCCGACTCAGTTCCTGAGCCCATCTCCTCCGGCTTATGGCTGCCAGGGGCTTACCCCCCATTTTTGAGGGTATTTCCCTTCCTGCCCTGACCTGGCCTCTCTTCCTCCTTCTCGGCCCAGTGAAAGAAGAAGGGGACAGGGAGATCTCCAGCTCCCGGGACAGCCCCCCGGTGAGGCTGAAAAAGCCGCGCAAAGCCCGCACCGCCTTCACCGACCATCAGCTGGCCCAGCTGGAGCGCAGCTTCGAGAGGCAAAAATACCTGAGCGTGCAGGACAGGATGGAGCTGGCGGCCTCGCTCAACCTCACCGACACGCAGGTGAAAACGTGGTACCAGAACAGAAGGTAAAAATGAACCCTTCTCTCCTGCTCACAGCGCCGGGGTCTCATCCTGCCTCTCTCCCGGGCCCCACACCCCCAAACCGGGCAGGGGTTTTGCATCTCACAGCCACCCCGTCCCTTTAGGCATCAGGGAAGTTGTGATGTCCCACACACACCCTGGGTCGTCTCCTTGTGTCCCGAGTGCCTTTTATCCCAATGTAAAGGTGAGAAAAGTGATGCCGGGGCAGGGCAGATTTGGGGCGGGGGGGGCAATCTGTGCCCCCAGCCCCATCAATGCGAGGAGGTAGGACGGGGTTTGTAGCTAAATACAACAGCATAACACATAGACACATTAATAATAGATACCAATTACTGCTTTGGGCATCAATAATTAACACCCCTTACAGTAATTACACAATTATTATTATGATGAATAATTTACTGGTGGAAATAGGTTTAGCGCTTCAGCGACAAATCTGTAAAAGGGCTGGAAATGTGTGGTGGCTTCAGTGGCTTCAGTTCCTATCGGTTCTTCCCCAGCCCCGACTATTGCCACCGCCACCAAACGAGGGACACTCGGCTGCAGCCCCCACCCCGTCACCTCGCTGCCCGCCAGGTTTTAACCCTCCTCCCCCTTCCACCCCCGCTTGAATTTCCATCGCCATCTGCAAAGACCCGCGACTTATCAACTCGTCGGGAGTTTTGGGGAGTTTAGAGGAGGTGGGGGCTGTGCGCTGACATCCCCCCGGCCCCCAGATCCCTCCTGCAAGGGAACACCGGAGCCGGGGCTCCCAGCCCCTTGCCCAACCACCCTCCTCAGCCCGCCGGCGGCCCCGACGGGGCCGGGTCCGGGGCTTCTCCATGAGATCCGGCACACACACATATATACACACATATATACACACATACCTATACCTGTATGCATGCATATATATATATATATATATATATATGCATACATATATACATACATACATATATATATACACACATATATGTATCTATATGGATATGTATGTATGCTGCAAACGAATCCCCCGGGACCCGACCCCACTCTTGTGCCCCCGCGGGACTCCCGTAGCCGCCCCAGAGGCCCGGCCCGGGTTGCAGTCCCAGAGCCGCGGGTGGCGGTCCTAGAGCCCCGGGTGGCGGAGCGGGACCGTGGCGACCTCGGGCCGGAGCATCTCGGCGGCAGCAGCATCGCTGCTCAGCGACGGGGCTGCCGGGTAAAGGATCGCCCATGTCACACACGAGATGTCATACGCAGTTCATCATTTGCAGCCTGGAACTTACACCCCAGGAAGGGAATTAAATGTTGGTCGCGATTTATATCGCCGGGCTTTTCACCCCGCCATAGGATACCAGCCGGGCTGTGGCTCCGGTGCTGCCGCGGCAGAGACACCGGGAAGATGGGACCCTTCGCCCCGTTAATAGGATCTACATCTCCCGGCACCCATCCCATCCCATCCCATCCTATTCCATCCCATCCCACCCCAGCCATACAACAGAGCCAGCGGCGGGGAGGAGGAATGTTCGGAAGGAAAAGGGATACACGAAGGGTAAAAAGAGCCCGGGAGCGGCTTTTGGAGCATCCTCCTTGACCCCTCTCTCGACTTGTCCCCTCCAGGACCAAGTGGAAAAGGCAGACGGCAGTGGGCCTGGAGCTGCTGGCCGAGGCCGGCAACTACTCAGCCCTCCAGAGGATGTTCCCCTCGCCCTACTTCTACCCTCAGAGTTTGGTCTCCAACCTGGACCCCGGCGCCGCTCTCTACTTGTACCGCGGACCCAGCGCGCCGCCCCCCGCCCTCCAGAGACCCTTGGTGCCCCGCATCCTCATCCACGGACTGCAGGGCGGCAGCGAGCCCCCGCCGCCCCTGCCCCCGCTGCCCGGCGTCCTGCCCCGGGCCGCGCAGCCTCGGTGAGCCCCGGTGAGCCCGGGCAGCCCCACCGGCACCCCCCGTCCCGGGCTGGGAGGTCGGAGGGGACCACCCCAACTCCGGAGCCGCGAGCAAGCTACAGACTCCCGTTCATCCCCAAATATATATACATATATGAGAACTTCCCCCCTCGTTTTTTAATATATATAGATATATAAAGAATACAAGAAGCGAGGGTTTGGCAGGACGGAGAACCGGCAGAGCTGCCCACCCCCCGGCCGCGGGGTACTCGCCGCCTTACCCCCTTGTGCCCCCGAAGGGCAACGGAGCCGCTGCGGTTCTCCCCGGCCTGGGACGGCGCCGGGAGCAGGGGCAGGGCCGGCTGCACCGGGGGCGGGTTTGCCTCTCCGCCCCTTCCCCAGGAACTGCCGCGGGGACCGAGCTACGAACGGATCCGGGGAGCCCCTTCTCCGGCACCCCGACCGCAAGGCACCGGCCCCGCCGCCGAGAAGAGTTATGGGGGGGCCCGGCCCGCCGGCCCCCGCCCGCCACTTTGGGAGACTTTGGGACGTCCGTAACTAAAACCAAACCAAACCAAACCACAAAAAGCGGCGAAATGTAAATACGGTGCGCAAAATGTATATGAATTATTTATTTGTGAACCCTGAGGGCGTATTTGTGTAAGTGATTCTTGTCAGTCTGTATCCCGGGGCCGGCCCGGCCAAGGAGAGCGGAGGGGGGTTCGGGGCACCGCTCCCGCTCCCCCCTTTTTTAAATGTGGAAATAAAACTTCTTTACAAACAAACGGGTTTCGCCTCCGCCGGCCCTTTCTTCCCCTCCTGCTTGTTTGCTCTGGCGGATCCGCCGCCGCCGGGGGAGAGCGACAAGCAGAGAGGAGTTTTCCCACCTCCCATCGCAGGGAGCCCCCCCGCTCTCCCGGGCTTTGCTCGCCCACCAGGCCCGGCCCCAGTGCCGGCATGTGGGACTGGTCCCTCCGCCGTGGGGCTGGGGGCGGTGGGGAAAGGGGGACACCGGGACGGTGCTGCCCGGCGCGGCGATAACTGCGGCGCTGGTGAATTATTAACGCTAATCTTAAGTGTATAATTGCCTAAGTGCTTTAAATGATCGCTTTGGAAAATGGATTGTTTCCACCCTTTAAAAGTGTCGCTCATCTGGCTGCGGCCAGCGAGCCCGGCAGCTGGTCCCCGGGACAGCCGGGCAGCGGCTCCGCCGGCTCGGGGAGCCGACAGATGGGCTGCGGGCTCAGCCCGCCCGGTCCTCCCCGCTCCCCCCGGTCCGGCTGTCTGCCGAGCCCCCCCCGCACCGCACCCACCGGCCCCAAAGATCCCCGGCTCCGGTCCCAGCCCGCTGCCCCCGTCCCGCCCGGCCCCGGGTGCTTTGCCCCGGCACCCCCGAGCCCCGCCGGGAGGGTTATTGTCGGCTCGGCCAAATGCACAGCCACGCCTGGAGGAGAGAGCCCCCGGCCTTTGTGGACGGGGCTGTTCCTTTGCATGTGAATGGGGGAGTTTGGTAAATCCCCGGGCCTCGGCTGGGGCGAAGAGGAGGAGGAGGAGGAAGGGGGGTCGCTCTCAGCTCGGGGTTAATGAAGTGGGAAAGGAGTCTTTCAGAGGGGCCTGCAAACAACCCCCCTCCCTGGGCAACAAACCCCCGTCCCAAATCCTACATGGATTGACTTAAACCCAGGGGATAAGTGCTTTAAATTAATCTCATTGAATAAGAATGAGGCCAAACAAAACTCTTTAAAATCATATTAAAAATCTATCAAAGGACAACTTGCAGTGGGTGTGCTTTTCATTTTCTGAGCGCAAAGGCAAGGAGCATACAGCAACCTTCCTCCCATTTACACAGCAGGAATGTGAATCAAAGACATTCTCTAATATTTAATTGTCCTTGTAGCCATAGCAGAATCTTCCTCTTACATTAATGAAGTACAAGGCTTCGTTACACGTTTGTAATTGCAATATTTAAATTTGCCATTTCACATCTGGAAGAAGCTGGAAACTCCTCTGTAAGAATGGGTCTGAGCCAGCGCCATAACACAGTGACAGGGTCCAGTTTGTGTTACAAGGATGATAAAAAACAGTGGGGCAGAGCCCCAAGGAAACCTCCATTCTGGGAAGGGGGAATGGCCGTGCCAGGTCTGGCTGGGAAGGAAAGAGAACAGGTCCTCCAGGGAGACCTCAAGCTTCAAAATAAATCAGTTTAGGGAAGACACCACGCACTGTTGTCTCTCGTCAGAGAGCACCATGCTGGCCACATGAACAGCATCTTGTGTGGCAGGATCTCAGCAGCATCAGAAGCTGCTGAAGGACCAGCCTCAGCTCCAGCCTGTGTGTCCACCAGCAGAACCCACCGGTGCTGGTCCTGCACCTCCAGTAGCCCCAGACCAGCGGTCCCACTGCAGAAACCTTTAGAACATCGCACCAGTTCTGCTCCACCAGTTTCTTCCAGGGCACAGAGACTCTAACAGACAGGCTGGTTTCTGTCAGATCCAAGACACAACCCAGTTGGTGCGGTGGGTTTGCCAGGACCAAACACAGCTCTGGCTCTCAAAGCCCTTCTGGGCTTTTACCCAGCTTGAGGGCCACCTACCTCCCCTCCCAGCACAGCTTTAACCAGGACCACCACCCTGGGAACAGACAAAGAACAAAAGCTGCTCCTCTGAACATGCCAACACACAAATTCAACGAAATCAGCAGAATGGTTTCTAGCTGAGATATTTTACGGTTTCATCTGAACACCAAAATTATGCCAGAATGGAAAGCCCGAACAATTGGTGCCTTTTCCTGTCCTCTCCCCAGACTTACAGAGAAAATAAATCACTGTAAACAGGGAAGTTCTGTTGCTTTCTATTCTATAGGTGCTTCTCAGTGGCAGATACCAGCACCGAGGCACCTTGTGTTTGACCAAGACACCGAACCCAGGTGTGACCCTTGCACCAAGATGACATCTTTGCTTTTTCCCATCCCAAAGTCTCGAAGGTTTAACTCGGGATGTCCCAGCTGCAGAGTGGAGGACGTGGGCTCCTCTTACTGGCAAAAGACACAGAGTCAGATGAGAAAAAAGGCACAAGAGCATCTCCTGGCAGAGAACAGGACTTGAGGCTGAGAGAAGGAGCAGAGGAGCAGCAGGGAAGGCAAATCAAACTGAGCTCAAGTCTCACTCACAGGCAGCTTTATACAAAAGTTCCATAGTGCCATTATGTCCACAGCAATCACAGAAACTTCAAGCTGCAGGGCAGCAAGGCCCCTGCCATTCACCACAATACAGACGAGAAAGCAAACCTGACCGAAGCAAATCCCAGTGCAGCCAAACGAAGCTGCAGTTCCACCAAACGCTGCCAAGAGCTGATTTCCCCACCCCGAGGAGTGGCACAGGCAGCTCCCCCCAGCCATAAGCCCCAAAACACACACCACATACCTCAGAGCAGAAGGGGACACATTCACGAGCAGCTCCAAACCCAAACCTATCGGGTTCTCCTTGAATTGAGTGATGCAGGTTAACACCAGCTCAGGGCCCACCTAGAGCTCAGAGAGCACAAATAAGGGCAGAAACTGGTTCCTGCTGACCCAGCTACAATCCAACCGCATTTCACACATTGGCCTTCAAGTTCATTAGGAGTAAACTCGGCATAGCTTCAGGTGTATGGCAATTAACACTTCCTTGTTTAACAATCTCCTCCTCTCGCTTTCCCTAATCACACAAGTAATCCACAGCTATTTGCTAAAAGATGGTGAAGCTGAAAGAAAAAGCCATTCTCTCTCTATATATTTTTAAATAACATTATCCATCATAACCATTTGTAACCCTACATGGCCAGTTAATTCAGATGGCAATGAGCTCTCTCTGACCAAGGTGCTGTTGGCTTTTTTTCCTATTATTATGAATTTGCCAATAGCCCCTATTAATTCATACATGACAGTCAGCCAGGAGAAGGTCATATATTTTCCCCTCATGAGCAAGATCAGTTCTTCCCAAATTTACACTCTGCATCACTCTCTCTGAGTCATTTTCATCCTCAGGGGTTTCTTTTCAGTTTAAGTTGACATTTGCCTTAAACCCAATTGCTCTTTCAAACAGTGCTCATAACAAAACCAAGCTTTGTTGTTATTTTATCTTTATCTAATAAACATTAGGAACTTCATTCTCTCTGCAAAAACAAGGTTATTTTTTTTTACTGGAGCCTTTTGAACATCTTTAGCGTTCAAAAAAGTATCGCAGTAAAATCAGCACATTTCGTACCTGCTTGGGAGGAAATAATAATTTTGGCTCTCAGAAGTTACATTCACTTCAGAAATTAAATACTTTTGGGCTGATTGCTCCCCTCCTACAGCCCTTAGTATGACTCACTACAGCCCAAAGCGGGTGTCCTCAATTCTGTATTCACAAAGTGAGTATTGTTTTCGTTTGGTTATACTCCCTTTGCATCCCTGGATTTGAACACTTTCTGGTCCTGCATTAAACGATGTGCGTGGGTCGGGGTGGACTGCTCCTCCTTAGCTGGGCACAGCTGGGGCCACACTGCATCCCCATTCTGCGACGATAAACATGAAAAAAGGCAAATGGGAAAAGCAAGAAGTGAAATTAGCTTGGGACAGACTCAGAAAAGGCCCAGACAAGCAGGGAGGGCCCCAAAAGCCGGGGTTACTATGGCAAGTGTCAGCAAGAGTCTGCAAAGGCTTCAATGTTGGGAGAGGTGAGACATTTCATACACACTCTGCGTTAGATAATTAAGTATGACAATACGCTGCAGGCAAGGAGAAGTTTGGAGATTGCTGGATTCCACTGTGACAACGTTTGTTCCCAAACTCAGGAGTTTCAACAGGGAGTTTTGTGCCCGTGAGCTCTGCCCCAAAGGGACCGTGTGTTATTCCACGGCACAGCTCTCCACAGTCCTCCCGCATGTTCCAGGATCAGGGAGACTCCTTACAGGTGGCAACATCTGGCTAACGATCAGTGTCCAAAGGCAGGGCTTGCACAAAGGACAGGAGAGGAGGTGACAGCAATGTGGGTGTGTCACCCAAAACAGGAGCAGAAGTGTCCCCCTGTATAATGACAGGGGGAAGGGGGGCCACCCCACTCCTCTAGAACGTGCTCCTAGAACCAACCCCTCCTCTGTCCTGACTATTCATCTGGTTAAAAATAAGCAAGCAAACCGATTGGGGAGTGGTTCTGCAGGCCTTTTAAACAGAAACACATCTCCTGTGTTTATGTTACACACAGACATCAAGTTTTTTTGAAAAACATATTTAACCTTTTTTATTTTTCTTGCAAAAACCACCTCAGAAACACGGTGCATCTTCAAGAAGCCACATTCACTTGCAGCAGTGCAACAGGAAACGCCTGGATTCTATTCCATTTGGACCTATGGAATGAGGGGGAGGAGGCCAAGATCCCCAGGATCCCTCCCATATTTGCCTGATAAATTGCAACACTCCTCAGTTGATTTGGCAGGTCACCCCGGCCCCCGGCTGAGGTGCTCGAGCAGGTTTTGCAGCCAATGACTGGAAGGACCCGGCTTATGTTGGAATCTGCTGGCTGCCAGGTTTCCTCTGTTTTCTCTTCCTCTTGACCTTGGATACACCAGTGTCCATCCCACTGGAATATTCAGATCGCAGGATCTCAGCAAGGCGGTGTTTTCTGTGGGTCTTCTTGAGAAGGTCAGACCTGGGCAGAGGGAAGAGAAGAGGAATTCAGAATTAGATTTCCTTCTCTCTGAAACGCTGCTAGGTGGGTTACTTCTTTTACAGCTGTGGAAAGTGACATTTGCGCATTAGCAGAAGAACAGCTTCCTTTTCTTGAAGCTTGATTTGAAATTCTGTCTCATGCAAAATTAGATATTGTTGTGACAGGTTTTCACAAAGGTGGCAAAATATCATGGCGTTTTTAAAAGCAAGCCTTTGTTCTGTACAAATGCTCTTGCAGGGGTGGCGGGGAGAAGGAGGGAAGGTTGTGCGCTGAAGGCTGATGAATTAGGTGACACAGCAGTTTGAAAATTATTATAATAATAAAAAGACCTATCAGCCTTAAGACATTGAACAATGGAAACATTTTATAAACAGAGCTCGAATCCAGAGCTTAAAAACACAAAAAACCCAAACAAACAAGCAAGAAAACCCCACATCAGGAGTCTAAACCCAACAGACTCTCTTTTTCTTGCAGTGTCCTGCAGACATCACACGCACCTTCCAGCCCCCTCTCCAGGGACCGGCTTTTGCAGAGGTAGCTGCGTTCTGCCCGGCCATGAAACTCCAACACGGATCTCCCTGCAGCCCTGAACTGCCAGCTATAAATATAAAAACCCACTCAGCATCTTTTCACTGCAAGTTCTACCACTGTCCTGCTCTGTGACCTTGGGGAAATGTCATCCTCACTGCTGCCGTCACCCTCCCTTGTTTAAACTGCGATCTCTTTGGTGCAAGACCCATCATTCCCTACCATGTTCTCCTGGTCCTGGGCACAACAGGGTACTGGTATCTGCTCCATAATAAAGACCAGTCAAACAAGGTGTGCTCAACCAGCCCAGCTCTACTCCAAAAACTTCATAGTGCAGCTGTACCCTCCACTCAGCCCCCTCCATCACTTGATAAAAGTTTCTATTTGACACTTTCGTTGTGTCTCCAAGCATTTACTACAGTAATTCAAGGGTTACCAAGCAACAGATCAGTTTACTTAACAACAGGGAACTATCTACTGCAAAAGGACAAGTAATCCACCAGTAGCTGTCGGGCTGAATTTCAGCTCAGCAGGGAGGTTGTCCAACGCTTTATTATCAATCAGGTGAAATCATTGCCCAATTAGTAAATCAATACCCCCTGCTGTGGTGATCAGCTGTACACAGGGAAGCAAGGATGCAGCGAAAAGGGACATTTTCCCCTTTAACTAGGGCCACAAAAACAAATCAATGGGGCTGTGCTGTGGAACCTGTGCTGATGGCTGAGAGAAGAACAGCTGCTGCCAAGGCCCCATTTAACCACGAGATGGAAGAGCCACAGGCGGGAGGAAAAGCGCACCAGGTCGGGAGCCCTGTCCGGATCCTGATTCTTGTTGTAAACCTGTAAATTCCCCTCTCTGCTCAACTGGTGAGAGTCTCTGGGGCTCTGCCAGCGCAGTCCAGATAACCACGGGGCACCTTTGTCACCAATGTTATGAGACAAACCAGAACAGAGAGACACCTTGATACTCAATCTCTGAGCATCTTTGGGCAAGGTATTTAATCTCTTTGGCCTTTGTGTCCATTCTCACACACCATAACCCAGGACAACTGCATTTTCCCTGTTGGGAGGGCTGGTGTGATGTTAATTTAAGGGAACTGTGTGGTGATACTGGATACTACGGCAAAATGCTTCACAGAAAATCTGTAAATGTAAGACGCATTTCCAACACAGGCAGAACCCATGTTCCCATCACTAGAAAAACGCATGGATTGTCAGCATCTTTTTCTGTGATCTCAAGTCTAGATATTGTGCTACATTGAGCCCTAATGAGAACACATCAAGTTGATAACGGGCAACAATCCCCAGCCCCTGAAATCCCTCCCTCCAAACACAACAGTGAGTATTTAGGTGCGGAACTACAAACCAGTGCAGCTAAGGGGAACTTGCAGGGGAAAAAGGATTCACTAAGGACTGACCCATCCCAACGTGCTACAGTGCCAAGGTTTGAGCAGGGCTTAAAGGAGAAAGAAACATTCAACCCGATGAGAAAATAGGCACGTTTATTGGCTGGGGGAAAAGGAGACAGGAACAGAGAAGTCATAACTCAGAAAATGAAACAGTTGCAACATGTGAGTTAGGAAGAACCTGTCCCAGAACAGGGGCTATTTGACTTCTCTGGGTTCCTGTGCAGCTGAGTGCTGTCACGTTTGGCTGTCAGGCAGAAGCACCACTGAACTACAGCTCTCTTACACTAGATACAGGGTACCAGGGCTTCCATGGGGATTGGGAAGTAGCCAGAGGAGCCAGCAGAGCTGTGGTACCTACACATGCATGGCTTCTTGGACATAATTTGATGTCTCGAAGATGCCTCTGCTAGTCTTTTTACCTAAACGGTGAGTGAGTTCGTTCTTAGAAATATCTCCTTCAACTTGGCTGGCACTGCTGTCTGTTCCTTTGTCTTGAGCTGCGTGAAATGCTGGTGCAATGCAGTGCAGCAAGTGCAGTGACCTCTACCCAAATCGCAGCATCTGCAGCAGCCAAAGGCTCCCAAATTGCTCCAGCTGAGGAAGAAGGAGCAGAAAGTTCTGATGCACAACCCCAGAACTCATGGGGTGTTTTTGGAGGAGACAGGAGTAGGCTGTTTCATTTATCAGAAAACATTTCAACATGGACCGCGCTATCAATCTGCCTGACAGCATCTCCAACAGCTCTTTGAAGTGGTGCCAGCAGCAGAGCTGGGTTACCTCTGGGCCAAGGCTGCTGCAACACCTGCTTTTTCTACTTATAGTGTTGGATGAACCATCTGCAGCCAATGCAACCCTGTTTGGGTTGGTTTTCGTGTTGTTTTATACAGAGTTGGGGCAAGAAATTCATCAGCAATCCTACACTGCTCTCGACAAGTCAACAGATGGCCAAGGTACTCTGTTATCAGCTGATGTGGACACCAGCTTGAGAAGATCAAGGAAAATTATTACCCGGTCTGAGCATCAAGTGCTGTTCCGATACAGTCAGAGCAGTCTTCATGCCAAGACACACTAAAGAGCAAAGCCCACCTTACACCTGCTGAAGTCAACTGTATTTCAGCTACACAGGAAGAGACAAAACCCCACAGCGTCATTTTCACCACCATCCCTTGGCCTCCACCCTACGGAGAAAGGACGAAAGCACCACTGGGGGGCTGGGAGCCTCCCCACAGGATTCCTGCTTCTGTCAGGCTCTTAAAGGGAGGAATATATTTCAATTAGAGAGAGCTGATCATTTTTTTGGTGCGCACCAAACAGCACAGAGGCTTTCCAGCTCCATGAGAAGCCCTGTGCTTGCCCACAGCCGGAGCAAAGGCTCTGTGCTGTGGTGGAACAGGACAGCGACGAAGGGCATTGAAGTGCATGAATCCCTGCTCTCACCTGAGCTCCAGTCTGGCTTTCTAGAGCAGATCGCCCAAACCAAGTGAAATTCCTAGTGGGCAGAATTCCAAACTTGCATTTTGACTAATTAAGTGATATTAGGAAAGCTGTAAATGGCACGCAAAAAACTGGCAGGGAAACTGCTTCTAATGATTAGACAATTGCTGTGCAGGGAGATCCAGCTGCAGCCTCGATTCGCTAGCGCTCTCAATAGGAGCGTTAGTATTTCTAAAGCTGTCAATGCCAAGACTTTCAAACGTGGACTCAAGGATCTAAGGTAGAAGGTAAAAGGCTTCTTGTGTTCACCCAAAGGAGACTGCTGCCCCATACAAACGAGGACACACAGTTACAAGGTGTATTCCCCAGCAGGAGTCTAATTCTATCTGACCCCTAAATGCTGAAGAATGCATTAGCACAATCATCTCGTAGCCAAAACCTTAAGGGCATGATGATATCCATATTCAGAGCAGTGGCAGTGTAATAATGATGTCAATCAATGCCTTCAAATAGAAGCACCCTGGACACCTTTTATTGATCCCATTTTAGTTAAGGGTTGGACTTGAACTCTGAAGCATGAGAGGATTTTCACCTTAATTTTTATACTCACTTTTTGCACATACTTTAGCAACTATGAATATACTTGATACTGATATATAAATTCAATCTTTCTGAGCATTTCTGGTACCAGAGATATCCTGTAGCCATGTGTTCCACAGACTCGAACCTAAAGGTTTCTCTCTTTCTTCAATAATGGCTTGAATTCACAAACAAGGCAAATTAGGTTGCAACTCCTCATTACAGTGAAACTCTTTGGGAACATACACCAGTCTTCCAAAGTTCAAAAGGAGAAAAGAGACATTCAGTTGCCAGAGAATGCCATAAAACCCACTGATCCAAAATGCAAAAGAACTGAGCAGCACAGGGATGCTTGGTGGAATGGCAACAGGCCTTTGGCATCTACATTGTGAAAGAGTCAGAAGACACGTCTTTCTGGCATGTCGGCTACTTCCCGTACACGCTGCTTCTCTGCAGTGAAGGAAAGACGGTTAATCCCTCAATGGAAGTGAGATCGGCTTCCTTGCATCTCCCCTTCAGCAAAAGCACGAGCCCAGGCACTTACTAAGCTGAGGTATTGTAACTTAATATAGAGTATCTGGTTCATGTGCTCGTCTCTTACCTAAGTACAGCATTTCAACTTTCCAAAAAAATCACGAGTAATTATTTTTCCATCTTTGGAGCGGGTTTTGCAAGAACCACTATGGTTAAGGGGACAGTTGGTTTGCACAAATAGGTTTAAAAAATACCTCAAAGTTTTATATGTGCATTTAGGAGAAGGTTGTTTCCACATTTCAGGACGGAACCATCCCACACCTGGCTGCTCCGTTTTGGGTCTCACCTTCCCCAAGCAGGGCTCTCCAAGGAGGCGCTGAGCACAAAGGAGACTTCAAAAGAAACGAGAAGTCTTTGTTCTCTTAAGGAAACATTTAATGATGATTTAATAA
Source organism: Nesoenas mayeri (assembly GCF_963082525.1). NCBI lineage: Eukaryota > Metazoa > Chordata > Aves > Columbiformes > Columbidae > Nesoenas > Nesoenas mayeri. The sequence goes on from NC_137566.1 coordinate 9,108,452, forward strand.
TGATTTAATATCTTTACCCCACTCTGAACCTGGACTGCTGCTGCTTTATTCTCTGGGCAGGTGCTGAGAGATGAGGCTTTAGTGAGCAGACTGATTAAAAACAAGTATCGGACGACCAACACTCATAGTATCATGTGAGAATTATAATTTAAAAGATTGCTCTGTGACTATAATGTTATAATTTCAAGACTTGCATTTCACAATTAAAACCCATTTGTCTTCTAAGCAGCAGGCTAAATTCTGCTTTTTGCTTTGTCAGTGCGAAATCAAAAGCAATTTTCTGTAAGTTAACAGCATTATCTTGATGGAGACCAAATTTGAATCTATATTCACTTTCTCTAAACTATCCTATAAATACTAATACATCATCTCTCTCTCTTTTTATTTTTTTAAGCACACAGAGAGAAAGTTGATTAGAAACAAGTTTCACAGCCAAGAACAATTGTTGCACGTCACAACTTTGGCTATTTCTGCAGGGTCTTAACTTTCCAGATGCTCCCGGATTTGAAATCTGGAGCTCGAGCCGTGACGAACTTGTGCAAAGTCTGCCCACTTTCCCTGAGCTGCAATTATATGATCCACGTGCAAATGAGCTTTCGAATCACTCTCAGACCATTTGTTCCAACACCTCCACATCCCCCAGCCCCACGCGTCCTGTGCATAAACTACCTACTGTATCTTGAGCTTGTCTGTACTATAATGGGATGAAGACTTGGGGAGGAGGAACTCCATCTAGAAGAGGTTCATAACAAGGGAAAAAGTAGCTCTAACAGAGTAGCAACATCATAGGAACAGAGAGAGGCATTGTTGCAGGCCAAGTAATCCTGTGACATGCTACTGTCAGTCATAGCTCGACACCCCGCTGGGCCAGCAAGACATCAAAGCCCACCCCATACCATCTTACATGCTCTTTATCGGCTAATCAGGCTATTCTTCCTGAAATAAAGCTCCGTTAAATCCCCTGCTCACAGGGGCATTCCCATCCTGTTGCCCATCTGCTGGTGAGGGTCAGCTGAAGCAGGAGGCAGATCGGTGGCCCGTCCCTGGTGGCTTCTCAAGGCAGGACAATGCGCTCTCCAACTTTTTCTTTTAAAGTCCCTTCCCCTTGCTTTATTTTTTTTTTTTCCCCCAAGATATGTACATGTGCAAGAGATGTCACCAGCCCAGGAACAATTATGTGATTAGTGCTTTAATTGCATGGCTAACGGAGTTTGCAGCAGCAATTACACAGGAAGAGTCACAACGGATACTGATAAAAGAAGAAAGATTTTCCTCCTTTGAATAATTTGAATAACTCGAATGTTCAACCAAGCTGGTTTAATAAATCTAATTTTTAGGCTCTCCAAAGCCATTAGAAAAAGGGGAATGAAACAAAAGCTCAGAAAGCAATGCGACCTAAGCCATGGCTCAATGTGATTTAGTCTCTCAGGAACAATCACACACGACCTGCCCACAGCATGAGCCTTGGACTAGATGGTCTCCAAAGGTCCCTCCCAGCCCAAACCTTCTATGATTCCTGGAGCAAGCACAACCACCTTGAGGAGTAAAGCACACCACAGCCTGTCATATGTGGGATTCTTTGGTGCAGGTGTATCAAGTTAGCCTACCTTTTTGGTCTTCCTTTGGTTTTCTTCTTGGAGCCTGCAGTGGGAAGAGCAGTCAGGTTCTGGGGGGCGTCCCTCAGGCCAAAGCTCTTGGCAACATGACCCAGGTGGAGAGATTTGATGTGGAAGATGTGCTTGAGGTTCCTGGGATAGGTGGTGTAGGCACAAAGGAAAGACTGCAGTGCTGAGGGGGAAAGGAAAAAACAATGAATTCTGTCTGCTACTGCATTTATATATATATACTTAAAGATTCAGCTGTTCCAGCTGAAAGGACGTTGGTCTTGTCCTTTGGGACACCTTCTGGTCAGCAGCTGGTAGAAAAGGTTGGTATGTTAAAATCTGTGAAGGTTATTCAGGACTAGTACAATCCCAAAAGGAGAAGGCAGGAGGTGGAGAAGCATCAGGAACCGAAACAAAGGTTTGCCTCTTGCAAGGATGCCCCTTCTGCCAGAAAGGGTGATGTTTGGAGCACAGCTCACAAGAAGAGTCATTGACATCAAATGGTAGGGGAGAGGGAACAGAGATACAGGGATGAAGACAGGGGAAGAGAAGCATGGAGATGGCACAGGAAGACTCCTCTGATATTACGGTCCCAGTAGCCCATGCATTTTTCACCAGTTACTAGCTAGTCCCTTATAAATATCTGAGAGCCAGATGGATTTCCTGACTCATCATCTCACTGAGAACAGAGCTCACCTTCTCAACAGGGAAAAATAATAGAATTGCGTGCAAATTTCCCTTCACGTCTTTATATTCCTGTAATGCCCTTCCCTCAGGGCTCATTGCTCTAAAGACGATCATCCACTAATACGAACGCTACCACTGCTCCTCCACCCACCCGGAACGTTAACTCCACCCAGGCTGTCCTCTCTGCTATGGGGAACAGAGGGACTTTTCGTAAAGAAACTCTACAGCTCAGAAAATGCCTCTCTTCAATCCTCTGCTCACTGAACCTCCCGTGTTCCCCCAGCCCTGACTCCAACCACCACCTGCATCTTCCTCTCCCCCAGCCCCTGGCAGCAGCGAGCTCGAAACTCTCACCTCTCCTGCCCTTGCCTGTTGAGCCACCGGACCAGCAAGTTTGCCCACAGCTTATGTCTAATCTCTTGGCAGCAGCCGGAGATTGGAGTTTATGAACAGTAATAAAAATGTCATTTTAGCAGATCAGCTCCTGGAAGGACCCAGGGAATCCATCAAAGCTCTGTTTACTGAGCAAAGCGAACTCCTTTTCCCAATCGATGAGAAGAAAAGATTGAGGTTTTTTTGCACCTTCTTCCCAATTTCACAGTGTTACTCTTTTACAGGCATCTGAACGTCAAGAGACCTGTGTTCTCCCAAAAAAGAGAATGCTAAATTCCAAATACCTCATCTTGGTGTCTCATCTGAAGGCCACCCCTCTGAGGGCTTACAAACCAGCGCAAATGCTCTCAACCCCCCTATTCTGCTGCTTTCTTTTTCAACAAGTTATTGTTGAATTCACCTGCCATAAGAAGGTGTAACTCCTCAAAAGGAAGAATACGAACTTGCTCCCACTCCAAATCTGGTCCCATTGGAGCCAATCCAGCTGTATTTTTTGCTGCATTTGAAATGGTTGATACTAAAGACCCTGTTCTGATGAAGGCTGAGCGCTCAGACCACAGTTCCTTAGCCAGGAACGGCTGCTGGTACTAACTCCCCGGATCAGAGTCAGACAATCAAAGTGTCAAAAGCCGCTCTCTTCCCAAAGCCCGACAGAAAACTGCAGGACTCAGGCTTCAGCTGGAGCATGAAAAACCAGGGAGAGCTGCAAGACACGGACCCAAAGCTGAACTGACAGCCCAGCCAGACCAGCAGGTCGAAACCTCAGCTCGTGCAGCTCTCACCTGTGAGGAGCTCAGAGCTGATAACGTTCATTACAGCACCCGGGAGACTGAAATGAAGACCTTTGTGGATGTGATTCTTTTTTAAATCTGTACGACCAGGTCTTTAGACTCTCAGTGTTGCTAGAGTCATGTTTTCTGGCTTTTACGTGCGATTACAGTGGCCTGATATTAAAAGCTTCCTTTTTTTTTTTAATAGTTTTGTGATCAAAGAGACAGAGCTTACAAAAAAACAACTCAAAAAGACTGGTAACAGCACTGGTCAGGCCATAATTCACATAAAAGGTACCTCATCTTAATGCCACAGGAGCAAACTACCCGAGCTGCTATGGTTTTTGTCACACCAACATGAGTCTAAGGCAACGTAGATTGGCCTAGGGTGGGATTCAGGCTTGTACTCATGTAAGAGAGTGGATTTAGACTGGTCCTTTGCACTTGTACAGCCCCACTTTTTGCAAGTGTGAAAAGTCAAAGGAAAAAAAAAAAGGAGAGCTCCATATGATGGAGGTTAGATAGGTTGTTTTGTTGTTTTTTTAAACAGGGGACAAGAGGGTAATGAGATATGAAAGCGAGACAGGTGACATAACCTGTTCACCGTGCTCTCAGCTGGCAGCCAGTTCCCAGCGCCGGCCCCCGAGCGCACGGCTGGATAAACCGGTGTCGGCGTTTCGCCAGCGTACCCAGCGTGTGGGAACGGGAGGGAAAAGGCACCAAAACCGCCACGGATAGGAGCATCATGCCACAGCAGAGGGCTCCGGGAACTCTGCTGTCCATAGGCGGGTGTTGAGGATACACAGGATGGGGCAAAATGCTCAACTGTTGGCTATAAAATAGGGAAACACAGAGGAGAAAAGCAGGGTTTGTGTTCTTACTCTTTCTATAACCCCAATGTCACGAAGGATCAGTCTCCTGAGCTCTGTCCATCCCCACGGCTCCGAAACAGAGCACCTGTCACCATGCAACCCTTCGGACCTGAGTCTTCCCTCTCCCAAAAGAGGCTCCACACTCCATGAGATTCAGCCTTTGGGTAGCAGGACCCGGCCGTACCCCTCCCCTCCTCCTCCTCCTCCATCCGTCCATCAAGTTTGAAGGGCAGCACCTTCACTGAACCATTTGATTTGCGTTTGGAAAACACGGGACCGAGAGGCAGAAGGAGGGAGCGGGCAGGGAGCCACTTGCCTTTTGAAGGCAGGCTGCAGCCGAAACACTGCTTATTAACATTGACTAGGTCAGAAAATGGGGAAAAAGAGAAAAAGAGAGAGAAACAAATGCATCTCTGGCACAGTTTCCAATTGATTGTCTGCCATGAAAGCAAAAGCCAGCTGCCATGTTAATTATTCATGATGCTTGGCGCAGAGGGGAGGAAGAGGGGGTTTATGGAAGCCACTCAGCACTGGAAAATTTGCATATGTAGATAGCAGAGTAGGAAAAAGAGGTGGAGTGCTCCTGTAGGAGATAAACGGGATGCACAACATTTTAGCATTTCCTGATATATTTTCTGTACTTCTTGTCTGTGGCTAAAGAAGTTATTAGTGCTGAGGCCAGCAACAAGTGTGTTTGGGGTATGTGTGTGTGTGCAGTGACATACACTATACAGAGCCAAACCACAGAGGTCTCCACGTGTGACCACTCGTCGTTCTCCCCGTCACAGTCATTCCAGGTTAGAAGTTCGCATGGGGCATAAAGAATCCCAGGGGAGCAACAAGAAGCTCATCCATGCAGAATCAAGGATTTGATCAGATTAGTCACAAGCTTTGAGATTGTGGACTGCAAGTGCAGCTATAAGAGTAATTGCAGCAGTCAAGTAGCACAGCACAGCTGAAAATGGTGCAAGAAAGTAGTGTAGCCATGGCACTGGCACTGTAGGGGAACGGTATTTCGAAACCCTGAGGAAAAAAATCAGCACTGCAGCTGTCAGAGGAGGTGAGAATCAGTGCAGTGACACACAGCGGCAGGGAGAAGAGCTAAGAGTGAAACGGTAGGATTTCAAACACCTCGCCCATCAATACGGCCGTGCACCATTAAAAGCACACAGAATAATTTGAGGTAAGCAGGTAGTTATAGTACGAGCTCTAATTGTTCTGCTGTATCATCACCTAACAAGTTAGTACAACACCCAGAAAAAAAACCAGGGCCTTTGACTTCTCGAACAATCGCTTCTCACGATTCCAAACAATTTTAGTGCTGAACTTCTACCTTGAGAACGGCCTTCCCTTACCCAGTTTCTATGACAACATTGTACAGCTCAAAGGCCAATTTCCCTATTCGGTTCTGGACCTCTTGGTATGTGATTTATGTAGTTTAGCACATACGGTACACTTGTACCACACCTATACACACACGCATACAGCAGATATATATAATGGTAAACAGAAGTGATGTCAACCATTAAAATTCATCTCATCAGGACCCCTTCCCATCCAACCCTGACTGGGACTGAGAAGCAGAAGGGAAGAGTTTCTTGGACTGCTCAATGACAACTGCTGGGCATCCTGCTTGGCAAAGATGGGAGATCAAATCCCAGATCTGCACCTACCTACAATTATTATTTAAATCCATCCCAGTTTTGATTCTTCTTGCCTTCTGAGTAGCTGTTCTCTCATTTTTCTCCCATCCCACAAAACAACCTTCAGTTTAAGATCCCTGACTGTTCAAAGTTGCTCCCAAGGTAACATGTCTTATAAGCTTCAAATTCATCCCTGTTGTAAACTGAAACACCTAACGGGTGTTAGACCAGGATGTGGTTAAGCAGATCACCCACGACCTTCCCAGCATAACACACATAATCTATTCACTCATGCGATTGGGTCAGAGCCCTTGGATGTGAACCCTGTCGAAAGCCAAGATTAAACCTCATTTGCACGTAATATGGGAATGCAAGAAATTAACATTTAATATCATCGCAAAGCCTTCTGGGCTCATCTCAACCCCCTACAGAGCCTGACGGCCCCAAAATGTTTCTTCCAGGCCTTTTCCCTGAAGCTCTCCCTGAGAAGAAAACCTTGGCAGCTGATATGAGCCCGTGTGGGATGAACTGAGAAGAAGCACACTGACCTTTCTTTGCCCATCGGACAGTCCCCTCGCTGGAGTGAACGTGATTTTCAAACTTCGTCTGCAAGACCGTGGCCCGTTCCCGGACTTCCTGAGGGTCCGTGCCACAGGATTTCTACACGGGCGGTGGGAGGATTAGAGGAAAGAGAATTTGAGTCAGGAATAATGAAGCAGTTTACAATAGATTTAATAACAGTAAAATCACACAGTAACCACCCAGGGGCCAACAAAGGTAATCCTCTCAATATTACTAGAGAAAAAAAGACACAGATAAAGATGTTAAAGTCAAAGCAGCCAGTGAGTGCTCTGCGGTGAGGCGAGCAAATCAGTTTTAATTTTTTGTTTTCTAACATCTATCACCTATCTTTTTCCATTGCTTCGCTTTTTTCTGTCAGATTCAGACAGATCCCACCACTTATTTCCATTGGAGTTATTTGGAACAACTCCCCCAGTCTCTACACTGCAAGTTGCCCTGTGCAGTTCCCCCAAAGACCCGGCCTGTTCTGGGCACTCGTGGGGCAGGAGCTCTATGTTCAGCCCTAATTTCCAGAGAACGGACCAAATTGTGCACCTGTGAACAAAGCCAACTAAATGAATTTCTCACTATTGATGTCTACGTGAAGTTTTCTCACTGTCAACAAGCCCTAGTTCACTGTAACTGCTGTCATGTGGTTCCTCTAGAATAAGATGAGCGCCTTGCACCAAAAGCATGACAGAAGAAACTTACTTAGACCAAAAGGGCAATTTTGCACGTGCCCAAGCTTTCCCAGGATCAGGCTGTGGGATGCAGTTCAGGAAATGGAAAGCAAACATTCCTGAGTGCAAGCTGTTACTGGGAGAGAAGAGGGGCCGTCTCTAAAGCGTCCAGGCAGTGAAAGCGCATGTGGACCAGAAAACAAGAGAATTTTTGATGGAAAGTTGGCAGCAAAGTGCAAAGCCAAGCACCCACAGATGTCAGCCTGTCCCAGGAAAGGACCACAGTTCTCCAAAGCTACTCAGACAGGAACCAGCATCCAAAAACATCAGGTCCAAGGCAGTAACTTGATCCTGGTCAACCCCCTCATCTGACCAAAGCTGAATGAAAACAAACATCCAGCTTCCATCATTCTGCCTGTGCCAAGGCAACAAGCCTGTTGTTCCTGCCCGGTAGATTTGCATACTAATGCTGCACAACCCTCCTTCCCTCAGTGCGAGCATCACCTCTGCGCTGCTGCCGGTCCAGGGGAACCAAATCCCACCAACACCGCCAGCCTTGGCCACTGTGGAAGCCGGACAATGCTGCTGGCACCCTAAACAACATATCCTGCTGACCTAGATCTGCCTGTCTACTGCCTAACAGCAGATCTGCCCAGAGACAGACCTCAAATTTAGTCTAAATGCCCTGCACAGTGTAATCTTTTGAACCTGGGATCCCAGAGATTCCAGGCACTGGGTTATTCTTCCAAACGTGTGGAAACCAGAGCTCCTGCTCGCTCACCACCTGGACTAACCGCCCTTCTGCATCTCCAGCAAACACAACGGTGGGTATTTTACAGCTACAAGAAGAGTCTCCCAGATTTCAGGTCTCTGCTGTCTCCCAATGCCCTCAAGAAACTCACAGCAGAGCCTGTTTCACAGACGCCTTTTAGTTGGACTCAACATGCGCCTATTAATCAGCTGGGACAGTCTCCAGCCGAGGGGCCGCTCTAAAGGTTTAATAAACGACAAGTGGAGCCGCCCTCCCGAAGTGGACACTCGTCGCCGGGACTAACAAGTTTCCATTGACGTGAAACATAAAACTTTCTCCCCCCACCTGCTCCTCCTGGCCCCCATCACTTTTCTTTTGTTAAGCCTCCTGGCAGCACAAAGTGTCACCTTCCCAGCGTTTTTTAATATGAATGTGAAATTAGTGAGGTTTGCCCTTTCCCCTGGCGGACAGAATCCTCTGTTATTAAAAAGTAAAGCACTTTAATAATGAAAACTTTTTCTCTTTTTCCTGTGTTTTAACTGTTTAAAATTAATGAGAAGGGCATAACGGTTGTCAAAGCGATATTGAAAGCCGGGTAGCCAGGACCGAATAAGCACGAAAATCCCTCCAGAGTGTTAAATAAACAGTGCTTCAGCCCCCTCTGAATCCCTCTGTTGGTTATTGTATACATTCTGTAACAGCACTCAGAATAGATCTGAGCACCGGGGCGGCAGAAAGGTTTCAGAATTCCAATAAAGGCCTCAAATTAAAGACAGCCTGGTGCGAATTCCAGGAGAAAATTAAAGAGACCTCAAGCTTAAGTGACAGGTGACTTGCTTCTGTGTCACAACTGTCAGGGGATTTAGTGATAATATGGCAATATATTACAAAGGACTTTTCTTATTCCCCCCTTTAGGTTTCAAAATGAGGCATCTCTTCTTCCTGGTGCTAGGGGAAAAAGAGGAAAAAAAAAAAGTAAGACAAAAATGAGGGATAAAAAACTAGGTGCATAATTTCTAAAGTGTGAGGTCAGTCCGAGAGAAGTAAATGGAAAAAAAGCAAATGGCAGGAAACATAATGTACTCGGAAAACAGCTTCTCCCCTCCTCCCATCTCCACCTTGTCTTTTATCCTCTTCAGCCCCTTGAGACAGATCTCATTTTGAAATTGCCCCCTAATGGGCATGAAAACAAGAAATCTGTGTTTGATTCCTGCCTTCCAGGTTCATCCAAAATAAAATAATAATAATAATAATAAAAAATCTAAATTTAAAACTGACTCAGAGCCAAACTGTGAGAATAAAACCTGCAAACTGTGCGAGTGTCTGGGCAGACCAAGTAAACCAGCACTACTGATGTGCACTGGGAGCCAACCTGGGTGCTCTGTGAGCTTTCATCCTGCTCCTATCCTGGTTGGGATTAACAGGACAACTAATTTAGAACCTTATACATTTTTCCAAGACCCAAAAGATAAAAACATACCCCAGAGGTTTGCTTGATCTACTCTCCAACTTGATGAATCTGTTTCATCTGTTAAGTAAGAAGCATTCTTTTCATTATGGAGAAATAGCAGGATAGGGGAACTTCTACTGTGTTTGCCCAGAGTAAAAGCCAATTCTGGCAGATCCCTGAGAAATGGTGTAATGACTGTGATCAATAACAATATTTATAAGCTCAAAGAAGAAATGAGCATGGTTACAATGTCATTTAACCAGTTCAAGACATCTGGGGGGCTTCTCCAATTGCCAAGTACACCAGGAAAAGACATTCAGCAGAAGGAAACTTGATTATGAGGACTGCAGCTTGTAGGTTTGAGAGGTTGGCGTAAGGCCCAAAAGCCTCTGATTTCATTAAGAGAATATGTTAATGGCAGAAGGGATTGAAACACAATAAAACTAGACTGAGGTAGCAAAGTTCTTCCTTAAAACAGGATGAAAAAAATAAAAGGAAAAAAAAAAAAGGAAGGGAAAAAAAAAAGGCAGAAAGCCAGGCTGTAACATCTCCTGCTTCCATTATACTTCAAAACAAAATGAAGGATTTTGTCTTAATAAAAACTTTTTACTAACCTCCATACACCTCCTCTAGAACTCACCGAGTCCCCCTGCCCCCCTCCATAAAAGTTGAAAGATCAAATTTATTCTCTTTGTAGGCAGGTGAACATTCGCACACCCAGACATAGCCACATATATATTTTATACACCTAAATATAAAATATACATTTTACAGGCACTTCAGCTTGCTCCCTAGCTGCACACCGAAGCCCAAAAAATACATGCTCCAATGTGGTACTTATAATGGACTTGAGTTGAGGCGATGAGAACCGGAGAGCATTATAATGAGGTTCCTGTGTGCACAACTATCATATATACATTACTCAATGTATGGCGAGCTGATAAGCAAAACTAACTCCCTCTGGAATGGCAGCATCACCAACGGGTTGGGTCCAGCTCCTCACGAGTCCTCAATCTCTCTCTGACCTCTGCTACGTCCCATCGCGCTCCCAGCTTATCGTACCATCTTTATGGCAAACGTACAGGATTTAATAGAGATTAACTCTCCTGAATACTTGGAAATATATCCCTGCGGCTTCTGAGGAAGGTCTGCAGACCACTTACGAGCCTCTAATGGCAATAAAATACAACGCTAACAAACAGAATGAGGCCTCGCTTGCATTTAATACATTTTTCAAGGAATTCCTGAAAAAGTCTATTTGATATTGACAGAACTACTGTAATTTCATCCCCATTAAATGATATAGTTTATTTTCCATAAAGAGAGACTCTACTTCTCAGTCCCAATCCTTCCAGATTCTGAGTCACATAAAAATAGGTTATTCTGTATTTACGAGCTCCTGCCGCAGATTCAGACCATCCCATGGCCAGGGTGGATCTATCTCAGCTCCAGTGAAGTCACCAGCAAAACCCTGTTGGCTTTGAAGGCCAAAGGAAGAGGAGAATTCATTCCCACCTTTGACTGCAAGTGAAAGGAAGCAGCTCTGGCTGCATGTGTACTCACATACAGCACCTGGCAGGGTGTAATATGAGTAATATGTTGTTTGTTTGGTTTTCTAAATTTTTTGAAGGAAAGGGAGAAAAACAAAAGAGTGTTTAGAGCATTCTGTGCTTAGCTACGCAGAGTATTTTACAATTCGAAAGTGTGTTAGAAATTTGATCAGTCCTGGTAGCAAACAGGCTTGTTAGCTTTTCATTGCTGTGCCCAAGCTGTGCTGAGATGTCTAGGTGAGAATGTTCAAAATGGATCAATGATTTTGAACCTTCTCAAGCACTGGGCTCTGACGTTCAGTAACATTCAGTGGGCGTTTTCTCCTGCCACTTTTCAAAAGCCAAATGATCATCTCCTATAAAAAAACATTATCTTTTTCCCCATTTCCCATGAAATAACACTTGTCCTCAAGTCCAGAACAGATAATATTCTGTCCCACACCAGCAACAAATGTAAAGTGCAGTTTTGGTATAAATATAATTGCTGAAAAACTCTCCAAAGGAAATGCAAAGTTACCCACCTATAAGCACCTTGGGGAGAAAAGGAAAGTATTTACACACATAAGAACTATTTAAAATAATTTCTGCATTAACAAGTAACACCTAAACTTTTAGGTATTTGTTGAACGAGTTAAGAGGTGAAATTCTAGGCATTTAAAATGTAGACGTTACAGGGTTATTTCAGTGAAAAACTGTGCAGTGGTGGGAAAGCGCTTTAAACAGAGCTGTATCTCCGATGAGCCACAGATCTGGCTTTCTGTGAAATATAGGACACGTAAGAGAACTGAACGCCTTTCAAAAGCGTGTTTACCAAGAACACCACAGCTCCTAACAGTCATCGCAGGAAACGAGAAGGCTCATACACGGTATAACAGAAAGAACGAGCAGGCAAAACAGCAACAAGAGAGGGGGAAAAAAAGAGCATGCTGCATCATGCTTGATGCATTCTTGACTTCTATTCAAAACGAGCGTTCTTGGAGGATTTAATTTGCCAGAATGCAGAAACGATGCCTGTGACATCGATTGCGTATGACTGAGTTCTGTGAATGAGCAACTTGAAGGCAGACCCAAAGCTTGCTGAAATCCATCGAAAAGACGCCTGTCAACCCAGTGAGCTTTGTATTAAGCTCCAGGTAAATACAGATAATAAAAAAACCTAATGTAACACATCACCAAATACATTTTACTCATTTCTTCAGAGAACTTTTGTGATCTCCAACAGCATTTTAGTGCAGAAAAGCCAAGGAGAACAGAAATATCGTGGGGAAAAAAACCCAAAGCTTCTGCAGCCAGAAACCTTTACTGTCTGTTACAAAAGTATTTGCTGAGATGTTGGAAGCTACTGCTTTTTGGGGACAACGGTGTAAAGATTGGACAATTGTGAAATAAGGCAGTGCTATCATTATTTGCACTGCCTGACATCATGGATATACCCACCCTCGTATTGTGAAGATAGAAGGTAAGGGAGGAATACTGATGATGTTTAGCTGGTAAATGAAAATCAGAGCAATACCAAGTCAGCAGAACAACTCACCTTCCTTCCTGGTCTGTGCACCTTGAAGCGATCATCCTTCATCAGGCTGGATAACACCTTCTCCATCTTTATCTCTGAAACACTGAAGCAACAAAGACAAGAAATTACCATTTCTCCTGCTTTTCAAATATAGCGTGTAACGAGCCACAGGTTGATAACGGAGAGCAAAAAAGATTGAGATTTACACATTCAGCTTAAGAATTTATCCCTGAAATACATGAAGTCTTACTGGTGCTTTCACTGGAACAGCGACACAATTTTACCCACAACCTTGTCACTGCTACAAGTGACCAACACACACTCAAATTCTAACAGCATCAAAATAACTGATGGTGGGCTTGCAGTTCTCCCTGGTTCTCAACAAAAGTAACTGATTGAAGAAAAATAATATGGCTTTTAATTATATTACTGTTGTTTTTATAATTTTTCTTTCCTTACATTGAGTAGCACCGAGACAATTGGGAACCATAAGAAATTCAAAACAGAGTTGAAGCAGCGCATAACACTAATGCTTCTTGTAGATTTGCTTTATAACTATAAACAATAAGATCCGTAACCCCTACTTTGAACCCAGAGGGTGTCAAACCTTTTATTGTACATTAGGTGCCACAGGCAGGGAGCAGAATGTGCCTGCATTTGGTTGCTTGTGCAAGTGTGAGACTGACTGAGACACACACATCGAGGCTGGCGAGATGTGCTCCACTTACTTCGCTATTATACTTCTCTTGCATCATATCTCCCCCAATTTACCTTGCAGATATCGTTCAACCCTCATTCAAAGGAACACACTGCCTTGATGTCTCCACATGTTTGTTTTCACCCATGTTAGTGACCATGCTCCCAAAACCAAACAGCTAAAACTAAAGCTGTATAAAGACACAGCTACTCGTTCTCATTGTGACTCGAGCTCAGAGGGTAACAATAGGATTCCAAGGAACTCTTCCGATCGAGCCAACTCTCCCACAGGTTCCTTTTCCCCGGTCACGTCATCGTTCTTTCCCACATCTTACATCATTCCAACTTCTTGTTACATCGCTTGGGTCAAAGCTCAGAGACACGCTCACCCTCCAATTCATTTACAGCTTCAAAATCCACCTCTGGCACAAAATACATGGTTTGATTTCCTTCCCTCTCATCTGAAGTGTAAAGCCAAAGCCCAGCCCATTAGGGACCCTGCAGCACTACTTTAAAATCCAGGAGGCTCCGTCAGCTGTCCTGGCCAGGCTTCACACCGGGCATTTATTTTCATTCTGTCGACTCACATTCCTCCTGTAGATTCAACCAGATGATTTATTCTCCACTCTTGCTTGCAAGACACCGCTGGGCACTGTCATGGCCCAAATACTGGAAACGCTTACAAACCTGCTTCATTTTCAAGTGACTGGTCCTACTTAGAGGTGCATTTACAGGAGACTAGAAATTCTTCATCCTCTTTAACGCTGTCTTGTGGGGCACACGCACACCAGGTGACACAGCACAGGAACAGCTGTGCAGCTCCAGGCCATTAATATTACAGCTGCATCCAAACTGGGTCCCATTTCCAAGGGAATTTGATGATAAAAGCTGAAGTTTGTGAGCCCAAATTTTCAGCAATGGGCAAAGGACATCACTAGAAGAGATTGCTTTTCTTTTTATACCATGAATACTGTATGGAAGCCAAGGAGTTTATTTGGGGTTACACCAGTCTAAGGAAGAGAGAAATCTTGGGGGTCCAACAGTTCTCAGACTCCGGAGTCTCAGTTTCTGAAAGGAAGCATTGCTGATTTTCTTCAATTTGTAAAGTGTAGAAAGGAAATTATAACCCCAAGGATATCCCCTTTCTCTTCACTCAAAGATCTCCAAACACCTGGTTAGGAGGAATGGATTAATTTTTGCCAAACTAACAGTAACTATGATCCTCGCCTGTTCGCTGGTCTGTCCCAATTAAAGCAACAAACACCTTTACTTTTGCAATCTGCCTTTTCAACCTCAGCCAGCTCACCACCACAACATAAGGAAAGGAAAAGGCATGGTCCAGAGAATCGGACATTGAGCCTGGAAGGTACAGGTACATCCTATATGGGAGACAAGCCCCATCGCTGCGCAGCTGGGACTCCCGATGTAGCAGATTCCTCCGCAGAAGATGCAGAAAGGCGGGGGAGCAATGGGGGAGAAAGGGAAACGGAGCATAAAAAGACAACTGAGGGTTTCTCTTTGAAAACTATAACAGTAAATTAAAATATAAATGGCAAGCACTTACGCAAGAGAAAAGCCTTCCTCCCCAACTCCCCCCCAAAGGTTGCGTTGACGCCGCTATGAATGAAAACGTCAAAGCCCCTGACATTGATTTGTCTGCGATGTCACCCCCTCTCTGGCGCGCCGCCAGCTCGCAGCCGAACAGATCCGCGAACTTGGTTCGCAGCGGGGAGCATCGTGCAAGGGGGGCGAGCACAACCGGGGAGAAGGCAGAGAAATGACTCGTGCCTCCACGGTGATGCGCTTCCCTTTATAAATTAGTTAGGCTGCCGTTAGGAGATAAAGAAATTATCTGATAGCTGTCGAGGCAGGCGCTGCTAGATTGCAGTTGAAGGAACTAAAAGAGACATAAGGGAGGAAAAAAAAAGTGAACCTCACTGACTTTCTTCTGCTTCTTGCCTCCTCCCTTTGAAGGGAAATCTGTTAGTTATGCTTAGAGCTGAGACAGAACATTTTGGAGTCTAACCTTTTTTTTAAAAAAAAAAGAAAGAAGAAATGTACAGAAAACATGAGTGTGCACACACATTCACAGTTAGGTGGAGGAACCACAACTTCAAGCCACACAAAGACCGAGAAGAAAGTTGCTGAGAGCGGCATGCGGCTTTCTCGAGCCCCACCGGGAATTCCTGATCTCAGCAGAGCCAAAGTGAGATCGTTTTGGCAAAGGCAGACGCTGCCTTTCCACCGTGGAAGCCAAGGAGAGGCTTCAGGTACCGGTGAAAATTAATTGCGAGCGATTTCCAATTTCAAAGGCAGTCATCCCTAATTCCAAAGTGGATTTTCATCCAGGAACAAAGCCACGTCTGCTCTCATTACTTCCGACTCTCAACATTTCTGGACTCGCTCCCATGCACGCTGGGGTGGGTGGAGGGGCGTAAGAATAAACTCCGGGTCAGATCCTCATCTACTGCAAATCAGCACGGCGCTGCTCATTTACACCAGCTGAAGGCTGCGGGGACCCGTCTCGTGCTTTGTCTCCTTGGAAATACATATTTTATGAAGTATTTACATTTCAATAAACCCAGCGGGAATTTCATTTAAAAAATAAAAAATAAAACAAATAAACCAAATCCACAACGCGCACTCATCCCCAACAAAAATAACCCCGAGAGATTTAAAAATTAAGCAAAGACTAAAAAAATGCCAACTCCAGTAACTCGTGCAGTCCAAGTCAAAAGCTACAAAGACTTAGGATAAAGAAACAAAAATTATCAGTGCTTAAGAGGATCGGTGACAGTCCAACACATGCTGTCTTTCGCCCTCGCACTGAATTAAATTGTCAGGATTATCACCATAATGCTCTGTTTATGAAGGGTAACGGCAATTTGTGCTGATGGCACTTGCTGCCTTGAGCTTCAAGCTGCCTTCCCGCATCTTCACTGCAATTCATCAGCTCTTTTCTATCCCGTTGCCCCTTCTCACACCATGCGCTAGAATGTGGGAAGAGCAGAGGACACCTGACTGCAAACAGGCTGAATTGCCCATCCTTGTCAATTAGAGGCTCATTTTCTTCCATCTGAAGAAGGGGGTCAAGGAAGGCAAATTATACTCCTTCTTTGGCAAGTCTCTTACCTGCAGGGCAGCACGTTTTATGAAGAACATAAAACAAACAAACAAGAAAAGACAATCGCCAGAGTCGTTTGGTTATTCTGATTTGAGTAGTGGAGGAAAAAACATATTCACATTAACCTTGCTCTGCTCATTCGGCACAGTCTTCTACAGACTCCTGAAGAACAGTGGTTAGCTCAACAACAGGTCTCCTTAGCAGATATAATTACCAGTGTGAGTGACACTCCTCCTTAAACTTGTTAGAAAACAATAAAATTGGAGAAAAGCATTAACATTTTAAATGAAAAAAAGGAAATTTCCCTCTCCTTCCTCCAACACTTCCAAAATATTTTAAAATAGAAAAATAGAACTTTCCACTTGGAGTTAAAAATTCACAATTATGTGGGATTTCACCTGTAAATGTCAGTGCTGTTTGTTACATGAAAAAAACCCCTGTCAGCTTAGCCCTCCATGTCTTGCTGGTGTCTGCTTAATAGATAGTTACCTGGGATGATGGATGGCTCTTTGTTAGACCACTAAATGGCTCACAGCCTAGAATAAGCCTGTATTTACTGCCAACATTTGTTTGTTCCAAGGATGCAAAACCAAATTCGACTCCAAGCAGCTCCACCCGACATAAACACCAGAAATAAAAGGGAACTAATTTGTGCATGAGTTTAAAGGGCTCCATCAGCTCTGGTACAACACAAAAGGGACTCGGCTGATGCTCTGGAAGGCTGAGAGACAGGGAGCAAGGGGAGTCGCATCCATCCGGCTGCCTGCTGAGGAGGATGGAGACCTAACTGCGCTCCTGACCAGCAATCCTGAGCGAGTTGGGGGTCTTCTCCACAAAAGGACCATTGCGCAAACAGAGCTGGACTAAAATCTCATGGTGTGTTGGCCATCAGGCAGCTGCACCTTGGGCTGGTCTTTACCCTCTGAGCTGGAGCCGGTGGAGAAGCTTTTTCAGCTGGCTTGAAAGCACATCCTACATTCGGTCTGCAGAGTCCACCCCCGTATCGCCCTCCAGGACCATCCTGGGCGCTCACCACTCACAAAAGCCTCTACTATTCCTGTCACAAGCCACTTACACACCAATTACCTGCCAGATACGACCCACGGCTCCCTAGCTATTTCTCCACCGGATCTCTCCTGAAGAGAAAGCACCATCTCTGACAAGATGGTGCTAAGCCGGCAGATGGCCAGTTAGCATCTGACAGGCTCATTTGACTTGTGATCTCTGCGTAGCCACGTTTTGAACCCGGGGCCAGAGAGATAACAATGGAGTGTAAAGGATCTCCGACTATCGTCTCCTCTCTGCCCCTCACCACACACTCGCTCACGCACAATCTGTCAGGCTGATGATTTTCACACACTTTCCCTTTTGCCTTTTGCTAGTCTGGGGCCGGTCCTGGATCACAAGAATTAATAAATTCTTATTAAAACCTGCACAAGACACAGTCCCGCTGAAAGTGCCATGGAAGGTTAATTAGCAAGGATGAGCTGAAACTTTTGTTCACGTTTCTGACTCACTTAATCTTGTGAGAAGCCAGCAAGCTGACATATTCTGCCTCCGAAGGCGCCAGGACAAGCAGGCTGTTCCCGTGACAGCCAATGCGAGCCGTCCTCCCGATCCGGTGGATGTATTCCGCAGGTGAAGCCGGAGCGTTATACTTCAAAAAGGGAACATGAGAAGGGAAAGGAGGAATTAACAGAACACAGCATGTTAATTATAAACGAGACGCTCAGCCTGCTCATCTGAAACAAAAGGGATGTCGGCAAAAGCACCTCCCTCGGAACTGGCCTGTTTATAAAGAGCCCGTCGGGCTCATCCCTGTAACCATCACTCAGCCCCCTCAGCTGCGGCAGTTTTTTGACATGTGAATGTGACACATTGGCCAACTTTCAGATAATAGGACAGTTTCCCCATCTCAGTGTCTCTCTTTGCCTTTTACATTCTATTTCTATACAGGCACGTCAGGAACATGTTTGCTTCGCTTAAAAAATAATAAATCATCTCACAAAGAGCTCAAATCAAGGGGCCCCCCAGGACTGCCCATACAGGACGCTGCCTGCTCTGCTTTTGGGAGAAAAGCCATAAACCAAAAGATGATGGATTCAAATTTGGAGTTGGGTTAAATTGCTTTGTTGGTATTAAAGCAAAAAATGGCTGGTTACTCATTAGAAACAACCTAAGAGAGATGGGGGAGTAAGTCCTTTCAGCAGCGTATGATACAGGTAGCAATTGGCTTCCCATCTATAACTACCAGGCACTGCAGAAATGTTGCTTAAAGCCCCCCTAACATAGCAGTGCCTCTCATTTATTTCACTGAGGATCAAAACTGCCCAGCCATTTGCAGGATCTGATAAAGGGTGACATATTTCCCTCCCTTTAACCTCCCCCTATTCTCTCCACCTCCCCAAACCCCCCTTTTCTCTAGAAAAATGAACATGCACAGAGATACTGCTCAGAAATGAGCCCTCAGCAGTTTAACTGGAAAAAACCCAACAACCAAAGCCCACTCTAGTGTTTATACCTGTGCCCTCTGGCAAAGTTTCTACTGGCTAGAGGTGTGAGTAAGATGCTGTGAGCAATCTAATTGCTCCCTGCAGGTCCTTGCTCTTGGACGCAGCTCTCAGGACAGCTGAGATTTCGCCTTCTGGACACACAGAAGTCTCCAAGGGCTTTAGGTAATTTGCACTACGTTCTAACACTGGCAACTATATCTTTGGTTAAATTATATTAATATACAGATCTGGGAATTAAAGACTTCACTTCCCCAGCCTTCTCCAAGTAGCTACTTGCTACACAATCTTTCTTTTTCAAAACCACAAAATTAAAATCAAATCTGCTCCTGAAGGGATGAGGTAGAAATTAAAGGGCTGTGTTGAGGGTCTGTGCCCTGTTCTTTTTACCCAAGTGCCGCTTGATACAAGAGAATCTGTAGATCAGTTTTTCCCCAATTCAACTAACCTTTTATTAATTATAAATCTTTTATAAAAATGAAATCTACCTCATGCCCACACTTCCCCCTTTGAAATGACAGGATGCTATTTTTAAGGTTCAATCCATCTCCCTTAATTCCTACTTTTTTTCAAAGCCAATATTTCTGTCAATAGCAACGCGGCAGGTTTTGGGTGGGGTGGTTTTGGTTTTTTCCTTCCATAGAAAACCTGAACTATGCAGTTCTACTGAAATCCGAATGCTTACAGCTACCCAGCCCCGACCCAGCAAAGCCCCACACGAAACATTCAGGTCACTGCACAGGCACTGTTGAGCTACTCAAAGTTTAACATTAGGATCGCACTTAAACTCCTCCTGGAACTGCCTCTCCAGCAAGCTCAGAAACACAGAACGGCAGGAGATGGCCAGTACTTCACAGGATTTGGCTTCCTAAGGGGGGAAACAGGGTGTTTCCTCCCAGCCAGTGGAATACTATTACACCGATGATGATACTGGAGTTATTGAAGAGGAATACAGACTGTCAAAACCAAAGATACGATAGCAATGCTGTATCTGAGCAAAACCTTGAGTCCCTGCTCTGCAAACATGGGTCTCCCGCACCTGTAGGCATTGGCACAAAGCAAACTGCAGAAAGAGGGTCTGGACTGGAAAGGGATCTCATCGGAGCAAGACTGCACTTCATACATACGTACACACATACACACACAGCAAACCTACCTGAACAATCCACATAACTTGAGGCAGGTCTAGTCCACGTGCTGCAACATCCTTTAAAATTAATAAGGAAAATACTTCAGTAAAAATGCTTTGAAGATGCCAGCAAAGTGAGAACTCTTCAGTGATGGCGATTATGCCAGGAAACAACTGCCTGTGCAAATAGGAATTTTATGTATCTAGTTTGGGGAGAGACAGGCTGAAGGTCAGAAATAATATTGAGGGTTTAAAATGCATGGAATATTGTTAACAGACTAATGCAATAAAGAATATTCCACTACTATGGCTCAAAGCCTGGAGGATATAAACCCACTAATTTCAGGAAGGTGGTGTTGAATTATTGCTGTCTGCTACAGTCCTCTTGCATTAGATCTGACAAAACCAACTGTCTCAATGGTAGTGAAAGTGTTGGTTCTTCAATTTGTCTCATCAATGAAAACGGATCTTCTTGTAGGCACCTACTACCTAAACATTGAGAGAGGCAGAATTAAAGCGATGGAAGGCAACTCTCTTTCTCAGCATAACTTTCTCCAGAGCAAGCCTAAGAACTAAAACCAGGCTGCTCCTGATGAAAAAGAAAATGGCCTTGAAGCATATGGCCAAGGATCCTAAACCCTGAGTGGAATGTCCAAAGATACACTCACCTCCACCTACAACTAATTAACTGTTTCCTAGGTGATGGTCTGAAGCTGAGGAGCAGATGACTTACAGGTCACCTGGCCCTATGATATAAGGCCAACAAACAATTTAGCAGAATCTGCAGGAAGCTGAAGTACAGCTTGAAGAGAGGGAACTTCAGCTGCCCCTTAGGTTTTCACCAGTCTGGCTTTGATTTGGAGAAATAAAACTCAGCCCTAAAGAAAAGCATCTGAAGCTGCTGTCAGGAGTGTTATTTGATGTCCCAGCTGGTAAGAAAACCCATCAACTTGGAGAGAACTTGAATGAGACCCTTTAGTTACCCACAGCCAGTATAGCTCAAAAAACATGTCCTTTCAAAGAGAAAAGAGAGTTTAAATACTGTTCAAAACAGAGAGGTAGTGCAAACATGTTTCAATCTCCCTTCCTGATTTTCTGTTCATTAGTAATGTCCTCACATACTCCTTGGATTTCACATTCACCGCGCGCAATAGCAGAGCAGGTGTGCAGATTTAACTCTGTTAGGAAATGTTTTGGAACACATGTATCTTTTAGCTAGTTGCAAAATAGAATATATTAAGAACATAAGCAGGAGCTTAATGTACTAAAAATGTGTCAGCCACCCACTGAAGTGTTTTCATGCAACTCCCACACACGTTAAAAGACAAGGAAGCTGATGTTTTGGCAGCAAAGGCCCTCCCATAAGCACTAGCCAGGTTGTTTTGTGGCTCCAACTGCAGTAAAAGAGGAGACACTTTCCACAGCGCCCACTCCAAAACAACAGACACTTTCGCTCCAACACGCTCATTAAGAACGACTCGTTCCCAGACTCGGAATGAACAGATGTACAAAAAGCCATTTAAAGGAGGCTGGAGAAAATAAATCAAGAGAAGTCGGGGAACGTGTACAGCAGTTACCAGGATAACAAGATTATAAACTCTAAAGCACGATCAGACGGGAGCGCTGACGTCTGATTCCGATCTGGGTGGCTCTTATGTACTTCCAAGCTGACAAATCTTTGTTTTTTTGCCTATACTGCCTATTCTCACACTCAGTAGTCTATGAGATCTTGTGTTTGATGAGAGGGCGCTACCTTGAGACAGGGGCAGTTTACCCAAAATAATCAGATTCTCAAGCCATCCCTGTGGTCAGGAACAGGCACCTTCAACACATAGAGGAGAAGTAGATGGCAGGGGCAGAACCCATCCCTCTCATCCAAAAGGATTCTTTTCCACCTCTTCTAAGACACCTTTTCTTAACACCTCCAGCTGGGAAACTACTGCTGCAGCCAGTATTGTTCTCATGTGCATTTGTCAAAGCAAGCAGGAAAGTTGAAAAGGTTAACCAGAAGCCTAATAAATAGCCAGGGACAACATTTTAGGAGGATGTTCTCTCCCGTCATCGGCCTTGTATTCACTATTGCTTTCACAATGCCACCAACTCTGCTCAGCTGTTACTGACACACAACAACAGCTACTCTCCCGGGGTTTAACTTGGCTTTCTTTCAGAAGCGTCTTGGGATTTACTGGTAATTGGAGTGTTTTGCAAACTCTCAAAGATTCCTCAGTATCAGTCCACCTGCATCTCCTATAGCTCCTTTTCCTCAAAGACCCCAGTACACAGCAGCAAGGTAGAATTAGGATAAAAAGTTTGAGCTGATTTGCTTTTCTCCACTGGCAGAGCCCATGAGCTTTTTACTTCTCAGATCTCTAGAAAAATACCTGTGGGTCAGCTTACCAGGAAAGGGAATACAGCTCAAACCTACCCAGTTTTACTAGCGCTACATTTATTTCACGTACAGAAGCACTAACCTATTGCCAGTGCTCTTTCAAGAAGCCAATGGATTTCCAATGTACTACCCCTCCCTTTTCTTTCCACTGCCCAAGTCAGCATTCCCCTTTCCACGCACGACCACCATTCCTTAGTAACAAGGAAATCAAGAATACGACATCTCAGCAGGTCACCGCCGAATCCCTTCAATGCGCAATGGAACAGAGAATTAAGTGACCATCTCACAGCAGCAAGGAGAAATAATCTCCACTGGTACAATTGTTGAAGAAAGCCCAGATGCCCAGCAAACACCATAATCTGAAGCTTTAACCGGGTTCCTGCCCTGATCCCAGCTGCAAGCCACAGAATGGGACAGGGCCAAGGTACAATCTGCCTGCAGACCCCCAGAAACGCTGGAACTTAGCTCCCAACAATTCACGTTATCAGCTTGTGCTCGTGGTGCTGGGGTACAAACGGGTGGGTGGAATGGAACGGGGGACAATAAGGCCACACCAAAAGTGAGGCACGAGGCACATCCCTGTGGAATATCAGAGCCAACGCAGCCACAAAAGTTTTGCAAGGGCTTTGGTTTGCTCAGTCCCTCTCGCACAATCTAATTAGGGCAAAGGAAATTGCTAAAGTTGCTTTTGAAAGACACTCAATGGTGAGGTCTTGAAGGCCCTGAGCTTGACAATTGGCTGCCTACATGAGGCCTAGAAGTACAGATGGAAGGCAGCTTGCTCAGGTGCCAGGCTGTCAGTTGGATTAAAATGACTCATTTATTTACCAAAGAACCTCACAAAGTGCTTTAGCTAACAGGCAGAGAGGGCCTAACGGCTCTCCAAGCTGGGGAAGAAGCTCTCGCGCCTTCCCGGCCTGCCAAAAGTCATTACTGCCGAGTGTGGAAAGCCATCAGCAGGGTAGAGACCCCCGTCGGCAGGGTGACAGATTGGGCTGCGTAATCAGAGGAGGAAGGAGAGAGCACAGAAGCTGTCAGAGGCAAAAGCTCTTGGCTGGGGCCGCCAGAAAACTGGCAAGATGAGTTAGCGTGACTGAGTAAACAGCAAACAATCTCCAAATGATCTTTCCTCTCACCCTGGAAGAGATGAACTTGTTTAAAAGGCACATCCCAAAGGAAGCCGCAAAGAACTTCAGTGAAGGAGAGAGAAATAAATCTGGATGAGACCCTCTGAGATACGCAGCCCTTCTTTATTTTCTTGCCTGCCAGCTTATATTGTCTGGCAAAAATATTTTATGGAATATATTAATATACATATGACACAGAGCAAATTAATAAAAGGAACAGCAGGTCCCATTGCTTACTGGAGCGGAAAGATGGGTGGAGAACATGGCATAAGGGACAAGGGAAGGACGGTAACGCTATGGATGTTGCTCTTTTGTGAGCCAGGTTTCAAAATGTAGTGGGCACATATCACGATTTTGCAGTGTAAAGAACAGAACCACCTTTCTGCAAAACATTTTTGCCGATATGAAGAAAAGCATCGGAAAAAGCAATGCCCTCGGAGGCAGGAGGTGGTCACAGTGCCTGGCTGCCCTTTGGACATCTGCGTTGGGGAGGCACCTGTAATGTGGGACTAGCGCAAAGTGTATCTCTATATTAAGGTGTCCATATGGTCCCCATTACTGTGGTAACAGGCCACCTCCTGGTTTCAATGCATTTGTCCTCCCAACATCTCTGTAAGATAGAACAGTGCTGCTATCCCCATTTTACAGATGGGGAGCTGAAGTGCAGAGAGATTTTGGACTCGGACACACAACTTACTGTGCTTAATGCGCTAACCGTGTGCCAGCTGAGCCACAGAACTGTAACTGTCAGGATTTGCATCCCCGCTTTGCAGTAAATGCAGAGTAGCTTAGATTGAAATGAAGGAGGGTTATGATAAATGCGTTGCCTTGCACTATCCTCTTCCCAGCAATCCCGGTTCTTCTTCCTACCTTGTCAATAGCTGTATGTTTCTTGGCAGATTTTTCCTGCCACAGGCTGCATTTCCCCTTCGAACAGGGGGGAACCCAGGAACTGATATCTCAGCTACTACAATGACTTTATTTTCTTTGTCTAAAATTGAACATTCACTGTCTTTCCAAACTCATTAAACTGAAATTTCAGTGACAAGACATGTCCCTAAAATTTCTCAGTTATAGACAGCATATGCATGAAGTGTTTACCATTTAGACTTTACCAAACACTTTTTAACTTCAAAACACTTAATCTACACTACTGATTAAGCTCTGCTATCCTCCTCAGTTGAGACACTTAAGTATTATCTCCATACACAGGGAAAGTCAGTTATAGTTATACTTATGCATTGAAAAGATGCATTTTGACCTTGATCAAATCACTGAAAGGCTGTACACACAAGCAGGACCAAGACTACTGTACAACAAGTAAAATTTTACAGGTGATACAATATATAATTTGACAACACTAAATCAAATGCTCCTATATACATGGCGGTCCTAGTTTGAACTGCAAGGATAAAAATAAAATTTAGCCCCTACTCTCTGAAAAAGAAATTGCAACTAGTTTCCTTTAAGAATAATGTGCTGCAAGAACAGGAGTCATTTCAGAGCTGGAGAGGGTTTCTCAGCTCTAATTACTCCCGATCGTTGTAATTTACAAGTTTGCGGTGGGTAGAAATCGCCAAGATTCACACATTTTCAGATCAACAGCTGCCACTATTAGAGAGCAAATCGTGCAGCCTTCTGCACCACTGCAGCAGGCTAGCTGTGGCACCGACAGGTCAGAAACGAGACATGGAAGGTGCCACCACGACACAAGGGTGCCAGCAAACTTCAGAAGAGGACAAGAATTTCTCCCTCAGCACCCTTGAAGGAAGCTTGAAGGGCAAAGCATGGAGAGCAGCAGAGCATGTGCATTTCTAATGACACCAGTCTCTGGTTGGGCTTCTCTTCCATCCCTGCAGGTTTTTGTTTTTAACCTTGGGGTAGTCATTAAGATGGGAAATATCACATTACATCTAATTTACCTGGCAGTTATGGGGCACACTACAAATTAGGATGGCGTTCTACTGACTGCATGTAGAGGGCAAGGTTCCAGCTTGGAATGAACAGATTTTTCCAGATGTAAGACCATGCAAAATACTTAGAGGCCTCTTGTACAAGACATGCACTTTTTCTGTATACGGTACCTTGCAGCAAAAGATCATCTAAGAGTTTGCAAAGAGGGCACCAGTCCTTATTTAACATGTGAGATGCTGAAAAAGGAGATGACTTTCCTCAAGGTCAGACAGTGAGCTGGAAATAGAGCTCAGTGCCAAATCCTCTGCCCTACCATTAGATATCAGACAGGCCCATTAGTGTGGAGCTGCAAAGGGACTCCAAGTTACTTACAGTGCAGAGCAAGATGCCAGTCTTGGATTTTAGGAACTCCTGGAAGACCTCTGTTCTTTCCTAGAGGATTGAAATGGAAAAGTGAAGAGTGCTTATGCACATCACAATCAAACATAAAGCAAATTAGCTAACACAACAATTTAAACAACCACACATTGTTCACTGTATCATGTACAGCTTCAAAAGCAAAGGAATTGACTTAACAAAGTACAATCAGACTCTTCCTGCAAATGGAAAGAAATTCTATTGCATACAGGTAGGTCCCAGGTAGGACCTGCGACAAGGCTGAATGCATTTGGTCAAATCAAAGCAGCCAACACTTCCACAGTTTACACAGAAGCATGGCCCATGTATGTTAAAAAGCAGGAACAGTTGAAGCACTGGCATACTTGATGGGCACCACGGGCTTTTGTGAACGCAAGAAAAAGCCAGACATCTGAACTGCTGTCTGTCCAGTCACATTGTGGGCAGGATAAGCGCATTTTGTTGACACAGCGATACAGTCACATCACAAGAGATCAGCCTCATCATGTGCCCAATGGGGCATGCAGGCAGTCACCGGACTGACTGACTGTGTAATTATTAAGTATCAGCTGCACAGTTGCTCATGTGAATCGCTGTGCGATAAATCTTCTAAGTAACAGGGTAGGAGAGATAAGACCTTGGCCAGAAACCCCTGGGCAAGGAGGCAGGACTGCTGGGCCAGAGCTCCAGGGCACCCTCCACGGCTTTCCTGCAAGAAAAGGCCTTGACCTGGTGAGGGCCACTGATGGCTGCTGACACTGGGACGGAGGCCATTCCTCCCACGAGTGTCACCTTCCATCACAACAATATTTGCTGTCACACACGACAATCTCCGAGCACTAGCAACCAAAGGCCTCAGTAGCTCTACCTGTGCTCTTTCTCCTTAGCTCTGGGAAAGAATGGCACACCAACATTCCTTGATCTGATTCCATTCAGTTTTCCTTCTCAGAGCTCAGGCTGTCTCTGGCCTCAGAAACATCCTACTCGTTTCCTTCTTGTCCCTTTTGCTCTCTCCTAAACTATCCTCATTTCTACATTTCAAGCCTTCCTCCTCAGAGTTCTAGCAAGGAATTAAGTGAATGTCCTGTTATCTTGATGATGCAGAAGAAACCTTCCATGCTTGACTTCCAGCTATAGGTACTGTTCTAGGAAAGAAGGGAAACTTGGGTCTCACCGACACACTGAACCCTCTGCTGACAAAAATTAAAGAAGAGAGCGCGCTGTATCTTGTTGACAATGACAGCAGCCGTGCTCAGCAGTACCATATGGGATCCACAATTTAGCTCCATTAATGCTCTTAATTTGAAGACATCAAGCACTAATTACACACTGGGTACTAAAAAGGCAAAACCCTTCCCCTGGTGCCAGCTACTTAGTGGTGTTCTGTTGGCTTAACAGCTGGTCAGGGTAGAGTTGGGCCAGACCAGGCCTGCTCACTCGCTCAGGCAGGCAGGTTGAGGAAAGGCCAGACTGCAGGGACAGCAAAGCACATGTTTCTGGTCTCCACAGGATGGGAATGAGTGAGAAAAACAATGGCTCTTCACCTCTTGCTTCATCAGAAGAGCTCTATTCATTTACCATCTCTGCTGTGCAGCTCAGCATAGAGTGGGAACTCTATCACAGACCAAGGGCAGGATCAGGAGGTCCCTCAGCTATTGAGAGAAACACTGCAGTAA